>NC_053392.1:222483817-223850926 GCF_905171765.1 Bufo bufo
TGAGCAGATAAAAAGGTCCAGAGTTCATTTCAAGTGTGCTATTCACATTTTGAATCTGTTACTGTCAACTCTCAAGATGAGATCCAAAGAGCTGTCACTATCAGTGAAGCAAGCCATCATTAGGATGAAAAAAACAAAACAAACCCATCAGAGAGATAGCAAAAACATTAGGCATGGCCAAAACAACTGTTTGGAACATTCTTAAAAAGAAGGAACGCACCGGTGAGCTCAGCAACACCAAAAGACCCGGAAGACCACAGAAAACAACTGTGGTGGATGACCAAAGAATTCTTTCCCTGGTGAAGAAAACACCCTTCACAACAGATGGCTAGGTCAAGAACACTCTCCAGGAGGTAAATGTATGTGTGTCAAAGTCAACAATCAAGAGAAGACTTCACCAGAGTGAATACAGAGGGTTCACCACAAGATGTAAACCATTGGTGAGCCTCAAAAACAGGAAGGCCAGATTAGAGTTTGTCAAACAACATCTAAAAAAGCCTTCACAGTTCCGGAACAACATCCTATGGACAGATGAGACCAAGATCAACTTGTAGCAGAGTGATGGGAAGAGAAGAGTATGGAGAAGGAAAGGAACTGCTCATGATCCTAAGCATGCCATCTCATCAGTGAAGCATAGTGGTGGTAGTGTCATGGCGTGGGCATGTATGGCTGCCAATGGAACTGGTTCTCTTGTATTTATTGATGATGTGAGTGCTAACAAAAGCAGCAGGATGAATTCTGAAGGGTTTCGGGCAATATTATCTGCTCATATTCAGCCAAATGTTTCAGAACTCATTAGACGGCGCTTCACAGTGCAGATGGACAATGACCTAAAGGATACTGCAAAAGCAACCAAAGAGTTTTTTTAAGAGAAAGAAGTGGAATGTTATGCAATGGCCAAGTCAATCTTCTGACCTGATTCCGATTGAGCATGCATTTCACTTGCTAAAGACATAACTGAAGGGAAAATGCCCCAAGAACAAGCAGAAACTGAAGACAGTTGCAGTAGAGGCCTGGCAGAGCATCACCAGGGATGAAACCCAGCATATGGTGATGTCTATGCGTTCCAGACTTCAGGCTGTAATTGACTGCAAAGGATTTGCAACCAAGTATTAAAAAGTGAAAGTTTGATTTATGATTATTATTCTGTCCCATTACTTTTGGTTCCTTAACAAGTGGGAGGCACATATGCAAACTGTTGTAATTCCTACACTGTTCACCTGATTTGGATGTAAATACCCTCAAATTAAAGCTGACAGTGTGTAGTTAAAGCACATCTTGTTCGTTTAATTTTATATCCATTGTGGTGGTGTATAGAATCAAAAATGTTAGAATTGTGTCGATGTCCCAATATTTATGGACCTGACTGTATATGGGCCCCCTTATATGACCAATAGGGATATATATTCCCTGTATGGCCGTGTATATATTCCCTCTTATGTAGATGTATATATGGAGATGTGTGTATGCAGTGCATACATCTGTATGTATCTGTATGTGTATCTGCCATGGCTCTCCCCTAGGTATATATATGTATATATGTGTGTGTGTGTGTGTGTGTGTGTGTATATGTATATGTGTATATATATATATATATATATATATATATATGAGAACATAGTCCTGCCACTTTACAAATCACTAGTCAGACCACATATGGAGTATTGTGTACAGTTCTGGGCTCCTGTGCTGTGAACAAGACAGACATAGCAGAACTGGAGAGGGTTCAGAGAAGAGCAACTAAAGTAATAACTGGAATGGGTGGACTACAATACCCAGAAAGATTATCAAAATGAGGGTTATTCACTTTAGAAAAAAGACAACTAAGGGGCGATCTAATAACTATGAATAAATATATCAGGGGTCAGTACAGAGATCTCTCCCATCATCTATTTATCCCCAGGACTGTGACTGTGATAAGGGGACATCCTCTGCGTCTGGAGCAAAGAAGGTTTCTACACAAACATAGAAGAGGATTCTTTACGGTAAGAGCAGTGAGACTATGGAACTCTCTGGAGTTTACTAAAAGAGTTCAAGAGGTGCCTGGATGTATTTCTGGAGTGTAATTAGCATGAGTATAAAACTTTGCTCAGCATGCATGTTTAGTAAACTCACCTATTCGACGTCCCAGGTGAGACGTTGCCATGCTGTGTTGCGGCTGTTGTGCCTGAAAGCCAAGAGCCACACCGGTCCTGCACTCCTTTCAGCTCTGCGGTCACAGGCCGATCAGTGGCTAACCCCGCTCAATTTAACAGTGGGTAAAGTGGTGTGTGACAACGGTGCCAATCTGCTGAGCGCGCTGAAACAGCGCAAAATTACACATGTGGCATGGCACACTTCCTGAACTTAGTCGTGCAGCGATTCGTTGCCAAATACCCCAGGGTCCAGAACGTCTTGCGGCAGGCCAGGAAAATCTCTGGCCATTTTAGAAGATCTTACACGGCCATGGCTCGCCTTGCTGACGTTCAGCGGTGACTAATGATGAGCGGCAGAGGCAATATTCAAATTTGCGATATTTTGGTCGAATATTCGTCATATATTCGAAAATTCAAGATGATTTTCTTGATTGTGAAATCGGCAATGCAGTATGCCCGTAATGCCCATGCGCAATACAGGCGTGACCCAGTTTTGCTAGTTGTCATACTGCCAAAAGTTTCCTGAGACTGGAGAAGATGGCTGGCAGCAACTTTCGCGAATGTGAGGAAGAACTCCTGATCACTGTAAGTAATTTTACATTACAGCACTATTTGAACAATAGCTTTATATGCAGATAGAGTGTTCCAATATATTTGCGATTGCTCAAATCGGCATTAATAACACGCAATCCCAATACATGCAACTTCAAATTTTATTAAGTCTAAGTAGATATTACTGATTGGTGCACTAAGTATTGTTGTGACATCACACCACTATGTCTGTAGCATGTACAGTATGTATAGACAGCAGAGAAATATCTCTCACATGCACATTGCACATCCATTTTCCTGCCACACGATATATACAACACACACACACACTAGGGTGGCGGAACAGTCCGGTTTTCAGGCTCCTGGTCCTCTGTCGGGTGCAAGGCCAGGACGGACGGACGGAAGTTCTCCTTTTTTTGTGGTTACACGGGTGTTGGCAGTTGGCACGGGTCAGGATGGCTTTACGTATCCCCATCACTGGGAGCAGGGCCTGGCAGCATGTCCGGACCACACAGTGCGCTGTATGACGTGACATCACAACGTCATCAGCGCTGCTGCGTGCATGGCACGTCTGACGTGTACCTTTAGTTCGGGCGGGTCCGGCTGTGGAGCGCAGGTGCCTGTCACGACGGACAGGATACAAGATACACAGGATATAAACAAACAAGTTTCTAGGCAAGAAGCCGGGGATAGAGGTCACCTCCTGACAAATCCCTACCAGCTCTCCCTAGTCTTCTATGCCCACGTTCAGACCCTGAAGGTGGGAAAAAACGTATCCCCGTGCCTAGGCTGAAGATTCCCTAGAATCCCTAAGATGGTGAAAGGGGGAAAGAGGGGGATATAGTTATATCATTAATCCTGCCATAGGATATATGTGTAGCATCGGATCGAAAATGATCCCACTATATTTATTGTATAGCCACAACGGGGTCTATCTTATAATTGTTGTTTTCCCTGTAGTGGCTAAAGAAGAATGGTATGTCCGGTGATACCTATGTCCTATATGAATGACTGTTCAACCCTGATATCTGTCAAACCAATTCCCCCCCCCCCTACATATCTACCCACACTCCTCTCCCCCCCCTTTTTTTTTTTTGAGTACATAATTAATCAACCCTTTTTTGATCATCCCGGTATAGAATAACGCCTATCGAGATATCTTATAGAAAATAAAAAAAGTTTTTCTTTAGTCATTGGCACATCTTGACATTGTATGCCTCATTTACATTTGGTCATCTAAATGAGATATGGATTCAGCCAGAAACTGTATATACCGCCGGTTGCACATCATAGGTCATCTCTGGCTCACGATCATACTCTGGAATCGCATGGTGGAACGCATTTGCGTTCCAAAATGACTTCCGGTTTTGCGGAGTGTGACTATGTACGTCACTTCCGGTTTTGAAACAACACGTCCGGTCTTTAATACGCATTTGCGCTCCAAATCGGCGTCTTCATGGTTTATCGATACCAGACTCATTGTAAGGATCTCCTGGTTTGAATCTAGATACATACGGTTATAGGGATCGAGTGAATGGGAGACTATGGAAGAGTAAAGATTAATTATGAAAGGCCTTATATTATCTGTAGGAGAGGACTAAGTCTTAAGGGGGAGGGACTTATTATGGGTGGACTCTTTATAAGGCGCCAACTTTGATTTAGACTTGGGGACACCGGCCATCTATAGCCTTCATCTGGGCTCCTACTCCTGGAGGGTCTCGATTGAGGAACAGTATATAGAAAATCTCTATTATGAGACATTGTTGCTGGAGCATTTTCCTCCTCTTCCCCTGATGAACCAGCCAGAATTTATAGTGGCTGGGGAAACGTAACGTTGGGATTTTTGTCTTTTCATGTTTTCTCACTATGTGTGTTATGTATTTTCTCTACTTAGCATTGTATAGGATAGGGCAATACAGGGTGTACTAGGTTAGGTACGAGGACAGGGAGCCCCTACCCTCAAGGGGTGTCCCTGGGCTTAGTCTTACTAGGGTGACAGAGGGATATGTGTAGGATAGGTATTCCCCATCGACTCTCTAGAAGGGTGATTTAATTTACTGGATACCACCTCCAGGGATCTACCATCCCTACTACTGCCTCTGGATCTCATCAGTGCTAGATGACTACCTGACTGCCCTTTACCAGTGTTGGATTACCACCTGGTTGAGAAATACTTCATCTTTGGTATCTCAGCTAACCGTGAGTAATAACTGAGTATCCCTGAATTGAATGCAACCATTTTCTGCATCTGTTTATTTCATTGTGGGCTCACTAATACCAGGTGACTATTGAGCTGAAAATTTCTCTGTTTTACTTCAGCTGACCGTGAGCTATATCTAGTACCTCTGCATGGCCGCATTCCCATATATTGCAAGATGTCTATATGGTTCTGAGTATGACCACGTAGTTTGTACTGTATATGTGTCTTTATGACCTTCTTGTTACATGTAGTCTGTCTGTAGGCCAGATTTTAGTAGACGATAAATAAAAGGTATATTTTAATTGGGAAGGTGTTCATGATTATACTGGTTTATTCTTCCCCTATGTTTATTCACTGCAAAAGCGGTTTATTGGTGTGGTAGAGTATATGATCAAATAGTATGGCAGTATTCCTCAAAGGACCCATTAATACGGATAGTTGGTTGGAGGAGGAGGGTGCCTTTGATAAGAGCGGACATCTATCATTAAAATCGATTTTCAAGGACTTGTTTCTCGATTATAAAGAAAATTTAAAATCCTGGTGGGAAACACGTACCTTGGAGAATTATATAAAGCATAGGATTATACCGAAAGGCCTGAGGATCCGGTTAGTCCCAGCGCAGACATCCAGTTCCCCTGGACTGTTAGATAAGTGGGAGAAGGAGTCAATTGATAGCTCTATACGTTTTATGAAAATTCTTCTGGAGGAAGAGAAAGAGATCTTGAATAACACCTGTAGCAAATTAAATAAACAAATTGAACTAGCCCTGACGTTGAAGGGGGATCCTGACTTTAACAGGAGGGAAGCCACTCTCCAAACCTCGATCGAGCATTTCCAAACACAACTCAAAGAGAGGAAACATAGACAGTTTATCACTGATCTAACCACCTTTAGAGAAAAACGGGCCTTTGATTTTCTTAAAGAAAAATAAGAAACTAGGAGTATCGAGGATTCAAGTACTGATATAGACTCCTCTGATACAGAAAGACACAACAGGGCCAAACTACCCTATAGAGGACGTGGTAGAGGAAATTCTCGACCGAGAGGAGGAAGAGGATGGCAGAGAAGTGGCCGTGGCTATACCTCATCTTCATTGGAACCGTGTGTTGCTGGGGCTGGGGGGGGCACCCATGAGTTTTTTAGGAAAGGGAGGGGAGGATCAAGCTGGTCCTCCGTACCATCTGAGGGACAGAGACCCAATACAGAAAGAGGAAAAACGCAAATGAATGAGAAATGTATCATTAACCTTACAGATAAGGTGTTAACAACATGTGAATTGGAAATTCTGTCCAAAGGTCTCTCCTTTGTACCAACTGTAAACTTTGACACATTCTCATGGGTTAAAGATCTAAGTCTTTTTACACGCAAATTAAGTTGGCACAAGTTTTATAAAAACAATGATAGGGAGGAGTGTACTAAACTGGGCATCCCTATGGATTGTCTTATGGATACTAGACTCCTCCTTTCCAGAAATGACGGGCCAGGCCAACAAGATGGTCTGGGCCCTTTCACTGATTTGCATCCTAAAAGCAAGAAAATGCCCCCCCCCCCCCCCTTCCCACAAGAAAACTCAGCAATTGATATATTTTCCAGACTTGTTATGTCAGGATCTGGAGAAGATCAGACCGCAGAGAGATTTTGGGTCTAATCTCACTAAGCAAGAAAGGGACGCCCTGGTTGGGCTACAACAGAACAACAGTATCATTGTGAAACCCGCCGACAAGGGGGGGAATATTGTCATTATGGATCACACTCTCTATAATGGGATGTGTGAATCTCTTCTCAATGATGCTGGTTGTTATGGTTGCCTACGGGGTGATCCCTCTAATCTGTTTATTGAAGAACTAGATCAGATCCTCCTGACAGCATTTGAAAATAAATTGATCTCGTCAGAAGACCTTAAATTTATGACTCTGAAGAATCCTCAGATACCAACTTTCTATGCACTCCCGAAGATCCATAAGGGAGTAGATCCATTGAAAGGGAGACCAATAGTATCTGGGGTTGACTCCTTCTCTCAGAATACGAGCATGTAGATTGATCGGGTTCTGAGGCCGTTTGTCTTGGCATTGCCTTCGTATATAAGGGATACAACGGATCTACTTTTGCGCATTCAGGATACTGCTGTGGAGGAAAAGACCTTTCTGGCCTCCATTGATGTTGAGGCGCTCTACAGCAGTATACCTCATGAATGGGGTATCAAGGCAGTTGATTCTTTTCTGATCACTAGGGGTATTCAGTTTAGGGCCCATAACTCCTTTATGATCTCCATTCTTAGATTTGTGTTAACACATAATTTTTTCCTTTTCAAGAATGTTTTACCATTTACCGACTTACGCAAATTTGCTCCTGGGCTGGTGGGAGGACCAACTTGTATTCAGCGATGTGGAGGAACCCTGGACCACCCACATCACCTTTTGGGGAAGGTATATTGATGATATCTTCCTACTGTGGGATGGTCCAGAGGTTGCCTTTAAGTCTTTCGTCACATCGCTGAATAACAGTCCCATAGGTTTAAGATTTACCGAAATAAGTAACAGGGAGATCTCATTCCTGGACATCAAAATCTCTAAAAGGGAGGGAATGTTGTATACTGAAACATTTAGGAAGCCAACGGCTACTAATAGCCTTTTACACTGGGGTAGTTTTCATCCAAACCCAGTTAAAAGAGGCATCCCCAAGGGCCAATACATCCGCATCAGAAGAAACTGCACTGATACCTCCACATTCATGAAACAATCAAGGGACCTGAGGGACAGGTTCTTGAGCAGAGGCTACCCGGACGAGACACTAAAGAAGGCTTTTAAACATTCCTTAACTTCCAATAGAGAGCACTTTCTGGACCCCCAAAAAAAGGGGAAAGTACAGGATAAAATCATGAGGGTTATCGGGACATTCGATAAGCTGTCATGAGAGGATCTTTGAAATTTTTAGAAGACATTGGGGTATCCTTCGAACAGATAAGGACCTCGTGGATGTACTTCCATTCAAACCAGGAATTACCTTCAGGAGGGGAAAATCTTTACACGACACCAAAAGTATGTGGAACTTGGCTAGATAGGAGACCGTTGGGAATGTTTAAATGCAGTGGATGTATAGCATGTCCATTTATCACCACAACGAAAACCTTCAGAAGTGTCTCGACGGGTAGGACCTTTGAGATGAGGGACTTTGGCAATTGAGTTGCGGAGTGGTCTACTTGATAACATGCCCATGCCAGATGAACTATGTGGGCAAGACGAAGAGGGAATTGGGGAGGAGAGTGGGAGAGCACCTAAGAGATATTAGGCATGGACGAGACAAACCCATGGCAAATCATGTACGCGATTTCCATGGGGGCGATGCCAGATCCCTGGGCTTCCAAATTATTGAGATTATCCCTTCCTCTCCACGTAGGGGAGACTGGGATAAGAAGATCTTACAGAAGATCTTACAGAAGGAGTGCCAATGGATCTATAGATTGAAAACATATAGTCCACACAGCCTAAATTAACAACTATCATTTGGCTGTTTTTTATGAACCGGTGCTCTCCCGCTCTCTCTCTCTCCGTGACCCTTGCCCCAAAAATTATGCATTCCACCGTACATAAAAGATCAAGTGATTATGGGGCTGGAGTATATTAGACGGCCATTCAATATAAATTTTACTGCAGGCCAGTGTAGTACAGGCCCCAAACATTAGGCATTCACCGGACAGAAAAGAACAAGTAATTATGTGGCTAGAGGTATATTAGACGGTCATTGGATATCAATTTTACTGCAGGCCAGTACAAATACATGTCAAATACATATGTTTAAAAGAACAAAAAATATAAAATTGGATTAAAAACATAGTTAAATGTAAGTGTTTAGAGAGGGCTCACCTGAATACTCAAAAATGGAAATGGGTGCTCCTACAAAGAGGATTCACCCAATCCTCTAAAAAAATTGGAATCAAAAAGGAGTATAGTAGGGCACACCAATATCTGGTTCCACACGGACAATTAGTATAATAATATTTATTTTAGCAATATACACTATTAAATACACATACATAAAATATCACACTATAAAATAGTAAAATACATAAAATACATGCAGTAAAAACCATATATCTATATAAATATATAAATAATTCTATTAATTTCTATAGGTTTTCTGCATTTTTAGTACAGTAGTGTCCTTCCAACTAATTGCCACACTCAATGTCCCAGAAATATAGTTATAGAGATGGGAATGACTGTTTAAGTTTTTGAATGCGGTTTTTGAAGTAGTCACTTGTATTGTTGCGACTTAATAGTCGTTGCGTATATATTGTCGCTCCAATCTCGCTGTCTGTTAATAAAGATAAGCCGAAGCTGTTTTACTCACAGTTTGAAGTAGTATCGGCTTTTAGTAAATCACTGGTGGCGTCCCACGTGTGATGAACTTTTTACAGGCTGCGGTTTGTAGAGATGGTGTAACTTCGGGATCCTCGGTGATCATAGGCGGCGGTGCTGTCTTGGAGATCAGTCGGTAATATACTCCTTCTGCGCTTTGGATGTATATCGCAGGAGTGGACTTTGCCAAAAAAACGACTCTCCAGGAAAACAGATGTCCGGCTTGACTTTACTTTTAAAGATAAAGGTTCACCGATCCCTCACTTTTTTCTTTTCTTTCAGCGCTTTCGATCCTCCGGTAATAAACTGTGTTCCATGCGGTAGTTACCAGGTAACTACCGCATGGAACACAGTTTATTACCGGAGGATCGGTAATAAACCATCTCTACAAACCGCAGCCTGTAAAAAGTTCATCACACGTGGGACGCCACCAGTGATTTACTAAAAGCCGATACTACTTCAAACTGTGAGTAAAACAGCTTCGGCTTATCTTTATTAACAGACAGCGAGATTGGAGCGACAATATATACGCAACGACTATTAAGTCGCAACAATACAAGTGACTACTTCAAAAACCGCATTCAAAAACTTAAACAGTCATTCCCATCTCTATAACTATATTTCTGGGACATTGAGTGTGGCAATTAGTTGGAAGGACACTACTGTACTAAAAATGCAGAAAACCTATAGAAATTAATAGAATTATTTATATATTTATATAGATATATGGTTTTTACTGCATGTATTTTATGTATTTTACTATTTTATAGTGTGATATTCTATGTATGTGTATTTAATAGTGTATATTGCTAAAATAAATATTATTATACTAATTGTCCGTGTGGAACCAGATATTGGTGTGCCCTACTATACTCCTTTTGGATTAAAAACATGGCTAACAAAATCCCCCCTCTTGAAAAAAAAAGAAAAATATGATAATATTCGATAACACGTGGTTGTCACAGGTGATGAATTCCTCCAAGGTCCCAAACATTAGGCATTCACTGTACAAAAAAGGCCTTTTTTGCCGCTGTATTTACCTAAGACAGGGAATTGAATTCCTCTGAGATCCATGCCTCATTCATTTTTAGAAATGTGAGGTAGTCCACACTGTTGTGAGCTAGGCGAGTGCGCTTATCAGTCACGATCCCCCCTGCTGTGCTAAACGTCCTTTCGAACAGGACACTCGACGAGGGGCAAACCAAGAGTTCCATTGCAAATTGTGCCAGCTCAGGCCACAGGTCAAGCCTGCACACCCACTTTTCAGAGCGTCCACATCGGCCGTTAACCCGATGTAGTCGGACACCTGAGGCTGGATCCGGAGGGCGGCTGTCGATGGGTTGGCTGCAAGAATGATCTCATATCTGAAGTGACCAACACATCTTCAAACCGGCCTATTCTTGCATGCGCGAAAAATAGAAAATAATAGGAAAAAGAAAAAGAAAAGATACCAGTACAATCTAAATAAGGGGGAACGAGAAAGTATAAAAGCAGTACAAAAGAATAATGACATTGTCATCCGCCCAGCAGATAAGGGCGGTGGCATTGTCATACTGGATTATGCACAATACTTAAAAGAGTCAATGAATCCTAGGCGACCAAAAAACTTATAAACAACTGAAATTTAATCTGATACAACAATATAAACAGTATTTGAATCGATTGGTCCAGAAGGGAAGAAAGCAAGGTATTATCACCAAAGAAGAGGCAGAGTTCAGAAATATACAGTCGCCTAGAATACCAATTTTTTATTATTTGCCTAAGATTCATAAAAGTGAATCCCAACCACCAGGGAGGCCTATAATATCTGGTATCGGCGGTCTTACGTCAAATTTGTCTAAATATGTTGATGTCATTCTACAGAAATATGTACAAAGACTACCAGCCTATTTAAAGGACACTCAACATTTTTTTTCAAACATTAGAAACAATAGAATGGAAACGAGGTTATATTCTGGGGACCTTGGATGTGACGTCCCTGTATACGGTGATTGAAAATAACAAAGGTAAGGAAGCGGCTGAGTACTTCCTACAGAAAGAAGGGGAATTACCAATAAAACAAATAGATTTCATTGGTGAATGCATATTGTTTATTTTAAACCATAATATTTTTACATTTGAGGAGATTTTTTACCTACAGACGTGGGGTACCGCTATGGGGACCAGATTCGCACCGAGCTTCGCAAATCTATATATGGGAAGAGCTTATCATCTATCCCAATGGCAAGCTCCATGCGAATCTGGTACTCTGGCGCAGATTTATTGATCACATTGTTTTTATATGGAGTGGCGGTGAGGACACTCTTCATGAATTTTTAATAGGAATAAATAAGAATAAATTTTATTTACAATTCACTCCAAATTTAGTACAGTAAAGGTACATTTTTTTAATCTGACAATTAACATTGAAAATAACCAAAACCAGACTCAGACATACTCCAAACCAACTGATAGTAACAGCTTTATATCACTGGACAGCTGCCATTTACCAGTATGGCCAGGCTCGGACTGGCCCACAGGGGTACAGGGGAATCCCCCGGTGGGCCCCCGAGCAAGGTGGGCCCCTAGTCTCCCACCCCCTGCACAAGTGGCACATAATACAGTAGACTTACTGCACTACATATATATATATATATATATATATATATATATATATATTCTATGTACAGCACCTCAACCAGCCTATGTTCATATAAAAAACTTGCTAAAATATGTATTATATTTGAATGTATCTGTACGGTGGGCCCCCAAAATAAATTTTACTGGTGGGCCCGAGGTTCCCCAGTCCGACACTGAGTATGGCTAACCAACATCCCTCGTAGTCAATTTATAAGATTAAGAAGAAACTATACTGCAATAGAACAGTTTGGAAAAGAGGCGGAAATTTTACAACATAAATTTGAGGAGAAAGGTTATAAAAAAAAAACTGCATAGGAAAAAATCAAAGAGGAAGTAAAAATAATAGATAGGAAAACATTATTGAATAAATCCAATAAAAAACAGTCAGAAGACAAAAATATGGAAGAGGAGATGGAGTGGAGAGTCCCTATTATCACCCATAATCAGGGTGAATTTTTTTTCTTTTTAAATCGTGAAGCGACATTGGGAAATCCTCAAGCAGAATAAAATTATAGGGGACAAATTACCCCATTTTCCAACTTTTATATTCAAAAAGGTGCAAAATTTGGGCAATCTAATTATTCCCTCTATCATCAAAAATAGAATTAGAGAATCAAAACCTCAAAAAGGCAGGAACGATAGACCTGGTTTCTTCCCCTGTAAAGTATGCAAAGCATGTCACCTTGCAAAACAGACTGAGCCATTAAAAACAATAGAGACTGTATACAATACTCTTAGAATAGAGCATCATCTTACATGTCATAGCAAGGGTGTTATTTACTTCATAAAATGCCCTTGCACAAAACTCTATGTTGGAAGAACGAAAAGGACACTATTGATTAGAATAGGAGAACATATCAGAAATATAAATAAAAAATTTGATGGCCATCCACTCTCACGTCATTATAAAGAGAAACACAGGGGGAAGTTTGAAGGGTCAAAATTTGAAGCATTGGAACAAATCATACCTGATTCTAGAGGAGGGGACTTCAATAAATTAATGTCAAAAAATGAAACAAAGTAAAACAAAATGAAACAAAATGGATTTATAATTTAAACACGCTGGCAACTGCAGGACTTAATCATGAAATTGAACTATTTGTATTTTCCTGAAGGCCATTTGGATAAATATACATTCATATATTGGACATAGCAAATGAGAACCTTCTTAATAAAATACATTGAGCTGGGGCAATTAGAATGGTGGATATAGAGAAACTAAATAGACAGCTTTGCTATTGGGAGTAGCGGTGAGAATAGGATTAGTAACCATGGAAACGGACGCTTAGTTTTTCATCAGCAGGTGGGACCAAAGCTATCCCTGAGGAAGGAACTCCATAGTTCTGAAAGCCGTCAGTGTTTTGGTCCAAGCAGGCATCCGTATCCAGTGTGACGTCACACAGAAGAATCCCTTCATTGGATTACTACCGCGGCTTCCCTCGCGCGCGAGAGTCCACACTGTCGTGAGCTAGGCAAGTGCGCTTATCAGTCACGATCCCCCCTGCTGCGCTGAACGTCCTTTAGAACAGGACACTCGGCGAGGGGCAAGCCAAGAGTTCCATTGCAAATTGTGCCAGCTCTGGCCACAGGTCAAGCCTGCACACCCAGTAGTCAAGGGATTCCGTGCTTCTCAGAGTGTCCACATCGGCCGTTAACCCTGTCGGTCGAGGCATTCATTAAGGCTGGATCCGGAGGGTGGCTGTTGATGGGTTGGCTGCAAGAATGATCTCATATCTGAAGTGACCAACACATCTTCAAACCGCCCTATTCTTGCATGCGCTGTAGGATTGGTACTCGCAACTGTTTCTCTGTGTGTGGAAATTCCTCTGCCAGCGCCCGCAACAGCAGAATGCAGCATCTCTGGCAGCAATGCTGCATTCTGACAGCCCTCTGTGATGCTAGTAACATGTCCGCCATTTTGTGTTTGTACCGGGGTTTAAGTACGTTGCCACGGGGGTCCCTCTTCAAACGCTGGAGCATGAAGGGACCCATTTGCACTAAATTGGAAGTGGTGGAGCAGCCTTGGCTCCTGCTCATCGTCCAGGAGAATGTTGTCCTTGGTCTCCTACCCCCATCTACGGTTGGACAACACCAGGGATCCCAGAAAAGTTTAAAGCCTGCTCTTCTTGCTCCTCCTCCTCCTCCCCCCAGGCACCATCCTCCTCTAACTCCTCTTCAAACTCCTGCTGACTTGTCTCAGATGGAGTAGCCCCCCCAGGGAATTTATTCAGCATTGCGACTTCCTCATCTTCCAGCTCCTGCTCCTCGACGGCTTGATCATTGATAAGACACAATGCACACTCCAGAAGGAAGGCGTTGTCACGCCCTGCCCTGTGGGTGTTCTGAGACGATCTGTCAGAGTTGCTGTACGTGACTCGATCTGACAGTTTGTTTTGTTTTGGGTTTGAACAGAATCCCACCTCCTATCAGGTGTGGTTCGTTTGGTCATTGGGGAGGCTATTTATTCCTCCCTCTCCCTATAACCTTTGCGGGTTATAGTTCTTCCTTGTTTGTGTGCTGGAAGTTTTGGTGGATTGTCTGCTCCAACTCATCTAAAGATAAGTCCTTTTCCCTTTTTTCCTTCTGTGTCTGTTTTTACTAGGCTCCTAGAGTGACGCTAGCTCCTTCGGTGGTTGAAGGAGCTGGTAGTCTCTTTCCCTTTTCCCTACTGCTGAGGGTTTGGTCCAGTGTGTTTCAGCTTAGGTACATGGGCATGTGCATATCTACCATCGAGATATGCACATGGGCATAGCAGCGTAGGGAAAGTCTTTTAGGGATTGCTAGGAGGTGACCTCTTTGTTCCTTAGCTTTTGGGGCCTAGTCAGTTGTTTTGTTTGCTTTGCCGTTTCCTGTTTCCTTCCCTTATCTTACCTACTGTGACAGGCGTAAGGTACGATGTCACTGATGGCGCCCTGGCTGCGACTGACCAGTTTGGTGATCTCATCAAATGGCCGCAGAAGTCTGCATGCGTCGCGCATGAGCAAACAAAAAACAAAAAAAAAAAACTATCTCCCCAGAACCTGTCCTGACGCAGAGTTCGTACAGGTAGTTGTTAATGGCACGATTCTGTTGGAGAAGCCTATCAAGCATATACAAGATGGAGTTCCATCGCGTCGGGCAGTCACAATTTAGATGTCTGACGGGCAAGTGGTATCACCGCTGAACATTAGCAAGGCGAGCCATGGCCGTGTAAGATCTAAAATGGGCAGAGATTTCCCTGGCCTGCCGCAAGACATCCTGGACCTCGGGGTATTTGGCAACGAATCGCTGCACGACTAAGTTCAGGACGTGTGCTATGCACGGCACGTGCGTCATTTTGTCCTGTTTCAGCACGCTCAGCAGATTGGCACCGTTGTCGCACACGACTTTACCAACTGTAAGTCACTGATCGGCCTGTGACCGCAGAGCTGAAAGCAGTGCAGAACCGGTGTGGCTCTTGGCTTCTAGGCATAACAGCTGCTGCACAACATGGCAACGTCTCACCTGGCAAGTCGAATAGGAGCTTGCGGGGTGCAGCGGAAGAGGCGGTTGAAGTGGAAAAGGAGGAGTCAGCCGAGGAGGAGACGGAGGATGGAGTAGGAGGAGGAGAAGAAGAGGCAGGCCTGCATGCAATCCGTGGCGGTAACACCAAATCCACACGGGTGCCAAGGGTTGCATGCTTGACGGATGTCAGAAGGTTCACCCAGTGGGCAGTAAAAGTTATGTACCTTCCCTGCCTGTATTTGCTAGACCACATTGGTCAGATGTATCTTGGCACCGACAAGATGTGCCAGAGATATATTAACTAGATTATATTTTAGGTATATCGCACCTCTGCCTGAATCAGATTATTTGATTATTATTATATCACACCAGTTGCAATTAGTTGTTCCAATGACATTTGTCCCTCTGTATAGCTGCAGTATCGCAGCAGAACCGCACACAAGCTGCACAATACAAATGCACTATAATATACTTTCTAAGTTAGAAAGTATATTATAATTATATTACACCCCTCAGTATGTCACACCTATCGATAGCACACCTATACCAGTCCTTAAAAGTACTTTTGTGGCCCTATTAGCTAGCGTTTGGTGTCTCTATACTCTCTAACGGTCTGTCCCTGCTGCACACAGCAACCTCTCCCTACACTGGCAAAAAACAGAATTTAAAATGGCGACCAGATCGGGTTTATTTATAGGGTAGGGGGTGTGTCCATGTGCTGAAATGTCAAAATTGGCTGTTCTGCCCCACCTGATGAATGTGTCATGGGTCAAAGTTCGGCAAAAAATGCAAAGAATATGGCGCCAGTGGACATAGCCATATGTTTGTCTGTTTGGCGAAACGACCACCGGGCGAACCGCAAGGCCATCTCTATCCATAGTCATTACATCTAACTAGGTTACCTGTATGGGAGTCTTTTCTTGTATTGGCACTTTATGTATTTGCTGCTACATTTTATATGATGTCTCATTTGTGTTGTGTGTATTTCTACTAATAAAATGTTATTACATTATATGTGTGTTCTTGTTTTTTTGTTGATTATTTGCATTGTGCCACACATATTCAGCTATTTGCAATTTGCTTCTATCGGAAGTTCTTATAAAAATGAACAAGGCCTTGATTGACCATGACTTCTCGACTCCACCAGAGGAAAGCTGATAAACATAAAGGCAGTTTAAATATGTTGTTTATAATGTACTGAATACACTGTATTCCCATGCACCCGTTCCACCACAAACAAGGGTATATGGTTGAATCATCCTTTTCTCATCCTCCTCCTCCTCTTCCATCATATCAATGCCCTCACATATATGCCCTTCGCATATAATGTTTTACAGGGTCAGCTCACCAGCAAGCCCTTGCATATAATTTTTTAGAGGGTCAGCTCACCAGCAGGCCCTCGCAAGCCTACATTGTTTTACAGGGTCAGCTCACCAGCAGATCCTCACATATAAATTTTTAGAGGGTCAGCTCACCAGCTTGCCCTCGCATATATTTTTTTAGAGGGTCAGCTCACCAGCAGGCCCGCACCTAAAAACTTTTACAGGGTCAGCTCACCAGCAGCCCTCGCATATAATGTTTTACAGGGTCAGCTCACCAGCAGGCCCTCGCATATACTTTTTTAGAGGGTCAGATTACCAGCAGGCCTTCACCTACAATCTTTTACAGGGTCAGCTCACTTTAAGGCCCTCACCTACAACATTTTAGAGGGTCAGCTCACCAGCAGGCCCTCACCTACAATCTTTTACAGGGTCAGCTCACCAGCAGGTCTGCACCCTAAATCTTTTATATTGTCAGCTCACCTGCAGGCCTTCACCTACAATCTTTTGTAGGGTCAGCTCACTTGAAGGCCCTCGCATATAATTTTTTAGAGGGTCAGCTCACCTGCAGGCCCTTGCATATATAATGTTTTACAGGGTCAGCTCACCATCAGGCCCTCGCATATAATGTTTTACAGGGTCAGCTCATCAGCAGGTCTGCACCCTAAATCTTTTATATTGTCAGCTCACCTGCAGGCCCACACCTAAAATCTTTTACAGGGTCAGCTCACCTGCAGGCCCGCATCTAAAATCTTTTACAAGGTCAGCTCACCAGCAGGCCTTTTCATATAAATGTTTTACAGGGTCAGCTCACCAGCAGGCCTTTACCTACAATCTTTTGCAGGGTCAGCTCACTTGAAGGCCCTCGCATATAATTTTTTAGAGGGTCAGCTCACCTGCAGGCCCTTGCATATAATGTTTTACAGGGTCAGCTCACCAGCAGATCCGCAGCGTAAATCTTTTACAGGGTCAGCTCACCATCAGGCCCTCGCATATAATGTTTTACAGGGTCAGCTCACCAGCAGGCCCTCACCTACAACCTTTTAGAGGGTCAGCTCACCAGCAGGCCCTCAATTGGAATCTTTTACAGGGTCAGCTCACTAGCAGGTCCGCATCGTAAATCTTTTACAGGGTCAGCTCACCAGCAGGCCCCCAGCTCACCAGCAGGCCCTCGCATATAATTTTTAAGGTGACGTGTGATCGGCCCCAGGTTATGTAGAGTCACCAAAGTGGCAGCAGGCCCTCGCCTATAATGCTTTAGATGATCAGATCAGCAGGCCCTTGCTCCAAATGTTTTTGAGGGTCACCTGCAGGCCATCAATCATATTTTTTCAAGGCTGTGTATGATGCCCTCCTTTATGGGGGGATCTGTGGATGACGGACACTTATGGGGGGATCTGTGGATGACGGACACTTATGGGGGGATCTGTGGATGACGGACACTTATGGGGGGATCTGTGGATGACGGACACTTATGGGGGGGATCTGTGGCTGGCACTGTTACAGGGGGATCTGTGGCTGGCACTGTTACAGGGGGATCTGTGGCTGGCACTGTTATATATGTGCCATCCACAGACCCCCCACCCCATAACAGTGCCATCCACAGTGCCCCCCCAGCCCATAACAGTGCCATCCACAGACCCCCACCCCTTAACTGTGCCATCCACAGATTCCGTGTGCCCGCCGCCGCCGTTTAAAGTTATTAAACATGCCCCCCTCACTCCTAATAGTACTGTATATCCGAATTTGTTCTGTATAATGCCGGCAGGCGGGCCGGGCGGCCGGCGCGTCCCTCAGTGACGTCACTTGCCTGCGCCGCCTGCTTCATTCATAAAGCAGGCGGCGCAGGCACGTGACATCACTGAGGGACGCGCCGGACGCCCGGCCTGCCGGCATTATACAGAAGAAATTCGCACACCCCAAAGGCCGGCCCTGAACGAGCCCCCCTTTACGGAGCCTGGCGCCCCCCCTGGGGGGCGTGCCCTACTATTTGAGAAGCACTGCACTACATGAACAATTGTACCACAATGTGAATGAGGCCTTCCTTTATGTGATATACAGGTTGTATCGGAGTGCCTCTTCCTTGTAATTTTTGCCAGCACTTGCACTTTATATACAAGTAAATATACAGGAAAGAATGTTTCCTAACAATTTTTCATCTAAAATCGATTTTATCTTTGGTTTTGTGCGTATTATTGTCAGTCTGTAAAGGTGGCGTACTACTTGGACAACATCGTTACCAGCAGCGACCTGGGAGTCCAAGATGCATTCAGACATCTGTTCCAGAACAATTTCTGTGGTGTTTCCATCAATTTCTGACCTTTTCCTATGAACCAGGCACCCTCCCCTCTTCAGAGCAGGAGGTGACTGGTTTAATAGATAATGGGAGAAAAAATGAAATGAATCGCACATCCACTGCTAATGCTATGATCTCATCCCTGCATTTCTGCAGGAGACAGCACTAAATAGCGCATGTGTACCACCTCCTGTGCTACATGCTAAATGAGGCATTAGTGTACATTTTGATCAAAAGGCATAAGTCCACTCACCACGCCAAGGTTGCCTCTATGAGTGGGTCCTAACCTAACATTTGGCGCGGCGCTGCCCGGCGACCACCGGCGCTGCGGCGCCATCCCGGCCGGCGACGGGGCCCAGCAGCCAAACAGCACCCCTGCTGACTGACCATGCCAAACCTAGCTCTGGGCCCCACCAAGCAGAAAAACAGCACAGTGGCCCCCGTGCTGCACCTCACCATGTGAACAGTTGTCAACGCTCACCTCCTCTGAAGCTCACAGGAACTCCAACTGAGAGCATGATAGGCTAATTTAACCCCTACTGCAGGATACTAGGCTAATTAAAATCACCTGGCTGAATGGAAGGAGTGCTGATCCAGGGACAGAATCTCTATACAATAGATAATGGGAGAAAAAAAATGGAATTAGTCTTACCGGTAATTCTGTTTCCATGAGATTATCACGACGGCATAAAAGGAGATTGACCCCTGACGTCTGTAGAGGCAGGAACAGAGAAAGGTTAAATACCCCCCTCCCACCACCAACACCAGTGTTTCCAAAATCACACAGAGTAACCTGGTGGTGACAAACAGTGAAAAAAGGTATTGCTTCATACCTTCTGGAGGCCCTCCAAAGTTAAAATATAGAAATATATATAGGGAGGGAATAACGTGCCGTTGTGATGATCTCATGGAAGCAGAATTACCGGTAAGACTAATTCCGGTTTTTCCATAGCATCATCACGACGGCATACAAGGAGATATAAAAAATATATCAGTTAAGGGGGGGCTACGGCCTGGAGGACTTTCCGTTCGAAGGACAGATCAGGGGATCTGGAAAGATCCAGGCGGTAGTGTTTTATAAACGTATGAATGCTGGACCAAGTGGCAGCTCGACATATTTCTTCCAGGGATGCCCCAGCTGTCTCTGCCTGAGAGGAAGACATGGCCCTAGTGGAATGGGCCTTAATGTTGAATGGACATGGAAGATTTTGTATTTGATAACACAGACAAATAGTTTCCTCGAGCCATCTAGCTATAGAGAACTAGCAAGTTGTCAGATTTTCAAAACTTTTCAGTCGCAGCAATATAGTTTAGAACTGCCTGTCTAACATCCAGAGAGTGGAAGGAGGATTCTCTGTCATTAGAGGGATGTTGACAAAAGGAAGGCAGGGTAATTTCCTGGCTCCGATGAAAACTGGATACAACTTTGGGGAGAAACCCGGGGTCAAGTCGGAGAATGATCCTATCATCTAGGACGCGGAGGTAGGGTTCCCTGACGGATAGAGCTTGCAACTCGCCTAATCTGCGGCCCGAGGTTATTGCGATTAGGAAGGCAGTCTTTAAGGACAATAATTTTATTGAACAATCAGAAATAGGTTCAAATGGTGGTAGAGTGAGACCCGTAAGAACGATGTTTAAATCCCAGGAGGGGACACGGGAGGTGATTGTTGGGCGGAGTCTGGTAGCTGCCCTAATGAATCTTCTGATCCAACGATGCCTAGCTATATCCTGGTCAAAAAAACAACTTAGGGCTGAGATTTGGACCTTCAGGGTAGAGGGTCTGAGCCCCAGGTCGAGACCCTGTTGCAGGAAATCCAGGATTCTTTGAATGTTGGGTCTATGCAAGTGTGGAGACTTGTCATCGCTCCAGGAACAGAAGTGCTTCCAGATTTTAAGGTAGATCGCTGATGTTACATTCTTTCTGGAGGCTTTCAAGGTAGTAATAACTTTATCTGACAAGCCCTGAAGTCTCAGGGTTTGGGACTCAGGATCCATGCTGCTAATTTCAAAAATTGTGGGTTTGGGTGCAGAACCGGACCCTGATGGAGTAGATCCCCCCGCATAGGAAGGGACCAAGGATCCTGGAGGGAGTATTTCTGGAGAGATGTGAACCAACTTCTCTTTGGCCATAGGGGAGCGATCACAATTACCGTGGCCTTGTCCTGGCAAATTTTCTGGATTACTTTCGGAATTAAGGGAAGTGGAGGGAAGGCATAGCATATAGTTTCCAATGCCAACGGATGGCGAAGGCGACCAAGGCATGAGGTCTGTCCCTGGGGTTTAGGGAACAGAATATCTCCACCTTTGAATTTGCCCTGGTGGCAAGTAGGTCCACGTCGGGCATCCCCCACTTTCCTACCAGTAACCTGAATGTTTCTGGGCTTAGGGACCATTCCGTATGATCGATCCTGTGGCGGCTGAGAAAATCTGCTTCCCGATTCAGCATTCCTTTTAGATGAACTGCAGATATGGAGGCCAACTTCTGCTCTGCCCATGAAAATTTTTTCGTTGTCAGCGTTTGTAGAGTTGTTGACCGTGTTCCCCCTTGATGAGAAAGGTAATCGACGGCCGTAGTGTTGTCTGATAGCACTTTTATGTGATGAAGACATAGTATTCCCTCTGCTGCCTTCAATGCTTCCCAGACTGCTCTCAGTTCCCTGAAATTTGACGACTGGGATCTGATCGATTGTGGCCAAGTGCCCTGAAATAGATGATCCCCCACCTTTGCGCCCCAGCCGGACAGACTTGCGTCTGTTACTACTTGCAATAGGGGAGTTTTCTGCCAGGGAGTCCCCTTGGATAAGTTTTCGTGGTTCTTCCACCAATTTAGAGTCTGCAGTACCCAGATTGGTGGGATCACTTGACGGGATCATTTGACGATCCAGAGAGGATTGGCACCTGTTCCAGACGCTCAGGATCCAGGACTGAAGAGGTCTGAAGTGAATCTGGCACCAGGGAACTGCCGGAATACAGGATGTTAACAGACCTAGCATACTCATTGCCTCTCTGATGGAACAAGATCTTCTTTTCTGAAAGGATTCGATTTTTTGTTCAATAATCGATATCTTGTCTAGGGGTAGGAATACCGCTTGCTTCCGGGAACTTTCCTCTAGGGGGGGGGGGGACGGACAGACTTGTCTTCGTTCACAATCCACCCGAGGTCGTTTAGGATGGAGAGAAAATATCTCAGATTTGAGTTGATCTGATTGAGATCTTCGCTGATCAGAAGAAAGTCGTCCAAGTAGGGAATTACCATAAGTCCCTTTCTCCTGACGAAGGCGACCATCTCTACCAGCGCCTTGGTAAAGATTCTCGGGGCCGATGAGATCCCGAAGGGAAGGGCTCTGAATTGATAGTGATGAATTTTCCCTGATATATCCTGAATTGCAAATCGGAGAAAACTCTGTGAATCGGCGTGAATGGGAATATGGTAATAAGCGTCTCGCAGGTCTATTGTACACATGAAGACGTCTTTGCTTAAAAGTGGTATCGTAGATGCAAGAGTTTCCATCCTGAATTTTCGGTAGAGAATAAACTTGTTTAAGGGCTTCAGGTTTATGATTGTTCGGAATGTGCCTTCTTTTTTCTTGATTAGGAATAATGTTGAATAGCAACCCCGGCCTCTTTCTGGAGGTGGAACTGGGGAGATTACATTAATCTGATGAAGATTCTGGACTCCCTGTCAAAGGTTGGGTTGAAATTGTGTCAGTGAAAATTTGTTTGGGGGTTTTGAAGACCACTCTTTTTGATAGCCTGTACCGACTATTTTGGAGACCCAGGGATTTTGGGAAATAGATTCCCATGTCTCCAGGAATTTTGAGAGTCTTCCCCCCACTTCGGCGTCATTGCTTGTCGGACGACTTCTGGTGGGAGGAGGACTGACCTCTTCCTCTTCCCCCTTTCGGATAACTCCAGCACCCCAACTTCCCTTTCCCCCTGTAGCTTTTCTCTTGACCCGAGGAAGAGCGAAAGGGAAATCGGCGCCTGAAGGGACGATCTTCCGGAAACCCTTTCTTTTTGTCCACGGCTTTCTCTAAAATCTTATCTAGGACCGGGCCGAAAACATATTCCCCGGAAAAGGGTATGGAGTAAAGTTTCAATTTGGAAGTCTTGTGCCCAGACCAGCATTTCATCCAAAGTGCTCGTCTGGCCGAGTTGGAAAGTGCTGCATCTCTGGCGGAGAATCGGACCGATTCGGCCGAAGCATCCGCCAGGAAAGCCGTAGCAGATTTTAAAAGAGGGAGGGAATTGAGAATTTCTTCTCTAGATGTTTTATTTTTTATGTGGTCTTCTAATTCTCCCAACCAGAGAAACATGGATCTAGCGACAGAGGTAGCCGCAATGTTAGTCTTAAAATTAAACATGGCAGCCTCCCAAGACTTCCTGAGGAGGCTGTCGACTTTGCGATCCATAGAATCCTTGAGTTGGGAGGCATCCTCAAATGGAAGGAATGTCTTTTTGTTCACTTTAGCAACCTGAACATCGATCTTGGGGATCTCGTTGAAAATCTTGGACTCCTCAGGATCAAATAGTAACATAGTAACATAGTAACATAGTACATAAGGCCGAAAAAAGACATTTGTCCATCCAGTTCGGCCTGTTATCCTGCAAGTTGATCCAGAGGAAGGCAAAAAAACCCTGTGAGGTAGAAGCCAATTTCCTCACTTTAGGGGATTAAAAATTCCTTCCCGACTCCAATCAGGCAATCAGAATAACTCCCTGGATCAACGACCCCTCTCTAGTAGCTATAGCCTGTAATATTATTACACTCTAGAAATACATCCAGGCCCCTCTTGAATTCCTTTATTGTACTCACCATCACCACCTCCTCAGGCAGAGAGTTCCATAGTCTCACTGCTCTTACCGTAAAGAATCCTTTTCTATGTTTGTGTACAAACCTTCTTTCCTCCAGACGCAGAGGATGTCCCCTCGTCACAGTTACAGTCCTGGGGATAAATAGATGATAGGATAGATCTCTGTACTGACTCCTGATATATTTATACATAGTAATTAGATCTCCCCTCAGTCGTCTTTTTTCTAACGTGAATAACCCTAATTTTGATAATCTTTCAGGGTACTGTAGTTGCCCCATTCCAGTTATTACTTTAGTTGCCCTCCTCTGGACCCTCTCCAGCTCTGCTATGTCTGCCTTGTTCACAGGAGCCCAGAACTGTACACAGTACTCCATGTGTGGTCTGACTAATGATTTGTAAAGTAGTAGGAATATGTTCTCATCACGGGCATCTATGCCCCTTCTGATGCAACCCATTATCTTATTGGCCTTGGCAGCAGCTGCCTGACACTGTTTTTTGCAGCTTAGTTTGCTGTTTATTAAAATTCCTAGATTACCGAGTGTTTTACCATTTAGTATGTACGGGTGACTTGCATTATTTCTTCCCATGTGCATAACTCAGTGGCGTAGGGATCGCCATAGCAACCATAGCAGGGCCTACGCCACTAGGGGGCCCGTCCGACCGCATTCAAATTATTATTTTTTTATTAACACAGACACTACACACAGGCAGCCAGGAGGTGGCGTAACTACCAGGGAAGCAGCTGCTTCGGGGCCCGACAGTTTATTTTCAAGTTAGTTAAATATCGATGTCTTAATGTTCAGGGCCCCTCCCCTTCACCCTCGCTAATGTGCTCTAATCTTACTGTATATTCTAAAGTCTCCTGATGTGTCTGGGATTCGAACCAACAACCTCCAATGTATCAGTGGCAAAGCATTAACCCTCACAGCCATAAAGGAGGCATTGCAACTGACTGAACAAATTTGACACTTCTACTGTTATAGCTGGCTAAGTGTACATCTATACACATGACAGCTGCCCCAACACACCCAGCACTGCTATATCTCCATATGACAGATATCCCAGCACACTCAGCCCTGCTATATCTCTATATATGAGCAGCTGTCATGTGTATAGATGTACACTTAGCCAGCTATAACAGTAGAAGTCTCATAATTTTTCAGTCAGCAGCAAGGCAGCTGTTATGGTCTTGAGGTTAGGTGCTCTGCCTCTGATACAGAAGGTCGTGGGTTCGAATCCCAGCAGAAACCTTTTCTGAAATACAAGCAGTGACTCCATATATGGACATACAGGGAAGGACACAGGAAGAGGCTGCATCGCATCGCTGACATGGAGGTAAGTAGAAGTGTTTATTTTATTTTTTTTAATACCCGACTGTTACTGCCATGGGGGGAGCGGGGGGCACTTGATACTGGCACATGGGGGGAGGGGGGTTGGCACCTGACCTGATACTGGCACCTGAGGGGGGGGGGGGTTTGGCACCTGATACTGGCACATGGGGGGGGGGAGAGAGGCACCTGATACTGTGGATGGCACTGTTTAGGGGAGGGGGATCTGTGGATGGCACTGTTTAGGGGAGGGGGATCTGTGGATGGCACTATTTAGGGGAGGGGGGATCTGTGGATGGCACTATTTAGGGGAGAGGGATCTGTGGATGGCACTATTTAGGGGAGGGGGATCTGTGGATGGCACTATTTAGGGGAGGGGGGATCTGTTGATGGCACTATTTAGGGGAGGGGGATCTGTGTATGGCACTATTTAGGGGAGGGGGATCTGTGGATGGCACTATTTAGGGGAGGGGGATCTGTGGATGGCACTATTTAGGGGAGGGGGGATCTGTGGATGTCACTATTTAGGGGAGGGGGATCTGTGGATGTCACTATTTAGGGGAGGGGGGATCTGTGTATGGCACTATTTAGGGGAGGGGGATCTGTTGATGGCACTATTTAGGGGAGGGGGATCTGTGGATGGCACTATTTAGGGGAGGGGGATCTGTGGATGGCACAGAGGGGGGGGGGCATAATTTTTTTTTGCTATGGGGCCCATGCATTTCTAGCTACGCCCCTGGCATAACCTTACATTTGTCAGTGTTAAACCTCATCTGCCACGTATCTACCCAAGCCTCCAATCTATCCAGATCCCTCTGTAGTAGTATACTGTCCTCTTCAGTGTTAATTACTTTACACAGTTTAGTGTCATCTGCGAAAATTGATATTTTACTATGCAAGCCTTCTACAAGATCATTAATAAATATATTGAAGAGAATAGGGCCCAATACTGACCCCTGAGGTACTCCACTAGTGACAGTGACCCAATCTGAGTATGTACCGTTAATAACCACCCTCTGTTTTCTATCATTGAGCCAGTTACTTACCCACTTACAGACGTTTTCTCCCAGTCCGAGCATTCTCATTTTATATACTAACCTTTTATGTGGTACAGTGTCAAATGCTTTGGAGAAGTCCAGATACACGACATCCATTGATTCGCCGCTGTCAAGTCTAGAACTTACCTCCTCATAGAAACTGATTAAATTAGTTTGACATGACCGATCCCTCACGAAGCCATGCTGATATGGCGTTATTTGCTTATTTCCGTTAAGATGTTCTAAGATAGCATCTCTCAGAAAACCTTCAAACAGTTTACCCACAACAGATGTTAAACTTACCGGCCTATAGTTTCCAGGCTTTGTTTTTGGACCCTTTTTGAATATTGGCACCACATTTGCTATGCGCCAATCCTGTGGGACATTCCCTGTCAGTATAGAGTCCGCAAATATCAGAAATAAGGGTCTGGCTATGACATTACTTAATTCCCTTAGGATACGGGGGTGTATGCCATCCGGTCCTGGCGATTTGTCTATTTTGATCTTTTTAAGTCGCTGTTGTACTTCTTCCTGGGTCAGACAGGACACTTTTAATGGGGAATTTATTTCAACATTCAGCATTTTATCTGACAGTTTATATTCCTCAGTGAATACACTTGAGAAAAAAATATTTAACAGCTTTGCTTTCTCCTCGTCGCTCTCTGCGACTCCCCCCTCCTTACTCTTTAAAGGGCCGACACCTTCAGATTTATACTTTTTACATTTATATAATTGAAGAACATTTTAGGGTTAGTTTTACTCTCTTTGGCAATTAATCTCTCGGTCTCTAGTTTGGCCGCTTTTATTTGTTTTTTACATGTTCTGTTTTTTTCCTTATAGTTTTTCAGTGCTTCCGTGCCACCCTCCTGTTTTAGTGTTTTATATGCTTTCTTTTTGTCATTTATTGCTTTCTTTACAGTTCTGTTTATCCACATTGGTTTCTTTTTGTTCCTTAACCTTTTATTCCCATACGGTATGTACCTCTCACAATGAGATTTTAGGATGTTTTTAAAGATATCCCATTTTGTGGCTGTATTTTTATTTTTGAGGACTTTGTCCCAGTTAGTTAGGCCTATGGCCTCTCTTAGTTGGCTAAATTTAGCTTTTTTGAAGTTTGGTATTTTTGTTCCTCCCTGTAGAAACGCTCTTTTGAATGATAATTGGAAGGTTATTACTTTATGGTCACTATTTCCCAGGTGTCCCCCAACCTGCACGTCTGTTGTTCTGTCAGGTCTATTGGTTAATACTAAGACCAGTATGGCCGTCCCTCTAGTCGGGTCCTGAACCAGTTGGGAGAGGTAATTGTCTTTAGTTATTGCCAAGAATCTGTTTCTTTTATGAGATATACAAGTTTCCGTTTCCCAGTATATATCTGGGTAGTTGAAGTCCCCCATAATAACCACCTCATTATGATTTGCCGCCTTGTCTATCTCATTTAGTAGTAGATTTTCTGTGGACTCTGGTATATTAGGTGGTTTATAGTAAACTCCTATTAGTAATTTATTGTTGTTTTTAGCTCCATGTATCTCTACCCACAGAGACTCCACATGTTCATGTCCCTCACTTTTATCTTCACGGAATGTGGGCTTTAGACAGGACTTTACATAAAGACAAACCCCTCCCCCTCTCCGGTTTTGACGATCCTTTCTAAACAGACTGTAACCTTGTACATTAACCGCCCAGTCATAGCTATCATCCAGCCATGTCTCAGTTATTCCCACTATGTCATAGTCCTCCTCACACATCACTAATTCCAGTTCACCAGTTTTATTAGTCAGGCTTCTGGCATTAGTATACATACATTTGAGAGGTTTATGTATATTTTTTACCCTACACCTTTCCTTCTGAACTGTTCTAGTCCCTCCTTCCATTCCTCCCCCAGTCCCACTACCTTGCCCCCGGTCTCTATCTGCACTATCTTCCCCTTCTATAGTGTAATTACCCTCCCCCCCAGTCCCTAGTTTAAACACTCCTCCAACCTTCTAGCCATCTTCTTCCCCAACACAGCTGCCCCTTCCCCATTGAGGTGCAGCCCGTCCCTACGATAGAGCCTGCAACCGACAGAGAAGTCGGCCCAGTTCTCCAGGAACCCAAACCCCTCCATCCTACACCAGTTCTTGAGCCACTTGTTAATTTCCCTAATCTCCCGCTGCCTTTCTAGTGTGGCCCGTGGTACAGGTAGTATTTCGGAAAATACTACCTTTGAGGTCCTTGCCCTAAGCTTTTGACCTAAATCCCTGAAATCATTTTTAAGGACTCTCCACCTACCCCTAACTTTGTCATTGGTTCTGATATGGACTGCTGGATCTTCTCCAGCCCCTCCCAGTAATCTGTCAACCCGATCCGCGATGTGTCGAACTCTAGTGCCAGGAAGACAGCACACTGTTCGGCGATCACGGTCTTTGTAACAGATTTCCCTATCTGTCCCCCTAATAATTGAGTCCCCCACTACCAGCACCTGTCTGGCCTGCCCTGCTCTCCTGGTCCCCTGCTTACCGGAGCTGACATTCCCCTGACTGGCAGAGGAAGTGTCCGGCTGCGGCAGTGCCGTCCCTGGACTGATATGTAATCTATTTTTAAATGAAGAAGAGACTCCCAGACATCTTTCAGGGTCTGCCCATTCTTCTAGCACCATATCTTTAATACTTTCGTTTATGGGAAACACACGTGTTTTTTTTAACTCTCAATCACCCAAACATCTCTTCCTGTACGGAATGGGTACGTTGTACTTCCTCCACCCCCATTGTAGATCTGACCGCTCTTAAAAGGTCAGACATATCTTCAGTAGAAAAATAGTATCTACGACCACTATCTACCGATTCCGAATCAGAGACTCTTTCCCCCTCTTCCCATGACCTGGCAGAGTGGACGCTCTCGTCCGCTATAGCTTCAGAGTCAGAAGGGGAAGGTGATCTTTTTCTTGGGTTGCGGTAAATCGGGGGGATTAGCAGATAGGTGGGCTAAAGATGAACGGATTTCCTCCTGCATCATAGACTTTAGTTCTTCCTTCAGAGAGGGTGCTTCATCACGTACAATGTTTGATATACAATTTTTGCACAGCTTCTTGAGATAATTGTCAGGAAGTTTGCCACTACAGGAGATACATCTGAGGGATCTCTTGATCTTTTTTGGGGTTTCTTTAGACACCTAAAAGGAGGAGAAGGTAACTATAAGGGAATGTACAGAAGGACCGGCCAAACAATATAAGAAGGGGGGGTGGGCCAGAGCTGAGGAGAACTGCACATGAAAGATTTGCTCCACAAAAAATGGGGGAAGGAGATAAGACCCACAGACTTAGACTGGGGAAACAAACTCTCCCTCCCCCTCCTTTCTTCTCACTGCAGGAGAGGGGGATCAATAGACTCCCTGACCAAGCAACAATACCCCCAAAGGGGACTCACGGATGGTGGCAGCGCCGGTTCGGGCTCTCTAGGGGATCGCTCTGCCCCAGACATTGTGGCCGGATGCTTCGTCCTCTCGGAAAAGGTGAGGGCTCTGTAGACTGGGGAAACCGATTCCACAGGAGCATCTTACTGGGTGTCCAGGCATTGGCCTTAAGCCGGGCCGGACGCCGAACGCCGTCTACGTCACTATCGGAGCGGACATGATGTCACAAGCATGATACATCATCGTAGTGACCATGAGAGAGCAGACCCAGTACATATTTCATGCGTTGAGGGGAGATCTAATTGCACTCAAGGACCCCTGTAACGAAGTAGAACATAAAAGAAGAAAAAATAAGAAATAAAAAGAAAGAACACAAACATAGCGGTCAGGGACCAACATATTATTGGAGTAGATATACCAAGGTGTCTACTCAGAGGGTCGACTTCACCCTATCTGACTGAGAAGACTGAGTGGGGGAGGTATATCAAATGGAAGACACTTGCACTTCTCAGCAACCAGACATCTGTCAATACCTGAGAAAAAATTTAGAACAGTTCAAGCAGATTCCCATTCTGGAGGGATCCTATTTGGTTTGGACGAGGGTTCTTTGTCCAGAGAAGGAGGTTTGGGGAGTAGACCCCAGCTGTACATCTGCTGGGCTGCTGCTTGAGGCGAGGAGAAGACATATTGTTTTCCATCTCGTTGAATTAGGAGCTTGATGGGGAAACCTCAGCGGTATCTGATGCGTTCATCTCGTAGTATTTTAGTCACAAAAGCAAATTCCATCCTTTTCGCCAGTGTGGCCGCGGACAGATCGGGGTATATAGTGATGCCTTTGAATAAAGCGGTAGGAGTAGGGTTAAGCCTCAGCGCTTTCAGGAAAAAGTTCCTTTACAAGTAAAAGTAAAAGTGTATACATGCCACAACATCATGCGGTATTGAGGCGTCCAAGCCTTTTGGTTTTGGAATACGGTGAATGAGATCTATTAAGAGATCCCTGTCAGACACATTTGGCATTGTGTCTTTAATAAGATTCTTAAGGAGGGGTTCCAGGCCTCAGAGTCAACTGCTTCTGAAATACCGCGCAATCTCACATTATTTCTTCTATTGCGATCCTCTATATCTTGTAGCTTACTCTTGACCGCTATCATCTCCTACTCCAGCGCCTCATGTGCATCTATAAGTGAATTGTGCGATATGGTGAACTCCGCCATTTTGTTTTCCACGTGCGCTGTGCGATCTCCTAGGCCTTGTAGTTTGCGTCTGAACTCTTTCACAAAACCTGAGTGCCTCTATCATGGAGCGCATGGCGCCTTCTGTCAGTGGGAGAGACAAGGAACCTGGAGATTGATGCTGACCTGTGCTCTGTAAGTTATCTGGGCTCAGAGCAGGAAAAACTGCAGCCTGTGACATGGAGGCCGGAGAGCTGGAGGTGCCGGGACTGGGAGATGCCGCGTTAGCAAATAACTCTGTGAGTCTCTTCGGGGCTTGTCTTTTCCTCAGCTTTCCCATCTTAGCAGCTTCTGCCATCTCTGTAGGAGGCTTAATTACCTTTCTCAGTTGATTTTTTTCCCCTTAAGTGAGGAAAATTGGCTTCTACCTCACTTTTATTTTTTTTTGCCTTCCTCTGGATCAATTTGCAGGATAACAGGCTGAACTGGATGGACAGATGTCTTTTTTTGGCCTGTGGGGATTCGCTCTGGTAGACAGGGTGTGCGGACGCAGTACAGAGGCAAATTACCAGTTCTTAAAATCATAACAAAAATCACCTTGTTGGCAGTTTCGCCTCCAGCAGTCCATAGCAGGCTTTTTAGGGTGCCCGTTTGCCTTACAGATGGGTCTCAGCCCTCCAGCTGTCACGGAACCATGAACCAGACGTACAACAAGAGATAAGTGAAAATAAGAAGGCTTTATTGAAAATAAAGCTGTAAAGCAAAAGTCCAAACGGATGGTGAAACCGAGCAGAGTCTTTGCGAAGCCAGAGGTCAGGAACCAGAAGGGTAGTCAGACGAAGCCAGGATCAGGAACCAGCAGGGTAGTCAGACGAAGCCAGGATCAGGAACCAGCAGGGTAGTCAGACGAAGCCAGGATCAGGAACCAGCAGGGTAGTCAGACGAAGCCAGGATCAGGAACCAGAAGCAGCAGCAGTCTTAGAAGCATGTGAACACAAGAGGACCAAGCAAGGAACTGAAGCCACAGACCTCCTATATATATGAGCTAGGCATCCAGCTCCTCCCAGGGGAAGGAGGAGCCGCAGGGTGGAAGGCTACAAGAAACCCAGGACCCAAGATGGCCGCCAGCACATGTCAAACGAAGGAGAGCAGCAAGCAGGTAAGACCATGACAGTACCTCCCCCTCAAGGGCCCCTCCTCCGCGGAGCACAAAACGGTTTCTGAGGGAAGCGTGCGTGGAAGGCTCGGAGCAAGGCAGGAGCATGGACATCTGCGGAGGGAACCCAGGAACGCTCCTCTGGACCATAACCACGCCAATGGACCAAAAACTGCAACCGACCGCGGACCAGGCGTGAGTCCAGGATATTGCTCACCTCATATTCCTCACGATTGCCCACTTGGACCGGACGAGGCCGAGGAACCGAGGAAGTGAAACGATTACACACCAGTGGCTTCAACAGGGAGACATGAAACACGTTGGAGATCCGCATGCCAGGAGGAAGCGCAAGGGCATAGGCTACCGGGTTTACCCTGCGAAGCACTCGGAAGGGACCAACAAAGTGAGGCGCCAGCTTGGGAGTGGGCACTCGAAGGTTGAGGTTGCGGGTGGACAACCATACACGGTCTCCGACCTGGTAGGAAGGAGCAGGCGCTCGTCTGCGATCAGCCTGGAATCTCTGGCGCTGCGCAGAGACCTCAAGGGACTTCTGGATCTGTACCCAAGAAGCACGTAGGACGGAAAGGTGATCCTCCACAGCCGGAATATCCTGGGGAGAGAATACCTCCGGTAACACGGCAGGTTGGAACCCATAATTGGCCATGAAGGGAGACGTCCCAGAGGAAGAGTTCACCGCCGTGTTCCTGGCAAACTCAGCCCAAGGCAGGAGGTCAACCCAATTGTCTTGGTGATCGGAGACATAGCAACGAAGGAATTGCTCCAAGGCCTGATTGGATCGTTCTGCGGCCCCATTGGACTGAGGGTGGTAGGCCGAGGAGAAGGAGAGATGAATCCCCAACTGGGAGCAAAAGGCGCGCCAGAACCTGGACACAAACTGACTCCCCCGATCCGACACAATCTCCTTAGGCAAACCGTGCAACCGGAAGACCTCCCTGGCAAAAATCGTGGCCAACTCTTGTGCAGAGGGTAACTTCTTGAGAGGAACACAGTGGCACATTTTGGAAAACCGATCCACAATCATGAGAATGACCGTATGGCCTCGGGATGCAGGGAGGTCCACAATGAAATCCATCCCCAGGTGTGACCATGGGCGCTCCCCGGTGGCTATGGGTTGCAGAAGGCCCAACGGAAGGTGCCGAGGGGACTTACTCTGGGCACAAACGGAGCATGCCGCTACATATGCGGCGATGTCGGAACGTAGGGAAGGCCACCAGAACAGACGTGAAACAGCCCAGGACAGCTGATTCTTTCCAGGATGCCCCGCGGTCTTGGAGTTATGGTAGGTTCGCAACAACCGAGTGCGCAACTCCTCAGGCACAAAACATCTGCCGTTGGGTCTCCCAGAGGGAGCACCAGATTGAGCCGCCAAAATCTGCTCACCCAGGGGAGAGGTCAGGCTGGTGCGAATGGCGGCCAGGATCTGATTCGGAGGTATGACCGAAGTCGGAATCGACTCCTCCCTGGACAGCTCGGAGTACTGCCGTGATAAGGCATCCGCCCTGATGTTCTTGGAAACGGGTAGGTAGGAGACCACGTAATTAAAACGTGACAAGAACAGAGCCCATCTGGCCTGACGTGGTGTCAATCTCTTGGCCTCAGAAAGGTAGGTCAGATTCTTGTGGTCCGTCAGGATGAGAACCGGAACCACCGAACCCTCGAGCAAGTGCCTCCATTCTTTAAGGGCCTGCACGATGGCCAATAACTCCCTGTCACCAATCTGATAGTTGCACTCCGCGGAAGACAGTTTCCGGGAGTAAAACCCACAAGGAAGCAGAGGACCCTCTGGTGTTCTACGCTGAGACAGAAGGGCGCCTACTCCCGTCTCAGACGCGTCCACCTCGAGGACAAAGGGCAACCCAGGGTTGGGATGCGACAGAATCGGAGCCGACACAAAGGCGGACTTTAGGGCCTCAAAAGCTCGGATGGCCTCGAGCGGCCAGACCTGGGAATTACTGCCCTTCCTGGTCAGATCCGTGAGAGGCTTGGCCAGCATGGAAAAGTCCCTGATGAACTTCCGATAATAATTGGCGAAGCCCAAAAAGCGCTGCAGGGGACGAAGACCACTGGGCTGGGGCCACTGTAAGACAGCCGAAACCTTCTCAGGATCCATGGAGAACCCCTCAGCGGAAATGATGTAACCTAAGAAGGTTACCTGGGATCGGTGAAATTCGCATTTCTCAAGCTTACCGAACAGCTTGTTCTCTCGTAACCGTTGCAACACTCGTCTGACATCCAGAATGTGGGCCTCCATGGATTCAGAATATACCAAGATGTCATCCAAATAGACTACCACACACTGCTGCAACAGGTCACGGAAAACATCGTTAATGAATTCCTGAAAGACTGCGGGCGCATTGCACAACCCAAAGGGCATAACCAAGGATTCGTAATGACCGGTCCTGGTGTTAAACGCGGTCTTCCACTCATCGCCCGCCTTGATCCTTACCAGGTTATATGCCGCCCTCAGGTCGAGTTTGGTAAAGACCGTGGCCCCTTTAAGGCGATCGAACAGCTCGGAAATCAAGGGTATCGGGTAAGCGTTCTTGATCGTGATGCGATTGAGACCCCTGTAATCGATGCAAGGCCTCAACTCACCGCCCTTCTTTTTCACAAAGAAAAATCCAGCCCCTGCCGGGGACGAAGATTTGCGAATGTGTCCGCGTGAAAGCGCCTCCCTCACGTACTCCTCCATGGCCTCATTCTCCGCTACCGACAGTGGATAGACTTTGCCACGAGGAGGAACGGCACCAGATTGTAACTCTATGGCACAATCGTATGGGCGGTGCGGAGGTAGGGCAACCGCGCGCACCTTATCGAATACATCCCGGTACTCCTCGTATTCAGGAGGCAACAGAGAGTCCGAGGAAGTACACAGCAACTTGACAGACCCATGGATGCAACTAGCCCCACACTGCGGTGACCACGAGAGGATCTCGACCGATCTCCAATCGAAAGTCGGATTATGCTTCTGGAGCCAGGGGTACCCCAAGACCACCGAGTAGTGTGGAGACGAAATAACCTGGAGGCAGACCGACTCTCTGTGAACGGCACCAATGGCTATCCCCACTGGAAGGGTCTCATGAGTCACGTGTGGCGGCAGAAGGGGTCTGCCGTCTATCGCCTCAAGAGCCAGTGGGGAACCTCGAGCCTGCAGAGGAATGGAATTGGCGGCAGCGAACACACTATCAATGAACAAACCACCAGCACCAGAGTCCACCAACGCCTGGGTCGTCACCGAGCCCCCGACCCAGGAGAGGACAACAGTGATCAGTGGTTTGTCAACACGGGAAACCGGGGACGAGGAGACTCCACCCAAGATCTGCCCCCGACAGGATCTCAGGGTACGAGCGTTTCCCGGACGGTTCGGACATGCCAACCGAAAATGCCCACCGAGACCACAGTACATGCATCGGCCCTCGCGTCTCCGGAGTGCCCTCTCCCCCTCGGACAGGCGAGCAAACCCCAGCTGCATGGGTTCACCCCCAGACAAGTCATCCCCAGGAGGCGTGGGAGGAGAGGGAGGCACGGGTGGGACAGCAAACGTAGGCACCAATCTGTTAGAAGACCTCCGCAGGTTCTCCTTAAAGGAAGGTCTCTCCCTGAGTCTGGTGTCAATCAAAATCAGGAAAGAAATAAGAGACTCGAGCTCAACTGGTAGGTCCTTAGCTGCAACCTCATCCTTCAAGGCATCCGAGAGACCATGAGAGAAAGCAGCGACCAGAGCCTCATTATTCCAGCCCACCTCTGCTGCCAGGGTACGAAACTCAATGGCGTATTCAGCTACGGATCGTGAACCCTGTCTGATGGACATAAGGAGCCTCGCAGCAGAGGCAGCACGAGCCGGCACATCGAATACCTTCCGAAGAGAAGCAACAAAACCGGAAAACTCGGCAACCACCGGATTGTTGTTCTCCCATAAAGGGCTGGCCCAGGCCAAGGCCTTGTCCGAGAGCAGCGAGATCAAGAAGCCCACCTTTGATCTCTCAGTAGGAAAGGCATGTGGCAGCAACTCGAAATAAATGCCCACCTGGTTAAGGAAACCTCGGCACTGAGTTGGCTCTCCCCCAAAGCGCTGTGGAAGAGGGGCAGAACCGGTCATACCCCGAAACACCACAGGCGCAACAACAGGTGTTGGGGTAGACTCTGGCGCAACAACCGGAGCGGCAGTAGGAGCGAGCCCAGGAGCGACAACCGACCCATCGGCAACGGGAGCGATATGAGCCGTGCGTTCAAGCAGGGTTTGCAACGCCACAGCGAACCGACCCAACAGGTGATCCTGCTGATCAAGTCTGGCAACCAGCGTGGGTAGCGAGGATGGCCCTGTACCGTCAGAATTCATGGCTTGGTCCTAATGTCACGGAACCATGAACCAGACGTACAACAAGAGATAAGTGAAAATAAGAAGGCTTTATTGAAAATAAAGCTGTAAAGCAAAAGTCCAAACGGATGGTGAAACCGAGCAGAGTCTTTGCGAAGCCAGAGGTCAGGAACCAGAAGGGTAGTCAGACGAAGCCAGGATCAGGAACCAGCAGGGTAGTCAGACGAAGCCAGGATCAGGAACCAGCAGGGTAGTCAGACGAAGCCAGGATCAGGAACCAGCAGGGTAGTCAGACGAAGCCAGGATCAGGAACCAGAAGCAGCAGCAGTCTTAGAAGCATGTGAACACAAGAGGACCAAGCAAGGAACTGAAGCCACAGACCTCCTATATATATGAGCTAGGCATCCAGCTCCTCCCAGGGGAAGGAGGAGCCGCAGGGTGGAAGGCTACAAGAAACCCAGGACCCAAGATGGCCGCCAGCACATGTCAAACGAAGGAGAGCAGCAAGCAGGTAAGACCATGACACCAGCACAGCACAAGCCTCAGATCTCAGCACACACACCTCCTGAGCTCCACTGTCAGACTGAGGTAATCCTCCTGGCTGGCAGTGCTGGCTGGTTTTTAGGCCTGGCAAAACCCGGCCTGGAACATGGGGAGTAGTCACCCACCCAGCACTTTGACTGCTCCCAGTAAGAGCCGTCCCAGATCAGCTATACAGCCATACTAAGTATTAAGGTGTCAAACAGCAACTGCTGCTGACACATAAAAACCGGCTCTTACTCCACCAATTTGACACTCTACCCATTTTCTGTACTACATTTTTTCTTGCACTATCTATTTATGGGTGGTTTATTCACCACCACACAAGGGGGGGGGGGGGGGGGGGTTCTCTACACGTTGTTTTTTGTTTTTGGGTATGTGTATAGTATAGTCCTGGTATCCTGCTAGGAATAGCCCCATCTGTCACCTGTCTTAGGGTCCTCCAGGAAATAGCAGGAGGCACGAGACACGGGATCGCCCTTATCAGGCCGGCCATTCCGAAATCTCATGTAATAGCCTATCATTCCTAGGAATGACTTTACTTGTTTAGTGGTGACAGGTCGGGGCCAATTTCTTATCGCCTCTATTTTGTTTACTTTGATCACTCTGCGCCCAATAACATACCACAGGTATTTTGTCTCCTCTGACCCTATCACACATTTTTTGGGGTTAGCGGTTAGTCCCGCCTTCCGAAGGGAGTCCACTACAGCCTGCAGTTTGGGTAGGTGACTTTCCCAATTGGTACTGTGGATGACAATATCGTCCAGGGAAGCCGAAGCGTACCGACGATACGGACGCAGCACAATGTCCATAAGCCGTTGAAAAGTGGCGGGGGCACCATGTAGACCAAAGGGTAGCACATTGTACTGATACAGTCCTTCAGGTGTGATGAAGGCAGTTTTCTCTTTGGCAGCCTCCATTAAGGGCACCTGCCAGTACCCTTTGGTGAGGTCCAAAACAGAAAAATACCGGACATGTCCTAACCTCTCGATAAGCTCATCCACCCGGGGAATGGGATACGCATCGAATTTGGAAATCTCGTTCAGTTTACAAAAATTGTTACAGAACCGGAGTGTCCCGTCCGGCTTGGGTATTAGCACTATAGGACTAGCCCACTCACTTTTAGACTCCTCAATGACGTCTAGCCTCAGCATCATCTGCACTTCCTGTGAGATGGCTTGTTTCCGAGCCTTGAGTACCCGGTATGGCTTTAGTTGGACTTTCGCCTGAAGCTCAGTGACAATGTCATGCCGAATTGTGGAAGTGTGTCCAGGAAGCTCCAAAAACCTCCTGAGCCTGCTTAGAGGAGAGGCTGTCAGCAATTCTTACTGTGGCAGCCGCTTCCCTTGCTTCAGACAGAGGGGCCGAAACCGCTTCCCTTAGAAATCCTGGCAAAGGCTGTATTCAGGTTTCCCAATCTTTCCACGGTTTGAGTAGATTCACATGGTACACCTGCTCCGGCTTTCACTTCCCTGTTTGGTGTACCTTGTAATTTACCTCTCCAATTTTTTCAAGTACCTCGTAGGGCCCCTGCCACCTAGCCAGGAACTTACTGTCCACGGTCGGCACCAGAACCAAAACACCCGGGTTAAAGATCTGGACCCGAGCTACCAATTATAGATCCGACTCTGGGGTCGCTGAGTGGCCTCCATATGCTCCCTGACAAGAGCCAAAATGGTCTCCATCCGCTTTTGCATCTTGGTAACATACTCAAGGACACTTCTATGCGGAGTCCAACAAACTGCAAGGATGTCTGCCATATAGCAATTCGAAGGGCGAGAACCCAGGAGAGGCCCATCTTTAGACACCACCCTTTTTAACATGTTTTTTAATGTTTTATTAAACCTTTCAACCAGTCAAACGGACATCCCTAACTTTTTCATATGCAGCAACTTGAGCTCCCTCATGACCTTAGACAGAAAAGGGGTCCCCTGGTCAGTCAGAACCTCTTTAGGTACCCCCCTCGGGAGAACATTTCCATTAGCTCCTTAGCTATCAGTTTAGCCAATGTATGTCACTGTGGCACTGCCTCCGGCTACAGAGTGGCGTATTCTAGGACGACCAGGATGTGTTGGTGTCCTCTAGCGGACTTTGGTACTGGGCCTACGAGGTCCATCGCGACTCGCTCAAACGGTACCTCAATGATCGGGAGAGGTACCAAAGGACTGCGGAAAAGGTGCTGGGGGCTAGTTGCTTGGCAGGTCGGGCAAGACTTACAGAATTTGTCCACCTCTGTAAACAGACTGGGCCAGTAAAACATTGTAGTATCTGGTCCTGTGTTTTCTGCATTCCCAGATGCCCCCCGAGAACATGTTGGTGGGCTGACTCTAACATGAGTTTGCGATAAGCCTGGGGCACCACTAACTGTTCAATATGTTTCCACCACAAAACGGGGAAACACCGACTCTGCCCCTGGTTGTTGTGGTTCACCATCTATTAATATATTTCTCGGTCTCGGTGTTGTGCAGTATCAAAATTATCCCCAGAGACATTAAGGTCGGCCAGCTCAGGCACCGGTGGCAAGTTCTCTACATCTCCCACCATTACATTCAGTGGGGTTGACCCCGCCTCTTCCATCGAAGTGGCGGTCACCCCTACCACTGGCCCTTCGACCTCGGGTTCCCAGGGTTATGGCCTCCCCCTAAAGCCAAGCCACTCTGATGGGGTTACCCCTGTCTCATAGGTATCAGTCACTCTCGTAGCAGGCCACAGTGCTGGGAAGCCCGGAAAGTCTCTCCCTATTAAAAGTTCGTAGTGTAAATTTGTGGCAACTGCCACTTCGTGAGTCCACCTGCTGGCCCTTGTGGTTAGAGACACTAGGGCTGTGGGATAGTATTTTAAGTCTCCATGGATGCACATGACCCCGACATTTCGGCCAGTATACTCCGTGGACTGTACCAGGGGAGCCCGAACTAGGGACACCAGACTCCTTGAGTCCAGCAGAGCCTCCGCTGGAGTGTCTCCCACTTTCACCTGGCACAACTGGTATAGAGTTTCTGGGGTACCTGCTGCACACAGCTTCCTGGCATATATTAGTATTCATGGGTTCCACCTGATGTGGACAGTCAGCTCTTACATGGCCAGGCTCCTGACACCGCCAGCAGATTATCGGAGCCAGGTTTGTAGGGGGTACATTCCGGGTGGGTTTGGTTGGTACAAGTCTCCGGGTCTGGAATGGAGACTTACGAGGTTTGACTTCCCCCTCCCAAAATAACCTCCCGTAAGATTCTTAGTAGCCTCGTAGGGCTCCACCAGGTGCACCATTTTCAGGGCATTGCCAGGAGACACCTGGCCGATCCAGTGCTGGACAGCGGGTGGCAGAGCCCTCCAGAACATATCAGCCAATAGTCTATCCAGCATAGCCTTGGGACTCTGCACATTAGGCTGTAGCCACTTTTGCAAGAGGTGGAATTAGTCGTAATACTGGGGTTTCGCAGGCTCCGCCGGCTTAAACCCCCACTGATGTACCCGCTGGGCCCGAACCAACACATTCACCCCCAGTCTTGCCAAAATCTCACCCTTTACTTTTTGGTAGTCGGCCGCTTGATTGTCCGGCAAGTCGAAATACACTGGCTGGGAATCGGATGCTAGGAACGGAGTGACGACCTCAGCCCACTGGTCTTGGGGTAGCTTCTCCCTGATGGCCACTTTCTCGTACATCGCCAGGTAGGTTTCGATGTCGTCTGCGGGGGTCATCTTAGGAATTGCGGCATGGACTGCTTTCCGGGCATCGTGGACATTTGGGGTTGCTCCTGTTGTCTGCAAAGCCATCACATGTTGTAGCAGCAACTGGCTGGTCTCCTCCTGCTGCTTATTATCCCTGCGTTGCTGCAGGTTTGTCTCTCGCTGCGGCAGATTAGCCTCCATGAGGGCCTTCACAACAGCCTCCATTTTGTCGTGGGGCACTGGTTGTAATACAGCTGGTTTAATGTATGACATACAACCTTACCTGGGAAAATACAGAACCCAAAAATATCGGCGTTCATACCAGCCTCACTGCTCTTGCCCGCATCCTCCACCAATAGTGGGGATTCGCACTGGTAGACAGGGTGTGCGGATGCAGTACAGAGGCAAATTACCAGTTCTTAAATCAAACTTCCGTGTTTATTCACACACAAAGCAAAAACAAAACGTCACTTTGCAGTCTTGGTGTTAGTTCACACACAATGGAAAGTCCACATAGCAAAAATCACCTTGTTGGCAGTTCTGCTGGGTCTTAGCTCTCCAGCACGGCACAAGCCTCAGATCCCAGCACACACTGAGCTCCACTGTCAGACTGAGGTAATTTTCCTCATCTGGCAGTGCTGGCTGGTTTTTAGGCCTGGCAAAACCCGGCTTGGAACATGGTCCCGGATCAGTTATACAGCCATACTAAGTATTAAGGTGTCAAACAGCAACTGCTGCTGACACTTAAAAACGGCTCTTACTCCACCGAGGCCACGATGATTCCTTGTACCTTCTTACAGGCCTTATAAACTATGTTACTATGTTACATTGATACGATTTTTTTTTCATGTTATTTTAATATAGTTCTTAGAGATAAAAAAATAATCTTATCTCTCAAAAGACCTCTTTATAGAGCAAATTAGTAGAATACTATATTGCTCTGGTGATTTTAATGTGTACTGTTTCTGATCAGCCATACTTCAGTAAGCTCTTGTATTACATTCCTTCTCATGCTTTCTTGATGACTTTGGGTACAAATATTTCATTTCATTATCCATCCTTGACCCAGTTATCTCACAGTGATGTTCCCCTTAAATATCCAGCAACTACAGATGATATAAAAATACACCAATTATTCAAGAATGTTTCTGAAATTCTCCTCCTCCCCAAGCACTGTTTCTAACATTTACTCCATGTGAAGATGCAGTACCCCTGACCAGGGTCACTGCACAGGGCAATTGTAATTACAAATGTAATTGTAATGTTATGTTGCTAAATTAAATATTGTGATTGACTGTATTTGTATACCTAACAGCCCTTAATGGACAGTTTAGGGTTAACACCTTGGCTCATTTTTTCCCTATTTCTGATCATTTTCCCCTGAATAAGACCTACAAAATGTATTGATATTCACAGCGATTGTACATTATATGAATACCCCATGTGTCCGGAAAAAAAAAAGGGCTCCGTAGAAAATGTTTGAGCAGGGTCCCCCCCCCCTCTACAAGTCAGTGACAGAGACAGTGACATGTTGACCTGACTTACAGAGTCACATCAATCCTCAGAGACACAGCCCCCTGATGCTCAGACTCCACAATCCGCTCAGGACAACCGTGTGCTGCCTTTGTTCCGATCCTAAACTGTTTCCAGGTAGGGAAGGCTCTGCATAGGTAAAATAAACTCCATAGTGCTGGCTACCTTCATAATGTTCTTTAACAGTGTTAGGTCCCCCTGAGTCCTAATGCTTACTAGTGCAGCGCTGGACTCAGGAGTCCATCTATGAGTACCACTGTAAGGTATATGGTCCTGGCCTGGACCCTCTGCTTCCACATGTTGCGGGCCCTAAATATTTAGTACTAGGGTGGACACTTACATAACCTGAACAGGAGGACCACTTCTCCACATTGCTGAGCTCAAGCTCAGTCTTCATCTTGCACTGACCACATAGTGGTGATATCATCACAGGTCCTTCACCCCCACTTGTCCTGTTGAGCTCAGCCCCCTCCTGCATTGATCACACGGGTGGTTACATCATCACAGGTCCTTTAGTTCTTGCACTGTAGCAGATACCGAGCAGGTCCTGGTCATTCGTTACTGCTACTGTGTCTGGAGCTCTCTTGTTCTCTCTGTAATCAGCCATTATCAGAGCCTAGCACTTTGGTCCCTGCTAGTGCTATGGCTGCTACAGTGGGAGTTATGCCCCTGGATAAAACATTTTGGGATATATTGAGAAACAAAAAAAGGAAAAAAATCACCATTCAGAATGCAGCATTTCAAAGAGTGAAGTTTTGCTGTGGTCATGAATGCCCTGGAGATCCTCAGTTATGAAAGGGTTAATCTATTATTGTATTATTGTACTGTATACTGTACCTTTTCTGAACAATTCTCTATTTTAGGTTAAAATGTCTCTGATAAGATGTGGGAATCCTTGATGAGAAGCAAGCTTTTTTGAAAAGACAAATTATTTCTCCAAATTAGTTCGTTTCTGTGTCCTGTGATCGGTAATTTCTTTATCTTCTATACTCAGGCATAAAATGACTCCAATTTTCAAGACACATTTCATCTAATCATCTGACATATGCATCAGATATTCAGAACCCTCAAAATATTTCTCACAAGATGGAATGAGATTATCTAATGCTGATCATGACCCAAAGTCTGTGACTAAATATGGATGCTCCCAGAAGACATGAAATGTTAATGTCTCCTATGTGTACACTTATGTAGTGAAAGACGTTACCCCTGAGGCTACCAATATCAATACTTGACAAACACACATCCTTTTCTATTACTCTCTATGGTGACATTGCCCTTTTTGCATTGGCTATTAGGGAACTTATGATTTTTAAATAGGTCATGCTGTTATAGTTAACCCTTGCACATAGTAAAAGTGGTGTATGTACCGTCTTTGCAGTGTCTTTGGGTAGACTAGCAGCCCGTTATTTCTTCTTATTTCCTCTTTTTTTTTTTTTTATCTTGAGTGGCCTACAATTTGATTTCTCACGCATATCAACGTCAGTCATAAATTTTTGTCCATATGCTTCTATGATTAAAATGTGTCCATATATGACCTGTGATGACCTGTGATGAATGACTTCCATTAGCTTTTTTTATTGCTATATTATTATTATTATTTATTGCTTTAGCTATTGTGATGTCTTACAATGACTGTGATTTTCGTGACTACTGATAGTGAACACTATAGGTAGTGCTGTAAGTGGTATTGTTTAGGTGGCAGCGGTCAGAGATTGAGAGACTATCTATCTATCTGCTCTAATTTAAACAGTAAAAAAAGAAATGAATTGTGCACCAGATCTTTTAAGAAACCTCCAACCCATTTATTCATTCATGTGCAGTGCCTTGAAACAGTATTCACTGCTTGAACTTTTCCACATTTTTTCACATTACACTCACAAATTAAAATGTATTTTATAAGGATTTTATGTGATAGACAAACACAAAGTATGTGTGAAGCGAAAATAAAAAGATACATGGTTTTCAAAAAATTTTATAAATAAAAATCTGGAAAGTGTGGCGTGCATTTGTATTCAACTCCCTGTACTCTGATACCCCTAAATATAGTCCAGTGTGACTAATTGGGTTCATAAGTCACCTAATTAGTAAATACAGTCCACCTGTGTGTTATTTATTCTCAGTACAACTACAGCTGTTCTGTGAAGGCCTCAGAGGTGTGTTACAGAACATTAATTATCAAACAGCATAAAGAAAACCAAGGATCACATCAGACATGTCAGGGATAAAGTTCTGGAGAAGTATAAAGCACAATTAGGCTATGAAAAAAATATACCAAGCTCTGAACATCTCACGGAGAACTGCTGAATCCATCATCTGAAAATGGCGTGAGTATGGCACAACTGCAAACCTACCATGACATGGCCATCCACCGAAACTGACAGCCCAGGCAAGGAGAGCACTATTTAGAGAAACAGCTGAAAGGCCCATAGGCAGTCTGGAGGAGCTGCAGAGATCCACAGGTCAGGTGGGAGAATCTGTCCACAGAACAGCTATTAGTCAAGTACTACACAAATCTGAGCCATAAGAAGTCCCGTTTGCAGTTTGCCACAAGCCATGTAGGGGGACACAGCAAATATGGGGGAAGGTGCTCTGGTCAGATGAGACCAAAGTTGAACTTTTTGGCGTAAATGAAAAATGCTATGTGTGGCGGAAAATTAACACTGCACATCACCCTGAACATCACCCATCCCCAGCGTAAAACGTGGTGGCAGCATCATGCTGTTGGGATGTTTTTATTCAGCAGGGACAGGGAAGCTGGTCAGAGTTGATAGGAAGATGCATGGAGCAAAATACAGGGTAATCCTTGTGGAAAACCTGGTAGAGGCTGCAAAAGACTTGAGACTAGGGCGGAGGTCCACCTTCCAGCAGGACAACGACTCTAAACATATACCCAGAGGTAGAATAGACTGGTTTAGATCAAAGCATATTCATGTGTTAGAATGACTCATTCAAAGTCCAGACCTAAATCCCATTGAGAATCTGTGGCAAGACTTTTGCTGTTCACAGACACTCTCCATCCAATCTGACTGAGCTTGAGCTATTTTGTAAAGAAGAATGGGCAACAATTTAAGCCTTCAGCCTAGATGTGCAAAGCTGGTAGAGACATACCCCAAAAGACCTGCAGCTGTAATTGCAGTGAAAGGTGGTCCTACAAAGTATTGACTCGGGGGGCTGGATACAAATGCACACCACACTTTCCAGATTTTTATTTATTAACATTTTTTTAAAACATGTATAATTTTCTTTTCACCTCACACATACCGTATTTTTTGCTTTATAAGACGCACTTTTTCCCCCCCAAAAGGGGGGGGGGGAAATGGCAGTGCGTCTTATAAAGCGAACACTGCCATGTTTACTTTGGTCACGCTGATACATCGCAAGCCCCAATGTATCAGCGGGGTGGGAGGAGGGGACGGAGGCTGGCAACACTCGCGGCGGGGTCCGATGCAGTCACTGTACTGTAATACATCGGACCCCGCTCACGGTAATTATCACATGTAAAGTCTATAATCTTCAAGCAGTGTCTCTGCTTTAAACTAGGGCAATCCTCTGTAGTGCAACTCACTATGAAAGCGGCAGGCAGAGCGGCAGCGTAACCTCGCGATTCTCACTCATTCATGGGAAGGAAGTGGGAGGAGCATTAATGAGTGAGAATCGCGAGGTTACGCTGCCGCTCTGCCTGCCGCTTTCATAGTGAGTTGCACTACAGAGGATTGCCCTAGTTTAAAGCAGAGACACTGCTTGAAGATTATAGACTTTACATATGAAAACGGCTTCATTACACTCTGCTTTCTTCTATACCAGTACTCACTATGAAAGCAGCGGTCCAGCCGGCGCGTGACGTCACTCACTCGGTCATGCTCCTCCCACTTCATTAATGAAGCTGGCAGGAGCGTGACTGACTGAGTGAGTGACGTCACGTGCTGGCCGGACTGCTGCTTTTATAGTGAGTACTGGTATAGAAGAAAGCAGAGCCATTAAAAGATTTTACATATAAAGTCTACTGTGTGCCCTGTGGTGTAATGGGGGTCACTATTCACACAGGGACAATATACTGTGACACATGATACTGTGACCAGCATAAGATCATCTTATGCTGGTCACAGTATCATATGTGTCACAGTATATTGTCCCTGTGTGAATGGTGACCCCCATTACATAAGATGCTATATATGATGCTACATCCCCCGTAGTAGTGCGTCACCCAAAGGTCCCCCATAACAGTGCGTCACCCACAGGTCCCCCCATAACAGTGCGTCACCCACAGGTCCCCCCATAACAGTGCGTCACCCACAGGTCCCCCCATAACAGTGCGTCACCCACAGGTCCCCCCATAACAGTGCGTCACCCACAGGTCCCCCCATAACAGTGCGTCACCCACAGGTCCCCCCATAACAGTGCGTCACCCACAGGTCCCCCCATAACAGTGCGTCACCCACAGGTCCCCCCATAACAGTGCGTCATCCACAGACCACCATTAGTTCAAAACCCCTCCAAAAGCACACCATTAGTTCAAAAGTCCTCCAAAAGCACACCTTTTGGTTCAAATTTTTTTTTTCTTATTTTCCTCCTCAAAAATCTAGGTGCGTCTTATCATCAGGTGCGTCTTATAAAGCGAAAAATACGGTACTTGCTCCTTTGTGTTGGACTATCACATAAAATCCCAATAAAATACATTTAATTTTGTATTGTATTAACGTTATAAAATATGTAAAAGTTCAATGGGTATGAATACTTTTCAAGGTACTGTAACTCATCAACCTACGTCTTCACAAATTTGAATACCATGTGCTTCTGCAATTTAGATGTCTGTGCACCATGAGGCAGAGAAACATCCCATGATAGCTTTCTGTTTCTAAATGGTCACATACGGAACATTATGTAGAACATACAGTTCCAGCATTTATGTTCTTTGTCTGAAGTGAAGTGGTAGCTTTTGCAGTGCCCACGTAAGCAGCGCCCCACTAGCTTACGTGGGCACTGCAAAAGCTTATTGTGTAACGTGTTATATCATTCTATATTGCTTTCTTATGTGAAATCCCTGTTACCAGGCTGTCAGGTGCACTACATACATTCCACCACTAGATGGGGGTAGCACCACAGTATATATAGTGTAGTTCAGGCCTTGTTAGGGGGTTGTTGGGAGTTGGTGAGAGAAGAAAGAGGAGATGGAGTGAGGAGCTAGGGGGAAGGAGAGGTCCCCTCTCCTCTCGGCTCTCTCTCTTGGGCTCCACGGCCCAGAGGACACATCATGTATCTTAGTGTCAAGCCAGGAAGATAGGCAGAAGGAAAGTCTATATTCTACCATTCACTCTTCAGGAGTAGAAAGTGAATTCTGGTCAAGTTTATTGTTGGATAAAGACAAAGGAAGGACAAAGCCATTATTCTGGGCTCTAGGCGCCTTTGTATCTAGGTGAAGGACTTATTAGCTTCTGGCAGCCTCACTGTTATTCTAAGGACAGATAAGAATTCTGTTGCATCACTTGTGAGTAGAAGACTAAGACTTGAACTACCTCAACTGAGACCGAAGCAAGGCAAGGAGCTGAGTATCAGTGAGTACATAACTAACTACCCTAGCCTGACACAGTTCTTCCAGCACAGCCTGTTACTGGGATTCATTACATCCAACTTGCATGTGTATCAGAGACTGCTTTATTACTGGATGTAAACTGTTATCCAGAACCTGGTTATAGTAAAGTTCCCAGTTGGATTTAAACCTGCCTCCTTCTTCTAACTTCATACCACTACCACTCTCAACATTTTGCACCATCAAGGTGCTGGCGTCACGACACTACCTAAGTCAGGGGCCCAGCCGCACAAGCACTCAGAAACCCAATCACCATCAAGGGCACCTCAATCACCACCTGGCCGGTGTCCTCTGTAATCGAGTGTGCCCCGGAGAATCCAGTGCTGTTCTCCCCTTCACTGCACTGCTGGCAAAGGGAGGCGTCTGCTAAACCATGAGTAACCGATTAACTGCTTGTACACTCCGGCCCACCGTGAACCTCACGTGTTATACCCCTGCGGACTGGCACGTTGCATTTTATATAGATAGCCCACCTGAATGTAATGACGCTTTTCACGTATAGATCCATTCCTCCATTTTGGAGAAACAGTACTTTTAATACATATATAAATGAGCAGTTAAGTGCACTAAGGACAGGCCCAAGGCATTCTGTGCATCCTTACTCCTCCTACTTCCTCTGCTAGCCCATCCCTCTCCTTTTTGAATGACAGGGCCAGGTTAGATAACCATGCAGGAACCAGTGAGAGGCTGGCAGAGGAAGTAGAAGGAGCAAGGTGCACAGAGTGGCTTGATCCCACCATCGGTGCACTTAAGTGCTCATTAGCATATGGATTAAAAGTATTTTTTCTCCAGAATGAACAAACAGATCACTAAGTAAAAATATAAGAATTAGCTGAACCAGCCCTACAAGGCATTGTGCCTGGTTTAACAGTGCATTTTCTGATGACAGATTCCTTTTAAGTAATATACCACAAGATGTATGTCTTGGCACTAGTAGGCACATTTTTCAAAAAGGGTGCAAAAGAATAATGGCTTAGTGGCCCATAGCAACCAATCAGATTCTACCTTTCATTTTTCAGAGCTCCTTTGGAAAATGAGAGGTGGAATATGATTGGTTGCTAAGAACAAGTACGCCAGTTCTACTTTACACCAGTTTTGATAAATATTCCCTTTTATCTTACCAAGGTTAGACCCAGGGGCGTAACTAAAGTTCTATGGGCCCCGGGGCAAACTTTGATTTGGGGCCCCCCCACTGGGCCCGACTTCCCCCTCCCCTTCCCGTCATACACAGGGGACTGGCATAGCAGCAAATCCTTCATAGGGGCCCAGCCTTGGGGGCAAAATCATGAAATATATACAGAGCGGGCAAAATGGATATATATATATATATACAGGGGGCAAGGGCAGGGTCATAACGATAGGGTCGTAATGCCCCTGCCTTTATATAAATCCATTTTGCCCCTCTGTATATATTACATTTTTTGCCCACTCTGTATATATAAAAAAAAATTCACTTTACCCCTATATATGTCATGATTTTGTCCCCCAGGCCGGGCCCCTATGAAGGATTTGCTGCCATACCAGTCTCCTGTGTATTGCCACTGTGCCACACTGCCAGGTGCCCCTCTGTGAGTTAAGAAGCCAGCGGTGTTTGCACATTTACACACCTTATCTGAGGAGACTGCTCCACTGCCGTCATCCTGCGTGCGCAGCGGGCCGCGTAAACTGGTGAGAATACAGCAAGAAAGCAGCGCCGGAATGGTGGAGGCGGGGCTGGGGGTGGGGCGGGATGTAATTAACTGTGAGAGCGCAGCGCTGTGCCGCCGGTCAGGCACGACCTGACTGGCCATTATAAGATTAAACATTTTTAAATCACTCTGCGACCGCGATCGTTACCACTGGCAAAGGGTGCCCTCTGGGCCCCCCTGGCTTAGGGGCCCGGTCGCAACTGCGACCGCTGCGACCCCTATAGTTACGCCACTGGTTAGACCTACAAGATTCCTTCTGAGAGGTATGAGGGCTGGCTGTAGTTTGTAGCTGCATATTACAGATTTCTATCTGCCAAGCAATTGAATCTGTTCTTCACAAACATATTAATCTCAATTAATACCAAATCACCCTCTATTATCAGCCTGTTAGTTAGGCTACTTTCACACTTGCGTTCAGAGCGGATCCGTCTGGTGTCTGCACAGACGGATCCGCTCCTATAATGCAGACGTTGGGATCCGTTCAGAACGGATCCGTCTGCATTATAGTTTAGAAAAAATTCTAAGTGTGAAAGTAGTTTAGAACGGATCCGTCTGCATTATAGTTCAAAAAAAATTTCAAGTGTGAAAGTTATTCAGACGGATCCGTCCAGACTTTACATTGAAAGTCAATGGGGGACGGATCCATTTGAAATTGCACCATATTGTGTCAACTTCAAACGGATCCGTCCCCATTGACTTACATTGTAAGTCTGGACGGATCCGCTTGTCTCTTCACGGCCAGGCGGACACCCTAACGCTGCAAGCTGCGTTCGGGTGTCCGCCTGCTGAGCGGAACGAAGGCCAAGCGGAGCCATCCTGATGCATTCTGAGCGGATCCGCATCCACTCAGAATGCATTGGGGCTGTACGGATCGGGGCCGCTTGTGAGAGCCTTCAAACGGAGCTCACAAACGGAACCCCGAACGCAAGTGTGAAAGTAGGCTCACTCATTTCTCTTGGTAAATGGTGTTTCAGTAAACTTCCTATGTACTAATAGAATTATGTACTCAGCAAATGGTAACAGGACATGAAATACCCTGTCAATAGAAACTACAGAAAACAATAGAGTATGTGAGGCATGTTTCTATCCTGACTGCTCTTTAATGCAGACTTTGCCCAGCAGTAAGAACTTGATAATGAATCCTGACACATGTAAACCTTTAGTAACTGACTTATGGCTCATGCCCACGAACATAAGGGCTCCGTGCAATGCACGGGCACAGACCGTAGGGCAGCCGCATGCGGATCCCGGACCTATTCACTTGAATGGGGTCCGCAATCCGCATCCGACAGTCCACACCGCAAAAAAGTAGTGGGGTTACGATCCGTGCCTCCATTCCGCATCTCCGTGATTGCGGACCCATTCAAGTGAATGGGTCCGTGATCATTAATGCGCAATGCACGTGGTCGGTGCCTGTGTATTGCGGACTCGCTATATGCAGGCCGCAATGGGACCACGGGGGGCACACGGTCGTGTGCATGAGCCCTTAGACGGAGACAGATCAATTTTTGTTGTTATTCACATGGTCACTATCTTGTCTAATCATCAGATAAACTGAAGAATTGCCTTAATAAATGAGGCCAATAATGTAGTAAAAATAAGTTACATGTGCCATGTGGCTGAGAAGATATGGGTTCACCTTTACCTTTCCACAAATCTATAGGAACAGAGAAAACCCACAAAAAAAATCCCAGAAAGTCCTCTCTTCATCTTCTCCTTTCCCATGGTCCTATTTTGTATGATGAAATCCCAGTCACCCATGCAGGGGCGGATTGGCCATGGACCCTACCGGGAATTTTCCCAGTGGGTTGATGCCCCGTCGCCACCCAAGTCCTCCTCTCTGCCACTGACTGGTACATTATGAGCTCTCAACATTAATTAATGCTGTGAGAATCAGGTGCTTATGTACCCAGCCAGCGACCACACATGCCCTCCTAAATTCAACTGCTGTGGCCCACATCTCAACTCCCAAGCCCCTGCTCCATAGACAATAGGATGAGGAGGGCAGAAGATGGTAGCTATTGATGGCCACCACAGAGGGACAGCTTTTCGGGCAGTATATTGTACTACACTGTGTTATTTGGTTCTACTGGGATGGTATTTTGCACTATGGCATTGTTGACCCTGCCTACTTGTGCTGCCCAGCCTTCTGTTAATTTGGACCTGCCTACAAAATGGGTCCACTTTTAGTTTTTATTTCCAGGGCCACTTTAAGTTCCCATTCCGCCCCTGCATCCATGTCTCCCCTCCTTACAGTGGTGTAAGAAGCTGTAAGACAACTGATTGCAGCAGGAGACTCCTTGCTTTTTTGTCTGCCGTGGGACAGAAAGATACTTAACCTGTTGGGGACACATGATGTACCGGTACGTCATGATGCCCTGGTACTTAAGGACACATGATGTACGTGTCCGGCGCGCGGTGATCAGAATAGAGTGCCTGCTGAAATCATTCAGCAGGCACTCTGGGACAATGCTGATGGGGGTCCTGTGACCCCCCCCCCCCCCCGATATCGGCGATCGCAGCAAACCGCAGGCGTTTCCAGGTGGTTCGGGCGGCGACTGCAGTGGCCATCGGGTCTCCGTGCTGCTGTAATGGGGACCCGATAGCATGGAAGGCAGCCCGATGCCTTCCTTAGGCATCGGGGCTGCTTTCTGGTGAAGAGCCTGTGAGTTCCAGTCCCCTGGATCTCACAGGCAGGAAGCTGTATGAGTAATACACACTGTATTACTCATACAGCCAATGCATTCCAATACAGAAGTATTGGAATGCATTGTAAAGGGGCTCAGACCCCCAAAAGTTGAAATCCCAAAGTGGGACAAAAAATAAAGTGAAAAAAAAAGTTGAAAAAAGAAAGTTTTCCCCCCCAAAAATCAAAAGTTTAAGTAAAAAAAATAACAAAAACGTCATTTTACCCAAATAAAGTAAAAAAAATAGGGAAAAAGTAGGGAAAAAAAAAAGTAGTGTAAGGGATCGCCTCTTATTCGGGGGTCATTCTCACAATGATCTTCATCGACCACAGGGTTAGGGGCCAAACATTGCTTTTATTTGGCACCTCAGCAAAACCAAAACAAACAAGAAAAATAAAACACCTGCCCGGCTGGGCTCTAACTAAACATGAGGAAAGCCCCTCACTGAAAGCCCCGTTCACACATGCGGCTTTTCCCAGCCTAACAATCCAGCACTTCCAGGCTGTAACAAAGTCCAGTACCTTTTGGGGGATTGTGTCCCAGAAGTCCTCCTGACTCTGGCCTAGCGACCGTCGATTCCAAGACCTCGCGGAGTCCCCCAAAGTTCAGGCTAACAACTAGCCCCGTGGCCCCTCAGCCAGCTCGGCTGAGTCCACTTGTACAGAGCCTTCCCAGGCCTCTGCTGCACACAGACTCTTCCCCCTCCTAACAGTCTGGACTGGGCTCTTATCCCAGACTGATTGTTCCAACTGGTGCGGCCTCTGACCTGCTGATTGACAGCGAAGAAATGGAAACTCCTGCCATATCTCTCCCCGAGTAGCCGTGAGGCCTGTCACTGCCTCACAGTAGACATATTAGGTATCGCCGCGTCCGTATTGACCGGCTCTATAAACATATCACATGACCTAACCCCTCAGATGAACACCGTAAAAAATAAAAACTGTGCTAAATAAACAATTTTTTTGTCACCTTACATCACTAAAAGTGCAACAGCAAGCGATCAAAAAGGCGTATGCCCACCAAAATAGTACCAATCTAACCATCACCTCATCCCTCAAAAACTGAACCCCTACCTAAGACAATCGCCAAAAAAATAAAAATAAATATGACTCAGAATATGGAGACACTAAAACATCATTATTTTTGTTTTAAAAAAGCTGTTATTGTGTAAAACTTAAGTAAAGTAAAAAAAAGTATACATATTAGGCATCACCGTGTCCATAATAACCTGCTCTATAAAAATATCACATGACCTAACCCCTCAGGTGAATACCGTAAAAAAATAAGTAAAAGCGTTTTAAAGTTATTCACACATAAAGTGACACATGTCTGATTTGCAAAAAATGGCCTGGTCCTTAAGGTGAAAATTAGCATGGTCCTTAAGGGGCTAAAGGGAATGTGTCGTCAGAAAATGACTTATTGTCTAAATATCGTTTTTATGTTTAACATATTTTTAATTAATTTTTCATGATGTTATTTTTACTTTCCCATATCACTATCTATATTTAAACATAAACCATAAAATCCTGCAGTTTTCCTAATGGCTACTAAGCCTAATAGGCGCCACTTCATGGTTTGTACATCTGGGAGCTAGCACAGATGAGTTATAACGTCCACCAGTCTCTGGTATAATTTATTGTAACCAGCGGGCTGCACTAAGCTCCTTCCCTCCCACTAAGCCCTGCCTGTTTTATCATCACTTTTGAAAACTTTCGAGAATCTCTAAAAGTCGCAAATTATGTTGCAAATATGGCTTTTGTGGCTTTTTACATCACTATTGTGGCGTAAAAGCTTTCATAAATGCCCCCCCTCCTCGCCCGTTATGTCATAACATCCCCCCAGACCTCTCTTTAGTTTACAACTACATATGGGGTGTTTCTGTAAACTACAGAATCAGATTAGATATAGAGATGTCGCGAACATAAAATTATAGAAATGTTCGCGAACAGGCGAACCGGGCGAACCGCCATAGACTTTAATAGGCAGGCGAAATTTAAAACCCACAGAGACTCTTTCTGGCCACAATAGTGATGGAAAAGTTGTTTCAAGGGGACTAACACCTGGACTGTGGCATGCCGGAGGGGGATCCATGGCAAAACTCCAATGGAAAATTACGTAGTTGACGCAGAGTCAGGTTTTAATCCATAAAAGGCATAAATCACCTAACATTCCTAAATTGTTTGAATAACGTGCTTTAAAACATCCAGTGTGTATACGATCAGGTATGATGTTGTATTGATCAGGTAGTGTAAGGCAGGGCTCGACAAATCCCAGGCGCCAGGTCGCCATGGGTATTTATCAGCCCGTTTTCAAAGGTGCCCGGGCGATGGGTGCGGAGCTGCCGTTCTGTCCGGAGGCAGCACCGTTTGAAACAGCTCCGTCACAGCACACAATAGCAGAGACACTGGCAGCAGGGAGGGGAGGGACTCGGGAGGAGTGTAATCTGATCCTAGAGTGGAAGCTGCTTCTGCCAGCCCCTCCCCTCCCCTCCCACCAACCAATCAGAGCTGAGGCAATGCAAGCACTAGCAGCTCTGAGTCCGAGTCACTGACACAAGTACAGGAGGGAGTCTAGAAAGAATCGAATGAGTCTCAGGTTAAAAGAATCTAAAGATCCGATTAGTTAGAGACTCATTCGATTCTTTGAGTTAAAAGAACAGTCAGTCAGAGTCTAGAACAGTTTACACTGAGGCTGATGCTTTTGCAGCAGTGATAAGATTAAGGGACAGGAGCAGAGAGATGAGAGAAGTGACAGGACACAGTTTAGATTACAGGTTGAATTAACCCTTTAGGATCAAATTGGCTTCTCAAGGAGATCTATATGTTAAAGGCATCCCTTTTTCTGTCTCATTCAGTAGCTATAGAACTAAGGCTACTTTCACACTTGCGGCAGGATAGATCCGGCAGGCTGTTTACCCTGTCGGATCCGTCCTTCCGCTGTTTCGCCGGACCGCAGCTCTGTCCCCATTGACTATAATGGGGGTGGAGCTCCGGCGCAGCACGGCAGTGCATGGTGAAAGGCCGCCGGACTAAAAGTACTGCATGTCCAACTTTTTAGTCCGGCAGCCTCTCACCGCGAACTGCCATGCTGCGCCGGAGCTCCACCCCCATTATAGTCAATAGGGTCCGGGGACGGAGCGGCGGTATATGTAACATGGTATACAGCATTATTGGGGGGGCACTATGGGGGCACCTACTAGGGGCTTTATGACGCGGCTCCGCCTGGCTCCTAACTTTTTTAGCTGGCTCCTAGATTCCAAGTAAATTTGTCAAGCCCTGGTGTAAGGGTTACGCCGGCTTCACAGTGACAGACCAAACTCTGACAGACTAAACTCCCCGTTTAACACACCGCAAACAACCGCAAAGAGTTGTCAATAGTTGACACACTCATGACATAAATTTTATTCCTCTATGCGTCAATCTTGGTGTAGTGATGACTGTGCTCGTGCGCACATTCGGGAGATTGCAGGCGATGGCGGTTTTTCAAAGCCTATGGTCGTGCTGAGGTAGTTCAGTGACAGCTAAGTGACCCAGAAAACAATGATTCTGCAGTGTGGGCCCATTGTTGGCCTAGTAGGCTTTAATGACCATGAAGCAACGACCTTATCATCTGGGGTGTGCCAACATTGCCAACACACTCATAGAGGTGATCGCTTCATTGTGATATGCAAGCCCCTTCACCACAACAAGGTAACGATCACGAAGGGGAATTGACACATGTATGTGCCTTTTTTTTTGTTTTGTTTTTGCAGCCACAGTGCAGCACCAGAGGCCAGAAAAATTAGGCATGTACACATGCCTGAAAAATTTGGTATTGTTGTAGCGGCCGGAAAAATTTATGTTTTCCAGGCACAAAGTGTACTAAAACATTGCGGCTTGAACCCTAGTTGGTGGCGGAGAAGTCACGCAAGTCATCTGGCATGCAGAGATTAAATACAGCAGCGTGGGGACCATTTTTAGCCCAAGGCATCTCATCAGGCCTTTTTTTGTCAAATGCATCCCCCACTGTCAGTCCCTTCGGGATCCATGCCTTATTCATCTTAATAAAGGTGAGGTAATCTAGACTTTTTTGACCTAGGCGACTTCTCTTCTCAGTGACAATACCTCCTGATGCGCTGAAGGTCCTTTCTCACAGGACACTTGAAGCGGGGCAGGCCAGAAGTTCTATCGCAAATTGGGATAGCTCAGGCCACAGGTTAAGCCTGCACACCCAGTAGTCAAGGGGTTCATCGCTCCTCAGAGTGTCGATATCTGCAGTTAAGGCGAGGTTGAGTCGTTCTCTGAGGGTGGACCCCGAAGGGCTGTGGCGATGCGTAGGACTTAAAAAGCTCTGCATGTCCTCCATCAACAACACGTCTGTAAAGTGTCCTGTCCTTGCCGGCGTGGTCATGGTAGGAGGAGGATTACTTTCACCTCTTCCCCTGTTAGATTCCCGTTGTGCTGTGACATCACCCTTATACGCTGTGTAAAGCATACTTTTTAACTTGTTTTGGAACTGCTGCATCCTTTCCGACTTCTGGTAATTCTGTAACATTTCAGCCACTTTTTGCTTATACCGGGGGTCTAGTAGCGTAGCCACCCAGTACAGGTCGTTCTCCTTCAGCCTTTTTATACGAGGGTCCCTCAACAGGCATGACAGCATGAAAGACCCCATTTGCACAAGGTTGGATGCCCGAGCTACTCATGTCCCGTTCCTCATCCTCACTTATCTCATTGAAGGTCATTAAATGACTTTTATATCTGCAAGGTACTGTGCCACCCTATATGAGTGGTGGGCAGTGGGCACAGTACAGTCTGTGGGCCTGACACTCACTGGCAGGCAACTGCAATTATATTACAGAGGAAAAATTAAATGAATTTTTTAACAGCAAGGTGCTGTGCCACCCTATGAGTGGTGGGCAGTGGGCACAGTACAGTCTGTGGGCCTGACACTCACTGGCAGGCAACTGCAATAATTAAATGACTTTTTTTATCTGCAAGGTACTGTGCCACCATATATGAGTAGTGGGCACAGTACAGTCTGTGGGCCTGACACTCACTGGCAGGCAACTGCAATAATTAAATGACTTTTTTTATCTGCAAGGTACTGTGCCACCCTATATGAGTTGTGGGCAGTGGGCACAGTACAGTCTGTGGGCCTGACACTCACTGGCAGGAAACTGCAATTATATTACAGAGGAAAATTCTAATGACTTTTTTATCTGCAAGGTACTGTGCCACCCTATATGAGTGGTGTGCACACAGTACAGTCTGTGGGCCTGTGGCCTCTCACACACGGGCAGGCAACTGCAATATATATATAGAAAAAAATAAATAAAAGCAGACTGATGTACCAGCCCTAAAAAGGGCTTTTTGGGGTGCTGTCAGGACGCTGTCCTTACAGCAGATGAGTCTTTGAGGACTGGAGTGGACACAGAACACTGGCCTAGTTAACGATTTCCCTATTAATTCAGCAGCAGCAGCACTCTCCCTGCTTTAACTAACACTGCAGCTTCAGAATGAATCTAAGAGGGCTGCCGTCCTTGCTTTTTTAGAGGAGGTGGGAGGGACTGGGAGGGAGGGTATGCTGATTGGCTGGAATGTGTCTGCTGACTGAGGTACAGGGTCAAAGTTTGCTCAATGAGGACGTATAGGGGGCGGACCGAACATCGCATATGTTCGCCTGCTGCGGCGAACACGAACAAGCGATGTTCGCTGGGAACTGTTCGCCGGTGAATAGTTCGGGACATCTCTAATTAGATATTGAGTTTTGTTTAGCTGTTAACTCTTGTATCAGGAAAAAATGGATTAAAATGGAAAATCTGCCAATAAAGTGAAATTCTGAAATTGAATCTACACCTTATATAAGCCCAAGTGACTTCATAACTGAAATGGTCCTTAAAAAAGTGGGTTTTGAAAATTTTCTTAACAATTTTAAGATTTGCATCCAAAATTCTAAGTCTTCTAACGTCCCCAAAAAATAAAATGGCATTTACAAAATGATCTAAATATAAAGTAGGCATATGGGAAATGTAAAGTAATAACTATTTTATGAGGTATCACTATCTGTTTTAAAAGCAGAGAAATTGAAATTTGGAAAGTTGCAAATATTTCAAAAGTTTTGGTAAATTTGGTATTTTTTATAAATAAAAATGAAATATATTGACTAAAATTTACCACTATGATGAAGTACAATGTGTCACGAGAAAACAATCTCAGAATGGATTGGATAAGTAAAAGCGTTCCAAATTTACCACATAAAATTTCCAAAATACGGCCTGGTCCTTAAGGTGAAATATGACAGGGACTCACTGAAAAAAGTGGCCTAAACGGGTGGAAATGCTCCAAACCCAGACACTGTAGCGTGTCTATAACCGGGGGAGCAATTCCTCCGCATGCGATCCACAGATAACGGCAATCCCCAGCAAAAAATGCGTACAATGGAGGATGCCGGGGCGGACCGCATGCACTACAAGTACATCTTACACAAAATGATACATTGTGCAGATGAAAAAATATATACATACATAAATCACTGCAAAAAATGCACCAAAATGATACGCAACTGACAATACTAGCTAATTCCTCAAGCCGATGTTAAAAGCTGAGAACTTTGCCAATATATTCCAGTCAGGAACATATTGGAGCCCCTCATGCACCACGTCACAGTGTCTCAGTGCGCATGACATTTTGGTGTATTTTTTGCAGTGATTTATGTATGTAAAGGCTTTTTTAAGGCTGCTAATCTAGTGCTGGTCTAATCAAGTGTGGGTCTGCAAGTGCATTGGAGATATTAAGGAGATACTCAGGAGGTAATCTGGAGGAGGATACAATCTAAACAAGTAAGATTTGTTTGTTTAAATTTTATTTTTAATATTTTTCCCCTCTTTGCAATGGCAGACCTGGTTCTGTGGTGCAGGAATTGTTGTGCTTTTATTTCAGGTTCCACTCTTCAGAGGTTTGGATACTGTCTGATCTGTAGACAGCTCTCCATAATGCAACAGGAAATTACCTTTTTGAAATATGAGATTTGTAAATTAACCATTAAGCAAACTCAGACTGAGAACATTGCAATGCCACTGCCACAGAGGCCCCCTAGAAATGGAAGATGGGTTACTGTAGGTTCTGGTAGACTGAGAGTTGTGGATAGAAGACATGTCCCACAATCTGTGGCTCTCCATAATTCATTTGCAGCACTTTCAGAGTGCAAGAGCAACATGGCGGATGGCTCAAGCACAGTGGGTGAGAAACAATCATCTCCCATGCCTAAAGTATGCAAGACTGCAGCCAAAGACAAAAAGGAGAAGGTGAGGACTGATAGTAAGCAGCTGTTGGTGGGCAATTCCATCATAAGAGGTGTGAAGTTTGAGGAGAATGGTCTTGTAAGATGTCTCCCTGGTGCTACCGCTAGCAGGGATAGACGACGGATCCTTAATATTGTTAGGCAAGCAAAACAGGAAAGGGAAGTGGATGTTATTGTCCATCTGGGGACAAACGATCTGGCTTGCAATGAGGTTTCAAAGGTGAAAGAAGCTTTTTACACACTTGGAAAGGATATACGCATTAAGGAATTCAATGTATGGCTTGGTGAATGGTGTCGGAACCAAGGGTTTGGCTTTGTGTCTCATGTTAGCTCTTGTTGGTATGGAAAAGAACTGTACAAGAAAGATGGTTTGCATCTTTCTCTCAAAGGAACGAATGTCCTCGGTGAACAGTTCCAAGTATTTGCTAAGGAGCATTTAAACTAGGAAAGGGGGGCAAAAGAGTGATAATCCAGCAGTCCGACTGCCCCCCGGAACAATGCCAGAAGATGCCAGTAGCACAAAGGTTAAGAAATGACAAGCTCAGATTCTTATCTACAAATGCTCGCAGTTTAGGGAATAAGATCAATGAACTTGAGGCTATAATGGCATCTGAGAATATAGATGTAGTGGCTGTTACTGAGACGTGGTTCAAGGGGAGTAATGACTGGGATAGATCAATACCAGGGTTCTCTCTATACAGGAAAGACAGAGAAGGCAAGAAGGGGGAGGGGTGGCTCTGTATGTGAAAGACAACATAAAATCTAATTTGATACAAGTTAGCGAGAACAATTTAGAGTCAGTTTGGGTTACCTTGCAGCTTGATAATCATAAGGTAACTCGTGTAGGTGTGATATATAGACCACCTAGCCAAGTCAAAGAATTAGATGATCTACTAGTTGAGGAAATAGCTAAAATGACATTGAAGGGGGAAGTTATCATTATGGGAGACTTCAATCTTCCTGATGTAAACTGGAAAACCAAAATAGCTAGTTCTGCCAGGAGTACAGATATTCTAAATTCCCTACTGGGATTATCTCTACAGCAAGTAGTTGAGGAGCCAACCTGGAAGGAGGCCATTTTAGATTTAGTATTCACAAATGGGAATTTGGTATATGATATTACTGTAGGGGAAAGCTTGGGATCTAGTGATCACCAGTCAGTGTGGTTTACTATAAGCACAGTGACTGAGTCACACCACACAAAAACAAAAGTTTTAGATTTTAGAAAAACAGACTTTTCAAAAATTAGATTAGTGGTATACGAGTCCCTATCAGATTGGAACAGTTTCATTGGAGTCCAGGAGAAATGGGACTACTTAAAAGAGGCACTATTGAAGGCAACAGAAAATTGCATTAGGCTTGTCAGTAAAAGCAAAAAAAGGAAAAGACCACTGTGGTACTTAGCAGAAGTGGCCAAAATCATTAAAAACATAATAGCATTTAGGAATTATAAAAAAAAAAAAAAACGAGGATGACAGGCTAATTTACAAGATTAGGCAGAGAGAGGCCAAACAAGTTATAAGAGCTTCTAAAGCACAGGCAGAAGAGAAATTAGCTCAGTCAGGGAAAAAAGGCGATAAGGCATTCTTCAGATACATAAATGAAAAAAGGAAACTAAAACAAGGAATTACAAAATGAAAAACAAAAGAAGGAAGGTATATGGAAGAAGATAAAGAACTAGCTGACTGCCTCAATGAATACTTCTGTTCTGTCTTTACAAAGGAAAATGAAGGAAATGGACCTCAGTTAGGAAAGAAGACTAATGAATCTTTTGATGCATGTGTCTTTACAGAGGAAGAGGTCCTAAGTCAGCTGTCTAAAATCAATACAAATAAGTCACAGGGGCCTGATGGGATACACCCAAAGCTATTAAAAGAGCTCAGCGGTGAACTAGCAAAACCATTAACAGATTTATTTAACCAATCACTGGCAACAGGAGTCATCCCAGAAGATTGGAAATTAGCAAATGTTGTGCCGATTCACAAGAAAGGTAGTATGGAGGAATCGGGCAACTATAGGCCAGTAAGCCTGACATCAATAGTGGGGAAATTAATGGAAACCATACTTAAGGAGAGGATTGTGGAACATCTAAAATCCCATGGATTGAAAGATGAAAAACAGCATGGGTTTACTTCAGGGAGATCATGTCAAACTAATCTTATTGATTTTTTTGATTGGGTGACTAAAACAATAGATGGCGGAGGTGCAGTAGACATCGCTTATCTAGACTTCAGTAAGGCTTTCGATACTGTCCCACACAGAAGGCTTATCAATAAATTGCAGTCTTTGGGCTTGGACTCCCATATTGTTGAATGGATTAGGCAGTGGCTGAGGGACAGGCAACAGAGGGTTGTAGTCAATGGAGTATATTCAGACCAAGGTCTTGTTACCAGTGGGGTACTTCAGGGATCTGTTCTGGGACCCATATTGTTTAATATCTTTATCAGCGAAATTGCAGAAGGCCGCGATGGTAAGGTGTGTCTTTTTGCTGATGACACAAAGATTTGTAACAGGGTTGATGTTCCTGGAGGGATACACCAAATGGAAAAGGATTTAGGAAAACTAGAGGAATGGTCAAAAATCTGGCAACTAAAATTTAATGTGGATAAGTGCAAAATAATGCACCTGGGGCGTAAAAACCCAAGAGCAGAATATAAAATCAGTGATACAGTCCTAACCTCAGTATCTGAGGAAAGGGATTTAGGGGTCATTATTTCAGAAGACTTAAAGGTAGGCAGACAATGTCATAGAGCAGCAGGAAATGCTAGCAGAATGCTTGGGTGTATAGGGAGAGGAATTACCAGTAGAAAGAGGGAGGCGCTCATGCCGCTCTACAGAGCACTAGTGAGACCTCATTTGGAGTATTGTGCTCAGTACTGGAGACCATATCTCCAGAAGGATATTGATACTTTGGAGAGAGTTCAGAGAAGAGCTACTAAACTGGTACATGGATTGCAGGATAAAACTTACCAGGAAAGATTAAAGGACCTTAACATGTATAGCTTGGAAGAAAGACAAGACAGAGGGGATATGATAGAAACTTTTAAATACATAAAGGGAATCAACAAGGTAAAAGAGGAGAGTATATTTAAAAGAAGAAAAACTGCTACAAGTGGACATAGTTTTAAATTAGAGGGGCAAAGGTTTAAAAGTAATATCAGGAAGTATTACTTTACTGAGAGAGTAGTGGATGCATGGAATAGCCTTCCTGCAGAAGTGGTAGCTGCAAATACAGTGAAGGAGTTTAAGCATGCATGGGATAGGCATAAGGCTTTCCTTCATATAAGATAGGGCCGGGGGCTATCCATAGTATTCAGTATATTGGGCAGACTAGATGGGCCAAATGGTTCTTATCTGCCGACACATTCTATGTTTCTATGTATATATTTTTTCATCTGCACAATGTATCACTTTGTGTAAGATGTCCTTGTGGAGCATGCGGTCCTCCCCAGCATCCTCCATTGTACGCATTTTTTGTTGGGGATTGCCGTTATCTGCGGACCGCATGCGGAGGAATTGCTCCCCCGGTTATAGACACGCTACAGTGTCTGGGTTTGGAGCATTTGCACCCGTTTTGTCCTTATGTGTATGGAATGTGCCACTTTAGGCTACTTTCACACTAGCGTTCGGGGCTCCGCTTGTGAGTTCCGTTTGAAGGCTCTCACAAGCTGCACCGAACGGATCCGTCCAGCCCTAATGCATTCTGAGTGGATGCGGATCCGCTCAGAATGCATCAGTTTGGCACCGTTTGTCCTCCGCTCAGCAGGCGGACACCTGAACGCAGCTTGCAGCATTCGGGTGTCTGCCTGGCCGTGCGGAGGCAAACGGATCCGTCCAGACTTACAATGTAAGTCAATGGGGACGGATTCGTTTGAACTTGACACAATATGGCTCAATTTTCAAACGAATCCGTCCCCCATTGACTTTCAATGTAAAGTCAAAACGGACCCGTTTGCATTATCATGAACAAAAAAAAAAAAAATTATAATATATATATATATATATATTTTTTTGTTCATGGTAATGCAAACGGATCCGTTCTGATCTAAGCGTTTGCATTATAGGTGCGGATCCGTCTGTGCAGATACCAGACGGATCCGCACCTAACGCAGGTGTGAAAGTAGCCTTATTTTGTTGGTAACATTCTTTTGCACCTGGTAGCACCTGTGTCACATGGTCTGTAGTGGGTGCGGCTCACAGCTTTATCCTACCTCACAGTGCATTGGTGATACCACTATGGAGGCATGTGAGAGTCTGGCTGTGAGTTGGTTTCTAGCACTGTTCAGACCCTGTTCACACACCACGGGCAGTTAAGTGGTAGGACCCCATGCGTGCTGAGACACCGTGACGTGGTGCATGAGGGGCTCCGATATGTTCCTGACTGGAATACTGGAGAATTATTTTGGTGCATTTTTTGCAGTGATTTATGAAATATGGCAGGGTCCTGAAAGGGTTAAGGTACCTTTACACGAGCCGATTATCATGTGAAAAGTGCACGATTATCGAGCAGTGTAAAAGCAATGAACGATAGAGTGACAACTGACAATCATAGATATCTTGTTGGTTCAATTGTTTGTGTGGACGTAAAAATCATTGTTGGACGTTAAAGATTTCATAAACAAGAATCGGTCACTGCATGTCGCTCAAATTTCACTTTGTGCAAATGCTGCTTTACAAACTACGGAATATGCAATCGAAATGACGATGCTGTGAATAATTATCGGAGCATCTAAAGGGTCATTGTTGAAACGTTCACTACATCAAGAAACGACTAATTCGTAGCTCAATCATACTGATCATCGCCTTATGCAAACTAGGCAGGCTGGCCGTCATTTTATTGAGAGTAACGTCCTAATCTTCATCAGATAATTCACAATCACAGTGGGGTTTCTCTCAGTGCCTCCACACCGTAAAAAAATAGAACATGTACTATTTTTTGCGGTGCGGATAGATCACAGACCCATTCAAGTTGAATGGGTCTGGATCCAGCTGCGGCAGCCGAACGAATGGTGCCCGTGCATTGGGGACTGCAAATTGTGGCGCCCAATGCACGGAATGGCTGAACAACGGCCGTGTGAATGAGCCCTAAGCCTGATGGTAATATAGTGTATGTCTTATTGTAAAAGGTTTCTGATAGGATCTATTGTTGTATAATTACCAGAACCTTGGTGTGTACTGTATGTCACTGTATGCACAAACAACAGTTGTATCTATACAGTCAGACATAGTAAAATTGGTGCCTTTGTGACAATGACATAGGACAAGTGTAGTAACTGTCTCAGTGTCACAATATATATTATATGGAATATAACTTCCAGTCTTCTAACCAACATCAATGCAGGAGTTTAAAAAAAATGTATAGCCTATTCACAACTGTAGATCCAAGTAAGTATGCTATATGTGGTGACATAATGCCTATATCTGATAAGTTGTGGCTGCATTTGCAGTACTAGCTCTAGACTGTTTGGCCCCTTTCACACGGGCATTGCGGGAAAATGTGTGGGTGCGTTACGGGAACACCCGCGATTTTTCCGCACGAGTGCAAAACATTGTAATGCGTTTTGCACTCGCGTGAGAAAAATCGCGCGTGTTTGGTACCCAAACCCGAACTTCTTCACAGAAGTTCGGGCTTGGGATCGATGTTCTGTAGATAGTATTATTTTCCCTTATAACATGGTTATAAGGGAAAATAATAGCATTCTGAATACAGAATGCATAGTAAAATAGCGCTGGAGGGGTTAAAAAAATAAATACAATTTTTTAACTCACCTTAGTCCACTTGATCGCATACCCGTCATCTCCTTCTGGCTTCATCTGATCTGTGCAGCAACAGGACCTTTGGTGACGTCATTCCGGTCATCACATGATCCATAGCATGATCTCTTACCATGGTGATGGATCATGTGATGACCGGAATGACGTCACCAAAGGTCCTGTTGCTGCACAGAGATCAGATGAAGCCAGAAGGACATGCCGGGTACGTGATCAAGTGGACTAAGGTGAGTTAAATTATTTTAATTTTTTTTTTAACTACTCCAGCGATGTTTTACTATGCATTCTGTATTCAGAATGCTATTATTTTCCCTTATAACCATGTTATAAGGGAAAATAATAATGATCGGGTCTCCATCCCGATCGTCTCCTAGCAACCGTGCGTGAAAATCGCACCGCATCCACACTTGCTTGCGGATGCTTGCGATTTTCACGCAACCCCATTCATTTATATGGGGCCTGCGTTACGTGAAAAACGCACAAAGAGGAGCATGCTGCGATTTTCACGCAACGCACAAGTGATGCGTGAAAATCACCGCTCATGTGAACAGCCCCATAGAAAAGAATGGGTCGGTATTCAGTGCGGGTGCAATGCGTTCACCTCCCGCATCGCATCCGCGCGGAATACTCGCTCGTGTGAAAGGGGCCTTAGGGGTACGTGTTGTGCTGAATGTGAGATTGAGTGATGTTTGCCGCTTATAGTCACATCATGGTGGAGGAGGGGGTCTTCTGTGACACTGACCTTAAGGAAAGTTCTGCTTTTTTTTTCAGATTTATTCTAAGCACGGCGCAGGTTTATGTGAAACTAATACAGAATAGTGGAAGTGTTAAACTTGTCTCTGTATGAAATTACATTTATTGATTTGACCTTTTTATAGTTATGCACTCCTCAAAGACCTTTTTTACAAGCTATGACATTTTACTTAAATTCTGCACTTATTCTGTATACCACAGGGTAACAGTTTTGGAAAAAGTAAAATATGGAAAAGTTATCTAATTTATAATTCATAGTATATTATCTAAATCAAAATGTTAAAAGGGTTATCCAACCCCTATAATGATCCCCCTATTAATATAGTGTGGGCTCAGCATGCATGTGGAACCTGCAGACCCTGAATTTAATGGCCAGTATGGACCAGAGGAGGTAGTATTTAGTGTAGGTTCCTGTTCTAAAGAGATCACCTTATCGTTGGCGGACAGGCACAATTTTGTTACAAAATGTGTTTGCCAAGAATCTCTCATTTATAACACAGCATTAGCATTTTACATTTTCTATAGTGAGTATGGTACGATTGTATGTACTTTATAATTTGTGTTTGCAGAGTGCTGTTGCATTGTGTTTGTTTTTGCTTTTTTTACCACCAAAATAGGTTTCAAAGTAAAAATACTGTCATGTAGGGTAGGTCCCCATTAAATAACCATACCTTTTGTGTGAGAATTTGATGCAATAAGGTTTTTGGAGCACTGTGGGCAGAGCTGCTACATTTGGGGCGCCATCACTCCGTTAGTAATGTTCTTCCCCTCTTGTTTGATTGACAGTCCCTGAGATTTCAGACCTGATAGTGGTGACACAAAGGATGCCAGATGCATTGAATGAAGTAGTCCTACCCATGGTGCACCCAAACTCTTATTTGCATGAAAAATGGGGAAAAAAAAGCTTTGCTGCTGACTAGAGGACTGGATTTTCACAAGAAAAGGTATAGTATACTGTAGTTATGTTTCAGGGTCTCCACCCTACATGATTTTGGAGGTGACAGGCTAAAGCAATGTCCTCTAGGAAAAAGTATGCAAACTAGGTTACCACCAGAAGGAACACACTTACTCTCTAGCGTTACCTGTAGGTAGCTACCTTGTAATTCATTGTCATATCTATACATGATGTTTGATACATGAATTAGGTTATCAGCTGAAACCTTTTGTAGAATGCACAGTTTTAGGTTTGTTGCTCCTCTCTAGTGACGTTCACGTGGGGTGCCATGTGTAATACTCTCCAAAAGTCACTGGAAATGAGTATTTGTAAGGCTTTTGTAAACTTCAGTCAACCGCTACACCACATCTAACTGTTGTGGTAATACAGCACATGCAGCCTGGCTTCAGTCTTCTAAAAGTCTGAACGAAGCCTGATAGAAAGCGCTCTAAGCAATCTCAAATCTATTTTTTGCTGCATCTGATGTACTAAATATTTAAAAACTGAGCTTTCCATCACATGCCTTCATTCAGCCCCTGGTATGTTGACATCTCTCCAAGAATCATGGCTCTGCTCGAGTACGCTTGCCAACTGTAGAAGGGAAGAATGCCAGCAATTGTATTTCTCAGCTGGCAGCTTGCAAGGAAATAAAGTCAGTGTTAATTTGGGCTGGAAATTATAATCTAGAAGAGGAATGGCTTCTGACAGAGATCCAGCTCAGTTTATTACACTGAAAATACTTATTGCAATTAGTTAAACACGGAAACTTCTAGTTTAGAAACTCTGCAGCTTTCTGTTGGCGGTCACATCGCTCATACACACTAAATCACAATTCTGCTAGACTTCCATACAACTGTCACATCGAAACTGTATTTTTATTTCCCTGGAGCTGGTGGAAGGCAGAACAAATACTAAGCAGGCGCTTTCAGGAATTTATATTATACGTTATATAGTGATGGAGGAAATAAGAGACAGTTTAGGCTTTTTTGTAGCAGAAAGACAAGTTGAGTTACAGTAGATACATATGTCACACACAAATTGAAAGTTAATTCATATTTATTCACCTACAAAGGAAATAAGTTACAAAACTAACAATTACTTTCTACTAGACTGGTTTCTTTATGCATTGTGCATCATTATGCAGGTATCAGAATATCCCTGAGAGCGGAATCAAAATTACAACACACCACTGAAGAAGGCCATACTTACAGATACAGGGGTAGGTTAAAATACTACTTCCCAAGAGACTAACTGCAATGCTAAAACTAATAGATCACACAGGGGGAGATTTATCAAGACCGGTGCTTTCCGCACTGGAAGATGCGCCTAATTTATGATGAGGCACGGGCCTAGTATCCTCTGGCAGTCTGTGTGCCTAAACAGAAATCTAAGAAAGTTCTAAGCTGCTGTAGATTTCTTGCTTAATTTAACCAGAAAGCTGTTGTAAATGACGATAACTTTGTCTCGGCTGTTGGTCACGTCCCTTTCTTGCCTTTGCCATGCCCCGTTTAGGAAAAGTGATGAGGGCGGATTAAAAAGAGACACTTGCAACTTTTTTCTTTCAAAAAGTTGCATTTAAAAACTCACCAACAAACAGCTTTCAACTTTTTAAAGCAAATTTTCTGACGCAAGCGAGATGATAAATCTCCCCCACAGTGCTTTACCTATAGAACTTTTGCACAGAGCAGCATTATCACTCCATTTTGTACACAGTTGCAATATATCTTCCATAGAGTTGCATGACTCTCCTACTGTACCTCTGTATGCCTCCAATTTGTTGGATTCTATATGGTCCATCAGAAAAAATACCTTAGCATACTCCATTAGAATGCGGGAGGAACAATTGGTACCACTGCCGTCCCTCCCTTATTCTGTTCTACTCATTATCGGCTGCCGATAATCAGGCATCTTTCATCCTGATTGTGGCGAAACCAACCTCGCCACTGGGTTTTGGAGAGGTCTGTTTACCAGCCTCTTGCCTCAGGATTATGGCCCATACTAACTTTAAAGGAGAAGACAGACCGGCCGCACAGCTTAAATCTGTCTTTGGAATTGTATTTTGTTATATGAGGGTACCCAGATAGCTAATTTTATTGGATTCGTGTATTCTGAGTGCCATTCACCTAATGATATGCACTCAGACTTGAGCTATCTGGGGATATGTTAAATGTCTGTGTTTGCTGTGGGGGTGTGACATTGTGTGTTTGGGTGGTGATTTCTGTCCTGTTGTCTCCACATGTGTATTGGCGATTTCCCTTTGTCCTGAGAGATAATTGAATTGCTCCTCGGGTGTCTCCAGGGCAGAGAGGAGTAAACCATGATGCATTGTGGGGATGTGTTGTGCCTGTTTTATCCTTCATCATGTTGAGGCTGGTGTTTGGGTAACTGATCAACACTGGGGGATTGCTATACGCTGAAGATTTGCTATACTCCCCTGGCTTTACTACTAGCTCTTGTAAGAGCTGTTCCTGCTCTCTGGTTTTAGGAGAGGTTCCCCCACTGGAGCCTTGTCGTAGGTCCAGGGTGGGTAGGAGACGGTGAGACCTCAACCAAGCTTCGTGGTTCGTGGGGTCTGCAGTGCGTACGGTGTCAAGTGGAGTGCTTGGAGTCCTCGGAAAGCACTAGGAGCATCTATCAACGGAGGTACCTGGTCGGGGTGCCAGGACATCCTTTACACTGATGAAAGAATGCCCATCGACCGATGAACACGCAATCAGCTGCTTCGATTATATTAGCCAATTATCGTGTTCCTATGAATACTTGTTCGTGATAATTTGCCGATAATCATGTCAAGTCTAAAAGGCCCTTACAGTGACCAAATAACAGTTCCATACAGTTCAAATTTATAATATTAAGAGGTAGTGGTCTCAAATGCGTTCAGGGTCCAATGAACCAGCTACTTCAGCAGGGGCAGTTGGAAAGTTCGCATACCCCTAAGGCTGACCATGCATATGACAAGAATTGTTTAGGATTGGAACATGGATTGAATTGTAAATGTTGGAAACACATTTGTATACAACATCATGCTTTACCAATTTCAGTTTACTATCCTTGCTTTAAAATAAAGTGGAGATTACATATGATCTATTGATTAAAATGTAACATTAATGTGACCCTTTGGTTAAAGAACAAAAATCACACTATATGGGGAACAAACAGAGCACTTACATGGTGACCTCCTCTTCATCTTTTCAGCTGCAGTTCTGCCGATGCACAGGCTTCTCTTCTGTCATCCAAAATTGCCGCATTGATTCCCAGACTCCCTGATGCATATGCTAGTCCAAGACACTTCCTGTTGCCCCCAGATTGGCTAGCATTGCACAAGTGTGCAGTGTTGGCCAATCCGCGTTCAGGGCTGCACTAGCAGAAAGCATCTTGGATTAAAGTTGCAAAGTATGCATCAGGTAGTCTGAGAAGCTGTGTGGCCATCTTGGATGGCAGCAGAGAACCCTGGGAATCTGCAGCTGAAAAGATGAAAAAGAGGTCACCATGTAAGTGTTCAGTTTGTTTCCCAGACAAAGGGAATTTTTTGCTTGAGCTAAATGTTCACTTTAAGCTTGTAGGCCCCAATGCAAAATCTACATCCACTATTGCTACTGTTTGCCGCTGCTGTTGATGGATATCTGCTGACAATTTTCTATCCATTAGCCAGTAATGTGTAGAGAATAGGGCTAACACATAAAATTGGGAAAAATTTATTTACTATTGAAACCATCTTGCTGAATTCTCTGGTAAAGGGTGGATAATACAATATATTGTTTTTGGACAGAAATGTAAATCTGTCATTCTGTGCAATCAGCTCTCAGTAGTCCGTCGAGGGTGGTAATGATTGCTTTTAAGAATGGAATTAACTGCCATAGGGATGCAATAGATGCTAATGAAAACTTCACTGCCTATTGCCTTTAAATTGAAAGTTGCAGTTATTGCGCTCAAATGTAAAATGCAAATGACTCCCATTAGCAACACAAATTCTCTAACTGAGGAAACGTCCCCTCATCAAACAATAAGCAAATCATGAGTATGTCCGAAATATTTTTCAATGTGTAGTTAAAATGGATGCTGATCAGAATAAAGATTTGCTCCCACACCCAAGCAAAGAGATTTTACAAAAGTAGGGGAAACTTATCTTGTAAGGAAGTGTCCCATGTCACAGTTTGACTTTCTGTAGTGTTACTGCTTGATTATTAATTATTGGGTGACAGCTGAAATCCAAAGAATGCATACAACCTAATGCATTCCTTTGGGCTGTGGGTCAAAATCAGTCACTAATGCTGCAAAAAGAAATGGTGACACCCTTACACATAAGCATGAAGAGAAAAAAAAAGAAGCAAGATGGAATTTAAGGAGCGCCAAGGGAGCTATTGGGTGAATCGTAAATTAAGAAAGGAGGAGGTATTTAGAAAAGGTCGTGTTCCAAGGCTGCACCCTGAGGGGGGCAGTGTAGAGGTATACACTGCGAAGGTTGCAAGTGTGGGAATAAATAGGATAGCTAATGACCCCAGGAAGCTTGTTGTTGAAAGCAAGGGTGACAGTTAGCGTAGGGGCGCCAAGACACGATCAGGTTTAATTAATGGGATTGTGGATTCCACATTAATTGGTAGGGCTGATTTTCATTGCTGTCATATAGTATAAAGGTAAGAGACAGAATATGATAATGACAAATTAAAATCCAATTAAGAGGCAATTTTAAAAATGGAGACGGAGTCTCAAATTAGAAACTTACTTCACCAGGGAGGGAGGCATAGGATAAGCACATAACACCTATACCTTCTCCTCCCCCGCCGAGGTTGCTTGTCAGATGGTCAGACTTTGTTTCCACGTCCCCAAAAAGAATAGTAGCCAGGGTTTCCAAGGTGGAATAGTCCTTTCTTTATTTAATCTATAAAGCTCAGCCCGTTTCGGGGTGGAGTCCCCTTTGTCAAGAGCAAAGTAGAGCATAGTTACATACAGAGAATACACATATATATATACCCCTTAGTATTATCTCATTTGATGTGTTTTTTGACCGGAAGTGAACTTGCGCTCCAGCCTAGAACGCTTCCAACTAACCGAGGGGCGGACCTCCTGCTCTGTCTGCGCTCCACCTTGGAACGCAGAATACCCGAACTTCCGGTCTCCAACCGGAGGTAAACTTGGGCTCCACCCTGGAACGCATCCAGGAAGCGCACACAAAGGGCCGGAACTATAGGCATGCGTTCCACTCTGGAACGCATCGATAAGAAATAAGGACACCAGCACTCGCCCCCCACTAAGAAAAACATGCCATAGGCTCCACCTACCCACCACCCCAATGGACAAACCAGTATTAGGGATAAATCCATCCACATTTGGTAGATATTTAGGACACATGGTCGGATGAGTGGCCCCGCCCACTTCCGGTCCCCCCCAAAAAACACATCAAATGAGATAATACTAAGGGGTATATATGTGTATTCTCTGTATGTAACTATGCTCTACTTTGCTCTTGACAAAGGGGACTCCACCCCGAAACGCGCTGAGCTTTATAGATTAAATAAAGGACTATTCCACCTTGGAAACCCTGGCTACTATTCTTTTTGGGGACGTGGAAACAAAGTCTGACCATCTGACAAGCAACCTCGGCGGGGGAGGAGAAGGTATAGGTGTTATGTGCTTATCCTATACCTCCCTCCCTAGTGAAGTAAGTTTCTAATTTGAGACTCTGTCTCCATTTTTAAAATTGCCTCTTAATTGGATTTTAATTTGTCATTATCATATTCTGTCTCTTACCTTTATACTATATGACAGCAATGAAAATCAGCCCTACCAATTAATGTGGAATCCACAATCCTATTAATTAAACCTGATCGTGTCTTGGCGCCCCTACGCTAACTGTCACCCTTGCTTTCAACAACAAGCTTCCTGGGGTCATTAGCTATCCTATTCTTCACACACTTACATAAGCATGAAGTGAGTGAGGTATGAATGAAACAATGACTATGCGTCCTTTAAATTTCCAATTACACATGAAAAATCCAATAGTCAATGGCATCAATCAAAATACTGCATGTGTTTATTATTATTATTTTTTTAAACTGCATTCTTTTAACCAAAGGTTGTAAATGTAAATCCAACCATTCACATAAATACCCATTTAAAGAACCTTTGAATCTGTCTGGGAAGGTTGCATTAATAAAGTCAAGGACTGTAAAAAAATGTAGCGCTCTGCAAAGAATTCTTCCGGATGTAATGCATGTGTCAGAGGTGGAATTAATATACACTCTACAAGCAGCAAAGTGGTTAGCATTGTTGCTTTGCGGTCCTGAGTTCTGATCTCCAGTCTGACCGAGGGTGACATCTGCATGCTCTCGTATACATTTGTTAATGGAAAAAAATACTCATAGTATTCTTAGAGTTTTCCAGGAGTAAAATATTGATGACCATCAATATCTGATTGGTGGGGTTACAACCTCTGGCACGTCCGCCAATTAGATGTTTGAAGAGTGCTGCATCTTATTCTTAGGCCACTGATCACATGGCCTATGTGCAGCTCTGTACAATTCAAGTGAACATACCTGGTCTACAATATCAAGGACAGCCGCTATACAATCTATGGTGCCGTGCTTGGTATGCTGTGTGGAGACTGCAGCACTCACTGGAGAGCTGCATTCTATTCAAACAGCTGATTGGTGGGAGTGCGGGGAGTTGGACCATCACTGAAAAAAGATTGATGACCTATACTGAGGATAGGCCATAAATATTCTACTTCTAGAAAACCCATTACATTTATTTGGTACTTCTTCATAAAAATGAAGAGTGTTTAATCTTAGCATCCTGGAGTTCCTGTTGTCTGCCTGCACCTTTATACTTTGTGTCTTTGCAAATATGAATGGAAGCATTTCCTCTTGTTTAGTATGCAATGGAAAAGATTGGTAACTCTATTACTAGCCTGGGTTTACACAAAGTAAAATGCTAAGATACAGCTCACCTATTCCGAATGCAGGGACTTTTGTTTATACTGCATGCAGATATTGGAGGAGGGTGCACAGACACCTCTGGATCGTGAAGCTTAATAGTTAATCCTCAAGTAGGTTTACACAGGTCCACAGAGGCAGCCTGCAACATTCTCAACAAATCGGATAAAATTGGTTTTATCTTCAAGCGGGCACTGACTTTTTTGAGCAGTGTGTTAATGAGGTTTCCTAGACACATTCTTTGTACTTTATTTTGTTGCAGATTTTCAATGTAGAATCTGCACCAGAATCTGCAACAAATATGCCATACATGAATTTACTGTCCTGTGGTACATGGCTCTGAAGATCCGAACTTTTGCCTTTTGTGTAGCCAAACTCTTTAACGTTTACATGAGTTTATATAATCACTGCATTCCCTTTAACCAAATACAGGATTGTATCCTTGCAGCGGTGCAACAGTGTATTGTAAATGAAAGGATGTTAAACCTACATATGACTGATACAAACAGGGGCGGACTGGCCATAGACTCTACATGGAAATTTCCAGTGGGTTGATGCACGGAGGGAGGGGGTGTGGGGTGTGGCGACGCACAAGCCCTCCTCATGGCCACGGGCCAGGAACATAATGATCTGATGCTCTCAGCATTAATTAATGCTGGGAGCACAAGGTACTTATGCATGTGGCCAACAGCCACAGGTGCCCTCCTGAATTCCAGTGTATTGCTGTCCTCAGGTCAGTGATACAAATCAATACTGTGGCAAGGATGGCAGTATTTTGTGCCCCTCTGTGGTATTTGCCTCTGGTGGGGTGGTATTTTGTGCTGCACTATTGTATTGTAGGCCCCACCTACTTTTGTATTCCCTGCCTACTTGTGTTGTCCTGTCTTCAGTAAATTTTGACCCTCCTACAATATGGGTCTGCTTTTGTTTTTTGTCCAGGGCCACTTTAAGTTCCCAATCCTCCACTGAATACAAATAATCAAAAGAACTTTGTCCTGGGAAGGGGTATATCTCATGGGTCCTGATACAAAAGTTTAGATTGGACCCCAGCCTCACTAAAAACTTCTCCTCACCTTGGTTTTGCAGTTAGGAGAAATTGTGTGTGTGTGTGTGTGTGTGTGTGTGCGCGGAGGAAGGGGGGGGGGGGGTGTTATCGGTGTGCACTAGGAATTCTAGTAATTGGTGTGGGTCCCAGTGAGGAAAACCACTCTAGTGATCAGACATTTATCGCTTATCATGTGGATAGAAGCTAAATGTTTTTTTTGGGAAAAACCCTTCAGTTCTGGTGCCATGCTTCAATTATATTACTAGCATCAGTCATGACAGGTTTTTAATAACCGCTTGGTGCATTGTCAGGAATGTAACATGACTATGTTAGTGATACTGTTAAGCTTTAGCATGCTTAATTAACTATAATATATATTTCTATAATATCTTTTTGTACTTTCAAAAGATAGTTCAGAAGACAATTATCAAGGAGTAAAAGGTACAGCCAGTTCCTCCTCCTGAACCATGCCCCTACTCCTCCATCACTACATAACAAGTTAATATTAAAGCCAGCTACACATTGCAATCTCCAACCCCCCTTCAAAGCCTGGTCACAGCCCTCACATTAGACTGCATCGCTTGGTCTCTGTAACCCACTAATACAGCTACAGACCATTTCTGGCCTACTGCAGACAGGATTGGCTATAGAACTGCTGGCTAGTGGGGTCAGTTGCTCAAAGCCAGTTATAGATGGATGATATGAAACTTATACGTGTTCTAGATGGTGAACACAGCCAATTTTTTTAAATGTACACAAGTGGCCTTTCCAGCAGACCCATTTATTTGAAGTCTAGAGTCTTACTGAAAAATTGGGCAACATGCTGTGATTTTTATTTTGCACAGCCCAGTTCACCACACCCAGAAGGAAACATCACCCATCTGAAAGGGGCCTTACAGCTAGGCATCGTATAGTGAGAAGTAAGGGGGAAATAGATGATTTCCTAAGGCATATATCCAATTATTTATATTTTTCTAACAATTATATAATTGCAGTATGAGACATAATTGGACTGAAAGTAAGAAGGGTAAAGGTAATGTATTACCTAACTGGTTTACTGCAATCTAAAACCAGACAGTGATACACCTAATCTGCTTTTATTTTCTGATCGTAGATTTTTTTTATGTGGGCCACCATATTAGCTGAGCTGTTGCTCTGCTAATAACATTTAAGGATGTGCTCTACAGCAGCCACAAAGACCATTGGAAACTCTTGTCTGGAGATGACTAATTGACTTCTAAAGGGTAGTGTGCTAGGCATGCTTTGTGACAGGTCGAGAGTAGACTAGGGCTACATTGCAACTTTTTGTAATACTATGATTTTAACTACTGGAGTCACAGAAGAAGAAGTCTCCAGGCTCTTCTCTTCTTCTCACCCTACTACATGCTTTACTGACCCTATTCCCTCACACCTCCTCCAGTCTCCCTCACCAGCTGTTAGCACCCACTAAAATTTCAACCTCTCACTGTCTTCTGGTAACTTCCCCTCCTGTTTCAAACAATGTTACAAAAAAAAAAATCTTCTCTTGACCTGTCCTGTGCATCTAACTACAGACATGTCTCTACTCTCCCCTTCATCTTTAAACTCCAGGAATGCTTGATCTATTCTCACTTCATCCTCTACCTCTTTGTCAACTCTCTCCTTGATGCCTTTCCTCCCTCTACGCTTTGCAGAAGCTGACCTGACCAAAGTGAGAAATTATCTCCTGACAGCTGAATGCAACAGTGACCATGGGCGGACTGGTCAATTTTCCCGATGGGCAATGCCCAGGGGGTCGCCTGAGCTCTCCTCACAGCCATCAGTAGGGTATATTCTCTCAGCATTAATCAAAGCTAGGAGCATCAGGTACTTATGCACCTGGCCAATGACCGCAAATGCCCTTCTGAACTCAACTGTATCATCATCTTCAGATTGGTGATACAGGTGAATACTGTGGCGAAGGTGGCAGTATATTGCTGTACTGTTGTATTTGATTTTGTTGTTGTGAAATTTTGTGCTGCACTGTGATATTTGGTTCTGCTGGGGTGGTATTTTGTGCTTCATTATTGTATTGTGGGCCCCACCTATTTATGTTGTCCTTGTCTACTTGTGTTGGCCCTGCTTACTTCTACTCCCCCGTCTTCTGTCAATTTGGACCTGCCTACAACATGGGGCCACTTTTAAGTTTTTTCCAAAGTCACTTTAACTTCCCAATAAGCCCCTGACAGTGACCACTCTTTGCTTATTTTTCTGGATGTTAGCATTGATGTCAGCATTTGACACTGTAGACCACCACCTCCTCCTCACCATGCTCCAATCTATTGGCCTTAAGGACACGGCTCTCTTGTGGTTTTCTTCCTATCTTTCTGGCTGCTTTTTTAGTGTATCATTCACTGGCTCTACTTACTCTCCTTATCCTCTTGCTGTTGGGGATCCTCGGGGTTCAATCCTAGGTCCTCTGTGCCGTACTTCAGAACACCAGTGTCTGTCTGTCTGCTGTCTCTAACATACTGTCCTCTCTCTATCTGAAAATAAATCTTTAAAAAACTGAACTACTTGTTTTTTTTACCATCTACTAACCTACCTAATCTGATATCACCCTCTCCGTGTGTGGCAGTACCATAACGCCTAGGCAGCACACCCACTGTATCTATGTAATGTTTGACACTGATCTTTCCTTTATCCCTTATATTCACTTGTTTGCATCTCAAAACATCTCTAGAATCCACTCCTTTCTTACTGTGGAAACAACAAAAACTCATTGTTGCCCTGATCCATTCCCGTCTCGATTACTGTAACTTATTATTAATTGGCCTCCCCCTCACCAGACTTTCCCCTCTCCAATCTATCCTGAACACAGCAGGCAGGCTCATCTATCTGTCTAACTGCTACTCCAATGCCTCCGCCTTGTGCCAGTCATTGCACTGGTTGCCCATACAGTGTAGGATTCAGTTTAAACTGTTCATTCTCATCCACAAAGCTCTCCACAGTGCTGCACCCCCTACATCTCCTCCCTCATTTCTGTCTACCACCCTATCTGCTTTACTCTCTGAAGTTGACTTACGACTAACATCCACCATAATCCAGTGCTCGGCTATTTTTGACGCTCCCAAATGAATGAATGGAGGGTGGCTGCGCAGGCTCTGTTCTAAAGATAGATTAGGGTCCCATCCCAGCGATATGCCCCCAATGTCTGAGGTGAGACAACCACATTAAGGTTGCAGTCCAAAGGAATACATTAGGTTATAGGCAGTCTTGCACACTGCAGTCATTCCATCAATCAGTAGCACTACCAAAAGTCACATTGCAGCCTAGACCTTATAAAAAAGATGTTACCTTTCATTTTCAATCTTGCCTATGATAATAAGACGACTGCTGTGAAGTAATCTCTACAGAACAGAAAGTGTTCTACTCTGAACAGAATCAGCATGACAGAAAACAACTCATAGGGACTATAATGTCTGTCTCTGTAAGTAGTTAATTACAATTAATTACACATTTGGCCAATTATTTTATTTTCATTGGTTCTTTTAAGACAGCATTCCTCCGATATTACTATAGACATATTGGGTTTACTTCTTGTGACAAAAGTTGAGAAATGTATCCTGCCATCGTTTTAATCAGACAAGTGAACTATTGAAAGAATATGTTAATCCCATGGACAATGTAATACATAGCAGGAGTTAGAATAACAGATCGATAGCTCGGTGGTGTCTCTGTGCAACATTTTTATGTCGAGAAAATGACTGAATACTTGTAGCTCCTTTACAGTAGGTTATCTGCATATTATCCATGAAAGCAGAACCTACTGAGGATTTAGAAGAAAACAATAAATACACATATATGAGATTCATGATAAAAAATATAATCAGTTTACAAAATACAGTTGCAAGAAAAAGTATGTGAACCCTTTGGAATGATCTGGATTTCTGCACAAATTGGTCATAAAATGTGATCTGATCTTCATCTAAGTCACAACAATAGACAATCACAGTCTGCTTAAACTAATAACACACAAAGAATTAAATGTTACCATGTTTTTATTGAACACACCATGTAAACATTCACAGTGTAGGTGGAAAAAGTATGCGAACCCCTAGACTAATGACATCTCCAAGAGCTAATTGGAGTGAGGTGTCAGCCAACTGGAGTCCAATCAATGAGATGAGATTGTAGGTGTTGGTTACAGCTGCCCTGCCCTATAAAAAACACACACCAGTTCTGGGTTTGCTTTTCACAAGAAGCATTGCCTGATGTGAATGATGCCTCGCACAAAAGAGCTCTCAGAAGACCTACGATTAAGAATTGTTGACTTGCATAAAGCTGGAAAGGGTTATAAAATATCTCCAAAAGCCGTGCTGTTCATCAGTCCACAGTAAGACAAATTGTCTATAAATGGAGAAAGTTCAGCACTGCTGCTACTCTCCCTAGGAGTGGCCATCCTGTAAAGATGACTGCAAGAGCATAGCGCAGACTGCTCAATGAGGTGAAGAAGAATCCTAGAGTGTCAGCTAAAGACTTACAAAAGTCTCTGGCATATGCTAAGATCCCTGTTAGCGAATCTAAGATATGTAAAACACTAAACAAGAATGGATTTCATGGGAGGATACAACAGCGGAAGCCACTGCTGTCCAAAAAAAACATTGCTGCATGTTTACAGTTTGCACAAGAGCACCTGGATGTTCCACAGCAGTACTGGCAAAATATTCTGTGGACAGATGAAACCAAAGTTGAGTTTTTTGGAAGAAACACACAATACTATGTGTGGAGAAAAAGAGGCCCAGCACACCAACATCAAAACCTTATCCCAACTGTGAAGTATGGTGGTGGGGGCATCATGGTTTGGGGCTGCTTTGCTGCGTCAGGGCCTGGACGGATTGCTATCATCAAAGGAAAAATTAATTCCCAAGTTTTTCAAGACATTTTGCAGGAGAACTTAAGTCCATCTGTCCACCAGCTGAAGCTCAACAGAAGAGAGGTGTTGCAACAGGTCAATGACCTAAAGCATAGAAGTAAATCAACAACAGAATGGCTTAAACAGAAGAAAATACGCCTTCTGGAGTGACCCAGTCAGAGTCCTGACCTCAACCCGATTGAGATGCTGTGGCATGACCTCTAGAAAGCAATTCACACCAGACATCCCAAGAATATTGCTGCACTGAAACAGTTCTGTATAGAGGAATGATCAAGAATTACTCCTGACCGTTGTGCACGTCTGATCTGCAACTACAGGAAACGTTTGTTTGAAGTTATTGCTGCCAAAGGAGGTTCAACCAGTTATTAAATCCAAAGGTTCACATACTTTTTCCACCTGCACTGTAAATGTTTACATGGTGTGTTCAATAAAAACATGGTAACATTTAGTTCTTTGTGTTATTAGTTTAAACAGACTGTGATTGTCTATTGTTGTGACTTAGATGAAGATCAGATCACATTTTATGACCAATTTGTGCAGAAATACATATCATTCCAAAGGGTTCACATACTTTTTCTTGCAACTGTATAGTGAAACCTAAGAAAAGCCAAAAAAGGGGGTCAGTCAGCACATACCAAACCGCAGTAGCACATTGCTATGGCAGGGAACAACATTAAAAGACAGAAACATGCAATGCGACAATAAACTGCAATATAAAGTACAAAATTGCGTAATAATAACAAGTGCTACACTATAAGTGCGAGATACTTGGCAAATCGTTTTGTACAAAATTATTTGAGCCCGTCTGCCGAGCGTCAAGGCGATCTCTGTTAGACGGGTTCCTACGCTAAATTCTACCTGTTAGGTGCCATGACGGCTACCATACACTTCAGGGAGTGTAGGTTCCACGTACCTGCATTGAATACTACCTGTTAGGTGCCATGACGGCTACCATACACTTCAGGGAGTGCAGGTTACACAGCAGGCCCACTCCACGACACCACCGGCGCCAAACGGCTACCAAGGGTTGCAGTGAGAGTCCACAAACTATCTCACTCCTGGTGCCATGGCTTCAGTGAGTGAGGGGGAGCAGGCCCGACTATGTACTAACACTAATTAAAATCAGCCTATAGGGCAAATAGGATGGTCAGGAGTGCATGACTGAGGAGGCAGCCACACCTCCAGTACAAACTGCAAAGAAAAGCCAAAAAAGGGGGTCAGTCAGCACATACCAAACCGCAGTAGCACATTGCTATGGCAGGGAACAACATTAAAAGACAGAAACATGCAATGCGACAATAAACTGCAATATAAAGTACAAAATTGCGTAATAATAACAAGTGCTACACTATAAGTGCGAGATACTTGGCAAATCGTTTTGTACAAAATTATTTGAGCCCGTCTGCCGAGCGTCAAGGCGATCTCTGTTAGACGGGTTCCTACGCTAAATTCTACCTGTTAGGTGCCATGACGGCTACCATACACTTCAGGGAGTGTAGGTTCCACGTACCTGCATTGAATACTACCTGTTAGGTGCCATGACGGCTACCATACACTTCAGGGAGTGCAGGTTACACAGCAGGCCCACTCCACGACACCACCGGCGCCAAACGGCTACCAAGGGTTGCAGTGAGAGTCCACAAACTATCTCACAGCCTTTTTTGGCTTTTCTTTGCAGTTTGTACTGGAGGTGTGGCTGCCTCCTCAGTCATGCACTCCTGACCATCCTGTTTGCCCTATAGGCTGATTTTAATTAGTGTTAGTACATAGTCGGGCCTGCTCCCCCTCACTCACTGAAGCCATGGCACCAGGAGTGAGATAGTTTGTGGACTCTCACTGCAACCCTTGGTAGCCGTTTGGCGCCGGTGGTGTCGTGGAGTGGGCCTGCTGTGTAACCTGCACTCCCTGAAGTGTATGGTAGCCGTCATGGCACCTAACAGGTAGTATTCAATGCAGGTACGTGGAACCTACACTCCCTGAAGTGTATGGTAGCCGTCATGGCACCTAACAGGTAGAATTTAGCGTAGGAACCCGTCTAACAGAGATCGCCTTGACGCTCGGCAGACGGGCTCAAATAATTTTGTACAAAACGATTTGCCAAGTATCTCGCACTTATAGTGTAGCACTTGTTATTATTACGCAATTTTGTACTTTATATTGCAGTTTATTGTCGCATTGCATATTTCTGTCTTTTAATGTTGTTCCCTGCCATAGCAATGTGCTACTGCGGTTTGGTATGTGCTGACTGACCCCCTTTTTTGGCTTTTCTTTGCAGTTTGTACTGGAGGTGTGGCTGCCTCCTCAGTCATGCACTCCTGACCATCCTGTTTGCCCTATAGGCTGATTTTAATTAGTGTTAGTACATAGTCGGGCCTGCTCCCCCTCACTCACTAAAATCCATAAACGCAATTCCATAACGCAATTCACCTTTTACCAGTAAAAGAATCATAAACAAATTTCATAACCGTAAATTCACTCATCTCTAATCAGGACATAAAAGATCTGGTCTTTAGAAGGTCTTACAAGGTAAATACAACCTCATATGAACAACACATGACAAATTAGACTGTGTAATTATTTATTTATCAAAACCTAGGCCAATATACAGAGGCTATGTGCCAAAAATTAAAGGGGTTGTCCGGGCTTTTAATATTGATGACCTATCCTCAGGTAGAGAAATAAAGTAAGAAGTTTAAAACTTTGCATAGGGGATATAGGCAAATGTCCACAAATGTCCAAATGTCAAAGTACTCCCTGCTCTAGGGCACTACATACACACATTGTAATTCTGCCTCCTACATACATTTTTACTATTATTTTTACTATTAATAGTAATCTTGATATATCTTACTATAAACTTAAAGGGGGTGTCTGAATTTGTTTTGTAAACGGCAGGGACGGTATTCATAATAAAAAAAAGTTATATTCACTGATCCAAACTCCTTCCATTCCAATCCCACCATTCTGATCCTCCCGGCTGGGCTTTGTTTTATGATTACAGTGGTGATGTGCCCAATATACAGCATGACCACTGCAGCCAATCACTTGCCTCAACATTCTTTTGTAGTATACCGCCGAGGCTAGTGATTGGTTGCAGTGGTTACATGTGATATATGGGCACCTTATTGCTGCACCCAAAAACATGATGTCATGGCTAGAGGGGTGGAGGATCAGAGTGGTGGTGCTGGAGTGGAGGGGCTTTGGAAAAGAGAATATTTTTTTTTCTTTTTATTATTTTAACCCCTTTCCTTGCATTTTACAAATTATTTTTAAAATTCAGACAACCTCTTTAATACATTTAGTAATATTACTTAGAACAACCACCTTACTTATACCTTATGTGTATTAGGTTTCAGAGCATGTCTGTCACTATCAGTAAACATATTTTAAGCTCCATAACAGAGGCAGAGGAGGAGTTAATTGCAGAATTAACGTACATTAATGTATATTATCTGTTCCATCTACATTCTTGACTCAGAGGAAAAGTAATCAAACCATCTAATTACCTTTTGCCGTAGGCAGAATGGGTGAGCACAGCTGATACGGTCTCATACAGTAGAATCATTAAAAGCTCAAAATAGGTTTCCACCAAGTGCCATGGGAGAGTAAGATGGATATTTTTAGGATGAATAATTCTGAACTTCATCCTCATCAAATGAACCAGTGCCAGCTACACATTAATTAGAAATGCAGCATTTTCCACTTCTACACTTTATAGTGGGTGTATAACTGTCCAGCTTTGTGTGCATATTGTAGTAAAGTAGGCTTAGTGTTGTTTCCTCATACCTTGAATGTGCCGTCCTCTTCATTGCCTGCTTGATGTGATGCACAACACAACAAAGTGCCGATAAGGTGTCATGTATTCATTCAAGGTTTTATATGATAAATAGTATTATGCCAGAATCTGAGTTGGAGGCTCATATTGGAACCTTCAACACAAATGTGAACATAGGGGTCATTTATTAAACAGAAATATGCCTAAATTTGGCATATTTCTGACACAGATTGTGGCGCAAAGGTCCTTTGCACATCGATCTGCGACTTCTCCTTATTCACGCCAGGTATTAAAAAGTGGCCGTGGGCAGGGAAGGGGACGGGACAGCAGGTCCGTCTCATTTACAATTTTCTGCACCTGTTTTAGGCATAGAAAATGGTCTAAATGTAAGACAGCTAGGAAGGCGCTGGATGTGCCGAAGTTATGTAGAGGCTGGGGTCTCTTCATAACTCTGTTGGATCCACCACCAGGTATATTGCTTATTAAGACTGGCATCTAAAACGCCGGTCTTAATGTGCACACAAAGTTACTAAGTTTTGGACAACTAAATAGATCTAACGTATTTTTCGCCCCATAAGACGCACTCCCCCCCCCCCAAAATTGGGGGGGAAATGCCCCTGCGTCTTATGGGGCGAATGCTGCCATTTTACATCGCAGTCTGCGATGCTGCAGCATCGCAAACTGAGATGTATCAGCTGGAGGGGGAGGGAGGAGGGGCCGGTGTCATGCAAATGCGGCGGAGCCGGTGCAATCACTGTACTCCGGCCCCGCCGCTCACTCACTTCCTTAATGCCTAAACCTTTTATAATAATAACTTTAATTGAAGTTCCGATCCCCAGCCGCATCTGTACTACTTACTAAATGTCCTGTAGCAGGCAGACAGGGCAGGCGGGTGGCCGGCCGTAACTCACTGACATCACGTGCCTGCGCCGCCTACTTCATTCATAAAGTAGGCGGCACAGGCACGTGACATCAGTGAGTTACGGCCGGCCGCCCGCCCTGCTCTGCCTGCTACAGGACATTTAGTAAGTAGTACAGATGGGGCTGGGGATCGGAACTTCAATTAAAGTTATTATTATAAAAGGTTTAGGCATTAAGGAAGTGAGTGAGTGTCAGGGCCGGAGTACAGTGACCGCACCGGCCCTGCCGTATTTGCATGCCACCGGCCCCTCCCACAGGCTTAGCTCCGGTATATTAGGGCATCCGTGGATGCCACTATTATGGGGTGGGGGATATGTGGATGGCACTGCTATGGGGTGGGGGATCTGTGGGTGACACATATATAACAGTGCCATCCACAGATCACCCCCCATAACAGTGCCATCCACAGATCACCCCCCATAACAGTGCCATCCACAGATCACCCCCCATAACAGTGCCATCCACAGATCACCTCCCCCATAACAGTGCCATCCACAGATCACCCCCCCATAACAATGCCATCCACAGAGCCCCCCATAACAGTGCCACCCACAGATCCCCCCCATAACAGTGCCATCCACAGATCCCCCATAGTAGTGTCATGCACAGACCACCATTAGTTCAAAACCCACCAAAAGCACACCTTTTGGTTAAAAATATATTTTTTCTTATTTTCCTCCTCAAAAACCTAGGAGCATCTTATGGGCCGGTGCGTCTTATAGGGCAAAAAATACGGTATACATGTGCAGGTTAGAGGGAGTCTGTCAGCAGTTTTGACTATTCAAAACTGTTGACAGTACTAGATAGACACTGGGGAGAGCAGGACAAACATATCTTTTGTGGAACGTTTCTAATCAGGTGTGGTGAGAAAAACTTTATTTCTGCCAGGTTCTGCTCTCTCAAGTGCCCGAGAAGTAAGAGAGCGCTGTGAAGTGCTCTCTGCACTGAGCTGATTCACAGCCTCTCATTTCTGTCCTGAGTGACAGCTGTACTCATCTCCTGGTTGGATGCTACAGCTGTCACTCAGAGCAGACAGGAGGGGTTGTGAATCAGCTCAATGTGGAGTGCACTTTACAGTGATGCCCTGTCCTGGGCACCTGCAGGAGCAGAATCTGGCAGAATAAAATTTCATATTCTGACTACTGAAAAGCTATACAAAAGATATGTTTGTCCTGCTCTCTCCAACCCCTACCTACTGCCAATACTTCAGCAAGGCCAAAACAGCTGACAGACTCACTTTAATTAAGTGATGGATGGTGATGTTTAATTGATTGAATATATGAAAAGTGAGCTAAAAATCTGATTCAAATATCCCAGTGTGAATTTCTGTGGATACTGAAAAGCAGATACTGTACGTGTGGAGGATAAAAAGAAAGCTTTAATCATACACTACAAGGATGAAGACTGATTTAAGACTTTGCACGTAGCTGTACATTGAAACTGGATATGAGGGGGCGTTCAATGACATAACTGCAGGGAATAACGCTTAAAGATACATTTCCAACATTTAGTGTCATCTTAAGGACATATACTGCTGAAATATTTGTGAGATAAAGAAAAGCCTTTGAATATGACCTATGAAAATGAGAACATTCAGCAAAAGCAGTCTTTGTTCCTGGAAATCACGTAAAGGGATTGTGCAAGATAATTTAAAATCTTAAAAATCATGTTATACTCACGCCTTTCTCCAGTGCTGTTCTCTGTGTCGCTGGTTCCATGCTGCTGCTGCTGGTTTGTGGGCAGCAGCAGTGACATGCTGGTAAACAGCATATGACCACTGCAGCCAATCACTGCCCTCAGTGGTATAACACTAAGGACAGTGATTGGCTGCAGCAATGATGTACAAGTATATGGCAAGTATACCGGCACGTCACTGCCGCAGCTTGCAAACCAGCAGTGGCAGCAGGACAGGACCAGCGCCACAGAGAACAGTGCTGGAGAAAGGGGTGAGGATAACATTTTTATTTTTAAGCAATAGGTCTTGTCCAAGATTTTTAATAATTTTAGACAACTTCTTTACTGTATACTTCTGCAAGTCATGTTGTAATTCTTCGCCCCATGTGCAGATGAAAACATCTGGTGTCTGGGGAAGAGCAGTCAATGGCAGACGGTGACAGGGACGAGCCTCCCTAGCGTCACCCGCGATGCTAGGGAGGCTCGTCCCCATCTGCCATTGGCTGCTCTCCCCCCGACAACAGATATTTTCATCCGCGCACGGGGAGAAGCAGCAGCGGCGGTGCGGGGACAAGGAGCGGCGCAGGGAGTGGGGTAAGTATATTCAATATGAGGGGCCCTGCATATGGGGGAGCTTTTTATAGTCTCAGATAACCCCTTTATTTTTAATATTTTAATACTTTTTTTAGTTTGCAAGCAAATTGCAGCACACGTCTCCACTTTCTCATTTTTTAAATAAGGACAGAAGCACATTTTCAATATACTTCACAAACTTTGCAGCTATGCAATAATCCATCTTTTGGTAACCCACTGAGATTTGCTTGAAACCATTATTTTGCAAAAGAACAGGTAAAATGAATATTACTGAGGCATACATTTTTGTGGCTTGGCAGTGTAATCCTCTGCTCCATGTTCTTTATGGAGAATTATGGTGCTTTAGGGAAGAAGGTTGATTTATGAGCAGGAACAAGCAAGGCTCAATGGCCTTGGGATTGGATCCAGCGCTGCATAAGCAAACATCAAACAGGGATATGATTAAGAATTTCACTAGAAAGTTATTCTCATAGGTGACGGTGGATATTTTTCACGATGGATCACAGATCGGTTGTGTGGCTATATAAGGCTGATGGTGAGCTCTGCAGTGACCCCATCCGTTCTATCAAACTCATTCATTGTGACACTTCCACTTTAATCTTGAAAAACAAGATGTTCACTGACTCGGCTCAAAATAATTCATAAGGCATCTGGCAATGTCACCTAAAGCATAATTGCTGTACAGCCAAGTGACTGCAGGTTTAGCCAGTGTAATTGCTGGGTAGCTGAGCAGAACATTGCCACAGAATAGAGGTGGGTGACATTTGGTAACAGGAATCAGTTTCCCATTGGGAACTGTCCAAGACGTTCCCTTGATATTTTAGCGTGGAAAGATTATTTTGGAAGGCTTAGTGCATCCGACATGGTGGCATTTAATAAAAAAGAAACTATCTTTGCTGCATAATAAATGGGTTAATAGCTTCTACTAACAGTAATATAATCTTCATGCAACATACAGTATAAGGCACTAACACATGGTGTGACAGTTCGGGCTCGTTCAGAAGGCCGTCTGCTGTCTGCAAAAATGCGGACCCTTATTTTTGCTAATTAGACGCTAACTTATTCACTTCTATGGATCCCTTTTTTTCCGTTCTACGGCTCCGCAAAACAAATAAAACATGTCCTATACTTGTCAGTGAAAATCAGGACGTGGCCCCATTGAAGTCTATGGGTCTGCAAAATTACGGAATGCCTTCCGTTTTTTTGCGGACATGCTAAACTGTCCATAAAAAACTGATCTGCATTTTTGCGGACAGCATACAGCCATCTGAATTAGCCCTTAAAGGCTTTTAACATTGATGACCTAATGATATCATCAGGATAGGTCATCAATATTAGATCGGCAGGGATCTGACACCCGGCACCCGCGCCGGTCAGCTGTTTGAGGAGACAGCATGCACAGTGCGCACATGCCGTCTCTCATCTCTCTTACTGCTCGCTGCTGTATGTCTGTGGGGCAGCAGTGGATAGGAAGAGAGAAGCGAGAGGGCACGTGTCTCCTCAAACAGCTGATCGGCAGGGGCGGCGTGTGTCGGACCCCCACCGATCTGATATTGATGACCTATTCTGAGGATAGGTCATAAATATTAAAAGCCCGGACAACCCCTTTAATGGCGGTGAAATGCACTATCCATATTAGTACATGAGGCCCTATTAGGAGGTATTCTGTGCTAAAAGCAGTGCTTCTGGGGGGAAATAACTCTGTAACACAGCGCTCCACAGGATACCTTGCGGCTACGGAACCACAATGACTCTGTGTGCTGCCGTACCAACACCTGCACACAGCAGGGGCTTAAGAGTAAGGCCTCTTGCACACGAACGTTTTTTTTTGTTTACGTTCTGTTTTTGCGTTCCGTATACGGACCATTCATTTCAATGGATCCACAAAAAAAACTAAAGGTACTCCGTATGCCTTCCATTTCCGTATTTCCATTTTTCCGTTCCGTTTAAAGATAGAACATGTCCTATTATTGTCCGCATAACGGACAAGGATAGGACTGTTCTATCAGGGGCCAGCTGTTCCTTTTCCGCAAAAAATGGAATGCACACAGATGTCATCCGTATTTTTTGCGGATCCGTTTTTTGGCGGACCGCTAAATATTAAAAAGCCATACGGTCGTGTGCCAGAGGCCTAAATCCAATGGGAAAAAAAGCAGTAAACCACATGAATCACATAGAATAAACTTGTACAGTTTTGATAACTCCTAAAATTGGAGAACATTTTTTACATACCTAGAAGAATTTGACTCACTAAGGCCGAATGCACATGGCCGTGGAACACGGACGTGAGCGGTCCGTGGTATCCCGGCCTGGCATCCTGCTGACAGCAGGCACGCATGGCGTCATTGGTATGATCTATACGAGTGTATTACTGTAGTGCAGCGGCGGCATGAAGCGCACGGCGTCATAGCAACCAATGACGCTGTGCACTCCTGCTGTCAGCAGGATGCCAGGCCGGGATACCACGGACCGCTCACGTCCGTGTGCATTTGGCCTAAGGCATTTACTAATAGCAGAAGTAGAAGGTGCTATCTTTTTCTCATAATATAATCCTTGGTTGCTTCCTCTTTTTTTTTGTAAATCTACAGTATTGGGATATAATTAACAACCATCTAGTTCTCACCTAGCCAAGAAATAAATTAAGTTTATGTGACAAATAACACAAACCAGATTTCACTAAATCATTTGGTTCATCAAAATATGCCAACAAGCTGTTAGAAAATAAATGTCATTTGTTGTATCCCTATTCCTATCATTTGTATGGAGTTTTTTCCCTTTGACTACAAATCTGACCACAGCATTTGAGAGCATGTATTACCGGAAGCGTGCGCTTCGGGGTATGCTCCGCCTCGCCCGTGTGGCGATTGGAGGAGCCTGAGCTTGTATGCAGCAGCCCTTGTCATAGAGAATGACAGGAGGCTGTTGCATAGTGTTTCCTATGGAGCACTTGTCTGTAGCAGGGCTCCATAGGAAACTAGCACATTTCTCATAGACTCCAATGCTAATGCATTGGAGTCTATGAGCATAGCAATCTAATTATTGCTTGTTATAGTGCCCTATGGGAGCTATAAGAAAGTGTAAAAACAAACAAACCAAAAAACTGTTTTTAAAGAATAAAAAAAATATAAAATATAAAAAAAATTAAAAATACACATCATGGGTATTGCGACGTGAGAAAACGCCTATACTATAAAATATCTTCCCCATGCGACAAACGGCGAAACGGACAAAAACTTCAAAATGGCCAATTTGCCATTTTTGTTCACTTCATTCCCCACCAAAAATGAAATAAAAAGTGATAAAAAAGTCGTACACACCCCAGAATGGTATCAATGAAAAGTACAGATCGGAAAAAATTAGCGCCCACACAGATCCGTACACATAACTCCAAAAAAGTTATAGGGGTCAGAATATGGCGACAAATAAAACTGATTATTTCCAAGGTTTTTATTATTTTATCAATACCAAAACGCAAGAAAAATGGATATCGTAACAATATAGATAGGGAAGCTCAACTGGAATATAGCTCAGCCTGCTATACCACCTAGCTATTATAATGAAATTTCCAATAATTGACCGGCTTTATAATGTAATACTTTTTAATCCCTTTAAAAACAATATACATATACCGTATATACTCGAGTATAAGACGAGTTTTTTGGCACATATTTTTGTGCTCAAAAAGCCCCCTCGTCTTATACTCGAGTCTAGGTCTGTATTATGGCAACTTACATTGCCATAATACAGACCATGACATGTTGGGGGCCGGAGAAGCTGTTACTTACCTTTACAGCTGCTCCGGTCAGCTCCCAGCACGTCCGCGCGGCACCTCTGTTAAGCTCCCAGTGTAAATCTCGCGAGACACGCGGGCCACGAGATTTACACTGGGAGCAGACCGCGAGATTTACACCGGCAGTAAGTACCGGCCCCTGCACAGCCTCCCCTCCCCCTGGACAGCCCCCCCTCCCCCTGGACAACAAAAATAAATAAATAAACAACCTGATAAATATTAAAAAAATTAAAATAAATAAATAAATGCCCAGTTGATGGGAGTCTGACTCCCTGTATTTAATGCAGAGTGTGTGTGTATATAATGCACACACTCTGCATTAAATACAGGGAGTCAGAGTCAGACTCCCATCAATCTGAGTCACCCTCTTGCAGATGTGTGTATATAATGTAGAGTGTCTGCATTATATACACATACACTCTGCATTATAGCTGCATTTCCCACCCTAGTCTTATACTCGAGTCAATAATTTTTCCCATTTTTTGGGGGTAAAATTAGGGGCCTCAGCTTATATTCGGGTCGGCTTATACTCGAGTATATACGGTAGTTATATAATCACAATAAATCCCTATATGATAAAACACAATAAAAAATATATATTTTAAATGATAGAATAAATTCTGTGTATATTAACACTTATTGTAACATAAAGTATAGTCACGGTCCCACTATTTATTATCAGTGGGGAGCTCACGCACTTTTTGTTGTTAGCGCAGGATAGCATTCACAGTTAATTAAGTCTAGTTCTATTGTAGTTGTTTTGTATCTAACAGAGTCACGATTTATTTGATCCTAGGACTGCCGCTTAGTGGCTAGTTTCCATATAGACCACGCGGTTGTTATTGCGAGTTCCTATAGTTGTTATTTAGTGACTTGATTCTGTGAATGATGCAGTCATACGTGGTAGTCTTGTGAATAATGATGTTGTCCGCTTAACAACACCGGAAACCTGGTAAGCGGACGACATCATTATTCACCATACTACCACGTATGACTGTTTGCATTTTTCACGGAATCGAGTCATTAAATAACAACTATAGGAACTCGCAATAACAACCACGTTGTCTATATGGAAACTAGCCACTAAGCGGCAGTCCTAGGATCAAATAAATCGTGACTCTGTAAGATACAAAACAGCTACAATAGAACTAGACTTAATTAACTGTGAATGCTATCCTGAGCAAAGTAACAACAAGACACCTTACCTATATTTATAGCATTGCTGTGGAATACAAACATTCTTTGTTGGTGCGTGAGCTCCCCACTGATAATAAATAGTGGGACCGTGACTATACTTTATGTTACGATAAGTGTTAATATACACAGAATTTATTGTATCATTTTAAGGTCTTTTTTTATTGTGTTTTATCATATAGGGATTTATTGTGATTTATGTATGATATTAGAGTTGAGCGGACACCTGGATGTTCGGGTTCGACGGGTTCGGCCGAACCACAAAAAAGTTTGAGTTCGGGACCCGAACTTGACCTGAACTTGACCCCGAATCCGAACCCCATTAAAGTCAATGGGGAGCCGAACTTTGAGCACTAAAATGGCTGTAAAAAAGTCATGGAAAGGGCTAGAGGGATGCAAATGGCAACAAAATGTGGTTAAGAGCATCGCAAGTGCTCTGCAAACAAATGTGGATAGGGAAATGACTTAAAATAACATAAAATACATAAAAATAAAAAATAATAATATTGATCTTGGAGGACGAGGTCCATATGGAGTAGGAGGTTGAGGAGGCAGTGGATGTGGCGGTGTAGGTGGAAGTGGCGGTGGAGGATGAGGAGGTAGCCTACACTGCTTTTTGGTTTTATTTTATTATTTTTTTTGTTTAAATTAGGGTACACCCCAAAACATTGGGAAATATAACCTGTGATAACCCCCTCCAGCTGTGCTAAACAAACGTTCAGACAATACACTGACTGCAGGGCAGGCCAGCACCTCCAAGGCGTAAAGGGCAAGCTCCGGCCATATGCCCAATTTGGAGACCAAGAAGTTGAAGGGGGCAGACCCATCAGTCAGTACGTGTAGGCGTGTGCACTCATACTGCTCCACCATGTCGCACGTCCCCGTGATGTCCACGATCCAATTGGATATCTGCTCTTTCTCAACTTTCGATGTTCTTTTCTGCGCCTACCATGTTGATCACGGTTAGCGGCGAATCAGGGTTCCACGCTGGAGAGGGAGCGTGAGAAAGGGAGACCACATCCAAGGGAGGTCAATAGCTGCAATGTGATCAAGCTGAAATGTGGGACAAATTATTGAAGCCAAAGCTTCCAAGTAAAGAAGGGGGCGCGCGGCAATTACCCACTCCCGACTAAGGAAGGTAGTGACCATAAATAACAATACAGGACTCTTAAGATGCCCTGTTATTGGAATGATTATTAAAAAATTATAGGGAATGTCACTATGGTATTTTGGATTTGGAAACGTTAGACAGTTAACTCTAGATAACTTCTGCCTGATCACACATCCCCGTGACGTCCACGATCCAATTGGATATCTTCTCTATCAACTTTCGATGTTCTTTTCTGTGCCTACCATGTTGATCATGGTTAGCGGCAAATCAGGGTTCCACACCGGAGGGAGCATGAGAAAGGGAGACCACATACAAGGGAGGTCAATGGCTGCAATGTGATCGAGCTGAAATGTGGGACAAGTTATTAAAGCGGAAGGATCGAATGAAAGGGCCAATTAAAGACGAAATTTACAAATTTAATTCCCTGTCACCTATGCAGAGCAGGGTTTTTTTATCGCCAGAAATGGGTTAATGTCACCCACCAATGGAACAGATGATTTTTACTAATTTCGGTCCCTGTCACCTATGCAGAGCAGGGATTTATTCACAGCAAAAATTGTAAAATGTCACCCAAGAATGTAACAGAAAAATTTGTGAAATTTATTAACCTAAAAAACACAAATGCAATAGCACTCTGCAACCAGCACTCTGCCCTGCCTCTATGCTGGATGTTGAATGAGGCATTGGTGTACATTTTGGCCAACGTGTAATAAGCCACTCACCACGTCAAGGTCGCCTCTGAGTGGTCCCTAACACTAGTTCCTACCTGTTTATGGGCCATGTATATAGAAGTATATAGTGGGCTCAGCATGCATGTTGGTACTTGCATCCCTGGATCCGAAAGCTGTCACGGCACCGGACGGGGTTAAAAGCAGAGTGTGCCTGGCGTGCATGCTGTGCCTACGCTCCCTGGACTTTGTGTGGCTATCATGGCCCATAAACAGGTAGGAACTAGTGTTAGGGACCACTCATAGAGACGACCTTGACGTGGTGAGTGGCTTATTACACTTTAGCCAAAATGTACACTAATGCCTCATTCAACATCCAGCATAGAGGCAGGGCGGAGTGCTGGTTGCAGAGTGCTATTGGATTTGTGTTTTTGTGTTTGTATGTGTATTTCGCCATAGTGATGTGCACCTGCATACAGGGTTGTGCTGACTGAATCCCCCAAATTTTTTCTTTGTAGTATATATTGGAGGCGTGGCGATCTCCATGCAGTCATGCACACCTGACCAGTTAGTCTGCCCTGGAGGCTAGTTTTAAAGTCAGTATAAAACTGAGTCTACTTTTAAAGTGCCTACCAGTAGCCATTTGGCTCCAGGAGAAGTATATACTGGGCACAGCATGCATGTTGGTACTTGCATCCCTGGATCCGATGAAAGCTGTCACGGCACCAGACGGGGTTAAAAGCAGAGTGTGCCTGGCGTGCATGCTGTGCCTGCGCTCCCTGGACTTTGTGTGGCTATCATGGCCCATAAACAGGTAGGAACTAGTGTTAGGGACCACTCAGAGGCGACCTTGACGTGGTGAGTGGCTTATTACGCTTTGGCCAAAATGTACACCAATGCCTCATTCAACATCCAGCATAGAGGCAGGGCAGAGTGCTGGTTGCAGAGTGCTCTTGCATTTGTGTTTTTGCGTTTGTATGTGTATTTCGCCATAGCGATGTGCAGCTGCATACAGGGTTGTGCTGACTGAATCCCCCACAAATTTATTAACCTGTCTACTAGGTAGAACAGGGGTATATCACAGCCAAAAATTGGTAAATGTCACCCAACTATGTAACAGAAAGATTTGTGAAATGTATTACCCAGTCTAATAGGTGATGCTGATGAACTACAGGGATTTATGAAGAATCTGAACTCCAATACTTATAACATTCAATTAACCTATAACTCTAATGCTAAGACAGTAGATTTTTTGGATGTCATGATTAAAACTGATGACCTTGGATATCTACAGACAGACGTGTATAGAAAGGAGACATCTGCCAATACACTACTGCATGCATCCTCATCACATCCCATTCAGACCATCAGGGGAGTCCCAACTGGGCAATTTATTAGAATAAGGAGGATATGTTCTAGTAATGATGATTTTGAGAGACAAGCGGATATCTTGAAAAATCGATTCCTCGAAAGAGGATACAGTAAAAGATCAATTAAAAAAGCATATAACAGAGCAAGGAATACACCACGAGAGTGTCTGGTGAATCCCAAGGTGAGAGATCAACCTGCTGAAATAGTGAGATACATTACAAACTACCATTCCCAATGGGAAGATATGTATCAGTTACTAAGGAGATTTTGGTCAATCCTGAGGACGGATTCGATTTTGGCAAAATATTTGTGCACCCATCCATCATTGGTAGCTAGGCGTTCGAGGAGTCTACGTGATCACTTAGTTAAGTCTTACTATAGACCTGCAGAAAGTGGTAGAATTTTTGGTTCCAGGGGACCAAAATGGGGCTGCTCCCCTTGTGGTAGGTGTGTAGCGTGCCCAAATATAGACAAGGCCACTGAGTTCACAAATTCAGATCAAACTAAAACGTATCAGATTAGACACAACATCACTTGAACCACCAAAGCAGTGGTATATTACGCGACCTGTCCATGCCAAAAAATTTATATAGGCCTCACTACTAGGGAATTAAAAATTAGAGTAAGGTAACACATCCGAGATATTGAGAAGGCCAATGATGTTGATGAGCTACCTAGTTTGAAACCCATTCCCAAAATTTTAAGAAATTTCATCAGGGAAACTCATCCCTTCTGAAAGTACGTGGCATCGACCACGTGAATTTGGGAATGAGAGGTGGAAATGTCATGAAAACGATTGCTCAACGATTGGGACAAGGTGGATTTGGACCCTGGATACTATGCAACCGAGGGATCTTAATGATGTCCTGGGTTTCGCTCCTTTTCTCTGAGTGCCACGCCAATTTTTAAGTCTATGTTTATTATTTTTGCATATTTGGTTACTTTTATGTCTATATATATATATATATATTTTATTTTTTTTTTTAAAACATTTAGAAAATTACTCTATATAGCTTGAGTACATTGTGTTTGTCCTTTGTGTATGTGTTTTTAGCTAATACTTTTTTCTATATCTTTACCTAGCTTACTTATTTCATCATATGTATTTATCGTTATTTCCATCCTTTTGTGGTGCTGTTCCGCAGAGCGACTCACCCGTGCGTGCTGCAGCTGAAACTCCACTATCGCCTGATGCAGTCTGGCCAGCATGTGCAAGGTGGAGTTTCACCTTGTGGGCACGTCGCATATGAGGCGGTGAGCGGGAAGGCCATAGTTACGCTGCAGCGCTGACAGGCGAGCAGCAGCAGGGTGAGAACGCCCGCACTTTCTGCAGCAGATCTGACATATCGGGGTAATTTTTAAGGAACCTCTGCACCACCAAATTCAGCACATGCGCCAGGAAAGGGATGTGCTTCAAACCGGCTAGTCCCAGAGCTGCTACGAGATTTTGCCCGTTATCGCACACCACTAGGCCGGGCTTGAGGTTCACTGGCACCAACCACTCATCGGTCTGTTGTTCCATGCCTGTCCACAGCTCCTGCGCAGTGTGGGGTTTGTCCCCCAAACAGATAAGTTTTAAAACTGCCTGCTTTCGTTTACCCCTGGCTGTGCTGAAGTTGGTGGTGAAGGTGTTACGCTGACCGGATGAGAAGTTGGTAGAGGATGAGGAAGCGGAGTAGGAGGAAGAAGCAACAGCAGGCAAACTGAAGCTCCCTGCAATCCTCGGTGGTGGGAGGACATGCGCCAAACCGCAATCTGCGTCAGGCCCAGCCGCCACTGCATTTACCTAGTGTGCAGTTAGGGAGATATAACGTCCCTGACCGTGCTTACTGGTCGACGTATCTGTAGTTAGGTGGACCTTTCCACAGATGGCGTTGCGCAGTGCACACCTGATTTTGTCCCCCACTTGGTTGTGCAGGGAAGAGATGGCTCGCCTGGAAAAGTAGTGGATGGCTCGCCTGGAAAAGTAGTGGCGGCTGGGCATGACGTACTGTGGGACAGCCACCGCCATAAGGCTTTTAAAACTCTCCGTCTCCACCAGACGGAATGACAGCATTTCAAAGGCCAGTAATTTTGAAATGCTGGCATTCAGGGCCAGGGATCGCAGGTGGGTAAGGGGGTACTTCCTCTTCCGCTCCAGTGTTTGGGAGATGGAGAGCTGAACACTTCCGTGGGACATTGTGGAGATGCTTGATGACCCAGAAGGTGGTGTTGCTGGAATATCCTCTGTTTGCGGGGTGGCAGGTGCCACTGTCACTCCAGAGGTGGATGAAGATGCCGAGACTGCAGCAGAAGAGGAAGCAGAAGGAGCCAGAGACCTTTCTTTGTTTTTGAGGTATCTACTCCACTGCAGCTCGTGCTTTGCACTTAGATTCCTGGTCATGCAGGTTGTGCTCAGGTTGAGAACGTTTATGCCTCGCTTCAGGCTCTGATTGCACAGCATGCAAACCACTCGTGTCTTGTCGTCAGCACATTGTCTGAAGAACTGCCACGCCAGGGAACTCCTTGGTGCTGACTTTGGTGTGCTCTGTCCCTTGCTGTGTTGGGCAGTAGCAGGCGTACTGTCTAGGGGACGGCCGCTCCGCTTTTGCCTCCTGCTCCCATTTCTGCTGTGTTGATGGCTCGGTGCGACCACCGCCTCTTCCTCCGAACTACACAAGTCACTCGCATGACCTTGATTCCATGTGGGGTTGATTCCATGTGGGGTCGAGGACCTCATCGTCCTCCACATCATCTTCCACCCAGTCTTCACCCCTGCCCTCCTTGTCGGTCTGCACACTGCAGAAAGCCACAGCAGTTGGCACCTGTGTTTCGTCATCGTTCGAGATGTGCTGCGGTGGTCGTCCCATGTACTCATCTTGAAACATAAGTGGTTGGGCATCGGAGCACTTAATCTCTTCCACTTCTGGGGCAGGGCTATGTGGATGGCCCTGGGAAACCCTGGTAGCAGAGTCATCAAAAAGCAGAAGAGACTGCTGCATGACTTGGGGCTCAGACTGCTTGGCTGATTTGCAAGGGGGTGAGGTGAAAGACTGATGGACATCAGCTGCAGGTGCTAACTCTGATCTTTCAGCAGGACACTGGGTGGGAGACAATGTGAAGGAACTGGAGGCACTGTCAGCAACCCAATCTACTATCGCCTGTACTTGTTCTGGCCTCACCATTCGTAGAGCCGCATTAGACCCAACCAAATAACGCTGAAGGTTCTGTTGCCTACTCTCACCTGAGGAAGGTGTTTCTCTTGTGCGTGTAGCTGGCACAGATTGACCACGTCCTCTCCCTGCAACAGGAGCTCCATCAGCAGCACCACGACCGGGACCACGTCCCTTATTCAACGCCCTCCTCATTCTCTGCAAATTTAGGATCTTGCCCAAAATGGGTGTTTTTTTAAATAACAGAATATAACAGCAGTATCTAACGCATGTATTTCACACTGACAGATGCAGCAAAGGCCGCAAATTTAGTATTTTGCCCAAAAAGGGTGTTTTTCTAATAACAGAAGATAACAGCAGTATCTAGCACATGTATTTCACACTGACAGATGCAGCAAAGGCTGCAAATTTAGTATTTTTTCCAAAATGGGTATTTTTTTTTATAACAGAAGATAACAGCAGTATCTAACACGGATATTTCACACTAACAGATGCAGCAAAGGCTGCAAATTTAGTATTTTACCCCAAATGGGTGTTTTTTAATAACAGAAGATAACAGCAGTATCTAACGCGTGTATTTCACACTGACAGATGCAGCAAAGGCTGCAAATGTAGTATTTTACCAAAAAGGGTGTTTTTTTAATAACAGAATACAACAGCAGTATCTAACGCGTGTATTTCACACTGACAGATGCAGCAAAGGCTGCAAATTTTGTATTTTGCCGAAAATGGGTGTTTTTTTTAAAATAACAGAATATAACAGCAGTATCTAATGCATGTATTTCACACTGACAGATGCAGCAAAGGCTGCAAATTTAGTATTTTTCCCAAAATGGGTGTTTCTTTAAATAACAGAATATAACAGCAATATCTAACGCGTGTATTTTACACTGACAGATGCAGCAAAGGCCACAAATTTAGTATTTTGCCCAAAATGGGTGTTTTTTAATAACAGAAGATAACAGCAGTATCTAACGCGTGTATTTCACACTGACAGATGCAGAAAAGGCCGCAAATTTAGTATTTTGCCAAAAAAGGGTGTTTTTTTTAATAACAGAAGATAACAGCAGTATCTAACGCATGTATCTCACACTGACAGATGCAGCAAAGGCTGTAAATTTAGTATTTTTCCCAAAATGGGTGTTTCTTTAAATGACAGAATATAACAGCAATATCTAACGCGTGTATTTCACACTGACAGATGCAGCAAAGGCTGCAAATTTAGTATTTTGCCCAAAATGGGTGTTTTTTAATAACAGAAGATAACAGCAGTATCTAACGCGGGTATTTCACACTGACAGATGCAGCAAAGGCTGCAAATTTAGTATTGTTCCCAAAATGGGTGTTTTTTTTTAAATAACAGAATATAACAGCAGTATCTATTTTTTAAATAACAATATAACAGCAGTATCTAGGCGGCAAATTTAGTATTTTTCCCAAAATGGGTGTTTTTTTTAATAACAGAATATAACAGCAGTATCTAACGCGTGTATTTCACACTGACTGATGCAGCAAAGGCCGCAAATTTAGTATTTTGCCCAAAATGGGTGTTTTTTTTAATAACATAATATAACAGCAGTATCTAACGTGTATATTTCACACTGACAGATGCAGCATAGGCCCCATATGTAGGGTATTGCCAAAAATGGGTGCTTTTTTAAACCCAGAAAATTGTTGCAGTATTTCAAGATTATATTTTACACTGACAAATGCAGCAAACACCGCAAATATAGTATTTTGCCCAAAATGGTTGTTTTTTTAATAGTAGAATATAACAGCAGTATCTAACGTGTGTAATTCACACTGACAGATGCAGCAATGGTTGCAAATATAGTATTTTGCCCAAAATGTGTTTTTTTTAATAGCAGAATATAACAGTGGTATCTAATGCTTGTATCTCACACTGACAGATGCAGCAAAGGCTGCAAATTTAGTATTTTGTCCAAAAAGGGTGCTTTTTTAAACCCAGAAAATTATTGCAATATTTCAAGATTATATTTTACACTGATTAATGCAGCATTGGCCCCAGATGTAGGGTATTGCCAAAAATGGGTGCTTTTTTAAACCCAGAAAATATTGCAGAATTTCACGCTTGTATTTAACACTGACAGATGCAGCAAACGCCGCAAATTTAGTATATTGCCCAAAAAGGGTGTTTTTTTAATAGCAGAATATAACAGTGGTATCTAACGCTTGTATTTTACACTGACAGATGCAGCAAAGGCTGCAAATTTAGTATTTTGCCCAAAAAGGTGGGGTTTTTTAATAGCAGAATATAACAGCAATATCTAACGCGTGTATTTTACACTGACAGATGCAGCAAAGGCCGCAAATTTAGTATTTTGCCCAAAATGGGTGTTTTTTTTAAAAACAGAAGATAACAGCAGTATCTAACGCGGGTATTTCACACTGACAGATACAGCAAAGGCTGCAAATTTAGTATTGTTCCCAAAATGCGTGTTTTTTTTTAAATAACAGAATATAACAACAGTATCTATTTTTTAAATAACAGAATATAACAGCAGTATCTAGGCTGCAAATTTAGTATTTTTCCCAAAATGGGTGTTTTTTTAATAACAGAATATAACAGTAGTATCTAACGCGTGTATTTCACACTGACAGATGCAGCAAAGGCTGCAAATTTAGTATTTTTCCCAAAATGGGTGTTTTTTTAAATAACAGAATATAACAGCAGTATCTAACGTGTATATTTCACACTGACAGATGCAGCATAGGCCCCATATGTAGGGTATTGACAAAAATGAGTGCTTTTTTAAACCCAGAAAATTATTGCAGTATTTCAAGCTTGTATTTAACAATGACAGATGTAGCAAACACCGCAAATATAGTATTTTGCCCAAAATGGGTGTTTTTTTTATAGCAGAATATAACAGCAGTATCTAACGTGTGTATTTCACACTCACAGATGCAGCAATGGTCGCAAATTTAGAATTTTGCCCAAAATGGGTGTTTTTTTTAATAACAGAAGATAACAGTAGTATCTAACGAGTGTATTTCACACTGACAGATGCAGCAAAGGCTGCAAATTTAGTATTTTGCCCAAAATGGGTGGTTTTTTAATAGCAGAATATAACAGTAGTATCTAACGTTTGTATATCACACTGACAGATGCAGGAAAGGCTGCAAATGTAGTATTTTGCCCAAAAAGGGTGTTTTTTAAAACCCAGAGAATTATTGCAGTATTTCAAGCTTGTATTTAACAATGACAGATGCAGTAAACACCGCAAATATAGTATTTTGCCCAAAATGTTATTTTTTTTTTAATAGCAGAATATAACAGTGGTATCTAATGCTTGTATCTCAAACTGACAGATGCAGCAAAGGCTGCAAATTTAGTATTTTGCCCAAAAAGGGTGTTTTTCAAAACCCAGAAAATTATTGCAGTATTTCAATATTATATATCACACTGACACATGCAGCATAGGCCCCAGATGTAGGGTATTGCAAAAAATGGGTGCTTTTTTAAACCCAGAAAATTATTGCAGTATTTCAAGCTTGTATTTCACACTGACAGATGCAGCAAACGCTGCAAATTTAGTATTTTGCCCAAAAAGGGTATTTTTTTTAAAACCTAGACAATTATTGCAGTACTTCAAGATTATATTTCACATTGACAAATGCAGCATAGGCCCCAGATGTAGGATATTGCCAAAAATGGGTGCTTTTTTTAAACCCAGAAAATGATTGCAGTATTTTAAGATTGTATTTCACACTGACAAATGCTGCAAAGGCCACAGATGTAGAGTCTTGCAAAAAATGGGTGATTTTTTTTAAACCCAGAATATATTTTCAGTATTTCAAGCTTGTATTTGACTGTCAAAAATGCACATATGCTGTGCTGGTGCACTGAACTTGCATAAAATGGCCGCCCCTGCCACCCACCTAACTAACAGACAGATAAAAGTTAGTTTTCTGTGTCACTGGGCTCAGGGCAGGGTAAAAAGATTGTGCACTGCACCCACAAAACAAAATCTAGGTAGATCGCTGAGTTAACAAACACTTCAGATTAAAGGGACACTGACAGGCCAAATCAGCATATATAGTTAGATATATGACATTACAGGTCTTATAGAGTCTTTTAAAAGCATCTAAGTATCCCCCCTGTCCACCTTATAAAGAGCGAAATATAGTTTTATAACCTGCTTGTGCGGTCAGCAATCTGCCCAAGGGGCGGCGTTTCATGTGAAAATGCGCCCAGCTAGCCGCTCCCAACTGCCGTTCTTAAGCCCCGCCCAGCTCATCATTATTCACTTCGCTGGGCGGCGGCTAGAACTCTCCCCAGTCCCGATCCTGCGCATGGGCAATTCAATCCTCTGGGCATCGTTCATGCCCAATCTTCTGCGCCTGCGCCCCGCCGTGGTTAGATCGCGCATGCGTACACACACAGCCTGCCTGCGTCTTGGAGGCAGCTGCAGCCTCAGCCATGCACTGTTCAGAGCAGCGCTTCAGAGCGCTGCTCACTCACATCGTCAAAGGGGTTAATAGTGCGTCCCAGAGGATTGAATTGCCCATGCGCAGGATCGGGACTGGGGAGAGTTCTAGCCGCCGCCCAGCGAAGTGAATATTGATGAGCTGGGCGGGGCTTCAGAACGGCAGTTGGGAAGGCTGGCTGGGCGCATTTTCACATGAAACGCCGCCCCTTGGGCAGATTGCTGACCGGACAAGCAGGTTATAAAACTTTATATTTCGCTCTTTATAAGGTGGACAGGGGGGATACTTATATGCTTTTAAAAGACTCTATAAGACCTGTAATGTCATATATCTAACTATATATGCTGATTTGGCCTGTCAGTGTCCCTTTAAAGATTCTTTCTTATTCTTTCCCTCACAGCAGCAGGATCCTATCCCTACACTAAGCAGAGCAGAGTGACGTGCAGCGCTACATGACTCTAGCTTATATAGAGGCTGGGTCACATCACAGCCATGCCATTAGTAGGCATGGCTGTGATGGCTTCTAAGGGCTTCTAAGGGCACAAGAGTAAAACGCTTGTTGATTGGCTGCTCTGCCGAACGCCGAACCAGAAAAATCCTAAAGTTCGGTACAAACCCGAACTTTACAGTTCAGGTTCGCTCAACCCTATATGATATATGACTATATGTTTATTGTTTTTAAAGGGATTAAAAAGTATTATATTATAGAGCCGGCCGATTATTGGAAATTACATATAGGATATCGCCGGATTCATATTGACCCGCAGAATGAAAGTAAGGGCACACGAACACGAACATATTTTCTTTCTGTGTCCGTTCTGTTTATTTTTTTGCGGACTGTATGCAAACCTTTCATTTCAATGGGTCTGCAAAAAAAAAAACGGGAGTTACTCTGTGTGCATTCCATTTCCGTATGTCCGCTCTACAAAAAAAAACATTCATACGGTCGTGTGAATGAGCCTTAATGCTGAGGCTAGACCTAGACTTTTTTTTTGCCACATGACAAAAAAATCACTGTGAAATCGCTGTCTATAGGGAATGCATTGAGTAGTTGAAAATCACTTCCTAATCACTGAAGTCAAGTGATTAGCTGTAGTGATTGAATCACTAGAGATTAAACAGCAGTTTCAAAGCGATTTTATTGGCAAGAGATTTTCATGTTACTCTATGGGTGCACTAACACCAGTGATGAGCGGCAGGGGCAATATTCGAATTTGCAATATTTCGCGAATATTTGAGCGAATGTTCGTCATATATTCGTGAGTTCGAGAATTCGTAATCTCCAGTCATTATTTTCTTGATTGCGAAAATTGGCAATCGGAAAATTCGCAATAAAAATTTGCGATTAGAATATTCGCGATCAACACTAACTAGCACGTGGGGGAATATTCGCAACATCAAGACTTCCCCCAATGTTTTGCCAGTGGGGCTGAAACTTGTGTATCCCTGCATTGTTTTCCGCTGTTGACATTCCTCAATGTAAACAATGCTGTGTTGTGGATTATCTGTATAAGGCCCATGGGCGAGAATTCCGTGCGGGTGCAATGCGTGAGGTGAATGCATTGCACCCGCACTGAATCTGGACCCATTCCCTTCAATGGAGCTGTTCAGATGAGCGGTGATTTTCACGCATCACTTGTGCGTTGCGTGAAAAACGCAGCATGTTCTATATTCTGCGTTTTTCACGCAACGCAGGCCCCATAGAAATGAATGGGTCTGCGTGAAAATCGCAAGCATCCGCAAGCAAGTGCGGATGCACTGCGTTTTTCGCGCATGGTTGCTAGGAGATGATGTAAGTAAATGGATAAAACTCAATTTACTGTATTATTTTCCCTTATAACTACGGTATGTTATAAGGGAAAATAATAGCATTCTTATTACAGAATGCTTACTAAAATATGGCTTTAGGGGTTAAAAAATAAAAAATAATTAACTCATAGAAACATAGAAACATAGAATGTGTCGGCAGATAAGAACCATTTGGCCCATCTAGTCTGCCCAATATATCTGAATCCTATTAATAGTCCCTGGCCCTATCTTATATGAAGGATGGCCTTATGCCTATCCCATGCATGCTTAGACTCCTTCACTGTATTTGCAGCTACCACTTCTGCAGGAAGGCTATTCCATGCATCCACTACTCTCTCAGTAAAGTAATACTTCCTGATATTACTTTTAAACCTTTGCCCCTCTAATTTAAAACTATGTCCTCTTGTAGCAGTTTTTCTTCTTTTAAATATTCTCTCCTCTTTTACCTTGTTGATTCCCTTTATGTATTTAGCAGTTTCTCTCATATCCCCTCTGTCTCGTCTTTCTTCCAAGCTATACATATTAAGGTCCTTTAACCTTTCCTGGTAAGTTTTATCCTACAATCCATGTACTAGTTTAGTAGCTCTTCTCTGAACTCTCTCTAGAGTATCTATATCCTTCTGGAGATATGGCCTCCAGTACTGCGCACAATACTCCAAGTGAGGTCTCACTAGTGCTCTGTAGAGCGGCATAAGCACTTCACTCTTTCTACTGCTCACCTGTTGTTCGCGCAGCCGGCATCATCTTCTTTCTTGTTCTTTCAGGACCTGCCAAAGGACCTTTAATGATGTAATCACGCTCACCACCTACTCACCTGTATGCAGAGATTTCACAGCGATTTAATTTCTAGCGATGAAATCACTCCAGAAATACTCCTTGACTGCAGGGATTTGGAAGCGCTTTTCAAGCTACTCAATGCATTCCCTATAGACAGCCATGGGTGCACCTAGCCTTTCTGCTGCCTGAGGCGAAAACTGAAACAACGCCCCCCCTCCCCAATGCCAATTTCGTAACCTAATCCATTCCCTTCAGCCCATGGCCCTTTGGCTGCCCCCTCTTGCCCCTACCTGGTTCTGCCTGAGGCCTCACCTGGCCTCATTGGTGGTGCACCCCTGTGAACAGCAATGTCACAGCGATTATTTTCTAGTGTGACAAAAACATCTAGGTGTAGAATAAGCCTAAGGCCTCTTGCACACGACCGTATGGCATTTTCAGTATTTTGCGGCCGCAAAAAACAGATCCGCAAAATCCGTGTGCATTCCGTTTTTTGTGGAACGGAACAGCTGGCCCCTGATAGAACAGTACTATCCTTGTCCATTATGCGGACAATAATAGGACATGTTCTATCTTTGAACGGAACGGAAAAACAGAAATACGGAAATGGAAGGCATACGGAGTACCTTCCGTTTTTTTTTGCAGATCCATTGAAATTAATGGTTCCGTATACGGAACGCAAAAAACGGAACAAAAACAGAAAAAAATAACGTTTGTGTGCAATAGGACTAATAGAGAAGACAGTTATAATATTGAATATCAGACAGGAGCAAGGATTTTAGGTAATAAATTATGTGCCATCATTTTTAATCTAACTTGGAAAAAAATGTACAATTTAATCTGTGCATTAATTATACAAATGACATAATGATCTAGAAACATATTGTTGGGTACATGGCGGCCAGCACCAGAATCAGCTTCTACTTCCATGCTGTAGTCATCAGCTGTAGATGAGGATAAGGATTGTTACACCCTGAAGATGTGGGCTTCTCTGACAGTGTACAATCTCTCACAAGGACCATGGAAACAAATCTAAAAGCTTAGCACTTGAAGGAAGCGATGTTCTGTCATTGAGTTGTACATTATATGACAGATGTGCTTATTATATACCAATTCCATTCCATCTCATTATCTGTCCTTTATCAGCATGCCTAATTATCTCAATTTTCTCGTCACCCTGTATCTTTCTATAGCTCCTATTCATGCAGTATAATTGTCACATTATTAGAGTTTGCATTTCATTACTCGTCAGTTACGATAGCTCCTTAGCTCTGCTACTTCTTCCTTTCCCTTCCTTTCTCAGCTCCTCTCCTTTTTTGGACTGCAACATCTCAATGTGAAGGTGTCCAGGGTGTACATTCTACATACTCCAATACAGTATGTCTTCTTTGTGTGTTTATTCTTAGTGTCTTAGATCAGGTACTAGAGATGCAACAAGTTATGGGACACATGAGGTAAGAAGGGCAAACGACTTCTCTGAGTGTTTCTGGAATAATGGAGTTAAAGAAGTTTTCAAGTGTCGTTACATAAAACAATTACTTGCAAATACTACATCCACTTGTCTACATTCCTTTTACAGTTTACAGGAAGCAGCCAGTTCTATCTGGCAATCAAGTATGTATAACTAGAAAATAAAGCCTTGAAAGTAGTGTGTTTTTTTTTTATAAGAGGCATCTACTGCCAAGCAATACAGAAATAGTCATTGAGTCTGGGAAAGCACAGACGATCCATTAGAAAACAACAAGGTATTATACAAGCTCTTGAAATTTTGTTCCAGAAAAGGAGGAGTAGAAACTTGTTGGTTTGGAGTCAAGAAGAAAGGGTCACTGGTACTTGAACTTGGCCAACACTGTTCAGGGTACAGCCACACATTTAGTTTTTTTGATGCAGTTTTGAAGCCAAAACCAGGAGTGAATTCAAAAAGGGGAGAAGTAGTGTTTGTCCTTAAAGGGGTTTAGACTTTCTGACTACTGTTGATCAATGTGTTTGTAAGATGACTATATGGCACTTACTTATATATTCTGCATAATTTTCTATATTTCATGAGACATACCCTCTTGTTGGTCAAGTCTTCTGTGCAGTCCACACAGAGGTCTTGTCCACAAAATGGCTGCTGATGGAGGGTCATGTGACCATGCAAATCACTTGCAAAGGCAATCTCCTCAATTAAAATACACTGCACCTGCCATCTGTACTTGCACTGTTGGGAGTTTAGTGCAGATGCAGTGTATTTGAATAAGGAAGGCTGATCAGCGGTCATCTTATGGACAGGACCTCTATGCGGACAGCATAAAAAATGTACCCAACAAGGGGAAATAGTTAACGAAATATAACAAGTGGCACAGAATATCAACAAAGGCTATATTAGTAAGTTCCATACAGACATCTTACATACACATTGGTTGCAGGTAGACATAAAGTGGTCAATTTTATGCCACCTGAAACTTGCATTTGTGTTACCATGGCAAATTTAGAGTGTGTCAGGGTGAATCACATGCTTAAAGGGGTTATGTCATGAATGACGTAAAAATGAAAATCAGATATCATATAGTACATGACAATCTCTTTGTAACAAAGCTAGAACCAGCCCTGTACCTCACATGGATCCAGAGAGATTTTAATAAAGTAAAGAGAATATCTCAGCAATATCTGAAGCATTTTTTTAAAAACAAAATAAGTAATTACTTTTTCATTCTAAATTATATTCAAATAGCATTTTTTTGTGGCAAAACCCTTTTAAACAGCTGATTGGGAGTGCAATTTCAAATGCATTGTATGACACATTTTCAATGTATTAATCAGGGATGCTCTTTTATATTTAGGGGGCAAAGTGTGTGCCACTTTCCCCAACAAAACATACCGTGGTTTGGAGGTGTGGCTTAACACAAGGTACTGTATGCAGGGCTTTTTTTCTGGCGGACGCGCCGAAACGGCGTTCCGCCACCTATTTTCGCTGAGTCGCCTCCTTTAGTTACTGGGCCCAGCCAGCCCGCTGCTAGTGGCGTCGCTAGAGGGGGGCAAGGGGGGGCAATCACTCATTAGTGTACCGAAGGACCAGGAAGTGGTAAACGCTCTGTACTTACCACTTCCTGGTCCTCGGCTGTCGGCTGTCGGCTGTGCAGGGCTGCGCACAGCGTGAGGGCGCTCTGTGATCTCACGATGTGCGCGCCAGTTCAGAGCACAGTCGACTGAGGAGAAAGAAAATTGCAGGTGGCGTCCGTCCAGGAGCAGGAGAGGTAAGTGTTTTTTTATTTTATAAAAAATGTGGCTGCTGGGGGCATAATGGGGCTAATTGGAGGCATATGGGGGCTATGGGGGCTAATTGGAGCCATATGGGGGCTAATTGGAGGCATATGGGGCCTATGGGGGCTAATTGGAGGCCTATGGGGGCTAATTGGAGGCCTATGGGGGCTAATTGGAGGCATATGGGGGCAAATTGGAGGCATATGGGGGCTATGGGGGCTAATTGGAGGCATATGGGGCTAATTGGAGGCATATGGGGCTAATTTGAGACCTATGTGGGGCTAATTGGAGGCATATGGGGGCTAATTGGAGGCCTATAGGGGCTATGGGGCTAATTGGAGGCATATGGGGGCTAATTGGAGGCAAAAGGGGGTGCTAATGAGGCACAATGGGGGATAATTAGAGACATAATGGGGGATAATTAGGCATATGGGGGCTAATAAGAGGCATAATGTGAGCTAATGAGGCATAATGGCTTATAATGAGGGCTAGTAAGAGGCATAATGTGGGCTAATGAGGCATAATTGCTTATAATGGGGGCTAATGAGGCATAAGGGCTGATATGGGGGCTAATGAGGCATAAGGGCTGATATGGTGGCTAATGAGAGGCATGGGGGCTGATATGGGAGTGATGAGAGGCATAATGAGGGCTAATGAGAGGCATAATGTGTCATCCACAGATGCCCTCATAACAGTGTGTCTTCCACAGATTAACCATAACAGTACGCCTGCGCACTGACGAGAGACAGAAAGAAGGGGAAAGAATCCGCGGAAGCAAGCAGAGGACGCACAGCAGACGACTGAATAGCTTCTTTTGTAAGTAAATTATTTTATTATAAATGTATCCCTGCATACCGCAATTCTCTCGTATTTTGTAAACTTATTTAAATATACTTATTTTGTTTTTGCCCCCCCATTTTTGACTGTGGTATCTTTGTGCCCCCCTATATATTGTTCCTAGAGTCGCCACTGCCGCGGGCACTGGCAGCCTGGCTGTCACGACCGTCACTGGCAATTTTACTTGCATCCCTGTTCTCTAAAGAAGCGGTTTTAGGGGGCGGTTCTAGGGGTGGGTAGGGGTGTGGCCAGGGGAGGGGGGGTGAGTTCCACCACCTTTTCTCTGAGAAAAACATAGAAACATAGAATGTGTCGGCAGATAAGAACCAATTGGCCCATCTAGTCTGCCCAATATACTCAGTACTATGGATAGCCCCTGGCCCTATCTTATATGAAGGATGGCCTTATGCCTATCCCATGCATGCTTAAACTCCTTTACTGTATTTGCAGCTACCACTTCTGCAGGAAGGCTATTCCATGGATCCACTACTCTCTCAGTAAAGTAATACTTCCTGATATTACTTTTAAACCTTTGCCCTCTAATTTAAAACTATGTCCTCTTGTAGCAGTTTTTCTTCTTTTAAATATTCTCTCCTCTTTTACCTTGTTGATTCCCTTTATGTATTTAAAAGTTTCTATCATATCCCCTCTGTCTCGTCTTTCTTCCAAGCTATACATGTTAAGGTCCTTTAATCTTTCCTGGTAAGTTTTATCCTGCAATCCATGTACCAGTTTAGTAGCTCTTCTCTGAACTCTCTCCAAAGTATCAATATCCTTCTGGAGATATGGTCTCCAGTACTGAGCACAATACTCCAAATGAGGTCTCACTAGTGCTCTATAGAGCGGCATGAGCACCTCCCTCTTTCTACTGGTAATTCCTCTCCCTATACACCCAAGCATTCTGCTAGCATTTCCTGCTGCTCTATGACATTGTCTGCCTACCTTTAAGTCTTCTGAAATAATGACCCCTAAATCCCTTTCCTCAGATACTGAGGTTAGGACTGTATCACTGATTTTATATTCTGCTCTTGGGTTTTTACGCCCCAGGTGCATTATTTTGCACTTATCCACATTTATTTTAGTTGCCAGATTTTTGACCATTCCTCTAGTTTTCCTAAATCCTTTTTCATTTGGTGTATCCCTCCAGGAACATCAACCCTGTTACAAATCTTTGTGTCATCAGCAAAAAGACACACCTTACCATCGAGGCCTTCTGCAATTTCGCTGATAAAGATATTAAACAATATGGGTCCCAGAACAGATCCCTGAGGTACCCCACTGGTAACAAGACCTTGGTCTGAATATACTCCATTGACTACAACCCTCTGTTGCCTGTCCCTCAGCCACTGCCTAATCCATTCAACAATATGGGAGTCCAAGCCCAAAGACTGCAATTTATTGATAAGCCTTCTGTGTGGGACAGTATCGAAAGCCTTACTGAAGTCTAGATAAGCGATGTCTACTGCACCTCCGCCATCTATTGTTTTAGTCACCCAATCAAAAAAATCAATAAGATTAGTTTGACATGATCTCCCTGAAGTAAACCCATGCTGTTTTTCATCTTTCAATCCATGGGATTTTAGATGTTCCACAATCCTCTCCTTAAGTATGGTTTCCATTAATTTCCCCACTATTGATGTCAGGCTTACTGGCCTATAGTTGCCCGATTCCTCCCTACTACCTTTCTTGTGAATCGGCACAACATTAATTAATCTTTCCAATCTTCTGGGACGACTCCTGTTGCCAGTGATTGGTTAAATAAATCTGTTAATGGTTTTGCTAGTTCACCGCTGAGCACTTTTAATAGCTTTGGGTGTATCCCATCAGGCCCCTGTGACTTATTTGTATTGATTTTAGACAGCTGACTTAGGACCTCTTCCTCTGTAATGACACATGCATCAAAAGATTCATTAGTCTTCTTTCCTAACTGAGGTCCATTTCCTTCATTTTCCTTTGTAAAGACTGAACAGAAGTATTCATTAAGGCAGTCAGCTAGTTCTTTATCTTCTTCCATATACCTTCCTTCTTTTGTTTTTAATTTTGTAATTCCTTGTTTTAGTTTCCTTTTTTCATTTATGTATCTGAAGAATGCCTTATCGCCTTTTTTCCCTGACTGAGCTAATTTCTCTTCTGCCTGTGCTTTAGAAGCTCTTATAACTTGTTTGGCCTCTCTCTGCCTAATCTTGTAAATTAGCCTGTCATCCTCGATTTTTTTTTTTTTATAATTCCTAAATGCTATCATTTTGTTTTGAATGATTTTGGCCACTTCTGCTGAGTACCACAGTGGTCTTTTCCTTTTTTTGCTTTTACTGACAAGCCTAATGCAATTTTCTGTTGCCTTCAATAGTGCCTCTTTTAAGTAGTCCCATTTCTCCTGGACTCCAATGAAACTGTTCCAATCTGATAGGGACTCGTATACCACTAATCTAATTTTAGAAAAGTCAGTTTTTCTAAAATATAAAACTTTTGTTTTTGTGTGGTGTGACTCAGTCACTGTGCTTATAGTAAACCACACTGACTGGTGATCACTAGATCCCAAGCTTTCCCCTACAGTAATAACATATACCAAATTCCCATTTGTGAATACTAAATCTAAAATGGCCTCCTTCCAGGTTGGCTCCTCAACTACTTGCTGTAGAGATAATCCCAGTAGGGAATTTAGAATATCTGTACTCCTGGCAGAACTAGCTATTTTGGTTTTCCAGTTTACATCAGGAAGATTGAAGTCTCCCATAATGATAACTTCCCCCTTCAATGTCATTTTAGCTATTTCCTCAACTAGTAGATAATCTAATTCTTTGACTTGGCTAGGTGGTCTATATATCACACCTACACGAGTTACCTTATGATTATCAAGCTGCAAGGTAACCCAAACTGACTCTAAATTGTTCTCGCTAACTTGTATCAAATTAGATTTTATGCTGTCTTTCACATACAGGGCCACCCCTCCCCCTTCTTGCCTTCCCTGTCTTTCCTGTATAGAGAGAACCCTGGTATTGATATATCCCAGTCATTACTCCCCTTGAACCACGTCTCAGTAACAGCCACTACATCTATATTCTCAGATGCCATTATAGCCTCAAGTTCATTGATCTTATTCCCTAAACTGCGAGCATTTGTAGATAAGAACCTGAGCTTGTCATTTCTTAACCTTTGTGCTACTGGCATCTTCTGGCGTTGTTTCGGGGGGCAGTCGGACTGCTGGATTTTCACTCTTTTGCCCCCCTTTCCTAGTTTAAATGCTCCTTAGCAAATACTTGGAACTGTTCACCGAGGACATTCGTTCCTTTGAGAGAAAGATGCAAACCATCTTTCTTGTACAGTTCTTTTCCATTCCAACAAGAGCTAACATGAGACACAAAGCCAAACCCTTGGTTTCGACACCATTCACCAAGCCATACATTGAATTCCTTAATGCGCATCTTCCTGTCATGCTGAAGGTTATGCACAGGCAAAACTGCAGAGAATGAAACAGTTGATGCAACCTCCCGTATATCCTTTCCAAGTGTGTGAAAAGCTTCTTTCACCTTTGAAACCTCATTGCAAGCCAGATCGTTTGTCCCCGGATGGACAATAACATCCACTTCCCTTTCCTGTTTTGTTTGCCTAACAATATTAAGGATGCGTCGTCTATCCCTGCTAGCGGTAGCACCAGGGAGACATCTTACAACACCATTCTCCTCAAACTTCACACCTCTTATGATGGAATCGCCCACCAACAGCTGCTTACTATCAATCCTCACCTTCTCCTTTTTGTCTTTGGCTGCAGTCTTGCATACTTTAGGCATGGGAGATGATTGTTTCTCACCCACTGTGCTTGAGCCATCCGCCATGTTGCTCTTGCACTCTGAAAGTGCTGCAATTGAATTATGGAGAGCCACAGACTGTGGGACATGTCTTCTATCCACAACTCTCAGTCTACCAGAACCTACAGTAACCCATCTTCCATTTCTAGGGGGCCTCTGTGGCAGTGGCATTGCAATGTTCTCAGTCTGAGTTTGCTTAATGGTTAATTTACAAATCTCATATTTCAAAAAGGTACTTTCCTGTTGCATTATAGAGAGCTGTCTACAGATCAGACAGCATCCAAACCTCTGAAGAGTGGAACCTAAAATAAAAGCACAACAATTCCTGCACCACAGAACCAGGTCTGCCATTGCAAAGGGGGAAGGGGGGGAATAAAAAATAAATTAATTAATTTAAACAAACAAATCTTACTTGTTTAGATTGTATCCACCTCCAGATTACCTCCTGAGTATCTCCTGAATATCTCCAATGCACTTGCAGTCCCGCACTTGATTAGACCAGCACTAGATTAGCAGCCTTGAAAAAGCAGCAAGCTGACTGTATGACACCATATTTGTAAGCACTGTACTGTTTTGAATTAAAGTTTTAAAACATTACCCCTTCTACCTCAGGCCAGTTTTCTCCTTCCTGCCCAGGCCATTTTTTGCAAATCTGACATGTGACACTTTATGTGGTAATAACTTTGGAACGCTTTTATTTATCCAAGCCATTCTGAGATTGTTTTCTCGTGACACATTGTACTTCATGACAGTCATAAATTTGAGTCAATATATTTCACCTCTATTTATGAAAAAATCCCAAATTGACCAAACATTTAGGAAAATTTCCAATTTTCTAAATTTCTATTTCTCTGCTTTTAAAACAGAAAGTGATACCTCATAAAATATTTATTACTTAACCCCTTCACGACAGCAATCCAATTATATACGTGATATTTGCACATGCCCCGTGCAGCTACCACGTGTATAAACGTCAAGCCAGCTCTTTAATCCAAGCGCTGCCCCTGCCCTGCTGCTGTCACGGACAGCATACAGTCCAGTAATGCCTGCAAGGGACCAATCAGAGTCTGATCGATCTGTGCAGACTAACCAATCGGATCGCGGCAGTGCTAAAATGCCGGTTTCAGACTCTGATCTGCGCTCTGCAGATCAGAGCCTGAAATCAGGTAATGTGTCCTGGTGCCCCCGATCTGTGCCCCCTTCCTGTGCGCCTCCAACCCCCCAGCACCACCGTGAGTCCTGCCTCTGCCTGCCCCTGATGTGGTTCGTCCCCGCCCCCCATCCATGTATCGTGCCCTGCCCCCTCCCCGCCAAATACATTTATCCTGCCCCCATCTGTTCCCCCTCCATGCTGGCCGTACCCACCATTTCCAGCCATGCCCCATTTGTGCCCCCTGCCCCCGATGCGGTCCCCCTGCTGTGTTTGACGGCGGCGGCTCCATTCCTGAGCCGCCGCCATCAGCAGCGAGTGTCAGCTCTATGCTGACACTCTGCTGTAACCCCTTAGATGCCGCGGTAGCGGCATCCATGGGGTTAATAGAGGGAGTGGGCTCCCTCTCTCAACCATCGGGGCTGCCGCGCTGCGATTGCAGCGCACGATGGTTGCCATGGCAACCAGACGCTTTGCAAAGGAGTCCGGTGTTGCCACCTACAGGAAATCTGGTAGTATTATACTTTGCAATATAGTACAGCCATCAGCCCCACTGAAAATAATAAAAGTAAAAATAAATAAATAAATAGAAATGTAAATTAAAAAAATAAATTGCCTTTTCCTATAAAAAAATGCAAAAAACACACATATTAGGTATCACCGCGTCCGTAACGACAGTCTCTATAAATATATCACATGATAGACCCCGTCCAATAAACACCATAAAAAAATTAATAAATAAAAACTATGTAAAAAACGCCATATTTGTCACCTTACATCACAAAAAGTGCAACACCAAGCGATCAAAAAGGCGTATACACCAAAAAATAGTACCAATCAAACCGTCTCCTCATCCCGCAAAAAATGATACCCTATTTAAGACAATTGCCCAAAAAATAAAAAAGCTATGGCTCTCAGACTATGGAGACACTAAAACATAATTTTTTGGGTTTCAGAAATGCTATTATTGTGTAAAACTTAAATAAATAAGAAAAAGTATACATATTAGGTATTGCCACGTCCGTAACAATCTGCTCTATAAAAATGTCACATGACCTAACCCCTCAGATGAACGCTGTAAAAATAAATAAATAAAAACTGTTCCAAAACAGACAATTTTTTGGTCACCTTGCCCCATAAAGTATAATAATGAATGATCAAAAAATCATATGTACCCAAAAATGGTACCAATAAAAACCGCAACTCTTTCTGCAAAAAACGAGCTCCTTCACAAGACGATCGGCAGAAAAATAAAAAATATATGGCGTTCAGAAATTATATGGCGGCACACAAAAACTTAACCACTTAAGGACCACAGGTTTATACCCCCCTAAAGACCAGGCCCTTTTTTACAAATCGGCACTCCACAACTTTAGCGGTTTATTGCTCGGTCATGCAACTTACCACCCAAATGAATTTTACCTCCTTTTCTTCTCACTAATAGAGCTTTCATTTGGTGGTATTTCTTTGCTGCTGACATTTTTACTTTTTTTGTTATTAATCGAAATCTAACGATTTTTTGCAAAAAAATGACATTTTTCACTTTCAGTTGCAAAATTTTGCAAAAAAAACGACATCCATATATAAATTTTTTTCTAAATTTATTGTTCTACATGTCTTTGATAAAAAAAAAATGTTTGGGTAAAAAAAAAATGGTTTGGGTAAAAGTTATAGCGTTTACAAACTATGGTACAAAAATGTGAATTTCCGCTTTTTGAAGCAGCTCTGACTTTCTGAGCACCTGTCCTACAATGCCCAGACAGTACAAACACCCCACAAATGACCCCATTTCGGAAAGTAGACACCCTAAGGTATTCGCTGATGGGCATAGTGAGTTCATAGAACTTTTTATTTTTTGTCACAAGTTAGTGGAAAATGATGATTTTTTTTTCTTACAAAGTCTCATATTCCACTAACTTGTGACAAAAAATAAAAACTTCTATGAACTCACTATGCCCATCAGCGAATACCTTGGGGTGTCTTCTTTCCAAAATGGGGTCATTTGTGGGGTGTTTGTACCAAGATATTTATCTCACCCAGCATGGGTATATGTAAAATGACACCCCAAAACACATTGCCCAACTTCTCCTGAGTACGGCGATACCAGATGTGTGACACTTTTTTGCAGCCTAGATGCGCAAAGGGGCCCACATTCCTTTTATGAGGGCATTTTTAGACATTTGGATCCCAGACTTCTTCTCACGCTTTAGGGCCCCTAAAATGCCAGGGCAGTATAAATACCCAACATGTGACCCCATTTTGGAAAGAAGACACCCCAAGGTATTCAATGAGGGGCATGGCGATTTCATAGAATTTATTTTTTTTGGGCACAAGTTAGCGGAAATTGGTTTTATTTATTTTTTTCTCACAAAGTCTCCCTTTCCGCTAACTTGGGACAAAAATTTCAATCTTTCATGGACTCAATATGCCCCTCACGGAATACCTGGGGGTGTCTTCTTTCCGAAATGGGGTCACATGTGGGGTATTTATACTGCCCTGGCATTCTAGGGGCCCTAAAGCATGAGAAGAAGTCTGGAATATAAATGTCTAAAATTTTTGACGCATTTGGATTCCGTGAGGGGTATGGTGAGTTCATGTGAGATTTAATTTTTTGACACAAGTTAGTGGAATATGAGACTTTGTAAGAAAAAAATAATAATTTCCACTAACTTGGGCCAAAAAAATGTCTGAATGGACAGAGGGGTGAAAATGTAAGGACAGAGGGGTGATCAATGACAGGGGGGTGATCAATGACAGGGGGGTGATCAATGACAGGAGGGTGATCAATGACAGGGGGGTGATCAGGGAGTCTATATGGGGTGATCACCCCCCTGTCATTGATCACCCCCCTATAAGGCTCCATTCAGATGTCCGTATGTGTTTTGCGGATCCGATCCATGTATCCGTGGATCCGTAAAAATCATACGGACATCTGAATGCAGCCTGACAGGGGGGGTGATCAATGACAGGGGGGGTGATCAATGACAGGGGGGTGATCAGGGAGTCTATATGGGGTGATCACCCCCCCTGGAAGGCTCCAGGGAGACGCCTGTATGTGTTTTGCGGATCCGATCCATCTATCAGTGGATCCGTAAAAATCATGCGGACGTCTGAATGGAGCTTTACAGGGGGGTGATCAATGACAGGGGGGTAATCAATGACAGGGGGGTGATCAGGGAGTCTATATGGGGTGATCACCACAGTCATTGATCACGCCCCTGTAAGGCTCCATTCAGACATCCGTATGCGTTTTGCGGATCCGATCCATCTATCAGTGGATCCGTAAAAATCATGCGGACGTCTGAATAGAGCTTTACAGGGGGGTGATCAATGACAGGGGGGTAATCAATGACAGGGGGTTGATCAGGGAGTCTATATGGGGTGATCACCACAGTCATTGATCACGCCCCTGTAAGGCTCCATTCAGACGTCCGTATGCGTTTTGCAGATCCGATCCATCTATCAGTGGATCCGTAAAAATCATGCGGACGTCTGAATGGAGCTTTACAGGGGGGTGATCAATGACAGGGGGGTAATCAATGACAGGGGGGTGATCAGGGAGTCTATATGGGGTGATCACCACAGTCATTGATCACGCCCCTGTAAGGCTCCATTCAGACGTCCGTATGCGTTTTGCGGATCCGATCCATCTATCAGTGGATCCGTAAAAATCATGCGGACGTCTGAACGGAGCTTTACAGGGGGGTGATCAATGACAGGGGGGTGATCAGGGAGTCTATATGGGGTGATCACCACAGTCATTGATCACGCCCCTGTAAGGCTCCATTCAGACGTCCGTATGCGTTTTGCGGATCCGATCCATCTATCAGTGGATCCGTAAAAATCATGTGGACATCTGAATGGAGCTTTACAGGGGGGTGATTAATGACAGGGGGGTGATCAGGGAGTCTATATGGGGTGATCACCACAGTCATTGATCATGCCCCTGTAAGGCTCCATTCAGACGTCCGTATGCGCTTTGCGGATCCGATCCATCTATCAGTGGATCCGTAAAAATCATGCGGACATCTGAATGGAGCTTTACAGGGGGGTGATCAATGACAGGGGGGTAATCAATGACAGGGGGGTGATCAGGGAGTCTATATGGGGTGATCAGGGGTGATCAAGGGTGAATAAGGGGTTAATAAGTGACAGGGGGGGGGTGTAGTGTAGTGGTGCTTGGTGCAACATATTACTGAGCTACCTGTGTCCTCTGGTGGTCGATCCAAACAAAGGGGACCACCAGAGGACCAGGTAGCAGGTATATTAGACGCTGTTATCAAAACAGCATCTAATATACCTGTTAGGGGTTAAAAAAAACACATCTCCAGCCTGCCAGCGAACGATCGCCGCTGGCAGGCTGGAGATCCACTCTCTTACCTTCCGTTCCTGTGAACGCGCGCGCCTGTGTGCGCGCGTTCACAGGAAATCTCGGCTCACGCGAGATGACGCCAATCGGCGTTAGCGTAGCCTGGGGGAGCCGCCGCGATGACGCCTTTCGGCGTTACAGTTGCGGCAAGTGGTTAATTTCTTTTTCAAAAATGCTTTATTATGTAAAACTGAAACAAACAAACAAAGTCCGTAACAACCTGCTCTATAAAAATAGACCCTGTCAGATGAATCTTGTAAAATATTAAAAATAACAAAACGGTGCCAAAACAGCCATTTTTATGTTACCTTGCCTCACAATAAACGTAATATAGAGCAATTAAAAATCATATGTACCCCAAAATAGTACCAATAAACTGGCACCTTATCCTGTAGTTTCCAAAATGGGGTCACTTTTTGGGAGTTTCTACTGTAAGGGTGCATCAGGGGGGCTTTAAATGGGACATGGCATCTAAAAACCAGTCCAGCAAAATCTGCCTTCCAAAAACCATATGGCACTCCTTTCCTTCTGCCGTGTGCCCTTACATCAGTTTACGACCACATGTGGGGTGTTTCTGTAAACTGCATAATCAGGGTAATAAATATTGAGTTTTGTTTGGCTGTTAACCCTCAATGTGTTAGAGAAAAAAATGTTATAAAATGGAAAATCTGCCAAAAAAGTGAAATTTAGAAATTTCATCTCTATTTTCCTTTAATTCTTGTGGAACACCTAAAGGGTTAACAAAGTTTGTAAAATCCGTTTTGAGTAACTTGAGGGGTGTAGTTTCTACAATGAGGTCATTTATGGGGTATCCACTATGTAGACCCCACAAAGTGACTTCAGACCTGAACTGGTCTTTAAAAAGTGGGTTTTGGAAATTTTCCGAAAAATTTTAAGAATTGCTTCTAAACTTCTAAGCCTTGTAACGTCCTAAAAAAATAAAATGACCTTTCCAAAATGATGCCAACATAAAGTATACATATGGGGAATGTTAAGTAATAAATATTTTATGAGGTATCACTTTCTGTTTTAGAAGCAGAGAAATAGAAATTTTGAAAATTGCAAATTTTTCTAAATTTTTGGTACATTTGGGATTTCTTCATAAATAAAGGTGAAATATATTGACTCAAATTTATGACTGTCAAGAAGTACAATGTGTCACGAGAAAACAATCTCAGAATGGCTTGGATAAATAAAAGTGTTCCAAAGCTTTTACCACATAAAGTGCCGCATGTCAGATTTGTAAATTTTGACCTGGACACTGGGGCATCAAAATGACCTTTGGTCATGAAAGGGTTAACATTCCCAATATGTCTACTTTATGTTGGCATCATTTTGTAAATGTCATTTTATTTTTTGGGGGATGTTAGAAGGCTTAGAATTTTAGAAGCAATTCTAAAAAAATTTAAGAATTTCCAAAACCCACTTTTTAAGGACCAGTTCAGGTCTGAAGTCACTTTGTGGGGCTTACATAATAGAAATCCCCCATAAATTACCTAATTGTAGAAACTACACCCCTCACGTTACTCAAAACTTATTTTAAAAACTTTGTTAACTCTTTAGGTGTTCCACAAGAATTAAAGAAATATGGAGATGAAATTTCTAAATTTCACTTTTTTGGCAGATTTTCCATTTTAATCCATTTTTTTTCTTTAACACATCGATGGTTACCAACCAAACAAAACTCAATATTTATTATCCTAATTCTGAGGTTTACAGATGTGGTCGTAAACTGATGTAAGGGCTCACGGCAGGACGCAGAAGGAAAGGACTGCCGCATGGTTTTTGGAAGGCAGATTTTGCTGGACTGATTTTTAGACACCATTTTGGAAACTAAGGGATAAGGTGACAGTTTTGTTGGTACTATTTTGGGGTATATATGATTTTTAATCGCTCTATATTATGTTTTTTGTGAGGCAAGCTAACCAAAAAATTGCTGTTAGACAGGTTAGATCATACGCTATTTTTATAGAGCAGGTTGTTACAGACGTGGTGATTTCAAATATGTCTACTTTGTTTGTTTCAGTTTTACATAATAAAGTATTTTTGAAAATAAAATTGTGTCTCCATTTTCTGAACGCCATATTTGTTGTATTTTTCTGCCAATCGTCTTATGCAGGGGCTCATTTTTTGCAGGAAGAGTTGACATTTTTATTGGTACCATTTTTGGGTACATATGATTTTTTGATCATTCATTATTACACTTTATGAGGCAAGGTGACCAAAAAAATTGGTTGTTTTGGTGCAGTTTTTATTTATTTATTTTTACAGCGTTCACCTGAGGGGTTAGGTCACGTGATATTTTAAAAGAGCAGGTTGTTACAGACGTGGCAATACCTAATATGTATACTTTTTCTTATTTAAGTTTTACACAATAATAGCATTTTTGAAACAAAAAAAAAGATGTTTTAGTGTCTCCATAGTCTGAGACCGATTGTCTGAGGTAGGGGCTAATTTTTTGCAGGATGAGATGGCGGTTTGATTGGTTCTATTTTGGGGGGCATACGCCTTTTTGATCGCTTGGTGTTGCACTTTAAATGATGTTAGGTGACTGTTGAGGAAGAGTTGAGACGTATGCATACACTGCGTGCAGAATTATTAGGCAAATGAGTATTTTGACCACATCATCCTCTTTATGCATGTTGTCTTACTCCAAGCTGTATAGGCTCGAAAGCCTACTACCAATTAAGCATATTAGGTGATGTGCATCTCTGTAATGAGAAGGGGTGTGGTCTAATGACATCAACACCCTATATCAGGTGTGCATAATTATTATTATTCCTTTGGCAAAATGGGTCAAAAGAAGGACTTGACAGGCTCAGAAAAGTCAAAAATAGTGATATATCTTGCAGAGGGATGCAGCACTCTTAAAATTGCAAAGCTTCTGAAGCGTGATCATCGAACAATCAAGCGTTTCATTCAAAATAGTCAACAGGGTCGCAAGAAGCGTGTGGAAAAACCAAGGCGCAAAATAACTGCCCATGAACTGAGAAAAGTCAAGCGTGCAGCTGCCAAGATGCCACTTGCCACCAGTTTGGCCATATTTCAGAGCTGCAACATCACTGGAGTGCCCAAAAGCACAAGGTGTGCAATACTCAGAGACATGGCCAAGGTAAGAAAGGCTGAAAGACGACCACCACTGAACAAGACACACAAGCTGAAACGTCAAGACTGGGCCAAGAAATATCTCAAGACTGATTTTTCTAAGGTTTTATGGACTGATGAAATGAGAGTGAGTCTTGATGGGCCAGATGGATGGGCCCGTGGCTGGATTGGTAAAGGGCAGAGAGCTCCAGTCCGACTCAGACACCAGCAAGGTGGAGGTGGAGTACTGGTTTGGGCTGGTATCATCAAAGATGAGCTTGTGGGGCCTTTTCGGGTTGAGGATGGAGTCAAGCTCAACTCCCAGTCCTACTGCCAGTTTCTGGAAGACACCTTCTTCAAGCAGTGGTACAGGAAGAAGTCTACATCCTTCAAGAAAAACATGATTTTCATGCAGGACAATGCTCCATCACACGCGTCCAAGTACTCCACAGCGTGGCTGGCAAGAAAGGGTATAAAAGAAGAAAATCTAATGACATGGCCTCCTTGTTCACCTGATCTGAACCCCATTGAGAACCTGTGGTCCATCATCAAATGTGAGATTTACAAGGAAGGAAATCAGTACACCTCTCTGAACAGTGTCTGGGAGGCTGTGGTTGCTGCTGCACGCAATGTTGATGGTGAACAGATGAAAACACTGACAGAATCCATGGATGGCAGGCTTTTGAGTGTCCTTGCAAAGAAAGGTGGCTATATTGGTCACTGATTTGTTTTTGTTTTGTTTTTGAATGTCAGAAATGTATATTTGTGAATGTTAAGATGTTATATTGGTTTCACTGGTAAAAATAAATAATTGAAATGGGTATATATTTGTTTTTTGTTAAGTTGCCTAATAATTATGCACAGTAATAGTCACCTGCACACACAGATATCCCCCTAAAATAGCTAAAACTAAAAACAAACTAAAAACTACTTCCAAAAATATTCAGCTTTGATATTAATGAGTTTTTTGGGTTCATTGAGAACATGGTTGTTGTTCAATAATAAAATTAATCCTCAAAAATACAACTTGCCTAATAATTCTGCACTCCCTGTATATATCCATGCATGCCTGCAAACACGTGCAGGCATGTATGGTATATGTGCATACATTAACCACAGCATCATGGGACGATGTGCGCGGATGTGCCCAGCATCTGCGCACGTCTGCCCATGGTGATCCCCAGGGGCTCATGGTGGCCCCTGTGGGAAATATTTGCCCCCTTAGTGTATATATCCCTTTGTAATGTAGGGGCCGTGCCCCCTTATAATGTAAGGGCTGTGGCCCCTTGTGTACATGTGTATACATATTAGGATGTATATACATGTATATAACTGTGCCCCTTATGCCCCCTGATGTGTATATATATATATTTATATATCTATGTCCCTTATATTGTATACATGTGTATGGATGTGCCCCATGCATCCATACACATGTATATTATACAATATTCCCCCCCCCTCCATACACCTGAAACCAGATGCATCGGTGTGAATGTCCCCCAAGCATTCACACAGATGCAATCTGGTTGATTGCATCAGAATGACCGGACTAAGGTCCGGTCATCTTGATAACTACAAAGGACTCGGATTCCACAGAATCTGAGCCCTTTGATATAATTGTCGCCAGCGCCGCTGGAGACAATTATACATGATAGAAGAAGGGGAGAAGCCTCCCCTACTTCTATTATGCGCATTCCGGCAGCGAAATTAACATCTCGCTGGCCGGAATGCAGAGTGCCACAGGCGGGAGCTCAAAGGCTTCTCCCGCCTGTTGGTGTGCAGCGCGTCCCCGATGTGCGGGCCGGCGCAGTGACGTTATATCACTGCGCTGGCCCACGCGGAGGATGGGCACGCGCGCGCCCCTTGGTGGGCTGCGCGGTGCGGGAGTGCGGGCCGCTGGGGATAAATATCCGGCGGCCCCGGCACTCAAGGAGAGAGGATCGGGACCCCCACCTTGAGGAGAGTGCAATCAGCGCTCAGTACAGCGCGGCCCCCCTCCTCCGGCTGAAGAGCCCGACCGGACCCCCCCCATATAGGAGAGTGCGATCGGCACTCAAGGCTGCCCTCCCCAGAAGGAGAAGGATCGGGACCCCCCCACACACCTTAGAGGAGAGCGCATCCTGCGCTCAGGCAGGTCGAAAACGTGATCTGCGCTCAGGGGGACGGAGCGGTCTCCCCCCCTTGTTGGAGAGAATAAGTATCAACCCCTTTATCCCCTGACTATCACCCCCTTTATCCCCCGACTCCCTACCGCTTAACCCTATCCCCTACTGCTCTCCCCTGGTTACCCCTATACCCCTGGTAACCCTTCCCCTACCCCTATCTCACCAACGACCACCTCCCCTATTTACCCCTGGTAACCCCTGAGTCCAAACCCCTATCCCCTGATTAACCCCCACACCCCTGGGTCCAAACCCCCTACTCCCCTGGATATTATTGTCGTGTCCCTGATGACCCCCACTGTATCTCACCCCTATTACTGTATTAGTGTCTGTGGACTACATACACTCCTGTAGTGCCACCGTGTAACCCTCGTCGTACCCCGTAGGGACAGTGAGTAGTCAGGTGGGGTGGGTTGTTATATACTTGTATGTGTGAACTGTATAGTTAGTTGATGGGTGGAATTGGGAACGTGTAGTGTAGTTTAGGATTGTATATTTGTAGTGCTGTGTATTGTTAGTGTATTGCGTGCTTAGTGTATTAGGTTTTAATAAATACCGTTATATTTGTACCCTTTGTGTAGCGTGTACTTGTTAGCGGTAGCGAGTTAGTAAGGCGCATGCAGCTAGCGTAGTGATTAGTGTAAAGCATAGCGAAAGTATTGTGTTGTTATTGTTATATAAAGGTATAAATGGGCGGAGTCATCAATATACGGCTCCTCCCATTTATAAATATTAATTATTTATATTTGCATAAATATTGGTGATTAATATTCCCCCTTTACAGTGACAAAAAAAAATTTTTTGCCACAGTTTTTTTTTTTTTTAAGGTGTTTACCTAAGGAGTTACTTCATGGGATATTTTTATAGAGCTGGTTGTTACGGACATGGCGATAACTAATATGTATACTTTTTAAATTAATTTCACTTTAACACAATAATTGCATTTTTTAAACAAAAAAATGATGTTTTAGTGTCTCCATGTTCTGAGAGCTATAGTTTTTTAGTTTTTGGGGCGATTGTCTTAGGTAGGGGCTCTTTTTTTGCAGGATAAGGTGACGGTTTTATTGGTACCAGTTTGGGGGCATATGCCTTTTTGATCGCTTAGTGTTGCAATTTTAGTGATTTAAGGTGACAAAAAAATTGCTTTTTTTGGCACAGTTTCTTTTTTTTTTTTTAACTGTGTTCATCTGAGGGGTTAAGTCATGTGATATTTTTATAGAGCTGGTTGTTATGGACGTGGCGATACCTAATATGTGTACTTTTTTTATTTATTTAACTTTAATACAATAATTGCATTTTTGAAACAAAAAAAATGATGTTTTAGTGTCTCCACGTTCAGAGAGCTATATTTTTTTTTATTTGTTGGGCGATTGTCTTAGGTAGGGGCTCTTTTTTTGCGGGATGAGGTGACGGTTTTATTGGTACTATTTTGGGGGGCATACGCCTTATTGATCACTTGGTGTTGCACTTTTTGTGATGTAAGGTGACAAAAATGGCTTTTTTTAAAGTTTGTATTAAAAATTTTTTACGGTGTTTATCGGATGGGTGGATCATGTGATATTTCTATAGCCGATCGTTACGGACGCGGCGATACCTAATATGTGTTTGTTTTCCTTTTTTTTTATTTTTTTATATAAAATCTTTTTTTACTTGAAACGTTATTTTTTAAAAACTCTTAGATTTTTTTTTTAAACTTTATTTCTGTCCCACTCTGGGACTTTACTTTTGTGGGTCTGATCCCCTCTGCAATGCATTACAATGCGTCTGTATTGTAATTCATCGCCTGTTAGTGTATTACACTGAGTAATACACTAAGGCCTCTTTCACACAGTCATCATGGATTTGGGCCGGATAAAATGCGGGTGCGTCGCGGGAAAATGCATGATTTTTCCACTGCAAATCCCTTTTATGCCGCGGTCAGCGCTGATCGCGGCATAGAAGGGGTTAATCCGCCGGCATTGTACAGTGATGCAGCCGTATACAGCTGGGGGCCAGCTACCAGGGACTGCCTGGCCCCTGCAGTGATTGGGCGTGCACCGCTCTGGTGCCCGCCCGATCACCATGACGTAATAGTACGTCAAAATGCGTGAACACACCTGCCGCCATGACGTACTATTACGTCATATGTTGGGAAGGGGTTAATGCTCATAGCTCTAATAATTTGTAATTTTCTGAAGGGTGGTGCCTGAAAGCAGTGTGTGTTAATGGATAGGCATCTCAAGGGTGAAATGAGGGATGGTGGCAGCATGTACAGTATATGGGTTGTATGGGCTGCATTTGGGGTGTGAATTATGCTTCACGTGCAACCCAAAGTGAACAATGTGTGCAAAAAGATGAAGTGAGTGGAGATAGATCAATCCCTTGCAGTCGCAACCCATCATTTGCTAGGAGGTTGTATATGTGACTATTTCTCTCTAGTGATGATCATTATCACCATTACTGTATCATGTAATGAGTATGGCTAGAGAAGTGGCCAGCATTTACTCTATAGATTGGAAACAGCAGGGGAGGGACAGTGTAAAATGTAAACTTTATTTATGTGTGTGTGTGTTTGTGGTACATGTGTGACATATTTGATTCTTTGATCTGAACTCTGGTAAACATCTGGTTCATTACATCAATAAATTACCTAATTAGGCACAGAGGAGTGATTAGATAAGTTAAGTAAGTGCTCACATCTTTTCTGGAAACAGTACCCCTACATGTGACAATTAGATAGCAAGTACAGATGTAGTCACCATTATTTTTTTAGCTAAACACGTTAATGCAACTAAAGCACATTAACAGGATTTGTCGTATTACTGTAAACTGACCATCCTGGAGCAGCTGTGTCAAAATAACACTGTCTACATCTGTATGCCCTCTAATTGAGGGGGAATTGTTAATATGAATAGAAGTCTATGTTGCCGTCCCCCTGGGGCCAGGTACCGTTATACAGTGACTGGAGGATTTATATCTCCTCTTCTCTCCCTGCAGCCTGTCAGCACCTCCCTCACTGCCCTCTCTCCTCCTGTACTTCAAACGGCTTTATCTCAGGCTGTATAGCAGCTAGAGATATGAGTCAGGATTTATTTATTACTTGTAAATCTTACTCCTCAACCAGTTTCTAAAGGCTCTATCTATGATCCGGGTCTTTTTTTAAAGCTTAGATTGTCAGTTTAAAATTGTACTAGGCTCATATCTCTATAGCATAGCATCTGTTATACAGCCTAGAGCAGGGGTGCACAACCTGCGGCCCCCAGAGCCATGGTTTGCGGCCCCCGTCCTGCTGGGCAGAAACACAGCTGATCCTGCGATCAGCTGTGTTTCTGCCCGGAGCGCCTCACAGCCGATGGATCACAGGTTTTGCTCCTGCACTGTAGCAGGAGCGGAAAGGGTCCCCGGCTATTACAGCGGGGAAGCGGAGGAGAAGACAGAAGAGGTCATAAAAAAACTGTTGGAGGACAATGAGCACTTTTCCTTTTTTCTTTTCTTTGTATTTTATTATTTTTTTCTTTTTTTAATTTCCTTTTTATTTTATTTGTATTTTATTATTTTTTATTATTATATGGCAAAAATATACTTTAACAAATAAGTAATGAACCAATTAGAAAAAAATTATACAATAAAATACAAATAAGTGACGGTGTCCCCAAGGTCTTTTTATGACCTATTGGGGAACATATTATGTAGCAGAAATATATTAAAAATTAAGTTAAAAAAAAATTATAAAAAAAATTAATACATAAAAGAAAAAACACCCACACCAGCCAAAACCGTCACCATTACCGCCCTATTCATGTGAAACTATACATATTATATAACAAACCGGCCTACACAAAATAGGGAACTAATTATAATAATTTATTTTGGTATTAGTTTGCATATTTAAAAAATAAGGAGTTTGAAAAAAAAAAAAAACTTTTTTAAAACTTTTTGTACAGTTTCCCCAAATAAAAATTGCTTCAAAAATTATTTTGGTAGTCCAGCAAATAATAGATAATAGATAGTTACAACCGTTTGAACCACCACGTGCACTAAATCACAATAAAGTGTCTGGTTTTTACGGCCTTTTCAGGCCTGGTCATTAAAGTGTTTAACAATAAGCACCTTCCCCACTAGCAATGTAAAGTGCTTACTGGTTACTGCAGGGCGCCTCTAACTGGATTGGCAGGAGATGGTAATAACCAGTGAACTCTGTCCTCTGCAGTGAAGGAAAGCACTGATTTATGAATAGGAGGCAGGAGGGAAGTAAATGTCGCCACTTTTCTGGTAAAAATGTTTTTAAAAAAGTTCCTGCAGCATGGCCTCTGAAATAAAGGATTCATAATTACCTGCTCCACGCCGCTCCGGTCCTCTGCGCTGCCCCCGCTGCCTCCATCTTCCAGTCCCCGTGCTGTTTACACCTGGCAGTGCATGGTGGTGGTCACTTGCAGGGCTTCAGTCAATGACTGGCTTCAGAAGTGACATGCTGCTTGTGGCCACATCACCGCGTAAGGCTACTTTCACACTAGCGTTTTTACTAGATCCGGCAGGGTTCAGCAAAAATGTTTCCGTTACTGATAATACAACCGTCTGCATCCGTTATGAACGGATCCAGTTTTATTATCTGTAACATTGCCAAGACGGATTCGTCATGAACTCCATTGAAAGTCAATGGAGGACGGATCCGTTTTCTATTGTGGCAGATTGTGGCAGATTGTGGCAGAGAAAACGGATCTATCCTCATTGACTTGCATTGGGGGTCATGCCGGATCCGTCTTGCTCCGCATCCCAGGACGGAAAGCAAACTACAACATGTTGCGGTTTGCTCTCCGGTATGGGAACGCAACTAATCGGAACAGGATGCATTTTGGAGCATTCCGTTCAGTTTAGTTTTGTCCCCATTGACAATGAATAGGGACAAAACTGAAAAGTTTTTTTCCGGTATTGAGCCCCTATGATCTATTTCAATACCGGAAAACTAAAATGCTAGTGTGAAAGTGGCCTAAGCCAGTCATTGGCTTGAGTGGTGTATGATCATGTCCATGCACTGCCAGGTGTAAACAGCGGGGGCAGTGCGAAGGACCGGAGCGGTGGGGAACAGGTAAGTATAATTCTTCGGTTTCAGGGGCTATGCCGCAGCACGATATTTGAGACAATTACTGGGAAAAAATGTTCATAGGAACGCTCATATCTTATATCTGGCCGCCATAATCATGCAGCTGATCAGTTGATAAACAACGAATTGCTTATTTGTCGCCTGATTTGCATATTTTATCAGGATGAAAGATGTACGATTATCTGCAGCACATCTCACCATGTAATCTAAATGAAGGTGCAATGACTGTGGCAGTGATTATTCCTCCCCAGTCACTTTGCACTGGCTTGTGTAATAAGCAGATGAGCGCCGATCAGCATTTAGCTTTATTTGCGGCCCCTTGAAATAGAGCGATATGACAATGCGGCCCCCAGACCAAAAAAGGTTGTGCACCCCTGGCCTAGAGCCATTCGAAGCAAGAAGCTATCTCATACCTCCTTGGCTACTGATAAGAAAATTAATGTAGTTGGTAGAAATTAAATACTGGCACCAGCCTCCTAGTGGTAATACTGGTTAGGCTTATGGTTTACCGGTCAGGTAGCAATCTTAGTTGGGATGATGGGATCGTACTGCAAAAGCAAGGTGCCAAAAATGCCTGGTCAGCAAAAGTTGGCACAGAGACAAATGAGAAGACTTTTAGTTTGCACAGATGTAGAAGAAATGCAAGAAGAACAACTACACCTATGAGTCACGATATGGAACTCCTAAGTTATCTGCCTGTGACTCCCACTGATCAGTATGGTATTCACTTGTATGGTCTGCAGTTTGATTATACTCTGCAAAACTGGTAAGTGACCATTATATAGTCACTGTATGGTGGTAATATTTAGTTAAAGTATGGTAATGACATTCCTGTCAGTAAAGTGTTTTTTATTCAGTAACAATAAGGTGGCATTATTCAGTCTTTAGGTGGTGTTAATCTTTGGTCATGGTGTGCCTGTATTATTAAGGAGTATACTTTTTACTATTATTCATAAATTATTAGTTACAGGGAAAATTATTTGGGTGTGACCAAACATAGAAAAATTTGTCGAGATACATGTTATGAGATGCTCACCCTTCCTTAAGTTCCGTCAGGGATCTAGATGTCAACATATTGTTCCATACTTTTGTCCTTTGCATGTATTTATATGTAAATTGGGCTACAGTTCTACGGTAGTGCTTAATACATGGAGCTTTTCATTAGGGCTAATGTATTTGTGAATACTGCTTGTCAGTAGAGATGGCCCTGCGGTTCGCCCGGCGGTCGTTTCGCGGCGAACTTTGCGTAACCATCCAACTTCTGTGTCTACTCAAACGCTCGCTGCTCACAATTAAGGTGGACACTTTGCATGTGGAAGAGGTGTAAATGGGGGAAGAAAGTACACAGGGTGATAGCCAGGCCACCCTCAGTTCAACTTCTCAGTTCACCCTTCTCGACCCCCGCTACAAAGAGAACTTATCATCCCTCATTCCTGTGGTGGAGAGGACGAGCAAAATGGTGCAATACCAGAAGGTCCTTGTGGAAAAATTGCTCCAAAAATTTTCAGCTGACAACGCTAGCTGCAGAGTACGTAGTTCCTTGGCCAACCAAGGAGGGGAGATGAGGGGAACACACAGCAGTTCCAACAGAGGCAGGGCAACACTCTCTAAGGCCTGGGACAGTTTTATGATACATCACCAGAACCCTCAACCTGATGTGCGGCTTAGTGTCACAAGGAGGGAAATATTTTGGAAGATGGTGAAGGAGGTATGTAGCAGACCGTGTCAGCGTCCTCAGTGATCCCTGTGTGCCTTACAACTATTGGGTGTCCAAGCTGGACACGTGGCACAAACTGGCGCTCTACGCCTTGGAGGTGCTGGCCTGCCCTGCCGCCAGCATTTTGTCACAGCGTGTATCTAGTGCTGCTGGGGGCATAATAAGTGATAAGCGCATCCGCCTGTCAACTAAAAATTCTGACCGGTTGACTCTTATCAAAATGAACAAGGCCTGGATTGCCCCTGACTCCTCTACTCCACCAGAGGAAAGCGGCTGAACATAAAGACACTTTAAATGTGGCTTTTATGGTGTATACACTGTGAATACACTGTATTTCAATGCACCCCTTCCACCACTAAAAAGGGTATATGGTTCAATCTCCCTTTTATCGTCCTCCTCCTCCATCATATCAACATGCTTAACCTGGTCAAGTTAAAGAACTAGATGATCTACTAGTTGAAGAAATAGCTAAAATGACAATGAAAGGAGAAGTTATCATTATGGGAGATTTTAATCTTCCAGATATAAACTGGAAAACCAAAATAGCAAGTTCTACCAGGAGTACAGATATTCTAAATTCCCTACTGGGGTTATCTCTACAACAAGTGGTTGAGGAGCCAACCCGGAGGGAGGCCATTTTGGATTTGGTATTCACAAATGGGGATTCGGTATATGATGTCATTGTAGGCGAAACCTTGGGATCTAGTGATCACCAGTCAGTGTGGTTTAATATAAGAACTGTGAAAGAGTCCCACCACACAAAAACAAAAGTTTTAGATTTTAGAAAAACAGACTTTTCAAAAATGAAATTAGTCATAAATGAGTCCTTATCAGACTGGAATGGATTACATGAAGTCCAGGAGAAACGGGACTACTTAAAAGGTGCATTATTGAAGGCAACAGAAAATTGCATTAGACTTGTCAGTAAAAGCAAAAAAAGGAAGAGACCACTGTGGTACTCAGCAGAAGTGGCCCAAATCATTAAAAATAAAAAGCTAGCATTTTGTAATTATAAAAAAACCCAGAGCAATGAAGATAAGGAAATCTACAAGATTAGGCAGAAAGAGACCAAGCAAGTTATAAGAACTTCTAAAGCGCAGGCAGAAGAAAAACTAGCCCAGTCTATGAAAAAAGGGGATAAGACATTCTTCAGATATATAAATGAAAAAAGGAAATTAAAACAAGGAATAACTAAATTAAAAACAAAGGACGGAAGAGAATAAAGGGCTAGCCGACTGCCTTAATGAATACTTCTGTTCAGTTTTTACAAAAGAAAAAGAAGAAGGACCTCCACTAGAAAGGATGACTAATAAATCGTTTGATGCATGTGTCTTTACAGAGGAAGATGTTCTAAGTTTGCTGTCTAAAGTGAAGACAAATAAGTCACAGGGGCCTGATGAGATACACCCAAAATTATTAAAAGAGCTTAGTGGTGAGCTGGCAAAACCGTTAACAGATTTATTTAACCAATCATTAGTAACAGGAGTCGTCCCGGAAGATTGGAAATTGGCAAATGTCGTGCCCATTCACAAGAAAGGTAGTAGGGAGGAATCGAGCAACTATAGACCATTGAGTCTGACATCAATAGTAGGCAAATTAATGGAAACCCTATTAAAGGATAGGATTGTGGAACATCTAAAATCCCATGGTATGCAAGATAAAAAACAACATGGGTTTACTTCAGGGAGATCATGTCAAACAAATCTTATAGATTTTTTTGACTGGGTGACTAAAATAATAGACGGTGGAGGTGCAGTAGACATCGCATATCTAGATTTAGTAAGGCTTTTGACACTGTCCCACATAGAAGACTTATCAATAAACTGCAGTCATTGAGCATGGACTCCCATATTGTTAAGTGGATTAGGCAGTGGCTGAGTGACAGACAGCAGAGGGTTGTAGACAATGGAGAACATTCAAAACAAGGTCATGTTACCAGTGGGGTTCCACAGGGATCTGTACTGGGACCAATTTTGTTTAATATCTTCATAAGTGATATTGCAAAAGGCCTCGATGGTAAGGTTTGTCTTTTTGCTGATGACACAAAGATATGTAACAGGGTCGATGTTCCTGGAGGGCAACGCCAAATGGAAAAGGATTTAGGAAAACTAGAAGAATGGTCAGAACTCTGGCAACTGAAATTTAATGTGGATAAGTGCAAGATAATGCACCTGGGGCGTAAAAACCCAAGGGCAGAATATAGAATATTTGACACAGTCCTGACCTCAGTATCTGAGGAAAGGGATTTAGGAGTAATTATTTCAGAAGACTTAAAGGTGGGAAGACAATGTAATAGGGCAGCACGAAATGCCAGCAGAATGCTTGGATGTATAGGAAGAGGTATAAGCAGTAGAAAGAGTGAAGTGCTTATGCCGCTGTACAGAACACTGGTGAGACCTCACTTGGAGTATTGTGCGCAGTACTGGAGGCCATATCTCCAGAAGGATATAGATACTCTAGAGAGAGTTCAGAGAAGAGCTACTAAACTAGTACATGGATTGCAGGATAAAACTTACCAGGAAAGGTTAAGGACCTTAATATGTATAGCTTGGAAGAAAGAAGAGACAGAGGGGATATGATAGAAACTTTTAAATACATAAAGGGAATCAACTCGGTAAAGAAGGAGAGCATATTTAAAAGAAGAAAAACTACCACAAGAGGACACAGTTTTAAATTAGAGGGGCAAAGGTTTAAAAGTAATATAAGGAAGTATTACTTTACTGAGAGAGTAGTGGATGCATGGAATAGCCTTCCTGCAGAAGTGGTAGCTGCAAATACAGTGAAGGAGTTTAAGCATGCATGGGATAGGCATAAGGCTATCCTTCATATAAGATAGGGCCAGGGACTATTAATAGGATTCAGATATATTGGGCAGACAAGATGGGCCAAATGGTTCTTATCTGCCGACACATTCTATGTTTCTATGTTTCTATGCTTATTAGGCTGCCCTCGCTCCTAATGTTTTAGAAAATCAGCTCAGCAGCGGGCCCTCACCCATAATGTTTTAGAGGGTCACCAGCAGGCCCTCACCCATAATGTTTTTGAGGGTCACCAGCAGGCCCTCAGCCATAATGTTCTGGAGGGTCAGCTCAGCAGCAGGCCCTCGCCCACAAAATGTTTTAGATGGTCAGCTCGGCAGCAGGCCCTCACCCAAAAAATGTTTTAGATGGCCAGCTCTGCAGCATGCCCTCGCCCACAATTTTTTTTAGATGGTCAGCTCGGCAGCAGGCATTCGCCCATAAAATATATTAGATGGTCAGCTCGGCAGCAGGCCCTTGCCCACAAAATGTTTTAGATGGTGAGTTCGGCAGCAGGCCCTCGCCCACAAAATTTTTTAGATGGTCAGCTCGGCAGCAGGCACTCGCCCACAAAATGTATTAGATGGTCAGCTCGGCAGCAGGCCCTCGCCCACAAAACCTTTTTAGATGGTCAGCTCAGCAGCAGGCCCTTTCTCCTAAAGTTTATGAGGGTCATCAGCAGGCCATCAAACATAATTTTTCAAGGGTGTGTATGATGCCCTCCTTTATGTGTAATAAAGGAATAAAGTGTGTATTGGAGTGCCGGTTCCTTGTAATTTTTGGCACCACTTTATATACAAGTACATATACAGGAAAAAAAATTCCTCTAAAATCGATTTTATCTTTGGTTTGGTGCGTATTATTGTCAGTCTGTAAAAGTGGCATACTACTCGGACAACATCGTTCCCAGCAGCGACCTGGGAGTCCAAGATGCATCCAGACATCCTCCCCATGCTAATCCCGAGCCATTTCAGTGGTGTTTCCATCAATGTCTGACCTTTTCCTATGAACCAGACACCCTCCTCTCTTCAGAGCAGGGGGTGCCTGGTGTAATGCTCGGGTTCTCCCATTGACTTCCATTGTGCTCAGGTGCTCGGTAGAGGTAAGGTGTTCTACTCGAGCACCCGAGCACTTTGGTGCTCGACCAACACTACTAGGATTGTATCCAACCTCTTTCAAGTTCTTTAACCCCAAGACAGTTTGTCAAAGTGACAGTAACATATCTGCCTATGGGTAAAAGCCTGGTAGCTGGCAGTAATAAACAGCCTGTTTAACAACATATTGCACTGTTTAATTTATTTAAATAAAAAAAATGGTCCAAAAAGGATCCTTTTTGGTGGCAGATACCTTCTTCTCTCACTTCTGACTTGTCCAAAATGAATTCCAAAAATGTGGGATTTTCTGCAAATTTATTCTTAATCTTGACCCAAACTTTAGCAAAAATTATGGGAATAGAACCATACTGTATACAATATGTACTGTATATAATCACAATCTCCCAAGCACCGCTCTATTGCCTGTGCAACTATGCTATGCCAATATCCAGATTTGTGACAGCAAAGGCACCAAGTGTCTTCCTATCATCACTTTTATGTCAGCAATATTTACAGGCTAAGGGCCTTATTCCATACAGTATACAGAATACAATATACATATGTAAGTATGTATCTATTTTTTGAATAATTTTAAACATGCTGTAAATTTTAAAATCTGGATATCTTTGTGATGAATACCCACTGTGCGAGACTGAGAATCCATTACAGCATACCGTCTTGTAGGGTAAGTGCCTCAAAACATAACCTTGCCTTTCTTGTAAAAATCCATTCCTCTCATCCTGAGAAATTCTTGTTTTTATTTTACGCAAATAAGGTTTTTGGTACACCGTGAGCAGAGCCGCTGCATTTGCTGCACCACTGCTCCACCAGCAATTCTGCCCAGTGTCTCCTGCTCTTTAGGTTTACATTCTCTGAGATTTCAGAGCTGGGAGTGATGGCTCAGGGAAAACTGGGTGCACTGAATGGAGCGAACCCACCCATGGTGCACCAGAAATCGTATTTGTATAAAAATAAAAAGACCATATTTTTAGAAGAAAGATATGGTTATGTTTCAGGACATGGCAGTATGCTTACTTTGAAACTTTGGCAGACTTCCTGTAAAATCATGGAAGGATATTTTTTTCATATTTCTTGCCATATTACCAGTTTCAAAACCACAAATGAATGGCAATATTAGCACATCCCTTTAAAAAAAATATCTGCCTGAAAAAATCCTGTAAAAGTATAAACTAACACATTACAAAGTTGTACTCAGTGTATTAGTGCATGACTAATGACTTTAAGACTTGCTGTGGTCAGTTAAGTAGCAAATAAGGTAATTAAAGATATGAAATGATCACACTAAAGTAATATACGATTGCCCACTTACCATCCACAGTGTTAACTGCCTGCTGGCAGTTTTGTTCATATTACATTGCACTTTGGATAACCATAGAAAAGATTATTACAAAGGCTTCCGGTTAATATTTATTACCCTTGACCTATTCAGTTTAAAAAACAGCTTCTGTGCACATTGTACAAAAGACTTGTCCAATACCTTACATTTTTACTATAATTGATTTTCATACCTTTGCCCTACACAGCCCTGCAGTCCAACATTAATTCTCCTTAAAGATCTCAGGAATGGCATGAAAAATGTAGATAAAGAAGGAAGGCAGACACCCAGAACCAGGGCAGCTGTCGTACAGATTAGAATTGATCTAAACTGTAAGTATTGAGAATAATATTCTTAAAGGTTCATTGTAGGTAGCTCGTTCATACTGATTTCATATTTCCATTTGTCTAAGAACGACTTAGACAAAAGCACTTGAGTTTTATAACGTTTCATTACTTTACAGTATTGGAATATGGGACAGAATACAAACTCTTTTGAAAGATAATAGAATTACAGTATTGGAATATGAGACATATGGAATATGTAGAAGCTTTTGTAGCCGACCTCGGGGATTAATGGACCTCACATGATTTCCACTTTTGAATGTTTACACAACAGGCATTGTGATTTCCTTGCTTCAGCCTTCATATATTCTCGCTTCATCAAATGTAATATGTACAAGAAAAACTTCTTGTACATCAGTTTAAAATCAGGATTAGTAAATGACAATTCTGTAGAATAGGCACTGTGGTAGCCAATGGACATACAATTTTACCACAAAATTGTGTGGTCATTGGTTGCTCTGGGTGAAGCTCAGTTAGCCCAAAGCATTGTGTAATGCTTAACCACTTCCCAGATTAGAGCTGATTTCTGTGGTTAACAGCAGCCAGACACCCTGTTAACCCATCGAACATAAGATGATTTTCTAAAACAGATAACCCCTTAACCCCTTTGATTTTGTCCCACTCTAAATGACATATCAATAATGCAGTCTGTAACATAGTCTCACCACTACCCCCCCCCCCCCCCCCCCCCAGCACAACAGAATGCATCCTCTTCACATTCTAGGGCAGGTTGCTAGTGGCCACATTAACCTCTCCTGATATGTCTGACAGCAATTCTGTAACATCTATTAAAATCCTACTAGACATTTATGAATAGATGGACAGCTGTACAAAAGTTTTAACTGGTTGTTATCAGTTGGGATGTGTCCCTGCACATTTAGCCACTAGCAGCACTGGTTGGTTAATGTAAAACTGAGCAGGGACACACCTTAACAGGTAACACCCAGATGGACCTTTATTGCAGTTACTGCCAATTCATTCATAAATTGTAGAAGGAATAAAAGAAGAATGGCACAACATAGAGTGCTAAAAAATATATGCTCATGGGCAATCCAAGTAGCTACTAAAACAGATGTGTTAGGAGAGGTGACAAGTCTTCTGTGGGTAATTTCTGAGAACACCTTTAATGTGCTTATATTTTGTAACCTTATTTAAAATTGTGTAGAATCGCTTTAAATGCACTAGTTAGAGGTAACATTACTCACATTCCTACATACAAGACAACAAAAATCATAGTGTAAAGAAATACTGTGGTCACTTTCTGCAACCATTGCCAGCAACAACTGGAGAATAAGGTAGCAGAAAACAGGTGCAAACTCACTAGTAGCAGACCTACCAGTATGTTCAGGGTGGGGTGGGTACCAAAGAGTACAAAAGATGGCAAGCAGAGTCAAAACCAGGACCGACAGATACAGCCCAAACAGCAGACAAGGGGTTACCCTGGAGATAAACCAAAGATAGTTTAACAACAACAAGTTAAATCGGCAAAGGGCTTACCCAGAAACCATGCCAAAGATCAGTTCAGCGGGACTTCTAATCTAGGAGTTGAGAGTGGCACAATACACAAGAGTCAGGACACATACCGTATAAAATCACAGACAAGGACACACAAAAATATTGTGACTTAAATCCTCTGCCTAGTTCTGCACCTGGACACCAGGCCAGGGACCTGATTGGCCCGACATACAGACTCACTGATAGGTCAAGCAGCTGGAACTTGACTGGTTGGAATAGCAACTCTACTGACTCAGACATGCACAGGATTGTGGCTGGATAAGTTCCTGACAGTTAGTCAAAACACTTATATCCTGTGTGGACTACAGCAACTTCTTGCTCTCTGGTCACCCAACAGACTAGAATACCTCCAATCTGTCCTAAGCTCTGCCATCTGAGTTTCATCCTCTCAAAATCCTTACCATATGCCACAAACGCTATCTCACCCTGTCCCTATCTATGTTTCCAAGCCTATTTAAAACCTTTAATAAACTTACCTGTCCAGGCTCCAATGGCGCGATTCTCAGCCTTGGCATGGCCGAGAAGCGTGGCTGATCCACACCCCCTGGTGACGCTTCCGCGTCCTTAGTAACAGGATACAATACTCTGTTTCAGGGGAGATTAGCAGTGGGCTGATTAGCTCAGCTGCTCTATTACTGTGTACTAGTGTTTCTGACCTTGGCTTGTCTTCTGACCACTCTCAGATTCCCATTCTGGTACTGCATAGCCCATCTGGCTCTGACCTATTTCTGATGACTCTGGTATTGTGTTTGTCTGTCTATGTTTGTTTGCCTATCTCTGCACTTAAAGGTGTTATCCAAGATCTGTAATGCCACCCCATATGCCGGGACCCCTCACACAGATAGTACTTACCTCGCTCCCCGACACCCGCGTTGCTCCTGCTCTCCGCACGGCCGCTGCTGTATCTCTCCATCGCGCGGATGAAAACATCCAGTGTCGGGAGGCAGCCAATAGCAGGCCACTATGGGAATGAGCCGCCATAGCATCACCCACAATGCTAGGGAGGCTTGTTCCCTCTGCGGCCTGCTATTGGCTGCCCCCTCATCACCGGATATTTTCATCCGCGCGACAGGGAGATGCAGCGGCAGCCATGCGGGGAGCAGGAGCAACGCGTGTGTTGGGGAACGAGGTAAGAACTATCTGTGTGAGAGGCCCGGGCATATAGGGGGGCATTATAGGTCTTGGATAACACCTTTAGGTAACATAGGGACCATCAAGCAGTTGAGGCCTAGCCACCTGGGGCTTGTACTATAAGTAGGTAGGGACAGTGGAGGGTTGCAGTCCAGAGCCTCACTCTCCTTGTCCATATCTATTCTACTGACGTGACAAAACCAATCTGCTCAAGACCTTCTCTAATCCCCAGATCACACTATTGGAACCATCTTCTGTTCTCTGGAATTTCTTTGCTTGTGTTAATGCACCCTAGAAAGCACATGTCTTTAAAAAAAAACATTTCTGAAAGTCTTTTTTGGCAGCTTTCTAAAGACTACTTCATAGTAACATAGTAACATAGTACATAAGGCCGAAAAAAGACATTTGTCCATCCAGTTCGGCCTGTCATCCTACAAGTTGATCCAGAGGAAGGCAAAAAAAAAAAACCCTGTGAGGTAGAAGCCAATTTTCCTCACTTTAGGGGAATAAAAAATTCCTTCCCGACTCCAATCAGGCACATAGTTGGATCTGCTCACATAGTGTTCGACATCCTAGTATTGTTCATAGATTGGGAGCTCGTATAGGCATGTCTCTCATGTAATGTATCTGGTCTACACTGTATTTCCTTTTTTGTATTGTACTTTTGTACCTGTTCTAAATATTTCTACGTGTTTTACTGTGATAATTGCCATGAAAATGATAGTGCTTTAGAAATATATGAATAATAATAATAAGCACCTTGTGGGTGGAAAGTTTAAGATATTTTTCCATCTTTCAACAAACTTCAGTTCTATTTATAGGTGCCCTGAACTCATCTGTATTGAGTTGGAGCTTATCCTAATAGAGGTACAGAATTATTCTGTGTGTTAACAGCAGAGAGCATTTATGTATTCCAGGCATAGTTCCACCACTTCCTGCTGTTGAGTTGAGTAATGAAAGCAGCAAGAACATAACACATTTTCAGAACCTGCAAACTTTTCACGGCTTCATTATAATTCAGGTTCAAGATTATCAACAGTACAAGCAATTTATTTTTGTACATTTTTTAGGCTTCTAAAACCATAATTTTAGCTTTTTAATTTACTTTGTCACCACATGTTGCTGCTCTCTGGAAAGTATGGTAAGGGATGGTGCACACCAATGCAAAATAAATCCAGAGAGTCAGGGTCTGCAGTAATCCAGTGTGCTTCTTTACTGGAGGAATTCATGTGCAAGACAATACAGGAGAGGCATAGGACTGGCTTCTCCAGTCTCCTCCCTGGCAGAAGAAGGGTTTGAGGCTGTGGAAACGCCTGAGCTAGCTGCCCCTCTCTCTCTCAGAAGGCTGGTACCATGGCCAAAGGCTGGAGGTCCACTGTCTGTAGCTCAGTAGACAGGGTGGCTCCTTGGGTGACCTAGTGTCCCCATCTCAGCATCTTATTCTGATCACTCATGCAGATTGGCAGAGTCTTCCCCTCCAAGCACTGGACCCTAACTGAAGAACACTAGGGGCTCTGATTTCTCTACTTATATACCATTTCTAGCTAGACTGGGACTTTTTAGTGGGAGGGGTGGAGTGGAGAAACTCAGCACAAACAATTACAATGTTACCACTCCCGTCTGGTATAGACTTACATTAGAGCTTCAGGGATACTCAATGGCAATGACACAGCAGTTTTTCCAGACAAAAACAAGTTTCCAGACATAACAACAGAGTCTTGTTTTGGTAGTAAACAAGTTTGGCTTTTTCCCTTTAAAACATGCTCTTCTTCAAACCCTATGGCAGCAATAGAAAAATACCAGCTTCTTATTTAAAGTCCCAAAAGTCTCTCAGTATTCATTAACCTTTTCCACAGAGCCTCGCAAATACAGCGCAATAAAATGCAGTTACACAGTATTAAACAGTGCATGTTAACCCTTTCAAGTGAAATAAAATAAGATGTTTATAATTTTGCATAGGGGAAACAGGGGCAAATGTCCAGACTTCCCAGTACCCCTGCTCCAGGGCACTACACCCTCACTGGTGATCAAAGAAATCAATAATTGTTGGAGACATGGATCTAATAGACAGTAAGAGCACTATTATTTTCTTTAGATAGATGTGGTGTATATACATAATACATTGCAAAATGCATGTTGTATAATGCCTTGACAAAGTAATTAAAATCTCATCCGCTGAATGTCAATAAACAAACATAGAAAGCAGTACATTTTTCAGCAAAGAATTAGGCTACATACACATTACAGTGAAAAAAAAAGTCATTTAAAAACGGACATTTTTAACAGACGTTTATTTCACTGATGCCTTTCTTAGAAACGGACGTTGAAAATGGACCCATTCTATTGTATGGGAGCAGTCTGTCAGTGAAAAACGGACAAGATAGAACATGTTCTATTTTTTTACGTCCGTTTTTCACTGACAGTCAAAAAAAACATTGGTCTTAAAAAAGACGTGTGATGGCCATTAAAAAAATGTACATGACATATCCGTTTTTTTACTGTCGTGTGCACGTAGCCTTAGACTTTAGACTTACATGTAGCAATTAGTTTCATTTTACTGCAATTTGTTCTGATTGCAAGTCATACAAATGGCTAAAGTACACAGAGTCTTACTGAAAAATAACATCAATTGTCAAGAAGATGAAAACAAAATGGCCAGTGCCGATAACACCTCCTTGAAAAAGCGCTGCTGGCGATGATGGAAGAGGATGTGGCACAGGAGGAGGAGGAGGAAGAGGTATTATTTTGTAGGGTTTCCGGCCAGTCATTCACAAATGGCTCCGAGGGTGGGTTCCTGCCCACACAAACCCAAGGTACACAATTGTACAGCCAGGGCACAGTTCTGGAGGATGACGAGGTGGAGGATGAGGAGGAGGAGATGGAGGAGGAGGAACCATGTTCACAGCAGGGTGGCACCCAGACCAGCTCATGGCCATCACTGGTGCGTGGCTGGGGGGGATACAGAGGACACAGATGATACACCTCCCACAGAGGACAGCTTTTCGTTGCCTCTGGGCAGCTTGGCACACATGAGTTATTACATGCTGCAGTGTCTCCGCAACGACCGCCAAGTTGCCCACATTCTAACTTGTGCTGATTACTGGGTGGCCACGCTGCTGGAATCCCCATTACAAGGACAACGTACCGTCCTTAATTCCCTCATTGGAGCGTGATCGTAAGATACGCGAGTACACGCGCACACTGGTAGACACGCTGCTGGTGGCATTCCCACCTGACAGCGGGGGCACAGTGGAAGCACAAGGTGAAGGCAGAGGATGAGGAAGAGGTCGCCAACACAGCTGGGGCACCGCCAGCACCTCAGAAGGCAGGGTTAGCATGGCCGAAATGTGGAAAATCTTTGTCAGCACGCCACAACAACCAGCACCACCAGCTGAAATGGAACGTCTTAGCAGGAGGCAGCATTTCACCAACATGGTGGAGCAGTATGTGTGCACACGCCTACACGTACTGAATGACGGGTCTGCCCCCTTCAACCTCTTGGTCTCCAAATTGGGCACATGGCCTGAGCTTGCCCTTTACGCCTTGGAGGTGCTGGCCTGCTCTGCAGCCAGTGTATTATCTGAACGTGTGTTTAGCACGGCAGGGGGCCGTCATCACAGACAAGCGCAGCCGCCTGTCCACAGCCAATGTGGACAAGCTCACGTTCATTAAAATTACCCAGGCATGGATCCCACAGGACTTGTCCGTACCTTGTGCAGAATAGACATGTATACCTGCCTTAACCAGCCATTGTTAAACTGCAGCGCAATTGCTCATTCTTGTATTTTGGATATTTCACACTCTTTTGGAGTGTACCCTAATTTAAAAAAATATATATTAAAAAAAAAAACAGTGTTGGCTACTTCGTCCTCCTCGACCGCCGCTTCCACCTACACCGCTACGTCTACCGCCTCCTCAAACTCCTACTCCATATGGAACTCCACCTCCTAAATCAAATATTTTTATTTTTATTTGTACGTATTTTATTTTGTCATTTCTCTACTTTGTCAGTTACATTTTCTGGTGAAATTCACCAATTTTTGGGTGTGATGTACCACTGCTATACCTATTAGACCAGTAAAAAAATTAAAATAAATTGTCAGTTACATTTTCGGTTGAAATTCAACAATTTTTGGGTGTGATGTACCACTGCTATACCTAGTAGACCGGTAAAAAAAAAATCTAAATTTGTCAGTTACATTTTCGGTTGAAATTCACCAATTTTTGGGTGTGATGTACCACTGCGGTCACGTGCTCCTTCAGATGCCGGCATCTAGGATGTTCATTAGATCAGTTCCGGCGCAGTGCGGTGACGAATGAACCAACGATTAACTGGTATGTAGTGATTGGCTGACATCTATATTTAAACCATGTCCTCCAGTGATGACGCTACCCCCAGACGAAGGTACGCCGAAACGCGTGTTGGGGTTGGCGCCATCCTGGAGGAGAATCAGCATGGGTAATTGTCCTATTTTCCTGTCTTGTATGAATTTCATGTATGCATTTTTTGAATAATCATGTTGAAGGGTTAGGGACTAATGTCCACTGTATGTCTCCTCCAGCGATGTTGCTTTTTATCTCCTGCACCGATTCTTTTAATCATGTATGTTATTAAATTATAATGTGTTTTGTAATAAAGAATTTAATGAGTACCAGCGGTCTGGCATTTTTCTATGTAGGTTATGTATGTATTGTACTGCCAAAGGCTTGGTCATTACTTGAATAAGGATTTATTCTATGGTTGAGGTATATATTTTTTCGGTTGGTGTACCACTGCTATACCTAGTAGACCGGTAAAAAAAAAATTAAAAAATTGTCAGTTACATTTTCCGGTGAAATTCACCAATTTTTGGGTGTGAAGTACCACTGCTATACCTAGTAGACAGGTAAAAAAAAAAAATTGTCAGTTACATTATCGGGTGAAATTCACCAATTTTTGGGTGTGATGTACCACTGCTATACCTAGTAGAAAGGTTAAAAAAAAAAAATTTAAATAATTGTTTTCTGTCATAGACCCCTGCTCTACCAAGTAGACAGGTTAATAAATTTCTGTAATTTTTCTGTTACATTCTTGGGTTGACATTTTACAATTTTAGACATGAATAAATGCCTGCTCTGCATAGGTGACAAGGAATAAAATTTCAGAAATTCTTCTTTAATTGAATGCGCGCCACCTCCTTTCATTCAATGCTTAAACTTTAACAAGTTGTACCACATTTGCGCTTCAAAAATGTGTCCCACACAGGCTCGGACTGGCTCACCGGGAAGCCGGTGAAATGCCCGGTGGGCCCCTTGCCTGTCTGCTTATACTGCAGCCAGAGCCACCAACAGGGGCAGGGCAGTTACTATACTTTCAGGCACCTGACTGTTATCAGGTGCTGGACTGCAGCACTGGCACACATATCATTTTACTTTGGTGAAAGGGACAGCACAATACTTTGCAGCTCTTGTTCCTTTCTCCAAAGTAAACTTCACCGACCCGACATGAGCAGACAGCTCCCCGCCTCCTCTCTGCAGTGTGATATTCCATCATGTGTGAGCAGGGGGCGGAGCCAGAGGAGCCGACAGCCGAGGCAGGCAGCAGCAGGAGATGATGGAGACGCTGCTCTCTCTGAGTCACTGTGCCTCCAGTGTAAAGTCCAGTCCTCTTCTCTGGTCCCACTACTCCACACAGCAGCACTGGGGTAAGTTACTGTGGGAGGGAAGTGGGAAGTTAGGAGAGTCCTGAAGCTGCTGCCCCTGCACATCTTGTGTCCCTGTTCCAGCCCCTCACAGACCTTTAGACCTTTGCCCACCATCTCACCTATACTTTATACAGGGCAAGAAGTTATGTCTCCCAGTGTCCCCCTCTTCCCTCTCATCAGTGGCATTTCACACTTTCCCAGCCCCTCACCCCCACATAATATGTAATGTCTCTGGAGCAGTGGCGTGCACACAATCCATGGGGCCCCGGTGCAAAACTGAACCATGGGGCCCCCCCCCCCCCAACCTCCCTCCACCAGCAGCTGAGTCAGGCTACTTTCACACCTGCGTTAGGTGCGGATCCGTCTGGTATCTGCACAGATGGATCTGCACCTATAATGCAAACACTTGTATCCGTTCAGAACGGATCCGTTTGCATTACCACGAACAAAAAAAAAAAACAAGATAATGCAAACGGATCCGTTTTGACTTACACTAAACGTCAATGGGAGGTGGATCCGTTTTCAATTGCACCATATTGTGTCAGTGAAAACGGATCCGTCCCCATTGACTTACATTGTAAGACAGGACGGATCTGTTTGGCTCCGCATCGCCAGGCGGACACCAAAACGAATCTGCACAGACGGATCCGCACCTATAATGCAAACGATTGTATCCGTTCAGAACAGATCCGTTTGGCTGCAAGCAGCGTTTTGGTGTCTGCCTCCGGAGCGGAATGGAGGCTGAACGGAGGCAAACTGATGCATTCTGAGCAGATCCTTATCCATTCAGAATGCATTGGGGCTGAACTGATCCGTTTTGGAGCGCTGAGCCCTGAATGGATCTCACAAGTGGACCCAGAAACGCAGGTGTGAAAGTAGCCTAACTCTGCTATATTTCTGTAGCCTGCAACCTCTGACTGCCCAGTTGGGCTGAAACTACTACACCCAGCATGTTCTGGCAGTAATAGTAAATGGATATTGGTGCAATTCTGAGCTACTAGTCTATATAATACAATATAATATTATATAGACTAGTAGCTCAGAATTGCACCAATATCCATTTACTATTACTGCCAGAACATGTTGGATGTAGTAGTTTCAGCCCAACTGGGCAGTCAGAGGTTGCAGGCTACAGAAATATAGCAGAGCTAGTTATAAAGCCAGCCCCCATCAGACCCCACTCTGAGTCTACTCTGAATAATTATAAGGACTTTTTTTTTTTTTTTACAAATCTTCACTTCCGGACCGGCACCGGCTTCTTCACGCTATCCCGAAAGCTTTTCCGGCGCCTTCTCCCTGCTGCGTCTCGGCGTTGTTGTGCGCCTGCGCAGCCTAGGGAAACGTCATGTCCGGTGCGGCCGCCCAACATGAAATGACCAGGAACGCCGCACCCGCACGGGGAGGAGAATCAGGGGGAGGAGACTCTCACTCAAGGAGGGTAGGCCTGGCCTGGCCTGGCACTGCAGAGCAGAAACGCAACACTGGGCGGCAGGCCCCAGGTCGGCCGCCCGGTTTAAGGCTGTTTCACACGAGCGAGTCCATTGCGGGAATCGCGCTCCGTGTGTGAGTGTGATCCTCTGCTCTGGACTTGCAGGAGTGCACGGCATTATCATGATTTATAATGCTATGTGCCTCTGCTTGACCTTATTTCTACAGAATCATACTGACAGCTTTATGTCGCTATGTCCAGAGCGGAGGTTCACACTCACACATGGAGCGTGATTCCCACAATGGACTCGCTCGTGTGAAACAGCCCTTATACAGGCAGGCACAGCACTACTGCAGGGCGGGGCCAGGGGTCCACAGGTGGCCGGGCCCCCTGGAGTGCCGGGCCCGGTCGCAACTGCGACCCCTGCATGTACGCCCCTGCTCTGGAGGTTATATCAGTACTGGAGCGATATAAGAGGAGCGGCTGATATCAGTCACATAGGATGTAATGTCTCTGAAGGTTATATCAGCGTTGGAGCGTTATAAGAGGAGCGGCTGGTATCAGTCACATATGATGTAATGTCTCTGGAGGTTACCGTATTTTTCGCCCCATAAGACGCACTCCCCCCCCCCCAAATGCGTCTTATGGGGCGAATGCTGACATTTTTACATCGCAGGCTGCGATGTATGAGCGAGCGGGGAGGGACTGGGATGAGGAGCTGGGGGCCGGCCATTGCGGCAGGGCTGGTGCAGTCACTGTACTCCGGCCCCGCCGCTCCAGTGCTGCAATATTCAAATATAAAATGTCTCATTCAATTAAAAGTGATTAAACATGCCTCCCCCCCCACTTTTAATATTACCGTACACCCTAACAGCTTCTGTAGAATGCAGGCCGGGCGGGCGGCAGCATAACTCCCTGATGTCACTTGCCTGCGCCACCTACTTTATGAATCAAGCAGGCGGCGCAGGCACGTGACGTCAGTGAGTGACGCGCTGGCCGCCCGGCCTGCCTGCCTGCGTAGTACAGAAGCTGTTAGGGTGTACGGTAATATTAGGAGTGAGGGGGCATGTTTAATCACTTTTAATTGAATGAGACATTTTATATTTGTATACTGCAGCACTGGAGCGGTGGGGGGGGGGATCTGTGGATGACAGTTTTATGGGGGACATCTGTGGATGGCACTGTTAAGGGGTGGGGAGTCTGTGGATGGCACTGTTATGGGGTGGGGGGGTCTGTGGATGGCACTGTTATGGGGTGGGGGGGTCTGTGATGGCACATCCATAACAGTGCCATCCACAGCGCCCCCATAACAGTGCCATCCACAGATCCCCCATAACAGTGCCATCCACAGATCCCCCATAACAGTGCCATCCACAGATCCCCCATACCAGTGCCATCCACAGATCCCCCATAACAGTGCCATCCACAGATCCCCCCCATAACAGTGCGTCATCCACAGATCCCCCCATAAGGCCTCATGCACACGACCGTTGTTGTGTTCCGTTCCGCAAAATGGGGTTCCGTTGTTCCGTTTCCGTTTTGGTTTCCGTGTGTCTTCCTTTATTTTTGGAGGATCACCAGACATGAAGGAAAGTAAAAAAAAATCTAAGTCAAGTTTGCCATGCAAATGATAGGAAAAAAACGGATGCGGACACGTGGACGTGGATTACAATCTTGTGTGCCTTCGCGTTTTTCCACGGTCCCTTTGACTTGAATGGGTCCGCAAACCATTTTCCGTGGAAAAAATAGGACAGGTCATATTTTTTTGACGGACTGGAACCACGGATCACGGACACGGATGACAAACGGTGCATTAGCCGAGTTTTCAACAAACCCATTGAAAGTCAATGGGTCCGCAGAAAATCACGAAAAACGGAACGGACACGGAATAAAACAACGGTCGTGTGCATGAGGCCTAACAGTGCGTCATCCACAGATCCCCCATAACAGTGCCATCCCCAGATCCCCCCCATAACAGTGTCCTTCACAGATCCCCCCCATAACAGTGTCCTTCACAGATCCCCAGTAATAGTGCCATCCACAGACCACCGTTAGTTCCAAACCCACCAAAAGCACACCTTTTGGTTAAATTTTTTTTTCTTATTTTCCTCCCCAAAAACCTAGGTGCGTCTTATGGGCCGGTGCGTCTTATAGGGCGAAAAATACGGTATATCAGTACTAGAGCGTTATAAGAGGAGCGGCTGATATTAGTCACGTGATGTAATGTCTCTGGAGGTTATATCAGTGCTGGAGCGTTATAAGAGGAGCGGCTGATATCAGTCACATATGACTGTGGATAGGTCATCAGTATCTGATTGGTGGGGGTCTGACACCCGGGACTAGGGATCAACTGATATAGATTTTTTTTAGAGCCGATAACCTGTGAACTTTCAGGCCAATAGCCGATAATTTATACCAATATTTTGTGCATTTTCACAAATTCCTACACAAATCTGATGTTAAATGAAGAGATGCCATTATATATCTAAGATTAAATATTTATACTTAATATTTTGGTGTTTTTTTTATTTAATAACTATTTCCCCCTTAGGGGCTAGAACCTGGATCCCTTGTCCTATTCACCCTAATAGAGCTCTATCAGGGTGAATAGGACTTCACACTCTCCCTGCTGCCCTGTGCATAGTACACATGGCAGCAGGGAGCTGACTATGACAGCCAGGGCGTCAGTAGCGTCCTGGCTGCCATGGTAACCGATCAGAGCCCTGCAATTACACTGCTTGGGCTCTGATCAGAAGCTGCCACTGCCGCCAATGAAGATAACTTGCTTATTAATTCAAATATAGCGACACCTGACCTCTATGAGAGGTAGCTGCGATCCGCGACAGTTAACCCCTCAGGTGCAGCTATATGATTCACCCGCCTCCTATACTTGAATTAATAACTGAGTTAACATCATTGGTGGCGCAATGGCCACAGCCCCTCCCCTTCCCCTCTTGCCCCTCACTGGTGGCAGCGGCACAGGGGGGAGGGACTGCTTCCTTCTCCCCTGTGCTGCTGAGGGAACATTGATCGCGTTGATAGCAGCATGATCCATGTTCGCGATTCGTTAGCGGCATATCGGCAAGGTTAGATGCTGATACCGATAACTTTGAAAATCCTGAATATCGGCCGATAATATCGGTAAATCCGATAATCGGTCGATCCCTACCTGGGACCACTGCCGATCAGGTGTTTGAGAAGGCAACGGGGCTCCCGTGAGCTCTGTGCCCTTCTCTGTGATTTTTCTGGGCCATGTGATGTCACGTTCAATGATCAAGTGGCCTAGGAGCAGCTCAGCCCCATAGAGGTGAAAGGGGCTGAACATGATACCAAGCACAGCCGCTATAGGATGTACGGCGCTGAGCTTGGTGAGCTGTGAGGAGGCCGGGGCACTACTGCGATCACTTCAATAAACTTATCCTTCTGAATATGCAGGAAACATTTCCTTCACTTTGGATATTGTTTAGGCTGGGGGACTGGGTGGTTCATCTAGGACATGGAATGTCCACGTGTGACCGCTGTCCACACTACTGACTGTAAATAACAGATACAGTTATCAACTAAATGAGTTGCTTAAAGGGAGTCTGTCATCACAGTTTCACCTTTTTAACCCTTCCCATAGCTTTCGAGCAGCATTACAGTTGATAAAAACGTTACCTTTATAAGCAATCGTGGACTTATAAAACTGGCAAATCATCTTAGTAGGATATGCAAATGAGGGCTCGCAAGTGCCCAGGGGCGGCGTCAACCTCGTAGGTGCCGAGATCCCGCGCCTGCGCACTGAGTCCATCGGCCGGCGCATGCGCACTGCGATGTCCATTCCTGGTACGGCATCACAGTAATTAATGCGCATGTGCAGGCGCGGGATCTCGGCAAAAGAAGAAGTAAGAAGATGGGCTGGCAGAGGGAAAGGATGGGCGGGGGGAAGCGGCGATAAGGCAGAGCTGCCTGGGCACCTACGAGGTTGACGCCGCCCCTGGGCACTTGCGAGCCCTCATTTGCACATCCTACTAAGATGATTTTTGCCAGTTTTATAAGTCCACGATTGCTTATAAAGGTAACGTTTTTATCAACTGTAATGCTGCTCGAAAGCTATGGGAAGGGTTAAAAAGGTGAAACTGTGATGACAGACTCCCTTTAAAGAGAAACTATTTGATATAGTGCAGTGCACAATACTGTTCTGTTTAGCATACTGTTACTGTATTGTGTGCTAAAATGCATACATTCATGTGTGCGAGACATAAAAATTAACAAGTTATATCTCCAGCTCTAGGGTGGGCCCCCAAAATCAATTCCACTGGTGGGCCCTATGCACCCCAGTCCGACACTGGTCCCACATTTCCGCTTTACTCTTTTGGCCCACATTTGCGCTTCAATAATGTGTCCCACATTTCCGCTTTACTCTTTTGGCCCACATTTGCGCATCGATAATGAGTCCTACATTTCCGGTTTACTCTTTTGGCCCACATTTGCGCTTCAATAATGTGTCCCACATTTCCGCTTTACTCTTTTGGCCCACATTTGCGCTTCGATAATGTGTCCTACATTTCCGGTTTACTCTTTTGGCCCACATTTGCGCTTCAATAATGTGTCCCACATTTCCGCTTTACTCTTTTGGCCCACATTTGCGCTTCGATAATGTGTCCCACATTTCCGCTTTACTTTTCGGCCCACATTTGCGCTTTAATAATGTGTCCCACATTTCCGCTTTACTCTTTTGTCCCACATTTGCGCTTCTGTAATTTGTCCCACAGTTGCGCCTCAAATAAATTTTCCCATATTTCCGCTCGATCCCAATTTTTTTAAATAAATTTATCTCCTTTAAATTTGATCTCTTTTTCTCACGCTCCCTTTCCGGCGTGGAACCCTGATTCGCCGATAACCGTGATCAACATGGTAGGCTCAGAAAAGAACATCGAAAGTTGATAGAGAAGATATCCAAATGGATCGTGGATGTCACTAGGGCACCTCTACATAGGTGACAGGAACATAAATTTTAAAAAAAAGTCAATTACATTGTCAGGTGACATTTTTCAAATTTTGCCGGATAGAAACCCCTGCTCTGCATAGTTGACAAGGAATAAAATTTAAGAAATTCTTCATTAATTGATGCGTGACACATCCTTTCATTCACTTTTACGCTTTAATACTTTGTCCCATATTTCCGCTATATAATTTTAAATTTGAAAAAATATATCCTCCCTTGGATGTGGCCTCTCTTTCTCACGCTCCCTCTCTGGCCTGGAACCCTGATTCCCCGCCACCCGTGATCACCATGGTAGGCGCATAAAAGAACATCGAAAGTTGATAGAGCAGATATCAAATTGGATAGTGAACATCACGGGGACGTGCGACATGGTGGGGCAGTAAGTATGCACACGCCTACATGAACGGACTGACAGGGGTCTCCAAATTGGGCACATGGCCTGAGCTTGCCCTTTACCCCTTGGAGGTGCTGGCCTGCCCTGCAGCCAGTGTATTGTCTGAACGTGTGTTTCGCAAGACTGGAGGGGGTTATCACAGGTTATATTTCCCAATGTTTTGGGGTGTACCCTAATAAAAAAATAAATAAAAAAAGGCAGTGTAGGCTACCTCCTCCTCCACCGCCGCTTCCACCTACACCGCCACATCCAGTGCCTCCTCAACCTCCTACTCCATATGGACCTCGTCCTCCTAGATCAAGATTATTATTTTTTATTTTTACGTATTTTATGTTATTTAAAGTCATTTCCCTATCCACATTTGTTTGCAGAGCACTTGCCATGCTCTTAACCACATTTTGATGCCATTTGCAGCCCTCTAGCCCTTTCCATGACATTTTTACAGCCATTTTAGTGCTCAAAAGTTCGGGTCCCCATTGACTTCAATGGGGTTCGGGTTCGGGGTCAAGTTCGGGTCAAGTTCGAGTCCCCAACTCAAACTTTTTTCTGAAGTTCGGCCGAACCCGTCGAACCCGAACATCCAGGTGTCCGCTCAACTCTAGCTGCCACCTCACCACTATATCACTGGGCCACTCTTTGTTCTCCTCATGGTGATGCCACCTCAACACCCTATGGTCTCCTCATGCTGCTTCCAGCTCATTACTATGTCACTGGGCAACTCTGTGGTCTCATTATGCTGCTGCCACCTCAACACTATGTTACTGGGCCACTCTGTGGTCTCCTCATGCTGATGCCAGCTCACAACTCTGTGGTCTTCTCATGGTCCTTTCAGTTCACCAAGATGTCAATGGGCCATTATTTGGTCTCCTAATGCTAACTCACCACTTTGTGGTCTCCTCATGTTGCTGCCACCTCACCACTATGTCACTGGGCCACTCTTTGGTCTCCTCATACTGCTGTCACCTCACCACTCTCTGGTATACTCATGCTGCTGCCAGCTCACCATGATGTCACTGGGCCACTCTTTGGTCTCCTTATGCTGCTGATAGCTCACCACTGTGTCACTGGGCCACTCTGTGGCGTCCTCATGCTGCTGCCAGCTCACCACTCTGTCACTGGTCCACTCTGTGGTCTTCTCATGCTGCTGCCACCTCACCACTATGTCACTGGGCCACTCTTTTGTCTCCTCATGCTAATGCCACCTCACCACTCTCTTGTCTACTCATGCTGCTGCCAGCTCACCACGATGTCACTGGGCCTCTTTTTGGTTTCCTCATGCTGTTACCAGCTCACCACTTTGTTACTGAGCCACTCTGTGGTGTCCTCATGCTTCTGCCAGCTCACCACTCTGTCACTGGTCCACTCTTTGGTCTCCTCATGCTGCTGCCACCTAACCACTCTGTGGGCTCCTCATGCTGCTGCCACCTCACCACTCTTTGGTATTCTCATGCTGCTGCCAGCTCAACACTGTGTCATTGGGTCACTCTGTGTTGTCCTTATGCTGCTGCCAGCTCACTACTCTGTCACTGGGCCTTTCTGTGGTCTCCTCATGCTGCTACCACCTCACCACTTGGTCACTGGGCAACTCTGTGGTCTCCTCATGCTGCTTTCACCTCATCACTCTGTGGTCTCCTCATGCTGCTGCCACCTCGCCACTATGTCACTGGGCCACTCTTTGGTCTCCTCATGCTGCTGTCACCTCAACACTCTGTGGTCTCCTCATGCTGCTGCCACCTCAACAAACTGTGGTCTGCTCATGCTGCTGCCACCTTCCCACTCTGTCATTGGGCCACTCTGTGGTCTCCTCATGCTGCTGCCACCTCAACACTTTGTCACTGGGCCACTCAGTGGTCTCCTCATGCTGCTGCCAGCTCACCACTCTGTGATCTTCTCTTGCTGCTGCCAGCTCACTACGATGTCACTGGGCCACTCTTTTGTCTCCTCATGCTGCTGCTGCCACCTCACTACTATGTCACTGGGCCACACTGTGGTCTCCTCATGCTGCTGCCACCTTACCACTGAATCACCGGGCCATTCTATGGTTTCCTCATGCTAATGCCAGCTCAACACCCTGTCACTGGACCACTCTATGGTCTCATGCTCCTGACACCTCACCACTATGTTACTGGGCTACTCTGTGTTCTCCTCATGCTGCTTCCAGCTCACCACTCCATGGTCTCCTCATGCTGCTGCCACCTCATCACTATGTCAATGGGCCACTCTTTGGTCTCCTCATACTGCTGCCACCTCACTACTTTTTGGTCTCCTCATGCTGTTGCCAGCTCACCACCCTGTCACTAGGCCACTCTGTGGTCTCCCCATGCTGCCGACACCTCACCACTATGTCACTGGGCCACTTTGTGGATTCCTCATGCTGCTGCCAGCTCACCATCCTGTCACTAGTCCACTCTTTGGTCTCCTTATGCTGCTGCCACCTCACCACTCTGTGGTCTCCTCATGCTGCTGCCAAATCACCACTATGTCACTAGTCCACTCTTTGGTCTCCTCATGCTGCTGCCACCTCACCACTCTGTGGTCTCCTCATGCTGCTGCCAACTCACAACTATGTCGCTGGGCCACTTTTTGGTCTCCTTATGCTGCTCCCAGCTTATCACTCGGTAATCTCTTTATGCTGCTGCCACCTCATCACTATGTCACTGGGCCACTCTTTGGTCCTTTGGTCTCCTCCTGCTGCTGCCACCTTACCACTCTGTGGTCTCCTCATGCTGCTGCCACCTCACCACTATGTCACTGGGCCACTCGGTGGCCTCTCATGCTCCTGCCACCTCACCACTATGTCACTGGGCCACTCTGTGGTGTCCTCATGCTGCTGCAAGGTCACCACTCTGACATTGGGCCACTCTGTAGTCTCCTCATGCTGCTGCCACCTCACCACTATGTCAGTGGGCCACGCTTTGGTCTCCTCATGCTGCTGCCACCTCACCACTCTATGGTCTCCTCATGCTGCTGCCAACTCACCACTATGTCACTAGTCCACTCTTTGGTCTCCTCATGCTGCTGCAGCCTCACCACTATGTCACTGGTCCACTTTTTGGTCTCCTCATGCTGCTGCCACCTCACCACTCTATGGTCTTCTCATGCTGTTGCCAACTCACCACTATGTCACAAGTTCACTCTTTGGTCTCCTCATGCTGCTGCCACCTCACCACTATGTCACTGCACCACTCTTTGGTCTCCTCATGCTGCTGCCACCTCACCACTCTGTCACTGAGCCACTCTGTGTTGTCCTCATGCTGCTGCCACCTCACCACTCTGTCATTGGGCCACTCTGTGGTCTCCTCATGCTTCTTGCACCTCAACACTCTGTCACTGGGCCACTTTGTGGTTTCCTCATGCTGCTGCCCGCTCGCCACTCTGTGGTCTCTTCATGCTGCTGCCACCTCACTACTTTGTCACTGGGCCACTCTGTGGTCTCCTCATGCTGCTGCTACCTCACCAATCTGTCACTGGGTCACTCTGTGGACATCTCATGCTTTTCCCACCCTCCCCACTCCATGTCTGGGCCACTATTTTGCTTTTTTTGCCTGGATGACATCACCAATTAATTGACCCCCCCTTTTGATCTGTCAGAAGGAAGGAAAAATGAGACACACAACGAATCCTGTCTATGTAGCAGCTGTGAGGCCTGTATGATATGGTCCCTATTTTGAATCTGAATTTGCTTATGATTTCGTAGCCAAAAGCAGGAGTGGGTACAAAGCACAGAAGACATGCAAATATTCCATTATTCACGTGTCATCTCTGTTTTGGATCCACTCCTGTTTTTTGTTTTTTTTCTTCAGCAATACTTATGGATTACTGACCAAATGCTGACCGAGTGAAGGCGGATGCTCAACAGACAAAATAATAAGCAGAGCCGGTTCTAGGTGAAATCGGGCCCTGGGGCGAAAAACAATAAGGGCCCCCTCCCCATGACACGATGACTTTTACAGAAGAAACTGTATATTGTGGGGCACGGTGTATGCTATATGTGTATAACATAAACATATTTCATATGAAAACTTAAAGTTACTTGGCTTGAACCTTGGGGATCTCGGACACCACTTCAACACTTTGGCCGGGGGCTCGGTAGAGCTGATGTTGTGTTTTAGCCTAATGAGAAAGATTTCATAATAAGTATTTGGAAAATAGGCAGAGGGATAGCAGAGCAGGGGGAGGCTGGTGCTGCTACTAGGGGGTCATACCATGGGGGAGTAATAAAGCCCACCATAATGCCCCCCCCAGTAGAAATAATTCTCCTTATAATGTGACAGTGCAAAAAATGCCCCCTTGTAAGGCCCCCAGTTGAGCTAATGTCCCCATAGTGCCCCCATAATGTGCCAGTATAAAATACCCCTATATAGTGCCCCCAGTAAATGCCCTCATAGTGCTCCTCTCCCTCCTCCCTTCTAGTGCCCCCCATAATGTACCAGTATAAAATGCCCCATATATAGTGCCCCAGTAGATGCCCTCAGTGTGCCCCATAATTTGTAAGTATAAAATACCCCTTCTCAATGCCCCCGTAGATGACCCCATAGTACTCCTCTCTCACCTTCCCCATAGTACCCACCATAATGTGTCCCAGTATAAAATGCCCCTATACAGAGTCCTCATATAAAATAACCGTTCTTTGTGGCCTCAGGAGATGCCCCTATAGTGCCCACCAATAATGTGCCGGTAAGAAGTACCCCCAATGTGGCAGTAATAAGTGCCCCCATAGATGTTCCCCAATAATGTGCCAGTAAAATGTGCCCTCATAGATGCCCCCCAATCATGTGCCAGTAACAAGAGCCCCCCCACCATCATGTGTCAGTAACAAGAGCCCCCCATATCATGTGCCCGTAGCCAGAGGACCCCCCCATCATGTGCCAGTAGCCAGAGCCCCTCCCTATATCATGTGCAGTAGCCAGAGCCCCTCCCTATATCATGTGCAGTAGCCAGAGCCTCCCCTATATCATGTGCCAGCAGCCAGAGCCCCCCTATATCATGTGCCAGTAGCCAGAGCCCCCTATATCATGTGCCAGTAGCCAATGCCCCCCCTATCATGTGCCAGTAGCCAGAGCCCCCCATCATGTGCCAGTAGCCAGAGCCCCCCCATCATGTGCCAGTAGCCTGAGCCCCCCCTTTCATGTGCCAGTAGCCATAGGGCCCCCCCTATAATGTGCCAGTAGCCATAGGTCCCCCCCTTTTATGTCCCAGTAGCCATAGACCCCCCTGATCATGTGCCAGTAGCCTGAGCCCCCCCATTAACATGTGCCAGTAGTCTGAGCCCCCCATCAACATGTGCCAGTAGCCAGAGCCCCCCACATCAACATGTGCCAGTAGCCAGAGCCCCCATCATGTGCCAGTAGCCAGAGCCCCCCCCCCCCCTATATCATGTGCCAGTAGCCAGAGCCTCCCCTATATCATGTGCCAGTAGCCAGAGCCCCCCCATATATCAGGTGCCAGCAGCCAGAGCCCCCCCTATATCATGTGCCAGTAGCCAGAGCCCCCCTATATCATGTGCCAGTAGCCAAAGCCCCCCCTATCATGTGCCAGTAGCCAGAGGCCCCCCTATCATGTGCCAGTAGCCAGAGCCCCCCCATCATGTGCCAGTAGCCTGAGCCCCCCCCCCATCATGTGACGGTAGCCATAGGCCCCCCTATCATGTGCCAGTAGCCTGAGCCTCCCACATCAACATGTGCCAGTAGCCATAGGCCCCCCCTTTCATGTGCCAGTAGCCATAGGGCCCCCCCTATAATGTGCCAGTAGCCATAGGTCCCCCCTATCATGTCCCAGTAGCCATAGGCCCCCATCAACATGTGCCAGTAGCCTGAGCCCCCCCATCAACATGTGCCAGTAGCCAGAGCCCCCCACATCAACATGTGCCAGTAGCCAGAGCCCCCCATCATGTGCCAGTAGCCACCAGTATTGAAAAGAAAACCACATAAACACTTATACTTACCTCCTTGGCAGCGATGCGATGCAGGCCTCTTCCGCCTCCGGCCTAGTGCCTGCAGCCTATCAGAGGAAGGGGAAGGGACACATCTCTCCCTCTCCTGCCCTGCTGCACAGCCATCTTTATCGCTGTCCTGAGGACGGCGATACAGATGACTGGAGATGAGCGCTTCCACAATGGAAGCGCTCATCTCCGTGTGACACTCACTGTCCTGCCTATAGTTAGTTGCGGGCCGGCGCGGGGGGGCCCCTAAGGACTCGGGGGCAATTGCCCCCCTTGCCTCTATGGAAGCACCGGCCCTGATAATAAGTGACATCAACACAAACTTACTGCTGACACCCTCTCCACTCTGTCAGAGGGCTCTACTAAAATGTACCCTCATAGATGCCCCCCAATCATGTGCCAGTAACAAGAGCCCCCCCACCATCATGTGTCAGTAACAAGAGCCCCCATAGCATGTGCCTGTAGCCAGAGCCCCCCCTATATCATGTGCCAGTATCCAGAGCCCCCCTATATCATGTGCCAGTAGCCAAAGCCCCCCCTATCATGTGCCAGTAGCCTGAGCCCCCCCTATCATGTGCCAGTAGCCAGAGGCCCCCCTATCATGTGCCAGTAGCCAGAGGACCCCCCCATCATGTGCCAGTAGCCAGAGCCCCCCTCTATATCATGTGCCAGTAGCCAGAGCCTCCCCTATATCATGTGCCAGTAGCCAGAGCCCCCCCTATATCATGTGCCAGCAGCCAGAGCCCCCCTATATCATGTGCCAGCAGCCAGAGCCCCCCTATATCATGTGCCAGTAGCCAGAGCCCCCCTATATCATGTGCCAGTAGCCAAGGCCCCCCCATCATGTGCCAGTAGCCAGAGCCCCCCCTATCATGTGCCAGTAGCCAGAGGCCCCCCTATCATGTGCCAGTAGCCAGAGCCCCCCATCATGTGCCAGTAGCCTGAGCCCCCCCCATCATGTGCCAGTAGCCATAGGCCTCCCTATCATGTGCCAGTAGCCTGAGCCTCCCCCATCAACATGTGCCAGTAGCCATAGGCCCCCCCTTTCATGTGCCAGTAGCCATAGGGCCCCCTATAATGTGCCAGTAGCCATAGGTCCCCCCTATCATGTCCCAGTAGCCATAGGCCCCCCTGATCATGTGCCAGTAGCCTGAGCCCCCCCATCAACATGTGCCAGTAGCCTGAGCCCCCCCATCAACATGTGCCAGTGGACAGAGCCCCCCACATCAACATGTGCCAGTAGCCAGAGCCCCCCATCATGTGCCAGTAGCCACCAGTATTGAAAAAAAACCCACATAAACACTTATACTTACCTCCATGGCAGCGATGCGATGCAGGCCTCTTCCGCCTCCGGCCTAGTGCCTGCAGCCTATCAGAGGAAGGGGAAGGGACACATCTCTCCCTCTCCTGCCCTGCTGCACAGCCATCTTTATCGCTGTCCTGAGGACGGCGATACAGATGACTGGAGATGAGCGCTTCCACAATGGAAGCGCTCATCTCCGTGTGACACTCACTGTCCTGCCTATAGTTAGTTGCGGGCCGGCGCGGGGGGGCCCCTAAGGACTCGGGGGCAATTGCCCCCCTTGCCTCTATGGAAGCACCGGCCCTGATAATAAGTGACATCAACACAAACTTACTGCTAACACCCTCTCCACTCTGTCAGAGGGCTCTACTAAAATGTGCCCTCATAGATGCCCCCCAATCATGTGCCAGTAACAAGAGCCCCCCCACCATCATGTGTCAGTAACAAGAGCCCCCATATCATGTGCCCGTAGCCAGAGGACCCCCCATCATGTGCCAGTAGCCAGAGCCCCCCCCCCCCCCCTATATCATGTGCCAGTAGCCAGAGCCTCCCCTATATCATGTGCCAGTAGCCAGAGCCACCCCTATATCATGTGCCAGCAGCCAGAGCCCCCCTATATCATGTTCCAGCAGCCAGAGCCCCCTTATATCATGTGCCAGTAGCCAGAGCCCCCCTATATCATGTGCCAGTAGCCAAAGCCCCCCCTATCATGTGCCAGTTGCCAGAGCCCCCCCTATCATGTGCCAGTAGCCAGAGCCCCTCCATCATGTGCCAGTAGCCTGAGCCCCCCCCCATCATGTGCCAGTAGCCATAGGCCCCCCTATCATGTGCCAGTAGCCTGAGCCTCCCCCATCAATATGTGCCAATAGCCATAGGCCCCCCCCCTTTCATGTGCCAGTAGCCATAGGGCCCCCCTATAATGTGCCAGTAGCCATAGGTCCCCCCTATCATGTCCCAGTAGCCATAGACCCCCCTGATCATGTGCCAGAAGCCTGAGCCCCCCCCATCAACATGTGCCAGTAGCCTGAGCCCCCCATCAACATGTGCCAGTAGCCAGAGCCCCCCACATCAACATGTGCCAGTAGCCAGAGCCCCCCATCATTTGCCAGTAGCCAGAGCCCCCCCCCATATCATGTGCCAGTAGCCAGAGCCTCCCCTATATCATGTGCCAGTAGCCAGAGCCACCCCTATATCATGTGCCAGCAGCCAGAGCCCCCCTATATCATGTTCCAGCAGCCAGAGCCCCCTTATATCATGTGCCAGTAGCCAGAGCCCCCCTATATCATGTGCCAGTAGCCAAAGCCCCCCCTATCATGTGCCAGTTGCCAGAGCCCCCCCTATCATGTGCCAGTAGCCAGAGCCCCTCCATCATGTGCCAGTAGCCTGAGCCCCCCCCCCATCATGTGCCAGTAGCCAGAGCCCCTCCATCATGTGCCAGTAGCCTGAGCCCCCCCCCATCATGTGCCAGTAGCCATAGGCCCCCCTATCATGTGCCAGTAGCCTGAGCCTCCCCCATCAATATGTGCCAATAGCCATAGGCCCCCCCCTTTCATGTGCCAGTAGCCATAGGGCCCCCCTATAATGTGCCAGTAGCCATAGGTCCCCCCTATCATGTCCCAGTAGCCATAGACCCCCCTGATCATGTGCCAGAAGCCTGAGCCCCCCCCATCAACATGTGCCAGTAGCCTGAGCCCCCCATCAACATGTGCCAGTAGCCAGAGCCCCCCACATCAACATGTGCCAGTAGCCAGAGCCCCCCATCATATGCCAGTAGCCAGAGCCCCCCTCATGTCATGTGCCAGTAGCCAGAGCCTCCCCTATATCATGTGCCAGTAGCCAGAGCCCCCCCTATATCAGGTGCCAGCAGCCAGAGCCCCCCCTATATCATGTGCCAGTAGCCAGAGCCCCCCTATATCATGTGCCAGTAGCCAAAGCCCCCCCTATCATGTGCCAGTAGCCAGAGGCCCCCCTATCATGTGCCAGTAGCCAGAGCCCCCCCATCATGTGCCAGTAGCCTGAGCCCCCCCATCAACATGTGCCAGTAGCCTGAGCCCCCCCATCAACATGTGCCAGTAGCCAGAGCCCCCCACATCAACATGTGCCAGTAGCCAGAGCCCCCCATCATGTGCCAGTAGCCACCTGTATTGACAAAAAAAAACCACATAAACACTTATACTTACCTCCTTGGCAGCGATGCGATGCGATGCAGGCCTCTTCCGCCTCCGGCCTAGTGCCTGCAGCCTATCTGAGGAAGGGGAAGGGACACATCTCTCCCTCTCCTGCCCTGCTGCACAGCCATCTTTATCGCTGTCCTGAGGACGGCGATACAGAGGACTGGAGATGAGCGCTTCCACAATGGAAGCGCTCATCTCCGTGTGACACTCACTGTCCTGCCTATAGTTAGTTGCGGGCCGGCGCGGGGGGGGCCCTAAGGACTCGGGGGCAATTGCCCCCCTTGCCTCTATGGAAGCACTGGCCCTGATGATAACTGACATCAACACAAACTTACTGCTGACACCCTCTCCACTCTGTCAGAGGGCTCTACTTGTATGATGGTTTAAAAGAACAGGTTCTGTAGAAATCTATGTGGAATCAGCTGACGATGGTGTAAAAGGAGTGCGCTCTTATACTTGTCGCTAACATTGACCTGTAAGGCTTAGTTCACACTTGAGTTATTTGGTCAGTTTTGCCATGAAGTGTGCAGTGATTCTAAGAGCGACGCCTGTCATCTACATGTCATACTGACTCACAGTATTATTTCACTACCACAGCAGACTCCATATGCGTGTTACTGAAAGGCACAGTGTTCTACACCACTATACAGGCTATCTGCAGCCAGGAAATAGCAGTTTTTTTTAACAAGATTTGCCGCAAATAAACTCGGATCTTATCGAATCTTTTTGGAAAATTCGGCGAACCGACCAAATAGAATTTTTGAGAAATTTGCTCATCCCTAATTATTATGGCTTTGAAGTGCTGTCCTGATATATAACTAATTTCATAAAGTTTTTTTTAAGACAATTATTTTTAATGTGTTTAAGGCCACCTATTACACGTCCACGGTAGAAGAAATCTGTACTTGTTGAAGAGAACCAGGCCTCGGCTATTACATCATGATGGATTTAATCCATTCAAATCTAAAATGCTGTAGTTGAACTTGTAACCTGCTTTAGATTGCAGTATTTTGTTAATGCGCTGCTCTGCTGACTTTGGCTGCATAACAACAGTTTCCTCCAAAAAAAAAAAAAGGTCAATTTGTTATATATGAGCACACTGAGATGGGTATGCTGCTATACTGTGATTCCCTGCTCGTTTTATCCCTTACACAGTATCCATATGTACAATATTTTTCTAATTTACAACTGGAGGAAATACTGTATATTTTACAGTTTTCTTTGACCATATAATTTAGGCTACTTTCACACTTGTGTTTTGTCCATGACGGATCCGTTCAGATAATACAACCGTCTGCATCCGTTCAGAATGGATCCATTTGTATTATCTTTAACATAGCAAAGACGTATCCGTCTTGAACACCATTGAAAGTCAATACAGGACGGATCTGTTTTCTATTGTGCCAGATTGTCAGTGAAAACGGATCCATCCCTATTGACTTACATTGTGTGCCAGGACGGACCTGTTTGGCTCAGTTTTATCAGACGGACACCAAAACGCTGCAAGCAGCTTTATGGTGTCCATCTCCAAAGCGGAACTGATGCAAACTGATGCATTCTGAACGGATCCTTTTCCCAAGGGCAGGGCTTATTTGACCAAATTTCACCAACTGAAATGTTGGTATGAGTTCTCCTGATCTGGCTGCACAGTAGCATTAGGTTGCCATGGGAAATTGCATCTTTAAAGAACATTGGGCCTTGCAGCTATGTAAGGGAGGGGCTGCCATGAGATCCTTGCTTGCTGATTGCAATTAATTCCTGATAGACCCCGATCTTCCTGGATATTAGGCCTGCCTTGGTCTCGGGACTGTTTGCCTTGTACCTGTAATTCCACTCCTTGCTCTGACACATTCCTTGTTGTATGTGAACCACTTTCCTGGTGATAACCTTTGGCACGTACTATGCACTTTTTCAGTTACTATGACACTGTGTACTTATATGAGTCCAATCCAAGCAAATGTCTTGCGATTAAATATGATGGTAACTTATGTTCTTAAATGAAATTAACTTAAATTAAGTCATATTCTTGTTTTGCAGACCCTAAACCACAGATCTGCAAAACATGGGAACAGATCTGCAAAACATGTGCACCCCGCTTCACTGTGTGGACCCATTGACATGACCTATCTTTTGCGGAGCAGAGGCACAGACCTAGAATGCAGCTTTACACACAAGTTTTGTTATTGTCATGAGAGTTTGTGAGTCTTAGTGAGTCTAAGGCCTCATGCACACGAACGTTTTTTTTCACGGTCCGCAAAAACAGGGTCAGTAGGTCCGTGATCCGTGACCGTTTTTTCGTCCGTGGGTCTTCCTTGATTTTTGGCGGATCCACGGACATGAAAAAAAAGTCATTTTGGTGTCCGCCTGGCCGTGCGGAGCCAAACGGATCCGTCCTGAATTACAATGCAAGTCAATGGGGACGGATCCGTTTGACGTTGACACAATATGGTGCCATTTCAAACGGATCCGTCCCCATTGACTTTCAATGTAAAGTCCGGAGTCCCTTTTATACCATCAGATCGGAGTTTTCTCCAATCCGATGGTATATTTTAACTTGAAGCGTCCCCATCACCATGGGAACGCCTCTATGTTAGAATATACTGTCGGATATGAGTTAGATCGTGAAACCTCATTTCCGACAGTATATTCTAACACAGAGGCGTTCCCATTGTGAGGGGGACGCTTCTAGTTAGAATATACTACAAACTGTGTACATGACTGCCCCCTGCTGCCTAGCAGCATCCGATCTCTTACAGGGGGCCGTGATCAGCACAATTAACCCCTCAGGTGCCGCACCTGAAGGGGTTAATTGTACTATCATATCCCCCTGTAAGAGATCAGGGCTGCCAGGCAGCAGGGGGCAGCCCCCCCCTCCCCAGTTTGAATATCATTGGTGGCCAGTGCGGCCCCCCCTTCCTCCATTGTAATAAATCGTTGGTGGCACAGTGTGCGCCCCCCCCCCTTCCTCCCTCTATTGTAATAATTCGTTGGTGGCACAGTGTGCCCCCCCTCGCCCCCCCCTTCCTCCCTCTATTGTAATAATTCGTTGGTGGCACAGTGTGCGCCCCCCCCCCCCTTCCTCCCTCTATTGTAATAAATCGTTGGTGGCAATCATTGGCCCCCCTCCCTCTATAGCATTAACAACATTGGTGGCCAGTGTGCGGCCTCCCATCTTGCGCCCCCCCCCCCACGATCATTGGTGGCAGCGGGTTACTAGCAATAGTACAATAGTACAAGATTCATACTTACCTGGGAGCTGCGATTTTCGTGTCCGGCCGGGAGCTCCTCCTACTGGTAAGTGACGGTTCATTTAGCAATGCGCCGCACAGACCCTGTCACTTACCAGTAGGTGGAGCTCCCGGCCGGACACAAACATCGCAGCAGCAGGTAAGTATGAATCTTCTACTATTGTACTATTGCTAAGTAACCATGGCAACGAGGACTGTAGTAGCGTCCTGGTTGCCATAGTTACCGATCGGAGCCCCAGCGATTAAACTGGGACTCTGATCGGAACTCCGCTGCCACCAATGATGGGGGGGGGGGGGAGATGGGAGGCCGCACACTGGCCACCAACGTTGTTAATGCTATAGAGGGAGGGGGGGGGCAATGGGGGGCGCACACTGTGCCACCAACGATTTATTACAATAGAGGGAGGAAGGGGGGGGGCGCACACTGTGCCACCAACGAATTATTACAATAGAGGGGGGGGGGGCCGCACTGGCCACCAATGATATTCAAACTGGGGAGGGGGGGGAGGGTCTGCCCCCTGCTGCCTGGCAGCCCTGATCTCTTACAGGGGGATATGATAGTACAATTAACCCTTTCAGGTGCCGCACCTGAAGGGGTTAATTGTGCTGATCACGGCCCCCTGTAAGAGATCGGGTGCTGCCAGGCAGCAGGGGGCAGTCTTGTACACAGTTTGTAGTGTATTCTAACTAGAAGCGTCCCCATCACCATGGGAACGCTTCTGTGTTAGAATATACTGTCGGTTCTGAGTTTTCACGAAGTGAAAACTCAGCTTTGAAAAAGCTTTATGCAGACGGATCTTCGGATCCGTCTGTATAAAAACTAACCTACGGCCACGGATCACGGACACGGATGCCAATCTTGTGTGCATCCGTGTTCTTTCACGGACCCATTGACTTGAATGGGTCCGTGAACCGTTGGCCGTGAAAAAAATAGGTCAGGTCATATTTTTTTCACGGCCAGGAAACACGGATCACGGATGCGGCTGCAAAACGGTGCATTTTCCGATTTTTCCACGGACCCATTGAAAGTCAATGGGTCCGCGAAAAAAAACGGAAAACGGCACAACGGCCACGGGTGCACACAACGGTCGTGTGCATGAGGCCTTAAAAGATTAGGGGCACAAATCCTAAGACAAATGTATTGCTCCCCTCCAAAAAGAATGACTGTGTGTGTGTATATATATATATTTATATAAATATTTATATAAATATATTGTGACACAGTGAGAGGTTTGGTCTGGGAAAACAGGTATTTTCCTCCCAGCATGTGCTGCTGGGCTGATTTACAGCCAGGTAAGATCAAATACCGGACCAGATTTTAAGTGCCGGTTCGGGATTTGGCAGCACCTGGCTGTCCTTAAATAGGCAGCTGGGCTCAGAAGCCATGTCTCTGTGCTGGGATCTGGGAGCCTTGAGTCTGGATGAAGGCTTGCTACCTGTTTGGCATCGAAACCTACCTGGCGATGTATGAGAAAGTGGCCATCAGGGAAAAGCTACCCCGTGACCAGTGGGCTGAGGTCGTTGCTCCGTTCCAGGCATCCGATTTCCAGACGGTGTATTTCGACTTGCTGGACAATCAAGCTGCCGACTACCAGAACGTCAAGGGTGAGATTCTGGCAAGACTGGGGGTGAATGTGTTGGTCTGGGGCCCAGGGGGTACATCAGTGGGGGTTTAAGCCGGCTGAGCCTGCGAGGACCCAGTATTATGACTTACTCCACCTCTTGCAAAAGTGGCTACAGCCTGAAGTGCTGAGTCCCCCGGCTATGCCGGATAGACTATTAGCCGATATGTTCTGGACGGCTTTGCAATACCCTCTCCTGCACTGTGTCTGTCAGGGGTCTCCTGGCAATGCTTTTGAGATGGTGGACCTGGTGGAACGCTATGAAGCTACCAGGAATCTAATGTAGGGTTCTGTCGGGAGGGGGGGTCGGCAAACCCAAAAATCTCCACCCCAGGCACAGAGATTTGAGCCGATAAAACCCGCCCGGGATGTACCCACAGAGGACCTAGCTCTGATAGTCTGCTGGCGGTGTCAGGAGCATGGCCATTTAAGGGCTGACTGTCCCCATCGGGTTGAGTCCATGGACACTAACTATGGCTACCGTCAGTCGCTAAATGCCAGGAGGCTGTGTGCAACAGGTACCCCAGAATCTCTAGATCACTTGTGCCAGGTGGAAGTGGGAGACACTCCGGCGGAGGCTCTGCTGGACTCAGGGAGTCTGGTGACCCTAGTAAGGGCTACCCTGGTGTGGTCCACTGAGTATACTGTCCGGAAAGTGATTGCACTCACGGAGACTTAAAAGACTAACCCACTGCCCTGGTGTCTCTAACCACAGGGACTGGCAGATGGACTCACGAAGTGGCAGTTGCCCCAAATTTTCACTATGAACTTATAATAGGGAGAGACTTACCGGGCTTCCCGGCACTGTGGCCTGCTATGAGAGTGACTGATACCCATGAGACAGGGGTAACCCTAGTAGAGTGGCCCGGCTCAGGGGGGAGACCAGAACCCTGGGAACCTGAGACCGAAGGGCCAGCAGTAGGGGTGACCGCCACTTTGGTGGAAGAGGGGGAGACAACCCCACTAAGTGTTATGGTGGGAGACGTGGAGGACTTGCCGCCGGGTCCTGAATTGGCAGACCTCAATGTCTCCGGGAATCATTTTGGTACCGCCTGTAGAGGGAAGTCAGGTGGGCGTATGTATTTGGATATATATATGTATCTGCCCCTTCATTGATATGTGTAGGTATATATATATATATATATATATATATATATATGTATATATGTGTGTGTGTGTATATATATATATATATATATATATATATATGGGCCTATAACTGACCATGTATGCCCCAGGTTTATAATGAGTATATATGTGTATATAGATGCACTCCAAGTATCTATATACATATATATACTTAAATGCGGCCAATCTTATGCCTCCAGGTGGCCGGTGACTTCAAAGGCTAAGGGATCAATAGATCTGAGGCCTCTTGTTGAGTTTCCCCAGCTTATCAGCCTAGTTACTATGCTCTCCCCCACCTTGTGTTTGTGATATGGCTGGGCGTGTGGTGCTGCTAGCCTCAGGGGGCCAACTGGCTGTCCTGAGTGCAGGCATACGTCACAGTCACACTATGATGTCACATCCCTGAGGAGGGGGGAGGTGAGCTGTTTCTGAGGCTGATATATGAGCCCCAAGCCAGGAACAGGAGGTCTCTTGGAACTGGACTACAAACAGAGACTGTCACCGCCAGTTCTGTGAGAAGATCTGGCAGACGTTCTTCTCTACCTCTTGTATGATGTTCTTTGTTTTGGTTTCACTTTCTAATCTCTTTTCCTTCTGCCAGGTGTCACTTATTTCGACTAATCGTCTTCCTTTATAATCCCTCCCATATTGCCTCACTTTGCGGTTTATACTACTTCCTGGATGAGGTGTTCACTGCTGGACGCTGCTTCTGCTGTTTTTTACAGATAAGTCATTTACTTTATTGTGTTTCCTTGCTGACTTGATTCTAGGTGACAGTGACTCCGTCCGTATTAAGTGCAGGGAGCCAGTAGTCGTGTCCCCTCACTAGTATAGGGTTTTCAAGTGTCACACAGTATTAGGTACACAGGGAATGCAATCGTCTACCATACAGACCCTTGCATGTGCACAGCAGTCAGGGAGAGCTCTTAGGGTTTTATAAGGCTCACCTATAAGCTCCTTAGTTTGGGATCAAGCCAGTCGCTCGTTTATTTATATGTTCCAGCTATCTGCTAACTTCATCCATGAGATTATAAACCGCCATAACCGTCTTAAGCATGGATCCGGTTTCAGCCTTGATTGACCGCATGCAAGGTCTTTCGCTGGAGGTAGCAGATCTCCGTAAAACTGTGTCTCAGTTTCAGGTGACCGGTTCTGCTGGCATTCATGGAGTTTGTTCCGAGCCTAAGATCTCGCTCCCAGGTACGTTCTCCGGGGGTAGTGAGAATTTTGTTCGCTTTAGAGAGGCTTGCAAACTCCATTTTCGTCTACTTCCCCATTCCTCTGGTCATGAGGAGCAGAGGGTGGGGATCATCATCTCGCTGCTCAGGGATAACGCTCATTCTTGGGCCTTTTTCGCTGCCGGTGGGGGCACGGGCCCTCCAATCGGTGGATGAATTTTTTGTAGCCCTGGGGCAAATATATGATGACCCGGATCGTATTGCTCTGGCTGAATCTAAACTGCGTCTTTTATGCCAGGGTAAACAGTCCGGAGAGATATATTGTTCTGAATTTCGGAGATGGGCAGCTGATACTGGTTGGAATGATGCTGCACTCCGAAGTAAATTTTGCCATGGTCTTTCGGAAAGATTGAAAGATGCATTCGCTTTTCATGAGAGACCAGCGTCGTTAGAGTCAGCCATGTCTCTAGCTGTTCGTATTGACAGGCATCTTAGAGAGAGAGAGGAGACTACTCTTTGTCATATTCAGCCAAAGGACAGTGGGGCTGTCTCATTCAGTGCGCAGCTCTCAGAGGAGGGTTTGTTTCTGTTGTGGGGGTATAAATCATTTGGCTAATGTTTGCCCCTCTAAGAGATTCATGGCGTTTTCTGAGGGTAATAAAAACAAAACAAAAAAAAAAAAAAAAACTCTAAAAACTTTCCATTTGCTACTATTGGCAAGGTTGATGCGGAAATTGTAGGTTTGCCGTTTGCTTGTAGTTCCCGTTTTCTCCTACCTGCCAGGGTGGCGCTAGACAGCAAGAACATTGTTTGTGAGATTTTTGTAGATAGTGGAGCAGCTGTCAATCTCATTGATAATCAATTTGCAACAACGCATGGTTTCCAGGTATGCACTTTGGAAAAGGATATACCTGTTTTTGCTATCGATTCCGCTCCACTTTCTCAAAGATCGTTAAAGGGCATAGTTCACAATATCCGTTTGACTGTGGGTGACGCTCATGTTGAGGATATGTCATGTTTCGTCTTAAGCGGATTACCTACTCCTCTAGTGTTGGGGCTACCCTGGCTCACTAAAGATAACCCCACCATTGATTGGCAAGCAAGGCAAATAAATGGTTGGAGTGAGTTTTGCAGAGAGAATTGCCTCACGGCGTCTTTCAGAGGTTTCTACCAAGACTGTGCCATCTTTTCTCTCTGAATTTTCGGATGTGTTTTCCGAGAGTAGTGTCCAGGAGTTGCCCCCTCACCGGGAGTACGACTGCCCTATTAATCTCATCCCAGTCGCCAAGCTGCCAAAATCACGTCTATACAATCTCTCCCAACCTGAAAGAGTCGCTATGCGTACTTATATCTCTGAGAGCCTGAGAAAGAGCCTGAGAAATCTGACCCTCGAAGTCACCTGTTGCCGCTGTTTTTTTTTTTGTTAAGAAAAAAGATGCTTCTTTAAGGAGGACCTTTCACTACTCTACAAACTAAAAACTAACTATATCAGTGGGCAGAGCGGCGCCCAGGGGTCCCCCTGCACTTACTAGTATGTCTGTGCGCCGCTCCGTTCGCCCGGTATAGGCTTCGGTGTCTGCGCTCCCTCTGCTGTACTGGAGTGATTTCTTGTATGAGGCGTGTCCCTTGCTGCAGCGCTGGCCAATCGCAGCGCACAGCTCATAGCCAGGCTATGACATACTAGTAAGTGCAGGGGGACCCCTGGGCGCCGCTATGCCCACTGATATAGTTAGTTTTTAGTTTGTAGAGTAGTGAAAGGTCCTCTTTAAGACCTTGTCTGGATTTCAGGGAGCTGAACCGTATCACGATTGGTGACCCATATCCGCTTCCTCTGATCCCGGACCTGTTTAACCAGATTGTTGGGGCTAAAGTTTTTTCTAAGTTGGATTTAAGAGGGGCATACAACCTAGTCAGGGTCAGGGAAGGGGACGAATGGAAGACGGCCTTCAATACCCCTGAGGGTCATTTCGAGAATTTAGTTATGCCCATTGGTTTGATGAATGCTCCGGCCGTCTTCCAACATTTTGTGAACAGCATTTTTTATCATTTAATGGGGAAATTTGTACTGGTGTATCTAGATGACATTTTGATTTTTTCTCCTGATTTCAATACTCAACGGGACCACCTATGTCAGGTCTTGCTGATTCTGCGGGTAAATAAATTTTACGCTAAACTGGAAAAATGTGTGTTTGCAGTTCCGGAGATTCAATTTCTTGGTTTTCTTCTCTCCGCTTCTGGTTTTCGGATGGACCCTGAGAAGGTCCGCGCTGTGCTTGATTGGGAGCTTCCTGAGAATCAGAAGGCACTGATGCGGTTTTTGGGTTTTGCCAATTATTACAGAAAGTTCATTTTGAATTATTCCTCTGTTGTTAAGCCACTCACTGATATGACTAAAAAGGGGGGTGGATTTTTCCTCGTGGTCGGTAGATGCGCTTAAAGCCTTTTCTAGTATTAAAGAGAGTTTTGCTTCCGCTCCCATTTTGGTACAACCTGATGTCTCTCTACCTTTTATTGTTGAGGTGGATGCTTCTGAGGTGGGTGTGGGTGCGGTCTTATCTCACGGTCCCTCTCCTGCCAAATGGCGACCGTGTGCCTTTTTCTCAAGGAAACTCTCCTCTGCAGAGAGAAATTACGATGTGGGAGATAGGGAGTTGTTGTCCATCAAATTAGCTTTTGAGGAATGGCGCCATTGGTTAGAGGGAGCCAGACACCCTATTACCGTGTTCACCGACCATAAGAATCTGGCCTACTTGGAATCGGCCAAGCGTCTGAACCCGAGACAGGTCAGATGGTCTTTGTTCTTTTCTAGGTTTAATTTTGTTGTTACGTTCTGCCCTGGGGTTAAAAATGTGAAGGCGGATGCCCTGTCACGTTGTTTTCTGGGAGGGGGGAACTTTGAAGACCCGGGTCCCATTTTGGCTGAAGGGGTGGTCGTCTCTGCTCTTTATCCTGATTTGGAGGCAGAGGTTCAGGCAGCCCAGGCAGAGGCTCCTGATCTTTGTCCTCCTGGGAGGTTGTTTGTGCCTCTCGCTTTACGACACAAGGTTTTTAAGGAGCACCACGATACTGTCCTTGCTGGGCACCCGGGGAGTAGAGCCACAGTGGATCTCATTGCTCAGAGATTCTGGTGGCCGGCTCTTCGTAAGATGGTTGAGGGTTTTGTGGCAGCCTGCGAGACCTGCGCTTGTGCCAAGGTCCCTCATTCACGGCCATCGGGTTCTCTCCTCCCGTTACCCATTCCTTCTGTCCATGGACTTCATTACAGACCTGCCTCGTACCTCGGGGAAGACTGTGATTCTGGTGGTAGTGGACCGTTTTAGCAAAATGGCACATTTTATTCCCTTTCCTGGGTTACCCAATGCTAAGACGCTGGCGCAAGCGTTTGTTGATCATATTGTTAAATTGCATGGCATTCCTTCAGACATCGTTTCTGATAGGGGCACGCAATTTGTTTCCAGATTCTGGAAGGCCTTCTGTTCTTGCTTGGGGGTTCGGTTGTCGTTCTCTTCTGCTTTTCACCCGCAGTCGAATGGTCAGACCGAACACGTCAATCAGAATCTGGAGACATATCTGTTTTGTGGCGGAGAATCAGGAGGATTGGTATTCTTTTTTGTCCCTTGCTTTAAATAACCGTCGCCAGGAGTCCTCTGATAAGTCAAAAATTTTTGGGGCATATGGGTTTCATCCGCAGTTTGGGACATTCTCTGGAGAGGGATCTTCTGGTTTACCTGATGAGGATTTTCCTCGTCTTTGTCCTTTATTTGGCAAAAGATTCAGGGTAATCTGAAGAGGATGAGTGAGAGATATAAGCGTGTGGTGGATAAGAGACGTGTGCCTGGTCCGGACCTGAATGTTGGTGATCTGGTGTGGTTGTCTACAAAGAATATCAAACTGAAGGTTCCCTCCTGGAAGTTGGGTCCTAAGTTTATTGGGCCTTACAAGATCTTGTCCGTCATCAATCCCGTTGCCTTCCGTCTTGATCTTCCTCAGACTTGGAAGATCCATAATGTTTTTCACAAGTCCCTATTAAAACCTTATGTCCAACCCACTGTACCCTCCTCTTTGCCTCTTCCGATTATTGTTGATGGTAATCTTGAATTTCAGGTGTCTAGGATTGTGGATTCTCGCATTATCCGCGGTTCTCTTCAGTACCTCGTTCATTGGGAGGGTTATGGTCCTGAGGAGAGGATGTAGGGTCCCAGTGGCGGACATTAAGGCCACTCGTCTCATCAGGGCTTTCCATAGGTCTCATCCGGAGAAGGTGGGCTCTGAGTGTCCGGAGTCCACCCGTAGAGGGAGGGGTACTGTCACCGCCAGTTCTGTGAGAAGATCTGGCAGACATTCTTCTCTACCTCTTGTATGATGTTGTCACGGCTGAGGATGGGGGAAATCCTCAGCCGTGTGGAGCCCGGTGATGTTACGGCTGCTTGGCCATGAAGACAGGATTAGGGAGCAGGTCACCTCCTAAAGGCATCCCTAACCTGACCCTGACTCCTAGCTACATGAGCCAACCTTGATGGTAGGAGGGCCCATGCTCCGGAACCTAGAAGTCCCTGCTAGCCCTCAAGATGGCCCTAAGCTAGGAGCTGAGTAAGACAGCCCACTCCTCCTAGACACGGAGGAGCAGGAGTCTCAACGGCCAAGCTGCTGTAAAAGGGGAGACATAAACAGCTCTATGGATATGGCAGGTGAACAAAGAGTTCCACCTACCTGCCACAGCCTTGCTGACTGGATCCCTGTGTAAGCAGGATGCAGATCACAATCGCATCCCCACACAGGGACCCAGATCCATAGCTGCACAAAATCACATATAAAACATCACACGGACATCACACATAACTAGAAATAACTTAAAGCGACATTATGGTTATGACCACAGGGGTGGCTCTTACTGGCAGGTAATAAAGACATGAGGCTGCTCTCAGCTAAGCATGGCTGAAGCAACCTGCAGGCCTGCAAAAGCAGTGAGGCTTTATAGGCCAAGAAGCCACACCCCACAGTCGGACACACCCAGTGCACACACACACTAGGAAGGAGATTAACCCTTCCAACACCAGGGAAGGGAAAACACCACTTAAAGGAGACGTGCACACAATAACATAAAAAGGAAGTGCACACATACACACATAACCCAAAACCGCATGCACAACGTAGCGAGCTGCAATGGCACAGCTCAGCCTGCTACGCTGCCACATACACACTGTTGCCAGCGGCAACCACAGGTGAGGCAAATACCACAGCCCTCACCTGTGATTGAACACCAAAGAAAACCGCTGACAACCGCATGCGGTTCAGGAGTCACGGTCATAGCCATGGCCGTGACACTCCCACCCCTCAAAGCCCCCCCACCAAAAAAAGACACGTGAGGGACTCACACAAGGGGATGAGAGAAGGGGACGTCCACTCTCAGGACATGGTTCCCAGAAAGTCGCCGTCAGCTGCATCCTCTCCCAGCACAACACAGCCAGTCCGACGAGGCCTGCAGCCCACACCAGCGACACAGGAATGGAACCACTGAGAGTGGACGAGGGGACTCTCCACTCACGTCCCCACTCCAGTCGATGCCAGCAGACACTCCTAACCAGCATGCAGCCGGACCACTTACGGAGTGCTGCCAGCAGACGACCAGAGATGGGAACATGGAGAGGGACGAGGGATCCCCAACACGGACACGGAAGGTAAGGTGGCGGGGAATAAGCCACCAACCGTGCCGTTAACGGAGAACCCCCAGGAACGCTCTCCCTCCGGAGAACGCGCATGCAGGCCACAGAGGTATGGCACTGCCTGCTGCACCCTCTTTCGAAGGTATGCATACCGCATACCAAACACACACCACGTGTAACTAAAATCAGGGGGAACGCCAAACGAGGCAACGATGATGGCGGGGAAAGCCACTCACTGCGTCGTCAGAGGCGAAACCCCCAGAACGCTCTCCCTCCGAAGAGCGCGCATGTACTCCTTCGCAGACGGCGGTACATGCTACACCCTCTTTCGAGGAAGTGCATACTCCCACCCCTCAAAGCCCCTCCCAACAACAAAAGGGGAAGGTTGGTGAGGCACAAAAACAATGGGAGGGGGGGAGGGGAAAGACAAACAAAAGGGGACACCAACACGGACAACGGTGAGCAAGGAATGGCGGGGAATGCCACTCACCGCGCCGTGAATGGTGAAAGCCCCATAACGCTCTCCCTCCGGAGAACGCGCATGCACCCCATCCGTAGAAAGCGGTGCATGCTTTACCCTCTTTCGAGGGAACGCCACGTAAGAAGCGACTGTGGTCATACTGTCACGGCTGAGGATGGGGGAAATCCTCAGCCGTGTGGAGCCCGGTGATGTTACGGCTGCTTGGCCATGAAGACAGGATTAGGGAGCAGGTCACCTCCTAAAGGCATCCCTAACCTGACCCTGACTCCTAGCTACATGAGCCAACCTTGATGGTAGGAGGGCCCATGCTCCGGAACCTAGAAGTCCCTGCTAGCCCTCAAGATGGCCCTAAGCTAGGAGCTGAGTAAGACAGCCCACTCCTCCTAGACACGGAGGAGCAGGAGTCTCAACGGCCAAGCTGCTGTAAAAGGGGAGACATAAACAGCTCTATGGATATGGCAGGTGAACAAAGAGTTCCACCTACCTGCCACAGCCTTGCTGACTGGATCCCTGTGTAAGCAGGATGCAGATCACAATCGCATCCCCACACAGGGACCCAGATCCATAGCTGCACAAAATCACATATAAAACATCACACGGACATCACACATAACTAGAAATAACTTAAAGCGACATTATGGTTATGACCACAGGGGTGGCTCTTACTGGCAGGTAATAAAGACATGAGGCTGCTCTCAGCTAAGCATGGCTGAAGCAACCTGCAGGCCTGCAAAAGCAGTGAGGCTTTATAGGCCAAGAAGCCACACCCCACAGTCGGACACACCCAGTGCACACACACACTAGGAAGGAGATTAACCCTTCCAACACCAGGGAAGGGAAAACACCACTTAAAGGAGACGTGCACACAATAACATAAAAAGGAAGTGCACACATACACACATAACCCAAAACCGCATGCACAACGTAGCGAGCTGCAATGGCACAGCTCAGCCTGCTACGCTGCCACATACACACTGTTGCCAGCGGCAACCACAGGTGAGGCAAATACCACAGCCCTCACCTGTGATTGAACACCAAAGAAAACCGCTGACAACCGCATGCGGTTCAGGAGTCACGGTCATAGCCATGGCCGTGACAGATGTTCTTTGTTTTGGTTTCACTTTCTCATCTCCTTTCCTTCTGCCATGTGTCACTTATTTCGACTAATCGTCTTCCTTTATAATCCCTCCCATGCTGCCTCACTTTGCGGTTTATACTACTTCCTGGATGAGGTGTTCACTGCTGGAGGCTGCTTCTGCTGTTTGTTCAGATAAGTCATTTACTTTATTGTGTTTCCTTGCTGGCTTGATTCTAGGTGACCCTGACTCTATCTGTATTAAGTGCAGGGAGCCGGTGGTCGTGTCCCCTCACTATTATAGGGTTTTCAGGTGTCACACAGTATTAGGTACGCGGGCATGCAATCGTCTACCATACAGACCCTTGCATGTGCATAGCAGTCAGGGACAGCTCTTAGGGTTTCATAGGGCTCACCTATAAGCTCCTTAGTTTGGGATCAAGCCAGTCGCTCTTTATTTATATGTTCCAGCTATCTGCTAACTCCAGGAATAATTTTGGTACCGCCTGTAGAGGGAAGTCAGGTGGGCGTATGTATTTGGATATATATATGTATCTGCCCCTTCATTGATATGTGTAGGTATATATATATATATATATATTCACTGCTCAAAAAAATAAAGGGAACACTTAAACAACACAATGTAACTCCAAGTCAATCACACTTCTGTGAAATCAAACTGTCCACTTAGGAAGCAACACTGAGTAACAATCAATTTCACATGCTGTTGTGCAAATGGGATAGACAACAGGTGGAAATTATAGGCAATTAGCAAGACACCCCCAATAAAGGAGTGGTTCTGCAGGTGGTGACCAACGACCACTTCTGCTTCCTGGCTGATGTTTTGGTCACTTTTGAATGCTGGCGGTGCTTTCACTCTAGTGGTAGCATGAGACGGAGTCAACAACCCACACAAGTGGCTCAGGTAGTGCAGCTTATCCAGGATGGTACATCAATGCGAGCTGTGGCAAGAAGGTTTGCTATGTCTGTCAGCGTAGTGTCCAGAGCAGGGAGGCTCTACCAGGAGACAGTCCAGTACATCAGGAGACGTGGAGGAGGCCATAGGAGGGCAACAACTCAGCAGCAGGACCGCTACCTCCGCCTTTGTGCAAGGAGGAACAGGAGGAGCACTGCCAGAGTCCTGCAAAATGACCTCCAGCAGGCCACAAATGTGCATGTGTCTGCTAAAACGGTCAGAAACAGACTCCATGAGGGTGATATGAGGGCCCGACGTCCACAGGTGGGGGTTGTGCTTACGTTTGGCATTTGCCAGAGAACACCAACATTGGCAAATTCGCCACTGGCGCCCTGTGCTCTTCACAGATGAAAGCAGGTTCACACTGAGCACATGTGACAAACGTGACAGAGTCTGGAGATGCCGTGGAGAACGTTCTGCTGCCTGCAACATCCTCCAGCATGACCGGTTTGGCATTGGGTCAGTAATGGTGTGGGGTGGCATTTCTTTGGAGGGCCGCACAGCCCTCCATGTGCTCGCCAGAGGTAGCCTGACTGGCATTAGGTACCCAGATGAGATCCTCAGACCCCTTGTGAGACCATATGCTGGTGCGGTTGGCCCTGGGTTCCTCCTAATGCAAAACAATGCTAGACCTCATGTGGCTGGAGTGTGTCAGCAGTTCCTGCAAGACGAAGGCATTGATTCTATGGACTGGCCCGCCCGTTCCCCAGACCTGAATCCAACTGAGCACATCTGGGACATCATGTCTCGCTCTATCCACCAACGTCACGTTGCACCACAAACTGTCCAGGAGTTGGCCGATGCTTTAGTCCAGGTCTGGGAGGAGATGCCTCAGGAGACCATCCGCCACTTCATCAGGAGCATGCACAGGCATTGTAGGGAGGTCATAAAGGCACATGGAGGCCACACACACTACTGAGCCTCATTTTGACTTGTTTTAAGGACATTACATCAAAGTTGGATCAGCCTGTAGTGTGTTTTTCCACTTTAATTTTGAGTGTGACTCCAAATCCAGACCTCCATGGGTCCAGCTCAGCGAGCCCAGAGTCGGGTCTATAATCGGCAGGCTCGGGTCCCGGGTGATCGGGTTTTGGTTCTGGTGCCGACCGTGGATAGTAAGTTCCTGTCTAGGTGGCAGGGGCCCTACGAGGTTCTCGAGAAAATTGGAGATGTAAACTACAAGGTACACCTGCCAGGGCGGCGAAAGCTGGAGCAGGTTTACTATGTGAATTTACTCAAACCATGGAAAGATAGTGAAACCTGTACAGAAAACAGCCCGCGGCAGGGTTTTCTAGGAGAAGAGGTACCGGCCCCTCTGTATGATCCAAGAGAGGAGGCTGCTACAGTAAAAATGGCTGACAGCCTCTCCTCTAAACAGACTAAGGAGGCCAGGAAGTTCATTAGTCGGAACACGGATGTGTTCTCGGACCTCCCTGGACGCACTTCCATAATCCAGCATGACATTGTCACTGAGCCTCAGGCAAAAGTCCGATTAAAACCATACCGGGTACCCGAGGCTCAGCGACAAGCCATATCGGAGGAGGTGCAGCTAATGTTGCAGCTAGATGTCATTGAGGAGTCAAAAAGTGAGTGGGCCAGTTCTATAATATTGATACCCAAGTCGGACGGGACGTTGCGGTTTTGTAACGACTTTCGAAAACTTAACAAGGTTTCCAAATTCAATGCATATCCCATGCCTCGGGTGGATGAGCTCATGGAGAAGTTAGGACAAGCCCGGTATTTTTCTGTTTTGGACCTCACGAAAGGGTACTGGCAGGTGCCCTTAATGGAGGCTGCCAAAGAGAAAACTGCCTTCATCACGCCTGAGGGGTTGTATCAATACAAGGTCTTACCCTTTGGTCTGCATGGCGCCCCCGACACTTTTCAGCAACTAATGGACATTGTGCTTCGTCCACATTGTCGGTACGCTTCGGCTTACCTGGACAATATTGTTATCCACAGTACTGACTGGGAAAGTCACCTACCTAAAGTGCAGGCTGTAGTGGACTCCCTTCGGAAAGCTGGCCTAACCGCTAACCCCAAAAAAATGTGCGATAGGGTTAGAAGAGACCAAGTACCTGGGGTATTTCATTGGGCGCGGAGTCATCAAACCCCAAGTGAACAAAATAGAGGTGATACGGAATTGGCCCCGACCTGTCACCACTAGGCAAATAAAGTCATTCCTGGGAATAGTGGGCTATTCCATGAGGTTTGTTCCCCACTTTGCTACTTTAGGCGCTCCCTTCACAGGGCTCTTGAAGAGACACAAGTCAATGATGGTTCACTGGGATGATCGGGCGGAAGAGGCTTTCTCCGCTTTGAAGTCAGCCCTGTGCGGGTCCCCGGTTTTGGTGACGCCCGACTTCAAAAGGGAGTTTATAGTACAGACCGATGCATCTGAAGTAGGCCTCGGTGCTGTACTATCTCAGGAAGTCAACGGGGAGGAGCATCCTCAGCCGTAAGCTCACCCCAGCTGAGACCCAGTATAGTATAGTGGAAAGAGAGTGCCTGGCTATCAAGTGGGCACTAAAATTTCTCCGCTATTATTTATTGGGGAGAAAATTCCACCTGGTGACTGACCACTCCCCTCTCAAGTGGATGAGCCAGGCCAAGGACAGAAATGCCTGGGTCACCCGACGGTTTCTCTCCCTACAAAACTTTAAATTTTCGGTGGAACACAGGCCAGTTACAGGGAAACGCGGATGCCCTGTCCCGGGTACACTGTCTGGCGTGTGTTCACCTCCTCAGGGTTAAACAAAGGGGGAAGGTATGTGACACAGTGAGAGGTTTGATCTGGGAAAACAGTTATTTTCCTCCCAGCATGTGCTGCTGGGCTGATTTACAGCCAGTTGAGGTCAAATACCAGACCAGATTTTAAGTGCCAGTTCGAGTTTTGGCAGCACCTGGCTGTCCTTAAATAGGCAGCTGGGCTCAGAAGCCATGTCTCTGTGTTGGGATCTGGGAGCCTTGTGTCTGGACGAAGGCTTGCTACCTGTTTGGATTGAAAACAGGTTGGTGCTGCTATGATCAAGGACTCTTTGAGGCAGAATGGCCGCATGGTGTGAATCACTACCAACACCCCAAGGTGACTTTTTTGCTTGAATATAACTGCTTGTTTTGTCACATGCCTAAAGTGTGAATAAAACACTGAACTGTTTGATCCAAAGAACTTGTTGTTGCCTCTATACTGCGTCCGCTAAACCTGTCTAGCAGAGCAAAACCTCACAATATATATATATATATATATATATATATATATACAGTACAGACCAAAAGTTTGGACACACCTTCTCATTCAAAGAGTTTTCTTTATTTTCATGACTATGAAGGCATCAAAACTATGAATTAACACATGTGGAATTATATACATAACAAACAAGTGTGAAACAACTGAAAATATGTCATATTCTAGGTTCTTCAAAGTAGCCACCTTTTGCTTTGATTACTGCTTTGCACACTCTTGGCATTCTTTTGATGAGCTTCAAGAGGTAGTCCCCTGAAATGGTCTTCCAACAGTCTTGAAGGAGTTCCCAGAGATGCTTAGCACTTGTTGGCACTTTTGCCTTCACTCTGCGGTCCAGCTCACCCCAAACCATCTCGATTGGGTTCAGGTCCGGTGACTGTGGAGGCCAGGTCATCTGGCGCAGCACCCCATCACTCTCCTTCATGGTCAAATAGCCCTTACTTTCAAAGTTTTCCCAATTTTTTGGCTGACTGACTGACCTTCATTTCTTAAAGTAATGATGGCCACTCGTCTTTCTTTACTTAGCTGCTTTTTTCTTGCCATAATACCAATTCTAACAGTCTATTCAGTAGGACTATCAGCTGTGTATCCACCTGACTTCTCCTCAACACAACTGATGGTCCCAACCCCATTTATAAGGCAAGAAATCCCACTTATTAAACCTGACAGGGCACACCTGTAAAGTGAAAAACATTTCAGGGGACTACCTCTTGAAGCTCATCAAGAGAATGCCAAGAGTGTGCAAAGCAGTAATCAAAGCAAAAGGTGGCTACTTTGAAGAACCTAGAATATGACATATTTTCAGTTGTTTCACACTTGTTTGATATGTATATAATTCCACATGTGTTAATTCATAGTTTTGATGCCTTCAGTGTGAATCTACAATTTTCATAGTCATGAAAATAAAGAAAACTCTTTGAATGAGAAGGTGTGTCCAAACTTTTGGTCTGTACTGTATATATATATATATATATATATATATATATATTATAATCTGATTTTTTATGACACAGCGGGCTTAGACTCAACTTTATGTATTCTCTACTTGTGAATAATACAGTCAACAAATATTGCTTTCCTTTTTCTTCTCTGCCTGGCCCAGACTACTAGGGAGACTTCTTCCAGCTGATGTATCTCTGTATATCACTCACCATCCTGCTGTTACCCCTAATAAAGTGGCCCTACACTTTAATAGTCCCCCTACTTTGTTCAATTAATCAGTATTAGTGCTCCTTTTGTGTAAAGTAATAGTGCTCCCACACAGTATTAATTCCCATTGTGCACACCACAAAATAATAATGCTCTCTTTGATGCCCACACAAAGTGTTATCTCTTTGTGTACTCCACAAACTAATAGTACCCCCTTTATGTCCCACAGTAATAGCACCCTCCTTTGTGCCCCACACAATGATAATAATCAATTTGTACCCTTCACAAAGTAATAGTTGCCCCACCCAGTAATAATACACCCTTTATAATAATAGAGGGGGACCTCTTTGTGCTTTAAAAAGTAATAGTTGTCTCTCTTACAGTAATAATCACTCCTTTTTGGTCCTCATAAGGTAATATCACCCACTACATACACTCCCAACCAAGTAATAATTCCTCTTGTATTTACTACAGTAATAGAATGCTAACACAATAAAAATGTTCCCTTTGTGCCCCCTATGTTACTCTACACAGTGATAGTGTCCACCTTTACGCCTAAAAAAATAATAGTCTAAGACTCACACAAGCCCATTCCCATGCTAAGTGGAGCAGCTCATTTCTTGTGTAGTGGCTGAGTAGAGGCAGCGCAATGATGTCACCTATGATGGCCTGCATGTGAATGATAGTATTCAACTATTTCCATGTCCTGAGGTCATGGATACAGTTGTATTGTATATAAAATTGGCCAATTGAACAAATACAGTATCATAGACAGATAACCCACCAATTCAAAAGGCGGAACTTGATTTGATGCATTTTTTAAGCTGGCATTCATGTTATAAAAATAAAATTGTATACTTACATGTTACTGCAGACAAAGGATATACATACAGATACTGTATATGAGCTTTACAAAAGTTTAAGGCAAGTGTGATGAAAATGCTGTAAAGTAAAATGCTTTAAAAATAGAAGTGTCAATAGTTTATTTTTTATCAAATCAATATTTGGTGTTGCCACCCTTTACCTTCAAAACAGCATCAGTTCTTCTAGGTACACTTGTACACAGTTTGTGAAGGAACTCAGCAGGTAGGTTATTCCAAATGGATGAAGATTTCCTCAAATCCTTCTATTTCTTCACGTAATCCCAGACAGACTCGATGATGTTAAGATCAGGACTTTGTGGGGGTCTGGGGGATTCCTTGTTCTTTTTTACGCTGGAGATAATTCTTAATTGCATTGGCTATATGTTTGGGGTCGTTGTCCTGTAGTAGAATACATTTCGAGACAATCAGACAGCTCTTTAAAGGTATTGCATTATGGATAAGTGTCTGCCTGATTTCTCAGCATTGATGACACAACTAATTCTGACCAAATCCCCATTCCGTTTGCTGAAATGCAGCCCCTAACTTGCAAGGAACCTAAGCAATGCATCACTGTTACCTGTAGATATTCATTATTGTACCACCCTCTAACCCTCCATGGAACAAACAGCTTTATGTTACAGCCAAATATTTCCAATTTTGAGTCCAGAGCACCTGCTGACATTTTCTACACCCCACTTTGTATGTTTTCATGCATAGTTGAGTGGAATAAAGGCCAAGTGAGACAGAATTAGAAATATTTGGCTGTAACAGAAGTCCGTTTGTTTACTGAAGGGATGGAGATCAGTACAATAATAAGTGTCTGAAGGTAAAAGTAAAGCATGGTGGCGGTTCTTTACAAGGGCTGTTTTGGGGTTGCTCCGGTACTGGAAGTTGATTCCAGAACTACACAGCTCCTTCCATTGTGTAATGGACTATGCTGGTTAATGCAGCACTGGTCCACTGAAGTAAATGGGAGCAGCACTGTAGTAACCAGCTCTGTCCACTACAGAAGTGGACGGAGCTGTGTAGTTCCTGTACCGCTAACACTAAACAGCTGATTGTGGGGGGGTGGCATCTGAAACCTCTGATGATCAGATATTAATTAGCCTATTTTGAGGACAGACCATCAATAGTAAAATCAACAGTAAACAAAAACTAGAAAAACAGATATGAATGAAGTGGAGGTCAACTATACAAGGAAATGTCTACTTTTAATTGCTTGATAATCTGTTCTATCATAATTGCAACACGAGTCATAGGTTAAGAATAGAAAGTAAAAGAATCAATAGGTCTGTTCCCACTCCCATTATTACATCAGAGCCTAGGCTATTTTAGGATCTTATATTTTGCAAAATCAGTACCATAATATAGTGCACAGATCTTGTAATTGTTATCTAGCGTGAATTCAACACGTGAATCTTCTCATCTATATCAGTGGCTGATTTCAGCTTTGGTAGCAACTTATAATTTGGAGGACAGTCATCACTACTTAAAGAACAACATGGATGCAGCAACTACAATTTATAGAATTTTCTGAAAACGTAATTATAACTATTTCAACTCATACAGAGCAAGAGCTGTCCAAAAGAAACAAAGAAGCCGTTTGGTGATACTTCATGTTCATCTCAACAGTAAATGTCACTACTCTTTTATATTCTATTTATACAATGAATTGTACTGAAGAATCATGGTTTGAACCTCTGCTCAGATTAACTCACTAACATGTACTGTTATTACTTAAAGGGGCAATATGCCATTTACTACGTTGTGTGAATCAACCTGAGCTCTTTTAAGCAATACACAGCCAATAGCTAGAGAAAAACATACCACTACAAGCGTGCAGGACAAAACCCCTGTGGACGGTGGATTTAAAATATAACTTTTAATGGTAATAATAAAATACCACAGACTTGGAAGACGGGGAAGGGTGGGTCTTATCAGTCCAGATAACCAGTACACCCAGGTGAGGGCCTATGCGATGTTACTTGATATCAAAAATGGTTACATGTCAACTGAGATGAGAAATGAGAATCATATATGCAGATATTCAGCAGCCTGGAGGTCACATGGAAATTCCGAACTATATCAGCTGCATTGATCCCTTGAAGACACTACCGTCCAGGGATCTAGAAACTACCATACTATCATAATTGCAATCTAGGCTTTTCAGATCTCTAGACTGCATCTTTGTCTACGGATACTTTTATTTCACCATGTGTCTGCTTATATAGAAGTGGCCCCCTTTCTTGTTCGACACCCATTACCCCCTGATGAGTCCTTAAGTATAGGACGAAACATGGCATGGTAAAGGACAATTTTAGAGTGTATGGCCATTTTTGAGGGTCAGATTCCTCATGGGGTCGCTCCTATCAGGGCGGTTGCTCTGTGTTACATAGGCAAGGTGTGATAGGATGCCTTACCACTCATACAATTGGGTTATATAGGGACATATAAGGGTCTTTTATCATAGGGGTTATATAGGGATGTATATCTATCATTGCTGTCATGGGTAAAAGGGGAAATTTATCAGAGTTGCAAAAAGGGAGGATTATTGGCTTTCGGGACAAGGGTTGCAGTATTTCTAAAGCTGCACAGTTTCTGAACTGTTCACTTGCTGCTGTGATGAAAGTGTATTGTGAGTGGACAAATGGCACCATTGCGAATAAGCGACATGGAAGCTGTGAAGCACCATGTGCCATTTATGAGAGAGGTTAACATCGGCTATGAAGGTGCATGAGGATGGACCGAGACACTTCAGTGGACCAGCTTACTGACAAAATTAACCAGGGGGCTACCAGACGTCTGTCTGAAATAACAATTCAGTAAACTCTATTGCGTATCGAGCTCCAAAGCAGACATATGGTCACTGCACCTCTGCTAACAAAGTTGCTAGGAGTTCCAAGTACTACCCTGACATCTCAATTCCCCAGACTTGAACCCAATTAAGCATCTGTAGGGCCACCTGGATCGTCGTGTTTGCTCTATAGATCCTCTCTCATGTATCCTCCAGCAGCTGTGGGATGCACTGCAGTCAACCTGTGACAAACTATCAGGACTGTAACAGCGTTGCTGTGCGCCTCTGTTCCCCTGCTTACCGTCACAGTCCCAAGCGCCGTGTTCAGTGGTGATCTGCTGCCAGTGCTTCCCATTCACCGCTGCAGTCCTGGGCTCTGTCTGTGTAGGTACTGTTGTTCTGGGATCCGCTCCACAGTTTCCTCTCAGCCCTGGCCACAGCATGCTTGCTTCCTGCAGCACTTCCTTAAGGGCCGATGCGCGTCACTCTCTGTGCTTTATGGGTTAGGTCATGTGATCTCGGTGACCAATCCTAGCCCTCCTGCACATATATAAGCCCCCTTCCCAGATGCCTCAGTGTCAAGGTCCTTGTGTCCTGCTAAGGTTCCTGATATCAGCTTGTGTTCCTGTGTTCCTGACTCTTTCTTGCATTCCTGGACTCAGCTGCCTGTTTGATCCCTGCCTGCTTGCCTTGACTCTCCTGTTGCCGACCCGGATTGCCTGACCTGTACCTGTGCCACCTGCCTGTTTGACTTCACCTCTGGCTCATCTTTTGGTCCTGCACTGTTGCTCCTGGTTATGACTTAGCCTGCTGACAATGCCTGTACCTCTGGTACCTTTCTGAGGTACCTCCAGGTCCACGTGGACCAGCTGCCTCGTGTGCCTATCCTCCGCAAGAGGTAGCGACCTGGTGTTCCCATCGGGAAAGTCTATCCTCACCATCAGGGGTACTGTGAAGATCGAGGGGTTCACTTAGACAACGCCCTTAGAGGAGGTAGAACACGTGGCACAGTGGGTTCACACCCGCTAGTTCGGGACAGTACTCTGAGGCTATGGACCCCGCTAGTCACCTCAAGCCTGTCATTCAGGAATTGTTACATTAAGTGAGGTGTCAGAACGAATCTCAAGATGTCATAATGCAGTTCATGCAAAATGTTGCTGCTCGTCTGGATGCCATCTCTTCTCCAACTACAGCAGGGTCACTAGTCGCTGCTACTCCTGCAATTCCCACACAGATGTATCCGGATTTGTGTGCCGCTGGTGTGCAACTCCCTCTACCATCATGCTATAGTGGAGATCCAAAAACCTGTTTCCCACTGAGCGGTCCAAGGTTGCCTTCATTGTGTCCCTGTTGTCTGATATGGCCCTTGCTTGGGCAAATCCTATTTGGGAACATGTAGGTTCTCAGGAGAGGTCTTGGGAACCAGAAGAGAACATGCTCCGAACTTGATACAAAGGTTTCTGTCTCGTCGTGGACTCAAGAATAGGGGGCGTACAGGGGGGTAGGGGTTACTGTAACAGCGGCTGCTGTGCGCCACTGTTCCCCTGCTTACCGCCGCAGTCCAGGGCGCCGTGTTCAGCGGTGATCTGCTGCTAGTGCTTCCCATTCACCGCTGTCTGGACTCTGTCTGTGTAGGTACTGTCAGTGGCGTACACACAATCCATGGGGCCCCGGTACGAATCCATGGGGCCCCCTCCAACCTGTCTCTCCACCCCCACCCCCCACTACCTCCCCTACCATTCACCCAACATGCCTCCCAACAGTACCGCTTTTTGCGGGGCATGCCGAGTTTGGATGGCAATCCTGCTGTCCTGCCAAACTCTACCTCTGAACAATTTGCCAGGGGCAAGAGTTGGGAGGTATGTACATGTACATAACGGCACACAGCTGTAAAGTATACCGTATTCATGTAAAGCTAAAGTGTAGGGCAAGTGATAGGTAACAATTTTGTAATATACTTTATTTAGCCAAAACATTTAATTTTAGTAGTAAACTGGGGCTGAAATGGCCCTTAGCAGCGCTCTCAGAAATGAGCGTTGCTAAGGGCCATCCGTCTTCTATTTGAAAAGGGGAGACGGGTTGTGCGGGCGCTGTGCTTCTGCCTCCCGTGCTCCCCTGGTGGCCACAGGCGTCTTAGGAGTTAAAATAATATGTATATTCACCATTTCTATGATATCTAATGCTCCGGTACACTTACTAACCTGCCTTCCCTGCGATAATTACTCATGAAGCAGCTGCCGGAAGTAAACGCTCACTGCACACAGTGCTTCAACTTCCGGCGGCTGCTTTATGAGTGATTATCACAGGGAAGGCAGTGTTATACTCATAGGCGTCGCTACAGGGGGGCAAGAGGTTGCAATTGCCCCCCCTAGGTTATTCCTTGCCCCCCTGGGTGCCCCCCCACTGATTCCACTGTAAAAGAAACGCTGGCCGGCGGCCACCCAGGCGTCCACAGAGTACGGCAGGGCATGGCAGTGCATAGTTCCCTGCCCTGCCAATCACCGCTATAGGCTTCAGGCCAACTAGGCCTGAAACCTATGAGGTAGTAAAATCCCGACGCAGACGGGCGTGATGACATCATCGCGCGCCTGTGACGGGACGTGCGCGCCTGTCTAGTACACAGTCGAGTGAGCACCAGGAGTCTGGGACATAAGGTAAGTTTTAGCTTTATTTTTTTGTGTGCCACTGCCAAGTGCCAACTTTGGGGGACATTACTGGGGGGCACAGGAGGATCATATTACTGAAGGGACAGTGGGGGCGGGATTTCTACATGGAGAGCAAACTAGTCATGGGGGCAGTGTGGGGGACAATTAATACATTACTGTGGGGGCAGCAGTTTGGGGGACAATTACTACTGTGGGGGCACTGGCAGTGTGGGGGACAATTTCTACTGTGGGGGACAATTACTACTGTAGGGGCAGTGTAGGGGAGAATTACTACTGTGGGGGCAGTGTGAGGGACAATTACTACTGTGGGGGCAGTGTGGGGGATAATTACTACTGTGGGGGCAGTGTGAGGGACAGTTACTACTGTGGGGGCAGTGTGGGGGACAATTACTACTGTTGGGGGCAGTGTGAGGGACAATTACTACTGTGGGGGCAGTGTGGGGGACAATTACTACTGTGGGGGCAGTGTGAGAGACAATTGCTACAGTATCATCCACAGATCCCCCATAACAGTGTGTCCTCCACAGATCCCCCATAACAGTGTGTCCTCCACAGATCTCCCATAACAGTGTGTCCTCCACAGATACCCCATAACAGTGTGTCCTCCACAGATCCCCCATAACAGTGTGTCCCCCACAGATCCCCCATAACAGTGTGTCCTCCACAGATCCCCCATAACAGTGTGTCCTCCACAGATCCCCCATAACAGTGTGTCCTCCACAGGTCCCCCATAACAGTGTGTCCTCCACAGATCCCCCATAACAGTGTGTCCTCCACAGATCCCCCATAACAGTGTGTCCTCCACAGATCCCCCATAACAGTGTGTCAACCACAGATCCCCTACAATAGTGTGTCAACCACAGATCCCCCATAACAGTGCTCCTGCGGACTGAGGAGAGACAGAAAGGAGGGGAAAGAATACACAGAAGCAGGCAGAGGACGGCACAGCAGACTACTGAATAGCTTCTTTGGTAAGTAAATTGTTTTATTATAAATGTAGTTTAGTTTAATGTCTAATTTTAACTTTTAAGTAGGTAGGAAGTGGCCGGCTGTGTAAAATTGGTACATGGTAAGTAGTATTAGTTGCACACACCAACAACACCCACAGGGTTATTTCAGAAAAGGGTGAAGAGTTTGGCGAAGTGAACAATATAGGACAACATGGCTGATTTGAAAATAAATTCTCCAATTCAGCTCACTTTCCTATCCAGTTATGTTGTCCTAGATTGTTCCCTTCTCCAAACTCTTCGACCTTTTGTGAATAAGCCTGTGAGCGTCTGTTCATTGGTCTTCTTTAGTGACATGTTTAACATATGGGATTATTTACACAGCCCTGGTGTTTGCTGAAACTGCTTTAAACCATAAAGAAAAGTTTTCAAGAGTGTTTCTCCATTTCTCAGGTCTGAAGCAATACCGAGGAAGAAAGGAAAACTCTTGAAAGCTTGTCTTTCAAGTATTAGGTTAGTACAATAAAAAGGTATCCCTCGTATACAGCAATACTCTCATATTTTGTAATCTTATTTACAGTGCTGCTCCATAATTATTCATACCCCTGGCAAATTTTGACTTAAAGTTACTTTTATTCAACCAGCAAGTAATTTTTTGATGGGAAATGACATAGGTGTCTCCCAAAAGATAATAAGACCACGTCCTCTGAGATTTTCCACAGTGCGGAACATCTTGTATTTTTTGCTCAAATGTAAATAAAAGCTGAGAAATGGTTTTTTTTCCACAATAATGCCTCTTGTAGATCTTTTGGGAGATACCTATGTCATTTCCTGTCAAAAATTTACTTGCTGGTTGAATAAAAGTAACTTTAAGTCAAAATTTGCCAGGGGTATGAATAATTATGGGCAGCACTGTATATATACTTATTTAGTTTTGTTCGGTGGTGAAAATTTTCAGTGCCCCCCATTTTTGACTATGGTATCTTATGTGCCCCACCTATATATTGTTCCTAGAGTCGCCACTGGTTATACTGTATATTGAACGGCATGGTGTATGGATTATAATGTATATTGTACAGCATGTTACAGGGATTATAATGTATACTGTACAGCAAATGTTTGGAGGTTACACCATGCCGAACAATATAACCCCTGTGGGATAGATAGATATGAGATACGTAGCTAGATAGATATGCCTATACCTATATACAGCCTATATCTATATACAGTCTACACTTATGTACTGCAATATATAGTTGTAGGCTGTATATAGGTATAGGCTATACATAGGTATAGGCTGTATATAGGTATAGGCTGTACATAGGTATAGGCTGTACATAGGTATAGGCTGTACATAGGTATAGGCTGTATATAAGTGCAGGGCATGCTGCTGCAGAACACAAGGGGTGAAACCACTGGCAGGAACACACCATCCCAGTGATAGACTATCACTGGGATAGGATGGTGTGTCCCTGACAGTACTTACTTACTACAATACTTATGTAGCAGGTGCAGCAGGCAGCTCTCAGTCTAAGTCTAAGATGGCGACAACGCCGCCTCCACATTACCTCTCCCTGTGCAATGCCGCTCCTCCTCTTCAGTCAGAAAAAGAAGGAGGAGGCAGCAGCAGTGGTGCTGGTAATATGTGGTAGGCGGCGCCCCACTTACCTCGCACACAGGAGGACGTTTGGAAGAACTCATCAAGTGTGTGGGCATTTTGCAAGGCGGGTGAGCGGGCGCGCTGAGCGGACATAGTAAACTTGTGAGTGGGGGCATAATAATTGCTGCGCGGCCGCTCACCTGCGCAGCTTAGAGGGAACACTGCCTAGCGGCCAGTGGCGTAACTATAGTGTTATGGGCCACAGTGCAAACTTTGGATTGCCACCCCCCCCCCCCCCCATTTTTACAAAGAAGCAGCAGATTTTCTTACTAAGGGCTTTTTTCGTGCGGCTAATCCGCTGCGTTAGTGCCAAGCCCCATTCTGGACAGCAGAGACACGGAGCAGTAAAATGATTGACGGTGATCTTTTTACTACAAAATCACGGTGACAACTTAATCTCACTGTGATTTTGTAGTAAAAAGATCACAGAGAGGCACGGAGCATTATGAATCATGTTACTGCTCCGTGTCTCTGCTGTCGGGAACGGGGCTTGGCTCTCTTTCACGCAGCGGATTACCCGCACGGGATCCTCTCGTGTTAAAGAGCCCTAAGCCCAATGCATGGCTACACTCACCCAGTCCTAATAAAATCTGGTCCTACCTCATCCAGGGTGTCACTGGCGTCGGTGTGATGTCTGCTGGATCCATAACAAGGTTCCTGTGGTGAGAAAAAAAGAATAGTCACATAAGGAAGGGATGGTGGCTGCCCCTGTGAAATCACCAGCAGGGGGCACTGTGCTGGCCTGTAAGACTGAGCCATGCCAATGTATAGCAGGGTAATCTAGGACATTTTCCCCTAAGTGCAACCACATAGTACTAATGCCCACCTTGTGGCCCCTCACAGTAGTTATGCCCACCTTTGTTCCTGTCACAGTAGTTATGCCCAGATATGTACCCACTCACAGTAGTTATGCCAAATATGCGTCCCCTTACACTAGTTATGCCCAGATATGTGAAAAGTATTTCAGAGATCCGCTCACCCCTGCTCTCTCAGGGCAGGTGCACCAACCAAAATCTGAGACACCCCTCAAAATTGGATTTAAATGTAAGAAAATATGGATTGCATTCAGTTTTTATTCACAATTTGTTTAGATTCCCAACTTTTTTGGAATCCGGTTTGTACTTCTCCTGAACCTTCACTACAGTTTACCGGTTGCCACTAAGACGTTTATATAGAGGTATCCTTTGGCACCACTATAAGGTTTTTTTTTCTTTTTTGGATCCCCTTCTTTCTCCTCTCATTCATTTTTAACCCCACAGAGGATTCTCTGAGCGGTATTATGCCCTTGGCAGCCTCAATACCTCCATCTAACGTACACAAGAACCATTGATCAAATACTAACGACCACTAAGCCATTATGATACTGGTCCAGCTTTTGGCGCCCTGTCAGTTATTCCCGGAGCCTCCCTTGGGCCTGCGACTAACCCTCTCTATTTTTTCTCCACACCCCGTTTTACTCTCGTTCCACTGCCATGGCTGCTGTGATGGAATGGGGGGGTAGGAGCAGTACCAGCTCCATCAGCAGCAGCTTGAGTCTGGAGTCGATGATGATCATCTTTCTTAACCCACCTAGTAAAGAAACTACTCGGCAGCAGCAGCAAAATGTTGAGAGACTGACCTTTGTCAAGATGAATCCGGCCAGAATTTCCACCCACCAATGCCAGATTAGATTAGATCATTCATGCTTCCTCACCCGACCTTGACAAAATGCTGCCTCACCCAAACCTTGATAAAAGATACCGGTTTCTTCTCTGGCTACCTGCCTCAGCTACTATTCTAATGCTGCTACCCGCCTGATGCCACACATCTGATGCCAAGTGCTCCTTCTTACACCCACCATCATCAGCGGGTACTGTTATTGCTACCCACCTCACCTCTGTCACGGGTCACTCTGTGGTCTCGCTGCTGCCACCTCACCACTCAGGTCTCCTCATGCTGTTGCTGCCACCTCCAAACTCTGTCATTGTGCCACTCTGTGGCCTCCTCATGCTGCTGCCACCTCCACACTATTTCATCTTGCCACGTTGTGGTCTCCTCATGCTGCTGATAAATCAACACTATGTCACCTAGCCACTCTGTGGCCTCCTCATGCTGATGCTGCTGCTGCCACCTCCACACTATATCAACTTGCCAGTCTGTGGCCTCCTCATGTTGCTGCTAACTCAACACTATGTCACTGGGCCACTCTGTGGCCTCCTCATGCTGCTGCTGCTTCCACCTTCACACTATCTCACCTTGCCACTCTGTGGCCTCCTCATGCTGCTGCAACCTCAACACTATGTAAATAGGCCACTCTGTGGTCTCGTCATGCTGCTGCCACCTCCCCACTATGTCACTGGGCCACTCTGTGGTCTCCTCATGTTGCTGCTACCTCAATGCTATGTAATTGGGCCACTCTGTGGACTTCTCAAGCTGTTCTCCTACCCTCCCCACTCCATGACTGGGCCACTATTTTGCCTTTTTGGCCTGGTTGACATAATTTATTTGACTCTTCTTCTGATCTGTCAGAAGGAAAGAAAAATGAAACGCAAAACAAATCCTGTCTGTGTAGCAGCTGTAAGGCCTGTATCGTCCCATCAGAATTGGCTTATGATTTGGTAGCCAAAAGCAGGGTACAAAACACAAACGACAAGCAAATATTCCATTCACGTGTCATTTCTGTTTTGGATCCACTCCTGTTTTATTTTGGCTTTAGCAATACTGATAGATTGCTGACCAAATGCTGACCGAGTGAAGTCGGATGCTCAACTAACAGGATCGGCTTTTTTGGGGGGTTATTGTTCTGAGGGATCATATGAAGGGTAAAATAATCAGTGACCAACTGTCACGGCTGAGGATGGGGAAAACCCTAAGCCGTGCGATGCTAGAAGAAGGATGGTCGATGCAAGGCCAGGACAGGAATCAGGGAGCAGGTCACCTCCTATCAATCCCTAATTCTGACCCTATCTCCTAGCCGTATGAGTTGACCCTGATGGTGGCAGGGCTCATACTCCTGAACCTAATATTCCTACTCGCCCTCAGGGTGGCCCTGGACTAGGAGAAGGGTAAGACTACCTGTTCCTCCAGGATACGAACGAACAGGAGTCTCACTGGCCAAGCTATAAAGAAAGGGGAAGCATAAACAGACATATGGCAATGGCAGGTAAGTGAAACAAGAACCACACCTACCTGCCACAGACACACAGCCTGGAACCCATGTGCAAGTGCTGCTGTCCACAAACAACACAAGGAACACAGCACACACCACACACCACACATCACACGGGAACCCAGGAAACCATAAGCTGCAATAAATAAAGAGACCAAACACACACCTTCATAACACCATGTAAAATAGGCTGTGACACTCTCACCCCTCAAAGCCCTCTCACCAACACAAAAGGGAAAACCAGTGTGGGACCCCAAACAGGGAAGGGAGAAGGGAAAAGAAAGCAGAATCAGTGTCAGCATGGGTGTCTCCCCAGAACTGCTGCCGGCCCCTGGAACAACACACAGGAACCAGGAGCCGACTGCCAGGCTCCGGAGCAACACACAGGAACCGGAGACCAGCAAAGAAACAGCCCGAAGAGACCGCGCTGAACACTGCGTCCACTCTCAGCACACGGTTCCCACAAAGTCGCTGCCAGCATGCATCCTCTCCCAGCATACAACACAGCCAGTCCAACGAGGACTGCAGCCAGCCACACCGACATAAGTGAGCGAACCATTGAGACGTGGACGAGGAGAAACCCAACCACTAGTGCCAGTTCACAGACACTGCAGCAACAGCCACAGAGAACTGCACAGTATCAGGGTTCACCTTTCACCCTCCCTCTGGAGGATAAGCATGTGTGCCAGAAAGAGGCAGGTGCCACATGCTGCGCCCCCTTCCGAAGGCAAAACGCCACGTGAGGAGCCATTGTGGTCATACTGTCATGGCTGAGGATGGGGAAAACCCTAAGCCGTGCGATGCCAGAAGAAGGATGGTCAATGCAAGGCCAGGACAGGAATCAGGGAGCAGGTCACCTCCTATCAATCCCTAATTCTGACCCTATCTCCTAGCCGTATGAGCAGACCCTGATGGTGGGTGGGCTCATACTCCGGAACCTAATATTCCTACTCGCCCTCAGGGTGGGCCTGGACTAGGAGAAGGGTAAGACTACCTGTTCCTCCAGGATACGGACAAACATGAGTCTCACTGGCCAAGCTATAAAGAAAGGGAAAACATAAACAGACATATGGCAATGGCAGGTTAGTGAAACAAGAACCACACCTACCTGCCACAGACACACAGCCTGGAACCCATGTGCAAGTGCTGCTGTCCACAAACAACACAGGGAACACAGCACACACCACACATCACACGGGAACCCAGGAAACCATAAGCTGCAATAAATAAAGAGACCAAACACACACCTTCATAACACCATGTAGCATAGGCTGTGACACCAACACAAACTTGCTGCTGACACCCTCTCCACTATATCAGAGGGGATCTACTTGTATAAGTGTTTTATAGAACAAGTTCTGTAGACATCTCTGTAGAATCAGCTGACGACAGTGCAAAAGGAGTGCGCTCTTTCACGCTACAGTAGGATCTTGGGCCTCTGCATGGGCCTTTATACCTGGGGCTAACATCGACCTGTGAGTTCGCACTTGAGTTATTTGGTCAGTTTTGGCCCTGTAACTGCCCAAATAAGTGAAGTGTAGAGTGATTCTAAGAGCTACGCCTGTCATGTGCATGTCATACTGACTCACAGTATTGTTTCACTACCACAGCAGACTCCCTATGTGTGTTACTGCAAGGCACAGTGTTCTACACCACTATACAGGCTCTCTGCAGCCAGGAAATAGCTGTTTATTGGCCGCGAATAAATTCGCATCGAAACGAAACTTTTGGGAAAATTCGGCAAACCGGCAGAATAACATTTTTGAGAAATTCGCTCATCTCTAGGAGCAATAGGTACAGACTGGTGTGTGCAGTTTTGAGATATACAGTATATGGGAGAAACTGAAACATAGTTTAAAAGGGTTGGCCACTTTCTGGTTATTGTTGACCAATGTGTTATTAAGATGATTACATTACATTTATTAATATGGCCTTTGTTGAAATTCTGCATCATTTTCTATATCTAATAAGCCATGCCCCTCTGTTTACCAAGTCTTTTGCATTGTCCACATACAGATCCTGTCCATAAGATGGGCACCGATGGAGGGTCATGTGATTAGGCAAATCACCTCCATGTGATGTTTTCTCCATCCAAACCCAATGTAGCTGCATTAAGCTTCCAACAGAACTAGTGCAGATGACACGAATTTTAAAGGGATTGTGTAAGAATGGGGGGAGGAAGCGGGTGTCAAACCCCCCACTTGGCCAGATCTGTAAAGGGAATTTTACTTACCGGCTTCCTGCCATTGAAGGACGCTCTTTCTCCTACCGGCCTGCAATGCACTCCCTCGCTGATAACATCTTGTTTGTCACCGGCAGCCACTCACTGTTTATGCAACACTCTATCACTAAAAATAAAAACTATAACCTATTGGTTCATATTAGACATGGTGATAAGTCATACACTCACGCATGTGCCCGTTCCCCTTTAAATTGCTTTCTCCTCTTGACAGCTATCATAATGACTCATCAAACGAATACATCTGCTTGAGCTACACTCCCATAAACGTAAAGCTAATGTGCTGCTTATCCTCTTGGATTAAATGCTTATAGAAAATGAAAATAATCATTTATCAGTAAACTGAGCATTGTATACAGATTTGATATGGGCACTGCTTGAACTGAAAGACAGAGGCTTTTTTAAAGCAATTACATTTAATGTGCACTGTTTGATCTTTCATCATCTGCGCTATATTCAGCCCTCTACTTTTAAGTACAGTCTGTCATTATCATTTAATGTCATACGTTAAAATTGTAATTGCCATCTGTTAATAAAAAGCATTTTCCAGATATGTTTTATGAAAACATCTTTTGTTGTGCTGAAGAACATCTTTTATGAGAAGACTGCTTAGCCTCTAATACCTTCAAAATTAATATCCTGTCATGCCCATCTCTGGTAGTTGCTAATAAACGGCCACAAGAACAATTGCAGCAAAAAGTATGTCATGTCATCTATATCAGAACAGGTCCAGCTGAAGAGAAACATAGAAACAATGAACAGCAGGAGTCAGGACATTCAATAAGTAGTGCGAAGCATGCGATGAGTAAAACATTACTTATATTTTATATTCAGTAAACGCAAAAGCTAAATTTAACATTTACATGCGTGCTTCCATAGACCTCATTAATCTTTGTGTGTTTAGGGATAAATATTTTTCAATTAGTTTTGGACACTGCCAAATGTTATTTTTTTAATTTGCTTGAGTTAATTTGTCACAAAATGCGTTAAATCAGCTATATCCCGGCCTGCAGAGAGAGTGTATTTCAGTGTACATCACTGTGCATTGCAGCAACATGCATAGCTAGTCCGCTGTGGGAGTGTATAGTATATGGATGAGCGCATCAGCATGCGTCACTAATAGGCTCAGTTCTCACTTCCCATATTTATTCAGTTATGGGTCCAAACAAAGAGCAGGTGCAGATCTTTTCATGGTACACTATCTGCGAGTAAGACTGGCTCCTGATTTTGGCTCACCATACAGTATTTGCTGGAATTAACTGATCAAATAACTGAAGTGTGAACTCAACCGTACAGGTCAATGTTTACGTCATGTATAGAGTTGAGCGAACACCTGGATGTTCGGGTTCGAGAAGTTCGGCCGAACTTCCCGAAAAAATGTTCGGGTTCGGGATCCGAACTCGACCCGAACTTCGCCCCGAACCCGAACTCCATTGAAGTCAATGGGGACCCGAACTTTTCAGCACTAAAAAGGCTGTAAAATAGCCCAGGAAAGGGCTAGAGGGCTGCAAAAGGCAGCAAAATGTAGGTAAATCCCCTGCAAACAAATGTGGATAGGGAAATGAATTTAAAAAAATAAAAAATCAATAAAAATTAACCAATATCAATTGGAGAGAGGTCCCATAGCAGAGAATCAGGCTTCATGTCACCCACCACTGGAACACGCCACAGTGAGATATTTAGGCCCCGACACCCAGACAGAGGAGAGAGGTCCCATAGCAGAGAATCAGGCTTCATGTCATAGCAGAGAATCAGGCTTCATGTCACCCACCACTGGAACAGGCCACTGTCAGATATTTTTAGGCCCCGGCACCCAGACAGAGGAGAGGTTCATTCAACTTTGGGTTGCCCCGCAATATAATGCTAAAATGAAAATAAAAAGAGGATTGAATGAGGAAGTGCCCTGGAGTACAATAATATATGGTTAAGGGGAGGTAGTTAATGTCTAATCTGCACAAGGGATGGACAGGTCCTGTGGGATCCATGCCTGGTTCATTTTTATGAAAGTCAGCTTGGCTGTAGACAGGCGGCTGCGTTTGTCTGTAATGACGCCCCCTGCCGTGCTGAATACACGTTCAGACAAAACGCTGGCTGCCGGGCAGGCCAGCACCTCCAAGGCATAAAAGGCTAGCTCTGGCCACGTGGACAATTTGGAGACCCAGAAGTTAATGGGGCCGAACCATCAGTCAGTACGTGGAGGGGTGTGCACACGTACTGTTCCACCATGTTAGTGAAATGTTGCCTCCTGCTAACACGTTCCGTATCAGTTGGTGGTGCAGTTAGCTGTGGCGTGGTGACAAAACTTTTCCAAATCTCTGCCATGCTAACCCTGCCCTCAGAGGAGCTGGCCGTGACACAGCTGCATTGGCGACCTCTTGCTCCTCCTCTGCCTTCGCCTTGGGCTTCTACTTGTTCCCCTGTGACATTTGGGAATGCTCTCAGTAGCGCGTCTACCAATGTGCGCTTGTACTCGCGCATCTTCCTATCACGCTCCAGTGCAGGAAGTAAGGTGGGCACATTGTCTTTGTACCGGGGATCCAGCAGGGTGGCAACCCAGTAGTCAGCACACGTTAAAATGTGGGCAACTCTGCTGTCGTTGCGCAGGCACTGCAGCATGTAGTCGCTCATGTGTGCCAGGCTGCCCAGAGGTAAGGACAAGCTGTCCTCTGTGGGAGGCGTATCGTCATCGTCCTCCATTTCCCCCCAGCCACGCACCAGTGATGGGCCCGAGCTGCGTTGGGTGCTACCCCGCTGTGAACATGCTTCATCCTCCTCCACATCATCCTCGTCCTCCTTGTCCTCCAGTAGTGGGCCCTGTCTGGCCACATTTGTACCTGGCCTCTGCTGTTGCAAAAAAACTCCCTCCGAGTCCCTTCTAAGAGACTGGCCTGAAAGTGCTAAAAATGACCCCTCTTCCTCCTCCTCCTGGGCCACCTCCTCTTCCATCATCTCCCTAAGTGTTTTCTCATAGAAGTGGTATTGTAACGCTGATAACGGCGTCATCGCCACTGGCCATGTTGGTGGAGTACTCGAAACAGGGCACACAGGTCTCGCATGGAGGCCCAGTCATTGGTGGTGAAGTGGTGCTGTTCCGCAGTGCGACTGACCCGTGTGTGCTGCAGCTGAAACTCCACTATGGCCTGCTGCTGCTCGCACAGTCTGTCCAGCATGTGCAAGGTGGAGTTCCACCTGGTGGGCACGTCGCATATGAGGCGGTGAGCGGGAAGGCCGAAGTTACGCTGTAGCGCAGACAGGCGATCAGCGGCAGGATGTGAATGCCGGAAGCGCGCACAGACGGCCCGCACTTTATGCAGCAGCTCTGACATGTTGGGGTATTTGTGAATGAACTTCTGCACCACCAAATTCAGCACATGTGCCATGCAAGGGATGTGCGTCAATCCGGCTAGTCCCAGAGCTGCTACAAGATTTCGCCCATTATCGCACACCACCAGGCCGGGCTTGAGGCTCACCGGCTGCAACCACTCATCAGTCTGTTGCTCAATACTCCGCCACAACTCCTGCGCGGTGTGGGGCCTGTTCCCCAAACATATGAGTTTCAGAATGGCCTGCTGACGTTTACCCCCGGGCTGTGCTGAAGTTGGTGGTGAAGGTGTGTGGCTGACTGGATGAGCAGGTGGAAGAAGAGGATGAGGAAGCCGAGTAGGAAGAGGAGGCTACAGGAGGCAAAGAATGTTGCCCTGCGATCCTTGGCGGCGGAAGTACGTGCGCCAACGAGCTCTCCGCCTGGGGCCCAGCCACCACTACATTTACCCAGTGTGCAGTTAGGGAGATATAGCGTCCCTGGCCGTGCTTACTGGTCCACGTATCTGTGGTTAGGTGGACCTTGCCACAGATGGCGTTGCGCAGTGCACACTTGATTTTATCGGATACTTGGTTGTGCAGGGAAGGCACGGTTCTCTTGGAGAAGTAGTGGCGGCTGGGAACAACATACTGTGGGACAGCAAGCGACATGAGCTGTTTGAAGCTTTCTGTGTCCACCAGCCTGAATGACAGCATTTCATAGGCCAGTAGTTTAGAAATGCTGGCATTCAGGGCCATGGATCGAGGGTGGCTAGGTGGGAATTTACGCTTTCTCTCAAATGTTTGTGAGATGGAGAGCTGAACGCTGCCGTCTGACATGGTGGAGATGCTTGGTGATGGAGGTGGTGGTGTTGGTGGTACATCCTCTGTTTGCTGGGTGGCAGGTGCCAACGTTCCTCCAGAGGTGGAGGAAGAGGCCGAGGCAGCAGTAGAAGAGGGAGCAGGAGGGGCCTGAGCCCTTTCTTGGTTTTGAAGGTGCTTACTCCACTGCAGCCCGTGTCTCGCATGTAGATGCCTGGTCATGCAGGTTGTGCTAAGGTTCAGAACGTTAATGCCTCGCTTCAGGCTCTGATGGCAGAGCATGCAAACCACTCGGGTCTTGTCGTCAGCACATTGTTTGAAGAAGTGCCACGCCAGGGAACTCCTTGAAGCTGCCTTTGGGGTGCTCGGTCCCAGGTGGCGGTGGCCAGTAGCAGGCGAACTCTCTTGGCGGTGGGTGTTCTGCTTTTGCCCACTGCTCCCTCTTTTGCTACGCTGTCGGCTCGGTCTCACCACTGTCTCTTCCTCTGAACTCTGAAAGTCAGTGGCACGACCTTCATTCCATGTGGGGTCTAGGACCTCATCGTCCCCTGCATCGTCTTCCACCCATTCTTCCTCCCTGACCTCCTGTTCAGTCTGCACACTGCAGAAAGACGCAGCAGTTGGCACCTGTGTTTCGTCATCATCATAGACGTGCTGAGGTGGTATTCCCATGTCATCATCATCAGGAAACATAAGTGGTTGTGCGTCAGTGCATTCTATGTCTTCCACCGCTGGGGAAGGGCTAGGTGGATGCCCTTGGGAAACCCTGCTAGCAGAGTCTTCAAACAGCATAAGAGACTGCTGCATAACTTGAGGCTCAGACAGTTTCCCTGATATGCATGGGGGTGATGTGACAGACTGATGGGCTTGGTTTTCAGGCGCCATCTGTGCGCTTTCTGCAGAAGACTGGGTGGGAGATAATGTGAACGTGCTGGATCCACTGTCGGCCACCCAATCGACTAATGCCTGTACCTGCTCAGGCCTTACCATCCTTAGAACGGCATTGGGCCCCACCAAATATCGCTGTAAATTCTGGCGGCTACTGGGACCTGAGGTAGTTGGTTCACAAGGACGTGTGGCTGTGGCAGAACGGCCACGTCCTCTCCCAGCACCAGAGGGTCCACTAACACCACCATGACCATGTCCGCGTCCCTTACTAGATGTTTTCCTCATTGTTACCGTTCACCACAATAAGAAAAAAATTATTTGTCCCAATGTATTGAATTCAAATTCAGGCCTTTTTTTACAGGCACCTAACACTATCTGGCTATCTATTTAAGTACCGTATTACACTAATACAGGCACAGCAGTAACCACAGATTTAGGGGAATATAAATTGTAGGCCTAGTATTTAGGCCCTGGATGAAAGGTATCCTTTTACGGACAGAATAAGACTTGGAGATGCACGGTAGCGTGTGAAGTTATTGAGGATGACCCTATCAGCACTTGAATTTGCACCTTCAATGTAATATACCCTTTTACGGACAGAAATACACTATGTGAGATGCACAATAGTGCGTGCAAATTTAAAGGCTTATGCTTTCAGCAATTGTAATTTAACACTTTGTGTAATATACCCTTTTACGGAACAAAAATACAATTGGAGATGCACGCTGAGTGTAATATACCCTTTTACAGACAGATTTACACTTGGCCTGCAACAGCAGAAACCACTGATTTAGGGTATTGCTATTTTGGGAATTGAATTTCAACCCAGAACAAAAACTATGCTTTGACGGACACTATAAAACTTGTCCAGCCACAGCTGGAACACCAGATTTAGGGTATTGCTATTTTGGCAATTGAATTTCACCCCAGAAAAAAATATATCCTTTGCCAGACAGCAGACAGTATTACAATTAGCTAGCCACAGCTGAAACACCAGATTTAGGGTATTGCTATTTTGGCAATTGTATTTCACCCCTCAATAAAATAGCAAGCACAGCCAAGGCCCTGATGTAGGATATAGCAAAAAAACAACAACACACTATTGATGGTTAAATGGACTTGGTGGCAGCTTGTGCTGGCGCACCACAAGACACAAAATGGCCGCCGATCACCCCAGAAAAAAGTGACGGAAAAACGCTCTGGGCAGCCTAAAAACAGTGAGCAATTAACTAGCAGAAGTTGAATAATTCACAGCTGTAGATCGATCACTTCATTAAGTGTTTTTGCTGAGTAAATCCCTGCCTAATCTCGCCCTAACAGCAGCTGCATCCTCTCCCTACACTGATCAGAGTAGAGTGACGTGCGGCGTTACGTGACTCCAGCTTAAATAGAGGCTGGGTCACATGCTGCACTGGCCAATCACAGCCATGCCAATAGTAGGCATGGCTTTGATGGCCTCTTGGGGCAAGAAGTATGACGCTTGTTGATTGGCTGCTTTGCAGCCTTTCAAAAAGCACCAAGAAAGCGGCGAACACCGAACCCAAACTTTTACGTAAATGTTCGGGTTCGGGTCCGTGTCACGAACACCCCATAATTCGGTACAAACCCGAACTATACAGTTCGGGTTCCCTCATCCCTAGTCAGGTACAATGTACTTAACTGTGAAGTTGCCCAAGATTCTACTATAGAGTGAAAAAGCTGTCTCATTTCACTGTTTGTGAGGTGTCCACATTGATTAATACATAAGGTATTGTGTTACCCACTCATTCTACTATAGAGTGAAAGAGCGATCTCATTTTACACCGTCTGCTGTTTCCACATAGATTGCTAGAGAACGTGTTCTGTTACCTACTGATACAAATAGTGGTACCAGAGTTGGGATGGTGTTGGGAGTTGGAAGGGTGTCAGCAGTAAGTTTGTGTTGACGTCAATGTTTATTTTTCCCTTCTTCTGATCCGTCAGAAGAACAACCTCTTTTGAGTATCTGCCTTCACACGGTTAGTATTTGGTTAGTAATTGAACAGTATTGGTAAGGAAAAACAGGAGTGGATCCAAAACAGAGATGACACGTGCAGGAAATATTTGCATGTCTTTTGAGTTTTGGACCCACTCCTGCTTTTGGCTTCCAAATCATGATCAAATCCTGATGGAAAATACTCAGTTTTTCATGAGTTTGTGTTTGACATTGGTTCTACTGAGATGGAAAAGAAGTCCTACATGCAAGACTTTAATGGCCTCTATAACACAGTCAGTATGTGGTCAGTTTTTTGCATCAGTATTTGATCAGTATTGGTAAGGCAACAACAGGAGTGGGTCCAAAACAGAGATGGTATGTAATGAAAATATTTGCATGTCTTCTGTGTTCTGGACCCACTCCTGCTTTTGGCTTTAAAATCATGATCAAATCCTGATGCAAAATACTGACCTGTGATAGAAGCCTTATAGATGCTGCAAAGACAGGATCCGTTGCATTTTTCAGTTCTTCTAACAGATCAGAAGAATGGAAAAATAAGCTGTGATGTAAACAAGTTCAAACAGGGACACTAGTGACCCAAGAACAAACTGGTGAGGGTGGCAACAGCATGAGGAGTCAACACACTGGCCCAGTTACAGAGTGGTGAGCGTGGCAACAGCATGAGGAGTCAACACAGTGGCCCAGTCACAGAGTGACAACAGCAGTAGCAGTAACAGCACAAGATGGTGGCAGTAAGAGAAAATGACAGCAGAGGCAGCAGTTGTGTGGCATCAAGCAGGTGGCAGCATCAGAATAGTGGCTAAAACATGTGGCCAGAAGTAACAGGCAATTTTTCACAACGTTCTGGTGTGGAAGCACATTACAGTGAGAACATTAAGAATGATCTAGTCTGATGCATCAGGCACCAGCGTATGGAAATCCTGGCTGATCCATGCTTGATTCATCTTCACAAAGGTCAGTTTCTCCACATTTCGGTGGACAGGTGAGTTCTCCTTGGGGTAACTATACACTAAACACCCACTCTGATGCCACCCTACTGGCTGGGCAGGAAAGCCTGTCCAGGGCAACTGCGGCCACAATTCAAGTTTGGCTGCCCAGTAGTCCTGGAGATTTTTGGATCTGGGGTGACAGGGTGCAGTCCAATTATGCCACTACCTGCTGGTTTAGGTTCTGCTCCATGTCCTGCTGCTGACTGGTTTCTTCAGTAGGACTCCTTGCCTCCCTCTCCACTGCATACTGCCACGGTCTGTCAGGATCATCTTCCTGGTTTTCTCATCGCCCTCCATTTCCTCCGGCTGCTCCTGCTCCTCCAGCTCCTCTCCTGTTGCTTGTGCAGATAAACCACCTATTTCTGTATAAATTTCCAGGGCGTTAATGTCCTCCTCGTCCTTCTCCTCCACCAGTTCAGCCCCCACAGGACTGAGGTTGTTGTGAGATGTAGGGGCCAAGTCTCCTGGCCAGCTAGATTTATCAGTATCTGCACTAGGATGTGAAGGAGGGGAATTACATTATTAATCCCGTAGTCTTGGCGACTGACAAATAAGGTGGCCTCCTCAAAGGACCTGAGCTGCCACTGGCTAACGTCAAAGTTACACAGGGGAGTACCCCTGTCCACCTACATCATCAAGAAATTGTTCATGACTTTCATCTGCTCTTAAAGTCAGCCCAACATGTGGAGGGTGGAGTTCCAACCTGTGGAAACGTCTCATATGAGGCGATGTTGGGGAACACTATTTTGCCTTTGCAACTCAAGGAGGGAGTACATGGTAAGAGTGACTGAAGTGCATGCACAGTTTCCTGGCCATTTTCAAGATGTCGTGCGCCCTGCAGGGGGCATGGGTCAGCCCTCTTTGATGCAGAGCTCATAGAATGTTCTTCCCATTATTGGTGAACATGGTTCCAATCTTCAGTTGACCAGGAGACAGCCAGGATTCAATTTCTTGGATAATGAGGCGGAGAAGTTCCTCCTCAGTGTGACTCCGTTCGCCCAGGCTGGCAAGGTGCAGAACAGTGTGAAACCACTGTGCTCTGCATAGGTGGTGTGCTGGATGACCACTACGAATTGTGCCTGCTTTAGAGGTTGAGGATAAGGTGAAGGATGAGGAGGTAGAGAAAGAAATTGGCGCAGGACTCAGCTTAAGAACGCGAAGGTGGCAGTGCCATCACCTGGCCAAATTGATGGTGTGGTTGGGTACGAACAACATTAACATATTTACCTAGTGGGCCATAAAGGACATATATTGTCCTTGACCGCAGTTACAGCTCCACATGTCGGGTGCTGCCGTAAACTTTAGCAGACACCGGCAGGCTCAAGGAATGGCCCACCTTCTGTTCAACATACGTGTGCAGGGCTGGTACATCCTTTTTGGAGAAGTAGTAATGGCTTGAGACCCTCCACCTGGGCTCGGCACAAGCCATCAGTTATCTGAAAGGTTCAGAGTCAACCACATGGAAAGGGAGGGACTGTAGTACCAGCAACTTGGCCAGGAGCACATTTAGCTTCTGTGCTGTTGGATGATATCACGCATACTGTTGTCTGTTTGCAATTGCCTAGGTGAGCGATTGAAGGCGAAATGCATGAAGAGGAGTAGGAGTAAGAGCAGGAGCATAGGGACCAGTGGACGATGGGAGCCTTGACTGCTGGAGAAGGGGTGCGTTCCACTGGAAGATGCAGCGATTGCTGTGTCAGACTGTACCACTACATTAGCCACTTGTAATGCTCCATGTGTTGACGCAGGGCCATGGTGCCCACATTGACACCCTGGCTGCACTTCACCTTCTGCCCACAGATCCTACATATGGCCATGTTGACGTCCTCCAGCGCCTTGATGAAAAATTCCCACATCGGCAAGTATGGCATTTTACCCCCACCACTGCCTGCTGACGGCCTACCGTTGCCTCAATGAACCGATGCACCACTAGTTGTTTCATGACAGGTAGGCTCCTGAGTAGCAGACGGTCTACCCTGGGCACATTTGGCTCCAGATCTCACACTTCTGCGACCCTGCTGACTCACGGCCACGCTCGCACCCTGCTGGTTCAGCCGCACACTGCCACCCTGCCGCTGTCTTACGCGCAAGCTGCCACCCTCTTCCCCTTATGATGATTATGATGAAGCCCCCCTTCTCCTCCCACATGCGATCAATTACATCACCTTCCACTACTGTCTGGTCCTCACTTATCTCACCCTCACCAGTCTCATGTCCGCTTCCGTGACCTCTCGCAACACCTGCTCCTATGCGACTCTCATCGTCGCTACTAGCATACCTATAGGAGGAAGCAGCGAACCTCTCTTCCAAATCTGGGCTGGGCAGTAGCTGCTGACTGTCCTCAATAAGCTGATCTTCGCTGAAAAGTGGAGCAGAGATGGCAGCATACAATACTTCCTGAGCAGAAGGAGCAGAAAAAGAAAGAGGCAGGTTCAGGACAGGTGAGGGCACAGAGCTTGTTTCTGGGCCATGCCAACTAAGTGTGGTGTCAGAGGAACCCACCGACTCCTGGGTGTGGGTGTCTGATGTCAGTTGAGATGATGTTTAAGACCAAGTCAACCAATCAAGGACAGCTGGATTGCTAGTCAAAACACGTCCACTGGATGACAGTGGCAGCTGTGGCATGTTGCTGCGGCTGCTGCTACCACCCCCATCCTCCCTCATTCATCTGCTGCTACTTCTGCCAACTCAAGCAACATTTTTGCCACTCCCCGTTCCCTCAGAGGGCCCAGGCATCTTTCTGTTGGACTTCCTGTACATAAACAGTAACGGTACAGTATATGTAAAATAAGTTATTCAATGTCAATGTGGACACCCCAATAACAATGGTATTAGACAGCCTATTCACCCCAATTTGAGAATCAAGGCCTAATGGGATTGCTTATCTATTTAACAAGGTGGGCACCTCAATAACAGTAAAACTAGACAGCTTATTTACCCCACTTTGAGAATCAAGGCCTAATGGAATTAATTATTTTTTAAAATAAGGGGGACACCCCAATAGCAGTTAAATTACACTACCTATTCACCCCAATTTGAGAATCAAGGCATAATAGATCTACTTATCTATTAAACTAGGGGGATACCCCAATAACAGTTAGATTACATTACTTATTCACACCAATGTGAGAATCAAGGCCTAATGGAATTGCTTATCTATTAAACAAGGGAGACACGCCAATAACAGTTGAATTACATACCCGAAAACTGAGAGGGGGCAGTAACATGATAAAACTTAAGATTTAATAAGGTCAATTAAAATCCAGAGAACGGGAAAATACACCCATTACAAACATAGATGCACACACGACAAAGGAAGGACCTTAAGTGCGTGTTACGCACTAGGTCAACTTTGATTGGGTCCCCAGCGCCACCCTTTGTGAACCAAGAGTGGGTCTGACCGGATTCATTAAAGATAAGTAAAAACAAGACCACAGATATGTACACAGATTTACTCAATTAGAGCTGCACACAAAAAAGGGACTTACCTTAATAGTCCCGTGGTGCAGTACTAGGTCTGGTAGCATGCTACACAGGCAAGAAAAGGGCAGGTCTTACCGGTATGAGGGCAAACCGAACCAGCACGCAGGTTCCATGTGGAGTGTCCTTCTTTAGCGTGAGGATTTCTTCGGGTTAACGGTCTTAATGGTGAGGGGGGCCTCAGGGAGTAGAACTGTCCCTGTTATGCCCTACTTGACCTGTTGCACCCTAAGATAACCTCCTAACACGGGGTCCTTGCCCCCCAAGGGGTGGATCCGTCCGGAACCTGACCCTGAGCTAGTATCCCTAAATGGCCCTACTAGAGACAATATCTAGAGGCCAAGGGTAAAATTATGAATCTAATGTTGGAAGCAGACTTGAAAAGCATAAACCGTGATACAGTCCTGATCAAAAGTTTAAGACCACTTGAAAAATTGCAAAAAATCATATTTAGCATGGCTGGATCTTAACAAGGTTCCAAGTAGAGCTTCAACATGCAACAAGAAGAAATGGGAGTGAGACAAAACATTTTTTGAGCATTCAATTTAATGAAAACAACGAATAAACTGAAACAGGCTGTTTTTCAGCTGATCAAAAGTTTAGGACCACATGCCTTTAAAAGGCCAAATCTGTGCAAAGATGTGGATTCATTGTCATTTTCAGTCAGGTAGTCACACGTTGTGATGGCAAAGGCAAAAAAACTCTCCCTTTTTGAACGTGGTCGGGTTGTTGAACTGCATAAGCAGGGTCTCTCACAGCGCGCCATCGCTGCTGAGGTGGGATGCAGTAAGACACGTATATTCACGTGTCCCTACGCGTTTCATATATGAATATATCGAAAGGTAGGTACCTGTACATCTACAGACCCCATAAATCATCAGGGGACACAGGTCTATAAGATTGGATACCCCCACTGCTTAAGAGACTTAAATCTAGCTGGGCGGGGGGGGAAAATATTTTTTGTTGGCTCATACCGTGGAAGGCGTATGGCCCTATTCCGCAATGTCACAGTGTCCTAGAGAAGCGTGTGTCCTAAATCCAGGAACCCTGGCAGGGTAAGAGAAACTTCCTGCCGGCCTGCTGACGTCTGGCCATGAATTACACTACCTATTCACCCCAATTTGAGAATCAAGGTGTAATAGAATTGCGTATCTATTAAACAAGGTGGACACCCCAATAACAGTTAAATTAGACAGCTTATTCACCCCAATTTGGGAAGCAAGGAGTAGTGTTGGTCGAGCACCAAAGTGCTCTGGTGCTCGAGTAGAACACCTCGGGTTGCTCGGGTGCTCTACCGAGCACCCGAGCACAATGGAAGTCAATGCGAGAACCCGAGCATTAAACCAGGCACCCCCTGCTCTGAAGAGGGGAAGGTGTCTGGTTCATAGTAAAAGGTCAGAAATTGATGGAAACACCACTGAAATGGTTCGGGAACAGCATGGGGAGGATGTTTGGATGCATTTTGGACTCCCAACTGGTTTCAACCATTGAGTTCAAAGATCAGGACTATAGGATCCTACGCTGTAGAGTACCCTTCCGGGGTATCAAGTGGATAATGACTTTGAAGACCACAACCTTTTCAAATAATGAAGCAGAGTGTTTGCCTGCCATGAGGGAGATCGCCCTTGGGTTGTTGGATCATTGAACTAAAATACTATATTGACAAAGGAAGGTAACTGTCATTTATCAGACTCCAGATTCCTTTGAATCAGGTGGAGAGATTCTAATCTTCCGGCAGCTCCACCATAATCAAGGACAAAAAGACCATCAGTCAAAATACTCATTTACAGAGGATCTAAACTAATAGTGAAAGGTTGAGGAATCAGAGCAAGACCAGGAACCAAGCACAAGTAAGAACATCATCTTTCACTCAAGTGGGCAGGAGGTAACCTAAGCACTTCACTTCACCATAAGCAGCCTGCTAATTTGGATTTTGCAGCTTTACCCTTTTTGCCATCTGTATGAAAGTGTCACGGGGTTCCGAAGGTGCACTCGGTCCCCCATCGCCCGCAGACCTGTTGCTTAGCTTTGGGAATGAGGATCTGTGTTTGACCTCATTCCCAGGGCGGCTTTACTAGCTGGGTGGCTCCCTGCTCCTAAGTCTACCTTGAGCGCCGAGCTGATCACTCGGTGCTCGACTGGTTGGTCTGTCGGTCATGTGACGCTGGCCACGTCACATGACCCTCACTCCCCACTATAAATACAGGCAGCCTGCTGGCTACAGGTTGCCTGTTAATTTCTAGGTTCCTGACTATTTGTTGGACTGCCGAATACTTACCTGATCCTGTTCCCTGACCATCCTTTTGCCTGCTCCTCCTGTACTGCGCATCCGTCCTGGTATTGTGACCTCGGCTCCCACCTGACTACTCTCTTTGGACTCCTCTTGTACTTCTCTGCTCTCATGGTATTTATGACCCCGGCTTCTCCTGACAATTCTCTGCTTGCTCCATTTGTACTTTGCAGCTTTCCTGGTATTGACTCGGTCCGTTCACGTCCTGTTGTTTGTCTGTCTGTCATCCCTGCACTTATTCCAAGTTAGGGATTGCCGTCCAGTTGTCCCCTGTCATTAGGACTCGCGAGGCAAGTAGGCAGGGCCAGGGGTAAGGGTGGAGCGCAGTGGTCACTTCCCTCCCCCCTGTGTGTACGCGACCGTTACAGTTGCCATTTCGGCTTGTGGACACTGAGGCTATCCACAGCCTGATGGCGGCAGCTGTCCCATGGTACTCTGTCCCCAGCCGCCAATATTTTTCACAGTGTGCAGTCCCAGTCTTACACCAGCATGTGTCTCGTAACATCACCCGTGCCCTGACCAACGCAGTTATTGGGATGGTCCACTTAACGATTGACACATGGACAAGTCCTTTTGTCCAGGAATGCTACATTTCCGTGACGGCACACTGGGTGAACCTTGTGGAAGCTGGGAGCGAGTCATACCCTGGGTTGGCACAGGTGCTACCGACGCCAAGGATTGCAGGCCTTCTCCTCCTCCGTCTCCTCCTCCACTTCCACCTCTGAATTATCATCTTGTAGCACCAGTCAGCCATCAGTAAGTAGCTGGAAGCAGTTTAGCACGGCAGTGGGGAAGCAGCAACAGGCCGTGCTTAAACTGATCTGCTTAGTTGACAAACAGCACACCGCCACAGAGCTGTGGAAGGGAATAAGGGACCAGACTGAACTGTGGCTCTTGCCACTCAACCTACATCCATGCATGGTTGTGTCTGATAATGGCCTTTAAGGTGCGCTGCATCTGTGACCATTTCCGCAAGTCATCGACAGCTTCCGCTGATCTGGCAAAGCTGCAGCAGTGCTTGCAATTGCCAACTCACCGACTGTTGTGCGACGTAAGCACGTGCTGGAACTCAACGTTCCACATGTTGGCCAGGCTTTGTGAGCAGCAGAGGGCAGTAGTGGAATACCAGCTGCAACATAGTCATCGCCTTTCCAGTCAGCTTCCGCTCTTCACAAGCGACGAGTGAGCATTGATGTCTGACCTCTGTGAGGTTTTACGCAACTTTGAGGAATCAACACAGATGGTGAGCGACGATAACGCTATTATCATCGTAACCATCCCACTTCTGTGTCTGTCACTTCCCTTCTCCCCTGTGTGTGTGTGTACGCGACCGTTACAGAAAGACATAGTGATGTTATTAGATGCCTTACTACCTCTGAAAAGTAAAGTTCCTGCTTGATTCAACTACTGTCTCTCTCATCATTCCATTTTCCTCCTCATTGCACCTTACGGTGCTGGCGTCACGAACACAGGGGCCCAGCCGCAAAAGCAGCTAACACCAATTACCATCAAGGGCACCTCAACTTCCATCTGGCTGGTGTTCCCTGCAACCGAGAGTGCCCCGGATGATTTTGTGCTGTTTTCCTATCCACTGTACGCCAGCCCAGGGAGGCATCTGCTAACTGTGAGTACATGAACTATTGCACCCATCGGCCCACCATGAGCTTCACGTGTTTTCCCCAGTGGTTTGGTAAGCTACATATTTACTTGTATATAAAGTGCAAGTGCTGCCAAAAATTGCAAGGAAGAGGCACTCCAATACAACCTGTATATCACATAAAGGAGGGCCTCATTCACATTGTGGTACAATTGTTCGTGTAGTAGGACTCCTACACTCATAAAGCCTATGCACTAAGGTAAAGGGCTGCCAAAAATTACAAGGAACCGGAACTCCAATACACCCTTTATTACACATAAAGGAGGGCATCATACACACCCTTGAAAATTTATGATTGATGACCTGCTGGTGACCCTCAAAAACATTAGGAGCAAGGGCCTGCTGGTGACCCTCTGAAACATTAGGGGCGAGGGCCTGCTGCTGATCTGACCATCTAAAACATTAGGGGTGAGGGTCTGCTGCTGAGCTGACCATCTAAAACATTAGGGGTGAGGGCCTGCTGCCGAGCTGACCATCTAACCAATTTTGTGGGCAAGGGCCTGCTGCCGAGCTGACCATCTAAGAAAAATTGTGGGCGAGGGCCTGCTGCCGAGCTGACCATCTAAAACATTATGGGTGAGGGCCTGCTGCTGAGCTGACATCTAGAAAATGTTGTGGGCGAGGGCCTGCTGCCAAGTTGACCATCTAAAAATTTTTGTGGGCGAGAGCCTGCTGCCGAGCTTGCCATCTAAACAATTTTGTGGGCAAGGGCCTGCTGCCGAGCTGACCATCTAAAAAAATTTGTGGGCGAGGGCCTGCTGCCGAGCTGACCATCTAAAACATTATGGGTTAGGGCCTGCTGCTGAGCTGACATTTAAAAAATGTTGTGGGCGAGGGCCGGCTGCCAAGTTGACATCTAAAAAATTTTGTGGGCGAGAGCCTGCTGTCGAGCTGACCATCTAAAAAATGTTGTAAGCAAGGGCCTGCTGCCGAGCTTACCATCAAAAAATTTAGGGGTGAGGGTCTGCTGCTGAGCTGACCCTCAAAAACATTATGGGTGAGGGCATGCTGCTGAGCTGACCCTCTAAAACATTAGGAGCGAGGGCAGCCTAATAAGCATGTTGATATGATGGAGGAGGAGGATGAGAAAAGGGAGATTGAACCATTTACCCTTTTTAGTGGTGGAAGGGGTGCATGGGAATACAGTGTATTCAATAGTGTTGAGCGCGAATATTCAAATAGCGAATTTTAATCTAGAATATTGGCACTTTGAGAATTTGTGAATATTTAGAATAATAAATACAGGCTCTGACAAAATGCTGGAGGAGGGCAGGACAGCACCTCCAAGGCATAGAGCGGCAGTTTGTGCCACGTGTCCAGTTTGGACACCCAATAGTTGTAAGGCACACAGGGATCACTGAGGACGCTGACACGGTCTGCTACGTACTCCTTCACCATCTTCCAAATGTTTTCCCTCCATGTGACACTAGGCCGCGCATCAGGTTGAAGGTGCTGGCGGGGTGTCCTAAAACTGTCCCAGGCCTTGGAGAGTGTTGCCCTGCCTCTGTTGGAACTGCTGTGTGTTCCCCTTGTCTCCCCTCCTCGGTTGACCAAGGAACTACATACTCTGCAGCCAGCGTTTTTAGCTGTAAATTTTTGGAGCAATTTTTCCACAAGGACCTTCTGGTATTGCACCAGTTTGCTCATCCTCTCCACCACAGGAATGAGAGATTAGAAGTTCTCTTTGTAGCGGGGGTCGAGAAGAGTGAACAACCAGTAATCGGTGTTGGCCAAAATGCATACGTGAGAGTCACGAGAAAGGCAGCCTAACATAAAGTCAGCCATGTGTGCAAGAGTACCAACAGACAAAACTTTGCTGCCCTCATCAGGAGGATGACTCTCAATCTCCTCATCCTCTTCCTCCTCTTCTACCCATCCACGCTGAACAGATGGAATAAAACTTCCATGGGTACTACCCTCTGTAGCGGAGGCAACCATCTCCTGCTCCTCCTCCTTATCCAATTAGTTCTGAGAAGACGAACGGAGGGTGGTCTGACTATCACCCTGTGTATTTTATTCCCCCATTTCCACCTCTTCCACATGCAAAGCGTCCGCCTTAATTGTGAGCAGCAAGCATTTGAGTAGACACAGAAGTGGGATGGTTACGATGATAATAGCGTTATCGTCGCTCACCATCTGTGTTGATTCCTCAAAGTTGCGTAAAACCTCACAGAGGTCAGACATCAATGCTCACTCGTCGCTTGTGAAGAGCGGAAGCTGACTGGAAAGGCGATGACTATGTTGCAGCTGGTATTCCACTACTGCCCTCTGCTGCTCACAAAGCCTGGCCAACATGTGGAACGTTGAGTTCCAGCACGTGCTTACGTCGCACAACAGTCGGTGAGTTGGCAATTGCAAGCACTGCTGCAGCTTTGCCAGATCAGCGGAAGCTGTCGATGACTTGCGGAAATGGTCACAGATGCAGCGCACCTTAAAGGCCATTATCAGACACAACCATGCATGGATGTAGGTTGAGTGGCAAGAGCCACAGTTCAGTCTGGTCCCTTATTCCCTGCCACAGCTCTGTGGCGGTGTGCTGTTTGTCAACTAAGCAGATCAGTTTAAGCACGGCCTGTTGCTGCTTCCCCACTGCCGTGCTAAACTGCTTCCAGCTACTTACTGATGGCTGACTGGTGCTACAAGATGATGATAATTCAGAGGTGGAAGTGGAGGAGGAGACGGAGGAGGAGAAGGCCTGCAATCCTTGGCGTCGGTAGCACCTGTGCCAACCCAGGGTATGACTCGCTCCCAGCTTCCACAAGGTTCACCCAGTGTGCCGTCACGGAAATGTAGCATTCCTGGACAAAAGGACTTGTCCATGTGTCAATCGTTAAGTGGACCATCCCAATAACTGCGTTGGTCAGGGCACGGGTGATGTTACGAGACACATGCTGGTGTAAGACTGGGACTGCACACCGTGAAAAATATTGGCGGCTGGGGACAGAGTACCATGGGACAGCTGCCGCCATCAGGCTGTGGATAGCCTCAGTGTCCACAAGCCGAAATGGCAACTGTAACGGTCGCGTACACACAGGGGGGAGGGAAGTGACCACTGCGCTCCACCCTTACCCCTGGCCCTGCCTACTTGCCTCGCGAGTCCTAATGACAGGGGACAACTGGACGGCAATCCCTAACTTGGAATAAGTGCAGGGATGACAGACAGACAAACAACAGGACGTGAACGGACCGAGTCAATACCAGGAAAGCTGCAAAGTACAAATGGAGCAAGCAGAGAATTGTCAGGAGAAGCCGGGGTCATAAATACCATGAGAGCAGAGAAGTACAAGAGGAGTCCAAAGAGAGTAGTCAGGTGGGAGCCGAGGTCACAATACCAGGACGGATGCGCAGTACAGGAGGAGCAGGCAAAAGGATGGTCAGGGAACAGGATCAGGTAAGTATTCGGCAGTCCAACAAATAGTCAGGAACCTAGAAATTAACAGGCAACCTGTAGCCAGCAGGCTGCCTGTATTTATAGTGGGGAGTGAGGGTCATGTGACGTGGCCAGCGTCACATGACCGACAGACCAACCAGTCGAGCACCGAGTGATCAGCTCGGCGCTCAAGGCAGACTAGGAGCAGGGAGCCACCCAGCTAGTAAAGCCGCCCTGGGAATGAGGTCAAACACAGAACCTTATTCCAAAAGCTAAGCAACAGGTCTGCGGGCAATGGGGGACCGAGTGCACCTTCGGAACCCCGTGACAGTACCCCCCCTTTTACGAGGGGCCACCGGACCCAAGACTTCAGGCGATGGCTTTTCAGGGTGTTCTAAATGAAATTTACGAACAAGTCTAGGAGCATGAACCTCCCTGGCAGGTACCCAAGATCTCTCTTCAGGTCCATACCCCTTCCAGTGAATCAGGTACTGCAAGGAATTACGCACCTTCCTGACATCCACTATTTTAGACACCACATACTCGACAGCATCATTAACAAGAACCGGCGGAGGCGAGGCTTTTGATGGTACTACCGGTTCAAAATATTTTTTAAGCAGAGATTTATGGAACACATTATGAATGTGGAATGACTCAGGCAGCTCCAACCTAAAAGATACCGGGTTAATCACTTCCGTGATCTTATATGGTCCAATAAAACGAGGAGCAAATTTTTTAGAAGTTACCTTGAGAGATAGATTCTTGGAGGACAACCATACTTTATCCCCAACCTGAAAGTTTACCCCCCTTGAACGTCTCCTATCGGCCTTGAGTTTTTGAGAACATTGAGCCTTTTCTAGGTTCGATTGAACCCGGGCCCAAACTGTGCACAGTTCGGAGGAGAGTTTATCCGCTTCAGGGTTAGAGGAGGAGACGGACGACCCAGAATGAAAACGGGGATGAAAACCATGGTTACAAAAGAAAGGGGAGACCCCAGCAGAAGAATCGACACGGTTATTCAAAGCAAATTCAGCCAACGGAAGGAATTTGACCCATAATTGCTGGTCATCAGCAACATACAACCTCAAGAATTGTTCCACAGACTGATTAAGGCGTTCAGTCTGCCCATTACTCTCAGGATGGTAGGCGGAAGAAAAAGACAATGAAATTTTACATCTTTGACAGAAGGCCCTCCAGAATTTGGACACAAACTGCACACCCCTGTCAGAAACAATATTTTCTGGGATGCCATGTAAACGAACAATCTCTCTCACAAAAATAGACGCCAGGGTTTTAGCATTCGGAAGTTTAGACAGGGGAATGAAATGAACCATCTTGCTAAACCTATCGACCACTACCCAAACCACAGTCTTACCCTCCGCCAGCGGTAGGTCAGTTATAAAGTCCATCGAGATATGGGACCAGGGTCTACTGGGAATGGGTAGGGGTCGTAGGTTACCAGCAGGGCGAGTCCTAGGTGTCTTGGACCTGGCACAAACCTCACAGGCTGACACGTAGGACTTGACATCCCTAGTTAGAGTGGGCCACCAATAAGATGTAGAAACCAGATCCTTAGTGCCCTCAACACCCGGATGTCCACAAAAGGCAGAATCGTGACACTCACCCAACAGCTGGAGACGAAATTGTACGGGAACAAACAACTTATCTGTTGGGGTCGATACCGGTGCCAGATGTTGTTCAGACCTAATGTGAGCCGAGATATCCTGGGTAAGAGCTGCTAAGAAGATTTTTGCTGGTAGGATGGATTCAGGTGGTACCTCAGTAGGTTGAAAAGCCTGGAAGCTCCGAGATAATGCGTCCGCCTTCACATTTTTACTTCCTGGCCTGAACGTGATGGAAAAATCAAAACGAGTAAAAAACAGAGCCCATCTGGCTTGACGGGGATTCAACCTCTTAGCAGACTCGAGAAACATAAGGTTTTTATGGTCAGTGACAACAGTTACACAATGTCTTGCCCCCTCCAGGAAATGCCTCCACTCCTCAAATGCCCATTTAATGGCCAGCAGCTCCCTATTCCCTATGTCGTAGTTTCTCTCCGTGGGAGAGAATTTCCTGGAGAAGAAGGCACATGGTCTCAAATTAGTGAGGCTAGCAGGACCTTGTGAAAGGACTGCTCCTACGCCGTCCTCGGACGCATCCACCTCCACAATAAAAGGTTTCTCCTGATCAGGCTGGATCAGAATGGGAGCGCTACTGAATGCCTTTTTTAATTTTTCAAATGAAGAAAAGGCCTCAGTAGACCAATTCTCCAAATCCGCCCCTTTCTTAGTAAGGTCGGTCAATGGTTTAGCAATTACGGAAAAATTCATAATAAATTTACGATAGTAATTGGCGAAACCTAAGAACCGTTGTAAGGCCTTTAAGGATGAAGGTCTTACCCATTGCTTAATTGCTAGTACCTTACCAGGATCCATCTTGAAGGCGTGAGGAGTCAGCACATGCCCTAGAAACAGAATCTCCTGTACACCAAAGACACATTTCTCTTGTTTAGCGGATAGCTGATTCTCCCTCAACACCTCTAATACTTGTTTAACATGAGACACATGGGATTCGAAGTCAGGAGAGAATATCAAAATGTCGTCCAGATAGACAATAACAAATTTACCTAAGTACTCCCTAAGAATGTCATTCATGAAGTTTTGGAACACAGCTGGGGCATTGCTGAGTCCAAAAGGCATCACTTGATATTCAAAGTGTCCTACCGGAGTATTGAACGCCGTCTTCCATTCGTCTCCCTCCTTGATTCGGATTAGATTGTATGCCCCTTTCAGGTCAATTTTGGAAAACCAGGTTGCCCCCAGAACCTGGTTAAATAAATCCGGAATCAATGGGAGGGAGTATCTATTCTGGACAGTGATTTTATTTAATCTCCGGTAATCGATACATGGCCTAAGACCACCATCTTTTTTCTTAACGAAGAAAAACCCCACCCCCATAGGAGAGACAGAAGGTCTAATATGCCCTTTACCAAGGCTCTCCTTAATATAATCTTCCATGGCCTTGCGTTCGGGCATAGAAAGATTATAAATTCGTCCTTTAGGAAACTTGGCCCCCTCTACTAGCACTATGGTACAATCATAAGGTCTATGGGGGGGTAGAACCTCCGGGGTTGGTGATGAGAATACATCAGAATATTCTCTAACAACAGAGGGTAAAGTATCAGACTTTACTGAGACCCCAGCCTGTACCACGGACAAGCACGAGTCACACTTAGGCCCCCATCTCACCAACTCCCCATTGGACCAATCTATAGTGGGGTTATGTAGTCGGAGCCAAGGCAACCCTAGTACCACCTCAGCAGGTAGGTTCTCCAGGACTAGAAGCGAACATCTCTCTGAGTGGCACACACCCACGGTTAGAGAAATCTCTGAGGTACATAAGCTCACCGTACCACCAATAAGAGGAGTAGCATCAATAGCCATGACATGGATAGGAGTTGGTAAGACAAACATAGGAATACCCAATCTTACAGCATACTCAGAGTCAATAAAGCTAGCCGCTGAGCCAGAATCAATAAAGGCCTTACCCGGCCATTTATCTACTCCCAGAGAAATCGTAATGGGTACCGAAAGCTTACATTTAGAAAATTCAGGGTGTACCTGGTCTTTAGGTTGCCTTGTCTTAGGAGACTTGACAGAGAGGACCTTCTTAGGACACTGGTTGATCCAATGGTCAGGATCTCCACAGTAAAAGCATTCTCCATGTCTGCGGCGAAGATTCCCTCGGGTCATGCCAGCCTGCATGGGTTCCTCGGTGGAGACCTCAGCATTGTCTCTGGGATAGGCCTCTGGCTGGACCACCATCCGGGAAGAGAACTGTTGTTCCTGTCGTCTCTCTCTAACCCGTTGGTCAAGTCGGACAACAAGGGTCATCATCTCCTCTAAGGTCTCTGGAAGTTGATAACTGACCAGAAGATCCTTTAATTTATCAGACAGACCTGACCTGAACTGACTCTTCAGGGCTGGTTCGTTCCATCCTGAGGGGACACACCACCTTCTGAATTGGGTGCAATAATCCTCCGCTGGTAAATTGCCCTGAACCAGTGCCTTTAGAGCCGTCTCGGCTACTAGAGCCCTGTCTGGTTCATCATAGAGGGTACCCAAGGCCTGAAAGAACCCCTCCACAGAATATAAACAACTGGTGCCAGCAGGTAAAGAGAACGCCCAGTCCTGGGGATCACCCTGTAATCGGGAAATGATAATGCCCACGCGTTGACCCTCGGGGCCAGAGGACACGGGGCGCAAACGGAAGTAAAGTTTGCAACTCTCCTTAAAAGAGAGAAACTTCCTCCGGTCTCCAGAAAAGGGTTCTGGGAGCTTAATCTGGGACTCAAAATGCAGACTGGAGGCCTGAGGAGTGGAAGAACCTTGCCCTAACTCAAAAGAACTGAGTTTTTCCCCTAACTCCTGCACCCTCTGCTTCAGATTAGAGACATGGTTAGTCAGGGTCACCAGAGGATTCATAATACAGTGGTTATTGGGCCTGTTAATCTGTAACGGTTGCGTACACACACACACAGGGGGGAGGGAAGTGACCACTGCGCTCCACCCTTACCCCTAGCCCTGCCTACTTGCCTCGCGAGTCCTAATGACAGGGGACAACTGGACGGCAATCCCTAACTTGGAATAAGTGCAGGGATGACAGACAGACAAACAACAGGACGTGAACGGACCGAGTCAATACCAGGAAAGCTGCAAAGTACAAATGGAGCAAGCAGAGAATTGTCAGGAGAAGCCGGGGTCATAAATACCAGGAGAGCAGAGAAGTACAAGAGGAGTCCAAAGAGAGTAGTCAGGTGGGAGCCGAGGTCACAATACCAGGACGGATGCGCAGTACAGGAGGAGCAGGCAAAAGGATGGTCAGGGAACAGGATCAGGTAAGTATTCGGCAGTCCAACAAATAGCCAGGAACCTAGAAATTAACAGGCAACCTGTAGCCAGCAGGCTGCCTGTATTTATAGTGGGGAGTGAGGGTCATGTGACGTGGCCAGCGTCACATGACCGACAGACCAAACAGTCGAGCACCGAGTGATCAGCTCGGCGCTCAAGGCAGACTAGGAGCAGGGAGCCACCCAGCTAGTAAAGCCGCCCTGGGAATGAGGTCAAACACAGAACCTCATTCCAAAAGCTAAGCAACAGGTCTGCGGGCAATGGGGGACTGAGTGCACCTTCGGAACCCCGTGACAGCAACATTTCCAGTGCCAGCAATTTGGAAAGGTGTGCATTTAGTGCTATGGTCTGTGGGTTGGTGGCTGGGTATTTGCGCTTTCGTTCAAAGGCCTGGGGTATAGACATCTGTATGCTGCGCTGGGACACAGAAGTGGATGTGCTAGCTGATGGTGCTTGCGAAGGTCCAGGTGCATGGCAGGAGGCATCCGGGCCTGCATCTTGGACAGTGGATTGTCCAGCACATAACACAGGGGAAGAGGAGGCAGTGCTGTGACCCGCAGACACTGGTTGTGGACCCAGGCATTCGGCCCACCTATTAGGGTGCTTTGATGCCATGTGACAGATCATGCTGGTGGTGGTGAGGTTGCTAGTGTTCACGCCCCTGCTCATTTTGGTACGGCACAGGTTGCAAATGACAATTCTTTTATCGTCCGCACTTTTCTCAAAAAAGCGCCAGACTGCGGAAAACCTACCCCTTGGCAAGGGATATTGCCGCAAGGCGGTGCTCCGCGGACAGTTGTGGACCTGTTTGGTGTGGCCCGCCTTCTCCCTTTTGCCACCCCACTGCCTTTTCCAGCCTGTTGCGGTGCTGCAGATCCCTCCCTTCCGTACTGCTGTTCTCGCTCGGCTTTCCACCTTCCCAGGTTAGGTCAGTGACTTCATCGTCCAGCACCTCACCTTCCACTTCCTCACTCTGGTCATCCTCCTGACTTGTTGACCTAACAACAACCTCAGTTATTGACAACTGTGTCTCATCCTTATCATGAACCTCTTGAGACACTAATTGCGATTGACTTATTGGCAATTGTGTCTCATCATCATCATCCATCTCGTGAAACACTAATTTAGTTTGGGAATCAGGGCACAAGATCTCCTCATGTCCCTCTTCAAGCGGGCTCGGTGAGAGGCCCAAATTAAGGAATGGCGATAAAAAACAGCTCCTCAGAATATCCGAGTGTGGGATCACTTGTTTGCCAAGACTCTCAATGGTGGGTGGAAGGAGGATCAGGGTGAGGATTCTGTTGACCAGACTTTTGGCTACTGAGACTGGACTTTGTGGAAGACAAGGTGGTGCTTAACCGACTGGAAGCATTATCTGCTGCAATTCAACCGACCACCTAGTCGCACTGGTCTGTCTTTGGGAGTGGTGTCCTGCGCCGCCCCGCAAACTGGGACATGAAGCTAGGTATCGTGGAGGAGTGTGTTTCTTGTGTTCTGGCAGCAGGCACAGTTTCACCGCGCCCAGGGCCACAGCCTCTGCATGCACCATCAGCAGCACAGCCACTTCCCTGTCCCTTACTGCTCGCCTTGTGCATATTAAATGGTATATATTTGCTGTAAGTATGTCACACGTACAGTAGCACTGAGACACTGAGCACCGAGAACAGACATAATGAATATGACAGGACTCAGATTGAAATTATTACCCCTCCGTTAAAACAAACATCTGCTGCTGCACCGGATCACTCCAACAATAGGTCCTCACCCCCCTCCCCCTTCGGAGAAGAAGCTCCTAATATTAATCCCAACATTTCCACCTACAGTGAATCCCTCCCTAGTCCGGATCATTTTTTAGAATTACCTCAGAACCTCTCGGAAAATCTGCCTCTTCATCAACTATCCCCCATTCCCACCCCTCCTCGATCAATACTTTCCAGTATACAAATACTCACTCCGATTATATGTCACAATCCCCCAATTCGATCCAAAATTCCACTTCCTCTACGCCCACAAAAAAAAATTACACACTTTTACAGCCTTCGGAACCAATTGAAAACGAAAATAGGACCAAACGTAGAAAAAGGGGCTGTAGGGGAGGAAAAGGGAGGAACAAGGGACCCTGCCAGCAAAAAAATGTGTCCACCTCACCCCGTAATATAGACAATCTATCAGAGCATTTAAGGTCTAAAGGCATATTTAACCTTTCTAAACACATTTTAAAAAGAGAGGAAACTGAAATTTTAAGCAGAGGCCTATCATTTTGCCCCAATAATAATCCAGACCTCTTCGAACTTTTTGTTGATTTAAACCAGTACATTCGAAAACTAACATTGCAACGCCATTTTATGATTAGGCCAACTGTTAACCCTTCACCCCCTAAGGCCATTTCGATCGAGGATGATGCCGATATTGACAACCTAGTCGAAGAACTCTTTCTCACTCCTATACATTCATCCCTCAAACCCAAATCGAACTATTATCCACTGGAGAGTAGAGGGTCCCACCTTGAGACCTTCTACAATCTAGTGTTGAATGACTTGAAACTGGCCTTCTCAGAGAAAGACAATGGTACACCTTCCGGTGGACACAATCTCTCAAAAATGCAAAAAAAAGCCATGATCAATCTGTCTAGAAATCGTAATATAGTTATTAAAAACGCAGACAAGGGAGGGGGGTAGTCATCTTGAACACAGAGGATTGCCACAGAGAGGCCATGAATATACTCTCAGATACTATATATTATAGTAAACTTCAAACAGATCCCACAACTTCTTTTAAAAAACAACTAGAGGGCCTTATAGAGAAAGGATATACAGAAAACATCATTACGAAAAAAGAAAGGAAACACCTTTTGATAGAACATCCCTGTATACCCTACTTCTATTACCTACCACAAATTCATAAATCACTGACCAATCCCACCGGTCGACCAATAATATCAGGGATAGATTCCATCACGTCCAACCTCTCCGCCTACATCGATTGCCTCCTACAAAAATATGTAGTAAATTTACCATCCTACCTACGAGACTCCAGCCAACTTATTACAATATTGAGAGACTTTGAATGGTGTAAGGACATGTTATGGGTAACCTTGGATGTGTCATCTCTGTATAGTAACATCATACACGCATTGGGTATTCAAGCAATCAACAAGTTCCTTTCCATGGACCCCTATATGCCCCCCAAACAAATTAGCTTTATTTTAGATTCAATAACTTTTATCCTAAATCACAATTATTTTACCTATAATGATGTCTTTTATATCCAGAACCGAGGAACAGCGATGGGCACGAAATTTGCGCCATTGTATGCTAATTTGTTTATGGGGGCATTTGAATAAAACTTTGGCCTATTGGACCACCCCAACATTAAATTTTATAGACGGTATATTGATGATATTATCTTTGTCTGGGAAGGACAATCTAAATGATTGGAACTTGAATTCACTGCGCAGATAGATTCCTCGACCACAGTTTTTCTCGATCTGAAATTAACCATCACCAATAATTCAATTGAGACAAGCACATATTTCAAAGAGGTCGATGCGAACAGCTATTTGTATAACAAAGCTGCCACTATCACAAGTGGAAACGCAATATACCGTATGGTCAGATGAGGCGGGTTAGAAAAAACTGCTCAAACAATGTAATTCTAAGAGATCAATAAAAAATTCTAGAGTTTAGGTTTCTAGAAAAGGGATGCCCATGGGCCTGATTTTAGATTCAATTAATAAAATTGGGAAAACTACTCAAACAGATTGTCTGCGACCGAAACATCAAACGCAAACTAGTGAGAAGAATCAGTATATCTATAACTTCATTACCCGATATACATCATCCCACAACTCAATTACAGCAATTCTAAAACGACATTGGCCTTTACTTTTAAAGGACCCCATTTTGAGCAAATCAATACCTAAAATACCACATATGACATTCCGTAGAGCCAAGACATGAAAGCAAATTCTAGCCCCATCCCGTCCGAAGCTGAATAAACTTAGTACTGCCACTACCATCGGATCCAAACCCTTGGGACATTCAGAGAAACCCAAGGGATCATACAAATATGGGCATACACGGTGTAAATGCTGTCACACTATTATCCATGGCATAAAGGAGGTTACCATCAATTCCTCGAAAGAAAAAATCCACCTTTCAAGTTATATGGATTGTGGCACCACAAATGTAATCTACATGCTAGAATGTCCGTGTCGGCTACAGGTCGGACCACCCAAAGCATCCGAGAAAGACTTAACTCCCACCGTTCCAATATCCGGAAAAAGTATGATAAACATAGCGTTTCCAGACATTTTGCACAAAAACACAATGGCGACGCATCGCTCTTATGTCTGACTCCCATTGAATGGGTCTCTAAGTCCTTCCAACAAGGAAGGAGATGTATTGGATTTTCCGTTTTAATACCTTAACTCCCTTTGGCCTAAACGAATCCCTCGAATACAGTAACTATTAACTATTAATAATAATTTGTTTGATACTGACGGTCTATTTAATATTTCCTTTTATGCGTTTTTATATATAATCCCCCCCTATTATATTTTATTGACTATTTTTGCAGTTTTAACAATTCATACTGCATAAAGTTCATTTATTTATTTACGTATACATCGGGGTATCTTATATGTATTTTATATGCATTTCATATGCGTACATCCACCGAGACGTCTGCCCTTTTTATGATCCCTATACTATTTAGTATTTATTCATTCATTTATTTATTTATTTCTAGTATTTACCCATTCCATTTCATAATTCTATGAGCATGTCATGTATTTGTGTATTCATGCGCATTTATATATAATGTTTACATACTTATTTATTTTTATGCATCTATATGGATGTATAACTGTCCATGCGGTACATGCATGTGTATGCTGTGTGTGTATGTGCACATATATGTATACATGTATATGAGCTATGCGTGTGGGTATATGCACACGCATATATATATATAATTTTCGACTGCCATCTTAGATACATTCAAGGTCCATTGAGTATATTCCACTCCCTAATACTTAATGCCCAACATGTCAATAGGACAAATACATAATGGTAGTCAGCATCACCACCTTCCATTCTAGAAGTCAATATATTTCCATTTACGGATGCGTTTCAGAGTGGAACGCACCGGCATAACACTTATCCCTCCCATTTACAGGTGGATTGGGGCGAACTCCTTTACCTCGATCCCGCCCCCAGGCTTCCTGCCCGATGCGCTCCACAGTGGAACACATCGGAGCTGATGTGGTTTGCTTCCTGTCCGGTGCGTTCCACAGTGGAACGCATCGGAGCGTTCTTTACCTTGGTAAGCCTTGCATTAATAATAACCTCAGCCGATGCGCTCATAAATTGAAGCGCATCGGCCCCTGAACAATAAAAAGCCCATCTCCCATCAATTTAGGCGCAACATCGCGCTCCACAGTGTAACACAGATTAGGGAAACCTTTGCGTTCCACGGTGGAACGCGAGGCATGATCACTTCCGGTCCCCCTTCTTTTCTTTGGTCTCTAGGTACAGCTACATAAATATTTTCTATTCACGAATACATTTGACATCCTGTATAAAGAGGGAATAGAAGTTTGTTGAACGGATTGTTTTTTTCATTATATCCAGTGGATAAAACAATGGACAGGAAATGACCCCATTTTTTGGCCTTTGCTCTCCTCCCTCAATGAGGATGACCCCATACCATGTGTTTGTATTCCCCTATATAAGTTTGTGTTTTTCTGTTATATGTATATGCTCTTGAAAAAGGGATTTACTCCCGAAACGCGTCGAGCTGAATCAATAAAAGACTTCCTGTATACATTGGAGCCCCGGTGTCATCCTTTTGGGGACCAGGAAGCTAATACTACATCCTTTGAAGCGATCTCGGCGGGGGAGGTTGAGGTATATTGAGGTATAGGTGTCTTGAGCTTTATCCTATGCCCTCCTCCCCGGTGAAGTAAGTGCAACTTTTTGACAAGATACCAATAGTGTACCTCACTATAACTGTGCAATTTCATTGATAATACTGGAGTTTATGTGGCGCCTCCTGGATATCATCAGGACACCTGAGACACCCGGCTCACCAGCAATTTTACACGTACAGTAGCGCAGGTTTTGTAAGTGTATGCACAAATAAAGTACACAGAATGTCACAGATATTTTTAGGATGCGCACACGTTAAACAGGAGGTATAGCGCAAGTAATGTCGCTGTCACCATCGCCTAATAAAAAATTACACTGAATGAATGTCACTGATATTTAAGATGCGCACATGTTAAACAGGAGGTATAGCGCAGGTAATGTCACTGTCACCACCGTCTAATAAAAAATTACACTGAATGAATGTCACTGATATTTAGGATGCGTACACGTTAAACAGGAGGTATAGCGCAAGTAATGTTGCTGTCACCACCGCCTAATAAAAAATTACACTGAATGAATGTCACTGACATTTAGGATGCGTACACGTTAAACAGGAGGTATAGCGCAAATAATGTCACTGTCACCATCGCCTAATAAAAAATTACACTGAATGAATGTCACTGATATTTAAGATGCGCACATGTTAAACAGGAGGTATAGCGCAAGTAATGTCACTGTCACCACCGTCTAATAAAAAATTACACTGAATGAATGTCACTGATATTTAGGATGCGTACACGTTAAACAGGAGGTATAGCGCAAGTAATGTTGCTGTCACCACCGCCTAATAAAAAATTACAATGAATGAATGTCACTGATATTTAGGATGCGTACACGTTAAACAGGAGGTATAGCGCAAATAATGTCGCTGTCACCATCACCTAATAAAAAATTACACTGAATGAATGTCACTGATATTCAGGATGCGTACACGTTAAACAGGAGGTATAGCGCAAGTAATGTCGCTGTCACCATCGCCTAATAAAAAATTACACTGAATGAATGTCACTGATATTTAGGATGCGTACACGTTAAACAGGAGGTATAGCGCAAGTAATGTTGCTGTCACCACTGCCTAATAAAAAATTACACTGAATTACTGTCAGTAAAACAAAGACTCCAGCATATAATGTAGTAAGGTGGTTATTTTATTGTTTTTAGGTTACTGAGGCTTTAAGTGATTCTCTCTCATTTCAAGACGATGAAGTCGACACGATTTTGTCAAAAATAACGCTCTCGAGCGAATTTCTCCAGACTCCGAGTTCTGAGTTCAAAGCAAGAGATATACCGTAGAATGTGAACCCAGGAAACTACTCAACTTCGAGCTACACTGTGTGGAGATGGCAGAATATTTGAAAGTAAAACGAATCCCTCTGGGTTTATGGATACGAACAAGACCAACTTTTTTTTAAGACAATACAGAATATTGTGAAAAATTTGAGCAAATGCTGAATAAATGCTCTTTCGATATCATGACACTTACCGCGACGTTTCTACAGAAAGCGATAACGGAGACAAAAGAACTGATCAAAACCAGTGAGAATCAGCTTCAAGGGATACTCACGCCAGAAGAATATTCAAAACTACAGGAGAAGATAAATACAACACTGGCACAGCATCGAAAAGATGTAGAAAGCATGAAACGCAGTAAATTCTTGAGAGATACGGAAGACTATCGTCTAAAGAGGGTGTATCGATGGCCAGATACATCATTCTGTCATCAGAATGCAAGATGGCGATCCTCATCAGCTGATTCATCCAATTCAGGATCAAGTATAGATCCTCAACGTATGTCAAGACCGCCAGAACATTGCCCTACTCGGGGAACGAGGAAAGAGAGGCGGGCTCCCCTCTGGATCCAACATGACATCAGTGACGACCAGATCTCAGGTACAAACGCAGTCACTGGTTATTAACAAATCATCTCAGTAATTAAAGGGGTTATCCCATCTTAGACAATGGGGGCATATGTATGATAGGTGCGGGTCCCACCTCTGGGACCCGCACCTACAAGGAGAACGGAGCTGGGGAGAGTTGTAGCTGGAGGCTGAAGTGAATGGGAGAGCACCGCGCATGCGCGGCTACCGCTCCCATAAATTTTTTGGTGGCTCCATAGAAATTAATGGAGGGTGGCTGCGCATGCGCAGTGCGCACTCCTCAACTTTCTCCGCTCCGTTCTCCTTGTAGTTGCGGGTCCCAGAGGTGGGACCCGCACCTATCAGACAATGGGGGCATATCCTAGCGATATGTCCCCATTGTCTAAGATGGGATAACCCCTTTAAGCCCTACTGACATGTCCCTCCTGGAAAAAGGTTCATCCTTCTGTCCCACATACATTCCAAACACTTTTCAGTTGGAACTTGACATGCAGAGACTTTTTATAAATATAAGATTGAAGGCACATTTTAGCACTATATCTACCCCAGACAAAGGCCAATAGAGCCCACAGCACCACTTATCTCTCTGAACAACTTGGAATTAAGAACCAAAAGTACGTACAGTCAGGTCCATAAATATTGGGACATCAACACAATTGTAACATTTTTGGCTCTATACACCACCACCATGGATTTGAAATGAAACAAACAAGATGTGCTTTAGGCTCCATCCACACATCCGCAATTCCATTCTGCATTTTGCGGAATGGAATTGCGGACCCATACATTTCTATGGGGCTGCACGACGTGTGGCCCGATCCGGAATTGCTGACCCGCACTTCCGGGTCCGCAATTCCGATCCTGAAAAAAATAGAACATGTCCTATTCTTGTCCGCAATAGCAGACAAGAATAGGCATATTCTCTTAGTTCCGGCAATATGCGATCCGCAAAATGCGGAACGCACATTGCCGCTGTCCGTGTTTTGCAGATCCGTGGATCCGCAAAACACACACGGATGTGTGAATGGACCCTCAACTGCAGACTGTCAGCTTTAATTTGAGGGTATTTACATCCAAATCAGGTGAACGATGTAGGAATTACAACAATTTGCATATGTGTCTCCCACTTGTTAAGGAACAAAAAATAATGGGACAATTGGATTCTCAGCTGTTCCATGGCCAGGTGTGTGTTATTCCCTCATTATCCCAATTACAATGAGCAGATAAAAAGTCCAGAGTTCATTTCAAGTGTACTATTTGCATTTGGAATCTGTTGCTGTCAACTCTCAAGATGAGATCCAAAGAGCTGTCACTATCAGTGAAACAAACCATCATTAGGCTGAAAAAACAAAACAAACCCATCAGAGAGATAGCAAAAACATTAGGCGTGGCCAAAACAACTGTTTGGAACAGACCCGAAAGACCACGGAAAACAACTGTGGTGGATGACCGAAGAATTCTTTCCCTGGTGAAGAAAACACCCTTCACAACAGTTGGCCAGATCAAGAACACTCTCCAGGAGGTAGGTGTATGTGTATCAAAGTCAACAATCAAGAGAAGACTTTACCAGAGTAAATACAGAGGGTTCACCACATGATGTAAACCATCGGTGAGCCTCAAAAACAGGAAGGCCAGATTAGAGTTTGCAAAACGACATCTAAAAAAGCCTTCACAGTTCTGGAACAACATCCTATGGACAGATGAGACCAAGATCAACTTGTACCAGAGTGATGGGAAGAGAAGAGTATGGAGAAGGAAAGGAACTGCTCATGATCCTAAGCATACCACCTCATCAGTGAAGCATGTTGGTGGTAGTGTCATGGCGTGGGCATGTATGGCTGCCAATGGAACTGGTTCTCTTGTATTTATTGATGATGTGACTGCTGACAAAAGCAGCAGGATGAATTCTGAAGTGTTTCGGGCAATATTATCTGCTCATATTCAGCCAAATGCTTCAGAACTCATTGGACGGCGCTTCACAGTGCAGATGGAAAATGACCCAAAGCATACTGCAAAAGCAACCAAAGAGTTTTTTAAGGGAAAGAAGTGGAATGTTATGCAATGGCCAAGTCAATCACCTGACCTGAATGTGATTGAGCATGCATTTCACTTGCTGAAGACAAAACTGAAGGGAAAATGCCCCAAGAACAAGCAGGAACTGAAGACAGTTGCAGTAAAGGCCTGGCAGAGCATCACCAGGGATGAAACCCAGCGTCTGGTGATGTCTATGCATTCCAGACTTCAGGCTGTAATTGACTGCAAATGATTTTCAACCAAGTATTAAAAAGTGAAAGTTTGAATTATGATTATTATTCTGTCCCATTACTTTTGGTTCCTTAACAAGTGGGAGGCACATATGCAAACTGTTGCAATTCCTACACCGTTCAACTGATTTGGATGTAAATACCCTCTAATTAAAGCTGACAGTCTGCAATTAAAGCACATCTTGTTAGTTTAATTTAAAATCCATTGTGGTGGTGTATAGAGCCAAAAATGTTAGAATTGTGTTGATGTCTAAATATTTATGGACCTGACTGTATATATGATATCATATACAAGTGGATAGTAAATAACTTGTTCTTCTATAGTAACATGGGGAAATGTTATTCTATATTAGGACTTTATTGAAATGAGACAAGATAGACATTATACCTAATATAGTCTTATACTCGGATGGGTATCTATGATACAGTGGGATGCGAAAGTTTGGGCAACCTTGTTAATCGTCATGATTTTCCTGTATAAATCGTTGGTTGTTACGATAAAAAATGTCAGTTAAATATATCATATAGGAGACACACACAGTGATATTTGAGAAGTGAAATGAAGTTTATTGGATTTACAGAAAGTGTGCTATAATTGTTTAAACAAAATTAGGCAGGTGCATAAATTTGGGCACTGTTGTAATTTTATTGATTCCAAAACCTTTAGAACTAATTATTGGAACTCAAATTGGCTTGGTAAGCTCAGTGACCCCTGACCTACATACACAGGTGAATCCAATTATGAGAAAGAGTATTTAAGGGGGTCAATTGTAAGTTTCCCTCCTCTTTTAATTTCCTCTGAAGAGTAGCAACATGGGAGTCTCAAAACAACTCTCAAATGACCTGAAGACAAAGATTGTTCACCATCATGGTTTAGGGGAAGGATACAGAAAGCTGTCGCAGAGATTTCAGCTGTCTGTTTCCACAGTTAGGAACATATTGAGGAAATGGAAGACCACAGGCTCAGTTCAAGTTAAGGCTCGAAGTGGCAGACCAAGAAAAATCTCGGATATACAGAAGCGACGAATGGGGAGAACAGTCAGAGTCAACCCACAGACCAGCACCAAAGACCTACAATATCATCTTGCTGCAGATGGAGTCACTGTGCATCGTTCAACCATTCGGCGCACTTTACACAAGGAGATGCTGTATGCGAGAGTGATGCAGAGGAAGCCTTTTCTCCGCCCACAGCACAAAAAGTGCCGCTTGAGGTGGGCTAAAGCACATTTGGACAAGCCAGCTTCATTTTGGAATAAGGTGCTGTGGACTGATGAAACTAAAATTGAGTTATTTGGCCATAACAAGGGGCGTTATGCATGGAGGAAAAAGAACACAGCATTCCAAGAAAAACACCTGCTACCTACAGTAAAATATGGTGGTGGTTCCATCATGCTGTGGAGCTGTGTGGCCAGTGCAGGGACTGGGAATCTTGTCAAAGTTGAGGGACGCATGGATTCCACTCAGTATCAGCAGATTCTGGAGACCAATGTCCAGGAATCAGTGACAAAGCTGAAGCTGCGCCGGGGCTGGATCTTTCAACAAGACAACGACCCTAAAGACTGCTCAAAATCCGCTAAGGCATTTATGCAGAGGAACAAGTACAACGTTCTGGAATGGCCATCTCAGTCCCCAGACCTGAATATAATTGAAAATCTGTGGTGTGACTTAAATAGAGCTGTCCATGCTCGGAAGCCCTCAAACCTGAATGAACTAAAGATGTTTTGTAAAGAGGAATGGTCCAAAATACCTTCAACCAGAATCCAGACTCTCATTGGAACCTACAGGAAGCGTTTAGAGGCTGTAATTTCTGAAAAAGGAGGATCTACTAAATATCGATTTCATTTCTTTTTTGTGGTGCCCAAATTTATGCACCTGCCTAATTTTGTTTAAACAATTATAGCACTCTTTCTGTAAATCCAATAAACTTCATTTTACTTCTCAAATATCACTGTGTGTGTCTCCTATATGATATATTTAACTGACATTTTTTATCGTAACAACCAACGATTTATACAGTACAGGAAAATCATGACGATTAACAAGGTTGCCCAAACTTTCGCATCCCACTGTATATATGTTGTTTACTAAGATGTCTCTGTTATATATTCTCTTGACAATATGGAATGTTACTTATGTGATTTATTGCTTCATTTGTTACTGCAGTCTGAAGAAGGCCACAAGGCCGAAACTACTTAAAGCCTCAGTAACCTAAAAACAATAAAATAACCATCTTACTACATTATATGCTGGAGTCTTTGTTTTACTGATAATTGGGGTGGGAACCCTACTCCAAGCAAGAACAACAGAGTGCGACAAGGTTCAAACTGAATTAATGTCACTGATATTTTGGATGGGCAAACGTTATACAGGAGATGTAGCGCAGGTAATGTCGCTGCCACCAGCAGCGAAAAAATTAGACTGAATGTCACTGATATTTCGGATACGCAAACATTATACAAGAGATGTAGCGCAGGTCATGGAACTGTCTGGAGGGTACCCCGTCTACAGAAAAAGTACACTGGATGTCACAGATATTTTTAGGCTGCACAAACGTTACACAGGAGATTAGCGCAGATAACGTCGCTGTCACCAACAGCGAAAAAAAATTACACTGAATGTCCCTGATATTTCGGATACGAAAACGTTATACAGGAGATGTAGCGCAGGTAATATAACTGTCCGCAGTGGACACCATCCACGGAAAAAGTACACTGGATGTCACAGATATTTTTAGGCTGTGCACACGTTAGACAGGAGATGTAGCACAGATAATGTCGCTGTCTTCAGCGACCAAACAATTGCAAGCTATTTAGCGCAGGTTGTGCTAAAAATATATATTGCTGCCAGATGCAACTATAGTGCTTAAAAGAACTTTTGGGTCTCTAACAAGTTTTAGCAATTTAGCGCAGGTTGCGCTAAAAATATATATTGCTGCCATACACAATAATAGTCCTTAAAGGGTCTTTTGGGTCTAAAACAAGTATAAAAGCTAAAATATTCCTATTTCACTCCCTACACTATCTTTCCCTTCTGCTCTCCCTGACTAAGACTGAGCCGAACACGTGTCATCAGGTGCTATATAGCACCCGATGATGCGTTCCGGCCAGCCAATCACTGTAATGCCAGTAGCCAACATGGCTACGGTATTACAGTGAATGGCAGTACTTAGCTGCACGTTTATTGGCTGCGTAGCAGGCAAAAACGTGCGGGGAGGAGACTCGAGCATCGCGCTCGAGCACACCCGGTGTTCGGGCCAAACACTGCAATGTGCTGAGCATCGCAATGCTCGAGTAAAATTAGTGTTCGGCCAAGCATGCTCGCCCAACACTAGCAAGGAGCAATAGAATTGTTTATGTATTAAAAAAGGTGGACACTATTCAATTAGATAGCTCTGTGCAGCGATTGATGCAAACTGAATTGTCTCCTATGGATCCTTTCAGCTTTTGCTTATACAACCTGCACTGTCCCTGCAGTCTCCCTATGCTCTCCCTACAGTCTGTAAAAACTCTCCCTATGATCGCCCTACCCTGTCTCCGTAGTCTCCCAATCCAAGATTCTACATTTAAAGCTTTGTTAAACACTGTCCATAGCATTTGTCACATCTCTCCCTATGCTCAGTTCACTGTAAAATGGCTGAGACTGATTAGGATTAGGATTTTTATGGGACTGTGACATCACAGGGGCTGACTAGCTGCTGACTGTCTGACTGCATTATGGGTGATCTCTTGTTCCCGTACTTCTTACTTAGTAACACATGACGCCGCCATTTTAGGAAAAAATCGATTCATTACCACGAAGCACCAGGAAATTCGGATTTGTTGCGAATTGAATTTTTCCTAAACTTTGGATTGATTTTCACTTTGGAGGCTTCAATTCACTCAACACTAATAAATATGACAATTGTTTGGTCACCATATAATTTTGTTGACCTGGTAAAGAAAATAGTTTGCTATAAATTGATTGCTTGAGGATGGCATTTGTGAGCAAATTTTGACTAGGTAATCATTGGTCCAGAGGACATTCATTAAGCTAGTATTACACTAGCAGATACAGCAAACGATTGTCGGGCGGGAAGCGTTCCTTCCCGGCAATCAACTGCTTGCTAGCGGAGGAGACCACTGCTATTACATGCAGTGATCTCCTACAGAGTATAGGGATGAGTGATCGATAGTGCCATCACTCATCCCCATACTGGCTAGTTGTTTGCCAGCTGCAGACTGTGATTACACAGCACGATCTGCCGCTGGCAAACAAGGATTTTACACTTGTTCATCAGTTAATCGGCAGCAGTATTACATTGCCAGATCATCGTTAATGAGCATTCTATGAACGTTCATTAGTGATGACCTGACAGAAAATCTGCCAGTGTAATATAAGCTTTATGTATGCAGAAAAGGTGATTAGACCTTAAAATAGGAAAGGTAATAGGTAGAGTTGTATAATTGATAGGGAAAGGTTGAACCTGTGGCCTGTTTCTTTTTTTTTATGTATGTAACTATGTATCAACAAATATACAAATTCATATGCCAGTGTACAAATTCAGTTAATATATACTAACCAGGTGCTCAATTCAGGTTCCTGATTATAAAACCCATAGAACTGACACAACAGACTTTTATGTATTTGTCTGTACAAGAGATGAGCGAATTGATTCTGAATGAATTGGATTCGCAATGAATAAAAAAATAATAATCCACATCAATCCAAAAGAATTTAGATTTTTTTGATTCTGATCGTGTAAAAATAGCACCCAGCGCCAGAGGATGGAGGATCACATGGCTCAGAGGCTGACAGACATATAGAGATAGAAGAATCACTATTCTGTCTTCAATTTGTGACTTGGAAGGGTGTTATGTGGAAGTGTCTGACAAAACATATTGTAGACACAAGCCACTAATGAAGTGTGATAGGGGACACTTTTTAGGTAGATGTTAAAGGGAGTCTTTCACCTAAAATCACCATTATAGAACACTAACATCAGGATCTCCATTACATTCCCCATATTAGAATGCTACCTTCCATATTGCTGTCCATCGCCGATTTTCAGAAAAACCCAAGAGCCCAAGAGCGTTTAATGCGCATGTGCCGGCCCCTACATCCCGATCTAGCCGGCCTTGTGCCTCTGCCCATAATGGGGAATGAAGTGCGCAGGCGCGCCGAATCTGTTGAACGGCGCTGGTGCTGGATTTCTCACTAAGAAGAGGACGTAATCAGAAGAACCTAGGGCGGGCCAGAGGGGTGAAAGGTGAGGGGTTTCGTATGAAAAGCGACGAGGGGCCTGGGCAACGGCCGCATGAATGCCGCCTCTGGGCACCTTCAGAAGCTAATTAACATATTGAATAAAAGTGTTTTTCTGAGAAAATCGGCGATGGACAGCAATATGGAAGGTAGCATTCTATTATGGGGAATGTAATGGAGATCCTGATGTTAGTGTTCTATAATGCTGATTTTAGGTGAAAGATTCCCTTTAAGTAATTTGATCAAGGAAAGCTTTGACGTAGTTAGGAGATGGTCACATTGGGCCAGATTTATCATTACTCTGACCGCTCACTCCACTTTCATATATGGCTAAAGTCAGTTTTAGCCAAGTCAGATTTATGATCGGCCCTTTAAGACTGTAATAAATGTGGTTTGACGGTAGCAGTTTATCTGTCAGTAAGCAGCTTAACAAAAGTCGCACGTCCTTAGGAAAAAGTCGCATGTTCTATTAAAAAGTCTTATAAGATAAGCATGGTCCTCACTGGAGTGAAATTGCGCATTTTTTTGCGACTTTTTTGCGACTTTTTAAATAGTCCCAATAGTAAATCTGTCTAGAGATTCATTTACATAAGAAAACACGCCCACTTTCAGAAAACTGGCGAGCATAGTGCAGAGCAGAAAAAAGTCGCAAATTTGTGCGCAGTTTTAGCGTTTGCGCATTTATTTGCGACTTTTTCACTCCATTATTCTGACTTGAGCTAATGATAAATCTGGCCCATTGTGTTCAAATACAGATGCTGCTGGCAGCTATTTCAGCATTACAAAACCCATTACAAAACCCCCTTCGACATGGGTTAGGTTGTTCTTGATAATATTAAATGCTTTCTTTATTGCACTTTCACTGCATGCCATTTTGCACTTTGCACTAGCACTTTGTTCATGGCATGGTTTTGCAAAATTTATTTGTGATGACATTTTGTCACGATTCGGAGGTCCCAGGAGAGACCTCTGCGTCGTCAAGCAATAAACAAATGGAAATCAGGTACAGACACACAAAAGTTTATTGCACAAACAAAAACCAGGGAAGGCAGCACAGACAAAACATGAGCTCTATGTACCGTCAGCACAGTGGGAGAAAACCCCCACTGCGCCACTGTCTAGTAATACTCCAGAGGGGCGTGACTAAGCAACTCCTGGTATTCACTAGGGCCCCAGATGGTAGGGTTAGACTTTGCAGCAGGAAGTTGCCAGGGTCCACTCCAGAGGAAAGAGGACTGGAATGAACAAGTAGGAAACCCACAGAGCACAGACAGACACGGATCCCATGGGTCAGCAGCATGGGAGAGTGAGTACAAACAAGGAGCAGGACAAGACAACACACACCAGGAAAGCTGACACAGAACTGAGGAAACCTCAACCTTAAATACAGGTTCCATGGGTGCAGCAGAGAGGCCACACCCATGGAGCAGACAGAGAGGATTAACTCCTAATAGGCACACAGAAGAGTTAACCCATAAAGAACCACAAATGACACAAAGGAACGGAGCTGCAGCGGGAGCATAGACAGGTCACAGCCAGAGGTAACGACTGTGACACATTTCTTATCTTTATGAATTTACTTTTTTAACTATTCATGTGCATATCATTAGCATATCACAATTTTAGGTACGGATGGGGTTTTATTATGTATGCTTTTAATGTCTTTTCATGTATTTATCAATGATTACACTTTTTATCACAACATATACTTACCGTATGTATTGATTATGGTTGAAAGAAGAATGTATTTATTATGGCGTGGATCAGATTGATATTTATTGAGAAGTAGGGTTATATTTAGATATGTTACAGTGGATAGTCTAATAGTGTTGGAGATAATCTATCGAGTATTCCTATTTTCCTCATATCTGACCTCTTTCTTCTCCCCCTTCTCTCCATTGTTCTATTTTTTGAACTCCAGATAGTATATTTTGTCAAATACATGTCTTATACTGGGGCTGAGGTCAAGTTGCCCTCAACCAAGATGGCGCGGAGGCCCAATCTGGTTATGCCCGCCTCGTCCTTACAGGTATGGGGTAGGCTGGGCCTCAGGATTGAGTTGCCTCCTATTACACTGTGTCATGTGATCTCCCATTGCTGGGATGACTCTTGCATTCCAGTGTTGTGGGGTCACATGACGAGCACACGTGACCGCGGGTATACGTGACAGCGGGAAATGCTGCGAGATGTGGGCGGCCATGTACCGTGATTGGAGACGGGGCATGATAGGATGGGATCCCCGTCTACCTCACTGATCACAGGTGCTTCCCATTAGAGGCCTCATTATTGGGATCTAGCCCAGTTGTTTAGGGTATATAAGGTGGGGTGTTTAAGGAAGCGAGGCAAAACGCGCAACGTGGTTGGTGTTCCTCCTTTACTCCTGGTTTGTACTGGTTTGTGTTTTGCCATTTTTCACTATTGTTTATTTGTCACTGTTTACTGGTTATGCTGATGTGTGTTTATAGATATGGGAGTATTTCCTAGTGAGACTCCCAATACAAGTCAACAACCTCGGCATTTATATTACAATAGCGTGATGACCGCTGTTTTCAATGGCATAATATACCATGTGCAATTTCCACTTACTTTATATTGGTGATTGTACAATGATGATGCATATATTTTGCACAGTTTCCTTAGACGTATAACCACCAGCGGGAGATTAGGGGGGTACTTTCTTGTCGCAGTATTGTCCTGCATTTGCTGCCATTATATGTATTTTGTCTCATAGCATGTATTTATATATTTTTTTAACAATAAAGAATGAATTTATATTATATGTGTGTGTTTAAATTTTTGGTGAGCTATCGCATATTGCCACACATATTAAGCTATTGGTGCTTCACTAATATTGGTTGTTCGAGTAGTGAACATGTTTCAAGGTCAGGCAGTGGCAGCTCATTAGAGACACCTGTCGCATACTCAGGCCCTTTGACAAGGCCACCAGATTTGTCAGTAGGAACAGCTAAGGCATCAATGAGGTCATCCCTCTGATACTTATCTTAGTGCAGATGCTTACGCTGATGCAACAAGGGCGGGCAGAAAAAGAACATCTAAGGTATCTTGCTGCCTGTCCTGTAACTTTTGAAGACCCACATGGAAAAAGTTCCATTGAGGGGGTGGTGGAGGATGAGGATCTGCCACTGGGGGAGGAGGAGCATGAGAAGGAGTCACTTGTGCAGGAGGATGAGGCTAATGATGATGACGATGATGACACAGACCATGTTGACCAATCATCTCAGTAGGTGACAGAGCTGGGTCTTTAGGCATGCTGGTGAGAATGGCAAACTGTGTGCTTGCTTGCTTATGTAATGACAGGGGTATCATTTACATGAATAGCCATGCTTTAATACCCTGGCTATCAAAGCAAAATGGTGGAATGTTTTTGTGTTACCAAAAGGGAGGCTAAATTACTTTATTACTAGGATATACTGTGTATGCAGCTTGCCGCAGCTTTTGCTGAGCAGACTCCTGCCGCCTGTATGTCACACCAGGAGGCCCCTGTCCGACACGATGGAGAAATTTTTCCGTGTGCCATGCCAGGCTGATACAGATCAGGATCAGCAAACGGGGACATGCAGTCAAAACCTCCAGGTTCAGTCCTAGTTGCATTCTGGGCCTTCCTCTGGTGTTCTTTGACCCCATGGACTTCTGGGCAGCCAGATTAGAAAAGTGGCAAAAGGGGTCTGAACTAGCCCAGTTTGCTCTTTGTGTACTTTTTTGCCAGCCTGCATAGAGGGTTGTGTACTTTTTTGCCAGCCTCTCATAGAGGGTTTTCAGGGCAGTGTCATGCCCTGCTCAGGTTATGTGCGGAGGTCTGCCAGCACGTGTGTAGTTTGTTTTGTTTTGGGTTTGGACTTGAGCTGTATCCGCCTCCTTTCAGGTGCACTGGGTGGGGTCGTTTGTATAAGTTTAAATTACGGCCCTTCCCAGTATCCTGTGCGGGTTATAGCTTCTATCTTGCTCTGAGGAAGAAAGGAAGGAATCGCTGTTTCTGCTCAGCTACAGATAAGTTGGTTTTGTTTCTCTCTTGTGTTCTGTCTAGGCTGTTAGGGAGACACCTGCTCCCTCCTTGCTTGAGGAAGCAGGCTGTCTTTTGAGGAAGCAGGCTGGATTTTAGGGTTTCTTCAGTCTTAGGCACTGGGGCACGTTTATTCAAATCTTCAGGGTCTGAACGTGGGCACAGAAGTCCAGGGAGAGTTGGTAGGTATTTGTCAGGAGGTGACCTTTATCCACAGCTTCTGGCCTAGACACTTGTTTTATGGTTTTCTGTGTTTCTATTGCATCTTGTATTCTACCCAGCGTGACAGGCAGCAGGTGGCATTGTGACACACAAATGGACAAAGTTGTCCTCCACCATCACTTTTATCAAAATGAACGAGGCATGGAGGGATTTTCACCTTTCACCAGCTAAGACCGATGAATAGATCTGCCCTTCCTGATGGTACCCCATCATGCAACTGTCTGCCTGCCTACCATTATATTCTGTACTATACCATATGGCATATACCATATGGCTACTGCTGCTGCCACCACCATGCCACTGCCATTGTTTTTCTGCCTACCATCATGTTCTGTACCGTGTGGCTGCTGCTGCCACCATCATGCCGCTGCTGTCTGCCTGCCTATATAATATAACAAAAACAAAGACAGGTGCACTCTGCGGTCTTACTAAGCCCTCAAACTGGTGTTAAAATTGAGAGATTAGCCAACATGTCCTACGTGAGGACATGTCTGAGCCCGAGCACTGCACCAAGGTTTCTCAAGTAGCTCGGGACTTAACGCTAAACCTACCTGGGCCATATGGGCAATACCAGGAGCCAGTGGGTGAATTACAGGAGCGCAAGGTCCGACTCAAAGCAATCTCCCAGTAACCTCCAGCATGTGACCATGCATACAATAGGAGGAGGCAGAAAGCTCTGAGCCCCACCCAAGACTGACTGATATAGCCCGGGCCTCACATGTGCACCAGACTGCTGCCTGTAGATGGAAATAAAGTCACATTCAGACTAGGAGTTTCTACACCTCCAAAAAATTCAAAATACAAACTACAAATTGGCGTGGTATTAAAAAGCAGGAAGTGCTCAACCCCATATGCAGTGGTGCATCTATACCGGGGGGGGGCAGATCCTGCACTTTTGGTCCGCTGCTAATGGCAATCCCCAGCAAAAATGCATGCAATGGAGGATGCCTGCAGCGGACCACAAGTACCACAATGGACATCTTACACAGGATAGCAAATGTGTGGATGTGATAAACAGTATATATAATATAACAAAAACAAAGACAGGTGCACTCTGCGGTCTTACTAACCCCTCAAACTGGTGCGGTGCTCGGGCTCAGACATGTCCTCACGTAGGACATGTTGGCTAATCTCTCAATTTTAACACTAGTTTGAGGGCTTAGTAAGACCGCAGAGTGCACCTGTCTTTGTTTTTGTTATATTATATATACTGTTTATCACATCCACACATTTGCTATCCTGTGTAGGATGTCCATTGTGGTCCGCTGCAGGCATCCTCCATTGTATGCATTTTTGCTGGGGATTGCCATTAGCAGCGGACCACAAGTGCAGGATCTGCCCCCCGGTATAGATGCACCACTGCATATGGGGTTGAGCACTTCCTGCTTTTTAATACCACGCCAATTTGTAGATGTCTGCCTGCCTACCATCATGTTCCATACCATATAGCTGTCTACCTACCATCGTGTTCTGTACCGTATGTCTGCTGCTGCCATCATGGCGCTGCTGTCTGCCTGCCTACCATCATGTTCTGTACCATATAGCTGCTGCCGCCACTATTGTGCCTATGCTGCTGTCTGCCTGCCTACCATCATGATCCGTACCATATGGTACTGCCAATCCCCTCACTGCCACTTTCACAACCGTCGCTCCTACTACTTTTACTCCAAAACAGCCGCACACACATTAACGGCATTGTCTGTTCCATGCTGTGCTACTACTGCTACTATTGCGGACACATGCTGCTGTACTGCTGCTGCTCTCAATTAAAAGCAAAAACTTTTTCCTGGCTCGATCAGGCCACAGAATAAGCCACTAATTTTTCTGACAATTAAAACTTGTTCTGCCATCGTTAATGCATAGTTTTAGGATGTTTGTGCAGAACAAGCCATTGTTTCTCATGACATTAACATTTGTATGTGTATAAACTGTTGCAGGTAACTGCCCCCATTAAGGCATAATTTTGGGATTCTTGTTTATAATTAAGCCACAGTTTTTCCCCATAACATCATGTGTGTGTTAAAACACCATCTGCCTTCGATGAGGACAACTTTTGGAAGCTTTCTAATATGAAAAAACAAAACACATGTGATGGCACAGTGTGTTTTTAATCATGCTGTTTGTTAACACTGTCAACCATGCTTTTACCCATAGCTATATATGTCAGTGTCACTCTGATATTATTTGCTATTAAGAGCTTTGAGAAAGAAAAAGAAAGAAGTAAAAAAAGGGTAAAAAAAAAAAAAAGGCAACAAAAAGATAAAACATAATATGAGTAGAGTTGAGCGAACACCTGGATGTTCGGGTTCGAGAAGTTCGGTCGAACTTCCCGGAAATGTTCGGGATCCGAACCCGAACCGAACTTTGTCCCGAACCCGAACCCCATTGAAGTCAATGGGGACCCGAACTTTTCGGCACTAAAAAGGCTGTAAAACAGCCCAGGAAAGAGCTAGAGGGCTGCAAAAGGCAGCAACATGTTGGTAAATCCCCTGCAAACAAATGTGGATAGGGAAATGAATTAAAATAAAAATTAAAAAAATAAAAATGACCCAATATCAATTGGACAGAGGTCCCATAGCAGAGAATCTGGCTTCACGTCAGCAGAGAATCAGTCTCTTCATGCCATAGCAAAGAATCTGGCTTCATGTCAGCAGAGAATCAGTCTCTTCATGCCATAGCAGAGAATCTGGCTTCATGTCACCCACCACTGGAAGAGGCCACTGTCACATATTTAGGCCCCGGCACCCAGACAGAGGAGAGCGGTCCCGTAACAGAGAATTTGGCCTTATGTCAGCGCAGAATCTGTCTTCATGTCATAGCAGAGAATCAGGCTTCACGTCACCCACCACTGGAACAGGCCACTGTCACACATTTAGGCCCAGGCACCCAGGCAGAGGAGAGAGGTCCCGTAACAGAGAATCTGGCCTTATGTCACCGCAGAATCTGTCTTCATGTCATAGCAGAGAATCAGGCTTCACGTCACCCACCACTGGAACAGGCCACTGTCACACATTTAGGCCCAGGCACCCAGGCAGAGGAGAGAGGTCCCGTAACAGAGAATCTGGCCTTATGTCAGCGCAGAATCTGTCTTCATGTCATAGCAGAGAATCAGGCTTCACGTCACCCACCACTGGAACAGGCCACTGTCACACATTTAGGCCCAGGCACCCAGGCAGAGGAGAGAGGTCCTGTAACAGAGAATCTGGCCTTATGTCAGCGCAGAATCTGTCTTCATGTCATAGCAGAAAATCAGGCTTCACGTCACCCACCACTGGAACAGGCCACTGTCACATATTTAGGCCCAGGCACCCAGGCAGAGGAGAGAGGTCCCGTAACAGAGAATCTGGCCTTATGTCAGCGCAGAATCTGTCTTCATGTCATAGCAGAGAATCAGGCTTCACGTCACCCACCACTGGAACAGGCCACTGTCACACATTTAGGCCCAGGCACCCAGGCAGAGGAGAGCGGTCCCGTAACAGAGAATCTGGCCTTATGTCAGCGCAGAATCTGTCTTCATGTCATAGCAGAGAATCAGGCTTCACGTCACCCACCACTAGAACAGGCCACTGTCACATATTTAGGCCCAGGCACCCAGGCAGAGGAGAGAGGTCCTGTAACAGAGAATCTGGCCTTATGTCAGCGCAGAATCTGTCTTCATATCATAGCAGAGAATCAGGCTTCACGTCACCCACCACTGGAACAGGCCACTGTCACACATTTAGGCCCAGGCACCCAGGCAGAGGAGAGAGGTACCGTAACAGAGAATCTGGCCTTATGTCAGCGCATAATCTGTCTTCATGTCATAGCAGAGAATCAGGCTTCACGTCACCCACCACTGGAACAGGCCACTGTCACACATTTAGGCCCAGGCACCCAGGCAGAGGAGAGAGGTCCCGTAACAGAGAATCTGGCCTTATGTCAGCGCAGAATCTGTCTTCATGTCATAGCAGAGAATCAGGCTTCACGTCACCCACCACTGGAACAGGCCACTGTCACACATTTAGGCCCAGGCACCCAGGCAGAGGAGAGAGGTCCCGTAACAGAGAATCTGGCCTTATGTCAGCGCAGAATCTGTCTTCATGTCATAGCAGAGAATCAGGCTTCACGTCACCCACCACTGGAACAGGCCACTGTCACACATTTAGGCCCAGGCACCCAGGCAGAGGAGAGAGGTCCCGTAACAGAGAATCTGGCCTTATGTCAGTGCAGAATCTGTCTTCATGTCATAGCAGAGAATCAGGCTTCACGTCACCCACCACTGGAACAGGCCACTGTCACACATTTAGGCCCAGGCACCCAGGCAGAGGAGAGAGGTCCCGTAACAGAGAATCTGGCCTTATGTCACCGCAGAATCTGTCTTCATGTCATAGCAGAGAATCAGGCTTCACGTCACCCACCACTGGAACAGGCCACTGTCACACATTTAGGCCCAGGCACCCAGGCAGAGGAGAAAGGTCCCGTAACAGAGAATCTGGCCTTATGTCAGCGCAGAATCTGTCTTCATGTCATAGCAGAGAATCAGGCTTCACGTCACCCACCACTGGAACAGGCCACTGTCACACATTTAGGCCCAGGCACCCAGGCAGAGGAGAGAGGTCCCGTAACAGAGAATCTGGCCTTATGTCAGCGCAGAATCTGTCTTCATGTCATAGCAGAGAATCAGGCTTCACGTCACCCACCACTGGAACAGGCCACTGTCACACATTTAGGCCCAGGCACCCAGGCAGAGGAGAGAGGTCCCGTAACAGAGAATCTGGCCTTATGTCACCGCAGAATCTGTCTTCATGTCATAGCAGAGAATCAGGCTTCACGTCACCCGCCACTGGAACAGGCCACTGTCACACATTTAGGCCCAGGCACCCAGGCAGAGGAGAGAGGTCCCGTAACAGAGAATCTGGCCTTATGTCAGCGCAGAATCTGTCTTCATGTCATAGCAGAGAATCAGGCTTCACGTCACCCACCACTGGAACAGGCCACTGTCACACATTTAGGCCCAGGCACCCAGGCAGAGGAGAGAGGTCCTGTAACAGAGAATCTGGCCTTATGTCAGCGCAGAATCTGTCTTCATGTCATAGCAGAAAATCAGGCTTCACGTCACCCACCACTGGAACAGGCCACTGTCACATATTTAGGCCCAGGCACCCAGGCAGAGGAGAGAGGTCCTGTAACAGAGAATCTGGCCTTATGTCAGCGCAGAATCTGTCTTCATATCATAGCAGAGAATCAGGCTTCACGTCACCCACCACTGGAACAGGCCACTGTCACACATTTAGGCCCAGGCACCCAGGCAGAGGAGAGAGGTACCGTAACAGAGAATCTGGCCTTATGTCAGCGCATAATCTGTCTTCATGTCATAGCAGAGAATCAGGCTTCACGTCACCCACCACTGGAACAGGCCACTGTCACACATTTAGGCCCAGGCACCCAGGCAGAGGAGAGAGGTCCCGTAACAGAGAATCTGGCCTTATGTCAGCGCAGAATCTGTCTTCATGTCATAGCAGAGAATCAGGCTTCACGTCACCCACCACTGGAACAGGCCACTGTCACACATTTAGGCCCAGGCACCCAGGCAGAGGAGAGAGGTCCCGTAACAGAGAATCTGGCCTTATGTCAGCGCAGAATCTGTCTTCATGTCATAGCAGAGAATCAGGCTTCACGTCACCCACCACTGGAACAGGCCACTGTCACATATTTAGGCCCAGGCACCCAGGCAGAGGAGAGAGGTCCCGTAACAGAGAATCTGGCCTTATGTCAGCACAGAATCAGTCTTCATGTCATAGCAGAGAATCAGGCTTCACGTCACCCACCACTGGAACAGGCCACTGTCACACATTTAGGCCCCGGCACCCAGACAGAGGAGAGGTTCATTCAACTTTGGGTTGCCCCGCAATATAATGGTAAAATGAAATTAAAAATAGCATTGAATGAGGAAGTGCCCTGGAGTAGAATAATATATTGTTAAGGGGAGGTAGTTAATATCTAATCTGCACAAGGGATGGACAGGTCCTGTGGGATCCATGCCTGGTTCATTTTTATGAACGTCAGCTTGTCCACATTGGCTGTAGACAGGCGGCTGCGTTTGTCTGTAATGACGCCCCCTGCCGTGCTGAATACACGTTCAGACAAAACGCTGGCCGCCGGGCAGGCCAGCACCTCCAAGGCATAAAAGGCTAGCTCTGGCCACGTGGACAATTTGGAGACCCAGAAGTTGAATGGGGCCGAACCATCAGTCAGTACGTGAAGGGGTGTGCACAGGTACTGTTCCACCATGTTAGTGAAATGTTGCCTCCTGCTAACACGTTCCGTATCAGGTGGTGGTGCAGTTAGCTGTGGCGTGTTGACAAAACTTTTCCACATCTCTGCCATGCTAACCCTGCCCTCAGAGGAGCTGGGCGTGACACAGCTGCGTTGGCGACCTCTTGCTCCTCCTCTGCCTTCGCCTTGGGCTTCCACTGGTTCCCCTGTGACATTTGGGAATGCTCTCAGTAGCGCGTCTACCAACGTGCGCTTGTACTCGCGCATCTTCCTATCACGCACCAGTGTAGGAAGTAAGGTGGGCACATTGTCTTTGTACCGGGAATCCAGCAGGGTGGCAACCCAGTAGTCCGCACACGTTAAAATGTGGGCAACTCTGCTGTCGTTGCGCAGGCACTGCAGCATGTAGTCGCTCATGTGTGCCAGGCTGCCCAGAGGTAAGGACAAGCTGTCCTCTGTGGGAGGCGTATCGTCATCGTCCTGTGTTTCCCCCCAGCCACGCACCAGTGATGGGCCCGAGCTGCTTTGGGTGCCACCCCGCTGTGAACATGCTTCATCCTCATCCTCCTCCACCTCCTCCTCATCCTCGTCCTCCTCGTCCTCCAGTAGTGGGCCCTGTCTGGCCACATTTGTACCTGGCCTCTGGCGTTGCAAAAAACCTCCCTCTGAGTCACTTCGAAGAGACTGGCCTGAAAGTGCTAAAAATGACCCCTCTTCCTCCTCTTCCTCCTGGGCCACCTCCTCATCCATCATCGCCTTAAGTGTTTTCTCAAGGAGACATAGAAGTGGTATTGTAACGCTGATAACGGCGTCATCGCCACTGGCCATGTTGGTGGAGTACTCGAAACAACGCAACAGGGCACACAGGTCTCGCATTGGGGCCCAGTCATTGGTGGTGAAGTGTGTCTGATCCACAGTGCGACTGACCCGTGCGTGCTGCAGCTGAAACTCCACTATGGCCTGCTGCTGCTCGCACAGTCTGTCCAGCATATGCAAGGTGGAGTTCCACCTGGTGGGTACGTCGCATATGAGGCGGTGAGCGGGAAGGCCGAAGTTACGCTGTAGCGCAGACAGGCGAGCAGCGGCAGGGTGTGAACGCCGGAAGCGCGAACAGACGGCCCGCACTTTATGCAGCAGCTCTGACATGTCGGGGTAGTTGCGAATGAACTTCTGCACCACCAAATTCAGCACATGCGCCAGGCAAGGGATGTGCGTCAAACCGGCTAGTCCCAGAGCTGCAACGAGATTTCGCCCATTATCGCACACCACCAGGCCGGGCTTGAGGCTCACCGGTAGTAACCACTCGTCGGTCTGTTGTTCTATACCCCGCCACAACTCCTGTGCGGTGTGGGGCCTGTCCCCCAAACATATGAGTTTCAGAATGGCCTGCTGACGTTTACCCTGGGCTGTGCTGAAGTTGGTGGTGAAGGTGTGTGGCTGACTGGATGAGCAGGTGGAAGAAGAGGAGGAGGAAGCTGAGGAGGAGGAGGAGGAGACAGGAGGCAAAGAATGTTGCCCTGCGATGTTGCCAAACAGCTCTCCGCCTGGGGCCCAGCCGCCACTACATTTACCCAGTGTGCAGTTAGGGAGATATAGCGTCCCTGGCCGTGCTTACTGGTCCACGTATCTGTGGTTAGGTGGACCTTGCCACAGATGGCGTTGCGTGGTGCACACTTGATTTTATCGGACACTTGTTTGTGCAGGGAAGGCACGGCTCTCTTGGAGAAGTAGTGGCGGCTGGGAAAAACATACTGTGGGACAGCAAGTGACATGAGCTTTTTGAAGCTGTGTGTGTCCACCAGCCTAAATGACAGCATTTCATAGGCCAGTAGTTTAGAAATGCTGGCATTCAGGGCCAGGGATAGAGGGTGGCTAGGTGGGAATTTACGCTTTCTCTCAAATGTTTGTGAGATGGAGAGCTGAACGCTGCCGTGTGACATGGTTGAGATGCTTGGTGACGCAGGTGGTGGTGTTGGTGGTACATCCCATGTTTGCTGGGCGGCAGGTGCCAACGCTCCTCCAGAGGCAGAGGAAGAGGCCGAGGCGGCGGCAGCAGCAGCAGAAGAGGCCGAGGCAGTAGCAGAAGAGGCCGAGGCGGCAGCAGAAGAGGCAGCAGGGGGAGCCTGAGTGACTTCCTTGTTTTTAAGGTGTTTACTCCACTGCAGTTCATGCTTTGCATGCAGGTGCCTGGTCATGCAGGTTGTGCTAAGGTTCAGAACGTTAATGCCTCGCTTCAGGCTCTGATGGCACAGCGTGCAAACCACTCGGGTCTTGTCGTCAGCACATTGTTTGAAGAAGTGCCATGCCAGGGAACTCCTTGAAGCTGCCTTTGGGGTGCTCGGTCCCAGATGGCGGCGGTCAGTAGCTGGCGGAGTCTCTTGGCGGCGGGTGTTCTGATTTTGCCCACTGCTCCCTCTTTTGCTACGCTGTTGGCTCGGTCTCACCACTGCCTCTTCCTCCGAACTGTGAAAGTCAGTGGCACGACCTTCATTCCATGTGGGGTCTAGGACCTCATCGTCCCCTGCATCGTCTTCCACCCAGTCTTGATCCCTGACCTCCTGTTCAGTCTGCACACTGCAGAAAGACGCAGCAGTTGGCACCTGTGTTTCGTCATCATCAGAGACCTGCTGAGGTGGTATTCCCATGTCCTCATCATCAGGAAAAATAAGTGGTTTTGCGTTAGTGCATTCTATCTCTTCCACCCCTGGGGAAGGGCTAGGTGGATGCCCTTGGGAAACCCTGGCAGCAGAGTCTTCAAACAGCATAAGAGACTGCTGCATAACTTGAGGCTCAGACAGTTTCCCTGATATGCATGGGGGTGATGTGACAGACTGATGGACTTGGTTTGCATGCGCCATCTGTGCGCTTTCTGCAGAAGACTGGGTGGGAGATAATGTGAACGTGCTGGATCCACTGTCGGCCACCCAATTGACTAATGCCTGTACCTGCTCAGGCCTTACCATCCTTAGAACGGCATTGGGCCCCACCAAATATCGCTGTAAATTCTGCTGGCTACTGGGACCTGAGGTAGTTGGTTCACTAGGACGTGTGGCTGTGGCAGAACGGCCACGTCCTCTCCCAGCACCAGAGGGTCCACTAACACCACCACGACCATGTCCACGTCCGCGTCCCTTATTAGATGTTTTCCTCATTGTTCCCGTTCACCACAATTTTGAGAATGGCAAATTTGGGAATAGTTTTTCAACCCAGAAAAAAAAAAGTGCTTTTACGGTCACTACAAATAACTTGACCAGCTAAAACAGTACAGATTTGGTTGAATAGAGATGTGAGGCCTGTTTTTTTTTGCGCTGTGTGACAGGTATAGGTTTAATCACAGAATCAGACTTCTATCAGCACGGTAGCGTGTGTCTTAGGTTTTTCTGAATGACACTATTCAGCACCTTCAATGTAAGATATCCTTTTTGGGATAGATTTCAAGTAGGCCTCAAATACCATAAACTAGTTATTTTGAGAATGGCAAATTTGGGAATAGTTTTTCAACCCAGAACAAAAAGTGTGCTTTTACGGTCACTACAAATAACTTGACCAGCTGAAACAGTTCAGATTTGGTTGAATAGAAATGTGAGGCCTGTTTTTTTTTGCGCTGTGTGACAGGTATAGGTTTAATCACAGAATCAGACTTCTATCTGCACGGTAGCGTGTGTCTTAGGTTTTTCTGAATGGCACTATCAGCACCTTCAATGTAAGATATCCTTTTTGGGATAGATTTCAAGTAGGCCTCAAATACCAGAAACTAGTTATTTTGAGAATGGCAAATTTGGGAATAGTTTTTCAACACAGAAAAAAAAATGTGCTTTTACGGTCACTACAAATAACTTGACCAGCTAAAACAGTACAGATTTGGTTGAATAGAGATGTGAGGCCTGTTTTTTTTTTGCGCTGTGTGACAGGTATAGGTTTAATCACAGAATCAGACTTCTATCAGCACGGTAGCGTGTGTCTTAGGTTTTTCTGAATGACACTATTCAGCACCTTCAATGTAAGATATCCTTTTTGGGATAGATTTCAAGTAGGCCTCAAATACCAGAAACTAGTTATTTTGAGAATGGCAAATTTGGGAATAGTTTTTCAACCCAGAACAAAAAGTGTGCTTTTACGGTCACTACAAATAACTTGACCAGCTAAAACAGTTCAGATTTGGTTGAATAGAAAGGGTAGGCCTGGTTTTTTTTTGCGCTGTGTGACAGGTATAGGTTTAATCACAGAATCAGACTTCTATCTGCACGGTAGCGTGTGTCTTAGGTTTTTCTGAATGACACTATCAGCACCTTCAATGTAAGATATCCTTTTTGGGATAGATTTCAAGTAGGCCTCAAATACCAGAAACTAGTTATTTTGAGAATGGCAAATTTGGGAATAGTTTTTCAACACAGAAAAAAAAATGTGCTTTTACGGTCACTACAAATAACTTGACCAGCTAAAACAGTACAGATTTGGTTGAATAGAGATGTGAGGCCTGTTTTTTTTTGCGCTGTGTGACAGGTATAGGTTTAATCACAGAATCAGACTTCTATCAGCATGGTAGCGTGTGTCTTAGGTTTTTCTGAATGACACTATTCAGCACCTTCAATGTAAGATATCCTTTTTGGGATAGATTTCAAGTAGGCCTCAAATACCAGAAACTAGTTATTTTGAGAATGGCAAATTTGGGAATAGTTTTTCAACCCAGAACAAAAAGTGTGCTTTTACGGTCACTACAAATAACTTGACCAGCTAAAACAGTTCAGATTTGGTTGAATAGAAATGTAAGGCCTGTTTTTTGTTGCGCTGAGTGACAGGTATAGGTTTAATCACAGAATCAGACTTCTATCTGCACGGTAGCGTGTGTCTTAGGTTTTTCTGAATGGCACTATCAGCACCTTCAATGTAAGATATCTTTTTTGGGATAGATTTCAAGTAGGCCTCAAATACCAGAAACTAGTTATTTTGAGAATGGCAAATTTGGGAATAGTTTTTCAACACAGAAAAAAAAAAGTGCTTTTACGGTCACTACAAATAACTTGACCAGCTAAAATAGTACAGATTTGGTTGAATAGAGATGTGAGGCCTGTTTTTTTTTGCGCTGTGTGACAGGTATAGGTTTAATCACAGAATCAGACTTCTATCTGCACGGTAGCGTGTGTCTTAGGTTTTTATGAATGGCACTATCAGCACCTTCAATGTAAGATATCCTTTTTGGGATAGATTTCAAGTAGGCCTCAAATACCAGAAACTAGTTATTTTGAGAATGGCAAATTTGGGAATAGTTTTGCAACCCAGAAAAAAAAATGTGCTTTTACGGTCACTACAAATAACTTGACCAGCTAAAACAGTACAGATTTGGTTGAATAGAAATGTGAGCCCTGTTTTTTTTGCGCTGTGTGACAGGTATAGGTTTAATCACAGAATCAGACTTCTATCTGCACGGTAGCGTGTGTCTTAGGTTTTTATGAATGGCACTATCAGCACCTTCAATGTAAGATATCCTTTTTGGGATAGATTTCAAGTAGGCCTCAAATACCAGAAACTAGTTATTTTCAGAATGGCAAATTTGGGAATAGTTTTTCAACCCAGAAAAAAAAAGTGCTTTTACGGTCACTACAAATAACTTGACCAGCTAAAACAGTACAGATTTGGTTAAATAGAAATGTGAGGCCTGTTTTTTTTTTGCGCTGTGTGACAGGTATAGGTTTAATCACAGAATCAGACTTCTATCTGCACGGTAGCGTGTGTCTTAGGTTTTTCTGAATGACACTATCAGCACCTTCAATGTAAGATATCCTTTTTGGGATAGATTTCAAGTAGGCCTCAAATACCAGAAACTAGTTATTTTGAGAATGGCAAATTTGGGAATAGTTTTTCAACACAGAAAAAAAAATGTGCTTTTACGGTCACTACAAATAACTTGACCAGTTAAAACAGTACAGATTTGGTTGAATAGAAATGTCAGGTCTATTTTTTAGGCGCTGGGTGACAGGCTCAACTTGCCCCTGATGTAGTATATGGCCAAAAAATAACCACACTGTTGATGGTTAAATGCACTTGGGTGACACAGGCTCAGCCTGCACCAGATGTAGTATATGGCCAAAAAATAATCAGACTGTTGATGGTTAAATGCACTTCGGTGACACAGGCTCAGCCTGCAGCTGATGTAGTATATGGCCAAAAAATAACCAGACTGTTGATGGTTAAATGCACTTCGGTGACACAGGCTCAGCCTGCAGCTGATGTAGGATATAGCACAAAATAACCACACTATTGATGGTTAAATACACTTGGTGATAGCTTGTGCTGGCGCACCACAAGTCACAAAATGGCCGCCGATCACCCCAGAAAAAAAGTGATCTAAAAACGCTCTGGGCAGCCTCAAAATCACAATATGCCAATAGTAGGCAAGGCTGTGATGGCCTCTTGGGGCAAGTAGTATGACGCTTGTTGATTGGCTGCTTTGCAGCCTTTCAAAAAGCGCCAAGAAAGCGCCGAACACCGAACTCGAACCCGGACTTTTACGAAAATGTTCGGGTTCGGGTCCGTGTCACGGACACCCCAAAATTCGGTACGAACCCGAACTATACAGTTCGGGTTCGCTCATCCCTAAATATGAGTGCTAGGAGACCTTAGCACACATATTCCAATTTTAAGACTGATTGTAGCATATTTGATTTGTGTAGAATTGGTTTGGACACAAATCTAATTATTTGAAAAATTTGATGAATCGGTCATGAAACGAATTTCAAGATCTCTCATTACTAGTCTGTACCCATATTCAACCTATGAGTCCATCCATTGCGGGAATAATGCTCAGTGTGTGAGTGTGATCCTCCGTTCATGATTGATAATGCTGTGTGCCTCTGCTTGACCTTACTGATACAGGATCATACTGACAGCTTTATGTCACCATCATTCTGTAGAAGTAAGGTCAAGCAGAGGCACATAGCATAATAAATCATGATAATGCCATGTGCTCCTGCAAGAATGGAGGATCACGCTTACACATGGAGCGTGATTTCCGCAATGGACTCGCTCGTGTGAAACAGCCCTAACTCCAACACCACTACAGCGCAGTTCACACAGGGGGAATCAGGCTCAGACAGCCAGCAGGTCAGCTGAGCTTCCCAGGCTATTTGGCCCAAACTGACAATCTGAGACCTGATTTTATTCCCCAGTAATGATCCCAGCAGTAACACTTGGGATCACCTCAGGTTCATTTACCTCACCCATCTGAGGATTCTGAGTGAAATATAAACCCCTTCAAGCACTTTACCGTACACCTTACCACAAAACATTAAATACTTATAATGTGTTTACAATTTCCATTGGCACAAAGTTGTGTCTTGGTAAGCGATTTGGCTCGTGGAACCAGAGGGTTCAGCTATTATCATGAGAGGAAGCTGACACAGCAGTGAACTTCTATATTACTTCTTTGGTTTGTATTAGTGATGGTAGCCAATACAATGTTACCATACAAAATAATCCAAAATTGTCCCTCAGCACCATCAGATGCAGGCTATGTATCAGTGGCTACTGGCTCCACCATAAGGCTCCATTCAGACGTCCACAGAATGGGTCCTCATCAGTTCCGCAATTATCCGGAATGGGTGCGGACCCATTCATTCTCTATGGGGCTGGAAGAGATGCAGAGAGCACACTATGTGCTCTCCGCATCCGCATTTCCGGAGCACGGCCCCAATCTTCCGATCCGCAGCTACGCAAGAAAATAGAGCAAGTCCTATTCTTGTCCGCAATTGCGGACAAGAATAGGCATTTATATGGGTGTGTCGGCCGGGTGTTTTGCGGATCCGCAATTTGCGGATCCGCAATGCACTACGGACATCTGAATGGAGCCTTACAGGCATCTGTAGTAGTCCAAGTTGAAAACAACACTGCACCAAGCGCCAGATAAAGATGAAAAGGTCACTTTATTCCATATACAGTAGATTTACGTACAGTGACGATGACGTTTCAATAAAATGGCTTAAAAGTGCTTGAAAAAGGGTTTATGGTGAAAATGTCACCTTTACTGCATGTGCATTATATGGAATAAAGTGAACTTTTGATCTTTATCTGGATCTTGGTGCAGTGCTGTTTTTCTTCTTGGACTACTAGAGATGCCTGGTATTTGTGAAGCCATGAGCCCTTCATCTCAGATGGTTTTCCTTGGAGGACTGCTACCACATGCTGACATCAATTGATTTCCACCACTAGTTTTCAGGACTTAAAGGGCTTGTGCATGGGTTAATATTGATGACCTATCCTCAGGATAGGTCATCAATGTCAAACTGGCAGGGGTCCAACACCCAGCACCCCCGCCAATGAGCTGTTTGAAGAGGAGGCGGAGATCCATATGCAGTAAGCAGGATTTGACTAATGCACACTGGTGCAATAATATGCACTGACTGGGTCAGGTGTAAATGATAGTTAAGAGTTTTGTTCGTCACGCCAATTGCAGTGTGCGCAGGTTACAGTCTCAGAGCCCTTTAAGGTGTTGCAACTCACGTACCAGGTGAGGAATGCCAGAGTGGGGTAATGTCTCTGTGTAGTAGTAGGTATAGTGTCAACAGTGTCTCCTACCTTGGAACCGCTGGACTCCTGGATCCTGGCTCACTTGCAATAAATGAGTGTTGCTAGTAGGAGTAATTGAGGATTTTAGCAGCAGTAAATGAGATCCAGACTTGTAATATAATTCAACTTGTCTTTACTGGAGGCAGCTTGAATCCATATGAGATACAGCATTAGACTTTTAGGTCCCAGCAGGTATTGGCAATGTATGGCAGGGATCAATATCTCTTCTGCATCTATCATGTGCCTGGAGAATATGGCAGGAATCTGTCTTCTGCTCTGTCTATCTTCTGCTTGGTATGGTACTGACTAGCTGAGGAGGAATTTGGCTTCTCCTGGTCTCTGGATAGTTACTCACAGTTCTGCTCACAGGGAATGGTTCGTCCTGGAGGTGCTGCTTGCTTGTCAACCAGTTGAGGCTGAATGGCTCAGACTGGGAAGGGTGATCTTTGGTCTCAGCCGAGACTCGATCCTGGGTTGGGATCCCTATTTCATGGAGCTCCTACCAGCACAGCCTTCCCCTAGCCGGGGTGGCTGGCACACTAACTATAACTTCCTTCCCCACCCATGAGGCAGGATGTGGGAACATTCCACACCTCCTCAAAGAGGGGGGAGCTAAACTGGAATGTACTATTCCAGTCTAGATACTAAACTGAACTAAGGTCCTGCTAAACATTGCTGCCACCGGCTGGTGTACATGAAAATTACAGCAAATACAAGTAACAGGCTTAGAAAATGCACATTTGCGAGAATGTGATATTAAAGGGTTTCTACCACCTCATTTTGACCTAATTAGCTCTCAGGCACTAGCAGATCGCTAGTGTCTGATCTACCTAACAATGCTATTCTCAGACCTGTGTGTGGATCCGTGTAACTAAAAAACAAACTTTTATTAATATGCTAATGAGCCTCTAGGTGCTATGGGGGCGTCTTTTCAGCACCTAGAGGCTCGGTGTAACGGTCGCGTACACACACACACAGGGGGGAGGGAAGTGACCACTGCGCTTCACCCTTACCCCTGGCCCTGCCTACTTGCCTCGCGAGTCCTAATGACAGGGGACAACTGGACGGCAATCCCTAACTTGGAGTAAGTGCAGGGATGACAGACAGACAAACAACAGGACGTGAACGGACCGAGTCAATACCAGGAAAGCTGCAAAGTACAAATGGAGCAAGCAGAGAATTGTCAGGAGAAGCCGGGGTCATAAATACCAGGAGAGCAGAGAAGTACAAGAGGAGTCCTAAGAGAGTAGTCAGGTGGGAGCCGAGGTCACAATACCAGGACGGAAGCGCAGTACAAGAGGAGCAGGCAAAAGGATGGTCAGGAACAGGATCAGGTAAGTATTCAGCAGTCCAACAAATAGCCAGGAACCTAGAAATTAACAGGCAACCTGTAGCCAGCAGGCTGCCTGTATTTATAGTGGGGAGTGAGGGTCATGTGACGTGGCCAGCGTCACATGACTGACAGACCAACCAGTCGAGCACCGAGTGATCAGCTCGGCGCTCAAGGCAGACTAGGAGCAGGGAGCCACCCAGCTAGTAAAGCCGCCCTGGGAATGAGGTCAAACACAGAACCTCATTCCAAAAGCTAAGCAACAGTTCTGCGGGCAATGGGGGACCCCGTGACAGTACCCCCCCTTTTACGAGGGACCACCGGACCCAAGACCTCAGGCGATGGCTTTTCAGGGTGTTCTAAATTAAATTTACGAACAAGTCTAGGAGCATGAACCTCCCTGGCAGGTACCCAAGATCTCTCTTCAGGTCCATACCCCTTCCAGTGAATCAGGTACTGCAAGGAATTACACACCTTCCTGACATCCACTATTTTAGACACCACATACTCGACAGCATCATTAACAAGAACCGGCGGAGGCGAGGCTTTTGATGGTACTACCGGTTCAAAATATTTTTTAAGCAGAGATTTATGGAACACATTATGAATGTGGAATGACTCAGGCAGCTCCAACCTAAAAGATACTGGGTTAATCACTTCCGTGATCTTATATGGTCCAATAAAACGAGGAGCAAATTTTTTAGAAGTTACCTTGAGATTCCTGAAAGTTTACCCCCCTTGAACGTCTCCTATCGGCCTTGAGTTTTTGAGAACATTGAGCCTTTTCTAGGTTCGATTGAACCCGGGCCCAAACTGTGCACAGTTCGGAGGAGAGTTTATCCGCTTCAGGGTTAGAGGAGGAGACGGACGACCCAGAATGAAAACGGGGATGAAAACCATGGTTACAAAAGAAAGGGGAGACCCCAGCAGAAGAATTGACACGGTTATTCAAAGCAAATTCAGCCAACGGAAGGAATTTGACCCATAATTGCTGGTCATCAGCAACATACAACCTCAAGAATTGTTCCAAAGACTGATTAAGGCGTTCAGTCTGCCCATTACTCTCAGGATGGTAGGAGGAAGAAAAAGACAATAAATTTTACATCTTTGACAGAAGGCCCTCCAGAATTTGGACACAAACTGCACACCCCTGTCAGAAACAATATTTTCCGGGATGCCATGTAAACGAACAATCTCTCTCACAAAAATAGATGCCAGGGTTTTAGCATTCGGAAGTTTAGACAGGGGAATGAAATGAACCATCTTGCTAAACCTATCGACCACTACCCAAACCACAGTCTTACCCTCCGCCAGCGGTAGGTCAGTTATAAAGTCCATCGAGATATGGGACCAGGGTCTACTGGGAATGGGTAGGGGTCATAGGTTACCAGCAGGGCGAGTCCTAGGTGTCTTGGACCTGGCACAAACCTCACAGGCTGACACGTAGGACTTGACATCCCTAGTTAGAGTGGGCCACCAATAAGATCTAGAAACCAGATCCTTAGTGCCCTCAACACCCGGATGTCCACAAAAGGCAGAATCGTGACACTCACCCAACAGCTGGAGACTAAATTGTACGGGAACAAACAACTTATCTGTTGGGGTGGATACCGGTGCCAGATGTTGTTCAGACCTAATGCGAGCCGAGATATCCTGGGTAAGAGCTGCTAAGAAGATTTTTGCTGGTAGGATGGATTCAGGTGGTACCTCAGTAGGTTGAAAAGCCTGGAAGCTCCGAGATAATGCGTCCGCCTTCACATTTTTACTTCCCGGCATGAACGTGATGGAAAAATCAAAACGAGTAAAAAACAGAGCCCATCTGGCTTGACGGGGGATTCAACCTCTTAGCAGACTCGAGAAACATAAGGTTTTTATGGTCAGTGACAACAGTTACACAATGTCTTGCCCCCTCCAGGAAATGCCTCCACTCCTCAAATGCCCATTTAATGGCCAGCAGCTCCCTATTCCCTATGTCGTAGTTTCTCTCCGTGGGAGAGAATTTCCTGGAGAAGAAGGCACATGGTCTCAGATTAGTGAGGCTAGCAGGACCTTGTGAAAGGACTGCTCCTACGCCGTCCTCGGACGCATCCACCTCCACAATAAAAGGTCTCTCCTGATCAGGCTGGATCAGAATGGGAGGGCTACTAAATGCCTCTTTTAATTTTTCAAATGAAGAAATGGCCTCAGTAGACCAATTCTCCAAATCCGCCCCTTTCTTAGTAAGGTCGGTCAACGGTTTAGCAATTACGGAAAAATTCATAATAAATTTACGATAGTAATTGGCGAAACCTAAGAACCGTTGTAAGGCCTTTAAGGATGAAGGTCTTACCCATTCCTTAATTGCTAGTACCTTACCAGGATCCATCTTGAAGGCGTGAGGAGTCAGAACATGCCCTAGAAACAGAATCTCCTGTACACCAAAGACACATTTCTCTTGTTTAGCGGATAGCTGATTCTCCCTCAACACCTCTAATACTTGTTTAACATGAGACACATGGGATTCGAATTTAGGAGAGAATATCAAAATGTCGTCAAGATAGACAATAACAAATTTACCTAAGTACTCCCTAAGAATGTCATTCATGAAGTTTTGAAACACAGCTGGGGCATTGCTGAGTCCAAAAGGCATCACTTGATATTCAAAGTGTCCTACCGGAGTATTGAACGCTGTCTTCCATTCGTCTCCCTCCTTGATTCGGATTAGATTGTATGCCCCTTTCAGGTCAATTTTGGAAAACCAGGTTGCCCCCAGAACCTGGTTAAATAAATCCGGAATCAATGGGAGGGAGTATCTATTCTGGACAGTGATTTTATTTAATCTCCGGTAATCGATACATGGCCTAAGACCACCATCTTTTTTCTTAACGAAGAAAAACCCCGCCCCCATAGGAGAGACAGAAGGTCTAATATGCCCTTTACCAAGGCTCTCCTTAATATAATCTTCCATGGCCTTGCGTTCGGGCATAGAAAGATTATAAATTCGTCCTTTAGGAAACTTGGCCCCCTCTACTAACTCTATGGTACAATCATAAGGTCTATGGGGGGGTAGAACCTCCGGGGTTGGTGATGAGAATACATCAGAATATTCTCTAACAACAGAGGGTAAAGTATCAGACTTTACTGAGACCCCAGCCTGTACCACGGACAAGCACGAGTCACACTTAGGCCCCCATCTCACCAACTCCCCATTGGACCAATCTATAGTGGGGTTATGTAGTCGGAGCCAAGGCAACCCTAGTACCACCTCAGCAGGTAGGTTCTCCAGGACTAGAAGCGAACATCTCTCTGAGTGGCACACACCCACGGTTAGAGAAATCTCAGAGGTACATAAGCTCACCGTACCACCAATAAGAGGAGTAGCATCAATAGCCATGACATGGATAGGAGTTGGTAAGGCAAACATAGGAATACCCAATCTTACAGCATACTCAGAGTCAATAAAGCTAGCCGCTGAGCCAGAATCAATAAAGGCCTTACCCGGCCATTTATCTACTCCCAGAGAAATCGTAATGGGTACCGAAAGCTTACATTTAGAAAATTCAGGGTGTACCTGGTCTTTAGGTTGCCTTGTCTTAGGAGACTTGACAGAGAGGACCTTCTTAGGACACTAGTTGATCCAATGGTCAGGATCTCCACAGTAAAAGCATTCTCCACGTCTGCGGCGAAGATTCCCTTGGGTCATGCCAACCTGCATGGGTTCCTCGGTGGAGACCTCAGCATTGTCTCTGGGATAGGCCTCTGGCTGGACCACCATCTGGGAAGAGAACTGTTGTTCCTGTCGTCTCTCTCTAACCCGTCGGTCAAGTCGGACAACAAGGGTCATCATCTCCTCTAAGGTCTCTGGAAGTTGATAACTGACCAGAAGATCCTTTAATTTATCAGACAGACCTGACCTGAACTGACTCTTCAGGGCTGGTTCGTTCCATCCTGAGGGGACACACCACCTTCTGAATTGGGTGCAATAATCCTCCGCTGGTAAATTGCCCTGAACCAGTGCCTTTAGAGCCGTCTCGGCTACTAGAGCCCTGTCTGGTTCATCATAGAGGGTACCCAAGGCCTGAAAGAACCCCTCCACAGAATATAAACAACTGGTGCCAGCAGGTAAAGAGAACGACCAGTCCTGGGGATCACCCTGTAATCGGGAAATGATAATGCCCACGTGTTGACTCTCGGGGCCAGAGGACACGGGGCGCAAACGGAAGTAAAGTTTGCAACTCTCCTTAAAAGAGAGAAACTTCCTCCGGTCTCCAGAAAAGGGTTCTGGGAGCTTAATCTGGGGTTCAAAATGCGGACTGGAGGCCTGAGGAGTGGAAGAACCTTGCCCTAACTCAAAAGAACTGAGTTTTTCCCCTAACTCCTGCACCCTCTGCGTCAGATTAGAGACATGGTCAGTCAGGGTCACCAGAGGATTCATAATACAGTGGTTATTGGGCCTGTTAATCTGTAACGGTCGCGTACACACACACACAGGGGGGAGGGAGGTGACCACTGCGCTCCACCCTTACCCCTGGCCCTGCCTACTTGCCTCGCGAGTCCTAATGACAGGGGACAACTGGACGGCAATCCCTAACTTGGAGTAAGTGCAGGGATGACAGACAGACAAACAACAGGACGTGAACGGACCGAGTCAATACCAGGAAAGCTGCAAAGTACAAATGGAGCAAGCAGAGAATTGTCAGGAGAAGCCGGGGTCATAAATACCAGGAGAGCAGAGAAGTACAAGAGGAGTCCTAAGAGAGTAGTCAGGTGGGAACCGAGGTCACAATACCAGGACGGAAGCGCAGTACAAGAGGAGCAGGCAAAAGGATGGTCAGGAACAGGATCAGGTAAGTATTCAGCAGTCCAACAAATAGCCAGGAACCTAGAAATTAACAGGCAACCTGTAGCCAGCAGGCTGCCTGTATTTATAGTGGGGAGTGAGGGTCATGTGACGTGGCCAACAGACAGACCAACCAGTCGAGCACCGAGTGATCAGCTCGGCGCTCAAGGCAGACTAGGAGCAGGGAGCCACCCAGCTAGTAAAGCCGCCCTGGGAATGAGGTCAAACACAGAACCTCATTCCAAAAGCTAAGCAACAGTTCTGCGGGCAATGGGGGACCGAGTGCACCTTCGGAACCCCGTGACACTCGGTCTACTCACATTGTATGCCGCCCCGCTCGTCCGTTAAGCCCGCCCATCTCCTCTTGAATGCCATCCTCCATCTGAGCCAGCGGACGAATTCTCGCGCCTGTGCCGATGACGGAGATGTCTGTGCTCGCAGGCGCGAGAATTTGTCCGCTGGCTCAGATGGAGGATGGCATTCAAGAGGAGATGGGCTGGCTTAACGGACGAGCGGGGTGGCATACAATGTGAGTAGACCGAGCCTCTAGGTGCTGAAAAGACGCCCCCATAGCACCTAGAGGCTCATTAGCATATTAATAAAAGTTCGTTTTTTTGTGAAACGGATCCACACACAGGTCTGAGAATAGCATTGTTAGGTAGATCAGACACTAGCAGATCACTAGTGTCTGAGAGCTAATTAGGTCAAAATGAGGTGGTAGAAACCCTTATTATACCAGATGACAAGATAAATACACTTAACAAGATGTAGCGGGGAGAAAAAGTTTAGTAACATAACTCTAGGATGTTACACATACGATCGTTGCTTTCTGTTTATCACACCTCCCGTCATCTCGGAAGCGCAGTGTAATTACAAGTACTCCTTCCATTCACTTGAATGGAGCAAGTACTTGTAATTACACTACACTGCCGCCGCAAGGGAGACGACATGCAGTGTAATGAAGAGGAAGCAGTTCTCTCATGGATCGCCGCCTCCTCTTCAGCTGATTGGTGGGAGTGCTGGGTGTCGGACCCCCCGTTAATCAGATATTGATGACTCATCCTAGTGGTTCCTGGATGATGATCATTATGTTTTATTAAGCACTCCGTGTAAGTGCATCAGCTTTTACACTCACTAACTTTCGGTTACCATGTGGCATTTTAACAGTAGTGTGAGGTTGGATTAAGGGTGTACTCTTCAATGCTATTTGTAATAGGTCTTATACCAGTGGATAACAGTCACCACATTTATCACAGTGGCTCAGGCTAGATAATACATTTGTTAAAGAATAACTGTCGTATTATATTTTTTTTGGAGTATTGGATTGTGGTGATTAATATCACATTGGTGGTCCTATTTCAACTTTTCACTGTGTATTCAATTACCCCTTAATTACACATTTTTGTTCCCTGTACTGCCTACTTTTACCTGTGCTTAAAATAGGGTTGCTAGGCATGGTCTGTCTATCTGTTGGTAGACGGAGCACGCAGCGTGCAGGCATGGGCGTCCTCAGAAATTATTCCGGGGTTGGGGGGGAATCATTTCATTGACATCCATGCTCTGCTTGTTTATGAGAATGTAATAAAGGGGAGGGGCATATTCATTATCACAAAGTCTAATAACACATGAGCTGTGCAGTGGCGGATCCAGAGCCTGGTCTCGGGAGGAGCACTTCCAGATTATTTTCTGTCCGCCGCCACAAAACAATGGTGCTTATAGAACAGACTATACAGTGTAGAGGTATACTGTATATTGTGTGGCACAGTGTATGCTATATGTGTATAACATAAACATATTTCACATGAAAACTTACAGTTACTTGGCTTGGCCCTTGGGGATCTCGATTCTTGGACACCACTTCAACACTTTGGCCGGGGGCTCGGCGGAGCTGATGTTGTGTTTTATCGTAATAAGAAAGATTTCATAATAAGGATTTGGAGAAGGGGCAGAGGAATAGCAGAGCAGGGAGAGGCTGGTGCTGCTACTAGAGGGTCATACCATGGGGGAATAATAAAGCCCCCCCCCCCAGTAGAAATAATTCTCCTTATAATGTGACAGTGCAAAAAATACCCCTTTGTAATGCCCCCAGTTGAGCTAATGTCCCCATAGTGCCCCCATAATGTGCCAGTATAAAATACCCCTATATAGTACCCCCAGTAAATGCCTCTATAGTGCTCCTCTCCCCCCTTCCTCCTAGTGCCCCACATAATGTACCAGTATAAAATGCCCCAGTAGATGCCCTCAGTGTCCCCCATAATTTGCAAGTATAAAATACCCCTTCTTAGTGCCCCCGTAGATGACCCCATAGTACTCCTCTCCCCCCTTCCCCAAAGTACCCACCATAATGTGTCCCAGTATAAAATGCTACTGTACAGAGCCCCCCATATAAAACACCCCTTCTTTGTGGGCTCAGTAGATGCCCCTATAGTGCCCCCCAATAATGTGCCAGTAATAATAGCCCCCCCATCATGTGCCAGTAATAACAGCCCCCTCATCATGTGCTAGTAATAACAGCCCCCTCATCATGTGCCAGTAATAACAGCCCCCCTATCATGTGCCAGTAATAACAGCCCCCTCATCATGTGCCAGTAATAACAGCCCCCCATCATGTGCCAGTAATGACAGCCCCCATTATGTGACAGTAATGACAGCCCCCCATTATGTGCCAGTAATGACAGCCCCCACCCCCTTGTGCCAGTAATGACAGCCCCCATTATGTGCCAGTAATTACAGCCACCATTATGTTCCAGTAATGACAGCCCCCCATTATGTGCCAGTAATGACAGCCCCCCCCCCCCCTTGTGCCGGTAATGACAGCCCCCATTATGTGCCAGTAATGACAGCCCCCCCATTATGTGCTAGTAGCCAGAGACCCCCATTATGTGCCAGTAGCCAGAGACCCCCATTATGTGCCAGTAGCCACCAGTATTGTACACAAAAAAAAAAACATTTATACTTACCTCCTTGGCAGCGATGCGATGCAGGCCTCTTCCGGCCTGTGTCCCGCGCTGTACGGCTCAGGCGGCGCAAAAGGTGGCGCAATGACGTCATTGCGCCGCCTGCGCCGGCCTCTGATAGGCTGCCGGCCTAGTGCCTGCAGGCTATCAGAGGCAGGGAAAGGGACACGCCTCTCCCTCACCTGCCTCAGCACAGTCATCTGTATCGCTGTCCTGAGGACGGCGATACAGATGACTATGGAGATGAACGCTTTAACAATGGAAGCGTTCATTTCCCTGTGCCCCGCCACCGCCCCCCCACTTCTGCTGGCCCCAGGGGGGGGCACTTGCCCCCCCTTGCCCCTCTCTGCGGACGCCCATGCATGAAGGCTCACATTACTGACAGCCAGGGACTGTAAGTAAATGATTAAAGCCAGGTCCTCCCCAGCAGCTGATAACAGTGCCTGGGCTGTGTGCACTTCTCCCTGTCCCTGCGCTTGGCAGACGCTTCCTCACTCAGCAGAGCTGGAGAATGCAGAGTTGAAGCAGCACACACCAGGGAAGGGAGATCTGCCATCTGCTCAGTGTATAAATGAAAGCAACATGTGGTAAGAGGACCCCTTTGTGCTGCAGGAGATTAACCCTTTAGGGGGGAGGGCTCTGGTTACTGACACTTTTGGGGGGCTATTGTTACTGGCTAGTGAGGGCAGGCGGGATTAGCCTCAGGGTGAGGGCAGTGGTGGCCATCTTAACTAAATAGTGAAATTGCAGTTTTATGCAGACTGGTTGCTAAGGGCTGAATCTTATTAAATATGGGGTAAGTCAGTCTAATAGTAACTGATTCTGGAATATCATGTTATTAGTAACTACATATATGAAAATTGAAATTAGGGTCTAAATGTGACAGTTATCCTTTAACCACCTCCGGACCGCCTAACGCAGGATCGCGTTCCGGAGGTGGCAGCCCTGCGCAGAGTCACTCATATATGCGTCATCTCGCGATGGCCGAGATTTCCTGTGAACGCGCGCACACAGGCGCGCGCGCTCACAGGAACGGAAGGTAAGAGAGTCGATCTCCAGCCTGCCAGCGGCGATCGTTCGCTGGCAGGCTGGAGATGTGTTTTTTTTAACCCCTAACAGGTATATTAGACGCTGTTTTGATAACAGCGTCTAATATACCTGCTACCTGGTCCTCTGGTGGTCCCCTTTGTTTGGATCGACCACCAGAGGACACAGGTAGCTCAGTAAAGTAGCACCAAGCACCACTACACTACACCCCCCCCCCCGTCACTTATTAACCCCTTATTAGCCCCTGATCACCCCATATAGACTCCCTGATCACCCCCCTGTCATTGATTACCCCCCTGTCATTGATTACCCCCCTGTAAAGCTCCATTCAGACGTCCGCATGATTTTTACGGATCCACTGATAGATGGATCGGATCCGCAAAACGCATCCGGACGTCTGAATGAAGCCTTACAGGGGCGTGATCAATGACTGTGGTGATCACCCCATATAGACTCCCTGATCACCCCCCTGTCATTGATTACCCCCCTGTCATTGATTACCCCCCTGTAAAGCTCCATTCAGACGTCCGCATGATTTTTACGGATCCACTGATAGATGGATCGGATCCGCAAAACGCATCCGGACGTCTGAATGAAGCCTTACAGGGGCATGATCAATGACTGTGGTGATCACCCCATATAGACTCCCTGATCACCCCCCTGTAAGCTCCATTCAGATGTCCGCATGATTTTTACGGATGCACTGATAGATGGATCGGATCCGCAAAACGCATCCGGACGTCTGAATGAAGCCTTACAGGGGCGTGATCAATGACTGTGGTGATCACCCCATATAGACTCCCTGATCACCCCCCTGTCATTGATTACCCCCCTGTCATTGATTACCCCCCTGTAAAGCTCCATTCAGACGTCCGCATGATTTTTACGGATCCACTGATAGATGGATCGGATCCGCAAAACGCATCCGGACGTCTGAATGAAGCCTTACAGGGGCATGATCAATGACTGTGGTGATCACCCCATATAGACTCCCTGATCACCCCCCTGTAAGCTCCATTAAGATGTCCGCATGATTTTTACGGATGCACTGATAGATGGATCGGATCCGCAAAACACATCCGGACGTCTGAATGAAGCCTTACAGGGGCATGATCAATGACTGTGGTGATCACCCCATATAGACTCCCTGATCACCCCCCTGTAAAGCTCCATTCAGATGTCCGCATGATTTTTACGGATGCACTGATAGATGGATCCGATCCGCAAAACGCATCCGGACGTCTGAATGAAGCCTTACAGGGGCATGATCAATGACTGTGGTGATCACCCCCCTGTCATTGATTACCCCCCTGTAAAGCTCCATTCAGATGTCCGCATGATTTTTACGGATGCACTGATAGATGGATCGGATCCGCAAAACGCATACGGACGTCTGAATGAAGCCTTACAGGGGCATGATCAATGACTGTGGTGATCACCCCATATAGACTCCCTGATCACCCCCCTGTAAAGCTCCATTCAGATGTCCGCATGATTTTTACGGATGCACTGATAGATGGATCGGATCCGCAAAACGCATCCGGACGTCTGAATGAAGCCTTACAGGGGCATGATCAATGACTGTGGTGATCACCCCATATAGACTCCCTGATCACCCCCCTGTAAAGCTCCATTCAGATGTCCGCATGATTTTTACGGATGCACTGATAGATGGATCCGATCCGCAAAACGCATCCGGACGTCTGAATGAAGCCTTACAGGGGCATGATCAATGACTGTGGTGATCACCCCCCTGTCATTGATTACCCCCCTGTAAAGCTCCATTCAGATGTCCGCATGATTTTTACGGATGCACTGATAGATGGATCGGATCCGCAAAACGCATCCGGACGTCTGAATGAAGCCTTACTGGGGCGTGATCAATGACTGTGGTGATCACCCCATATAGACTCCCTGATCACCCCCCTGTCATTGATCACCCCCCTGTCATTGATTACCCCCCTGTAAAGCTCCATTCAGACGTCCGCATGATTTTTACGGATCCACTGATAGATGGATCGGATCCGCAAAACGCATCCGGACGTCTGAATGAAGCCTTACAGGGGCGTGATCAATGACTGTGGTGATCACCCCATATAGACTCCCTGATCATCCCCCTGTCATTGATCACCCCCCTGTCATTGATCACTCCCCCTGTCATTGATCACCCCCCTGTCATTGATCACCCCCCTGTAAGGCTCCATTCAGACATTTTTTTGGCCCAAGTTAGCGGAATTTTATTTTTTTTTTCTTACAAAGTCTCATATTCCACTAGCTTGTGTCAAAAAATAAAATCTCACATGAACTCACCATACCCCTCACGGAAACCAAATGCGTAAAATTTTTTAGACATTTATATTCCAGACTTCTTCTCACGCTTTAGGGCCCCTAGAATGCCAGGGCAGTATAAATACCCCACATGTGACCCCATTTCGGAAAGAAGACACCCCCAGGTATTCCGTGAGGGGCATATTGAGTCCATTAAAGATTGAAATTTTTGTCCCAAGTTAGCGGAACGGGAGACTTTGTGAGAAAAAAATTAAAAATATCAATTTCCGCTAACTTGTGCCAAAAAAAAAAAATTTCTATGAAGTCGCCATGCCCCTCATTGAATACCTTGGGGTGTCTTCTTTCCAAAATGGGGTCACATGTGGGGTGTTTATACTACCCTGGTATTCTAGGGGCCCCAAAGCGTGAGAAGAAGTCTGGTATCCAAATGTCTAAAAATGCCCTCATAAAAGGAATTTGGGCACCTTTGTGCATCTAGGCTGCAAAAAAGTGTCACACATCTGGTATCGCCGTACTCAGGAGAAGTTGGGGAATGTGTTTTGGGGTGTCATTTTACATATACCCATGCTGGGTGAGAGAAATATCTTGGTCAAATGCCAACTTTGTATAAAAAAATGGGAAAAGTTGTCTTTTGCCAAGATATTTCTCTCACCCAGCAAGGGTATATGTAAAATGACACCCCAAAACACATTCCCCAACTTCTCCTGAATACGGCGATACCACATGTGTGACACTTTTTTGCAGCCTAGGTGGGCAAAGGGGCCCATATTCCAAAGAGCACCTTTAGGATTTCACAGGTCATTTACCTACTTACCACACATTAGGGCCCCTGGAAAATGCCAGGGCAGTATAACTACCCCACAAGTGACCCCATTTTGGAAAGAAGACACCCTAAGGTATTTGCTGATGGGCATAGTGAGTTCATGGAAGTTTTTATTTTTTGTCACAAGTTAGCGGAAAATGATGATTTTTTTTTTTTTTTTTTTTCATACAAAGTCTCATATTCCGCTAACTTGTGACAAAAAATAAAAACTTCCATGAACTCACTATGCCCATCAGCAAATACCTTGGGGTCTCTTCTTTCCAAAATGGGGTCACTTGTGGGGTAGTTATACTGCCCTGGCATTCTAGGGGCCCAAATGTGTGGTAAGGAGTTTGAAATCAAATTCTGTAAAAAATGACCTGTGAAATCCGAAAGGTGCTCTTTGGAATATGGGCCCCTTTGCCCACCTAGGCTGCAAAAAAGTGTCACACATCTGGTATCTCCGTACTCAGGAGAAGGTGGGGAATGTGTTTTGGGGTGTCATTTTACATATACCCATGCTGGGTGAGAGAAATATCTTGGCAAAAGACAACTTTTCCCATTTTTTTTATACAAAGTTGGCATTTGACCAAGATATTTATCTCACCCAGCATGGGTATATGTAAAAAGACACCCCAAAACACATTCCTCAACTTCTCCTGAATACAGAGATACCAGATGTGTGACACTTTTTTGCAGCCTAGGTGGGCAAAGGGGCCCATATTCCAAAGAGCACCTTTCGGATTTCACAGGTCATTTTTTACAGAATTTGATTTCAAACTCCTTACCACACATTTGGGCCCCTAGAATGCCAGGGCAGTATAACTACCCCACAAGTGACCCCATTTTGGAAAGAAGAGACCCCAAGGTATTCGCTGATGGGCATAAGGAGTTCATGGAAGTTTTTATTTTTTGTCACAAGTTAGTGGAATATGAGACTTTGTATGGAAAAAAAAAAAAAAAATCATCATTTTCCACTAACTTGTGACAAAAAATAAAAAATTCTAGGAACTCGCCATGCCCCTCACGGAATACCTTGGGGTGTCTTCTTTCCAAAATGGGGTCACTTGTGGGGTAGCTATACTGCCCTGGCATTCTAGGGGCCCAAATGTGTGGTAAGGAGTTTGAAATCAAATTCTGTAAAAAATGACCTGTGAAATCTGAAAGGTGCTCTTTGGAATATGGGCCCCTTTGCCTACCTAGGCTGCAAAAAAGTGTCACACATCTGGTATCTCTGTATTCAGGAGAAGTTGAGGAATGTGTTTTGGGGTGTCTTTTTACATACACCCATGCTGGGTGAGATAAATATCTTGGTCAAATGCCAACTTTGTATAAAAAAATGGGAAAAGTTGTCTTTTGCCAAGATATTTCTCTCACCCAGCATGGGTATATGTCAAATGACACCCCAAAACACATTCCCCACCTTCTCCTGAGTACGGCAGTACCAGATGTGTGACACTTTTTTGCAGCCTAGGTGGGCAAAGGGGCCCATATTCCAAAGAGCACCTTTCGGATTTCACAGGTCATTTTTTACAGAATTTGATTTCAAACTCCTTACCACACATTTGGGCCCCTAGAATGCCAGGGCAGTATAACTACCCCACAAGTGACCCCATTTTGGAAAGAAGAGACCCCAAGGTATTCGCTGATGGGCATAGTGAGTTCATGGAAGTTTTTATTTTTTGTCACAAGTTAGTGGAATATGAGACTTTGTATGAAAAAAAAAAAAAAAAAATCATCATTTTCCACTAACTTGTGACAAAAAATAAAAAATTCGAGGAACTTGCCATGCCCCTCACGGAATACCTTGGGGTGTCTTCTTTCCAAAATGGGGTCACTTGTGGGGTAGTTATACTGCCCTGGCATTCTAGGGGCCCAAATGTGTGGTAAGGAGTTTGAAATCAAATTCTGTAAAAAATGACCTGTGAAATCCGAAAGGTGCTCTTTGGAATATGGGCCCCTTTGCCCACCTAGGCTGCAAAAAAGTGTCACACATCTGGTATTGCCGTACTCAGGAGAAGGTGGGTAATGTGTTTTGGGGTGTCATTTTACATATACCCATGCTGGGTGAGAGAAATATCTTGGCAAAAGACAACTTTTCCCATTTTTTTATACAAAGTTGGCATTTGACCAAGATATTTATCTCACCCAGCATGGGTATATGTAAAAAGACACCCCAAAACACATTCCTCAACTTCTCCTGAATACAGAGATACCAGATGTGTGACACTTTTTTGCAGCCTAGGTGGGCAAAGGGGCCCATATTCCAAAGAGCACCTTTCGGATTTCACAGGTCATTTTTTACAGAATTTGATTTCAAACTCCTTACCACACATTTGGGCCCCTAGAATGCCAGGGCAGTATAACTACCCCACAAGTGACCCCATTTTGAAAAGAAGAGACCCCAAGGTATTTCGTGATGGGCATAGTGAGTTCATAGAAGTTTTTATTTTTTGTCACAAGTTAGTGGAATATGAGACTTTGTAAGAAAAAAAAAAAAATCATCATTTTCCGCTAACTTGTGACAAAAAATAAAAAGTTCTATGAACTCACTATGCCCATCAGCGAATACCTTAGGGTGTGTACTTTCCGAAATGGGGTCATTTGTGGGGTGTTTGTACTGTCTGGGCATTGTAGAACCTCAGGAAACATGACAGGTGCTCAGAAAGTCAGAGCTGCTTCAAAAAGCGGAAATTCACATTTTTGTACCATAGTTTGTAAACGCTATAACTTTTACCCAAACCATTTTTTTTTTTTACCCAAACATTTTTTTTTTATCAAAGACATGTAGAACTATAAATTTAGAGCAAAATTTCTATATGGATCTCGTTTTTTTTGCAAAATTTTACAACTGAAAGTGAAAAATGTCATTTTTTTGCAAAAAAATCGTTAAATTTCGATTAATAACAAAAAAAAGTAAAAATGTCAGCTGCAATGAAATACCACCAAATGAAAGCTCTATTAGTGAGAAGAAAAGGAGGTAAAATTCATTTGGGTGGTAAGTTGCATGACCGAGCAATAAACGGTGAAAGTACTGTAGGTCAGAAGTGTAAAAAGTGGCCTGGTCTTTCAGGGTGTTTAAGCACTGGGGGCTGAAGTGGTTAAATTACTAAACACCTTTGTCTAACTTTATACTAACTATTGGTTGGATTAGTTTGAACAAGAATTTTACCCCAGAATTGTGATGCAACGCATCTTAGGCCACTTCCCTATCACAAAAACCACACCCCAATTTTAGACTAGGCGCAGAAAATTTGTGTAAACCTAGATATACCAAATTGAGCCACATTTTAGTGCAATTCATACCAAAATCTAGGTGCGGTCATTAATAAATGTGGGCCAGTGTTTCCAGTGTAACGATATGCAAATAATTTTAACCTTTTACCTTATAATATCAATTATCATGAATAATGTCTCCTCTGCTTCCTGTTGTCAGTGGCACTCAGCGGGAGGCCAGCGGCACAACACTGTTGTATGAAGAGGAAAGTAGAAATTACTTTTCCCTACAGCGTATACTAAGGTAAATTGAAATATGCAAATCTGATATTCTAGAGAATGTAGCACGAATTAACCCCTTATTTATTATGTGCGTTATCGTAAAATGGCCACATTATAATGGAAATAACTGCATTATTAACATCTTGGCTAATTTACTGCCAATACTCAGGAAAATATTCTCTTCAGTTCACTGTATTTATACCATATTTGTGGATGTGTAAGCATTTCTAACATAGTGTTATTAAGCATAAGAAATATCTTTCACGTGACAGCAGTAACATTTTCAAGGAATTAGATGAGCTATTCAAGCACAAAGCTGGAGCCCTCATCCCAGAGCTGTCTTTGAGCCTGTTGTTTGATTCTACATTGCGTCCTCACATTGTGGTCCACAATATCAGTTCTCGCTAAATTGGCTGTCCCTGGGTCAACTGTGTACATACATTGAAATGTTTTGCCAGGCTGCGGCCAGGACCAAATGCAGTTTAAAAAATGCACCAGTAAATGTGCTTAGAAGAGAACACAATTGACTATGAGTTAAAGTATCTGACATAATAGATAATTGTACTGACTGTAAAATGAAATTCTGTCTGCAGCTGAATATAGTTTTCCTGTTTGTCTATTGTACTGTACATGTATATATGACAATAAGGATCATTCAGAACAATTCATACACCGTGATATACAGACAATAATGCAGAATACACTATATATCCTGTATAAAAATGTTTTTCCCTAATCTAATTCTATAGAATGTATTCATCTACAGTAGTATTCGAAATATGTGAGTTTAAAAACACAATTAAAGCACAAAGTCATTATAATAACATTTATTTCCATAAATGCAAATGCATTGGATATACTGCACATTCAATATCAAAACAATAATCAAATTAATGCAGTTTGTGTTCATCCTTTACAGAAAGTAAAGACAAAGGATTAGGCTGTTCACAAAATAGCATATTTCAATACAAGCTCAAAAATGTAATGCACAAAACTGAAAAAATGTTTGACATTTTGCATTACTTTGAATTATTAAACTAACATTTAGTGGCATAGCCATTGTTTCTGAGAGACGTGTGACCATTGTGTTGCATGGAGCTACCCAACTTCTGTCACCTCTGGTATTCCAGTCCAGGATGACTGGACTACACTCCACAGTTCTTCAGCATTTTGGGATTTTGCTTCATAAACAGCATTTTTTTATGTCACACCACAAGTTTTCTATGGGATTGAGATCAGGGAGTGGGTTGGCCACTCCGTTACCTCAATCCTGTTTGTCTGTATCCAAGATGCTGTTTGCTTAGCAGTGTGTTATGGCTCATTGTGCCATTAAAACCAATTTCAAGGGTATTTCTTCTTCGACATAGGGCAATATGATCTTCTCAAGTATTTTGATATATTCAAACTGCTCCATGATCACTCGTATGCAATGAATAGGCCCAACACCATGGTACGAGAAGCATCCCTGTCACGGTGCAGTTTACCGTGACGTGGGTTGCCGTGGGTTGCCTTTTGCGTACTGGCTGCAGTGTCCATGTAGGCTGGTTGCTTTTGGCTGCGTGCTGGCTGCAGTATCTTGTGTGTAACTGCCCGTGTGTGTGCGTGCACCCTTCCTTTGGCTGTATTGTCTCCCTGAGGGTGTTCAGGTTGGTTGTGCTCTGACGTACTGGCTGCGGGGTCCGTGGGTGCTGGTTGCTAGAGGCAATGACCTGCACTTCTGCCTTTAGTTTATGTCTGCTTCTGTTTGGTTCTGTTGGGGTTAACTCCCCTGTTATATGCCTGTGGATCTGTGCCTGGGTGGAGCTTCTCAGGTGCCTTGTTAAGCAGCCTTATCTTCCTGTGAGCTGGGAGGCTGTCGGACAGTTTGTCCTGTTCCGTTCTAGGTGTAGCTCCTTGCTGCTGACCCAAGAGGTCTTATCATCTGCCCGTTTGTATGGTTCCGCTTAGGTTTACTTTGTTGCATTCTGTATCTTGTTTATGCCATGTTCTGTTCTGTCGGTACCTGCCCTGTATTATGTTATGTTATGTTCCTGGTCTGTTCCCTGTTCGCCTAGCAGTGCATAACTGCGTTTGAGCGCCTAGCAGTGCGTAACTGCGTCTGAGAGCCTAGCAGTGCGTAACTGCGTCTGAGAGCCTGGCAGTGCTTAACTGCTTCCGATGTATCCTGTCCCATGCCTGTTCTGTTGTGTCTCTGGCTTCTGTCCTTGTTCTGTTCATGTCAGTTTCTGTCCATGTCTGTATCTACTTGTTATGTCCGCCTTCGGAAGAGGTTCCCTGGCTTCCCCGGAGGGGGAATCGCCATCCATGTGCAGCTCTGCCTGGGGCTGCCTAGCTGCTATCGCTTGCGGTGCAGGTAACTGCTTCTGCCTTTGCTATGCCTTGCCTGTCTGTCGTATCTGATCTGTTTCTGTATCTGTATCGGTATCGCTGTCTGACTCTGCTGGTACCATTGTTGGTATCTTCTGGTCTGCTGGACCAGCTGCCACTGACTCGGTTTACACTCTGGAGTCGCCCCTGGCAACTACAGTGGCTCAAGTCTATCCTCCCCACCAGAGGCGCTAGTGAAGACCTGGTGTTGCTTAGTTACGACCCTCCGGAGTATTGCCAGTCAGTGGCACAGTGGGTACACACCCGCTGGTTCGTTACAATCACCATATCATGATTTTTGAACCACCACGCTTTACTGTATTCGCAGTGTACTATGGCTTGAATTCAGTGCTCGATGGTTGTCTATTCAGGACATATGTTATTTTCAACAACAGGACTTTGTGGGGAGTTCTTGCTGGTCACTTTGCATCTGATTGCAGCAGTACTCACTGGTAACTTCAGATCTTCTTTGATCTTTCTGGAGGTGATCTTTGGCTGAGCCTTTGCCATTTTTGGGCTATTCTTCGGTCCGCTTCCTTCCGTGTCTTTCAAGTTTTGGTTGCCACTTCAAGGTATTTGAGACTATTTTAGCTGAGCAGCCTATAATTTGCTACACTTCTATATTTGTTTTCCCTCTTTTTATTATTTTGAATAAGCTCCTTTCCACTAATAAGTCAGTTACTGAGAATGAACGGCATGAATGTCCTAATTGTTGGGTATTTTTTTTCTATTACTCCACTACACTTACCTAAGTAAATAATTTGCTCTGTAGAAATATCACTTCTACCAAAAACAATGATTTATCTGGTTAATGATGTTGGAATGCTATTTTTGGACACTACTGTATGTAGCAATATTATCCATCATGTTCAATACCTTTCAGTTCTGTGGATCAGGTCTACTTATACTGTAGGCGTTTCAGTTGATAATTATTGCCACAAAGACTCATCAGCAGTCACAATGGTTAGGTTGGATGTGCAGATTCTTTTACTTCTGTCTAGGATGCATATAAAATGGCTGTCATTAGCGAAATGTGTTATGTTCCTGCAAATGATTATTTCGGATAAGTCATCTAGTCTGAATTTATCACTGTGTATTGAACCTTCTGTGCTAGCTATTATCATTGACTGTTTTCGTCAGTTCTATCAGTCAAAGTGGCTGCTATAGATACAGCAGCTATAAAAGCCATAACTATAAGAGTGCTGGAAACACTGTAATGTCTGTGCAATTGTTCAAGGAAAAGCAGATCCTGTAAACAAACAATTACAGCTTAACCCCTTAAGGACCCTTGCCGTACATGTACGTCACAGCTGGACATCACTTAAGGACCAGTGACGTACATGTACGACAGGCTGATGGGGCAGGTGCAGCGCCCGCCCGAACAGCGGCACTGACCCGGAAATCACTGATCAGCGGCACGGACCCGGCAGTCAAAGCTGACTGCGGAACACAGAGGGTTTACGGAGGGTACGAGTGCCCTTCGCTTCCCCATCGGGTCCCCGCGCTGCAGTGGCAGGGACCCGATTGCAGATAATGCAAGCACGATGCTTTCCATAGGCATCGGAGCTTGCCTTCTACAGAAGCCTGCGAGATCCAGCCCTTAGGCTGAAAGCCTATGCAGGTTGTATTGTAATGCATTGCAGAGGGGATCAGACCCCAGAAGATGAAGTCCCAGAGTGGAACAAAAAAAAAAAGTAAAAAGAAAGGAAAAGTGTCTTTCATAATAAAAAAAATAAAGTTTTAAGTAATTGCCCCGTCCGTAACGACCGTCTCTACAAAAATTTCACATGATCCACCCCCTCACCTGAATGCCGTAGAAGAAAAATAAAATAAAAACTGCGCTAAAACAATCATTTTTTTGTCACCTTACATCACAAAAAGTGCAACACCAAGCGATCAAAAAGGAGTATGCCCCCAAAATAGTACCAATCAAACCGTCATCTCATTCTGCAAAAAAATGAGACCCTACCTAACACAATCGCACAAAAAATAATATATATGGCTCTCAGAATATGGAGACACTAAAACACGATTTTTTTTGGTTTCAAAAAAGTATACATATTAGGTATCGCTGTGTCCGTAATAACTTGCTGTATAAAAATATCAAATGAACTAACCAGAATATGGAGAAAACATGTTTTTTTTTGTTTCAAAAATGCTTTTGTGTTAAAAGTGGGAAAAAAAATGTAGACATATTAGGTATTGCCCCATCCGTAATGACCTGCTGTATAGAAATATCACATGACCTAACCCCTCAGGTGAACACCTTAAAATAAAAATGAGTAAAAAAAGCTATTTTTTGTCACCTTACATCACAAAAAGTGAAATACCCAGCGATCAAAAAGTTATACGCACCCCAAAATCATACCAATCAAACCGTCATCTCATCCCGCAAAAATCCTACCTAAGACAATCGCCCAAAAAATTAAAAAAACTATGGCTCTCAGAATATGGAAACACTGAAACATGATTTTTTTTGTTTCAAAAATGCTGTTATTGTGTAAAACTTAAATAAATAAAAAAAAGTATACATATTAGGTATTGTCATGTCCGTAACAACCTGCTCTGTAAAAATACCACATGATCTAACCTGTCAGATGAACATTGTAAATAAAAAAAAGAAAACGGTGCTAAAACAGCAATTTTTTGTTACCTTGCCTCACAAAAAGTGTAATATAGAGCAACCAAAAATCATATGTACTCTAAAATAGTACCAACAAACTTCCACCTTAGGGTCCATTCACACGTCCGCAATTCTGTTCCGCATTTTGCGGAACGGAATTGCGGACCCATTCATTTCTATGGGGCCGCACAATGTGCTGCCCAGATCCGGAAATGCGCACTCGCACTTCCAGGTCTGCATTTCCGTTCCCGAAAAATATAGAACATGTCCGTGGATTCATGGATCCGCAAAACACGCACGGATGTGTGAATGGACCCTTATCCCGTAGTTTCCAAACTTTTTTGAAGTTTCTACTCTAGGGGTGCATCAGGGGGTCTTTAAATGTGACATGGCAACTTACCGTAATATTATCCCAGTGAAATCTGCCTTCCAAAAACCATATGGCATTCCTTTCCTTCTGCGCCCTACCGTGTGCCCGTACAACAGTTTACGACCACATATGGGGTGTTTCTGTAAACTACAGAATCAGAGTAATGAATATTGATTTTTGTTTGGCTGTTAACCCTTGCTTTGTTAGCGTATAAAATGGATTAAAATTGAAAATCTGCCAAAAAAGTGAAATTCAGAAATGTCATCTCCATTTTCCTTTAATTCTTGTGGAACACCTAAAGGGTTAACAAAGTTTGTAAAATCAGTTTTGAATACCTTGAGGGGTTTAGTTTCTAAAATGGGGCCATGTATGGGTGGTTTCTATTATGTAAGCCCCACAAAGTGACTTCAGACCTGAACTGGTCCTTAAGAAGTGGGTTTTGGAAATTTTCTTAAAAATGTTAGGATTTGCTTCTAAACTTCCAAGCCTTCTAACGTCCCAAAAAATGAAAATGTAATTTGAAAAATGATCCAAACATGAATTAGACATATGGGAAATGTAAAGTAATAACTATTTTAGGAGGCATCACTATCTGTTTTAAAAGCAGAGAAATTGAAATTTGGAAAATTGCGAATTTTTCCATATTCGTAAATTTGGTATTTTTTTATAAATAAAAATGAAATATTTTGACTCAAATTTACCACTGTCATGAAGTACAATGTGTGACGAGAAAACAGTCTCAGAATGGCTTGGATAAGTAAAAGCGTTTTAAAGATATCACCACATAAAGTGACACATGTCAGATTTGCAAAAGGTGGCCTGGTTCCTTAAGGTGAAAAATGGCAGGGTCCTGAAGGGGATAAAAAACCTAACTAAACCTGGCTTTTACTCTGCAGCAATACACAATCCAGAAAAATTGGCTTCATGTGCACATAATATTATGTCACATATAATAATTTATTAAGATACATTTATTGTAACACCTTGAAAGCTGTTGCAACCATCACTTAAAGGGGTTTTGCCACCATTAAATGCTATTTTAATATAATTCAGCATGAAAAACTAATCACTTTTGTAATTTACTTTCTGTTACATAAATGCAAGATATTCTACTTATTATTATTCTATTGTAATGGACTTGTATTTAATCTGTATATAGTAATGTACACATCTACCTACTAATTAATGTGCACATCTACCAGCCTTCAACTGCCATGAGCTAGATCTACTGTTAGAGGCTGTGACAGCAGAAAAAATATACCTCCTGAGAAAGGACATGCCCCCTGAGCTGTCATCATGAAGAAAATCTAGCAGAGCAATCTCTGGACTCATGTGAGGTACAGGGCTGGTTCTAGTTTTGTTAGAAAAAGATTGTCGGTGCATGTGGACGTGATGACGTAAGCTAGTTGCATCACGCCCTCTTTCTTCCCTCCTGTCATGCCTCACCGCGTCTCTCCCTGCCTGTCTACTGGACTGATTTGCAAACCCTAGACTGAAGCTGGGTGGTGGACGACTATGCTGACTGCCTGAAGGGGTTAGTGAACTGATCCCACGTGGGGAACCCTGGCGTTCCACCGGTTCTCCGTGGCTGTTCCTTGTGGCTGTGAGGCCCCGTGATGATTCCCCTGGTTGGAACAAAGCTCTTGAGTCCGGGAGCCCCCCTTCTCCTGCTTCTTGAGTTGAGCCCTCTACTTGCTGCCCCCCTCTCGTCTCTGGTCCTTGGAGCCTGCTCAGTTACCTGCTGATTTTCTAGTGCCACCTGCCCTGGACTTCTCAGTGGCCCCCTCCGTCCGTCTGAGTTGCTGGTTCCACTTTTGGCTCCCTAAGTGTGCTGCTCTGGATGCACTGCTGTGGTCTTTTGGTTTGCTGTAAGAAGACTGGTGAGATCTGCATATTTTGGACCTGTTTTTGCTTTGTTTGTTGTATTCCCTATAGAGGACTAAGATACTAAATAATAAAAAAAAATAGGGAAGAGAAAGAAAAATAAAAAAATAAAAAAATAGAGAAAGAAAGAAAAAGAAAAAGAAAAGGAGGGGAAATGGGTCCTAAACAAAACATGCGATCAGTGGACTTCTCTGTTCCAAAGACAGGGCAGAAACCTCCAGAATTGACAAAAATTGAACAGTTTTTGAAATCACCAAAGGTTATTACAAGAGCAGGGCAAAAGGGGATCCCTGATTTACTAACTCCAAGAAAAAAAACAATGATGGTTCTACAGTGGAAGAAACATTGGACGGTTATTCTCAGGCAGAGGGGGGTGGAGAAAGTGGCTGAAAGTGATTTCTCCACTGTTGAATCTTCCCCTCTAAATGAAATATTGGCTGCGGTTCAAAAATGGAGAACTAATACATGATATCTCAAAGCAGCTTGGGGCAATTCAGTCTGCTGTGGCCCCTATAAGGGATGACCTCTTAAAGATCCGTGATAGAGTTGTAAGCATAGAAAAATCTGTGGGGGTCTTGCAAAATGAAGTTAAAATACTTAAAACTGAAACCCACACGTTGAAGACGGATCTTAATATGCTTAAAAAAAAATGGTAGATCTGGAGGACAGATCCAGGAGATATAATGTAAGAACATTGGGGCTCCCGGAGGGCACAGAGGAAAAAGATCTTTGATGCTGGAGAAGCTTGGAAGGGAACATTTTTCATCAGTATTTTTGGTGGAAAGGGCGCATTGAATACCTAGGGGTAAACCAATTTCTGAAAGGCAGCCACGGGCTCTTTTGGTGAAGATACTTGCCTCACGGGACAGAGATACAATTTTGAGAAGGTCGAGGGAGTCTCAACCCATTTCATATAATGGGAATAAATTGTCTTTTTTTTTTTTTTCAAGGAGACCCAAGAAAAGAGACGTAGTTTTATTGTGGTTATAAAACGTCTACAGGAAAAAGGTATTATGTACTCATTTGTTTCTCCTAAATTTCCAATTATTTTAAATGGTGTAACTCATTTTATTGACACTCCGGAGCTCGCCTCAGACTGGCTTGATCGTAATATCTAGTAGCTTTTTCCTTTATGTTAAATTTTTTGGCAGTGGAAGGGTTGGGTGGGAGGTAGAGGGGCGGTCTTAGTTGAGAGATCTGTTGCAGAATGTGGAGGATCAAGAGGAATGGGGGGGGGGGGGCGGGTTGCAATGCGTCTCCTAGGATTCTGATCTCTGTGTCTTTGGGGGGATGGGGTGTGGGACCTGTTAGAAGTCCCATACTCAGGAAGTTTGCTGGCTGATTTGATGTCAGTCCGAATTCTGACCTGGAATGTTCGGGAGCTGAGTGACAAAGTGAAAAGACAGGCGATTCTGCATCTGGTGCGGAGACCTTTACCAGCGATTGTCTGCTTGGTGGAGACACATCTTACCAAGGAGACTGTCTTGCAGGTCGACAGAGGATGGGCTTCCCAGACTTATCACTCCATGTTTAATAGCTACTGCAGAGAAGTTTCAGTGTTTATTCACAGGGGGATTGATTTTGTCTGTGAGGCATCCTCTGTTGACGAGCATGGGAGATTTGTTTTTCTTCATGGTAAACTTCTTTGAACATTATGTAATTTGGCCTTTATTTATATTTCACCTCCTTGTTCTTTATATGTACTTAACAGTTTATTAACCTTTATGGAGCAATGGCCTGAATGCCCCTCGTCAGTTAATGGAGACTTTAATTATGTTATTAACCCTTCCATGGATAAGATTTCCATGGGGGGGATATTTATACCTCTGCCCAAGGGTCACCTTTAGCCCGTTTCTGCCAGGAAGCGGGCTTCGTGGATGTCTGGGGTTGTTTAAGGAGGGGGAAAAGAGCTTATTCCTGTGTAAGTAAATTAGGAAATTCTATGTCTAGGATAGACCTGGCCTTAGTAAATGAAAAATACTTGAGTTATATTAAACTGATAAAATATGAGGCCAGATCTCTCTCGGACCATGTACCTTTTACCCTTGAGCTTTGTATGGTGCACGGTAAACGTAGGGCAAGACCTCCATTTAGACTAAATCCCTATTGGATGTCGATAATGGACAACCATGAATTGATTAAATATGAAATAGACCATTTTTGGGATATTAATTGCAACTCAGCAAAATCCCAACTGGTGTGGGATGCATTTAAAGCTTTTTTGAGTTTTTTTTTTTTAGTAAGATTTGTAATTTAAGAAAGGGGTATGCTGTTAAGGAGAGAGTTCTAAGGGAGCAGCGTTAGCAGGTTTGAACGAGTTCTCTAGCAATAAGACAGAAGAAAGTAGATTCTTATGCAGAGTACAAGTGCGGTATATTCCAATTTCCTGTTGGATAAGGCCCAACAGAGGTTATTCTTAAGGGTCAAAAATACTTCATTGAATCAGGTTGCCCAGTAAAACTGTTAGCATTCGTTCTACAGAGGGTATAATTATGGAGGACCAAGACCTTATAAAGGGAACTTTTCTGAAGCATTTTTCGGAATTGTATAAAGCAGATAATACTATCACGGATGAAATGATGGACTCCTATTTGGATTCCATCTGTTTTCCAATCTTTACAGATACCCAAAAGGAATCGCTCGAAGTAGATATTTCCATACAGGAGCTAGAGGATGCAATTAAAGTATGTTCGGGAAATTCTTCCCCTGGCTCAGATGGATTTCCATATGAATTTTATCGTAAATATAGGGAGGTTATCCTCCCTCGACTTCTGAGGGTATTTGCTGATTCATTGCAAGATGATCGTCTGCCAGAATCAATGACAGAAGCTGTAATCATTTTAATATTGAAAAAGGGCAAAGACACCTTAGATCTGGGGTCATATAGACCAATATAGTTATTGAACACGGATGTGAAGCTTCTTTCAAGGATTCTGGCTACAAGGCTCTCTAAGGTTATTTCATCAATCATATACCCAGATCAGAATGGTTTTGTTCCAGGTAAAGGTACTTATGTCACTCGCCTATTTACAAATATCCAGTCTTCCGGGGGGTCTCTGGCTTCATCCTGTCCTTGGATGCCTCTGTCAGGGTGGAGTGGAGATTCCTCTGGAGGGTTTTGGGAAAAAGTTTTTTTTTTAGATAGATTTATAAATATGACTAGCAGAAGGACCCGGCTTCGCACTGGTATATTTAATCAATTTCATTTAATGTTTCTGTGTGTCGTTAAAAGATATTGACGGTATACCCCATAACAGTGACCTCCACAGTGGCCCGCCCCATTAATAGTGGCCCCTGCCCCATTAACACTGACCTCCACAGCAGCTGCCCCTTTAATAGTGGCCCCTGCCCCATTAACAGTGACCTCCACAGTGCCCTTGCCCTTTTAAGGCTAGGGCTACATGACATCATGTGTCGCAGAACATTTTGTCATACCAATGTCGCGCAACAATTTTTATAATGATAGGCTATGGTGTCCTGCGACTGCGACACGACAGTCGCAAAAAATCCACCCAAGATGGATGCATGTAGCAGTGTAGTTGTGCCCTATGTGTCGTGCAGCCCTACAGCAGTGAAGAAAAATGGCTGGGTTGTTATGGAAACCTGGAGTAAAACTGTGTGTATGTGGAGACTAAGGGCGTGCGAGCTTCTATTGGCTGATCAGAGACATGTGACCGTGTGTATGGCAGTTGGGATATGAAGAGAAAGACTTGCAGGCTTGTATTGGCTAATGCAGGTAATTTTTTGGGAATATCTCAGGAACGGTATGTTCTAGACAGCTGTGACCCCTACAAGATTTCTTTCCAGGTAGCAAGGGATGTGTATGCCAAGTTTCGTGGAAATCGATGGTTGCGTTTTTGAGTGATCGCGGAACATACACACATACATACATACAGTGAGGAACAGACGTATTTGAACACCCTGCTATTTTGAAGTTCTACTACTTAGAAATCATGGTGGGATCTGAAATTCACATTGTAGGTGCATTCCCACTCTGGTCCAGAATTAAAAAAGAAATTCAGGAAATCACATTCTATGATTTTTAAAGAATGCATTTGTCTTGCACTGCTGAACATAAGTATTTGAACACCTGAGAAAATAAGTGTTAATATTTGGTACAGAAGTCTTTGTTTGCGATTACAGAGGTCAAACGTTTAATGTAGTTCTTGACCAGGTTTGCACACACTGCAACAGGGATTTTAGCCCACTCCTTCACACAGATCTCCTATAGATCTGTCAGGTTTCGGGGCTGTCGCTGAGCCACACAGAGTTTCAGCTCCCTCCAAAGATGTTCTATTGGATTTAGGTCTGGAGACTGGCTAGGCCACTCCAGAACCTTGATATGCTTCTTACGGAGCCACTCCTTGGTTATCCTGGCTGTGTGCTTTGGGTAGTTGTCATGTTGGAAGACCCAGCTACAACCAATCTTCAATGCTCTGAATGAGGGAAGGAGGTTGTTGCTCAAAATTTCACAATAAATGGCCCCATTCATCCTCTCCTTAATACAGTGCAGTTGTCCTGTCCCCTTCGCAGAAAAGCACCACGAAAGCATGATGTTACCACCCCCATGCTTCACAGTAGGGATGGTGTTCTTGGGATGCAACTCATTCTTCTTTTTCCTCCAAACACGATGAGTGAAGTTTAGTCCAAAAAGTTCTACTTTGGTCTTATCTGACCACATGACTTCCTCCCATGCCTCCTCTGGATTATCCAGATGGTCATTGGCAAACTTCAGACGGGCCTGGACATGTGATGACTTGAGCAGGTGAACCTTCCGTGCAATGCATGATTTGAAACAATGACAGCGTAGTGTTCTACCAACAGTGACCTTTGAAACTGTGGTCCCAGCTCTCTTCATGTCATTGACCAGCTCCTCCCTTATAGTTCTGGGCTGATTCCTCACCTTTCTTATCATCAGTGATACCCCACGAGGTGAGATCTTGCATGGAGCCCCAGTCCGAGGGAGACTGACAGTCGTCTTTAGCCTCTTCCATTTTCTAACAATTGCTCCAACAGTTGATCTATTTTCACCAAGCTGCTTGGCAATTGCCCCGTAGCCCTTTCCAGCCTTGTGGAGGTCTACAATTTTGTCTCTGGTGTCTTTTGACAGCTCTTTAGTCTTGCCCATGATAGTAGTTGGCATCTGACTGACTGTAGGGTGGACAGGTGTCTTTAAAGAGCTCAGACAGGTGCTGCTAAGTTAGATTAATGAATGGAGTAGAGGTGGACTTTTTAAAGGCATGAAGATCTGACCAAACTCGTACAGAGTACACTTTTCTCCCATTCATAGTATAGCCATAACTGTCCAGCAACCCTGCTGTCTGACAATGCCACCCATGGCACTGGGTCCCACCAACCCACCCGCACAGCACCACAAAAACAAAGGCCACCACTCAGTACTGCACCATGTAAACAGTTGTTTAACACAACATGTCCATTGCTATCAGGAGCTACAGGTCAATGACCACTTATATGCAGACTTCTGTGATCAAAATCACCTGTGCCGAATGGGAGGTGCACTGATACCAGTAGTAAAGAAGAAAGATTCAAATAACAATTATCAGGGGGAGAAAAACAGAACTGAATCACACACCTATGCCTCTTGTACAGCATGTAGTATGGGGGGCTGTACACTTCAATATGGCGCTGAGAAGCAAGTTTAATTAGATCAAAGCATAGCATTGTGGATGTGCGATCCAGTTCTCTTTTTCTCCCACTAATGCAAGGCGTTGCACAGCCTCTGCACGGCATCGGGTTCCCTTGTCACACATCGGGTCCCATGCCACAGGAGCGCGGGGACCCGATGCGCTCCTTCACCCGCCACAAACCACTTTTATGTTGCGGTCAGCGCTGACCGCGGCATAGAAGGGGTTAATTCGCCGGCATCGCTGGAAACAGCAATGTCGGTGGATACAGCAGGGGCCCGGCTACCTGCAGTGATCTGGCGGGTGCAGCTTCTGCACCCGCCCGAATAGCCCGCCGTGCATGTACAGCGGAATGCGTTCTGGCACAGCTTCCCCCGTGTACATTCACAGCATTTTGCGTTAAGGGGTTAATGGGAGCTTGACGATGGGCTTTACTTTGAATAGAGGTACCCGGCAAGGTTGTCCACTTTCTTAATTTCTATTTGATATATATATTGAGCCCTTAGATCCGGTGGTTAGGCAAGACTCTAAGATAGAAGGGTTTGGAACATTGTGGGTCAAGGATCGCATCTCCTTATATGCAGATGATGTTTTATTTTTTATTGATCATACTAATATAATAATATAATGCTTCCAAGAGTTATTCGAATAGTTAATTATTTTGATGAGGTGTCAGGCCTTGATATAAATTGGTCAAAATCTACTCTCATGCCAGTGGACAGTTTTGAACTTTCTAATGAGGGATCTTTGAGTATGTTGAAGGTCTCTGATTCTTTTAAATATTTGGGTATTATGATATCATCTAAGATTGAATACTTTCTGCAACTCAATTTGATTCCACTGATAAGCAAGCTGAAGGTCCAAAATCGCGATATGGCTCCGACTTCCCTAATCTAGAGCTGACAGAATATCTTTGGTGAAGATGGTGATTTTACCCCAGCTCCTTTATATCCTCAGGAAATCCCCCATATGGATTGAGGATAAGTTCTTTAAACTAATTGAGAGAATCATTAATGATTTGTTGTGGGAAAGAAAGCGGGTAAGGCTTAAATTAGAATATCTATGTAAGCCAATGGAACAGGAAGGGCTGAACCTTCCCTATTTCAAGGGCTACTTCATAGCTGGACAGTTATGGCTATACTATGAATGGGAGAAAAGTGTACTCTGTACGAGTTTGGTCAGGAGATCTCCGTATAATAACATATTTACATTATTGGAATCTGGGCATTTAACTAATGTGGAACAGGACTATAGAGAGGCTAGAAAGCTACTCTCTAGGTCATGGGATACCATTAGAAGATGGTTGGGAGTAAAGGGATCTCTTTGTTGCACTCCTCTATGGTATGATTACCATTTACAGGCTCTGGACAAACTAGTTGGGGACCAGTATTGGCAAAAAAGTTATATTTTCTTTGTTGCACAGGTGGTGAGGAATGGAGAGATACATTCATTTGCGGTGTTGGCACAAAGGGAGAATATGGGTAATTTAGCTTGGTTTAGATATTTTCAGTTACGTTCGACACTTTCTAGCGTAAATGAAAAATCACTATTGGAGATTGTCGTCTCTTCTTTTTTGAATGATTTGTTGGGGAATTTGGACCAGAGGGTCAAGTTTGCCCAACTGTATAAATTATTATTAAAGGCACTATTTTATTGATTCTCGTTCACCAGGACAAAGGGCTTGGGGTGTTGACTGTCCAATGATCCAACCAGAAGGTTAGGGAAATATTTTTGCAAATTTAAGATTAATATATCACAATTTTAATCACATATTGGTACAATTTAATATTTTACATAGAGTTTGTTACCCCGATATGGCTTAATAAATGTGGATTAAGAGATAGCTCTAATTGTCCATGGTGTGACTCACCTAGAGCGGATCACTTACATATGTTATGGTCTTGTACAGAACTAAAAGAATACTGGAGTGAGATTAATAACTTTATTACGTATAAATTTACCCATGTTCCGGACACATGATGTACCGATACGGCATGATGTCCCGGTACTTAAGGACACATGACATACCAGTACGTCATGTGTAGTTCCGATCACCGCCGCCCAGCGGGCAGTGATCGGAGCAAGGTGCCTGCTCAAATCATTGAGCAAGGCTCCCGAGGACAAAGCGCGGGGGTGTTCTGTGACCCCCCATCCCCCGTGTCGGCGATCAATTCAGACCTACGGTTTGCGGCTTTTACATGTTGCTGCAGCGGGCGCGGTGCCATCGGGTCCCCGTGCGGCTGTAGAGGGACCCGATGGTATAGAAGGCAACACGATGCCTTCCTTAGGCATTGGCGATGCCTTCCGGTGACGAGCCTGTAAAATCCAGCCCCCTGGATCTCACAGGCCGGAAGCTGTATGAGTAATACACACTGTATTACTCATACAGCCAATGCATTCCAATACAGAAGTATTGGAATGCATTGTAAAGGGGATTAGACCCCCAAAAGTTGAAGTACCAAAGTGGGACAAAAAATAAAGTGAAAAAAAAGTTGAAAAAATAAAGTTTTCCCCCCCAAAAAATAAAAGTTTCCAGTAAAAATAAACAAAAACTTAATTTTCCCCAAATAAAGTTTAAAAAAATTGGTAAAAATTAGGAAAAAAAATAAAGTAGACATATTAGGTATCGCCGCGTCCGTATCGACTGGCTCTATAAACATATTACATGACCTAACCCCTCAGATGAACACCGTAAAAAAAAAAAAAAAAAAACTGTGCTAAATAAACAATTTTTTTGTCACCTTACATCACAAAAAGTACAGCAAGCGATCAAAAAGGTGTATGCCCACCAAAATAGTACCAATCTAACCGTCACCTCATCCCGCAAAAAATGATCCCCTACCTAAGACAATCGCCCAAAAAATTAAAAAACTATGGCTCAGAATATGGAGACACTAAAACATCATTTTTTGGGTTTTAAAAAAGCTGTTATTGTGTGAAACTTAAGTAAATTTAATAAAGTATACATATTAGGTATCTCCGCGTCTGTAATAAACTTCTCTATAAAAATATCACATGACCTAACCCCTCAGGTGAATACCGTAAAAAAAAAAGTGTAAAAAAAGCCATTTTTTTGTCACCTTACATCACAAAAAGTGTAATAGCAAGCGATCAAAAAGTCACACGCACCCCAAAATAGCGTAAATCAAACCATCATCTCATCCCGCAAAAATCATACCCTACCCAAGATAATCGCCCAAAAACTTTAAAAAAACTATGGCTCTCAGACTATGGAGACACTAAAACATTATTTTTTTTTGTTTCAAAAATTAAATCCTTGTGTAAAACTTACATAAATAAAAAAAATAGTATGCATATTAGGTATTGCCGCGTCTGTGACAACCTGGTCTATAAAAATACCACATGAGCTAACCTGTCAGATGAATGTTGTAAATAACAAAAAATAAAAACGGTGCCAAAACAGCTATTTCTTGTTACCTTACCTCACAAAAAGTGCAATATAGAGCAACCAGAAATCATATGTACCCTAAACTAGTACCAACAAAACTGCTACCCTATCCCGTAGTTTCTAAAATGGGGTCACTTTTTTGGAGTTTCTACTCTAGGGGTGCATCAGGGGGGCTTCAAATGGGACATGGTGTCAAAAAACCAGTCCAGCAAAATCTGCCTTCCAAAAACCGTATGGCATTCCTTTCCTTCTGCGCCCTGCCGTGTGCCCGTACAGCGGTTTACGACCACATCTGGGGTGTTTTTGTAGACTACAGAATCAGAGCCATTAATATTGAGTTTTGTTTGGCGGTTAAACCTTGCTTTGTAACTGGAAAAAAAATATTAAAATGGAAAATCGGCCAAAAAAGTGAAATTTTTTAATTGTATCTCTATTTTCCATTAATTCTTGTGGAACACCTAAAGGGTTAACAAAGTTTGTAAAATCAGTTTTGAATACCTTGAGGGGTGTAGTTTCTAGAATGGGGTCATTTTTGGGTGGTTTCTATTATGTAAGCCTCACAAAGTGACTTCAGACCTGAACTGGTCCTTAAAAAGTTGGTTTTTGAAAATTTCTGAGAAATTTCAAGATTTGCTTCTAAACTTCTAAGCCTTGTAACGTCCCCCAAAAATAAAATGTCATTCCCAAAATGATACTAACATGAAGTAGACATATGGGGAATGTAAAGTAATAACTATTTTTGTAATTATTACTATGTATTATAGAAGTAGAGAAATTGAAACTTGGAAATTTGCAAATTTTTCCAAATTTTTGGCAAATTTGGTATTTTTTTATAAATAAAAATGAGGTTTTTTTTACTCCATTTTATCAGTGTCATGAAGTACAATATGTGATAAAAAAAGCAATCTCAGAATGGCCTGGATAAGTCATAGTGTTTTAAAGTTAACACCACATAAAGTGACACTAGTCAGATTTGCAAAAAATGGCCTGGTCCTTAAGGTGAAAATGAGCCCGGTCCCTAAGGGGTTAAAATGTCGGTACCATTCACAGTAGAATGTTAGATATTGAGTGACTTTTCCAAGGTAAACTATCATAAATATAAAAAAAAATCTCTTGATTAGAATAATGTTTCTGGCGAGACTTCTGATTACACGAGTCTGGTTTTCTCGCAACATTCCAAATTTGAATACATGGGTAAACCTGGTCAACAAGGTTAAATAAATATTAAAATATTTTTATATAGGCAAAGAAATATTGAGAAAAAATGGATCAGAATATGGGAGGCCTGGAGGTTTTAAACTTCCTCGCCTCCAGCCCCCTGTTTATCCTCTTCTTTTTTTTCTTTCTTCTATTCTTGCTTATTTCCGTGTTTCTCCTATTTCTTCTTTATTGGGTTGATAGAGGGAATGGAGACGCATCGCAGGGGGAGGAAGGATAGGGTGGAATTTAGTTGGTTAAGGGGAAGGTAAAGTAATATAATGTTGATTGCTACCTGTATGGGAAAATGTTTTGTATTTTATTATGAAAAATAATATACTATAAGTATTATATAAAATATTTTTTTTTTATTATATGACATCTGATTTACATTTTTTTCATCAATCGAGGCATAATGAATTTAAGGGGGTATTCCACCTAGAACATTTATGGCATAACCACACGTCTTATGGAAGCGGGTCCTACCTCTGTGATCTATTTAACAATTGGTCTTTTGACCATATTTCGTCTTTTTTCATGTGTTGCTAATTAAAACACAACTTTTATTAACTTTCCTTTAAAATCTGCCTTTACAAACTTACTGTTTCTAAAATACTGTGACTCTTTTTTAAAAAAAAATAGCAGTTTTGGAGCAGGAAAATAGGTAGCTTATAGCTGATTTAAATGATATGCTACTGCTGTTATTGTCTGTCACAGCAGCACTTAATCTTTAGAAACACTGTAGCTATCCAACGGCCCTGCTTGGTGGCTGAAGGCATCTGTGTTGGTTCTATGTTCCTGACTGGAGTAGTTTTCAAACGTCATTTACGTCCGGCCCCCAACACTCCCCAGTGATGAAGATGACATAAAACACCCATGCAACAAAATATTTTCACATGGAAATTTTTTTAAAGTCTGAAAACGGGGTCTTGAAACTTTTTTACACAAAAAACTTGTGTAGTGATCTTAGTTAAGTGAGTTAATGGCCCATTCTCTTTCGGACAAGCCACTTTGGTTTAAAAGCTCACCATCACCATTTATTTCCCCTGTCACAATAAATGGCAAAAATAAGCATTGTACTATTCCTATTGAAACAATTGTGATATCCATGGAATGCTTGTATGCCCGTGGGTGCTCCTAAAAGGTGATCAGGATTGAACCCCCTCTACTCAGAATTTCATGGTATGACAGGGAAAGGGGAAGATTTATCCAGTCATGTCTGATGTTGGTAAAACATATGTGGATGAAATGAAGGGAAGGTAAAACTAGAGAACAAAATTATTAAAAATTTGAAACAAAATATAAAATGACAAAATAATACAACACTCTACTAGAAAAAGTGTTTTGGAAACAACGTATAATTTATAAGAGAGGACAGTACAGTGTTAAGATCTGCATTGCATTTTAATAAAAAAGGGGTTGTGCTGCACACAGTTATTTTACATATGAAAATGTCTTTTGTCCCCTCTGCATTAATCTTGTACCCTGTGCCTGCTATGAGGAATTAAGTGTTCATTAATGTAATGCCTGCCTGGAACAATTAATAACAGCCTCTGATCAAAGGCATAATTCTAGGGAAAACGCTTATTTATAAGGCCAGTGCACAAACGGAGCAGATTCTGCTGGTACATTATTAAATGCACTAGAACATTCTGTAACATGAACAAAAATGACAGCATAAGTGACAGTAATATGCTCAGATTCAGGTTCAGTAACATGTCACATTATCTCTAGATGAAAGTCTCGCTTCTTACAAGATGTTGCTCAGAATGTTATTATTATGTAAGGCTTAATTATCATTGATTTTCTGTTCTGCTGTTACATTATATCTAATAAATATACACTGCGTGCAGAATTATTAGGCAAATGAGTATTTTGACCACATCATCCTCTTTATGCATGTTGTCTTACTCCAAGCTGTATAGGCTCGAAAGCCTACTACCAATTAAGCATATTAGGTGATGTGCATCTCTGTAATGAGAAGGGGTGTGGTCTAATGACATCAACACCCTATATTAGGTGTGCATAATTATTAGGCAACTTCCTTTCCTTTGGCAAAATGGGTCAAAAGAAGGACTCGACAGGCTCAGAAAAGTCAAAAATAGTGAGATATCTTGCAGAGGGATGCAGCACTCTTAAAATTGCAAAGCTTCTGAAGCGTGATCATCGAACAATCAAGCGTTTCATTCAAAATAGTCAACAGGGTCGCAAGAAGCGTGTGGAAAAACCAAGGCGCAAAATAACTGCCCATAAACTGAGAAAAGTCAAGCGTGCAGCTGCCAAGATGCCACTTGCCACCAGTTTGGCCATATTTCAGAGCTGCAACATCACTGGAGTGCCCAAAAGCACAAGGTGTGCAATACTCAGAGACATGGCCAAGGTAAGAAAGGCTGAAAGACGACCACCACTGAACAAGACACACAAGCTGAAACGTCAAGACTGGGCCAAGAAATATCTCAAGACTGATTTTTCTAAGGTTTTATGGACTGATGAAATGAGAGTGAGTCTTGATGGGCCAGATGGATGGGCCCGTGGCTGGATTGGTAAAGGGCAGAGAGCTCCAGTCCGACTCAGACGCCAGCAAGGTGGAGGTGGAGTACTGGTTTGGGCTGGTATCATCAAAGATGAGCTTGTGGGGCCTTTTCGGGTTGAGGATGGAGTCAAGCTCAACTCCCAGTCCTACTGCCAGTTTCTGGAAGACACCTTCTTCAAGCAGTGGTACAGGAAGAAGTCTGCATCCTTCAAGAAAAACATGATTTTCATGCAGGACAATGCTCCATCACACGCGTCCAAGTACTCCACAGCGTGGCTGGCAAGAAAGGGTATAAAAGAAGAAAATCTAATGACATGGCCTCCTTGTTCACCTGATCTGAACCCCATTGAGAACCTGTGGTCCATCATCAAATGTGAGATTTACAAGGAGGGAAAACAGTACACCTCTCTGAACAGTGTCTGGGAGGCTGTGGTTGCTGCTGCACGCAATGGTGATGGTGAACAGATCAAAACACTGACAGAATCCATGGATGGCAGGCTTTTGAGTGTCCTTGCAAAGAAAGGTGGCTATATTGGTCACTGATTTGTTTTTGTTTTGTTTTTGAATGTCAGAAATGTATATTTGTGAATGTTGAGATGTTATATTGGTTTCACTGGTAAAAATAAACAATTGAAATGGGTATATATTTGTTTTTTGTTAAGTTGCCTAATAATTATGCACAGTAATAGTCACCTGCACACACAGATATCCCCCTAAAATAGCTAAAACTAAAAACAAACTAAAAACTACTTCCAAAAATATTCAGCTTTGATATTAATTAATGAGTTTTTTGGGTTCATTGAGAACATGGTTGTTGTTCAATAATAAAATTAATCCTCAAAAATACAACTTGCCTAATAATTCTGCACTCCCTGTATATGAAATATATAAAAATATAATTTATATAAATCGATGATAAATAGACTGGATAAGGCAGAGAATATGCAATTTCATTTTGTCAGAAGAGGCTATTCCGATATTTCTTTACAGGGAAATCGAACAGAAAACAGAGCTCAAACTGCTATAATGACATATAGAGAAATATGTTTGATCTATTTACATTGACTTTTGTAATAATATAATTGTACATTTAATATAAGCTGCTCAATTATAGATGTGTTTAGCCAATATACATCAGCAATGGATTCATACCAGGCTTATTATATAATTCATAACTCTTTGCCAGCTCGACAGAACAGGTATTAGTTCACACGTCATATACTACACAAAATATGATTATAACAATTATACACTCACCTAAAGAATTATTAGGAACACCTGTTCTATTTCTCATTAATGCAATTATCTAGTCAACCAATCACATGGCAGTTGCTTCAATGCATTTAGGGGGGTGGTCCTGGTCAAGACAATCTCCTGAACTCCAAACTGAATGTCAGAATGGGAAAGAAAGGTATTTAAGCAATTTTGAGCGTGGCATGGTTGTTGGTGCCAGACGGGCCGGTCTGAGTATTTCACAATCTGCTCAGTTACTGGGATTTTCACGCACAACCATTTCTAGGGTTTACAAAGAATGGTGTGAAAAGGGAAAAACATCCAGTATGCGGCAGTCCTGTGGGCAAAAATGCCTTGTGGATGCTAGAGGTCAGAGGAGAATGGGCCGACTGATTCAAGCTGATAGAAGAGCAATGTTGACTGAAATAACCACTCGTTACAACCGAGGTATGCAGAAAAGCATTTGTGAAGCCACAACACGCACAACCTTGATGCGGATGGGCTACAACAGCAGAAGACCCCACCGGGTACCACTCATCTCCACTACAAATAGGAAAAAGAGGCTACAATTTGCACGAGCTCACCAAAATTGGACTGTTGAAGACTGGAAAAATGTTGCCTGGTCTGATGAGTCTCGATTTCTGTTGAGACATTCAAATGGTAGAGTCCGAATTTGGCGTAAACAGAATAAGAACATGTATCCATCCTCTGATGGCTACTTCCAGCAGGATAATGCACCATGTCACAAAGCTCGAATCATTTCAAATTGGTTTCTTGAACATGACAATGAGTTCACTGTACTAAAATGGCCCCCACAGTCACCAGATCTCAACCCAATAGAGCATCTTTGGGATGTGGTGGAACGGGAGCTTCGTGCCCTGGATGTGCATCCCTCAAATCTCCATCAACTGCAAGATGCTATCCTATCAATATGGGCCAACATTTCTAAAGAATGCTATCAGCACCTTGTTGAATCAATGCCACGTAGAATTAAGGCAGTTCTGAAGGCAAAAGGGGGTCCAACACCGTATTAGTATGGTGTTCCTAATAATTCTTTAGGTGAGTGTAAGTCATTCTACTTGATTTCAGAACATACAATACTTATATACATCATTCCAAATATGCGCAGGATGCTGGAGAGCTTCATGTGCAGGTCAAAGATGAAAGAAAAGGCACAGGAAAGGCTGGAGAATGTGCAGCGCAGCAGAATGCATGTCACATGCAGTGTCCAAATACCAGCCCACTGCAATAAGAGGTGCAGATGATGGTTGGCCTGGAAGAGATTTGCTTGTCACCTGGCCTATTGCCAGTTTATTGCAATGCATATCCTGACATATATTTTATTATTTAGAGAACTATGCTGTCCAAAGTTTAACAGAAGTTATGAGAGTCCAACACTTACATTAAAGGGAGTCTGTCACCAAAATGTCGCCTTCTGTGCTGCTTACATAATGCTGTAGCACAAATAAACATGATATTTATGGCACCTTTTTTTCTTTTCTTCTGATGTTCATAAACTGTTTTAATGATATGCAAATTATGGTTTGCAAGTACCCAGGGGCGGCTTTTGGGCAGTAAGTGTCCAGGCCCCTCTGCCTTCTGCATGTATAACTCCTCCCTAACCCCTCGTCTGGCGTGCCCTGTAATCCCTGCATCATCCTGTTGAGTGGCCGAGATCCTGCACAGTTCACCGCTGACCCAGCGCCAGCTATCCCTAGTAGAATGCCGTTAACTGGCGCATGCGCACTGGTGGGAGCGATGCCGATGCCCACAGTGGTCAAAACAGTGTGCATGCACGGGCCCGCCAATGAACTGCAATGGCATCTCCGCCTTTCAACAGGATGATGCAGGGATTACAGGGAGGGCCAGACGAGGGGTTAGGGAGGAGTTGGGAAAGATTTTAACTGTTAATAAAGTTGTAGATTGTAGAATTTGGATAACAATAGGACAGCTGTTTTGTTCTCTTGACAGGTTTGGGTAAAGATGCCCACTGAAGAGCATCACACTTATCAGGGTAACGAGTGATGCTCTAATGGAGTCACTCACCCCCCTTCCCTGTCTGCTGACCCAGAAATTCAAGCAAGGCTGATTGTCATGCTAAAATTCCAAACAAAGGAGGAAGTTAAAAAGCAGAACAGGAAGTAGAACACATGGAGTGATTTCAGCAAATGATATCGAAAAACTATACAGCCATTTTTGTGAAAATAAAATACTGTGGGGACTCACTCTGGTAGACAGGATTAGCGGACGCAGTATAGAGGCAACAACAAGTTCTTTGGATCAAACAGTTTGGTGTTTTATTCACACTTTAGGCAAGTAACAAAACAAGCAGTCATATGCAAACAAAAATTCACCTTGCGGTGTGGATGGTAATTCACACCATGCAGCAATTCTGCCTCAACGAGTCCTTGCTGATAGCAGCACCAACCTGTTTTCACGCCATACAGGTAGCAAGCCTTCATCCAGACAAAAAGCCCCCAGATCCAAACACAGAGACCTGGCTTCTGAGCCCAGCTGCCAATTTAAGGACAGCCAGGTGCTGCCAAAACCAGGATCGGCATTTAAAATCTGATCCGGTATTTGACCTCACCTGGCTGTTAATCAGCAGCTGGGAGGAAAATACCTATTTTCCCAGACCAAACCTCTCACTGTGTCACAATACATAGAATATTTACATATAAATTTTGATATTAGTGTCCCTTTAACAATGAAAAAACAGGCTTCGATTAGGAGATCTTCTTGGCCTAATGTTCAACTGGGCAGTTTAAGACCAACAGTTCTATAAAGCAATGATGCTAAATGCATATACAGCAAACTATTTATTACATTTCTTGTTAGATGTTGGGGGGCAAATTAGTAAAAATAATCACATCTGGTCCTTCTAAGAATGGATCTAGTGCAGAAACGAGGTGCACATTTATCCACAAACCAGTGTGTGAAGAGGGCTATACAGTTCAAATGTGTTGATTTACAGCTACAGTATTTCTCATAACTCCACCATGCACAAACCAAGCGTGGATGCTTATTTTAATGTACAGAGGGGAATATGCCACTATCAGACCCCTCTGGCCACAGCTTCTCTCTTATGGGTACAAAAAATCAGGTATTTTCTAATCCACCATGCCTCATTCCTGTTTCACCTGAATCTGCCATTGGGGGAGAGTCTGGGAGCCCTAATACCCCATTTAGCCTATTTATCTTATTTATATTGGCACCTTAACTCATGTGGACTACATTTATAAGTGTTCCTTGCCAAAAATGAATCTATATGTATATGTCCTGCAGAGCTTCAGTAGAAACACGTGAGGTAGCAAGACTGTCTCTCAAAGATGACGACTACACTAAAGGCCTAATTTTCTTCTCAGTCTGTCAAAAAATTATACTGATCTCTTCCAGGGAGAAAGATCATCTTACTTTCAATTGATGTTAGTGCTACCTAGCTGCACTATCTTAAATTATTCAGTAGGCCATCCTTAGCTGCTTTTCTTGAGGACATAAATGGTTTCTTGTTTGCTAGTACACACATTTGGGAAATTGTGTGTAAAGAAATACATTTTCCTTCCCTTCCTTCTTGTTTTGTCTCTCATGCCATAGCTGCTGCTCAGAATACAGAACTGTTCTGAAAAGAATAGCTCCAGGTTGCAAAGGTATTTCGAGTGCAGTAAATATCGTCTCCCACTGTTTCTCTAAAGATGCATTGTTTGACTCTATTACATCTTCACACCAGAGGCATTGAATTTCTTACTGTCAGTGTATGAAACTGCAGTAATGATAAGGGAGATACTTCACACTGCCTGCCTCAAGACTAGAACAACTATTTTATATCATGCAATAGGTAGAGACTGGAGAGATGTACAATCATTTACAGGATAACATATTGATTTGTAGTTTATTGATATTATTTGAAATTGTTTTTCCTTTCTGTATTTCAGTTTGGAGTGATAGGTGCAGTGCTACTTTGGACATTAGCCCATTAGTAATGCACTCATATGCCTTTTAAATAGTGGTCGCTAACGGGCCTTAGGCTAGGCCACCGCCTTTTTGCTGGATCTCTTCTGCGGCGGAGAGCAGGGCCTCAGCTTTTATACAAGAGCTGGGCTCCTGCTCTAACAGCCAGGACCGGCAGAAGCACTGATTTCAGACGCTTAATCCCTTAGATTTTACTGTCAATAGCAACCGCAGCATACAAATAGTTTAGAGCAGGGATGCTGAACCTGTGGTCCTCCAGCTGTTGCAAAACTACAACTCCCAGCATTCCCTAATAGCTGTAGGCTGTCCAGGCATATTAGGAGTTGTAGTTTTGCAACACCTGGAGGGCCGCAGGTTAGGAATTCCTGGTTTAGAGGGAAGCTCCCATTGTCTCCCAGCTACATCCCAAGAATGGGATTGCGATGAGTTGGAATGGCAGAATAATAAAGGCCTCAGGCCTGCCTGCAATGTATCCCCATCAGGATGAGCCTCTCTGGCATATAGCACTGACAGTGTAATACTCTGTACTGCATAAGCAGTACAGGGTATTATAGAAGCGATCAAAACATTGTCTGTTAAATTCCCCTTGTGGGACAAGTAAATGGTTACAAAAAAATAAAAAGTTTTATTAAATATCCAAGTAAAAAATAAATCCTTTTAAAAAATAAAATCCCCTCCACGTATTTGGTATAGCTGCATCCATAATGACCCACACTACAAAATTATCATGTATTCACTCTACGGTAAAGGCTGTAAAAGAAAAAAGAAAATCAATGCCAGAATTGCTGTTTTTGCTTATTTGAAACAAAAAAAAACTGAATAAAAAGCAATCAAAATGTACTCCAAAATTATACCAATTAAAATTACAAGGCGTCCTGCAGAAATAAAGCCCTCACACAGCTAACTAAAAAAAGTTATAGGTTTTGAGATGTGGAGATGAAAAATATTTTCTTTTATTGAAAAAAGGGGTTTAATTGCAACAAAAGTTTTTTTTTATGTAAAAATACATGTGTTTGGTGTTGTAATCATACTGACCCAGAGAATAAAGTTATCATGTTATGTATACTGTGAGTTCAGTATATGTGTATATACTGTGACTTCAGTATACAGTATGTGTATATATTGTCAGTGGAGCAGCTGTGTATGCAGTGAGTAAAGGAGCTGTGTATATACTGTGAGTGGAGCAGCTGTGTATGCTGTGAGTAGAGGAGATGTGTATATACTGTGAGTGGAGGCAGGTTTATATATACTGTAAGTGGAGGCAAGAATGAGGCAAGATTAACCCCTTCATGTGCTGCTGAGGACAAAAAGGGAAATACATAGCTCCTCCACTCACAATATATACACAGCTCCTGTGAGTGGAGGCAGGTTTGTATATACTATGAGTGGAGAAGCTGTGTATATTCTGAGTGAAGGAGCTGTGTATATACTGTGAGTGGAGGAGCTGTGTATATACTGTGAGTGGAGGAGCTATGTATTTCCCTTTTTGTCCTCAGCAGCACATGAAGGGGTTAATCTTGCCTCATTCTCCCCACTAGGACCGCCCACCTAGATTAAACATAAAATTTGTACAAACCGGATTTCAAAAAAGTTGGGACACTAAACAAATTGTGAATAAAAACTGAATGCAATGATGTGGAGATGGCAAATGTCAATATTTTATTTGTAATAGAACGTAGATGACAGATCAAACGTTTAATCCGAGTAAATGTATCATTTTAAAGGAAAAATACGTTGATTCCAATTTTCATGGTGTCAACAAATCCCCAAAAAGTTGGGACAAGTAGCAATAAGAAGCTGGAAAAAGTAAATTTGAGCATAACGAAGAGCTGGAAGACCAATTAACGCTAATTAGGTCAATTGGCAACATGATTGGGTATAAAAAGAGCTTCTTAGAGTGGCAGTGTCTCTCAGAAGCCAAGATGGGTAGAGGATCACCAATTCCCTCAATGTTGCGCAGAAAGATAGTGGAGCAATATCAGAAAGGTGTTACCCAGCGAAAAATTGCAAAGACTTTGCATCTATCATCATCAGCTGTGCATAACATCATCCGAAGATTCAGAGAATCTGGAACAATCTCTGTGCGTAAGGGTCAAGGCCGTAAAACCATACTGGATGCCCGTGATCTCCGGGCCCTTAAACGACACTGCACCACAAACAGGAATGCTACTGTAAAGGAAATCACAGAATGGGCTCAGGAATACTTCCAGAAACCATTGTCAGTGAACACAATCCACCGTGCCATCCACCGTTGCCAGCTGAAACTCTACAGTGCAAAGAATAAGCTATTTCTAAGCAAGATCCACAGCTCAGGCGTTTTCACTGGGCCAGGGATCATTTAAAATGGAGTGTGGCAAAATGAAAGACTGTTCTGTGGTCAGACGAGTCACGATTCAAAGTTCTTTTTGGAAATCTGGGACGCCATGTCATCCGGACCAAAGAGGACAAGGACAACCCAAGTTGTTATCAACGCTCAGTTCAGAAGCCTGCATCTCTGATGGTATGGGGTTGCATGAGCGCGTGTGGCATGGGCAGCTTGCATGTCTGGAAAGGCACCATCAATGCAGGAAAATATATTCAGGTTCTAGAACAACATATGCTCCCATCCAGACGTCATCTCTTTCAGGGAAGACCCTGCATTTTTCAACAAGATAATGCCAGACCACATTCTGCATCAATCACAACATCATGGCTGCGTAGGAGAAGGATCCGGGTACTGAAATGGCCAGTCTGCAGTCCAGATCTTTCACCTATAGAGAACATTTGGCGCATCATAAAGAGGACGGTGCAACAAAGAAGGCCCAAGACGATTGAACAGTTAGAGGCCTGTATTAGACAAGAATGGGAGAGCATTCCTATTTCTAAACTTGAGAAACTGGTCTCCTCGGTCCCCAGACGTCTGTTGAGTGTTGTAAGAAGAAGGGGAGATGCCACACAGTGGTGAAAATGGCCTTGTCCCAACTTTTTTGGGGATTTGTTAACACCATGAAATTCTGATTCAACATATTTTTCCCTTAAAATGGTACATTTCCTCAGTTTAAACTTTTGTTCCGTGATTTATGTTCTATTCTGAATAAAATATTAGAAGTTGGCACCTCCACATCATTGCATTCAGTTTTTATTCACGATTTGCATAGTGTCCCAACTTTTTTGGAATCCGGTTTGTATAATGACTTAGATAGTATATAAACACGCCCCCAACAACCATAGACTGTGTTTTTTATTTGTCCTTAATCCTGAAGAAAAGTCCACCTGTGGTGTGTTTGCCTCCTATACCGTGGGGTGTATTCCCAGGTTACATGGCTTAGAGTTCAGCATAGCCAGGTGGTGTGTCCCTGGCACTGCTCTGTATTGATGTGTTCGCTCTGTTCGCCCTGTGTATCGGGCATGATCCAGGCGGCCGGCAGGAGAGTATCACATGGCAGTGAGCGCGGTGGGCATGCCAGGAGGCGCGTGTCTACATTGAAAGTCAGTATCCAAAAGGCCATAGATATCAATAGCTGCCCAAATTGTAGACAGATGACAAGCAGGTGTGCTTCTTAATAGCAAAATTACACTCACTAAATCACACCTAGATATATACAGTACAGACCAAAAGTTTGGACACACCTTCTCATTCAAAGAGTTTTCTTTATTTTCATGACTATGAAGGCATCAAAACTATGAATTAACACATGTGGAATTATATACATAACAAACAAGTGTGAAACAACTGAAAATATGTCATATTCTAGGTTCTTCAAAGTAGCCACCTTTTGCTTTGATTACTGCTTTGCACACTCTTGGCATTCTCTTGATGAGCTTCAAGAGGTAGTCCCCTGAAATGGTCTTCCAACAGTCTTGAAGGAGTTCCCAGAGATGCTTAGCACTTGTTGGCCCTTTTTGCCTTAACTCTGCGGTCCAGCTCACCCCAAACCATCTCGATTGGGTTCAGGTCCGGTGACTGTGGAGGCCAGGTCATCTGGCGCAGCACCCCATCACTCTCCTTCATGGTCAAATAGCCCTTACTTTCAAAGTTTTCCCAATTTTTCGGCTGACTGACTGACCTTCATTTCTTAAAGTAATGATGGCCACTCGTTTTTCTTTACTTAGCTGCTTTTTTCTTGCCATAATACAAATTCTAACAGTTTATTCAGTAGGACTATCAGCTGTGTATCCACCTGACTTCTCCTCAACGCAACTGATGGTCCCAAACCCATTTATAAGGCAAGAAATCCCACTTATTAAACCTGACAGGGCACACCTGTGAAGTGAAAACCATTTCAGGGGACTACCTCTTGAAGCTCATCAAGAGAATGCCAAGAGTGTGCAAAGCAGTAATCAAAGCAAAAGGTGGCTACTTTGAAGAACCTAGAATATTACATATTTTCAGTTGTTTCACACTTGTTTGTTATGTATATACACTGCGTGCAGAATTATTAGGCAAATGAGTATTTTGACCACATCATCCTCTTTATGCATGTTGTCTTACTCCAAGCTGTATAGGCTCGAAAGCCTACTACCAATTAAGCATATTAGGTGATGTGCATCTCTGTAATGAGAAGGGGTGTGGTCTAATGACATCAACACCCTATATTAGGTGTGCATAATTATTAGGCAACTTCCTTTCCTTTGGCAAAATGGGTCAAAAGAAGGACTTGACAGGCTCAGAAAAGTCAAAAATAGTGAGATATCTTGCAGAGGGATGCAGCACTCTTAAAATTGCAAAGCTTCTGAAGCGTGATCATCGAACAATCAAGCGTTTCATTCAAAATAGTCAACAGGGTCGCAAGAAGCGTGTGGAAAAACCAAGGCGCAAAATAACTGCCCATGAACTGAGAAAAGTCAAGCGTGCAGCTGCCAAGATGCCACTTGCCACCAGTTTGGCCATATTTCAGAGCTGCAACATCACTGGAGTGCCCAAAAGCACAAGGTGTGCAATACTCAGAGACATGGCCAAGGTAAGAAAGGCTGAAAGACGACCACCACTGAACAAGACACACAAGCTGAAACGTCAAGACTGGGCCAAGAAATATCTCAAGACTGATTTTTCTAAGGTTTTATGGACTGATGAAATGAGAGTGAGTCTTGATGGGCCAGATGGATGGGCCCGTGGCTGGATTGGTAAAGGGCAGAGAGCTCCAGTCCGACTCAGACGCCAGCAAGGTGGAGGTGGAGTACTGGTTTGGGCTGGTATCATCAAAGATGAGCTTGTGGGGCCTTTTCGGGTTGAGGATGGAGTCAAGCTCAACTCCTAGTCCTACTGACAGTTTCTGGAAGACACCTTCTTCAAGCAGTGGTACAGGAAGAAGTCTGCATCCTTCAAGAAAAACATGATTTTCATGCAGGACAATGCTCCATCACACGCGTCCAAGTACTCCACAGCGTGGCTGGCAAGAAAGGGTATAAAAGAAGAAAATCTAATGACATGGCCTCCTTATTCACCTGATCTGAACCCCATTGAGAACCTGTGGTCCATCATCAAATGTGAGATTTACAAGGAGGGAAAACAGTACACCTCTCTGAACAGTGTCTGGGAGGCTGTGGTTGCTGCTGCACGCAATGTTGATGGTGAACAGATCAAAACACTGACAGAATCCATGGATGGCAGGCTTTTGAGTGTCCTTGCAAAGAAAGGTGGCTATATTGGTCACTGATTTGTTTTTGTTTTGTTTTTGAATGTCAGAAATGTATATTTGTGAATGTTGAGATGTTATATTGGTTTCACTGGTAAAAATAAATAATTGAAATGGGTATATATTTGTTTTTTGTTAAGTTGCCTAATAATTATGCACAGTAATAGTCACCTGCACACACAGATATCCCCCTAAAATAGCTAAAACTAAAAACAAACTAAAAACTACTTCCAAAAATATTCAGCTTTGATATTAATGAGTTTTTTTGGGTTCATTGAGAACATGGTTGTTGTTCAATAATAAAATTAATCCTCAAAAATACAACTTGCCTAATAATTCTGCACTCCCTGTAATTCCACATGTGTTAATTCATAGTTTTGATGCCTTTGGTGTGAATCTACAATTTTCATAGTCATGAAAATAAAGAAAACTCTTTGAATGAGAAGGTGTGTACAAACTTTTGGGCTGTACTGTATATCTGGTGTAATAAATAGATATTATATCAATAGGCATGCATGCTTGTCTCTACAGTTCCGCAGCATAAATACACTTCACACCCTTATATGTCCATCCATAAATATAAAACTAACCATAATAGGTCTAAAACATACCCAGGGACATGGTTTGCAAAAACTGGAATGTCGCCCCACGTACTGACACCTCAACACGTGTTTCGCCTCACCAGGTGTGATTTAGTGATTGTAATTTTGCTATTAAGAAGCACACCTGCTTGTCATCTGTCTACAGTTTGGGCAGCTATTGATATCTATGGCCTTTTGGTACTACCTATTACAATTAAGGTGGATTTATAGTAAGGGATAATTCCTTTATATGGATAGTATATTTTTTTTATTGATAGCGCAGTGTTAGGGCCATATTGCATGACTTTGATGGATGATTACTACTTTGTCTGATAATGTGCCCCATGTATATTTTCTGTATTGTAGTTCCATCGTGCTCTCTTTCTTTCTAATACCTGATCAATATTATGGATTTTTGATAAAAAAAGATTTGTGTGTAATTTTATATCAGGACATGGAGGCTCATATTGCATTAACTCTCTCTTTACTTCTACCATAGCAGCAAAGAAAAACAACATTGAGGGTACATAAACCATGGTAACAACCCCTCCCCTCAATCCCAGTGTATATAAGGTCTGTTCCCACTGGGATCCTCCTCTTTCTTTGCTGCTACCAGATAAGTACAGAGAAAGTTAATGTTATCTATGCTTTTCCCTTTCAGCTGTTTTTGTGGTGATTTTGTTGCCCTTCAGCGTCCCCCCCCCCCCCCTTTTTGGGCCCGGGGAAGCTGTCTGGGGCATCTTATATATTCAGGTTATAGGTTTTGTTCTTTGTAAGCTACTATTCGCCGTTTCTCTTAGCGGTATTAGTGGGGTTTTTCCTCCCCCCCTTTTTTTCCTTTTGCCGGTCTGGCGAGTTTTCAGCGCCATCTTTGAGTTCTCTGTGGTTTCTGTCCCCCCTGTGCCGAACTCATAGCCCCCTGCGCTTAGCGACCGGGTGTCTTGCTTACTGGCCTTTCGGCCGCTCGGTCAGACGCCATCCTACCTCAGTTTTCTTTTTCAGGCGCCATCTTGGTCCCGCCTTCGCTCCTTGCCGCTGTCTGCTTGCGTCCGAGATCTCGTGAGAGTTCGCGGGATCTCGGGGGGGAAGTTCAGTTTGCGGCTCGCCGGCTGTTCTATTTCATCTTGTGTTAGTGGCACGCCCCCGGTCTTCCCGCGTCTTGCCTTGTCAACTCCCACAACCTCTTACGGCCCTGCGCTGCCACTGCTTCTTACTGTGCCAGGTTGGCTCCTTGCTTCTTTCTTTTGCTTGTCTATATAGGGTCCGTTTGTCTGTGAGGTGACTTACCTCCAGTTTCTTTATCATTGCATCATGTCTCAGCCACCCCCCCCCCCCCCCACTTCACTGCCCTTACCAGTCCCTGCTCCCAGAGGCCAGGTCCCCCCATCCCCCAGGGGAGTGTTGGAGCCTTCTGCTGCAGAGGCTCAAGCATTGGCATTGCAGCAGTCAATTTCTAATGCTATTATGACGGCTATGGGCTCTATGTCCTCCGTCCTTACACACTCCATTTCCCAGGTCCTGGTAGCCCAGCCTCATACTGCACACCAGGGGTTAGATTTGACTCAGTTGCCACCTCCATCTGCCTCCAGAAATCGTATGACTGATGGATCTGCTCCATCAATGGAAAACGCGCTTGGTTCACGTAAAAGAGCTTGTCCGCGCCAGGCAGAACGTGCACGGTTATGGAAGTCGGCGCGGTCACAGCCCGAGCCTGAGTCCGACTCCGATAGGGAGTCCGAGGCGGAGGCGCAATTGCATTCTCTACATGATTCTTTCCATCCCGAGGTGGACCAAGTCGATCCAGAGGTTTTCTTGGCAATCCAAGTGCCAGACGTCCATATGGTAAGTCCCAATCCTCAGCTTTTTTCTGTCGGTTGCATCAGGGGCAGACTCCGATTCTTTTTGCATGCTTGGGCAGGTATCACCTCCGACCCATGGGTACTGTCCACGATCAGAGGTTTCGAGATAGATCCCGTAGCCAACCCGATAGGCCTGTCTCCTCCTCACCCCATGGTGTTGTCCGGCCCAGCACAGTCACTCGTTCACAGGGAACTGACAGAATTATTTCACAAGGGGGCGATAGAACTAGCCCCCACGGGACACACGGGAGTTGTCAGCAACATCTTCTTAGTGCAGAAGAAGGGAGACCAAATGCGGATGGTGATCAACCTCAGATCTTTAAACGAGTTTGTTTGGTACCGCCATTTCAAGATGGAGGGAATCCACCTTCTAAGGGATATGCTGCTCCCCGGGGATTGGATGGCCAAGCTGGACCTCAAAAATGCTTACCTTACGGTCCCCGTAGCTCCCTGCTCCAGAGATCTCCTTCGGTTTCTCTGGAACGACCAGGTATGGCGTTTCACGTGCTTCCCCTTCGGACTCTCCTTCGCTCCGTGGTGCTTCACCAAGCTGATGCGTCCGGTAGTGGCTTGGCTTCGCAGCCGGGGAGTGCGTTTGATTATTTACCTGGACGATATTCTGTTCATGGCTCACAGTCCCTCTGTCCCCCAGGAACACTTACAAATGTCCATGGTGCTCATCGCAAACCTGGGTTTCATTGTCAATCGGGAAAAATCGTGTCTGATTCCCTCCACCTCCATGGAGTTTCTGGGGTTCACCATAGACTCCACTGCCTTGACACTCAGTCTTCCCCAGGCGAAGGTGCGAGCTATTCGCAAGGAGTTAAGACACTCCCTGACGCTGACGCAGGTATCCCTGAGACACCTGGCACGGTTAATAGGTCTTTTGGCTTCATCCATCCAGGCGATATTTCCGGCTCCTCTTCATTACAGGGCGTTACAACGCCTCAAAATTGCGCATCTACGAGCGGGGGCGTCTTATGCCGACACCCTCGCTCTAGACGAGGAAACCAGACAGGAGTTGATGTGGTGGATCCACAATCTTTCGGTGTGGAATGGCAGGGCGATCTTCGGGCCCCAGCCGGACCTCATCATAGAGTCGGATGCCAGTCTTCATGGCTGGGGGGCCCATTGCAACGGCGTCTCCACCGGAGGGCCCTGGTCTCTGGATGAGTCGCGACTCCATATCAACACTCTGGAGCTCCTGGCGGGCTCTTTAGCGATCTGGAGTTTCGCCAACGACACAGTCAGAGCCTGTATGTTTTGGCGGTCCGATACATGAATTGCATGGGCGGCACGCGTTCCTCCGTACTTACACACTTAGCGAGAGATTTCTGGGAGCATTGTTTGTCCAGGAACATCATGGTGGTCGCAGAGTACCTTCCGGGCCTCCACAATACTCAGGCAGACTGGAGTTCGCGTTTCATGACCGACTCCAGCAGCTGGAAATTAGACGTGACTGTCTTCTCTGCCGTTTCATCTCGATGGGGCCCCTTCTCCATCAATCTCTTTGCATCACGTTTGAACGCACAACTTTCCAGGTCTTTCAGCTGGCGGCCCGATCCGGCAGCAGAGGCTGTGGACGCTTTCCTCCAACAGTGGTCAGGGTCCCTCATGTATGCGTTCCCGCCGTTTGCACTCATCCCGAGAGTTCTGCTCCAGATTCGGCGCCAATCTGCCGATCTGGTCCTGATTCTACCTTTTTGGAGAACTCAATCGTGGTTCCCACACCTGTTGGAATTGCTCGTCGACGAGCCGCTCCTCTTGCCCGCTCATCCTCAGTTACTCAAAGGACCAGCCGGTCAGCTGCACCCGTTGCTTCAAGTAGGGGTTCTACAACTCCTCGCTTGCAGGGTGTCGGGGGTCCCTGGGACATCACAGGTGTAGATTCTTACTGGAGCGCGCATGGGCTCCCGTAACTAGACGAGCCTATTGGGCGGCTTGGGATTCCTGGGCTCGTTGGTGCTTCGCTCGGGATCTGGATCCCATTGAGGCACCTGTAAATGCTGTGTTGCTTTTTCTGTCGTTTTTGTTTGAGGAAGGTAAAGCGTACCGTACTATCAACCTTTACAGGTCCGCGATCTCGTCTTAACATAGTGGTTTTGATGGATGCCCGGCGGGGCAGCACCCTCTAGTCTGTAGACTGCTCCGAGGTTCTCGTCTTTCCCGGCCACCGAGACCGCGTTTCTCGGCGACCTAGGATGTGTCTACGGTTTTGAACTTTTTCATTGCTTGGCCGTCTAACGAACAGTTGTCATTGCGACAATTATCCGCAAAACTGGTCACCTTGTTGTGCCTGATCTCTTGCAAAAGAGTGTCGGATGTCCAGGCGTTGGACCATGACGCCCGTGCGCTTACGCCGGAGGGAGTTACGTTTAATATCTCCCGACGTACTAAAACTAACATCCGTTCTGCATACTATCCGATTTTAACTCCTCTCACTTGTTCCGAAAGTCGGGTGGCGCGTGCCAGTGGTTCAATGGAAAGGATGAAAATAGTCGGAGACAAGGGACAACCCTGCCGGGTCCCGTTGGTGATTGAAAACGCTGAGGACAAAGTATTATTCGTATAAACTTTAGCCCGAGGGGTTACCGTAAAGTGCTTTAATTGCACCTAAAAAGGGGCCGCAAATTCCCATAGTCTGTAAGACTGAAAGGGCGAATGACCAATTAATGCGGTCAAACGCTTTTTCCGCGTCCAGTGTGACCAAGACCGTTTCAGAGCTCGTGTTCTCCACAAAGTCTACGATGTTCAGGACCCTTCTTGTGTTTCCAATAATCTGTCTCTGTTTTATAAAGCCCAACTGATCGCTGTCTATCAGGGTGGGCAACAGAGGGGCCAACCTATTAGCTAAAAGTTTTCGGAATCGTAAAACAATAACTGCAGATAGCATCTCCTCTGGAAAGGACCCTGATTGAAAGCCCTTTTGCAAGGCACCAAGGAGGTGGGGCAAAAGGAGATCCCGATATGTTTTGTAATAGCAATTCGACAAACCATCCGGGCCAGGGGCCTTGTGGAGCGGAGCGGCGTCTATAATCTTTTGAAGTTCCTGGGGGGAGATAGGAGCTCTCAGGATGTCCCTTTGTTCTATATCGATAGAGGGAAGGCTAAGCTTTGCAAGGAAAGTATTAATCTCATCAATAGGGTCCGTTTGCGGGGTCGAAGGTGGGTTACGATTATAGAGGGAGGAATAATATTCTTTAAAGGACTCCGCAATACCTTGTGGGTCTAGAATTTTCGCATTGTTCCGCAGAGATAGGATATAGGGAATCCTAGCTTTAGTTCTTTGGTTTTTTAGACGTGCCTGATCAGGCTCAGCCTGATGCGCCGCGGACTCCTGGCAGCGCATGTGCACTTCGCTCAACGAAGCCGCTGCCAGGAGTCCGCGGCGCATCAGGCTGAGCCTAGTGCGCAGGCGCCGGATCTAGCAGAGGGACGGGAGGATTGCGAGGCGGGGCTGAGGTGAGGAAGGCGGCGCTGGGCACCAGACGGCGAGGGGTGCGGGCGGGCACCCTGGGTTAACATCAAACCCCTTGGGCACCTTAGGTAGGTGAGTGACAGCTTATAAAAACCATTTTTTTGGGCTAAGCAGGTTGAATAAGGGCAGTTTAGGATTCATGTTATTAGTACGGACCTGGCCATATGTTTAGCTTATAGGGCTCAAATCTCATGACAGAATCCCTTTAAGAAACATATAAAGTGATAGCTTCTGCTTAACAGTGCAAGTAACCCAGATGACCTGTGATCCAGACGCGGCTCATGGAGGACTAACCGGAACCTGTGGCTTAGCCAGATTGTGTACTGGAATATAACAGAAAAACAAAAAAGAAAAAGACAAAACCAACATGGAATATGCAAACTAGGCAGATCTGAAGTCTGCCCCATTGTGGAACGTAAAGTCAACGTTGAATTGCCAAGGAGCATAAATGAGCAAATCGTGAGTGAAGAATAACTACAAGAGCAAAGTTAGCACCCTAGTTGAGCAACTGAAAAGGATCCTCAGTGCTTAGTGCCTCTACCGGGTTCCACCTGACGCCACTCTTGGGGGACGTGCCGGACAGTCTCATCTCGTTCTTTCTGGAGGTCCTCCACGGTGATGTTTCAGGAGGCTAGAAGAGATTTCCCCATCACTACTGAATGTATGACACAGAGATCTCCATCTTTGTGGACCAGGAGTTTAACTGGGAACCCCCAGCGATACGCAATTTTATGTTGCCGTAAAGTTTGCGTAATGGGGGCTAGTTGACGCCTCTGCTTCAGGGTCGTGGCAGAGAGAGCCACAAACAATTTGACAGACTGAAAAGGGGCAGGAAGGGTTCCCAATTTCCTGGATGCTTCCAGAATGTGTTCTTTGATATAAAAGAAATGAATACGTGCTAAGACGTCCCGCGGGGTTGAGGCGGGAAGGTAGGACGGTTTTGGGATCCTATGCGCCCTATCAATGGTCAGATGCGGTGTGAGAGTGGGCAGAAGAGATTGGAATAAAGAGCATATGTATTGGGCAAGCTCTCCTCCTGGCACATCCTCCAGTATGCCTCTAAATTTGATATTATACCTGCGGGACCTGTCCTCCAGGTCACACAGCTTAGCTTTAACCTTGTCAAGTTCCTCAGAGAGCTCATTATAAGAGTCCACCAGATTGTTATGTGAAGAAGCGAACTCTCCCATTTTCCCTTCAATGTGAGTGTCACGGCCAATTTATGTTTGACCGTGACGCTGTTGCGTGCAGACTGGTTGCCGGGGGCAACGTGTAGTTTTCTGTTTGCACGTACACTTTCCTTTATTTGGTGCTTTCCCCATTTTGGTTGTCACGGGGTTAATTTAGGTGTGTCTGCTAGGTGTGGTGGGTGTGACCTCAGGCCTCTTTATATGTTGGTGTGTTGGAGCCTGTGGTCATTCTTATTTTGTTGTCTGCCTGAGTAGGAGCTCTGCTCCCTGGCGGTATGTCTTTGTGTCTGTGTGAGTCACCCTTATTTATTATATTGATTCCTTGCCCTGGCTGTGTGTCCCCTCTGGTGTGTCTCTGTTTTCCTCCCCCACCTGGTGTATGTTGTATTGGTGTGGTTGGTGTATGGAGGTTTTCTGGTGGTGTCTGGGCTCCGCAAGGGGCGTGCTTTCCCTGAGGGGTTTAAGCGAAGACAAGACTGTGGGTTTCCCAGCCTGGAGCCGCATTCCATCTTGGCTACGGCAGGTAAGTGGGGATTGCATAGTTATGTTGCTGTGTAACTTACCTGCCGTACTGTTTATCCCATGGTCTTGCTTCCTGTCTGCCACTGGGTCTCTGGAGACACCTTTTCATCCGTGGTGTAGGATGAATGGGTGGTCTCTGCCCTGTCATTAGGCCTAGGGCATTACAGGGATAGTAGGGTCATAGGTTCGTGAGCATGAGCCCCCTTACCATCTGAGGCGGCTCATGCGCTATGAGTCCAGGGAGAGCTCAGGGTTACTTTAGGTGGTGACCGGCTCCCTGTGCCCTGCTATCTAAAATATGAGACTTCTACTGTTATAGCTGGCTAAGTGTACATCTATACACATGACAGCTGCTCATATATAGAGATATAGCAGAGCTGAGTGTGCTGGGGCAGCTGTCATGTGTATAGATGTACACTTAGCCAGCTACAACAGTAGAAGTCTGATATTTTTCCAGGTAACCAATCTTCCCTATACTGTGAGCGGAGGAGCTGTGTATATACTATGAGCGGAGGAGCTGTGTATATACTGTGAGCGGAGGAGCTGTGTATATACTGTGAGCGGTGGAGCTGTTCATATACTGTGAGTGGTGGAGCTGTTCATATACTGTGAGTGGTGGAGCTGTGTATATACTGTGAGTGGAGGAGCTGTGTATATACTGTGAGTGGAGGAGCTGTGTATATACTGTGAATGGAGGAGCTGTGCATATACTGTGAATGGAGGAGCTGTGCATATACTGTGAGCGGAGGAGCTGTGCATATACTGTGAGCGGAGGAGCTGTGCATATACTGTGAGCGGAGGAGCTGTGCATATACTGTGAGCGGAGGAGCTGTGCATATACTGTGAGCGGAGGAGCTGTGCATATACTGTGAGCGGAGGAGCTGTGCATATACTGTGAGCGGAGGAGCTGTGCATATACTGTGAGCGGTGGAGCTGTGCATATACTGTGAGTGGTGGACCTGTGTATATACTGTGGATAGAGGAGCTGTGAATTTACTGTGAATGGAGGAGCTGTGTATATACTGTGAGCGGAGGAGCTGTGTATATACTGTGAGTGGAGGAGCTGTGTATAAACATTGAGTGGAGAAGCTGTGTATATTCTGAGTGGAGAAGCTGTGTATATTCTGAGTGGAGGAGCTGTGTATATTCTGAGTGGAGGAGCTGTGTATATTCTGAGTGGAGGAGCTGTGTATATTCTGAGTGGAGGAGCTGTGTATAAACTGTGAGTGGAGGAGCTGTGTATAAACTGTGAGTGGAGGAGCTGTGTATAAACTGTGAGTGGAGGAGCTGTGTGTATACTGTGAGTGGAGGAGCTGTGTGTATACTGTGAGTGGAGGAGCTGTGTATAAACATTGAGTGGAGAAGCTGTGTATATTCTGAGTGGAGGAGCTGTGTATATTCTGAGTGGAGGAGCTGTGTATATTCTGAGTGGAGGAGCTGTGTATATTCTGAGTGGAGGAGCTGTGTATATTCTGAGTGGAGGAGCTGTGTATATTCTGTGAGTGGAGGAGCTGTGTATATTCTGTGAGTGGAGGAGCTGTGTATATTCTGTGAGTGGAGGAGCTGTGTATATACTGTGAGTGGAGGAGCTGTGTATAAACTGTGAGTGGAGGAGCTGTGTATAAACTGTGAGTGGAGGAGCTGTGTATAAACTGTGAGTGGAGGAGCTGTGTATAAACTGTGAGTGGAGGAGCTGTGTATAAACTGTGAGTGGAGGAGCTGTGTATAAACTGTGAGTGGAGGAGCTGTGTATAAACTGTGAGTGGAGGAGCTGTGTATAAACTGTGAGTGGAGGAGCTGTGTATAAACTGTGAGTGGAGGAGCTGTGTATAAACTGTGAGTGGAGGAGCTGTGTATAAACTGTGAGTGGAGGAGCTGTGTATAAACTGTGAGTGGAGGAGCTGTGTATAAACTGTGAGTGGAGGAGCTGTGTATAAACTGTGAGTGGAGGAGCTGTGTATAAACTGTGAGTGGAGGAGCTGTGTATAAACTGTGAGTGGAGGAGCTGTGTATAAACTGTGAGTGGAGGAGCTGTGTATAAACTGTGAGTGGAGGAGCTGTGTATAAACTGTGAGTGGAGGAGCTGTGTATAAACTGTGAGTGGAGGAGCTGTGTATAAACTGTGAGTGGAGGAGCTGTGTATAAACTGTGAGTGGAGGAGCTGTGTATAAACTGTGAGTGGAGGAGCTGTGTATAAACTGTGAGTGGAGGAGCTGTGTATAAACTGTGAGTGGAGGAGCTGTGTATAAACTGTGAGTGGAGGAGCTGTGTATAAACTGTGAGTGGAGGAGCTGTGTATAAACTGTGAGTGGAGGAGCTGTGTATAAACTGTGAGTGGAGGAGCTGTGTATAAACTGTGAGTGGAGGAGCTGTGTATAAACTGTGAGTGGAGGAGCTGTGTATAAACTGTGAGTGGAGGAGCTGTGTATAAACTGTGAGTGGAGGAGCTGTGCATATACTGTGGGTATGTTACAGGGAGGGCTATACTACTCACAACATGGTTTGAACTTACAGGGGCAATATCTAGCACTTAAGGGGTGTAATGTATGCTCCATTATGGTATGTGCTATTTTGTGCTGCACAGGTGTAGGTATTTTGCACAGTATTCTGCACAGTGATATTCTTTTTTTTTAGGTAGATATTTTATATATATTTTATTTGGAGAAGGGAAGGGAGGAGGTAAATGGCTTGGCTGTTGTGCCCCTAATCTCTTAAGAGTCTGTCAAAGCCCCTGTTGCAGACCAAGTACACCCCTTTATGTGCAATGGGACAGTATTCCCAGCCCCATTGCAAAAATTATTCAGGAATGGGAAACATGACAAAGAGTTCAACGTGTGCACTTCAATTGAGTATCTCTGGAATGTGCTGGAAAAACAAGTCTAATCAATGGAAGCCCTCACCTGGGAATTTACAAGATTTAAAGAATCTTTCACTCTCTGAGGTATTGTGGAGTTCATTCCTTGACAGGTCAGATCTGTTTTAGAGGCGTAAGGGGGCACAACCCAATTAAATCATGTGGTTTTATTGTTACAGTATGTCTCATCGTTTTATATGGTACTTACATGTGCTCATCAATATATGAATGTTTGTGTTACGACACGCACGATAGACTCAAACAAGCAGGTTTAGAAAATGCATAGACAGCTACTTGATACATTATGTTCCTCTTGGGGTTTGTTTTAGATCAAGTAATTTCTTGCATCATTAGTTAAACTGTAGCCTGTCTAATGTGGTATCAAATTTTAAAAAGAAGCTGTATAGCCAAAGAGCTCATATAACTAGATGAGAATTTCACTGTAGTTCAACTCTGTTGTAATGAAACTGGAGATATTCTAACTGTAAATTTAGATTTTTACTGTAGCAACCACGATTATTAGGCTACATGCACACGACCGTATGTGTTTTGCGGTCCGCAAATTGCGGATCCGCAAAAAAGACGTTCCATATGGCATCCGGTTTTTTTGCGGATCAATTTTTTTTGCGGATCAATTTTTTTTTGCGGATCCATTGTAATAATGCCTATCCTTGTCCGCAAACTAGAAAAAAATAGGACATGCACTATTTTATTTGTGGAGCAATGGAACGGACATACTGATGCGGACAGCACACGGTGTGCTGTCTGAGTTTTTCGCGGACCCATTGAAATGAATGGGTCCGCATCCTATCCACAAAAAAAAACGTAACGGACACGGAAACTAACAACGTTCATGTGCATGTAGCCTAATAGGAACATTAATAAGAGCTGTGGCCTTATGCTTTGAATATGCCATAAGAATGGAATGGAGTTGAGAAATTAAACAGCTAGGGTCAGCCACGTGATGAGATAGTGCACAAGCACCTAGAAAAGTAATACTGGTACAGCCATAACAATTCAACAGCCCAGTATTGAAGAAGTTTCTGCTTTTCACCCAGGTTCCAATATCCCCTTTTTTGCTCCTTAAATCTCCCTCTTTTTGCCACTGGAAAGAGATGTGCATTAATAAACTTAGTGTATTGCTCCAGAAACTTTTTCCTGACTGTACCTTATCCCCATAATCCCCCATGATAATATAATTAATTCTTGACATTTATAGCATTTATGTACTGTGAGGATTCGCTCTGGTAGACAGGATTAGCGGACGCAGTACAGAGGCAACAACAAGTTCTTTGGATTAAACAGTTCAGTGTTTTATTCACACTTTGGGCAAGTGACAAAACAAGCAGTCATGTGTCAATTCTGCCTCAAAGAGTCCTTGCTGATAGCAGCACCAACCTGTTTTCACCCCAAACAGGTAGCAAGCCTTCATCCAGACACAAGGCTCCCAGATCCCAACACAGAGACATCACTTCTGAGCCCAGCTGCCTATTTAAGGACAGCCAGGTTCTGCCAAAACCCAGACCGGCATTTAAAATCCGGTCCGGTATTTGACCTCATCTGGCTGTAAATCAGCCCAGCAGCACATGCTGGGAGGAAAATACCTGTTTTCCCAGACTAAACCTCTCACTGTGTCACATCACACATAAGGAAAAAACAAAACGTCACTTTGCGGTCTTGGTGTTAGTTCACACACAATGGAAAGTCCACATAGCAAAAATCACATTGTTGGCAGTTCTACCTCCAGCAGTCCATAGCAGGCTTTTAGGGGGCCTGTTTCCCCTAAACACTGGTCTCAACCCTCCAGCACGGCACAAGCCTCAGATCTCTGCACACACACCTTGCTGCTTAGCCCAGCTGTCTTTTAAGGACAGCTAGGTGCTGTCAAAACCCGGACCGGCATTTAAAATCCAGTCTGGTGTTTGACCCCACCTGGCTGCAAATCAGCCCAGCAGCACACGCTGGGAGGAAAATACCTGTTTTCCCAGACCATACCCTTCACTGTGTCACAGTACATATCCAATATATGGACTTTCCTACAGAGAATCCTCAGGTCGCTACCTCTTCCGTAACAATGGCTGAAGTGTGGATGGGCAAGACACCAATTCACAGTACCAAGGCATCAGACAGTAATTATGGTTGAGATGAATGGCTCACAGTTGAGACAGTCTACGGTACAGGTGAAACTAGAATATCGTGCAAAGTTCATTTATTTCAGTAATGCAACTTAAAAGGTGAAACTAACATATGAGATAGACTCATTACATGCAAAGCGAGATATTTCAAGCCTTTATTTGTTATAATTTGGATGATTATTGTAAGATCCTCACCTGTCTCGCACTTCAGTGTGACCAAAAAGGGTCCTCGTGGAGCTGCAGGACAGGTTACGCGTGTCTCCATTGATACACCAGCTCCGACCCCTTTGCGAACCGACGCGGGGATGCGCCGGAGGGGAATATCGCATGGCTTTCGGGGACAGCTTGGCCGGGCTAGTGGCATTATGCTACGGCCGAGCTTGTCTCCGGTGCCTTTTGTGGATTCCATTCCGGTGTCCATGTCAACGCGCTTGCGCACTCTCGCAGAGTCTGTCTTGCATCCACGTTTACGTTCAAAAATGGGTTCGCAAGGGGATACGTGGTCGCGCGTACGCGCTTCTTATGCGCTTCGCTGACCAGCGAAGGGAATAGCACCTGGCCGCAAGTTCAAAGTAGATTAGGGGGCCGGCATTGGTCTAATTTACTAATGACCGACCAAAGCCTTGTACACAGGTGTAGGGCAGGATCATGACCTATGGCGAGTGGACACTTGGCACCCTGGGATTTGTTAGCAGGCACAAAAAAGGTGGCCTCCCAGGTCTGTCAGTGCCCACTGTTATCCTTCCTTATCCAGGTGCAGGACAGTACTGCTAGCTACTGACTGAAGATTGCTGGGACTCCGTTCGTTCCAGTGAGACCCAGGACCCGGGACTTTCTGTGACGCATCTGTTTACCTGGAAAGTTGCACAGAGACCTATGCACGAATCGGGACCAGTGATGGCCAGTTCGCCGTGTTTGCCTGCGAACACATGCAGGCTGCCATCTTAAATCACAAGTCCGGCGAGGCACAGGTTAGTCCTTACCTGTGCCGGTCACCGGGAGCAGGCAGTTCCGAGAACAGCCCGATGAAGGCCCCCGGTGGCTGTTCTCGGAAGTGCCTGCTCCCAGTGACCTAATTTGTTTCAGACCGGCTCGCGGCACAGGTAAGGACTTACATGTGCCTCGCCGGACTTGTGGTTTAAGATGGCATCCCGCATGTGTTCGCGGGCGAACACGGCAAACTGGCCATCACTGATCGGGACTACTCCTGGCTTTCCTTTGTTTTATTGTTTGCCTGATATTTGCCCAGTGAGGTTTACCTGGACTTTGTTTATTTTGTTAATAAACCCCTTTGACTTCATCCTCACTGGTCTGTTTCGTTGGTGCCTTGCATTACAATTATGGCTTATAGCTTATGAAACCCCAAAGTCACAATTTTGAGGAACCCTTTGCTCAGGGGATATGGATTAATTAGCTGACTAGAGTGTGACACTTTGAGCCTAGAATATTGAACCTTTTCACAAAATTCTAATTTTAAGCTGCATTAATGCAATTCCTTTTAATTTGCATTACTGCAATAAATGGACGTTTGCACGATATTAAAATTTTTCGAGTTTCACCTGTATACCCGCAGTCAAAAGAAAATACACTGCTCAAAAAAATAAAGGAAACACAAAAATAACACATCCTAGATCTGAATTAATTAAATATTCTTCTGAAATACTTTGTTCTTTACATAGTTGAATGTGCTGACAACAAAATCACGCAAAAATAAAAAAATGGAAATCAAATTTTTCAACCCATGGAGGTCTGGATTTGGAGTAACACTCAAAATTAAAGTGGAAAAACACACTAAAGGCTGATCCAACTTTGATGTAATGTCCTTAAAACAAGTCAAAATGAGGCTCAGTAGTGTGTGTGGCCTCCACGGGCCTGTATGACCACCCTACAACACCTGTGCATGCTCCTGATGAGGTGGTGGACGGTCTCCTGAGGGATCTCCTTCCAGACCTGGACTAAAGCATCTGCCAACTCCTGGACAGTCTGTGGTGCAACGTGACGTTGGTGGATAGAGCGAGACATGATGTCCCAGATGTGCTCAATTGGATTCAGGTCTGGGGAACGGGCGGGCCAGTCCATAGCATCAATGCCTTCGTCTTGCAGGAACTGCTGACACACTCCAGCCACATGAGGTCTAGCATTGTCTTGCATTAGGAGGAACCCAGGGACAACCGCACCAGCATATGGTCTCACAAGGGGTCTGAGGATCTCATCTCGGTACCTAATGGCAGTCAGGCTACCTCTGGCGAGCACTTGGAGGGCTGTGCGGCCCTCCAAAGAAATGATACCCCACACCATTACTGACCCAATGCCAAACCGGTCATGCTGGAGGATGTTGCAGGGAGCAGAACGTTCTCCGCGGCGTCTCAAGACTCTGTCACATCTGTCACATGTGCTCAGTGTGAACCTGCTTTCATCTGTGAAGAGCACAGGGCGCCAGTGTTGAATTTGCAAATCTTGGGGTTCTCTGGCAAATGCCAAACGTCCTGCACGGTGTTGGGCTGTAAGCCCAACCCCCACCTGTGGACGTCGGGCCCTCATATCACCCTCATGGAGTCTGTTGAGCAGACACATGCACATTTGTGGCCTGCTTGAGGTCATTTTGCAGGGCTCTGGCAGTGCTCCTCCTGTTCCTCCTTGCACAAAGGCGGAGGTAGCGGTCCTGCTGCTGGATTGTTGCCCTCCTACGGCCTCCTCTACGTCTCCTGATGTACTGGCCTGTCTCCTGGTAGCGCCTCCATGCTCTGGACACTACGCTGACAGACACAGCAAACCTTCTTGCCACAGCTCGCATTGATGTGCCATCCTGGATAAGCTGCACTACCTGAGCCACTTTTGTGGGTTGTAGACTCCGTCTCATGCTACCACTAGAGTGAAAGCACCGCCAGCATTCAAAAGTGACCAAAACATCAGCCAGGAAGCATAGGAACAGAGAAGTGATCTGTGGTCACCACCTGCAGAACCACTCCTTTATTGGGGGTGTCTTGCTAATTGTGTATAATTTCCACCTGTTGTCTATCCCATTTTCACAACAGCATGTGAAATTGATTGTCACTCAGTGTTGCTTCCTAAGTGGACAGTTTGATTTCACAGAAGTGTGATTGACTTGGAGTTACATTGTGGTGTTTAAGTGTTCCCTTTATTTTTTTGAGCAGTGTATATACCGTATTTGAAATGACCGTTTCTGCAAGTAGCAATGTCTAAGGCTACTTTCACACTTGCAGCAGAGGAATCCGGCAGGCAGTTCCATCGCCGAAACTGCCTGCCGAATCCGTAAAAAAGTATGCAAACTGATGGCATTTGTCAGAAGGATCAGGATCCTGATCCGCATGACAAATGCATTGAAATGCCGGATCCGTCTCTCCAGTGTCATCCGCAAAAAATCGGATCTGGCATTATTTTTATTTTTCAAATTTTTTGCGGTCTGAGCATGCGCAGACCGCAATGCCGGATCTGTTTTGCCAGAACACTCGGGGTCGGATCCAGGATTAATGCATTTCAATGGGAAAAAATGCCAGAGACGGCATTCCGGGAAGTGTTCCGGAATTTTGGATGGAGATAAAACCGCAGCATGCTGCGGTATTATCTCCATCCTGAAAAGACTAAACTGAAGACATCCTGAACGGATTGCTCTCCATTCAGAATGCATTAGGATAAAACTGATCAGTTATTTTCCGGTAATGAGCCCCTTGGACGGAACTCAATGCCGGAAAAGAATAACGCTAGTGTGAAAGTACCCTAATAAATGTAATATAATAGGAAATGTAATATATCCCCAAGTATTGTTTAATATATCACAAATAATATGTAAATATATATAACAATAAATATTATTATGATTTTTATTGTGATATTGTCACGAACTCGCCTGTCCGGCCTCCAGCGGCAAGATCTCCAGCTTCGGTGCGACTGCGTCGGGAGAGACGCGCTTAAGCCACACTCCCTGGTGACGCAACAGCATAATTAGCAACAGGATGCAATGCTCTTTCTCCTCATAGCAGGCATGTGCTGGAGGAGACTAGCAGTGGGCTGATTGCCGCTGATCTATTCCTGTGTGCTCATGTTCTGACTAATGGACTGCAAAGTCATGACCTATCAGGTTCTGATCCTGGGACTCGGTGCTCTATTTAAACACCTTCCTGGCCTTATTCCAGTGACAGTCATTGACTCCCTAGCTGTGCTCCTGGTTCCTTTTCTGTGTGCATTTGGATTGCTTCTATTATTGATCTCAGCTTGCCTTTGACCACTCTCTGTCGTGTTTTTGGTAGTGTTTTTTTTGTCTGGTTCTGACTTCGGCTTGGCTCTTTGACTTGCAATTTGGTACTGTATTGTCAACTTCGTTCTGACCCATTTCCATATGACTCCATTTCTATGTTCTGCCTCTGTGTGTATGTCTTGCACTTTAGCAGAGTAGGGAACGTCAACCAGTTGCGGACTTGCCGCCTATGACTTGCACTGCAAGTAGGAAAGGAAAGCAGACGGGGTTCCAGTTAGGGCTCACTGTCTGTGTATTCCTGCCTACTATTGTTACAGATATATTGATTTTTTTCTATTAGTTATGATATATTAAAGAATCGTTGAGGATATATTAGATTCCCTATTATATTGAAAAAAAAATTCAGACATTGCTACTTCTAGAGCCAGTCATTTAAAATATATAGGGATCGACCAATATAGATTTTTTTAGAGCCGATACTAATACCGATAACCTGTGAACTTTCAGGCCGATAGCTGATAACTTATACCGATATTCTGTGCATTTTCATTTTAAAAAAAAAAAAAAATCTGTTACGGCGTTCACCACATAGGAGATTTTTTATTTATATTTTAATAGTTTGGACTTTTCGGACATGGCAATATGTGATATGTTTTATTTATTGTTTATATATTTTATATGTAAAATTTGGAAAGGGGGTGATCTATACTTAATATTTTGGTGTTTTTTTTTTACTTTTTTTTTTTTTTTTTTAGCTTTTTATGGGATATTGTAATCCCTTGTCTTATTATTATTATTATTATTATTATTATTATTATTATTATTTATTATTAAAGCGCCATTCATTCCATAGCGCTGTACATATGAGAAGAGGTATACATACATAATACAGACAATTGCACTAATCATAAACAAGACGAGTTACAGACTGGTACAGAAGGAGAGGGCCCTGCACGTGAGGGCTTACAATCTATATGGTATGGGAGAAGGACACAGTAGGTGCGGGTGAAGTTGGTCATGGCGGTATAGAGGCAGCAGGGTCACTGGTTGTAGGCTTGTCTGAAGAGGTGGGTTTTCAGGTTTATTTTGAAGGATTCCACTGTAGGGGTAGCGAGTTTCAGAGTATGGGGGATGCGCAGGAGAAATTTTGGAGGTGATTGTGGGAAGAGGTGATAAGAGGAGAGGAGAGAAGGAGGTCTTGTGTTGATCGGAGAGTGCGTGTGGGGATGTATTCACCCTAATAGAACTCTAATAGAGTGAATAAGACTTCACACTGTCCCTGCTGCCCTGTGCTTTGTTCTGATCGGAGCTTACCCTGGCAGCCGTGGAAGGCTTCAGTAGCGTCCTGGCTGCCATGGAAACCGATCGAAGCCCCGCAATTACACTGCTGCGGCTCCGATCAGAACTGCCACTGCCACCAATGAAGAGGAGGGGACCCTGTGGCCACTGCTACCAATGATTTTAATACTGGGGGGATTGGGGGGGTGCACTGCGCCACCAATGTTTTTAATACTGGGGGGTGGGGGAAGGGCGCACTGCACTACCAATGTTTTTAATACTGGGGAGGGCGCACTGCACTACCAATGATTAACGTTTAATACAGGAGGCGGGTGTGTTGGCGCAGAATCACATAGCTGGCACACTGCCTCTGACAGGGATCTGCAATCAGTGGCAGCAGTTAACCCCTCATGTGCGGCAGCTGAGGAGTTAACTGCAGCAGATCGCAGCTTCCTGTCATGTAAGCTGGGCATGGCCTCCTGTATTTGTATTAGACGTTAATTATCATTGGTGGCTCAGTGCGCCCGCCCCTCCTCCTCCCGTCTCTCCTCATTGGCAGCGCGGCACAGGGGGGAGGGAGAGAGTGACTCCTTCTCCCTTGTGCTGCTGAGGGAACATGAGCGCGCTGACAGTAACGCGCTCAAGTTCTGTGATAGGGCACTGGATGCATTATCGTCAAGGTTAGATGCCGATACCGATAACTTAGAAAATCATGAATATCGGCCGATAATATTGGTAACTCCGATAATCGGTCGATCCCTAATAGTAATTCTGGTTGGTCAGGCAGTAGTCAGGGCTGCTGGAGTTTGTTGTAAACAGACAGAAGGTAAGGGCTGGCAGCAAACAGAAAGAGATGGTCATAAACAAGCAGGCTGTAAAAGAAAAAATAGGAAAAGCACAATGTGACAGAGCTAACAGGATACAGGCTTGGCGGAAGCTACCCAGTTCAGCAAGAGCTGGTGAACTTGCCCTGCAACAACCCCTGCAGGGCGCTACAGGAGCCCTGCCTACAGTGGAATAGCTGGCCCAATTGTGGCGATCCTTCTCAGCAAAATAATTAGTTATGCCTGAGCAGTCTCTGTGGGTGGTATGAAACACTGTCCTGTATTCACATCTGAGCCTCTTTGCCTAGCTTCTGGAGCAGAGATTGAATACACCTTAGAGCTCAAGAACCAAATAAACCAAATCTCTCAGTCAATAAGATGGAGGACAGGTTGTTAAGAAACCTGGTACACATGTGCAATGACTGAAAACAGGTGCAGTAAACAAGCACTGGCTAGTAGCTGCATATGTAGGTGACCGGGAGCAATAGCGAGAGCAGCAGTGGCTCGGGAGAGAATGCAATGATTCTCTGAGGTTAGACATTTGAATTCATTGAAACAGCAGCTTATATACTTTCATATTATTAAAGGTTATAGATAATTATTACTACGACTGGAGGATCAGATACTTCTGAGTTTTGTCAATCATGAGATTGCATACATTTAATTAAACAGCCCACACAAAGCTTATTTTTTAACATCCCTAAAGATCCTGGCCTCAATTAAAATCATAGCAAATTGTCATAACAAAAAACGTTATTCCATCTTTAAAATTTAAAATCTGGTTGCAGTTGTCCTAAAGCAGTTATTTGGTTTTGGCTCCCTTTCCTATAGAAAACGTATAGCTTCTCTTTTAGGCACATATTTATGTCTGCTGTGGGGCCCCTGCTCCTCTATGTATAGCGCTGCTACAACATAACACAGACTATTTAAATTTCAGTGGTGTACTAAGCATACTGTATAATTGTGAGGTCCTTGCACAGTTTATAAAGAGTACACTGTAAATGTGACCAATGATTGTGGTTGCACATTACAAAATCAGGTATACATTTATAAAGCTTCATGTATCTATTTTGGTCTGTAAACAAAGGATCTGCACAATATCGGTCCCTTTCACAAGCATTCCATATTTTTAGCACTCCCATCAATAGAAAAGACTATTCTTGTCCACAATACAGACAAGACTAGGACATGTTTTATAACAGTTGCACAGATCTGCAAAAAATACAATGTGTGCATGGTCCCATAGAAATGAATGGGTCAGTGTGCTATCTGCAAAAAAATGTGAATAGCACATGGATGAAAAATATTTTCCTGGCTCTTTGATGATATACAGTTCATTGAATTGCATATTTAGAGGACCTTTCACCACTCCTGCCATGCCTGTTTTAATAGCTTCATGCATTCTCCATGTAATAACAATTCTGGAGCATCTATTCTTATGACTATATGTTGTGCCATTCCTTTATTTCTACTTAAAGGATAACAGTCATATTTTCATAAAAAAAATCAATTGTAGCATATGTTACTGCTGCTGCAACATTATACATAAAGCAATCTTTAGTTTCTTCACTACTGTTTTCCTTGTTTTCCGCTTAGTTATGGCTGTTTTGAATCCTACATTATGAGGATCTTCCCAAGACGGCTCCTCTGCCAGTTCTCTGAGGCCAAAACTGCATTCTCTCAGGTCACATACAAACTTGCTGTAGCCAGCAGCTTCCTGCCAGCCAATCAGATTGGATTACTGAGAGACAAGCCTCCTCACTCTGAAGCCTAATGCAGGAATGCAGTGTGAAGTACCGCCCCTCTGTCTTCCTAGCCAGAGACAGATAAGCCATAGCAACGGTCTTTTAAGGGAGCAGTGGACATTAATGAAAGCTGTTATTATCAGGTAATTACAGATCTTTTGGCAATCATTGACAGACTAACTTAGGTATACATGCCTAGCTCTAATAAACTAGCAAATAAAAAAAAAGAAAGTTATCCTTTGAATGAATGAATTGCAGGCAGTCGGCAGTAAGGGTACAGAGCGGTGGTAACCAGTTGGGGGGTGTACCTGCACAGTCTGACAATGACAGCACTGATTTGAATAGAGTGAGACTGTGCAGGTACACGTCCCCTACTGGTTACCACCCTTCTGTACCCTTACTGCAGACTGCTAGAAATAAATTCATAACATCTAGTAGAAATAATAAACGAATGGTATAACATAGAGTCATAAGAATATATGCTCGAAAATTGTTATTACATGGGGAATGCATGAAGCTATTAAAACAGGCAAGTCAGGAGTGGTGAAAGGTCCTCTTTAGAAATGAGCAAATCGAAGTTGACGAAGTGGAATTCGATCCGAATTTCAGGAAAAATTTGATTCGCACCAAAGCTAAATTTCCTCACGCTTCGTGGTAACGAATTGCATATTTTCCTAAAATGGCTGCTGCATGTGTGAGGACATGGAGCAAGGAACTCTGGGAAGGCAGGATCACCCATAATGCCATGCATGCAGCCAATCAGCAGCCAGCCAGCACTGTGATGTCAGAGCTCTATAAATAGCCTCAGCCATCTTGGAGTCTGCCATTTTCCAGTGTACTTGGTGCAGGGAGAGACATCAGCAGGCGCTAGGGACAGTGCTAGAAAAAACTTAATTGTGCTAAAAAAATGATTTACAAGTGCAGGGAAAGATTATTCAAGGTGTAGAGAAAGGATAGGGAGGAATCATTCCACAGCATTTATGTTGAACAGGGTTCAGTACGGGAGGTTACAGCCTGGGTAATAGGAACAATCCTATTACACCTTGCTGCACTGACTTGGGATCCAAATTGCCATTATACAGCTCTGTAATTCCAGAAAACCGTTCATATTAGGGTACAATTGCTCATTGATACAGCCATTAAGGCCGCTTTCACACGGGCATCCCGGATTTGCTCCGGATGCGTTGCGTGTGCATTGCGGGAAAACCGTGCGAGTAGGCACGCAATTGCAGTCAGTTTTGACTGCGATTGCGCTCCGATGTTCAGTTTTTTCCGCGCCAGTGCAATGCATTTTGCACGCGTGTGATAAAAAACTGAATGTGGTACCCAAACCGAACCCAAACTTCTTCACTGAAGTTCGGGTTTGGGTTAGGTGTTCTATTCATTTTATTATTTTCCCTTATACCTAGAGATGTCACAAACATAAAATTTTCCATTCGCGAACGGCGAACGCAAACTTCCGCGAATGTTCACAAACGGGCGAACCGCCATAGACTTCAATAGACAGACCAATTTTAAAACCCACAAGGACTCTTTCTGTCCACAATAGTGATGGAAAAGTTGTTTCAAGGGGACTAACACATGGACTGTGGCATGCCGGAGGGGGATCCATGGCGAAACTCCCATGGAAAATTACATAGTTGACGCAGAGTGTGGTAAGTTGAATTCTTAATGGTTGTATTGCTAAAATTGACGAATATAACGAATATAGCACTATATTCTCAATCTTCGTTATATTCTAGCAATACAACCATTAGGAACCCAGCTCTAAGTTGAATTCGCAATGCGATTAATATAACCTGTATTAGGCTGAGTTCACACGAGCGTGTCCGGATAAGGTCTGGATGCGTTGCGGCAAACCCGCGCGAGTAGGTACCCAATTGCAGTCAGTTTTGACTGCGATTGCGTTCCGTTGTTCAGTTTTTATCGCGCGGGTGCAATGCGTTTTGCACGCGCGTGATAAAAAACTGACTGTGGTACCCAGACCCGAACTTCTTCACAGAAGTTCAGGTTTGGGTTCGGTGTTGTGTAGATGTTATTATTTTCCCTTATAACATGGTTATAAGGGAAAATAATAGCATTCTTTAATACAGAATGCTTAGTAGGTGGTCAATTGAATGCTTAGTAGGTGGTCAATGGATCATGTGATTGGATCATGTGATCTGACGTCACCACAGGTCCTTTAGCCGGCAGCTCATGATTAAAGAAGTAAGAAGAGACCGGCAGCTACGCGATCAAGAGCAGAAGGTGAGTTAATTATTTTTATTTTTTAACCCTCAACTGACCACCTACTAAGCATTGTTGTGCATTTTCATAAATGTACAATGTATCTGATGATACTATATTCAACATGGATGATCATTGCCTTTTAACAGCATGTGATCAGCATGAACCTGGAAAAAAACAAGATGGGTTCATGGCAAGTTCAATGTGTTAAAAGTAAATATATAGGGAGCATTATACTTCGTATTATTGTTTAAAGACATGGATTTATCTACACAGGTTTCTCTAAACTTGTCTGTCTGAGGAACAATGGGTATTTCATGGCTAAACCATGATCTGATAAGACGTCCATAAAACACATCTGGTGTGGAACAGATATCTATTCATATATTCACATACATATAGATATATATATTCCTGTGTGCATTTATTTAGCGTTTGAACTTGTTAATGATTCATATATACTATGCAATATTGATGTATTATAACCAAATATCATTAATGTATCTTTATGTGTCTGTATCTCAATGAGAGGGTATATTCTAGGGGATATAGAGTGTTTAAGTTACATTTCTTAAATAGGGTTTATTTTGGAGGAGCTGATGTTATTTCAAACATCATTACTCAATCGCTGAGACAGTTAAGATACACAATCCAGGAAAACGTTATACTCTTATCTGCCCCATAAATTCAGGGATTAGGGAAACTTCTGATACCGCCAGTCAGTCTGAGCAAAGTGTCAGAAAGAGTCCCTCCTAATTGATTTAAGGTGGGAAAGGTCAAAGTTTTAGTGGTATAATAAAGCAATATAATATGTTAATTCTTAAAATATTTAAAATTGTTATATGATACAACAGTGCCATCAAGTGGTAGATGGGCAGAAGTTTCTAAGGAATGTCAATTAAATGACATCATCCCCATATTTAACATACGTCACACCCACCTTATCTAATTGGAAATCCCTAATCCAAGAGGGGATGGGCATAGATAAGGATTGGAATATCTGATCCAGTTTTGGGAGATCAAGACACTTCACAAACACTTCACAAAAACTTCACAAAGGATCACTTAACAAGGATTCATTCATCAGCATCACTTCATACGTCAGGAACATACTACAGGACGGGACATATCTAAATCTTGGAAAGCTGGGTCCATTCTAAAAGCTCTTTATCCCAAAGCCAGGGGTAATGTATGATCTATTTCATTTGCAGTAATTATAAATCGCTCCAATTGGCATATAGTTGAGACCCCATTATTAGTGGGTCAATAGTGTTAAAACAATAATTTTATGGGAAATTTTAATGAACGTGCACATCATTAGAATTCCTGTAATATTGCTATCAGAGTGGAATCTCTGATCGGATTTTATTATCCGTAGTTAGGCCAACGGGCGTATTTATAAGGTGTCTCTTACTGCCATATTCTTTGATTGAGCATAAGGGATTTTCCACAGATTCATTTCTATTGTTTTTGTTGTTGTTGTTACATTATATTTTGATAATCAGTATACTAATTGGTAATAATTTGATAATAATTTGAATAGTATTGTATTGTACTTGGTGTAGTAAATTAAGTAAGCCCGGCGTAAACGGTGGAGCATCATCTTGTGGTCAATTTTGATATTATCCTTGTATTAATTTGTATGCCATTTTTACTGCATGTATTTAGTTGTAATAAATTATATTTTATATAATTAATTGCACCCTGTTTCATTATCTGCACAAATTAACTTTAGATCTCGTCAATAAAAGAACTGGCGTTTATATGTCCGCCAATTAAATTTTTAATTTTTAATTTTTCATATTTTATAAAAATATGAAATCATAATTTTTATGATTTCATATCTTATATGAAATAAATACCCGACAGCATTCTGTATTAAAGAATGCTATTATTTTCCCTTATAACCATGTTATAAGGGAAAATAATACAGTGAATAGACTGTCATCTTAGCAACTATGCGTGAAAATCGCACCGCATCCGCACTTGATTGCGGATGCTTGCGATTTTCACGAATCCCCATTCACTTCTATGGGCCTGCGTTGCGTGATAAATGCACAATATAGAGCATGCTGCGATTTTCACGCAACGCATAAGTGATGCGTGAAAATCACAGCTCATGTGCACAGCCCCATAGAAATGAATGGGTCCAGATTCAGTGCGGGTTCAATGCGTTCACCTCACGCATTGCACCCGCGTGGAAATCTCGCCCGTGTGAACTCAGCCTTAATCGCATTGCGATTACAACTTAGATCCGAGTTCCTAATGGTTGTATTGCTAGAATTGACGAATATAACGAATATAGCACTATATTCTCAATCTTCGTTATATTCTAGCAATACAACCATTAGGAACCCAGCTCTAAGTTGTAATCGCAATGTGATTAATATAACGTGTATTAATCGCATTGCGATTACAACTTAGTCAAATTTGTGACACTGCAGCTTCAGAATGAATCTAAGATGGATGCTGTCCTTGCTTTTTGATAGGAGGTGGGAGGGTATGGGAGGGAGGGTATGCTGATTGGCTGGAATATGTCTGCTGACTGTGAAGAAGAATATTTAATTAATTCAGATCTAGGATGTGTTATTTTTGTGTTCACTTTATTTTTTGAGCAGTGTACAATAATTCATTTAGAATGAAAAGAATAATAAATACTGTATATTTGATATTTGCATTATATTGTTAAAGTTGTATGCAATAGTGGGCTTTCCCCCTGCTGGGATAAGAACCTGACCGGTCGGGTATATCAAAAGGATCTAGGCCGATCAGGATAGGTTCGTGATACAGATTATCACCCCCCGAGGCACAGAGTCCTACCGAGGAATCTGACTCCTAAGTATTATTGCTTGTGTTTTACACTGTTTGTTTTTTGTTTCTTTTGAAGTATTTTATGGTTTATACTCCATCATTGGTCCTAATAAGTATATGCAGAGGGATCCTTTTTATATCAAGCATGAATGGCACCACTAGTTCTCAATATCGCAACATTTAATGTTCATGGCTGTAAAGGCCCAGTGAAACGAAGTCAGATTTTCCGGTCTATTAAGGTAGCATCAGCGGATATCATTATGATGCAGGAGACACATTTCTCTGCTAATCATATTCCCAATTTAGGTAACTCTGCTTTCCACTATTGGTTCCATTCATGCTCTGATAAAACTGCGTCCAAAGGGGTTAGCATTGGGATAAAGAAACATGTCCCTTTAACCTTACACTCCCAGTTGATCGATCCAGAGGGTCGCTACTTGTTAGTAAATTGTGAATTAGGACATACAAAATTTACATTATGCAGCTTATACGCCCCCAACGTTAAAACGGTCCAGTGGTTGCTAGAGACATTAGACAAAAACTCTGCTTTTGCATTTGGTAGGATCTTGCTAGGGGGGGATTTTAACTTAACCCTAAACCCCCTGTTGGATTCTTCAACCCAGCGTTCAGCTATTTCATTTAGGGCCCTGAAATCCTTACAAGTGCGATTAAAGGCTCTACACCTAACTGATGTCTGGCGGTCGGTGCACGGGAATAGAAGGGATTATACTTTCTATTCTAATCCACATAGATCTTATCAGAGATTGGATTATCTCATGTTCCCAGAAAATAATTTGTCCCTAGTGAAATCTGCAAATATTGACAGCATAACAGTGTCAGATCACGCTTTGGTGTCTTGTGCCATTCAGCTCCCTGACTTAGTTGGAAGAGAGTGGTCTTGGAGACTGAATCACACAATGCTCATGTTGAGTCGATCACAAAGAAATTGCAAGACTACTTTGATCTAAATGCAAATACCGTTACATCTCCAGCTGTCTCTTGGGAGGCGCATAAGGCCGTAATACGAGGGGAGTTCATTGCATTGGGTTCGCATATTAAAAAAGAGAGGACAAAACGTATATCAGAAATCTTAAAGGGCTTCTGTCAGCCCCCTCCGCATTGTGATTGACAGGGCCAGGGAACGGAATCGTTCTCTGCTGGCCTTGCCTGTTTTCATTCAATATCTGGCGCCTGCGCCGCGGCCGTACCTATCTTCAATCTGCGCAGGCGCACTGAGAGGCGGCCACTCACTCGGCCGCTCGCTCCTCAATGCGCCTGCGTCGGGTGTAGATGTGACGTCATCGGCGCAGGCGCATTGAGGATGGAGCGGCCGAGTGAGTGGCCGCCTCTCAGTGCGCCTGCGCAGATTGAAGATAGGTACGGCCGCGGCGCAGGCGCCAGATATTGAATGAAAACAGGCAGGGCCAGCAGAGAACGATTCCGTTCCCTGGCCCTGTCAATCACAATGCGGAGGGGGCGTCATTAGGAACGAAGGATGCGGCTGCTACCAGCAAGTAGCCGCCCTACTTGCTGGTAGCAAGGTAATTTACATATTATAAAAATAGCGTTTTATCAAATTCTACTGAACGAAAATTAATATTTTACTTATGTATGCAGAGATCGCAGTGTAGGTATTATTATTAAACAAAAAAAAACAAAACGGTTTAGTGGGCTGACAGAAGCCCTTTAACCCGTATTTCCCAATTAGAAAGATCGCACAAAAGGTCCCTACCAGAGCAAGAGTTTGAAAAGCTTATATCACTCCGGCAAGAACTCAAGTCGGTACTCAATGTTAGGGCAGCCAAAGCATACATGAGGGTTAAACAGAAACATTATATACATGGCAATAGGGGTAGTATCCTTCATATAAGATAGGGCCAGGGGCTATCCATAGTATTCAGATATATTGGGCAGACTAGATGGGCCAAATGGTTCTTATCTGCCGACACATTCTATGTTTCTATGTTTAGTAAGGTCATGACGGCGTTAATAAAGAAGAGGACAGAGCAGTCTTACATTAGGCAGATGAGGACACCGGAAGGTTCTCTTTCCACAGATGCCAAGGTTATATCACAGGTATTTACCACGTATTACCACGATTTGTATAATATAAGGAAAGGTAACTCTAGGGAAGTGCTTAAGGATCGTCAGTGTCATGGTCTTACCTTCTTGCTGTTCTCCTTCGTTTGACATGTGCTGGCGGCCATCTTGGTTTCTGGGTTTCTTGTAGCCTCCCACCCTGCGGCTCCTCCTTCCCACTGGGAGGAGCTGGATGCCTAGCTCATATATATAGGAGGTCTGTGGCTTCAGTTCCTTGCTTGGTCCTCCTGTGTTCACATGCTTCTAGACTGCTGCTGCTTCTGGTTCCTGATCCTGGTTTCGTCCGACTACCCTGCTGGTTCCTGATCCTGGTTTCGTCTGACTACCCTGCTGGTTCCTGATCCTGGCTTCGTCTGACTACCGTGCTGGTTCCTGATCCTGGCTTCGTCTGACTACCCTTCTGGTCCCTGACCTCTGGCTTCGCAAACACTCTGCTTCGGTTTCGCCATCCGTTTGGACTTTTGCTTTACAGCTTTATTTTCAATAAAGCCTTCTTATTTTCACTTATCCCTTGTTGTACGTCTGGTTCATGGTTCCGTGACAGTCAGGATAAGACAACTTCCTATTTGCACAGCCTTAACTTACCAGTCTTATCTGACACCAACAAAGAGGCTCTAGTGGCCCCGGTGACTCTAGAAGAAGTTAAGAAAGCCTTAAAATTGACCCCCAAAGGCAAGAGCCCAGGACCTGATGGTCTAACGGTCGCCTATTATAAAAAATTATTCACTACATTAGGCCCTCATTTAGTATCCCTGTTTAACTCCTTGATGAATGGCACTACACTCCCCAAACAGTCACTAGAGGCCCACATCACAATCTTGCCAAAACCTGGACTTAAATCTCCCGTCTAGTTACCGCCCAATTTCTTTGCTTAACGCGGATATCAAGCTATGGGCGAAAATCTTGGCATATCGCATTGCAGTATTCTTGTGGGATCTGGTCTCCCCGGAACAGTCTGGGTTTGAGTGGCAGGGAGTGCAGGGACAGCACATTTCGGGTTATTCAACCACAGCAATATGCTCTGTCTCATGGTCAGAAAATTACCCTATTAAGTACAGATGCCGAAAAGGCATTCGACAGTCGATTGGCATTACATGGAGGCCACCTTACATAAGTTTGGGTTTCCCCCTCAATTTGTGATAGCTGTGCTGTCCCTGTACTCCTGCCCCACGGCGAAAATTTGCATAAATGGCATTCTCACGCCGCACTTTGAAATATGAAACGGGACCCGACAAGGCTGCCCGCTCTCACCTACCCTCTTCATTCTTTGTTTAGAGACTCTCCTACAGGCTATTAGACAAGACAAGGATATACAAGGCCTACGTATCGGACCTCAGTCGCACACTATAGCTGCATTTGCTGACGATATGCTCCTTTTGCTATCAAACCCTAGAGTGGCATTTCCAGCTCTGCTACTGCAATTAGATAAATTCGGATATGTATCCAACTTCAAAATAAACTTAGCCAAATGTGTAGCTTTACGAGTTAATACCCCCCAAACGACTATAGCCCACCACAAAAAGAATTATCCCTTTCATTGGGAAAGCGACCATGTCAACTACTTAGGTGTCCAAATTACTAGAGACCCGGACAAACTATTCTCCCAGAACTACCCTAAACTATTAGCTGACATTAGACTCCAGCTGAAAGAGCTGAAGATACCATTCTTGACCTGGTTAGGGAGGAAAAACGTTTTAAAAACTTACAGACTTCCCAAGTTGCTTTACTTAATGCAGGCATTACCAGTGCAAATACCCCACCACTTTTTGACACAAGTTCGGAAAACTTTTTCAGCGTTTATATAGAACCAGGCTTGACCTAGGCTAGCCTACAAGAGACTGATTCTCCCTAGATCCAAAGGAGGCCTTAGTTTACCAGACATAAGTAGCTACTATAAGGCTATACAAATGAGATTGCACTCGGAGATAATAAATCCCAAAGTGAACAAACTGGGGTGTCAAATTGCTAGGAAGGTACTGGGATCAAAGGCGCTTGTGAAGTTATGGGATCCAGGTGGATCTCCACAGCACAACTCTAGAATACCTTCATCCCTGAGAGGAGTGATGGATTGTTGGCATAAGTTGTCAGATCACTTAGGCGTCTCCAAGTCCATGTCACCTCTTACACCTATTAGACATTTGCCCTACTTCTTTAATGAAGATTTCCAAGATGATATGGGTCTGTGGGCGGCACTGGGTGATATGGCTATTGGAGACTTCCTTACCAATCGTTTAGTCCCAGAGGTGTCGGTTTTGAAAACTCGATTTAGGCATATCCCTTGGACTATATCACAGTATTCTCAGCTAAATTGGTACTGCAAGCTATATTTATCTACTTCGAGTAATTATACTCCTACATGGTATGATGCGGTATGGAACCAATCTGTAGGTAAAAAAGGCATGATTTCCCTTCTTTATATGAAAATTTTGGAGATTGATTCAGATGATAGACCTTGGTTTATTGAGCAGTGGGAAAAGGAGATAGGGCTATCTTTGAATGAAGAAGATACGAGAAGAATACTCTCCCATTCACACGGCCACTCGAGATGTATTAAGCTACAAGAAAATTCCTATAAGATAGTAACCAGATGGTATAAAACTCCTGCAAAACTGCACTCTATCACACCTACATACTCCGCGGATTGCTGGAGGTGTGGTGGGAATGTAGGAACCATGTACCATATATGGTGGTCTTGCCCACTTATTACAAAATATTGGGATATGATATCTAATGTACTACAGGAAATTTGCCTAGTGAGTTCCCCCATAACCCCAACTGTAGCTCTCCTGAATTTACCCGATAGCAACTATAAACTTGCCAATCATTCTTTGATGACACAACTTATAGCTGCAGCGAAACTGCTAATACCAAAATATTGGTTATCTAAAGAAGTCCCCAGCCTTCGGGAATGGATAAATAAAGTCCAGGAGATATGCCAACTAGAGGAGCTGACAAGCTGGGAATCGTTGTCCCATGACAAGTTTTTACTGACCTGGGTTAAATGGGTGGATTGGCATAAGAAACGTAATGGGTAGGGGAAATGATGCAGATGCCTTAGTGATTCATCATATTGAGGTTGGAAATACTGAATGACAGTGTTTTAAAATAAAAAATAAAAAAATGTCACTCACTAGGCTTTATTGTCTAGTTAGATATAACATGCGGAACAAAATGTGCGATACCACAACAACTGACTGGTTTATCATGCAAATCTGACGCCTTATATAATAATATGTCGATACCCTGCATTTAATGTTGTATAACATGCTTTGATGACCATTGATTGTATTTGGAGTATTATGGTTCTTGTCTTTTATTATTGTGAACCTGCTTGTTAAAACAATAAAATAAAGATTTGACAAAAAAGAATAAGCACCAATACACAGAGGAGCAGGGTGGCGGAGAGGGGAGGCCGCCATGCACTGACAGAGCGCTACCTGGTCCTGGTGGTCAGGGATGAGGACTGTGTTTACCAAGAATCATTTTCTACTGGGAATTACAGGGCACAGTATAATACACAAGAATCTATATAATATAAAGATATTAGCCCCACCCCCGAATAACAATACAATTAGGTGGTCATTTATTATATAGAAATACGTCTGTTAGGTGTATTTCTGACACAGATTGTGGCGCAAAGGTCCTTAGCACCGCAATCTGCATATTTTTACCGCTCATGCCAGGTCTAAAAAAGAATGGCGTAGGCAGGGAAAGGGATACAGTTATGGCCATCCAGTTATTGGATACCACCACCATACATTGACCAGATAACACCTCTGTACAGTGACCGGAAAACACTGCCATACCGTGACCGGATAAAAGGGTATAAGAGGGCACAGTACAGGAAATGACTAGGGGCACAGTCACATTACCCTGTGACATTAGAAGGTCCTTATGGTGAATGCGGTTCATATGCCACCATAATGAGAGGCAGAGGAGTGAGACAAGGGTGTGATTATGTGGCTAGAGATAAAAAATTTAACTGTCGGCCAGTACAGGCCCCAAAAATTAGGCAATAGGCATTCACTTGACAGCGAAGAACTTTGAATTCTGTGGCTGAAGGTACATTAGGCGGTCACAGGATAAAAATATAACTGTCGGCCATTACAGGCCACAAAAATTAGGCATTCACCTGACATAAAAGGCCTTTTATGCCGCTGTATATACATAAGGCAAGGATCATTCTTTGTTCTGGGTTCTGGCGGATATGTGTGGGCTGGCATGAGGAAATTCAATTACACGTGGTCATTACAGGTGTTGAATTCCTTGGACATCCATGCCTCATTCATTTTTAAGAATGTGAGGTAGTTCACAATGTCGTGAGCTAGGCGAGTTGCGCTTATCACGTCACGATCCTCCCTGCTGCGCTGAAAGTCCTTTCGGACAGGACACTTGTAGTGTACGGGGACTGTAATGCCCGTCACTACAAAAGTGTCACTTGGTGTGCTGTCGTCCCCCCCTTATTTATGGGGAAGTTGGTATATGTCATCTTTATAAATTGTCATGTAATGTAATGTTATGTAATTCCCTGTTACTGTGACACTTGCATGTACAGGCCTGCTAGGGGTGTCATTCCAGCTTCTAGTCACTAGAGGGAGCTAGAGAGCCCTAGTTTATATAAGGCCCAGACAGGGAAGCAAAAGTCAGTCTAGTTTGGAGTCAGAAGTTTCTAGAGTGTGCTGAAGTTTCTAGAGGCTGAGGAAGCTGAGAGAGAGACAGGGGCAAGCTCAGAAAAGCAAGAGGTACTCAAGATAACAGAGGAGGTACTTTATAAAGAGAGAACCAAGGATATACGCCAGAGTTAAGGTATTGGGCCTTGGAGAAGATTTTCTATTTCCCAGGATCAGTCAGGAATAGAGTGCAAGCTCCTGTACTGCAAGTCCTGTGTTTTACACTCTGAAGTCACCTTGCTTAATCTGTATTGCCTGCATCGACTGTATTGAAAAATCAACTGTATGCAAAGGAACTGTGCTTCCGTTAATGTCTCTATATGGAAACTACTAAAGTTGGAGTTTTGTTTTAACATCACGTGGTTCCTCAGTTATTCCTGCTATCAGCAAACGGCGTGCCACCGTTTAATTGGCACTGGCGTCACGAACATTTTCCTACCATCACCTGCCTATGCAGAGAGTCAGCCGTCTCAGGTTAGTGTCTATTGCACTACTACACCCAGGAACACATTTCTACACACAACTTGAGTACGCTGCACCTCTCTTTTGGCGTCACGAACAGGATATGCACGCTTTCTAGTGCAAGAAGCGTGAACTTTGTGCCTTATACAGTTGCCCTGTGACCAAAGTGACAAATTGTCTGTTTATTTAAAGTGGACTTTGTGAACTGAAAATCATACCCAAAGTGTTCCTAAAACCTCTAAAAAGCGCTGTGCAGTGTTGCGCTATCAAGAGGAAGAAAATCGCCGCATTGGAGTGTGGTTTTGTGGACTTTTTACAATCCTGCTTGCTGTCAGTGAATGGACAGCGTTTTGCTAAAAATGGCCACCGGCCGCCTGGAGTAAAGTTTCCCGCGCTGCTGAGGACCTTCGTGGGCGGATCCCTGCAAGGACACAGAGAATCCCGCCCCTCTTCATCATCGCACCGCCGCGGCCCTGCTTCTTCTACGTCATCGGGTGCTCAGGACGTCCGGAATCTCGCGAGACTTGGCCTGCGCAAGCCCGGCGATACCGGTAAGCACTTGTAACCGGAGGGAAGGGGATTGTTCCGGCCCCTTTAGTCGCCAGCGGCCATATCTCAATAGACTCCCATGTCAGAACCGGGAGTGCCTGAGCAGCCGGCCCCAGGAGAGCTTGCGGCTCCTAATCATCCTACAGCCCCCAGCATGATGCCCTTTACCATGCCTTACTATTTCGGGGCCCTATGGTTCCCCCGCTACAGAGGAGAGACCCATACCCTAAGGGACTTTAAAGAAAAGTTGCTGGCATTATTCAAACTGTACCCCATAAATGCCGACCAGCAAATGGAAATCCTGCTAGCGCAGCTGGAGGGAGCTGCCCGCAGGGAGGTATTATCCTGGCCTGCTACTGAGCGGAGTACTCTAGAACAGATATTCACCCGCCTCAGGGCCACTTTTGAAACCAGGACTGCCTCAGAGATAAAGATGCACTTCTTTGGCAAGAAACAGAAGTCCGGTGAGTCCCTCCGTGACTATGCCCTATCACTTCAGGAGGCTTTAGGGGCTGTAATTCAGATAGATCCCAAAGAGGCTGATAACCAGGACCAGACCCTGAGGGAACAATTTATCAACGGGGTGTCTAGTGAACAAATAAGGACCCAATTAAAGATGCTGTCAGCCCAGCACCCTAACAGTACCTTTCTGGACTTTAAAGAACTGGCTATAAAAATTCTGGGGTCCGCAGTATCTCCTGAGTTGAGCACCCCACCTGAGTCACCAGCCTGCAGGCCAAAACCGCTTATCACTAACCGAGCTGAGGCCGGCCAAGCTGTTCAAGTGTCAGCTACCGATACTATTGCCATGCTGACAGAGCAAGTAAATCACCTCACTAAAAGTCTAGAGAAAGTGTGCAGAAAAATAGAGGAATGGGAAAAACCCATAATGCTAGATGAAGAATTCCTGTCACCTCCTAGGCCGTTCCCACCTCCTTACCAAGAGACTCACCCCAGGGATCCTGGGAGGCGTAATAGAGATCGCAAGCGGCCCGTGTGTACATACTGCAAAAAGCTGGGACACACAGAATCCACGTGCTGTCAGTTAAACGGGCAACCCCTGAGGCTGAGGACCACCCCTCGGGAGGTAGAACACTAGGTCCAGAGGATCCAAATTGGATGCCACGTTATGTAGGATCCCATCCTAAAATCAATATAGAGATCAACGGGGTCCCCTTTGAAGCTCTATTAGATACTGGGTCTCAGGTCACTACTATTCAGCTGCCTGCATTTGAAAAGTTCTGGGACACCAACCAGTTGACCCAACCGCCTGAATCCTGGGTGGAAATTATCGCCAGCAATGGCAAACCAGTAAAGATTCATGGATACTGGGAACCCACCCTGCAGGTGGGAGAAGTAACCCTGCCTCAACAGGGAGTGATCGTAGTACAGGCCGGTGACAGAGGAGGACATCCTGTCATTCTAGGCACCAATGTCTTCAAAAACTGTTATTCAGAGATACTTGCGGTATTACATCAGACTTTGCCCACTGCTTCCTCTGCATCCAGGAGGGTGATTCAAAAGACTATTACTGTGTTAAGTGCCCAGCAGAGGTTTGCTAATGGGAAAGGAGAAATTTGTACTGCCAGGATTAGTGATATTAAGCCTGTGACTTTGCCTCCTAATTCTCAAACTCTTTTATGGTGTCGTGCTGTCCTGGGAGTCCAAGGCCGAGATTATCCAGCCCTGGTAGAACCAATCCAGATGGAGGATTACCCTTATGTGAGAGCTGCCAAGTGCCTGGTGACCGTCTCCCAAGGTAAAGTACCTGTCCGTCTGATTAACCTGAGTGATCATCCTGTTGCGCTTACTAAGCATTGCCGTGTTGCCCAGCTGTCCCAGGTGTCCTTCCAAGACGTCATTCGTCTTCCAGTGACAGAAAAGCCGCCAGCTGCAGTCAGCGGATGTTCGCCGGTGACCCAGCCACAAGTGCCCTGGTGGGAAGAGCTCCATGTAGGGGACGAGACTACCCCCCAACATCAACAAGAAGGGATTCTACAGCTTGTCAAGGAGCACCACCAGGCCTTCAGTAAGCATGCTACTGACTATGGAGAGGTTAGTGCCATACAACACACCATACCTACTGGCTCTCATCCTCCTATCAAGGAGAGATACAGACCCTTACCACCTACTTCATATCAGACTGTAAAAGAAATGATCCAAGAGATGAAAGACTCTAATGTAATCCGGGACAGCCGTAGTCCGTGGGCTGCACCCCTGGTCCTTGTAAAGAAAAAGGATGGTGGTATCCGTTTCTGTGTGGATTATCGAAAAATTAACCAAATAACCCACAAAGATGCATACCCACTGCCCCGCATTGAGGAGTCACTAACTGCTCTGGGCTCCTCCGCTTATTTCTCCACATTAGACTTGACCAGTGGCTACTGGCAAGTACCCATGGCCCCCGAGGATAGGGAAAAGACTGCTTTCACTACTCCCATGGGCCTGTTCGAGTTCAATTGTATGCCGTTCGGGCTATGTAATGCCCCAGGAACTTTCCAGAGACTAATGGAACGGTGTTTGGGTCACAAAAACTTCGAAACAGTGCTGCTGTATCTAGATGACGTCATTGTGTACTCAAAAACATATGAAGACCATCTGAAACATTTGGCAGAAGTATTTGAAATCCTTATCAAATATGGCTTGAACGTAAAGCCATCCAAGTGTCACCTGCTCAAACCTGCAGTAAGATACCTGGGGCATGTAGTAAGCGGAGAGGGAGTGCAACCTGACCCTGATAAATTAGCAGCTGTCCGTAATTGGCCGGTTCCTACTACCGTCAAAGAGGTGAGGAGCTTCCTTGGTTTTGCCGGCTACTATAGACGTTTTATCCCCCATTTTGCTCAAATAGCTGATCCTATCCAGGAACTCTTGAGGGGGAAACCCAAAAAGAGTCCTAGAACTCCTGTGCCCATTGAGTGGAATGAGGAAAGAGAGATAGCGTTCCAATTGCTAAAAAATAAACTGACCGAGCCTCCCGTTTTAGGTTACCCAGATTATAGCAAGCCTTTCCATCTTTATACCGATGCTAGCAAGCGAGGCCTGGGAGCGGTGTTAGCCCAAATCCAAGAGGGAAAAGAGAGAGTGATAGCATATGCAAGCCGCTCCCTGAAAGGAGCTGAGAAAAATGACCAGAATTATAGTTCCTTCAAACTAGAGTTCCTGGCATTAGTGTGGGCGGTGACAGAAAAATTCAAGGATTATCTAGCCGCCACCCCGTTCATTGCATTCACTGACAATAACCCTCTGGCACATCTAAATACAGCTAAATTGGGGGCCTTGGAGCAGAGATGGGCCTCTCGCCTCGCCAACTATAATTTCTCTGTAAAGTATCGTGCTGGACGTACTAATGATAATGCTGATGCTTTATCCAGGCTTCCCACAGAGACAGCTCCTGATGATGTGTGAGATGCTTGGGAAGATGTAGAGATGCCGGCTTTCTATAACAAATTTGCTCAACAGGATCAGGCTCGAGCTACCAATAACAGAGCTGCAGTTCCTTCACCCTCCAGTAGACCTGATCCTAAAGAAGAAAGGTGGGTGAAACTACAGTCTGAAAGTAGAGTGCTGGGTGAGTTGTTGGACTTCATTACTAGTGGCAGAGCCCCTGAGAGGATTCGGCGTAAGAGTGCAGATCCTGAGCTCATCAAACTGTGGAGACAGCGCCATCAACTCTTCATACAAAAGGGCCTATTGCTACGGAGAAGCCTAGACCCAGTGTCCAACGAGAGAGTGCACCAGATTCTCATACCCCGACGAGATGCAGGTATGGTGTTGTAGATGTACCACAATCAATCCGTTCACTTTGGGGTCCAAAAGACTGAGGCTACTATCCGCCAGCGGTTTTACTGGGTGGGCATGAGAGAAGACATGGAGAAGTGGTGTCGGGAGTGTGTAGCCTGTGCCTTAAAACGAAGTGAGCACCATGATCAGAGGGCACCACTGAGACCCATTGTAAGTACCCGTCCTCTTGAACTTGTCGCCATCGACCATGTGAAACTGGAGCCTAGTCGCTCAGGGTATGCTTATGCCATGACTATTATTGACCATTTCACTGAGTTTGTTGTAGCAGTGCCTGTGAGAGACCAGACAGCCAAGACTACAGCTGTTCTGGAAGCACTTCCTCCTGCCCTATGGATGTCCAGAAAAGATCCTCACCGATCAAGGACCTGCTTTTGAGTCCCATCTGTTCCATGAACTGTGCTGCTTACACAACTGTAAGAAGATCCGGACAACGGCCTACCATCCTCAAGGTAACGGATTATGTGAAAAAATGAATCAGACCTTGATAGAGATGCTGAGGGCCGTGCCTCCTGAGAACAGAGGAGATTGGCCCAGTCTGTTGCCACAGCTCATGTTCACATACAATCATACCATACATTGTTCCACCGGGTATACCCCTTTTTACTTGATGTTTTGGCACCAAGGGACATTGCCTGCTGATCATTCATTGGACATACACGTACCTAATTGCATTAACCCATTACCTAACACCGACTGGGTTGCTGAACATCAAAGGCGATTGAATACAGCCAAAGCCATTGTTCAGGAGCGTATGGACTATGCTAGGGACCGACAGCAGAGAGACTATGATCAAGCAGCCCATGCAGAACCCTTGACAATAGGGGCTGTGGTATGGTTAAAGAATAACCGCCGTACCAGTAAATTGGACAGTAAATGGGAGCGAAGTCCCTATGTTGTCACGGCAATCCCAAATGTTGGAACTCACACTTATGAGATCACCCGGGAAGACAAGGGATCCCAAATTGTACACCGAAACCGGTTAAAGCTCTGCCTGACACCAGAACCTAGTGCCGAGAGTTCTGGATCTGAATATCCTGTGTCAGAGTCAGCAATACAGCCCGAGGATCCTATGCAGGCTGTTAGTAATTTGAGGTATGACGCTGATCCCATGCATTGGCTTCTGACCCCTTGGTTGAACTTGCTGGTGCCTGCTCCGGCACCTACTGTAGCTTCACCTCCGGAAGAGCTGGTTCAAGATGCCCCGGATCCAGTTCCCCCTCTAGTGGATCTAATTGTTCCAGTTGTTCCAGTTGTTCCTGACCAAGATCTCCCTGATGGGGACCCTCCTGTTGCTCCTCTCTCTTCTACCTCGTTGCTAAGGGAAGAGGAGACCCCTGTTTTGAGAAGGTCTACCTGGATGACCAGGGGACGCCCACCAGTCCGTTTAGGAGACTTTGACTATTCTGGTGGTGTCTCCTCCCAAACAGTTGCCACTGGCAATACCTTACTTGACATTTGTGCGCAAGAATGGACTCCTCCACGCGAGCCCTTGCCTGTGATACACCCACAGGAAACTCCTGGGTAGTTCCGTTTTTATACTGTTTTATCTATTTTGCTGTTCTATTATGGACTTATTCATTGTCATGGACTATCCTGGTTATAATGTTACGCTGTGCCAGGTCAGCGCCCCAGTTCCATTCACTATCCTGAGGAGAAGAGAACGACGCCCCTTGTCACCACCCTTCATCTTTGCCAATTGGACCTGATATGAATGTAAATGCAGATGAATTACATGTATGTATGCCTGCATGTCTCTTTTTTCTGTTTCAGGTAGAGATTCCAGTTGGGCGAGCCCTGATGGAGTACGAGGTCGTACTCAGCTTAAAGCAGTGGGGTATGTAGTGTACGGGGACTGTAATGTCCGTCACTACAAAAGTGTCACTTGGTGTGCTGTCGTCCCCCCCTTATTTATGGGGAAGTTGGTATATGTCATCTTTATAAATTGTCATGTAATGTAATGTTATGTAATTCCCTGTTACTGTGACACTTGCATGTACAGGCCTGCTAGGGGTGTCATTCCAGCTTCTAGTCACTAGAGGGAGCTAGAGAGCCCTAGTTTATATAAGGCCCAGACAGGGAAGCAAAAGTCAGTCTAGTTTGGAGTCAGAAGTTTCTAGAGTGTGCTGAAGTTTCTAGAGGCTGAGGAAGCTGAGAGAGAGACAGGGGCAAGCTCAGAAAAGCAAGAGGTACTCAAGATAACAGAGGAGGTACTTTATAAAGAGAGAACCAAGGATATACGCCAGAGTTAAGGTATTGGGCCTTGGAGAAGATTTTCTATTTCCCAGGATCAGTCAGGAATAGAGTGCAAGCTCCTGTACTGCGAATCCTGTGTTTTACACTCTGAAGTCACCTTGCTTAATCTGTATTGCCTGCATCGACTGTATTGAAAAATCAACTGTATGCAAAGGAACTGTGCTTCCGTTAATGTCTCTATATGGAAACTACTAAAGTTGGAGTTTTGTTTTAACATCACGTGGTTCCTCAGTTATTCCTGCTATCAGCAAACGGCGTGCCACCGTTTAATTGGCACTGGCGTCACGAACATTTTCCTACCATCACCTGCCTATGCAGAGAGTCAGCCATCTCAGGTTAGTGTCTATTGCACTACTACACCCAGGAACACATTTCTACACACAACTTGAGTACGCTGCACACTCGACGAGGGACAAGCCTGCACACCCAGTAGTCAAGGGGTTCCTCGCTTCTCAGAGTGTCCACATCAGCCATTAACCCGATGTAGTCGGACACCTGTTGGTCTAGGCGTTCCCTGATGCGCAGTAGGATTGGTACCTGCACCTGTTTCGCTGGCTGTGGGTGGAAATTCCTCTGCCAGTGCCCACAACAGCAGAATGCAGCATCTCACGCAGCAAGGCCTGGAAATGCTGTATTCTGACAGCCCTCTGTGATGCTGGTAACATGTCCGCCATTTTGTGTTTGTACCGGGGGTCTAAGTACGTTGCCACCCAGTACTGGCCCTTGACCTTTTATGCTTTTTATACGGGGGTCCCTCTTTAAACACTGAAGCATGAAGGCCCCAATTTGCACTAAATTGGAAACGGTGGAGCGCCCTGGCTCCTACTCATCGCCCAGGAGAATGTCGTCCTTGGTTTCCTCCCCCCAGCCGTGGACAACACCAGGGATCCCCGAAAAGTTTAAAGCCTGCTCTTCTTGCTCCTCCTCCTCCTCCCCCCAGCCAACCATCCTCCTCTGACTCCTCTTCAGACTCCTGCTGACTTGTCTCAGATGGAGTAGCCCCCCTTGGGAATTCATTAAGCATTGCGACTTCCTCATCTTCCAACTCCTGCTTCTCGACGGCTTGATCAATGACACAATGCAATGCACGCTCCAGAAAGAAGGCGTAAGGTACAATGTCACTGATGTGCACTGGCTGCGACTGACCAGTTTGGTGATCTCATCAAATGGCCGGAGAAGCCTGCACGTGTCGCACATGAGCAGCCACTGGCGCGGTGAAAACAAACCAAGCTCCCCAGAACCTGTCCTGCTGCAGAGTTCGTACATGTAGTCGTTAACGGCACGTTTCTACTGGGCAGCTATAAAGCATATACAAGGTGGAGTTCCAGTGCATCGGGCAGTCACAAATTAGACGTCTGACGGGCAAGTGGTGTTACCGCTGAACGTCAGCAAGACGAGCCATGACCGTGTAAGATCTTCTAAAATGGCCAGAGATTTTCCTGGCCTGCTGCAAAACGTCCTGGACCCCGGGTTATTTGGCAACGAATCACTGCACGACTAAGTTAAGGACGTGTGCCATTTTGCCCTGTTTTAGTGCGCTCAGTAGATTGACACTGTTGTCGCACACCACTTTACCAACTGTCAAATTGAGAGGGGTTAGCCACTGATCGGCCTGTGACCGCAGAGCTGAAAGGAGTGCAGGACCAGTGTGGCTCTTGGCTTCCAGGCATAAGAGCCACCGCACAGCATGGCAACGTCCCACCTGGCACGTCGAATAGGTTCTGGGGAGCTTGGGGGTGCAGCGGAAGAGGCGGTAGCAGTGGAAAAGGAGGAGTCAGCCGAGGAGGAGACGGAGGATGGAGTAGGAGGAGGAGAAGAAGAGGCAGGCCTGCTTGCAATCCGTGGCGGTAACACCAAATCCACACCGGTGCCACGGGTATCATGCTTGACGGCCGTCAGAAGGTTCACCCAGTGGGCATTAAAAGTTATGTACCTTCCCTGCCCGTGTTTGCTAGACCACGTGTCTGTGGTCAGATGTATCTTGGCACCGACACTGTGTGCCAGAGATATATTAACTTGCTGCTGAACGTGGCCATATAGTTCAGGGATGCCCTTCTGGGAGAAATATTTCCTTCCAGGGATCTTCCATTGTGGTGTGCTAATGGCCACAAATTTTCTAAAGGCCTCCGAGTCCACCAATTTATATAGCAGTAGTTGGCGGGCTAGCAGTTCCGACAAGCCAGCAGTCATTTGGACCACGGAAGCCTGCCTTGTGCCAGATAAACGCGACAACGGCATGGTGAAAGGTGGAGTGGAGGACAAATGGTAGGAGAGAGGAGAAGGAGAACAGGCAGGACGTGGAGCGCCGGGAGTGTGGCTTTGTGGGTTCTGACGGTGTTGCTCCCATTGGGCTCGGTGATGGGAGGCCAGGTGCCTTCTTAAGGCTGTCGTCCCTAGGTGAGTTTTTGACTTACTGCGACTTATGCGTTGACAGTACAGGCTGCAGGTGGCAACACTATTATCAGCAGCTAACACGTTAAAAAAAGCCCACACTGCAGAGCCATGTGCCGGCGTCCTGGGAGCGCAAGATGTGACCGTGCATGGTGGATGGCTCCCTCCAGATACATTTGCAGTCTGCTTTTTGCCTCCTGTGCACTGCGAGTTCTGCCTGCTTCTCCTCCCTATCTGCTGCTCCGTCTCTCCCTCTGAACTCCCCTCCTCTTTCTTTCTTGTGGGCACCCACGTGACGTCCATCCACACGTCATCATCGTCACCTTCACCACCACTTACATTAGAGATCTCGGAGTAGGCAGTAACAGCGGGAACCAACCTCCTTGGGGTGATCTGGGTACTGTCGTCAGACCGCTGGGTGGCGGCCATTGCTACCTCCTCTTCCTCATCTGATGATAAGAATGGCTGCGCATCAGTAAGGTCAGGGAATGAATGGGAAAATAATTACTCTCTCGAGTAGAGGGGCTATGGTGGTGGTGGTGTCTTTGGGGGTGCACACAGCAGAGAGTGAGGAGGGTGCAGATACAGAGGATGAGGAGGGTGCAGAAGCAGAAGGCTGAGTGAGCCACTCAACCAACTCTGGTGCGCCCTTTGAAGTTATCGCACGCGCCTTCTCCAACTTCCCACTTAGTTTCCGGCCTGGTGCACCTGCCCGACCCCTACCATCCCTGCGGAATGGTCTGCCTCTTCCTCTGCCTGTCATTTTCTCAATGACCCTCTGCCTAAGTCCATAGAGAAGAGCAGTATTTGTGGAAGAAGGTATATCGCAGCCCTCAATCAGTATTTGGTGGAAAAAGGTATATAGCAATAGCACTCCTCATTCAGTATTTAGTGGAAGAAGGTATATGGCACCCCTCAATCAGTATTTGGCAGAAACGGGTATATAGCACCCCTCAATCAGTATTTGGCAGAAACAGGTATATGGCACCTCTCAATCAGTATTTTGTGGAAGCAGGTGTATTGCAGCGCTCAATCAGTATTTGGTGGAAGAAGGTATATAGCAATAGCACCACTCAATCAGTATTTAGTGATAGAAGGTATATGGCACCCCTCAATCAGTATTTGGCAGAAACAGGTATATAGCACCCCTCAATCAATATTTGGCGGAAACAGGTATATGGCTCCCCTCAATCAGTATTTTGTGGAAGCAGGTGTATCACCGCCCTGAATCAGTATTTGGTGGGAGAAGGTATATAGCAATAGCACCCCTCAATCAGTATTTTGTGGAAGAAGGTATATAGCACCCTCAATCAGTATTTGGCAGAAACAGGTATATGGAACCCCTCAATCAGTATTTTGTGGAAGAAGGTATATAGCACCCCTCAATCAGTATTTGGCGGAAACTAGTATATAGTACCCCTCAATCAGTATTTGGCAAAAACAGGTATAGAGTACCCCTCAATCAGGATTTTGTGGATATCTCAGCCCTCAAGCAGTTGTTTTTTGGGGCAACAGGTATATCACACCTGTTGCAATTAGTTACTCCAATAGCGTTTGTCCCTCTATCTAGCTGCAGTATCGCAGCAGGACCGCACACACAACTGCTGCACAATACAAATACACTATAATATAATTTCTGTGTTAGAAAGTATATTATAAGTATATCACACCCCTCTATATCACACCTATCGATAGGACACCTATAACAGTCCTTAAAAGGACTTTTGTGGCACTAATGGCTAGCGTTTGGTGTCCCTAACTGTCCCTGCAAATGCAACCTCTCCCTACACTGGCAAAACACATAATGTAAAATGTTCTATTGGATTTAGGTCTGGAGACTGGCTAGGCCACTCCAGAACCTTGATATGCTTCTTACGGAGCCACTCCTTGGTTATCCTGGCTGTGTGCTTCGGGTCGTTGTCATGTTGGAAGACCCAGCCACGACCCATCTTCAATGCCCTGACTCAGGGAAGGAGGTTGTTGCTCAAAATCTCACAATAAATGGCACCATTCATCCTCTCCTTAATACAGTGCAGTCGTCCTGTCCCCTTCGCAGAACAGTACCCCCAAAGCATGATGTTACCATCCCCCATGCTTCACAGTAGGGATGGTGTTCTTGGAATGCAACTCATCCTTCTATTTCCTCCAAACACGACGATTGAAGTTTAGACCAAAAAGTTCTACTTTGGTCTCATCTGACCACATGACCCCTCTGCTTCCTCTGGATCATCCAGATGGTCATTGGCAAACTTCAGACGGGCCTGGACATGTGATGACTTGAGCAGGGGAACCTTCCGTGCAATGCATGATTTGAAACCATGATGGCGTAGTGTTCTACCGACAGTGACCTTTGAAACTGTGGTCCCAGCTCTCTTCATGTCTTTGACCAGCTCCTCCCTTTGTAGTTCTGGGCTGATTCCTCACCTTTCTTATCATCAGTGATACCCCACGAGGTGAGATCTTGCATGGAGCCCAAGTCCGAGGGAGACTGACAGTCGTCTTTAGCCTCTTCCATTTTCTAACAATTGCTCCAACAGTTGATCTATTTTCACCAAGCTGCTTGGCAATTGCCCCGTAGCCCTTTCCAGCCTTGTGGAGGGCCGCAATTTTGTCTCTGGTGTTTTTTGACAGCTCTTTGGTCTTGCCCATGGTAGTAGTTGGTGTATGACTGACTGTGGGGTGGACAGGTGTCTTTAAAGAGCTCAGACAGGTACTACTAAGTTAGATTAATGAGTGGAGTAGAGGTGGACTTTTTAAAGGCACAGTAACAGGTCTTTGAGAGCCAGAATTCTTGTTGTTTCTCAGGTGTTCAAATACTTATGTTAAGTAGTGCAAGACAAATAAATCCTTTAAAAATCATACAATGTGATTTCCTGATTATTTTTATTTATTCTGTCTCTCAGAGTAGGAATGCACCTACAATGTGAATTTCAGACCCCTCCATGATTTCTAAGTGTATATACGAATATATAGCACTATATTCTAAATCTTCGCAAATTCTCGAAGTGGCGATATTCACAATTAAAATTTGCGATTCGAATATTCTCGCCCAATACAACTCACCACAGAAAACTGGTGCACATCACACCAAAAATCTACTGCAGCTCCTTAATCTGGTGCATGGACAGCGGAAAATGCGGAAAAATGTATTAATAGGCATGCATCACCCAATAAATTGTTCAGATGTTCCACCAGTGGGGCTTTGTTAAGACCGGCATGTGAAACGTCGGTCGTTAGTAAATGAGCCCCTTCTGAGTGTGAACTTTTGTAAATGCCAAGCACAAAGGAAATTGTCTACAAATTGCTATAGACTGCAATTTGCGCACCCTTCTCTTCTGCCTTGTCCAGATGTCCCTTATCTTTTTGTCTCCTCAAAAAAGCTTTGACATTTATTTGCCAAAATAAATGTTCTATTTTCTAGTATTGGCAGAGGTGTAAGAAGACCTATGATACTTCTGTCCATTGCTTTAAAAAACAAACAAACAGGAAAACAAATTGCACATATAAATCATCCCTGAAGCATGACTACCTCAAGGGAAAACTCAAAATATGTTGATAAAGAAATAATCAGGTCCCCCAGAGTATCCATTCTTCCTATGTATTTCAGTTGCTCTTCAAAAACATGCAATTTTTGCCTATGTAATCCTAAAGCTGTTATCTGACACAAGATTACCAAGAACGAGCAGAAACAGGAGCGAATAAATATTCCACCGAGATCCCATAAACCTGGAATTCAACTGAAACATAGCAAGAATGTTAATATAAGTGAAAAAAGGTGTCTTGGACAGATAAAGGATTTCTTATGATACAAGCACTTTACTATCTCTGAAGTGCCAGGGATCACAGCAGGTTGGGTACACTGGGTACTGGAGAAATACTGCGAGCAGGGTGGATGATGTTACTTACTGAACAATATGATGTGACTACAGAGAGAGAATGTTTTGTGGTGAAGGGGAAAAAGCAGTTTGTTCCTAGGAAGGCAGATAAAGAAATGACAGAATAAACAACATCACAGGAAACAGAAGTAGCAAAAAAATTTCTTTTCTTCTTTAAAATTACAAGTAATTTTACAGATTGAAAAATGAAAGCAACCTTCCCCCACAGAGAACATGTAATGCCAGCCATTCACGTGGAGCAGCCACAACAAAAGTAAATCAAGTGGAGATACAATCCAACACAATGGGGGAGATGTATGAAACTGTCTAAAAAAAAAAACCTGTCTTTGTGGCCCATAGCAACCGATCACAGGCTAGATGTCATTACTTATAGTGCTCTTGAAAAATAAAAGCTTTGCTGCAACTGGTTGCTATGGGCAACAAAGGCAGCTTTTCTTTTAGACAGTTTCACACATCTGCCCAGTAATCATTTGGACCAAAAAAAGCACAGTTTGCAGAAATCTGTGATCTGCAAATGTTTTTTGTTGTTGGTAAAACAGCAACAGCTATTAGGTGTAGGTGGCCTCTGCCATCAGGAAGAAGCAAGATCTCATCTCACAAGATCTCGAACATTCAAGGGAGATCTTGCTGGAAATACGTGCGCAAGCGAGTATTTTCCTTAAAATATATATATACATATACAGTATAAGACAAATTAGTTTGTCTTCTACCAACAGGACAACCAAGTAAGTAGGGTATTGGGAGGGTCACTTTTCCCTAGAACTGTTCTGATCTGCATTGCCAGCTGTGAGACTTTACACTCACCTAAAGAATTATTAGGAACACCATACTAATACAGTGTTGGACCCCCTTTTTCCTTCAGAACTGCCTTAATTCTACGTGGCATTGATTCAACAAGGGGCTGATAGCATTCTTTAGAAATGTTGGCCCATATTGATAGGATAGCATCTTGCAGTTGATGAATATTTGAGGGATGCACATCCAGGGCACGAAGCTCCCGTTCCACCACATCCCAAAGATGCTCTATTGGGTTGAGATCTGGTGACTGTGGGGGCCATTTTAGTACAGTGAACTCATTGTCATGTTCAAGAAACCAATTTGAAATGATTCAAGCTTTGTGACATGGTGCATTATCCTGCTGGAAGTAGCCATCAGAGGATGGGTACATGGTGGTCATGAAGGGATGGACATGGTCAGAAACAATGCTCAGGTAGCCCGTGGCATTTAAACGATGCCCAATTGGCACTAAGGGGCCTAAAGTGTGCCCAGAAAACATCCCCCACACCATTACACCACAACCACCAGCCTGCACAGTGGTAACAAGGCATGATGGATACATGTTCTCATTCTGTTTACGCCAAATTCGGACTCTGCCATTTGAATGTCTCAACAGAAATCGAGACTCATCAGACCAGGCAACATTTTTCCAGTCTTCAACAGTCCAATTTTGGTGAGCTCGTGCAAATTGTAGCCTCTTTTTCCTATTTGTAGTGGAGATTAGTGGTACCTGGTGGGGTCTTCTGCTGTTGTAGCCCATCCGCCTCAAGGTTGTGCGTGTTGTGGCTTCACAAATGCTTTGCTGCATACCTCGGTTGTAACGAGTGGTTATTTCAGTCAACGTTGCTCTTCTATCAGCTTGAATCAGTCGGCCCATTCTCCTCTGACCTCTAGCATCCACAAGGCATTTTTGCCCACAGGACTGCCGCATACTGGATGTTTTTCCCTTTTCGCACCATTCTTTGTAAACCCTAGAAATGGTTGTGCGTGAAAATCCCAGTAACTGAGCAGATTGTGAAATACTCAGACCGGCCCGTCTGGCACCAACAACCATGCTACGCTCCAAATTGCTTAAATCACCTTTCTTTCCCATTCTGACATTCAGTTTGGAGTTCAGGAGATTGTCTTGACCAGGACCACACCCCTAAATGCATTGAAGCAACTGCCATGTGATTGGTTGACTAGATCATTGCATTAATGAGAAATAGAACAGGTGTTCCTAATATTTCTTTAGGTGAGTGTATATAGACAGGCATGTATCTTTCCAAATCTTGTCCAATCAACTGAATTTACCAAAGGTGGACTACATACAACTGGCTGCCCCCGAGGGCCAATCGGGTCCCAGTGTGAGGAATGCCGAGTGGAATGTCACGGTGCTCCTACCTGGATATTGTCGCTCCCCAGGGTTAGGCTCCACAGCAACAAAGGAGTTGGAGTTGGTGGAATAAGTTGAGTCCAGACTTGGCGAGGTTTAACAGTTTTTACTTGAATAAACTTAAGATACACTTGTGTAATCCAAACAATACTTGATCTTTCTCTTGGCTCCAGCAGGCTAAGGGTAAACTGACAGGTGAATTTAAATACTTTGCTTTATCTTTCTCTGCTGTGCTAATCTCTGGCTTCAGTCTGGTTACTGGACTTTCTAGCTGTGCTGGTGCCTTTTGAATGGGGTGGCTTTGGCCGTTGACCCCTCGGAATACTCAGTCTATGAACTGCAAGGAGTCAAGGTGCTCTACAAGCTGCTTCCCCTGGAAACTCCTCCTGCAGGAAGGGAGTGCTCCCCTCACTGTGCCATGTCTCGTCTCCTTCCAACTCTCAAGTTACTCTAGCTTCCTGCAACCTCTCCCTTGGTAGGAAGCATGCCTAGCCCACTTCTGACCAAAAGAGGGGAGAATGAAATGTTAAGTTCTATTCTATCTAAAGATCTCTCTCCGCCAGATACACCTGCTGGACAACCAGGCACATTACATGTAATACAATACATAACAGTTACATAGCAATATTATTAAGGCACAGTATCAGATGAACTGGAAATAAATACACAGATGACATTCTTTGCTAGACATTAGTAGCTAGGTGTAGGATTAATAGTGCCCCCTCTTGGGTACTACACAATCAACTGAATTTACCAGAGGGGGACTACAATCATGAAGTGCAATCAAAAGCCCTCATAGGGACCCTCGGGATGTTATAATCAATATACTTAATGGTCTACAGACCAAAAAAATCCCTTTAGGGGTCTCTACCTAATATTAAAATATATATCTTTATTTAATCATTCTTAAAACGTAAGTGTAATGAAGAAAAAAATGTATTTAAAAATATCAGTGTACAGCAAGGTTTGGTATCTACTAAACTAGTAGCTGCTAGTAATTACTAGCGGCAACTAAGGGATTTTTTCCCCTTATTCAGCAACTATTATAGACACCTGTTCAGGTGTTCTATTTATAATCTGGAGGCAGACAAGCTAATATGTATGGTTAATTTATCACTTGTGTTAGTGAGGATAGATATACTACATTAGTATACTGTGCCTAGATTGTCAGCTATGTGTGGGGTTCGCCAAGCCAGCCACGCACTAATAGATTGCTGGGCTGATTGAATATAGCTAAATACCCATATCCCTGCCAAATCCAATCTAGGCACAGTATACTAATGTAGTATATCTATCCTCACTAACACAAGTGATAAATTAACCATACATATTAGCTTGTCTGCCTCCAGATTATAAATAGAACACCTGAACAGGTGTCTATAATAGTTGCTGAATAAGGGGAAAAAATCCCTTAGTTGCCGCTAGTAATTACTAGCAGCTACTAGTTTAGTAGATACCAAACCTTGCTGTACACTGATATTTTTAAATAAAAAATTTTCTTCATTACACTTACGTTTTAAGAATGATTAAATAAAGATACATATTTTAATATTAGGTAGATACCCCTAAAGGGATTTTTTTGGTCTGTAGACCGTTAAGTATATGGACTACAATCATGGTGTAGAAATATATGAAAGAAGATCAAAAGAAATGGGAGGCCCCCAAGCTAAATTTCAAGTGTCATAGTAAAGGGTCTGAATACTTATGTCCATGCAAAATAAAAAAATTTCCTTTTTAATACATTTTCAAACATTTTTAAAATTCTGTTTTCACTTTCTCATTAAGAGGGACTGAGTAAACATTAATGGGGAAAACCTGATTTATTAATTTGATTTATTCATTTGAGCACTGCTTTGTATCACCCCCTGTGCTTTGCACACTCCCCTTGATTCACAAGTTTAGATATCAGCATGCAGAGCTGTGTCCTAGAATTTACTTATCATATCCTCTATGTACTATAGCGTTACCACACTGAGATATGCTCAGAAAGCTAATATACTTTACTGCTTTATTCATAAGCACAATATATGATTATAGATACCAGTATTACTGTATGTATTAGCTTATAAGCATATAAAATGTTTCTCTATGTGATAATGCTATAGCTTGGTGCTAAGTGCTTGGTTTTGCATGTAGAGATCCCAGGTTTGAATCTCGGTAGAGACTTCAAGATTTTTTCTTTTTTTCCCGATTTTTTTTTTTTCTGGAGCCAGCAGCACAGATATCCGGGCTTCTCCTTCCAGGAACAGTATGGCCAGATCCACTTCATTAGCCTGTGGGACCCCATATAAGCGAGCTGCAGATTTTAGTATATCTGCCCATTCTGTCAGTGGCATGGTTGAGCCATTGTATATGGGTACTCTTCCTGTACTTGTCATCATAGGGAATAACATTGTAGATATATATGGGCTTGCCACCATATTTGCATGTAATTTCTATATATCCTGTTCGTGACGCCAAAATGTAAGGATGACACAACTAGGCAGATTTTACACAACTTTACTTCAGTAATGAAATATACAAGTCTTACATAGTTTTAAAAACGGCTTTAAAAATGTAGAATATTTGTTGTGGGAGAAACCCTTTAAAGTAAACCGTAAGGAAAATATATGACCATGATATGAACATGAAGTCTTAAATGTGTTAAATACCAAAATATATTAGGCACAGGACTAACTAGTTAAAACTTCTGTTGAAAAAAATTATCTTTATTTGCCCCATGTGAATAAGGCCACAAAGGGGTGGGTTTATGCTAACTTGCTTAAAAAGGCAGTCTTTTTGGGCATGATTTGGTTTTCCAATATTGGTAACCAGAGGCGGACTGGGAACCTGAAGTGGCCCTGGAAAAAATACTAAAAGTGGCCCTGTTTTGTAGTCTGGTCCAAATTGATGGCAGAGCCAGCAATACCGTATTGTGGCACATTATACTACCCCCAACAGAGCCAAATACCACAGTCCATCACAAAATACTACCAGCAGCACAAAATACATCCCCAAAAACTTTCACTGGCCAGCAAAGAGGAAGGCTCAGGCGGCCCCCTGGGCATCGGCCCAAAGGGAAACTTCCCTGTAAGGTCTATGGCCAATCTGCCCCTGTTGGTAACTATGTATGGGGCATTAGTTATATAAATGTGGTAGACTTGCTGCAGTATAAAATTAAAAGAGATTTCCTATCCATAAGTTATTAATATTAAAATATTGGAAAACTACTATAAGTGCTATGGATTGATTGGCTTGCTGTTTTGAGGACATATATAACTTGTTTCATTTCTCTTAAAGGGGTTATCCAATCCTAAAAAAACTCTTTCCCCCCCCCCATATGCAGGGCCCCCCATGCTGAATATACTTACCCGGGTCCCCGCTCCCTGCGCCACTCCTGGTTCCCTCACTACCGCTGCTGCTTCTCCCCGACACCGGATGTTTTCATCCATGCACAGGGAGAAGCAGCAGCAGCAGTGCGGGGACCAGGAGCGACGCAGGGAGCGGGGACCCGGGTAAGTATATTCAGCATGGGGGGGGGGGGAGTTTTTTGTATGATTGGATAACCCCTTTAAGAAAACTGATATCTGTTCAAAAGACAATGCCCATTTCCTAACAAGGTGCTATTAAAGGGGTTGTCTGGGAATAATGAATTTGTATTTAATGCCTGCCTCTGTAAACAGAAGATTCATATTAAGGGCTCTTTCACACCTGCGTTCTTGTCTTCCGGCATAGAGTTCCGTCGTCGGGGGCTCTATGCCGGAAGAATCCTGTTCAGGATTATCCCAATGCATTCTGAATGGAGTGAAATCCGTTCAGGATGCATCAGGATGTCTTCAGTTCCGGAACGGAACGTTTTTTGGCCGGAGAAAATACCGCAGCATGCTGCGCTTTTTGCTCCGGCCAAAAATCCGGAACACTTGCCGCAAGGCCGGATCCGGAATTAATGCCCATTGAAAGGCATTGATCCGGATCCGGCCTTAAGCTAAACGTCGTTTCGGCGCATTGCCGGAGCCGACATTTAGCTTTTTCTGAATGGTTACCATGGCTGCCGGGACGCTAAAGTCCTGGCAGCCATGATAAAGTGTAGTGGGGAGCGGGGGAGCAGTGTACTTACCGTCCGTGCGGCTCCTGGGGCACTTCAGAGTGACGTCAGGGCGCCCCAAGCGCATGGATCATGTGATCGCATTGGACACGTCATCCATACGCATGGGGCGCTCTGACGTCACTCTGGAGCGCCCCGGGAGCCGCACGGACTGTAAGTATACTGCTCCCCGGCTCCCCGCTCCTACTATGGCAACCAGGACTTTAATAGCGTCCTGGGTGCCATAGTAACACTGAAAGCATTTTGAAGACGGTTCTGTCTTCAAATGCTTTCAGTACACTTGCGTTTTTCCGGATCCGGAGTGTAATTCCGGCAAGTGGAGTGCACGCCTGATCCGGACAACGCAAGTGTGAAAGAGGCCTTACCTGCTCCCTGCCACTCTGCTCCTCCGCGCTGCCTCCTCTGTGTCCATGTTCAGATCCCCAGTGCTGCATAGGCATGGTCACATGCTCCACTGCAGCCAATAATCGGATGTACACACTGTGGGGACTGGAACATGAACACAGCGGAAAACACCTCTAAGCTGGTACCGATACACATGCACGGTTGGCAGCTTATGTTCCCTGAGACCAAAAAGCGCATGTTAAAGGGAGTCTGTCACCTACATAACATATTTTAAACTGATTATATAGCTCTGTGGGAGGCAGATACATAACACTGATGTTACCCGGGGTTTAGTTTTTCAGAGTCTCCATAGTGCCAAAAAAGTTTTAAAGATATGCAAATTACCTATCGCAAGTGCCCAGTGGCGGCAAGTGTGCTGCAAGTGCTCCCCGCCTTACTGGCGCCTGACTCCTCCCCTATGTACCGTAGGCCTGTATCCTTGCGGCGTCATTCTTGTCTCCATTCATAATCCAGCACCTGTGCGCTTCACCGCTGGGCCCAGTACATTGCCCACTGTGGGCAGAGGCATACTGATATACAGTGCGCATGTGCCAGTTACTGGTTACTTAACAGGAGCTGGATTATGGACATTACAGAGGGGAGGAGTCGGGCACAAGTAAGGCGGGAGCACTGGGCACTTGCAGCACACTCACTGCCCCTGGGCACTTGCGATGGGTAATTTGCATATCTTTAAAACTTTGTTTTTGGCACTTTAGAGACTCTGAAACACTAAACTCGGGCACCATCAGTGTTATGGATCTGCCTCCCACAGAGCTATAAAATCATTTTAAAACATGTTATGTAGGTGACAGACCTTTAAAATCCAGTAGCCTGATACTTCTTTCCCCTAATATCTGCTATTGGGGGAAAGTGTGGACACCAACATGCATAAGATCTGACATTTATCTAATGTGTATTGCCAGCTTAAAGGGTTTATGTCATCAGAAAAATCGTAATATATGTCAGCAGAACATAACTATGATTTTTAACTCCCTGCCTGCCGCCGTTACCTCAAAATAAAGACTTTTATAATATGCTAATGAGCCTCTAGGTGCTACTGGGGCGTTGCTGCAGCACCTAGAGGCTCAGTCTTCTCACCCTTTGGCACGCTCATGTCCAGTTGATTGACGTCCTAGTTCTCCTCAGTGCCCCGTAAATCCTGCGCCTGCGCTGCCCCGTTTAGTATTCGGTGCAGGCGCAGTGAGTGAAGGATGCTCTCCTGCTGCCGGCTTCACTCACTGCGCCTGCGCCGAATACTAAACGGGGCGGCGCAGTGGTGGGATTTTACGGGACACTAAGGAGCACTAGGAAGTCAATCAACTGGACATGGACGTGCCAAAAGGTGAGAAGCCCGAGCCTCCAGGTGCTGTAGCAACACCCCAGTACACCTAGAGGCTCATTGGCATATTATAAAAGTCTTTATTTTGAGGGAACGGCGGCAGGCAGGGAGTTAAAAATCATACAGTTATGTTCTGCTGACATTAGCACATCGCTAATGTCAGCCAAATACAGTACAGACCAAAAGTTTGGACACACCTTCTCATTCAAAGAGTTTTCTTTATTTTCATGACTATGAACGCATCAAAACTATCAATTAACACATGTGGAATTATATACATAACAAACAAGTGTGAAACAACTGAAAATATGTCATATTCTAGGTTCTTCATAGTAGCCACCTTTTGCTTTGATTACTGCTTTGCACACTCTTGGCATTCTCTTGATGAGCTTCAAGAGGTAGTCCCCTGAAATGGTCTTCCAACAGTCTTGAAGGAGTTCCCAGAGATGCTTAGCACTTGTTGGCCCTTTTGCCTTCACTCTGCGGTCCAGCTCACCCCAAACCATCTCGATTGGGTTCAGGTCCGGTGACTGTGGAGGCCAGGTCATCTGGCGCAGCACCCCATCACTCTCCTTCATGGTCAAATAGCCCTTACTTTCAAAGTTTTCCCAATTTTTCGGCTGACTGACTGACCTTCATTTCTTAAAGTAATGATGGCCACTCGTTTTTCTTTACTTAGCTGCTTTTTTCTTGCCATAATACAAATTCTAACAGTCTATTCATTAGGACTATCACCTGTGTATCCACCTGACTTCTCCTCAACGCAACTGATGGTCCCAACCCCATTTATAAGGCAAGAAATCCCACTTATTAAACCTGACAGGGCACACCTGTGAAGTGAAAACCATTTTAGGGAACTACCTCTGATAACCCGGAACAGGATGGTGATCGGTGGTGTGATTTTACCCAACCAATCACCATCCTGCGATCCTGAGTGGTGATGGTGACATCACCTCTCAGGATCGCTTCTGATTGGTAGGAGGGCGGGCCGGCGGCACTTTCAAATGATAGCAGCGCTCTTCTCCTCCTCCTTTGGTGTCCGGAGCCCGAGGAGAGAGAGCGTTGCTGCTGCACATGCGATCTGTCCCCTAGCACCCATCCTTGCCCCCAGGACCCGATCTGTGCCCCAGCACCCCCATCTTTACCATCAGGTAATTAGGTAAAGTATAGGGAAAGGTTGGGTTAGGCCGGGATATAAAAGGGAAAGTTAGTGGTAAAAAAAAGTTTGGTTGCATCACACTAAGTAGGGTGTCTGGGGTCCACAGCACAGCTGTGTGACCCTAGACCCCCCCAGGGGTGCTGCTGCTCATCTAGTGATGAGGATGAGCCCCCAAGGCGGCGGAGGTGCCGCCAGGCGGAGCAAGGGGATCGCCATGCTAGGGACCCTGTGCCCCACACTAGTACGAGCAGCTCTGGGGCTGGTACTAGTTTTCCGGCCCACCAGTTACATCCACCGGAGCACCCTGCCGGTGAACCTGTCTGCTGTACCCCAGAGCGATATGAGCCCGTGATTCCTGATTTTGTAGGCCAATCAGGAATCCAGATTTCCACAGTGGGCTACACTGAATATGACTTTTTTAGTCATTTTTTCAGTGACCCACTGGTAAATCTGATGGTGGAGCAGATGAACCTGTACGCCCAACAGTTCGTTGCTCAACACCCGGGCTCCTTTTTGGCCAGGCCCGGTGGCTGGACGCCGGTCAGTGCAGCCGAGATGAGGACATTTTGGGGCCTCGTGCTGCATATGGGCCTGGTCAAGAAACCTAGTGTCAGGCATTACTGGAGTGGGGACGTCCTCTACCAGGCCCCAATTTACAGTACGGTCATGACACTCTCCCGGTTTGAGGCCATCCGGAAATGTCTGCATTATTCAGATAATGCCGCATGTCCCCCCCCCAAGGTGATCCTGCCTATGACCGTCTGTATAAGATACGGCCGGTCATCGATCATTTTGGGGACAAATTTGTACAGGCCTATGTACCTGGAAGGGAGGTCCCGATTGATGAGTCTCTCATTGTGTTGAAGGGGAGACTCATTTTCCGCCAGTATGTTCCCTCCAAGCGGGCGAGGTATGGCGTGAAGCTATACAAACTTTGTAAGAGTACCTCAGGGTACACTTACAAGTATCGTGTATACGAGGGGCGAGATTCCCGTATTCAACCCCTAGAATGTCCCCCCACTCTGGGTGTTAGCGGGAAACTTGTGTGGGACCTTATGTACCCACTGCTAGATAAGGGTTACCACCTTTACGTGGATAACTTTTTTACTAGTATCCCCTTGTTCCAGTCCCTTGCCGCCAGATCCACGTCCGCTTGTGGGACCTTGCGGAAAAATCAACGCGGCTTCCCTGCCCACCCCCTCCAGGTACCTATCCCCAGGGATGTGACCCGTGCCCTTACCAGTGAAAACCTGTTGCTGGTCAGATATAAGGACAAGAGGGATGTCCTTATACTGTCCACAATTCATGGTAACGGCATCACCCCTGTCCCTGTGCGAGGTACCGCGGCAACGGTCTTCAAGCCCGATTGTATCGTCGACTACAATCGGTATATGGGAGGAGTTGATCTCTCTGATCAAGTCCTCAAGCCATATTACGCTATGCGCAAAACCCGTGCATGGTACAAAAAAGTTGCGGTCTACTTGGTGCAGGTTGCCTTGTTACAACTCTTTTGTACTATCCCAAAGCGCTGGCAACACAGGGACATTCCTTCAGTTCTATGAGGCAGTCCTCAAGGCCCTGATCTTTTCGGACCGGGAAAGAGCAGGCCGGAGTACCTCGGGAACTGGAGGCGCCCGGATCGTCCCTGGCCAACACTTTCCAGGTGTGGTCCCCCATACTGGAAAAAAGGGGCGAACCCAAAAAAAGTGCAGAGTGTGTCGCAGGAGGGGGATACAGAAGGACACCACTACTCAGTGCGACACGTGCCCCGATCATCCGGGCCTCTGCATTGACGGTTGCTTCAGGGAGTACCACACTTCCATGGAGTACTAAATTTATATCCCAATTTAGCCACTGACATCGGATAAAAAAAACTTGTTCTCAGACTTGAGACACCCAAAAAAACTAAAATAATTTAAAAAAAAGTATACAAATTAGGTATCGCTGCGTCGGTAAAAATCTCCTCTATAAAAATACCCCATGACCTAACCCCCCAGATTAACACGGTCCAAAAAAAAAAACGGTGCAAAAAAAGAACTTTTTTTGTCACCTTACGTAAAAAAATTTTTAATAGCAAGCGATCAAAAAGTCATATAGCCCCCAAAATAGTGCCAATAAAAAAGTCCTCTCGTCGCGCAAAAAATAAGCCCCTACATAAGATAATCGGCTAAAAAACAAAAAAAGAAATGACTCAGACTTTAGAGATACAAAAACATTTTTTTTGTATCAAAAAGGATAATATAGTCTAAAACCTAAATAATTGTAAAAAAGTAGACTTATTAGGTATCGCCGCGTCTGTAAGAATCTCCTCTATAAAAAAAACCCCATGACCTAACCCCCCAGATTAACACGGTCAAAAAAAAAAGGTGCCAAAACAGCTATTTTTGGCACTTTTCCATTTGAATCAGTTTTTTCCGGTAACAAAGCAAAGGTTAACAACCAAACAAAACTTAATATTTATTACCCTGATACTGCAGTTTACAGAAACGCCACATTTGTGGTCGTTAACTGCTGTATCACTAAAAGGCAGGGCGCAAAAGGAAAGGACCAACATGGTATCTGGAAGGCCGATTTTGATGGCCTTTTTTATTGACACCATGTCCCTTTTGAAGCCCCCCTGATGCCCCCCTAGAGTAAAAACTCCACAAAAGTGACCCCATCTAAGAAACTACACGCCTCAAGGTATTCAAAACTGATTTTACAAACTTTATTAACCCTTTAGGTATTCCTCAACAGTTAATTACAAATGGAGATGAAATTTCAGAATTTCAATTTTTGGTAACCTTACCTCACAAAAATGTAATATAGAGCTACCAAAAATCATATGTACCCTAAAAATAATCCCAAGAAAACTGCCACCTTATCCCGTAGTTTCCAAAATGGGGTCACTTTTAGGGAGTTTCTACTCCAGGGGGGTTGAAACAGGACACGGTGTAAATAAACCGGTCCATAAAAATCAGCCCTCCAAAAACCAAACGGCGCACCTTTCCCTCTACGCCCCGCTGTGTGGCCGTACAGTAGTGTACAGCCACATATGGGGTGTTTCTGTAAATGGCAGAGTCAGGGCAATAAAGATACAGTCTTGTTTGGCTGTTAACCCTTGCTTTGTTAGTGGAAAAAATGGGTTAAAATGGAAAATTAGGCAAAAAAAAGAAATGTTCAAATTTCATCCCCATTTGCCAATAACTCTTGTGCATCACCTGAAGGGTTAACGACATTTGTAAAATCTGTTTTGAATAGCTTGAGGGGTGTAGTCTCTTATATGGGGTCACTTTTAGGGAGTTTCTACTCCAGGGGTGCATCAGGGGGGTTGAAACAGGACACGGTGTAAATAAACCGGTCCATAAAAATCAGCCCTCCAAAAACCAAACGGCGCACCTTTCCCTCTACGCCCCGCTGTGTGGCCGTACAGTAGTGTACGGCCACATATTGGGTGTTTCTGTAAACGGCAGAGTCAGGGCAATAAAGATACAGTCTTGTTTGGCTGTTAACCCTTGCTTTGTTAGTGGAAAAAATGGGTTAAAATGGAAAATTAGGCAAAAAAATGAAATTTTCAAATTTCATCCCCATTTGCCAATAACTCTTGTGCAACACCTAAAGGGTTAACAAAGTTTGTTCAGTTTTGAATACCTTGAGGTGTGTAGTTTCTAGAATGGGGTCATTTTTGGGTGGTTTCTATTATATAAGCCTCACAAAGTGACTTCAGACCTGAACTGGTCCCTAAAAATTGGGTTTTTGAAAATTTCGGAAAAATTTCAAGGTTTGCTTCCAAACTTCTAAGCCTTGTAACATCCCCAAAAATAAAATATCATTCCCAAAATGATCCAAACATGAAGTAGACATTTGGGAAATGTAAAGTAATAACTATGTTTGGAGGTATTACTATGTATTATAGAAGTAGAGAAATTGAAACTTGGAAATTTGCTATTTTTTACAAATTTTTGGTAAATTTGGTATTTTTTATAAATAAAAATGATTTTTTTTTTTACTTCATTTTACCAGTGTCATGAAGTACAATATGTGACGAAAAAACAATCTCAGAATGGCCTGGATAAGTCAAAGCGTTTTAAAATTATCAGCACTTAAAGTGACACTGGTCAGATTTGCAAAAAATGGCCTGGTCCTTAAGATGAAATAAGGCTGTGTCCTTAAGGAGTTAAAGGGGTTCTCTGGGCTCTTCTATGATCTATCCTCAGGATAGGTTGTGAATATCAGATCGGCGGGGGTCTGACACCCGGCACCCCCGCCGATCAGCTGTTGGGGGAGACGGTGCATGCAGCGTGCACGTGCCGTCTCCCTTCTCTCTTCCTGTTCACCACTGCTGTCTATGGCAAAGCAGCAGCAGAGCAGGAAGAGAGAAGGGAGATGGCATGTGCACACTGATAGGAGAACCGGGAGAACCCCTTTAAGAAGCACTAGGTGTTGGTTGAGGGACTACATAATGCAGATCGTGGATGTTTATCTGAAATCCCAGTACAGTAAGGTATTCTTCTAACACAGCACAGAACTTAGACTGCAGTTCTCTTTAACCTGTGACTCTCCAGTTGTGAAACTACAACTCTCAGCATGCCTACAAAAGTCTCTGGCAGGTATGAATTGCTAGGAGTGGGAGTTGCACAAACTGTAGTGACACGTTGTAGGCCATTGACATACTGTATGAAAATCTTGACTAAGGGCTCTTTCACACTTGCGTTGTCCGGATCCGGCGTGTACTCCATTTGCCGGAATTACACGCCGGATCCGGAAAAACGCAAGTGAACTGAAAGCATTTGAAGACGGATCCGTCTTCAAAATGCGTTCAGTGTTACTATGGCACCCAGGACGCTATTAAAGTCCTGGTTGCCATAGTAGTAGTGGGGAGCGGGGGAGCAGTATACTTACAGTCCGTGCGGCTCCCGGGGCGCTCCAGAATGACGTCAGCGCGCCCCATGCGCATGGATGACGTGTCCATGCGATTACGTCATCCATGCGCGTGGGGCGCCCTGACGTCACTCTGGAGCGCCCGGGAAGCCGCACGGACGGTAAGTATACTGCTCCCCCGCTCCCCACTACACTTTACCATGGCAGACAGGACTTTAGCGTCTTGGCAGCCATGGTAACCATTCAGAAAAAGCTAAACGTCGGATCCGGCAATGCGCCGGAACGACGTTTAGCTTAAGGCCGGATCCGGATTAATGCCTTTCAATGGGCATTAATTCCGGATCCGGCCTTGCGGCAAGTGTTCAGGATTTTTGGCCGGAGCAAAAAGCGCAGCATGCTGCGGTATTTTCTTCGGCCAAAAAACGTTCCGGTCCGGAACTGAAGACATCCTGATGCATCCTGAACGGATTTCTCTCCATTCAGAATGTATTAGGATAAAACTGATCAGGATTCTTCCGGCATAGAGCCCCGACGACGGAACTCTATGCCGGAACAAAACAACGCAAGTGTGAAAGAGCCCTAATGCAGCAAGTATGCTAAGGATTTTCCACCAAAGAAAATACATAGCGGATCTGCTGATAATCCACAGTAGATTTTGCTGCAGTTTTTGGTACTTAGGGCTCATGCACACGAATGTATTTTCTTTCCATGTCCGTTCCGTTTCATTTGTTGATCCGTTTTTTGCGGACCACAAAATACATACGGTCGTGTGCATGAGCCCTAAAGATGAATTCTACAGAAAATATCTGCACACATAAATTGACATTATGTGGATTTAAAATCCACACCGAATGTCAAGTTATGTGTGGATTTTAATACGGACAGGACATTCTTCTGCAGTGTGTGAATTTTTTTTTTTAAATGGAAGAATTAGAGCCACCATGAGGACAACCAACACTATCCTTTGAATTCTAAATATATTTCCAATAAAAAATTGATATGCCTGTCTTCAACTGGATATAAAAACACATTTAGGCCTCATGCACACGACCGTTCCTTTTTTTGCGGTCCGCAAACCACGGATCCGCAAAAAACAGAAGCCGCCCGTGTGCCTTCCGCAATTTGCGGAACGGGCGGCCCATTGTAGAAATGCCTTTTCTTGTCCGCAAAACGGACAAGAATAGAACATGCTATATTTTTTTTGCGGGGCCACGGAACGGAGCAACGGATGCGGACAGCAAACGGAGTGCTGTCCGCATCTTTTGCGGCCCCATTGAAGTAAATGGGTCCGCACAACAACGGTCGTGTGCATGAGGCCTTACATTTATACTTTGAAGCAAACAAATCCATTAAAACCACCTAATGGATGGATACCATGACAAAAGGGTAGTAACTAGACTATCTATCCTTTAGAAGCTGTCAGCATTGTTGACCTTATGAAAAGTGTTTTAGTTATGAGCAACTTCATTTCCTTCTATGCTTGTTAATTCTAAAGACCTTGAAGGTCCCGTATTCCGTCCTTATGTGCTTTATGTGGTCTTTCCTCAACAGTCAATAGAATTAATGTATATGGAAAAAGTGTTCTGGCTTCAAATAGTTTCTGCTTCAGATGAGTGACTTTTAGATTGAATGCATAAAGGTCAGTGTAACTCCAATACTGTATAATAATGTGAAATTAATCTTTTCAGACCATGATTATTCCGAAAACACGCCGGTTATAGAACCAGGATTTATTCTGAACATATTATTCTCAATAATATATTTTCAGAGCGCACACACACAGATGAACAAAAATTTCTTGAACTTTGTTTTGTGCCCAGTTTGCCAATTCTTTCCAAAAATTCCATGCAATTGGGTACGAATTAATTCTACTCAAAAGTGCTCCAATTGACCTGAAAATTGGTATATGACACAGGTCTCCCAACCTCCATATTTTTTTCTGTCTTTCTTTTTTACGTTGTTTTTCTAATTTTTGCTGCCCTATTTTAGGCTCTTTAATGCAATGACAGCAATACCAAATAATTTCAGAGTGACACTAACATATATAGCTATGGGTAAATGCATAGTTGATTATGTTAACAGTGTGTTTAAAAACCATGGCATTTATGCTTTAAAAACGTTTTTAAAAAAATTGTACCATATTGGGGGAAGATGGTGTTCAGTGTTATCGCCAAAAAAACAAGGACAATGCCTGCTGATGTTTATATATACACATAAGTGTTAATTGTCAGAAGAAGTGTGTCTTGTTAAAAACAAGCCTTGAAAAATTGTCACTTATTTTTGGGAACAGCAGCAGTACAGTGTGCATGTGGAGAGGTCAAGGTAAAATGTAAGGTTTGCAGGGGTAAGAGTGGTGTGTGTGACAGCAATAGCAGCAAAGCATGGAACAGACAAGGCAGATGTGTGCGCGGTTGTGTAGAAGTAATAAAAGTAGTAGTAGCGGGGGCTGGGTAGGAGTAATAGTAGTGGCAGAAGGGGGAGGAGTAGCTGTGGCGATAGCAGCAGCCATACAGTATGTAGAATGATAGTAGGCAGGCAGACAGCGGCAATTACGTCATGGGATGATTAAATAGCCACTCTCTGCAATGGCAGACCTATTCAACAGCCTTAGCCGGACATGTGTGAAAATCCTCACGGATCCAGCAAAAGCAAAGTTCCAATCTGCTTGCCCAGAAGTCGATGGGGTCAGGAAACATGGGTATGTGCCAAGGAAAGGCTCCAGTCCAAGTATGACTGGAGTGGCACATCAAACTGCTCCATCATGTTAATGATACTGAACAGGTTGTGGCTTCTGCTATTTGTGGTAGCGAAAATTGCAGGAGATGGTAAGAGGAGAGGGGCCTTCTAGTGAGGGTCTAAAAGCATTGCTATCCAGTAATAATCGGACTGCTTGATGTTAACAATACACTAGTCAGTAAGTAAGCAAGCGAGCATATTTATTAATTTATTTTACTCACTTATTAGACATATACAGCAGTGCTTTACAGACATTATCATCACTTGCTGTCTCCAGTGGAGCTCAAAATCCAAATTCCCTATCATTATGTCTTTGGAGTGTGGGAGAAAACCCATGCAAACATGTTGAGAACATACAAACTCCATGCAGATGTTGTCCTTGGTCGGATTCAAGCATACTGTCCATGCTCACTAGTGTGCCTGAAGATACAGTTCTTTCCAGCTTTTGCCCCCACTTTGATGAATCATCATCATCGCCTGTGTCGTCATCATCATCAGCATTGTGCTCCTCCACCACGACTCCTCCTCCAGTAGTAGCTCATCACCTTTATCCTTCTCCATTGGACTGTCCATGTGGGTCCCCAACAGCTACAGGTCAGCCAGCAAGATGCTTTTCTTAGTTCACCATCCCTTGTTGCATTAGCACAAGCATCTGCTTGAAGGCTTAAATTACATGTGCAGATTCTGCAGGAGATTGTCGGGAAAGGAAGCACTCCTTCCCGGCAATTGCCTGCTCGTTAGTGGAGGAGACCACTGCACTTATATGCAACAATCTACTCCACAGTATGGGAGGGGTGATCTCTAATGCCATCACTCATCCCCATACTGAATAATTGTTTGATTAGACAGCACGATCTGCCGCTGGAAAACAATTACTTTTTATGCACGCTAAAAGATTCAGATTGCCCTATTGCGTTTGCTCTTTCATCAGGTAATAGGCATCAGTATTACACTGCCATAATAACACTCGTGATCTGGCTGAGAATTGGCCAGTGTAGTATAAGGCCTCTTTCACACTTGCGTTGTCCGGATCCGGCGTGTACTCCACTTGCCGGAATTACACTCCGGATCCGGAAAAACGCAAGTGTACTGAAAGCATTTGAAGACGGAACCGTCTTCCAAATGCGTTCAGTGTTACTATGGCACCCAGGACGCTATTAAAGTCCTGGTTGCCATAGTAGTAGTGGGGAGCGGGGGAGCGGTATACTTACAGTCCGTGCGGCTCCCCGGGCGCTCCAGAATGACGTCAGAGCGCCCCATGCGCATGGATGACGTGATCCATGTGATCACATGATCCATGCGCTTGGGGCGCCCTGACGTCACTCTGGAGCGCCCGGGGAGCCGCACGGACGGTAAGTACACTGCTCCCCGCTCCCCACTACACTTTACCATGGCTGCCAGGACTTTAGCGTCCCGGCAGCCATGGTAACCACTCTGAAAAAGCTAAATGTCGGATGCGGCAATGCGCCGAAACGACGTTTAGCTTAAGGCCGGATCCGGATCAATGCCTTTCAATGGGCATTAATTCCGGATCCGGCCTTGCGGCAAGTGTTCCGGATTTTTGGCCGGAGCAAAAAGCGCAGCATGCTGCGGTATTTTCTCCGGCCAAAAAACGTTCCGTTCCGGAACTGAAGACATCCTGATGCATCCTGAACGGATTTCTCTCCATTCAGAATGCATTAGGATAATCCTGATCAGGATTCTTCCGGCATAGAGCCCCGACGACGGAACTCTATGCCGGAAGACAACAACGCAGGTGTGAAAGAGCCCTAAGCCTAAGATAAATCGGGGATAACATCGTTGGTGCAGCAATTGTCCCTACTCACAAATCTGCTGGCCCCTTTGAAGGGCCTGTGCACACAATACTTGTCTCTGATGAGCTGCCACTGCATGACCTCAAAACAACACATGCTTCTTGCTGTGGTGGTCTGGTGCATGATGAAATTATTCACTGTCTTACGTTGCTTGTGCAGATTCTCCGATATATGCAAGGTGGAATTCTAGCGAGTTGAAATGTTGCAGATCAAATAGTGCAATGGCAGACAATCCTGTCACTGCAAGTCCAGGATGGAGTTCCTTGACACATAAGAATGGCTAAAAAGCAAGGACAGTCTAGAGGACATGGCCAGCACGTTCTGCAAATCATGACATCATCTCAAAAACATTGTATTACTAAATTTATCACATGCGCAATGCAAGGAGCATGTGTTATTTCCTGCAAATGCAGCACAGCCACAATGTTCCTTCCATTGTCGCTGACCACCTTCCTTAGCTGGAGTTGGCGGGGAGAAACTGGGATGTTTGCTGCTTGATACACTTTATTAACTGATCATTTCTGTGGCTAATCTCGCCCAGGCTCATCAGCTCTAAGACAGCAAAGCAATGCTGGCCGACTTTACACATCAGAGGGACGGGGATGAATGAATGTGGCACATCTTTAGACTGCTTGTCTAAATCTGCACTATTGTGTTAACTCTTTGAAATCATAATTGTGCATGTTGTTTTCTATTTCCCGTTGTATACATCCTATTTCTATTTGCTTACATGTGTTTTCCTTTGGGTTTTCTAGTGATGACATTTTAAAGGTCTGGTAACAGTTTTTGAGGGTAAGCTTATCAACTATGAGAGATTTGATGTTAAACAAATCACTTAAAATGTATCTTCCTGATGTGCAAAGCAGGAAGTTCTAAGAACATAAGAGAATATTGATTTCTAAAAATAAAATCCATTTAGTTTGGATGGGTCAAATACTTAATGAAAATTGTTTGGGTTAAAAAAAATACATATCTAAACCTCATAAATGATATGCAGAAGAGGGTGACCAAGGTAATTAAGAGAATGAGTAGTTTTCAGTACCAAAACAAGTTATTAAACTTGGGGTTATTCAATTTGGAAAAAAGAATGCTTAGAGGACATCTAAAGTAATTACACATACTTGAATGAATGTTCAGAGATCTATCAAATGATCACGCTTTAGGGCCCCTAAAATGCCAGGGCAGTATAAATACCCCACAAGTGACCCCATTTTGGAAAGAAGACACCCCAAGGTATTCCGTGAGGGGCATGGCGAGTTCCTAGAATATTTTTTTTTTTGGCACAAGTTAGCGGAAAATGATTATTTTTTCTTTTTTTTTCTTACAAAGTCTCATATTCCACTAACTTGTGACAAAAAATTTTTTTTTACATGAACTCGCCATGCCCCTCACGAAATACCTTGGGGTGTCTTCTTTCCAAAATAAGGGTCACTTGTGGGGTATTTATACTGCCCTGGCATTTTAGGGAACCTAAAGCGTGAGAAGTAGTTTGGAATCCAAATGCGTAAAAAATGCCCTGTGAAATCGGAAAGATACTCATTGGAATTTGGACCCTTTTGCGCACCTAGGCTGCAAAAAGTGTCACACATGTGGTATCGCCATACTCAGGAGAAGTAGGGCAATGTGTTTTGGGGTGTATTTTTACATATACCCATGCTGGGTGAGATAAATATCTCTGTAAAAGACAACTTTTCCCATTTTTTTATACAAAGTTGTCATTTTACAAAGATATTTCTCTCACCCAGCATGGGTATATGTAAAAAGACACCCCAAAACACATTGCCCTACTTCTCCTGAGTACGGCGATACCACATGTGTGACACTTTTTTGCAGACTAGGTGCGCAAAGGGGCCCAAATTCCAATGAGTACCTTTTAGGAGGGCATTTTTAGACATTTGGATTCCAGACTTCTTCTCACGCTTTAGGGCCCCTAAAAATGCCAGGGCAGTATAAATACCCCACATGTAACCCCATTTTGGAAAGAAGACACCCCAAGGTATTCCGTGAGGGGCATGGCGAGTTCATAGAAGATTTTTTTTTTGCCACAAGTTAGCGGAAGTTGATTTTTTTGTTTGTTTATTCTCACAAAGTCTCCCTTTCCGCTAACTTGGGACAAAAAGTTAAATCTTTCATGGACTCAATATGCCCCTCAGCGAATACCTTGGGGTGTCTTCTTTCCAAAATGGGGTCATTTGTGGGGTGTTTGTACTGCCCTGGCATTTGAGGGTCTCCACAATCATTACATGTATTGCCAGCATTAGGAGTTTCTTCTATTCTCCTTATATTGAGCATACGGGTAATGAGATATTTTTTTTTCGTTCAGCCTCTGGGCTGAAAGAAAAAATGAACGGCACAGATTTCTTCATTCGCATCGATCAATGTGGATGAAAAAATCTCTGCCAAAAAAAAAAAGGAGGGGAAAGGCGTCTGCCAGGACATAGGAGCTCCGCCCAACATCCAAACCCACTCAGCCTGTATGCCCTGGCAAAGCCGATTTCTCCATTCACATCAATCGATGTGAATGAATAAATCATTGCCGGATTAACATTAACTTTATATAACATTTGAAACAGAACATTAACTTTTATAAACTTTATTGAACTTTTGGAACATTACCTTTTTTGCTTACCTGTGATTTATTTTTATTTTTTTACCTTTATAGGACAAACCTCTCCTTCCCCATGGGACAATGTGCAAATCGCCCAGAGATGTGGCGAAGTGCATTATGCACGTTGTCCCAGGTGAAAGGAGAGGTTTGTAGCAGCTGTGTGTGAAAGGGCCCTAAGACACCTGTGTGCCTGTCCTGTGTCCCGCAATCCCTATACTAAGTGTACCTGTGTGTGGTACTTCCGGAAACACTCCCCTAAGCATAGGGCAGGGTGGTCAGGGCAGTCAGGACAGAAATAGCGGGTGTCACGCCTTATTCCACTCCTGCTACAGACACAACATCTTTTTCGGGGTGGTGGTTGGTCTGAGGTACCAGCAACGACATTGGGGAAATGTCGCTCGTGTAGACGGCTCACTACACTAGTGGATGGGGCCACGGAACCTCCTGGTTCTCGATGATCTCTTCCTGAAATTTGAGGAAGGATCTTGTTCTCCCAGCCTTACTGTAGAGAACAAAACTATTATATACAGCCAATTGAATTAAATATACAGACACCTTCTTATACCAGCCTCTGGTCCTGCGGGAGAGTAAATAAGGAGCCAACATCTGGTCATTGAAGTCCACCCCTCCCATGAGCAAATTATAGTCGTGGACCAAGAGGGGCTTTTCAATGACTCCAGTTGCTCGTTCAATTTGGATTGTCGTGTCTGCGTGAATGGAGGAGAGCATGTAAACGTCACGCTTGTCTCTCCATTTCACCGCGAGCAGTTCTTCGTTACACAAGGCAGCCCTCTCCCCCCTTGCAAGACGGGTGGTAACGAGCTGTTGGGGGAAGCCCCGGCGACTAGGTCGCACGGTGCCACAGCAGCCAATCTGTTCTAGAAACAAATGCCTGAAGAGGGGCACACTTGTGTAGAAATTGTCCACATAAAGGTGGTACCCCTTGCCAAATAAGGGTGACACCAAGTCCCAGACTGTCTTCCCACTGCTCCCCAGGTAGTTAGGGCAACCGACCGGCTCCAGGGTCTGATCTTTACCCTCATAGACACGAAATTTGTGCGTATAACCTGTGGCCCTTTCACAGAGCTTATACAATTTGACCCCATACCGGGCGCGCTTGCTTGGGATGTATTGTTTGAAGCCAAGGCGCCCAGTAAAATGTATCAGGGACTCGTCTATGCAGATGTTTTGCTCAGGGGTATACAAATCTGCAAATTTGGTGTTAAAGTGGTCTATGAGGGGCCAAATTTTGTGGAGCCGGTCAAAAGCTGGGTGGCCTCTGGGACGAGAGGTGCTATTATCACTAAAGTGCAGGAAACGCAGGATGGTCTCAAATCGTGTCCTGGACATGGCAGCAGAGAACATGGGCATGTGATGAATTGGGTTCATGGACCAATATGACCGCAATTCATTCTTTTTTGTCAGGCCCATGTTGAGGAGAAGGCCCAGAAAAGTTTTAAATTCGGAAACTTGGACGGGTTTCCACCGGAAAGACTGGGCATAAAAGCTTCCCGGGTTGGTGGCTATAAATTGAGTGGCATACCGGTTTGTTTCTGCCACGACTAAGTCTAAGAGCTCCGCAGTGAAGAACAGCTCAAAAACCCCCAGTGCCGATCCGATCTGAGCTGTCTCAACCCAAACTCCAGACTGGGCAGTGAAAGGGGGAACTACTGGTGCGGCTGAAGATGGGGGCTGCCAATCAGGGATTTGCCAGCACCTCAGGGACTCTACGGGCCTGTCTGGTGCTCGCCACTTCACCATGTTCTACGGCAGTGCTGGTACTAGGTCCAGGATGGGCTGCGCTGCTGGTGTATGCCTCACCCCGTAATTTGACAGCGCCAGCCCCACTCTGCTGCCCTTGAAGCGGATCCTGCGCAACCTGTGGTCTAGCAACACGGGGCCGGGTACGCCTGGTGGTATCAGGGACCTCAACCTCATCGTCCGAACTTTGGGTCAGACTGCCACTGCTTTCTACAGGTTCGTATTCTGACCCGCTGGATTCGTCAGATGAGGGTTCCCATTCCTCATCCGACTGGGTCAGAAGCCTGTAGGCCTCTTCAGAAGAATACCCCTTACTTGCCATTTGGTCAACTAAATTTAGGGGGTATTCCCTGAGAGTACCTAAGAAAAAAAGGAAGCCTGTCTTACAAATGGGAGGCTAGCGAAGTACGGGAAGCCGCTGCGATTGATAAAAAATATCAAAACTGATTTTTTTTTATCGCCGCAGCGCTTGTATAGTGATTGTGCAGTGATAAAAAAATGTAAAAAAAAATTGTCACTGCGGCGGGGCGGGCGTGGGTGAACGCACGTGTGGGCGACCGATCAGGCCTGAGCAGAGAGAGCAGCCTATGTATTATGATGAAGCAGGGAGCCAGCATTGGCTCCCTGCTTCATCATTCTTCCACAGACTCCTCCACAGACCAGAGCAGTCGATATTCTGCTGCTGCTAGGAACAAGGTAAGTATGTGGTGTTTATTTTTTGTACTTTCTATGAGGGGCACATAACAGGGCATGTTGCTGGGGCACAGCTAGGCATATTACTGGGGGAACAGCTGGGCATATTACTGGGGGGGCACAGCACTAAGCATATTACTGGGGGCATAGCTGGGCATATTACTGGGGGCACAGCACTGGGCATGATACTGGGGACACAGCTGAGAATATTACTGGGGGCACATCTGGGCATATTACTAGGGGCACATAACTGGGCATATTACTGGGGGCATAGCTGAACATATTAATGGGGGCACATAACAGGGCATATTACTGGGGCACAGCTGGGCATATTACTGGGGGCACGGCTGGGCATATTACTGTGGGCATAGCTGAACATATTTCTATGGGACACATAACTGGCCATATTATTGGGGGCACATAACTAGACATATTACTGTGGGCACAGCTGGACATATTACTGGGGGCACATAACTGGGTATATTACTGAGGCACAGCTGGGCATATTACTGGGGGCACATAACTAGAAATATTACTGGGTCACAGCTGGGCATATTATTGGAGGCACATAACTGGGCATATTACTGGGGACACAGCTAGACATATTACTGGGGGCACATAACAGGGCATATTACTGGGGGCACAACTGGGCATATTAATGGGGGCACATAACAGAGCATATTACTGGTGGCACAGCTGGGCATAATTCCATAAGGGGGCACATAACTGGGCATATTACTGGGGGCATAGCCGGGCATAATTCTGTGAGGGGCACAATGTGGGCATAAATACTGTTCGGTGGCATGACGGGGGTATAATTACTATGTGGGGGCATTAAGAGGACTGCTTGGGATTAGGTGTATAGTTATGTTTTGGGCGGAGTTGGGGCGTGGCCTAGTGAGGAAAACATTTGCTTTGCGCGCTGCAATTTTTTCCCCCTCTTTGTTCATTTAGAAAGTTGGGAGTTATGCTGTTGTGTGCGATACTGCCTGATGAGCTGTGTATCTAATCCTATCTTGTATGATACTGCCTGATGAGCTGTGTATCTAATCCTATCTTGTATGATTATGCCTACAGAACTGTGAATCTAATCCTATCTTGTATGATTCTGCCTGCAGAACTGTTTATCTAATCCTATCTTACATGATACTGTCGGCTGAAGTCTGTATATACACTCACCTAAAGAATTATTAGGAACACCATACTAATACGGTGTTGGACCCCCTTTTGCCTTCAGAACTGCCTTAATTCTACGTGACATTGATTCAACAAGGTGCTGATAGCATTCTTTAGAAATGTTGGCCCATATTGATAGGATAGCATCTTGCAGTTGATGGAGATTTGAGGGATGCACATCCAAGGCACGAAGCTCCCGTTCCACCACATCCCAAAGATGCTCTATTGGGTTGAGATCTGGTGACTGTGGGGGGCATTTTAGTACAGTGAACTCATTGTCATGTTCAAGAAACCAATTTGAAATGATTCGAGCTTTGTGACATGGTGCATTATCCTGCTGGAAGTAGCCATCAGAGGATGGATACATGTTCTCATTCTGTTTACGCCAAATTCGGACTCTACCATTGGAATGTCTCAACAGAAATCGAGACTCATCAGACCAGGCAACATTTTTCCAGTCTTCAACAGTCCAATTTTGGTGAGCTCGTGCAAATTGTAGCCTCTTTTTCCTATTTGTAGTGGAGATGAGTGGTACCCGGTGGGGTCTTCTGCTGTTGTAGCCCATCCGCCTCTAGGTTGTGCGTGTTGTGGCTTCACAAATGCTTTGCTGCATACCTCGGTTGTAACGAGTGGTTATTTCAGTCAACGTTGCTCTTCTATCAGCTTGAATCAGTCGGCCCATTCTCCTCTGACCTCTAGCATCTACAAGGCATTTTTGCCCACAGGACTGCCGCATACTGGATGTTTTTCCCTTTTCACACCATTCGTGGTAAACTCTAGAAATGGTTGTGCGTGAAAATCCCAGTAACTGAGCAGATTGTTAAATACTCAGACCGGCCCGTCTTGCACCAACAACCATGCCACGCTCAAAATTGCTTAAATCACCTTTCTTTCCCATTCTGACATTCAGTTTGGAGTTCAGGAGATTGTCTTGATCAGGACCACATCCCTAAATGCATTGAAGCAACTGCCATGTGATTGGTTGACTAGATAATTGCATTAATGAGAAATAGAACAGGTGTTCCTAATAATTCTTTAGGTGAGTGTAGATCCTCATGCAAACGACCATATCTGTTTTGTGGTCTGCAAGTTGCGCATCTGCTGCATCCGTGTGCGACCTGCATTTTTTTGCAGAGCCTTTGACTTCTATGGGTTCAAGGTCTGCATTTTGAGCACCAGAATAGGATGTTTTCTGTGTTTCGCAGAACTGACATGGATGTGAAAAACACAATGATGACATCCATGTGTTTTCCTTGTGTGTCAGTTATGCAAAACATAGAACATGTCGTATTCTGTTCCTCAAAATGCAGACCTCACCTCCATATAAGTCAAAGGCTCAACAACAAAAAATGTGGGCCGCGCACGGACGGTATCCTAATTTAGCAGATATTCAACTTGCAGACCACAAAACGGATAGGATTGTGTGCATGAGGCCTAATCCTATCTTTTTCAGCCCTGCCAGATGAAGTGTTTACCTTTGCCTATCATGTATGATACACCATGTGATACAAGTATAAAGCTTAGCCTGCTCTCCCTCACTCACTGGAAGCCATTTGGCACCAGGAGAGGTATAGGGTGGACTCTCATTGCATTTGTTGGTGGCCATTTGGCACCAGGAGTGGTGTGGAGTGGGCTCGGCATGCATATTGGTACCTGCATTCCCTGGATATAACAGAGGCCATTTTGGCACCAAAGATGATAAAAATTAAGGTGGGCCCTGCATGCATGTGGAACTTACACTCCCTGAATTGTATGGTAGCCGTCATGGCACATAACAGGTAGAATTTAGTGTTAGGTTCCCGTCTTACAGAGGTCGCCTTGACGTGTTGCAGACGGGCTCAAATAATTTTGTACAAAACGTATTTGCCAAGAATCTCTAATTTATAAGTATAGCACTAGCAATTATTATGCATTTTTGTACTTTTTTTCTTTATAGCATGTGATACGACCCTGATCAGCCCGGGGAACATCGTCCGTGTGTCACTGCTTCCCCCAGGCCGACCGCACTCTCCTAACTGAACTGACAGTAATGTATGTCCCCATAAAAGTGATATCTGCTGTGCCCCATAACAGTGTCATCCACAGTGCCCTCAGTGCCATGCACAGCCATGCACAGCATATCAATCAGTCTCTCTGGCTGATCACTATGCTGTGACCAGGGGCATACCTACAATAGCGGCAGCCCATGCGACTGCTATGGGACCCAGTCTTAATTGGGATTATCTCCTCTTCTACTGGAGGTGAAAACTTGGTCAGGACTCTACCCTCTAAAGGAACAACTTTTAGCAAATGAAGCAGTGGAAAAATGGCCAAAGGGTCATTGAAAAGGGTTTAGGCAGAAACCCTTCTGTCTTGTGGGGCCTGGTTTGATCCTTGCTATGGGGCCCTTACTTCTCTATGTATACCACCGGCTGTGACTCATACACAGTGCTTATATTGCACAGTGTATGAATCAGTACAGGCTTCATACAGAAGTCTGTACACTCAGAAGTTAGCTGGCGGTCCCGGGGCATACGCTGACGCCAGCTGTCCATACCAACTTAGAAGCAGAAGAGAAAGGACCTGCCTTACAGTGAGTGAGAAGAAGCAGGACAGAACCTTTGAGGTGTTCCAGCCAATCGATGTGCTGCACACAGGCAGCTTCACACAAACTACCAATCACTGGTAGGCAGGGAGAAGTTGGCTCCGCCTACATTGTTTCTGCCCTGAGTGAGTCTATGATGGCATTCTGTGGATGTGCAGAGCAGGTTTCTTCAGCTCCAGCACTGGAGAAGTGGCCTCCACATGTAAGGAGGAGAGGTCTGCACCATGTCAGTGCTCCAGGGGAGAGGGTGGCTGTCCAGCACTGGGGGGAGGGCGCCTCTCTCCTTCGTAATCACCTTCATTGTGTTATCTGTGGGTAGAGCTGAGGACTGCAGATGATCTTCCTGTGTATGACCTATATCAGCCTGTCTGAGCTGTGTCATGCACATGCCCCTAACACACAAGTACTAAACCCCCCCATAAAATTAGCCAGAGTGCCCCCACAGTCAATGAGTGGTCAAAATCCCTCTTTACTACGGCAGCATCAATAACAGCAGAGTGCTCCCATAGTCAGTGAGTGGTCAGAGTCCCTCTGTATGGCAGCATCAATAACACCAGTGTGCCCCCACAGTCAGTGAGTGGTCAGAGTCCTTCTGTATAGCAGTATCAATAACAGCAGAGTGCCCCCATAGTCAGTGAGTGGTCAGAGTCCATGAGTCCCTCTGTACTATGGCAGCATCAATAACACCAGTGTGCACCCACAGTCAGTGAGTGGTCAGAGTCCTTCTGTATAGCAGTATCAATAACAGCAGAGTGCCCCCATAGTCAGTGAGTGGTCAGAGTCCCTGAGTCCCTCTGTACTATGGCAGCATCAATAACAGCAGAGTGCCCCCACAGTCAGTGAGTGGTCAGAGTCCTTCTGTATAGCAGTATCAATAACAGCAGAGTGCCCCCATAGTCAGTGAGTGGTCAGAGTCCCTGAGTCCCTCTGTACTATGGCAGCATCAATAACAGCAGAGTGCCCCCACAGTCAGTGAGTGGTCAGAGTCCCTCTGTATAGCAGTATCAATAACAGCAGAGTGCCCCATGGTCAATGAGTGGTCAGAGTCCCTCTGTATGGCAGCATCAACAACACCAGTGTGCCCCCACAGTCAGTGAGTGTTCAGAGATCCTCTGTACTATGGAGCATCAATAATAGCAGAGTGCCCCTACAGTCAGTGAGTAGTGAGAGTTCCTCTGTATGGCAGCATCAATAACAGCATAACGCCCCAGTAATTAAGTGGTAAGCGGCCCTCCTAGTGGCATTCTAGAAATGTAAATAGGATAAGTAATTTAGAGGCCCCCAATCTGTGTATGGTACCTGCACCTGTTGGTGTTCGGTCTGGACCGCCACCTCACAGCAGATAATTATGTGGACCTTTACAAAAAGTAGTTGAGTACCCCTGGTCTAGAAGATCATCACTAGAGACTGTATTTTAGGGCACAACATGTGCATGATCATTGATACTTTCATGCTTATGAGTAAGTGATGAGTGAATTATGGGAATATAATGTAAGGCATTTACTTCATTGTTGACATTATTGTGTGCTCTCATTACTGTCACCCAGAAGCAAAACTGTACTGTTTATCCCAATGATATGTCTCTTTTTCTTGAGCTGGTGCAGCATTGATGTGCTTTGCACATAAAAATGTACGCTTTATTGCTTGTATCCAGCACAGGGAACATTCTGAGTTTATTTTTAAGGCAGATCAAATTGCATTTAAATGAGTTTCATACATATTTATGATGATTTTGTGGTATTTCCACAATGCAATACCCCTAGCACGAAAGATTCCATTCTACAATAAACAATGTAATAGTCTCTGGAAAGAGCGATTGTTGTTTCTGAACCTTTGCGACTTGCAATTCATTGGGTATTATGGAAAGAACACTTAAAATCAAAGATTTTTTTGATCTAACTTATTCCAGATAGAATTGTTTTATCGTTTTTATTTCTGAGCATTTATAGTAAATATGACAACTATTTTCAACAATAGAAGAAAAAAACGCAACACTGTGCCCAATTAAAGTTTCAAGCATAATACCTTTATTCCCCGAACAAGCTGCTAAATCGGTGGCCCATGTCCGCTGATGTTTCCCCTCTCCCAGGAAGGCATGAATGCCAGGGCACTCACCTCTCCTGCAACTCCAGCATGGTGGCAGCCCGTGCCTGCCAGGCTCTCCCTCCTTTTGGTGTGCACAGTCGCCAGAGCACTCAGTATTCCGGCCTCTTCTCTTATTTCTGTTCCTAAGACACATATGCCATCGCCAGTTCTTAAAGGGCAGAGCACGTGACTCGGTGCTTTCCACTATAGGAAGGTGCCTGAGCAATAGGTTCTCTAGCTTTCTAGTTCTCGGAATGTTGCACTATTATTCTATTATAATTTGCTGTGCACAATTTCTGCCTGTTTTCCAGACTTGACCCTCTGCTACTTGTCCTGACTTCTTCCTGACTCCCATTTTGATAATGATTAATTTCTTGCTACTTTGGAAAAGATTTAAAGCAGACATGATGGGGTATATTAAAGGTAATTTAAAATAAATATTACTTGGATTGTCATTGCCATCTGCTGAGCAAATGGCAATGTCCTTACACATGTCCTATAAGGGCATATAAAAGAAATAGAGGGGGTGCCAATTAAAGGGGTTGTCCAAAAAACGAAATATTAATTTACTGAAAGAAGTTGCAGTGTGCATGCTTGACCTGCTGCTCCATTCTTTTTGGTGCATGAAACCCCCATTACCATGATTGTTGGGGGTCGCAGCATTTGAATCCCCATCAATCAGATGCTTAAGTGAGTATTGTAGTACAACCCTTTTAATGTGTGAATCCTAGTGTGCATTATAAAAATATAAAAAAAATACTATATAAAAGCATAAAAATATAAGTTATTGAATACAATATGTGTACCCAAAAATGGTTCGTACAAATACTATAACTCATACCACAAAATACAAGGTGCCCTTCCCAAATAATTTTGTAGATTATTGAAACCCTGCACCTGTCCAAAAAAAGGCCACAGATTGAGGGACATGTGATCAAACACGTCATGCTTTCTTAATTGCAACACAGTTGGGCAGATGTACTAAGAATGGCATTACAAAAACCAAACGGCGTAGAATGAGCCAAATTTATTAAGAGGCACAGACATTTAAAAAGTGGTGAGAGAAGTGAAAAGTCACAAATTATTGGCATAAATATGGCATGCGCCATAATTTGCGACTTTTTTATGCCACTACACCGGAATAAGTTTGATAAATGCCCCTCCCTGTAGTTTGCTCCAGATGTCCAGGCCTGTGTATGACCAGATGGTAGGTTTACCGTATTTAATTTCTGGGGGTTTGAAGACACAGCATTAGGTCACATACCCCCCATCTGTAGACATTGGGATACTGGGATAGGAGGGTTGCTGAGCATGAGGAAGGGGGGAGAGTTTGAGTGTGGCAATAAGCTACAAAGCATCCTTGAAGTGCCATTTAATGGACACATGTATGCATATTTGTAAAAAAAAGTTAGCAGTTTTATTTTTTTTTTCTAGAAGTTATAGGTTTATATGCTCCAGTCTTTAGGTTTAGGGATCCTTTAAAAGTATATTTCTTTAACATCAAAATTATCAGAATGTCACTTGAGCAGATATAATGCATTTCATTCCACGTGACACCTGCTGTCAATTCATTGAACAATACAGAAAAAAGAGAATTGATGGGCGTCACATCCGTCAAAAACCTCTCCTTACAAATAAGCAATTACTTTCTGTGCTGTACTAAGTAACAATGTATCTGCTTCATTGGCTGATAACACATTCTCTGTGTGGATTTCAGGGCATCATGACTTCTCCACCTCTTGAGATCAGACATGTTAGGCTGGAGGGTTTTTTGTTTCCTCAATCCATTTGAAAAGCCACAGTAAGTAAGGAAATGAGAAGTTTATTTATAGCATTAAATAAAGGGAGGGCTGGATGCAGACAGAAAGTAGCCAAGGCTGATCAAAGGTAAATGCTGCCTTTAGCCAACAATTCCAAATAGATAGACAGGATAATTAACGCAGTGCCTATAGCATTAGCACAAACATAACAGAGAAGCAAAAAGTCATGCTTGTTTTTCCATCTATTTCCTTCCTTAACTCATGCATTTTGCTTGTTGAGCATGGTTCTTTTTCTATTTTCATTTAGAGATGAAAAGCTTGACCTTGATATATTCTTACACAATCACAAATAATAATATCTTGACTTACACAATGTTATTTGTAGAATTAGCAAATGGAAATGCAACCCCAGGGTGAAGTAGGGTGTATTACTGTATGTAGACGTCAAGGCGAACAGTCCTTGGTATTCTACTTCATTCAAACTATCGATTTCCATTTCCAAGATGTGCTAATACGCATTTATGTACTCCAAGTAAAAGCAAAAGGATATAAAGTGCAAAACAGTGATAAAATGAAGTAGAACCAATAAACCGGTGTTAAAATAGGTGCAATGTTGTAAACTTGGACAGAGGTGTAGCTAGACTAGGGTTCAGCATTTCGGCCCACCCCCCACTCTTGCCACTCACATTTACATAAAGATGAAAAGTTCAGCGGCGCGCGTGTCGGCGTGATGTCTGCTGGATCTGGAACAAGATCAATGTGGTGATAGAGGAAAAAGAATAATCACATAGAAAAGGGATGGTAACTGCCCCTGAGAAATCCCCAGCAGGAGGCACTGTGCTGGCCCTGTATGACTGATTCCTGGTCTCTCACTGCTTCTCTCACACAGCCAGCAGTATGAGGTACAGCTGCTGGGGGGCGCCAGAGCTCAGCAGAATGGTCAAGCAGGCAGCAGACTGCTAAAGATCTCACCACTGGAGCCCAGACAGGTAAGTTTGTGACATTATCCCCCGTCCCCTTTTTAAAGGGGCCACCGGACCCTCAGCATTGGAAGCAGGCTTTGATGGAAATTTATCATGGAACCTTCTAATTAAACGAGGAGCATGGATGTCCCAAGCCGGTACCCATGTCCTCTCCTCAGGACCATACCCTTTCCAATGGATTACGTACTGGAGCAAACCTTGAACTTTCTTGAGTCAAGGATTCTCTCTACCTCATACTTAATATCATCCAGGACAACCATTGAATCAGGAGGTTTAGGTGGAGGAATAGGAGATGGAACGTATCTTTTAAGAAAGGACTTATGAAAGACATAATGAATTCTGCATGATGAAGGCAACTGGAGACGAAAATGTTATGTGGTCCAATAAATTTAGGTGCAAGCTTGCCAGAAGTCAATCTGAGACGTAAATTTTTTGTAGAAAGCTACACTAGATCACCCAACACAACGTTTAGACATACAGACCGCTTTCTATTAGCTTGTTCACATTGGATGCTTTGAGCTTTTTTCAGACTCTTGCAAGCATGGGCCCAAACTGTGCATTGATCATCAAAGATAGCATCCACAGCAGGATTTACAGAACTGAACCTAGAAACAGAGGAAAAGCATGGATTAAAGCCATAGTTACAATAAAAAGGACAAATGCCACTAGAGGAACTGACATTGTTGTTAATAGCGAACTCTGCCAGGGGCAAAACCCTTTTTCACTGATTTTGGCAGTCAGAAATGAAACAACTTAAAAATTGTTCCAAAGCCTGGTTGACCCTCTCAGTTAGATTAGTTTGCTCTGTGCCTTACACCACGGTTGATTCAACCTACAACAGATTCAACAGATTAATTCAACAGATTGAGTCTTAATGGCGCAGCAGGTGAACTAGATAAACACGCCTATATATTAGACCGCCTGTTGGGACTGAGTCTCATGCACAGTAAGTCTATGTATAACAGAAGAGATTAAGCATTAATGGCGCAGCAGGTGAACTAGATAAAGACGCCTATATATTAGACCGCCTGTTAACACAGTCTGATGCACAGTAAGTCAATGTAGAACAGATTAAGTATGAATGGCACAACAGTTGAATAAGATGCAGTGCGCGATTACACTCAGCCTGCACTGTCCCTGCAGTCTCCCTATGCTCTCCTCTACAGTGTTTCCCTACAATCTCCCTTAATTGGCCCTGCACTCTCACTATCTATTCTAGTGCTTGCCACGTCTAGTGCTTGCCACGTCTAGTGCTTGCCAATGCTCAGCTCACAGTGAAATGGCGGAGACCATGCCGTTGTTAGCGCAATTCATGCGCTTCTCCTTCTTCTTTGTGTGGTGCCAAATCAATTAGAAGAATAAGTATGTGTACACCATACTGCTTTATAATGAGACCAGACACACTAGGTGGTTTCATGAAAGCATCTTCTCATCTTCCCTGAGCCATGGTAGAAGAGACCCTTTATTCACAGTACATTGACTTAAATAGCAGACATGACATCACAAAAGGGGTGTTCCTTAAGAAGAGACTATTCGCTCCTTAACCTGATAGGAGTGGTTTCTGCAACTTCAACTGAGTTTATAGGTAGATTTGAAAACTGTAATGTAATCCCCTCTTCCCCCTCCCTTACACCGTATGAGGCTTTCAAAGGGCTGTGACACAGGGGATGGCTGGCTGCAGATTGGCTGGCTGCAAAGCATTATGGGTCATGTAGTGTTCCCATGCTTCTTACTTTCACTTTGTAACATGTATATCCACCATTTTAGGAATAAAACCATTTGTTTACAAGAAGCACAAGAAAATTCGGGTTCGTGGCAAATAGGATCGAATTTCACTTTGGATGCTTCGATTCGCTCATCTCTAGTCATCAGTGTAAAATTCCTGAAAAATACCTGTAACTGGAGTGGAGACTCAATAAGACAGTTTACAAGAGTATAAAATAATCAAATATTTCTATAACTATACAGATGCACAAGTAACGCCATTGATTTGATCATGGCATTCTAGTGTCTGAATTATGCCTAACACATGATTTTTCCAAATCTACCATTTTATCCAGAAACGACAGCACAGTCACTGCTCATGAGGAACATTGCAGACATTGTGCAAAGAGAACACACTTTCAGACCAAGTTTATACTGCTGTTTCTCTAAGGGTGCTGTTTTGTTGCAGAACATTTTCTGTGACTGAAGATCAGTTCAGTTCTTTTGAAAAGGACTTTTTTGGCTGGGAACACATGAATTTCTGCAAACCCCATTCAGGTAAATGGAACTAATTTTCAGTTGCAGAAAATTTTCGGCATCAAAGTCTTCAGCATGTGAAAGCACCCTAATGAAAGTTCCTAAAACTGAAGGTGTTTGCAGAAATAGATAAACGAAAATATCCTCTAGACCAGGGATGGACAACCTGCGGCCCTCCAGCTGTTGCAAAACTACTACGACTCCCAGCATGCCCAGACTGCCTACAGCTATCAGCCTACAGCAGGGCATGATGGGAATTGTAGTTTTGCGACAGCTGGAGAGCCGCAGGTTGGCCATTCCTGCTCTAGACAGTCCCATGGAATATGTCCATGCTATGTAGCTAAAAAGTGGCTTAAGAGGTATTTCTATCTGAACCTTTTAGCACCATCATACAATCAAAAAATAGGCTATCTTAAGACAGAAAATTAAGTGTACTCCTGCTATGAGTAGGTGTAGATTTGTTCCATATTATTAAATTTTCTCTCTTTTAGCGATAGATACATCTTGAATATTTCTTGGCAAACCTCCTCCCTTATTTAATGCTCCTCCAATGTCTTACCATGAAAATGCCTGCCTCCATTCCTTGTCATGTCATCATCCTTGGATTGTGATACACATAGTGTTATGTCTATGCAAATTTAAATGGGGGCTGCTATACTGATTTTCTGTATGCTGCCACTTGGATTTGTAGTTGGACAGCCCTGTCCGGCTACAAGTATAAGCAAGATATTGCTGCATTTGTGGGAGGGGAGGCTGATTACAAGGCTATTCATGCGTACCTGTGGGCCCAGGCTGGCTTATTACTAGGCTATTTATAGGCACCTGTGGGCCTAGGCTGACGCCGATTCAGCTGATTTCACTACCTCTGGGTCAGCTCTAGGATACAGCAGCATGGTGTGGAGGCTCCTTACGGCTGGGCGACGGCAGAATGTCTCAAGAGGGCGCTGGTATTCATGGTAGGATCGGAGTTGTTTGCATGGGACCCACGCTGCGGTCAGCGACATGTAGCGCTCTGGGATGAAGCAGAGTTTGAGATCCTGGTGTCGGCAAGGGTAAGAAGCTGCTTCTCCGCAGCATGCAGTATTAGAGTCCAGCCGGCGGGGGAGGGGGGGAGGGGGGGGGCCCTAGATGAGGGGGGGGGCACCCCCGCACCGGAGCACAATGCCAGAGAGCTGTGCGGCTCCCCACGCGGTATGGGTGCCCAGCCGGCGGGGGGTCGGCCCCCTAGGTGAGGGGGGCACCCCCGCGCTGGTGCACTCTGCCAGGGAGCTGTGCGGCTCCCCACGCGGTACACGATTCAAACCAGCGGGGGGCGGGGCCCATGGTAAAGGAAGGGCTCCCCCTGCCCCGGTGCACATTGCCAGGGAGCTGCGCTGCTCCCCACGCGGTACAAGTGTCCAGCCGGCGGTGGGTCGGCCCCTGGCTGAAGGGGGGCTCCCCTGCACTGGTGCACTCTGCCAGGGAGCTGTGCGGCTCCCCACGCGGCACACGATTCAAACCGGCAGGGGGCGGGGCCCATGGTAAAGGAAGGGCTCCCCCTGCCCCGGTGCACATTGCCAGGGAGCTGCACTGCTCCCCACGTGGTACGAGTGTCCAGACGGCGGTGGGTCGGCCCCTGGCTGAGGGGGGGGGCTCCCCCGCACTGGTGCACTCTGCCAGGGAGCAGCGTGAGCTCCCCACGCGGCTGTGTGTAAAGGTGCAGGGGACACTGTGTCCCCGCTCCTCATCTTCAATAAAGTCTGGCACAGGCCGCCGTGCCGTTAGTTAGGCAGGGATCAGGGGAAGGAGTACTAGGCTCGGTCAGGGAGAGCAGATCATAGGCGGTGTCTGGCTTCCTTCTGCCGGCCGTACATAAGGTTTCCAAGGGGGTTATTTAGGCATAGGGTGTTAGTTAGTCCATGCAGGTGATCTGCTTTATACCATGCTCTTCATGCTCATACTCAGAGCTGTGCCCATACCATGTTTTTAGGCACCACTCGCATCCAGAGCTGCATGCACCCACTTGTTCTTACATTATGTGTTATACTCTGCTTCTACTTAAAGCTGCATTTCTTTTCATTGCTACATTATAATTACTCAGTATTCTTACTACGGTAGGGCAACCAGCACACCGTTCTGATACTGCTCTTCCTATAAGCATAGCTGCTTTCTTTTCAGGCTTACGTTTCTTTCCTCGGTGGTTTGTTACATTCCATAGGTCTACCTTTTCTGTTCACTTCGAAAAGGAGAAGGAAAAAAAATTTTAAAAAAATAAAATAAATTTTGTGGTGTTCTTTAGTGCTGCTATCCATTCACTTAGATTGGTCTCCTTTACTTCTGGTTCGCATTCACTCAGATTGGTCCCCTGACCCAGTTAACCAAATAGCTCCCTAGCTGTCAGTGGGCCAATAGGAGTAAATTCCTACTATGTTTTCACAGTTGTTCATTCGTTTGTCATGACAAGGGTCTTCTCTTAGCGAACTGCAATGCCTCTGGCTCTTGTTTTTCTCCCATCTGTTTCAATTTTCGCGGTTGGTTTAATGTTTCGTTTATGCACGTGGTTCGAATCACTAATGTCTATGCATTTTCCTTTTAGGTCTGGATCACGTTGTAATTACTTATCGTCACTGTAAGGTCATCCAGTTCAGTCTCTTGGCTTCAGGGGCCCGATGACTATTCTTCATGTTCGCTAGGTGTACAATATGGTTGTAGGCTGGTTAGCGTCCTAGGTTATTGTCTGAGAGGGTCATGGTTATGCGAGTCCACAAGTCATACTGGTGCTGCTTAAGTGGTTTATAGTAAAAAAAAAATATATATATATATATATATATATATATATATATATAAAAAATAATAATAATTATAATCCGCCATTAGAGTCTCTCACGCATGGCTTCTCCGTTTTAGGTTTACACATACAGTCAGGTCCATAAATATTGGGACATCGACACAATTCTAACATTTATGGCTCTATACACCACCACAATGGATTTGAAATGAAACAAACAAGATGTGCTTTAACTGCAGACTATCAGTTTTAATTTGAGGGTATTTACATCCAAATCAGGTGAACGGTGTAGGAATTACAACAGTTTGCATATGTGCCTTCCACTTGTTAAGGGACCAAAAGTAATAGGACAATTGGCTTCTCAGCTGTTCTATGGCCCGTTGTGTGTTATTCCCTCATTATCCCAATTACAATGAGCAGATAAAAGGTCCAGAGTTAATTTCAAGTGTGCTATTTGCATTTGGAATCTGCTGCTGTCAACTCTCAAGATGAGATCCAAAGAGCTGTCACTATCAGTGAAGCAAGCCATCATTAGGCTGAAAAAACTAAATAAACCCATCAGAGAGATAGCAAAAACATTAGGCGTGGCTAGAACAACTGTTTGGAATATTCTTAAAAAGAAGGATCGCACCGGGGAGCTCAGCAACACCAAAATACCCGGAAGACCACGGAAAACAACTGTGGTGGATGACCGAAGAATTCTTTCCCTGGTGAAGAAAACACCCTTCACAACAGTTGGCCAGATCAAAAACACTCTCCAGGAGGTAGGTGTATGTGTGTCAAAGTCAACAATCAAGAGAAGACTTCACCAGAGTGAATACAGAGGGTTCACCACAAGATGTAAACCATTGGTGAGACTCAAAACAGGAAGGCCAGATTAGAGTTTGTTAAACAACATCTAAAAAAGCCTTCACAATTCTGGAGCAACATCCTATGGACAGATGAGACCAAGGTCAACTTGTACCAGAGTGATGGGAAGATAAGATTATGGAGACGGAAAGGAACTGCTCATGATCCTAAGCATACCACCTCATCAGTGAAGCATGGTGGTGGTAGTGGCATGGCGTGGGCATGTATGGCTGCCAATGGAACTGCTTCTCTTGTATTTATTGAGGATGTGACTGCTGAAAAAAGGATTGAATTCTGAAGTGTTTCGGGCAATATTATCTGCTCATATTCAGCCAAATGCTTCAGAACTCTTTGAACGGCCCTTCACAGTGCAGATGGACAATAACCCAAAGCATACTGCAAAAGCAACCAAAGAGTTTTTTAAGGGAAAGAAGTGGAATGTTATGCAATGGCCAAGTCAATCACCTGACCTGAATCCGATTGAGCATGCATTTCACTTGCTGAAGACAAAACTGAAGGGAAAATGCCCCAAGAACATGCAGGAACAGAAGACAGTTGCAGTAGAGGCCTGGCAGAGCATCACCAGGGATGAAACCCAGCGTCTGGTGATGTCTATGCGTTCCAAACTTCAGGCTGTAATTGACTGCAAAGGATCTGCAACCAAGTATTAAAAAGTGAAAGTTTGATTTATGATTATTATTCTGTCCCATTACTTTTGGTTCCTTAACAAGTGGGAGGCACATATACAAACTGTTGTAATTCCTACACCGTTCACCTGATTTGGATGTAAATACCCTCAAATTAAAGCTGACAGTCTACAGTTAAAGCACATCTAGTTTGTTTCATTTCAAATCCATTGTGGTGGTGTATAGAGCCAAAAATGTTAGAATTGTGTCGATGTCCCAATATTTATGGACCTAACTGTCTCCACCATTAGAGTCTCTCACGCATGGCTCCGCCATTAGAGTCTCTCACGCATGGCTTCTCCGTTTTAGTTTTACACATATGACTCCGCCATTAGTCTCTCACGCATGGCTTCTCCGTTTTAGTTTTACACATATGACTCCGCCATTAGAGTCCCTCACGCATGGCTCAGACATAAGTCTCCCGCACATGGTTTCTCCGTAAAAATTTTACACACATAACTCCGCCATTCGAGGCCGGCTGCGTGGTCCCACCACAAGTAGGTTCCATGTCTTTCTCGCACGCGTGGCTTGTGCCATTAGAGCCTCACTCACATTATTGTTTTTCTCTGACTTTTATTTTCTAGGTTGTTGGGTCTAAAAGAAAAATCATTGTTTTTCTTTATAAGCAGTCATCCCAAGCCTGCCTTTGCGGACATCACCTTCTCCCAGGCATGCTTACTTCATCTACAAACTCGGGCTGAGGGTGTTGGTGTCCGGCCTAAGTCCTGGGTATTGGTCTGTCTTCCAGTAGGAGGTACAGTAATAAGGCGCAATTTATGAAGTCTGTCACGTCTACAGATACGACAAATCCTATCACAACTACAGGCGCTGCATACATAGTTTATCACGACCTTAAGCTTATTTCCTGTCACAACTGCAGGTATGGTGTGTACGTTCTGTCCTTATTACAGGCAAAATTAGCTTGTTAATCGATATAGCCATGTATTCCTGTGCATGGTTCCCCAGGCCTGGTGGGTTTACACATTTTGCTTTATCTACTACTAGAGTTAGACGGCGTACGCCATGTTCTAACTTTTGGGTCCTTTATATGTAAAAATAAAAATAAAATAAATAGTGTGGCCTGGGGGATAAGTAGAGGTGAAGTATTCTGCCACCAGGAACAGTCGGTGCCCGATCAGGGCCCTTGGCGAATGGTTGGAGTTCATTTAGGCCCTTCCAACAGATTCACCATTGTTTGTTTTAGTCTGCAGCTCTCAGGATTCAGACCTTCTCGTAATATGTTCATATGTTAGTCAACATAGGAGTAAATCGTTTCTGGTTACCGGCCACTCTTTCAATCGCATCAGCATTAGCCACCTCCAAGAACGACGTGCCGGTGCACATGACAAAGAGGTAAGGTAGATGGAAGTTACTGTGATATATACGGTATATTCCACACCTTCATCGTGAAAAGTCAAAAGTGGGTGTCGTAACGGTATGTAAATATTTACTCTAAACTAAGGTCTGCTCTCTTTGGCCCCTTTAGGCTGCCCTACCACAGCAGTTATGGCATAACTCTACTGCTTGTTGTAGATGGGGTTAGATAGGTTAGGTTCACCTTTCTGATAGCCGATCCGACCACAAATCCAATTAATCATCTCGGTCATGAATGGGTTGCAGTGCCAGAGCAGAAGCCAGCAAGGTGGCACCCTAGTCTCTATGCATGATTGCTTACAGCTGCACTGAATTGCTGGATCCTGCTTTCGGAAGCCAGATATAGGCATGGTGTAGCAGCACTGAAGAAATGCAGTACCAGCATAGCACTTGTACTAGACAGACAGGCTTGTTCTCTATCTCCCTGGCCCCATTCAAGCACTAATCCGATGTAAACTTGCAATGCAGCAGCAAAGAAGCAAGAACCAGAAATGATTTCACACTGAAGGTGGCTGTTTGGTGACAACAGTGGGTTCACTGGGGTACTCTCCATGTTCAAACGGCCCTCCTGTCAAAGAGGTAAGGTGGCTTTTGGTGCCTGTCAAAGTATGTGTTCCATTTAGTATTTCAGTCTTCAGAAAATACCTTTTTGGACCCTTAACCCCTATGGACACACACCCTTAGCCTGTTGTAATATCCTTGTCCCTAAATGCCCAGGGTCCATATTGTGACATGAGCAATGTTCCACCTATGTAAATTTTTTATATGAGGGCTGCCATAATGATTTTCTGGGGGCTGCCACTTTGATTTGTAGTTGGAATTGAAATACTGTATCTATCAATCCAATAAATTAGGGCTGTTGTGAATGGGTTGGATTGCAACAGCGTAAGTCAGAAAGGTAACCTAGGGGGTACCCTAGTCTCCATGCATGAATGCAAACAACTGCACTGGAGAACTAAACTGCATCCTGCTTTCAGAAACCAGAACCATGTAGGGTGAGGAAGTGCGGTACCAGCACAGCAATTGGATTGGCAGACAGGCACACTTTCCATCTCCCTGGCCCAAAAATCCATATAGCATGCTATCAAACCAAAGCAGCAGGTGAAAGGTTGAGATACCAAAGTGATATGAACTCGCAATGCAGCTGCCAAGAAGGATAAACAAATCATGGTTGCACGCCGGAAGTGTCTACCGGGTGTACACTTGATGTGACCAGGGTGCACAAGGGTAGACTCCAGAAGGCCATCCCTTCATAAACTGGTGAGGTGGCTTAACTGGTCTACTGACACATACACACAAACACATCCTTACCTGCTGATGTGCACAGTTGTACACTTGACCTATAAATGAAGTGATATCATCATCTTTGGATGCTGAGGGGCCCTATTGTGACATGCACACTGTTCCGTCAACATTTTTGTTCTGTACAAATTTTCATGGAGGTTACCACACTGATTTTTTGGAGGCTGCAGCTTTGATTTGAAGTTGGACATACCTGTCAATCCAGTGAATTGACCACTTTAGATAGTCTGAGTTATTATGAAATGAAATTTAAGATCAGCAACAGTAGGGAAAAAGAAACAGCTACATTTTTAAGAACGGGAGGTGGTAAAACTATTAAAATACATTAAGTACATATATATGTGCTTCACTCACTTCACAGGGGGGTCGTTTCCTGGATAAGCTCAAGACACCAGTGAAACCTCAACAAAAAAAATATAGCCAGAATTGCATAGATATTGATTGCATAGATATTGATGGCAGCCACGTCCACAGGGGCTTCAGATCAATTTCTTTATTGGAAAATTTGTCTCAATGCGTTTCGGGGTATAGGCATACAAACCCCTTCATCAGGAGCATCATACATAAACATAGGACACACATACCTTGATTAAATAGTAGGTGACAGTCAGAAAGCCTGCCAAAGAGGATGAGACGCCGCTTGGGGCCGGGGCAGAGATACGCAGCACGCTGCTAACTGTTCTGCGCATGTTCGGGAGCCAACCTCCGTGGAACGCATCGTGTGCTTCCGGTTTTGGTTTTCTATGCGTTCCAGAGTGGAGCGCTACTCATGCCTCCGGTCTCCTGCGTTCTTTACATAGACAGTGTTAGTACAAATATAGTTTTCAGATTTACCTCGTTTGTGTTGCGAGGTCATTGTGTATTTGTATGGGAAGATTGTCAATGAATTGCAATAAAATAGAAAATACAGAGTTAAAATATGGAATATAGAATGGAATATAGAGGACCCAGATTAATAATGGTAATACATAGATTTATGGATAATGTCATATGGGTATATTTGAATGTATACGTAAATAAGGATGCATGTGCATAAATATGTAGATATAGTACTGTTGTTACGTATACGCGTAATGTATATATTGAGAGTATGTGATACATGCTATGTTATAATAAAAATTCTATGTGTGTCTCCATTTACCATAAGAAATAAATAATAATTAAAAAAAAACATATATATATATATATATATATATATATATAAAATATATAGAGAAAGCGTATATAATATATATATATGTGTGTGTGTGTAAAAAAGGCCAAGGCAGCACTCAAATATCCGTGAAAAACAGAGGGTATTTTATTAACCCATGTGGTAACAGCAATGTTTCAGCTCACTCGATGGAGCCTTTGTCAAGCCATAATACATAGTGCAAAATCAAGTGCTTATATAGCATACATAATTAACAAAGTGATTACAGGATTATACATTAATATCCATAAAATTGTATTAAAACAATATACAGGAGAATGTGCATAATTTTATCTCAATAAAAACAGACAATAAGTCATAAAGTGCCATGTGCCAAGATTGTGTTCATAAATTCATATGGTTACAATGCATAACATCATTAAACAATATCGCATCTCAGGTGTGCATGATCGTGTTAATTAAAAACAAATAACTCATTCAATCAAAGGTTCTCACATGTAGCTTGAGATGGCAGTACCTGGTCGGCGTCCGAGATTGCGTAGTGCGCAGGCATAAAGTGCTTCTCATCCCGTGAGACTATTCTATCGCATAGAAGACATAGGCGCCCACAACAAAGATGGCGACCTCGCACTGAGCATCAACTGAGCATGCTCCAACCCATAGTAAGGTGGAAACAGTCTGTCGATCACATGACGGAGTCACATGACCACCATTCACACCAGCGGACAATCCATACTATAATATTTCTTTAATGATTACTCAAGAAGGGGAGTCAAACAATATAAATCGGGCTAGTGGCATCCCGCCATTATCACCCTTTCAAACATACTCCCATACTCTTATGTACCAATAGTTGTATATGTAATAGTCCACTTGTCATCGGCAGTCACACACTCTCTCAGGGGTCATGGCGTCCCCGCCAAGGGTTACCTGTTCGGGGGCAGCATGCCTAAATGGGATCAGGGGACGCCACCCTATCCTGAAATACTCAATAACAACATCCAATCATACACAGACTGTATATTGCCCTATGGATCCAATGCGCACAGATACATGACCTCCAACAGATGTCAATCTGCACTGTGCCAAAGACCCCATAGTGTTCGAAAAATTTGTGCAAGGTCAAATCATGCCTGTGTCGTCATATGGCTCAATGTGATTACATGCATACAACATTGTACACAAAATATCAAAAAAAAATTTTTTGCACGTGTCCATTGCCGCCAGTCTAGTCCTGCTGTCTTAAAGCTTCCAATGAGGTAATTCATTGTTGTGAATATTTGTATATCCATCTGTATAAAAATAGTAAAACATAAATCGATTAGTGGAATAAATCCAATGGTTGCACATGTATAAAGCCTATACGAGAGAGGAAAATCAGAAAGTAGAATTCATCAGAACAATGGGAGGGAAAGGGAAGGGAAAGGAACAGGGGGAGAGGAGAAGGAAAGGACAACGGTGAGAGATATTCATATAACCCTAAATTCCACATTGAGGCCTCTGGGCTTGAGAGTTTGTAACTCAAAGATCCAGTAAAGCTCTCTTCTTTTTAAACATATAGTCCTATCTCCACCCCTTCTGGACAAAGGCACTTGCTCAAGTATTCAAAATTTCAAATCACGCTCAGAATGTCCTGCAAGTTTAAAATGTTTGGACACGGGTAAATCCAGCCTCTGTTTTCTTATGGTATACCTATGTTGGTTTAGGCGTGTTTTGACGTCCCAAGTTGTTTCACCAACATACCACAGGTTACACGGACATGATAATAAGTAAATCACATATGTAGAATCACCAGTGAGATATTGTTGGATTCTAATTACTTTGCCAGAGGCTGGATTCACAAAAGAATCCCCCCTGATCATATAGGGGCAATTAACACAACTGCAGCACGGATAACAGCCCTTACGTGTAGAGCCAAAATAAGTGCTGCAATTGACTCTGGAGGACCAAACATCCGACTTGACTAGTTTGTCACCTAAATTTCGACTCCTACGAAAGGAGCACAATGGAGGAACCCTGAACTCCTCTATATTGTCAAACCCACTGGCCAAAACTGACCAGTGTTTCCTGACAATGGATGAGACCTGAGGACTATTGATGCTATAGTCAGTGATGAATGGAATCCTGGGCATCGCACTCTTAGGCCTCCTTGGATCTCCATTCATCATTCTAGATTTACAGATACTGTCAGAAATCAGACTCTTGGGGTATCCCCTAGTCTGGAATTTAGTAGCCATCTCTGTTAGTCTAAGGTCCCTGACAGGGCCCGTAGCCACTATCCTAGCTACCCGCAACATTTGGCTAAGAGGAAGAGACTTAATCATGGGTCGTGGGTGGTAACTTTCAAACCTTAATCAGTGACCAACTCGTGTCCCCTAATCTAAACCTCTGTGTCAAGAAACTGTAGCTTATCTTTTGAGTGTACCAAAGTAAACTTGACGCTTGGATCAATGTCATTAAAAAATGAGTGGAAAGCCATGAGGTCCTCTGTGGCACCCACCCATACCAAAAAAAGATGTCATCTATATAGCACATGGCTGAAGCGGCGGCACCCATAGACAAAAAATTCCTCGAGGTGAGTCATATATATATTTGCATAGGTGAGCGTCACATTGGACCCCATTGTGGTCCCCCTAAGCTGGACATAGTACTCATCTTGGAATAAAAAATAATTCCTAGATAGAATGAATCTCAGCAATGTGAGCAGAAATTCCCTACACTCCTCTGTGTAATCAGTACACCGTAAACATTGTTGGACATCCAGGAGGCCCAACTCATGCTCAATTGACGTGTATAAACTACACACGTCAAAAGCGGCCAGAGTGACGCCTCCAGGTACCCTTAAATCCTTGATTTTGGAGAAAAAATCCCTAGTGTCCCTTATATAGGACCTAGCGGACACCGCAAATGGCCGCAGGGTCCTATCCAAGAAGACAGCTAAGTTACAAAATAAAGAACCCCTGCCATACACAATAGGCCGGCCAGGGGGAGCCAACAAATTTTTATGTATTTTGGGGAGGGTATATAATATAGGCGTTGTTGGTTTATCACAAAGTAGATAGGTGAACAATTTCTCATCTATGATGCCGCCAGATTTGGCTTGCATCAACAAGTCTCTGAGTTCTTTCAGCAGTCCAAACTTAGGATCATTTTGGACTCGCTGATAAACATTCAAATCTGCCAGCTGTGACTTAATTTCCTGCATGTAGTAATCTGTGTCCATGACCACAACCCCACCACCCTTGTCAGCAGACTTGATGGTGAGGCTGTGGTCCGAAGCCAGATCACTAACGGCCCTTATATCCTCAGTAGTCATATTAGCATGTTCCATAGGTCTCAATGTCACATCATGTCTCAATTTCTCTATATCTCTCCCTACCGCTAAAGTAAAAGCTTCAACAGCAGGATGATGTATCACAGGGTTAAAATCACTCTTAAGAAATAATCCAGTGCCATGCAAACTTAATTCACTCAACCCCCTTGTCTCAGTCAAAGGCCTGTCCTGTTGCCCAGCAGCCCACAGTTTCAACTTGATCATACGAAAAAACCTTTGGAGGTCCAATTCAACGTTGTTGTTACGTATACGAGTAATGTATATATTGAGAGTATGTGATACATGCTATGTTATAATAAAAATTCTATGTGTGTCTCCATTTACCATAAGAAATAAATAATATTAAAAAAAATATATATATACATATATACATATAATATATAGAGAACAAATCACAGTGGAATTTATAGGGTTACGAAAAGTTTCAATATAGACATCACAGAGAAAAATAACTTTTCATATAAAACATAACTTTTACTGCTGTTGGTTAAAATAATATCCCATCTTAGTACGGTATATATGTTAGGCTACGTCAAATGAATAGACAAGGCCTTACTTGGACGTATCAGGATAATGAAGTCCGATGTATAGAAAATTTACGGCAACTTACAGTTAGATGACTGTGGACCTGGCCAAACGGTAGATAGAGAGGTGGTGGATAAGGGGAAGGGAACAATATCCCTAATACAACCCTCAATGTACCCCTGCCTACAGGCAGAGCACCCGCCCCGAAAGGGGCGACCCCACCTCTCGGTGGCTAAACCCTCACTGTTGCCTATTGATACCCTGCCTAAAAGGATCAATGATGTTCGTCCCTTCATAGCAATTTGTTCTGACGCGTTTCCCCAGACGTAATAAAGGCTGGTTCATCAGGGGACTCAGGATAGTTGATGGGCAAAAACTGATAGTAGTGGGCAAAAACTCTGATAGTTGCATAGCAGACCTCCTGGTATAGTAAGGTGCATAGGTATTGCTGGATAGGTGATTCAAATACCTGGTTTTGGCGCCTAGATTTGAGCCCGCCTCCTGGATTACCCTTTTAGTGCCATGGGATCGAAATAAGCTCCACTTCCGGTGTTTGGAACGCACGCGGCACCAGGTGGAACGCACATGTGATTCCGAAACCGGAAGTGAGCCGGCATTCACTCACAACATCATATCCTGCCTGTGAAAGGCATGCAGGGAGGTGGGAGGAGAATCAGGACGGCAGATAGATACTGTCACCATGATTAGAAAGGGGGAGGGGAGTAATAATAGATATATAGGTTCTTGGGCCACATATTATACAACTGTGCATCTTAAAAGCGAACATCCCACATGTATATAAAGGGGGTGTATAGAGAGGCTGGATATAAACTGTATTAACATAAAATTATGTCAAAGGAACAGGCCCCCCATGTTGATATATCTATTTAACTGGACCAATTGCGGTCCGATATAAGGCTGATTTACATTTGTAAAGGATAACCATAGTGCTGGCTACTGCATGAATAAAGTGAAGGAGACTAAATAAAACACCCAAAGGAAATCTGTTCATTTAGTCCCATTGGAAACACTGTTTTGAGGCGGTATATCCACTGGGCTTCCTTGCGGAGAATCCTATTATCCCAGTCGCCACCCCTTGGGGACTGTCGTATAACTTCAATGAAATGGAATTTGAGTGTACTCACGTCGCCATCATGTGCCTCAAGCACATGACGTGCGATCGGTTTGTCTCTACGGTTCCTGACATCACCTAGGTGTTCCCCAACCCGTCTCCTAAGTTCACGTTTGGTTTTTCCCACGTAACTCAAAGGGCAACTACAAGTACACAGGTAGACCACCCCTTGGGTGCGACAGTTGGCAAAGTCCCTTATAGTATATGTTATTCCAGTGCTGACACTAGTGAACACTTTTGATTTTAAGATGAATTGGCAGCAAACACAGTTTCCGCCACACTTAAAAGTACCCGTTGGTTTGGGATTAAGCCATGTGGTGATTCCTGTTGGTCTTTGGTAGTGACTGGGTACCAATCTGTCCTTTAAGGAGCGTCCACGTCTATATGTGATCGCTGGTCTGGGGGGGAGCACATCCTTAATATCTGGATCGGTCAGGAAAACATCCCAAAATCTACTTAGGATACCCCTAACTTTCTGATTTTGGGGATCAAAAGTGCCGATAATTCTGATGGTGTTATCTCCTTTTTTAGCATTCCGGGTCTTGTTTACTAATAGGGCTTGGCGTTCCGTTTTACTGGAGTGTAAAAATGCATCCCTCAAGACTCGATTGGGATATCCCCGTTGTTGGAATCTCTTGCATATGTCTGCTGCCTGGTGATGGAACGATTCATATGAGGAACAATTTCGTCTGACTCTGAGGTACTGTCCTTTTGGGATACCGCGTCTAAGACTCTCAGGGTGATAGCTATCCCACCACAAAAGGCTATTGGTGGCCGTCGGTTTCCTGTAAGTTTCGGTATGCAGTTCACCCTGACGCTTAGTAATGCGTATATCCAAAAAGGCAATGCTGTCTCTGTCGCTTTCAAAGGTGAACCTGAGACCTATATTATTGGTGTTGAGGTGAGTAACAAAATCGGAGAAGGACTCACTGGTGCCATCCCATATGATAAACACGTCGTCAATGTATCTTCCCCAGAATAAGATATTCTGGGCCCATTGACGACATGGCTCATTAAACACGATGGTGTCCTCCCACCAGCCCAGGAATAGGTTGGCATAACTGGGCGCACAGGGGCTACCCATTGCCGTACCCCTGAGCTGGTGGAGGGAACGCGTCCCAAATATAAAATAATTGTGTGTCAGTATGAATTTGAGTGACTGGATGACAAAATCAGAGTGAGACTTATACTGAGTTCCTCTTGTGCTGAGGAAATACTCAACAGCTGTAATCCCCCAGTTATGAGGGATGCTGGTGTATAATCAATGCCTCCACATCAATGGACGCCAACAGAACCCTATCATCTACTTGCATGTTGTCGATCTTGAGTAGAAGGTCTGTTGTATCTCTAATATAAGAGGGTAGTGCTGATACAAAGGGACGCAGGATGTTATCAACATATGTGCTGAGACTGTGGGTAATTGATCCTACCCCGGATACAATGGGGCGGCCCTTGAGGGGAGGGTACCCCTTATGAATTTTGGGAAGTGAGTAAAAAGTGGGAATCTGAGGGTGTAATGGTACCAAAAATGTCATCTCATCCTTGGAAATCAGACCCTTATCAAGAGCCTCTATAAGGATAGACTCCAAGTGGTCAGAGAACTCAGCTGTAGGGTTTGACGGCAGGATGGAATAACATGTTCTGTCATCTAGTAGTTTGAGGCACATATTGTAATAGGTAGGATGGTCCATGATTACGATATTTCCCCCTTTGTCAGATGGCTTACATACAATATTCTTGTCTGATTCTAGATTTTTTAGAGCATCCATCTGATCTTTACTTAAATTTATAGGCCCTTTTATGTTAGCTTCCTGCAATTTCTCAAGTTGGTCTATCACTAGTCTATTGAACAGGTCAATCGCTGAAGTCTCCTGTGGTGGAGGCATTCTAGTGCTTTTGGGTCTGAGATGTTTGAAAGGACCTAGACTCGGGGTATACTCATTTTCAGTCAGGAGCGAGCTTAGTGTGCGAACTCCCTCAAGATCTTCCCGGGATATACCTACCGTATTTTTCGTTTTATAAGACACACTTTTTTTCCCTCCAAAGTGGAGGGGAAAAGTCACTGCGTCTTATAAAACGAATAGAACTAAAATTAGGTAGCTCAGGAGCTCTCACTAACAACTCCTGAGCCTGCCATTAAACTGTTGGGCGGGCTGGCGGCTTCACTAAAGGTTTCTGCCGCTAGCCCGCGCTTCCTTAACAAGACTGCACCAGGGATTGTCGGGCTGGCGGCTTCACTTATTGTGCTCCGCTGCTGCCAGCCAGCCCGCCCGCTATTATAGTAAACCGAACTGAATTTTCTCCTGGTACGGAGATTTCAGAGACTTCCACTTCTGTTTTACCTCTTGAATCAGTAACTCTGGGCTTGTCTCCTCCCTTTTGACAATGTCCGCTTCTTGTATGAATTCAGGAAAGAAGTGCAGGACTTGCAGCTGGCTGCACAGCATCTAATGCTTTCTGCGTCGCTCCATGGAATCATCCACCAGGACTGGCTGGGATCTCGCATCACCTTCTTTACGCCGCACGTCCAGACTCCAGACAAGGGCGGTTAGAGAGGGAATCCAAAAGCCCTCCGCCATCCTGTCACTGCTTCCTGCTCCCGAACTACTTGTCTGGACGTGCGGTGTAAAGAAGAAGGTGATGGCGAGATCCCAGCCAAAGTCCTGGTGGATGATTCCATGGAGCGATGCAGAAAGCAGAAGATGCTGTGCAGCCAGCTGCAAGTCCTGAGCTTCCTTCCTGAATTCAAGCGGACATTGTCAAAACGGAGGAGACAAGCCCAGAGTTACTGATTCAAGAGGTAGAAGAGGTAAAACACAAGTGGAAGTCTCTGAAATCTCCGTACCAGGAGCAGGTGAATGAAGTTAGAGATTATACAGTAAACCGTTGGGCGGGCTGGCAGCTTCAATGAATGCGCTCTGCTGCCGTCAGCCCGCACTTCTTTAGTCCTGCTGATTAGTGGTGAGCGCCGTGGTGCTGCCCTCACCTCCATCAGCTTCCTTCCACCTTCCCGCTGTACCAGCTCTGCTCCTGCTGTGTAGAGCGGTTTTGTGTACCCAGTCCCCGGGTGAGTGGAGCTCAGGGCAATATAAAAATGACTGCAAATGTGTCATCTATGACTACAACCCCCCCCCTTCCCCCCTCCCCCCTCATCCATAGGTATCCACCCAGATACTGCAGTATATGAGTGGATTCCTATGGATGAGGGGGGTTATAGTCATATTTAATATAAGCACTGTCCAGGGACTGTTCTGTAATTGTCATGTGTTTATATTAAATATGACTATAACCCCCCTCATCCATAGGAATCCACGCATGTGCTGCAGTATATGAGTGGATTTCTATGGATGAGGGGGGTCATAGTCATATTTAATATAAACACATGCCAATTACAGAACAGTCCCTGGATAGTGTTTCTATTTAATCTGACTATAACTCCCCTCATCCTTGAGAATACACCAATGTACAGTACCTACAGTACATCAGTGTATTCTCTAGGATGATGGGGGTATAATCACATAAGTGTCATCCATAGATCCCTCATAACAGTGCGTCATCCACAGATCCCCTCCATAGAAGTGTCATCCACAGATCACCCATAATAGTGTCATCCACAGACCACCATTAGTTCAAAACCCACCAAAAGCACACCTTTTGGTTAAAAATATTTATTTTCTCATTTTCCTCCTCAAAAACCTAGGTGCGTCTTATAAACAGGTGCGTCTTATAAAGCGAAAAATACGGTAATTTGATACATTCCTCCTTATCATGGTTTTGGAAAAATTTGTGCCACTTTAGTTTACGCACAAAGAGGCTGAGGTCCTTGACCCAGTCAAAGCAACAACATCTGGTTGTAGGAACGAATGATAGACCCCTTGTTAGAAGTCTCACCTCTTGGTCAGTCAGCGGTCTCTCCGTCAGATTAATCACCTGATTGGGAAGTGGTGTTATTTGGTTTTGGTAGACTTCTGGATTGTTCCAGTGTCCCTGTCTCTCAATTGGGAGGGGAAGGTGTTTGTCCCCCCACTTATTTCTAAAAAAGTGCCTGTAGAGGATGTTGGAATTGGTAAGGAGACTGAAGATGGTAATGTAGAGGAGGGTGCCTGCAGTGTGGGTTCTCGTATTGTGTTTTGTGAGAAACCCTGATAGTTGGCCGTGGGATTCGTGCCCCTGTATCCTCGTTGTCCTTGTGGCCATCGTCTCCTCCCTCTTCCGGTTTCGGAATCACATGTGCGTTCCACCTGGTGCCGCGTGCGTTCCAAACACCGGAAGTGGAGCTTATTTAGATCCCATGGCACTAATAGGGTAATCCAGGGGGCGGGGCTCAAATCTAGGGGCCAAAACCAGGTATTTGAATCACCTATCCAGCAATACCTATGCACCTTACTATACCAGGAGGTCTGCTATGCAACTATCAGAGTTTTTGCCCACTACTATCAGTTGGGCATCGATCTATTGAAACCTGCAAGAACCTATCAACTATCCTGAGTCCCCTGATGAACCAGCCTTTATTACGTCTGGGGAAACGCGTCGGGACAAATTGCCAAGAAGGGACGAACATCATAGATCCTTTTAGGCAGGGTATCAATAGGCGACAGTGAGGGTTTAGCCACCGAGAGGTGGGGTCGCCCCTTTCGGGGTGGGTGCTCCGCCTGTAGGCAGGGGTACATTGAGGGTTGTCTTAGGGATATTGTTCCCTTCCCCTTATCCACCACCTCTCTATCTACCGTTTGGCCAGGTCCACAGTCATCTAACTGTAAGTTGCCGTAAATTTTCTATACATCGGACTTCATTATCCTGATACGTCCAAGTAAGGCCTTGTCTATTCATTTGACGTAGCCTAACATATATACTAAGATGGGGTATTATTTTAACCAACAGCAGTAAAAGTTATGTTTTATATGAAAAGTCATTTTTCTCTGTGATGTCCATATAATATATAGAGAAAGAAAAGCGTATATAATATATATATATATTTTTTTTTTTTACAAATCGGATTTTTTTTTTTACAATGATAAAAAGTACATGTATTATAAAATGAATTGAGTAATATGTCTCTAGGGAATGGATTTGAGAATGTATCTTTAAAATATTGATATGACATTGATAGGTTATTAAAGACAAGATAATGGTCATCATAATAATAAAAAGCATGATAATATGAAAAAACATAATAATAATAAAAAATAATTAGTGATTGTGTGAATCAAATGGAATGGATCTTTCAATAATTGACATATTCAAACAATTAGTTTAAGCCATAAGGTGTAAGGGTATTCAACTGGTAAATCCAAAACATCTCCTTCCTACAAAGTTGTTGGAAGGAGAAGGGTACATGTTCAAGGGGAGTCACTTTCAAACCGGCCAGATTTCCATCATGTACCATTGCGAAGTGGCGCGATACACTATGGATGGTAATTTTTCTACTTATGTTGGAACGGTGCTCATTCATTCGCTCATGGAGGTATTGTGTTGTATGGCCAACATAGTGTAGATTGCAAGGACATTTTAGTAAGTATATTTTATTGGTGCTGCCGCAATTCATATAATGTTGGAAGGAGATTTTATACCTTAAGGCTCTATTCACACATCAGTATTTTGTATTCCGCATCCGTTCCGCAATTTTGTGGAACGTTATGTGGACCCATTACTTTCAATGGCCCCGCACTCATTGTGCTGTCCGCATCCGTCATTCTGCTCCGTTCCGTTGTGCGGTACTGCAAAAAAGAATTACCCTGTCCTACGATTGTCCGCAAAATACGTTCCGTCCTCCCATTGTGGTCATTGGATCCTCAAAAAATGCGGATGACATGCGGAATGTAGCAATGTGTTCCGCATGTCATTCGCAATTGCGGATCCGTTTACAGGAAATAGATTAAAAAAATAAGGCCTGCCCCCTGCTGTGACATGTGCTTCGTGTGGATGTGCACAGTGTCTCTGTCTCCTCAAGAAAAAATGCCTGCATTTGAGGTGGAACGATTGATAGTTCTCATTCAAGAACGCCCCTGCCTATGGGACACCCGCAGAGAAGAGTATCAAGACCGTGCTAAGAAGGACCGCTGCTGGGAAGAAATAGCGTCAGATTTGATCCCATCTGCCTGGGAAGCGGCGAACATTGCAAAAAGAGAAAAAATCTGTGAGTATTAAATGTTAAGATATAAAATGTGTAAATGTAATGTATAGATTCAGACATAAGGTCGGTGAGTGGGCCTTATGTCCTTGAATAGCATAGATAGTGTACATTTGAGTGACCGTGAAATTGGCATGCTCATTTGAACATTTTCTATGCTGTTTCAGGACATATGGCCACTCACTGTGTTATAACTTATATATTTTCATATTTTGTGCACAAGGCCTAGTGTTTCTTGCATTGCATTATTTAATTTTTCCCTATCTGCAATGCATTATTCAACTGCTGCATAGTCATTTTTTTTCTCTAATTATTCTTGTGTTTAAACTTTATTAAATCCTTTACATTGTTGATTTTAACAATTTTATATAGGCCTCTTTCACAATTGATAGTTGATAGACAGAAAGATGATTTTGTGGACAGAGTCACAGGCATAGAACCCTTTAAAGCTCATGCACACGACCGTGTGCCCCCATGGACGTATTGCAGCCTGCTTATGTCGGGTCCACAATTCATGGCACCGGCCGTGTGCATGCCGCATGACAGATCAGGAACCAATTCACTTGAATGGGTCAGTGATGTGGGAGATGCAGTGCGGAAGGACAGACCGGAACCCCATGGAAGCACTGCAGAGTGCTTCTGTGGTGTTTCTGCCCGTGGCTTTGCAACGTAAAAAAATATTGCATGCAAAAAATTTTTTGCGATGCAGACCGGCGGATGCGAATCACGGACCCCATTCAAGTGAGAGGGTCAGCTATCTGCACGCAGCTGCCCCACGGTCTGTGCCTGAGCATTGGGGAACGCAATTTGTGTCCACAGCATGGGCACGGAGCCCTTACGTTCGTGGCGCTGAGCACTTATATTTATTTAACAAAATCTGACGGCGCATGGACGCATTATAGCTGAACGGTTTTTGCTTAATTACGTCCGGCCCATGCATATTGCCTGTCTCATCAAACTTTTTGTAGTTTGTAAATCAAAATTTGATGTAACATTTTTTATTTCTATTTTTTAACAGTAAAGGATGTAAAGAAAAGGTGGTACTCCTCCCGGGATCAATTCAGGAGGGAGCTGAACCAAAAATTGCGTAGTGGGGATGGATCATTGAAAAAGAAGCCTTACCTCTACACAAAGCAGCTAGAATTCCTAAAACCTGTGATGGACCTTAGGGGGTAAGTATATTTTTCAAATTTTTTATTTATTTATATAAAGTCAAAAATTCTCAACATTAAAACAAATTCTTTATTCAACAGCACTGTGGACAATCTTTCGTCTGAACCCAACGAACGTAATCCAGAGGACAGCGGTGAAGTGTCACATTCTGAGCCATCTCAAGCTCCACCGGAAGAATCTTCAAATGTGGAACAGCCGACAGAACCCCTAATAATGCCGGCATCTAATGAGGCCATTGCTGAAACTAATCCAGTTTCGGAGGAGTGTGCTTGCCCTTCAGCAGGTAGACGACGGCGCAGACCAGCGGCCGATTCCGAGGTAGATGTTCGAGCCCTGATTGATGCTCGGGTTCTTGAATTTCTAAATCGGAATCGGTCTGATACACATGAGGAAGGGATTTTAAAAAGTCTTGCGCCCTATTTAACTCGTGTGTCTGCTGAACGTCAATCCCGATCTGTTTCAGCTGTGATCTTATTGCTAAACCTATACGATCATTCCGAAGAACCCATTGAGGTCATTCGCACAATGGAGGCTTTTCGGGATAGACGTATCAATGAAGAAAATCCCCCTTCAAGGGTCCACCGACCAGACCCACCAATTATTCAAACCCCTGGCCCTTTTACAAGGGAATTGTATGATCGGTAAAAAAAATATTTTTTTTTGTTATATAATTTTTTTTATTCCTACGTTAAATTATTGTCTGGTAATTTTTTAAGTGAAGTTTGCTATGCTTTCACACTGGAGGCAGAAGAGTCCGTCTGACTCTTCTGGCAGGGGATCAGACTTCTGGATCCATTCTGAAGCTAGCCCACCATGACGTAAGATTTCTGCTCTTGCCCCATTAACTCCGGCCAATTACCATTGGTATATGGGGCTGGAGTAGAAATCTAGCAGCACAGTAGTATAGCTTCTGCACGGATTCGGCTGGCTGTTCTCTCGCCAAAACATCCTGCTGCCAGTATGAAAATAGCCCAGTATTGTTTCTGATGTTAATGAGCTATTATCTAAGTAGGTCACCAATATCAAATCAGTTTTCTACATTAATCAAAATTATTCTAGTCTGAGGGCTCAGGCACGCGGCCGCTATGCAGCCGTTCCATGCATTGGGGACCACCATTTGTGTTCCCCAATGCATGGGCAACGTCCATGCGACGGCTGAAACGGATCATCATGTGCTGTCAACTTAAAGAGGACCTTTCATGGGTCCCAAAAGTCTGAACTAAGTAGTTGGAAGTGTCGAGCGGCGCTTACTATCCTGGTATCCGCTCTGTTTGCCTTCTCTGGCCCCTGTAACATTTTCCGGTCTGAACAACAGGGAGGAGACATCAGCTCATCTCCCTGGCCATTCTTTCTCACTGTTAGCATCTCTGTTCAATCGCAGTGCTAAGCTTTACTGCCAGTGCTGCGATTGGACAGCGCTACTCTCAGGGAGAAGGCGAGACACTAGCATCTCCTCCCTATTGTTGCGACCAGAGAATGTAACGGGGCCAAGAGCAGGCGAAAGGAGTGGTGCCCAGGAATAATAGTAAGTGCACTAAGATCCCTGGGTGCCGCTCTATACTTCCTGCCACTTACTTCCGATTAATGGGACCCATTAAAGTTCTTCTTTAAAAATGCAGATGTTTTATAATCACCTTGTCTGCATAGAATGTTATTCTTTGTGGATTGCGGGTCTGATTACGTCATGTGTTGTTTAAGTTCAAAGATGAACACAGACATATCCCCTAAAAAATTATAAGAGCAATGGGACATGGCCGTGTTCAGCTCTGAAGTTTTTTTAAAAAGCAATTTTTAAATATAATTTTGAATGATATGACGTAATTACAAATGAGGTATTAGAATGTATTTAAACCAAATTTAGAACAAAATTTTGATTTTACAAAATACCTCAGCCCGCGAATGCGGATGTACATTTGAAAAAAAAACGGAAGGATTTAGCGGAAAGACGGATTCGAAAAAAATGGAACGAATATCTGGAAAATAAAAATACTGATGTGTGAATGGAGCCTAAGTGTGATATTTGAACTTCTCCAGTAACACAGTTGATCATCTTGCAACACTTGCATTTGCGTGCCCCACACTTAAAGGAACCCTTCTACTTTATCACCCTATGGGGCTGTATTTGGGTTGGAGTGTTTTTGGGATAAAAAGGGTCCAGCATGTTTTTTAAGGTTTTGGCTCTACAAAACGTTAATTTGGGTTGTTTGGGGATATCTTTACCCAATATAGGATCTTTCTGTAGGACTGGCCAATGTCTAGTTAAGATATATCTGATCAATCTGTGTTTGCAATTATATCGTGTTATTAGACCTAGCCTAGATGGATGTGAAGTAGGTCTTGGGCTAGCTTTTTGTTTCAGACTGTTTTTCTGGCTCTCCTTAAGAACCCTATTTTTTGATTCCTTGATGAGCTGTGGGGGATAGGGGTTTCGATAAACCTAGTGCTTAGGAGATCTACCTAAGCAGTCTCCTCTGATCCTTTTCATTTGACTAAATTGTATATTAGTTTTACATTTATGGTAATGACAACTCTTAAAGTCTAAGTAGCTGTTGGCATCAACACTCTTTAAGTGTGTTTTAGTGGAGATTTGATTGTCAACGCTCCTGAGGTGGAGAGCTAGGAAAATGGCCTCTCTGGGATGGGATTCAAGGGTAAAATTAAGATTCCAGTCATTGGCATTGACTGTCCCTATGAAAGATTCAAGTTGATTTACTTTTCAGTTCCATATCAGGATGATGTCGTCGATATATCTTTTATAAAAAACAATGTTAGGATGACTGAGAAAGCCCATATGTTTCTCAAAGGAGCCCATAATTTGTTTTGCATATGATGGGGAAAATTTGGTCCCCATCGCCGTTCCTTTCTCTTGTATCTAGATTGTGTCGTTATATGAGAAATAATTGTGTTGCAAGATAAAATCAATGGATTTCAAAATGAAGTCTCTTTGTACTTGTGGCATAGAGATGTCGGCATCTACGTATTCCTTTAGTTCTTTGATTCCTAATGAGTGTATTATGTTGCTTAAAGAAGACCTTTCACCCGAATAAAGTATCTAAACTGACTATATAGACGTGTAGAGCGGCGCCCAGGGATCCCCCTGCACTTACTGTTATCCCCGGGCGCCGCTCCGTTCTCCGGTTATAGCCTCCGGTATGTTCGTAGTTAGGCTCCACCCAGGGGAACCTGCTGCGGTCTCCTTCTCCTATGCTGTAGTGCTGGCCAATCGCAGCGCTCAGCTCATAGCCAGGCTATAAGCTGAGCGCTGCGATTGGCCAGCGCTACAGCATAGGAGAAAGAGATGCTGGCAGGTTCCCCTGGGTGGAGCCTAACTACGAACATACCGGAGGCTATAACCGGAGAACGGAGCGGCGCCCGGGGATAACAGTAAGTGCAGGGGGATCCCTGGGTGCCGCTCTACACGCCTATATAGTCAGTTTAGATACTTTATTCGGATGAAAGGTCGTCTTTAAGAGGGATGTTACATCTAGTTCTCTTTCCAATCTATAGTTTCCAGAGTGTTGATGAGATGTGATGTGTCCCTAAGGTAAGAGGGTAATGAAGTGACATAACTTTGGAGTATTCCATTGATGTATTCAGACAAGTTTGAGGTGAGGGAGTCTATCCCAGATATGATGGGTCGTCCTGCGGGATTTACAAGGGACTTATGTATTTTAGGTAAGAAATAGATTTGAGATGTTGTGGGATGGAAAACTTTCAAGAATATTTTCTCTTTTTTTTATCAAGAACGCCTGTTTGGAATCCAAAATCTATCAGTTCATGGAGTAAATTTTTATATTCTCTAGTCAGGTCATTTTTGAGTGGTCTATAGTACTCAGTATATGAAAGTATTCTGAGGGATTCAGCCTCGTAATAACTTGCGTCCATGATGACTATACCGCCTCCCTTGTCGGCGCTTTTGATCACTATATCCCTATTTTGTCTAAAATTTTTTAGAGATTTTACTAAGTCTGGACTTATTGTGTTCCGGGTTACAAACGATAGATTTTCTTTTCTTACGGGTTGGAGGGTTATAAGGATCGAGAGTGGAAAAGGTGTCCTTCAAGTCTCCCATTACCATATTGTAATAACTCTCGATATGAGGGCCGCCTCTACTCTCCACGGGATAGAAAGATGACTTTTTTTTCACCTCTGACCTAATAGGAGTGATTACATCTATGGTGTTTGATGTGGACCCATTTTGTTCAAGGTTAGAAGCCGGATTTGTGGCTGATATTTCATTCGTTGGATGGCTGTCCAATAGGGGGATCTTTATATTCAGAGGATTTTTTATACTGAAATGACGTTGAAGCGTCAATTTTCTAATGAATTGATTGAGATCTATAAATAGTTCAAATAAATCAGGCTCATTTGTAGGGCAGAATGACAGGCCCTTACTCAAAAGCTTGATCTCGCTTTGTCTCAACATGTATTTGGACAAGTTAAAGATGCCTTTTTCTTGTAGTTTATCTATGTTTATTCCTGAGGGGGTGATATCTTGGGCTTGAGTTTTTTGTTTACTGGCTTTTTGATTTTGGCCTCCTTTACATCCTCTATGGCGGATTTAGTCTTTCTTACACTTGAAATCAGAGTGTAGAAGTGAGTGATTTTCAGTGGTTGAACCAATTTCGGAGTGATTATGTGTGAGGGGCCTGGTATGGAGACTAATGTGTTCAAATCCTGTGTGCTGGATATGTTTATCCTTGGAGGAGGTATAGGTGAGACGGTTGAATGCCGTCATTTAGATCTCTCATGAGTTTTTTACATTTGGACCTAACTTTATTATACTCATATATCCTCAGATGTTCTCTCTTGCCAACGAGGGGCGGACCTTTATCAGGTGTCTGGGAGTTTATATTCAAAACCTGACTTATATTCTTACGCTTGGCAACCAATGCTCCCATAAATCTCCTGGAGCATTCGTCACCAATCTGTAACCATTCTTTGGAAAAAGTAGGGTCATTGTAGAAGGTAGGTTTTAGTGTTAGTCTCAAACCCCTCAGGATGAGGTCTAATGATAGATATATGGAGAGAAAAGGACAGTCAATTTAATTGTGGATATAGTCTTTAGTGGAGCCCACGTTGTTATCTTTAAAATCTACAGAGCCTCTTACTTCTTTTGGGTCATTTTTGGTGTCCGACCAGGTGTCGCTTTGGATGTTTTGTAGTTTCTTGGATTCTTCAGTGGTCAAGAGTGAAGAGACTTCTCTTTTGACTCTTATGGTCAGTTCATGAATATCTTTCCCTAGATAGCTCCATCCAGAATCATCCTCTTTGCCTCTGATCAGTGGGGATAATTTCCTCGACCGATCCATAGTGTATATGTGGAAAGTGACTAAAGAGCGTAGGTTAATCAAATCTTGAGGAAAAATGTATCCAAAAGATAGGAAGAACTCGAGGCGCCAGTGGAATAGGAGTGTTTGTGGTCGGTTTACTGATCGTTAACCGGATTAGAAGATGGACAAGGAAGAAAGAATAGGTCGCCTGTAGGTAGTGCAGAGGGAGAGGTAGCTATTGGGGTAAGCCACGCAGATATCAATCAACGTGTAAGGTATGTGAAGTAGAAAGTATGGCCTATAACAGATGGGCTCATTAGTATGAAATGGACCCAAAAGGTAAAGCCAATCTTTGTCTCCCAAGTAAAAGCGCCAGATCCCTTAGGTGAATAGTTAAGGTATAATAGTGTCTATTCAAATGGGTGGGATATTAGAAATAAACTTGAGTGATCCACCAAGGCTATTATTGACCTGACTATATTCACCTCTTTAGATAGTCTGAGTTATTATGAATTAAAATTTAAGATAGGCCACAGTAAGGAAAAAGAAACAGCTACCGTAAATTTTTAAGAACGAGAGATGTTAAAATTATTAAAAGACATTGAGTATATATAAAATGTCAGGTTTCTGTGATGTAAAAAAATGAGACAAAGATAAATCATTTCAGAACTTTTTCTACCTTTAATGTGACCTATAAACTGTACAACTCAATTTAAAAACAAACTGAAATCTTTTAGGTAGAGGGAAGAAAAAATATAAAAATAAAATAATATGGTTTCATAAGTGTGCACACTCTTAAACTAATACTTTGTTGAAGCACCTTTTTATTTTATTACAGAACTCAGTCTTTTTTGGTATGAATCGATCAGCATGGCACATTTTGACTTGGCAAGATTTGCCCACTCTTCTTTGCAAAAACACTCCAAATCTGTCAGATTGTGAGGGCATCTCCTGTGCACAGCCCTCTTCAGATCACCCCACAGATTTTCAATCGGATTCAGGTCTGGGCTCTGGCTGGGCCATTCCAAAACTTTAATCTTCTTCTGGTGAAGCTATTCCTTTGTTGATTTGGATGTATGCTTTGGGTCGTTGTCATGCTGAAAGATGAAGTTCCTCTTCATGTTCAGCTTTCTAGCAGAAGCCTGAAGGTTTTGTGCCAATATTGACTGGAACTGTTCATAATTCCCTCTAGCTTAGGGCTCTTTCACACTTGCGTTGTTGTGTTCCGGCATAGAGTTCCGTCGTCGGGGCTCTATGCCGGAAGAATCCTGATCAGGATTATCCCCATGCATTCTGAATGGAGAGAAATCCGTTCAGGATGCATCAGGATGCCTTCAGTTCCGGACCAGAACTTTTTTGGCCGGAGAAAATACCGCAGCATGCTGCGCTTTTTGCTCCGGTCAAAAATCCTGAACACTTGCCGCAAGGCCGGATCCGGAATTAATGCCCATTGAAAGGCATTAATCCGGATCCGGCCTTAAGCTAAACGTCGTTTCGGTGCATTACCGGATCCGACGTTTAGCTTTTTCTGAATAGTGTCCTGTCAGCCATGGTAACCAAAGTCCTGTTTGCCATGGTAAAGTGTAGTGGGGAGCGGGGGAGCAGTATACTTACCGTTCGTGCGGCTCCCGGGGCGCTTCAGAGTGACGTAAGGGCGCCCCACGCGCATGGATGACGTGATCGCATGGATCACGTCATCCATGCGCATGGGGCGCTCTGACGTCATTCTGGAGCGCCCCGGGAGCCGCACGGACTGTAAGTATACTGCTCCCCCGCTCCCCACTACTACTATGGCAGCCAGGATTTAATAGCGTCCTGGGTGCCATAGTAACACTGAACGCATTTTGAAGACGGATCCGTCTTCAAATGCTTTCAGTTCACTTGCGGTGTTACGGATCCGGCGGGCACCTCCGGCAAATGGAATGCACGATGGATCCGGACAACGCAAGTGTGAAAGAGGCCTTAACTAAGGCCCCAGTTCCAGCTGAAGAAAAACATCCCCAAAGCATGATGCTGCCACCACCATGCTTCACTGTGGGTATGGTGTTCTTTTGGTGATGTGCAGTGTTGTTTTTGCGCCAAACATATCTTTTGGAATTATGGCCAAAAAGTTCAACCTTAGTTTCATCAGACCATAACACCTTTTCCCACATGCTTTTGGGAGACTTCAGATGTGTTTTTGCAAACTGTAGCCTGGCTTGGATGTTTTTCTTCATAAGAAAAGGCTTTCGTCTTGCCACTCTACCCCATAACCCAGACATATGAAGAGTACGGGAGATTGTTGTCACATGCACCACACAGCCAGTACTTGCCAGATATTCCTGCAGCTCCTTTAATGTTGCTGTAGGCTTCTTGGTAGCTTTTTTCTCGTCTTTTCATCAATTTTGGAGGGACGTCCAGTTCTTGGTAATGTCACTGTTGTGCCATATTTTCTCCACTTGATGATGACTGTCTTCACTGTGTTCCATGGTATATCTAATGCCTTGGGAATTCTTTTGTACCCTTCTCCTGACTGATACCTTTTAACAATAAGATCCCTCTGATGTTTTGGAAGCTCTCTGTGGACCATGCCTTTTGCTGTGGCATGCGACTAAGAAAATTTCAGGACAGACCAACTAGAGCAGCGGAACTTTATTTGGGGTTAATCAGAGGCACTTTAAATGATGTCAGGTGTATGCTGACTCCTATTTAACATGATTTTGAATGTGATTGCTTAATTCTGAACACAGCTAGCTACATCCCCAGTTATAAGAGGGTGTGCCACTGTGCAACCAATTATGCAACCAATTTGTAGTTTATAGGTCACATTATGCAACCAATTTGTAGTTTATAGGTCACATTAAAGGTGGAAAAAGTTCTGAAATGATTTATCTTTGTCTCATTTTTTTTACATCACAGAAACCTGACATTTTAACAGGGGTGTGTAGACTTTTTATATCCACTGTATATATGTGCTTCACTCACTTTACAGGGGGTGGTTTCCTGGATAAGCCCAAGACACCAGTGAAACCTCCAAAAAAAAAAAACTAGCCAGAATCACATGTAGATTAGTAGATATTGATGGCAGCCACGTCCACGGGAGCTTCAGATCAATTTCTTTATTGGAAAATTCGGCTCAACGCGTTTCGGGTTATAGGCATACAAACCCCTTCATCAGGAGCATCATACATAAACATAGGACATACATACCTTGATTGAATAGTACAGGACAGTCAGAAAGCCCGCCAAAGAGGACGGGACGCCGCAAACTGTTCTGCACATGTTCTGCAAATATTAGCCTTGGTGGATCGCTCAAGTTTTTTTCTAATATCCCACCCATTTGAATAGACACTATTACACCTTAACTATTCACCTAAGGGGATCTGGCGTTTTTACTTGGGAGACAGAGATTGGCTTTAACTTTTGGGTCCATTTCATATTAATGAACATACCTTACACGCTGATCGATATCTGCATGACTTACCTCAATAGCTGCCTCTCCCTCTGCACTCCATACAGGCGACCTATTCTTTCTTCCTTGTCCATCTGCTAATCCGGTTAACGATCAGTAAACCGACCACAAACACTCCTATTCCACTGGCGTCTCGAGTTCTTCTTATCTTTTGGATACATTTTTCCTCAAGATTTGATTAACCATCGCTCTTTACTCTCTTTCCACATATAATCCAGTGAATTAGCATAGTCATGAATGGGTTGGATTGCAACAACAAAAGCCAACCTAGTACCCACACATGACTGCTTGCAGCTGCACTGGAGTGTTGGCCTAGATCAGTGATGGCTAACCTTGGCACTCCAGCTGTGGTGAAACTACTACTCCCAGCATGCTCCATTTATTTCTATAGAGTTCTGGGAGCAGCCAAGCAAGGGGGGCATCTTGGGAGTTGTAGTTTTACCACAGCTGGAGTGCCAAGGTTAGCCATCACTTGCCTAGATCATACTTTCAGAAACCTAGACCAGACAGGGCAGTTGCAGCGGTAGTGGAAAAGAGCGGTAGCAGCACAGTGCTGGATTGGACAGACAGGCGCGTTCTTGATATCTCTTCAAAAATCTATAGAATGTCTGGTATCCCATAGAAGGGAGTTGGTTTGCTGACGCTAAACTGATGTGAACCTGCAACTCAGCAGCCAAGAAAAACAACTTGAAATGGTTCTGCACCAGGTTGGCTGCTTAGTGTCCCCTTGAAGCGATAGGGGGTGCACTATGTATTCTCCAAGTGCAGAGTACACTCACCTGCTGATCTGTATGGTTGCACATGTCACTAACAAATTACACTGTCTGCTGCCAGGGAGGTAAACTGCTGGGCCTTTTGTGATGTCACCATCCCTAGAAGCTGGGGTACATGTACAATGTTCCGTCTATAAAATTTTTTATAAGTATTAACACTTTGACTTGTAGTTGGATAGTCTTGTGAATCCAATGAATTTGCGCTACAGTGAATGGGTTGGATTGCAACAGTGGAAGCCAAAGTGCTGGGCTGGATCCTGTATCCATGTATGGACTGTGTAGTGGTGTAGGGGAAGTGTGGTACCAGCATAGCGCCTGGTCCCAAAATCCATACAAAGTATGGTATCCCATGGAAGGGGGGCAGCAGAGACACCAAACTGATGTGAACCTGCAATGCAGCAGCCAAGATGCAACAACCTGAAGTGGTTATACTATTGGAAACGGGTGAGGCAGCTTAACTATTCTGCTCTTGGCAAAATATTTCACAGCAGCATTCCAGTCTGCACAAATGTGCCATTTTGGACCACATTCCTTCCCCTGCGAATGCGTACCCTCAACCGACACATGCACACAAAGATGCACTCACCTACTGGATGTGCATACCTGCTCAATTGACCAACGAATGAAGCGGTCATAGCTGCTGAAAGGGAGGTAAATAGCTGTGGCCTCCTGTAATTTCATCGCCCCTGGATGGTGAGGTGGCCTAGTGTGATACGTACAGTTTTCCATCTATGCAAATTTTCTTGGAGATTGCCATACTAAAGAATTAAAGCTGTCTTGAATGAGTTGGATTTCCACAGCAAGGAGGCACCCTAGTCTTTATGTATGTGTGCTTATATGTTGGCTCCCCTTGTATGCACTCACTAGTCCAGGGTGCTCATCTGGGTGAGGCAGCTTATCTGTTTGGCCACAATGTGCTATATCAGTATTCAAATCTGCACAAAAGAGTCTTTTTTGGTGCCTCTACATAAGTTAGATGCATCAAGCGGCAGCAGACATGGACTAAGACCGGCACTCGTCTTAGTAAATGTCTCCCTAAGAGACAAAAACATGCCTTCACCTGCTTATGTGTATGGCTGTACACCTGACTAATGAATAAAGCCATTATGGCTGCTGCAAATGAGGTAAACAGTCGAGCCCCTTTGTGATGTCATCCTCCTTGCATGCTGAGGGGTCAAATTGATTCAATGTTCCATCCAGAGCAATTATATACGCACTATTTTTTAGTAAAGCAATACAACCCCAACGTTTCGGTCGGTGTCGACCTTTTTCAAGGGATCTGTGGCTTGGATGTGCAGGGTCTGCTCTGGGAGCAGACCTTGCACATCCAAGCCACAGATCCCTTGAAAAAGGTCGACACCGACCGAAACGTTGGGGTTGTATTGCTTTACTAAAAAATAGTGCGTATATAATTGCTCTGGATGGAACATTGAATTGATGTACAAAACAACTATGAATTAAAAATGAATAACTAATGAAAACGTAATTGGTGTGCCGTGGATTTTTCAAGTGAATCCATTGACGTCTGTCCTCTACGAGCACCCACCGTCTAGGGTGTGCAGATCTCAAATATTTCTTGGAGGGGTCAAATTGAGACATGCACAGTGTTCTCTCTATGCAAATTTTCATGGGGACTGCTACTTTGATTTGTAGTTGGACAGACCTGGCAATCCAGCGAATTAGCACGGTCGTGAAGGGGTTGGATTGCAACAGCAAGAGCAGCAAAGGGCCACCCTAGTCTTCACGCACAATTGCTTGTAGCTGCCCTGGAGTGCTGGGCTTGATACTTCTTTCAAAAACCTAAACCAGGTAGGGAAGGTGTAGCGGTACCAGAGAGATACGGTGCAAGCACAGTGCATAGATTAAACAGACAGGTGCATTTTTCATTGACCTAGCTCAAAAATCCATAGACCGTATGGTTTGCCACATAAGGATGGGGGGGGGGGGGGCAGGAATGCAGTTGCTAAACTGATGTGAACCCACAAAACAGCAGCAAAAAAGCATCAACCAGATTTCATACATTGGTCGTGGCTTTTTGAAGCCCCTCTTGAAGAACCACCAGTCCACTCTTAAAGTCCAGAAGCCTTCCTGTAGAGTTGCACACTGACGAATTAAGCCATTATAGATGCTGTGATGGGGGTAAACAGACGGGGACCTATGTGAGGTCATTGTTTTTGATGCTGAGGAGGCCCCATTATGACACATGCAGTGTTCTGTATGCAAATTTTCATGGTGCCGCCATTTGTAATTGGAAAGACCTGTCAGTCCAATGAATTAGCGCTGTCGTGAAGGGCACCTTCATCTACATGCATGATTGCTTGCAGCTGCGCTGAAGTGCTGGTATGTTCCTCATCTATCCAGTGGAGGGGAGGCAGCGCGGACACTAAGCTCTTGTGAATCCACAACACAGTAGCCAAGAAGAAACAACCAAAAATGGTTCCGCACTGGCAGTGGCTGCTTAGTGCCCCCTTGAAGCTATGAGGGGGTGCTCCCATGTACTCTTCAAGTCATGAGGGCTCTGCTGTGAGAAACGAGTGAGGTGACTTGTCTGTTTGACACTTGCTTATGTATGCTGCAGCATAATTCCAATTTGCACAAAAGTGCCTTTTTGGACCACACCCCTCCCCCTATGGGCACATACCTTTGGCTGACACATATGCCTCACCTGCTGATGTGCACATCTGAACACCCAACCATCGAAATAAGCCATCATGGCTGCGACCAGGGTTCAGCTGGGTCCTTTGTTATTTCTTTGTCCCTGAATGCTGAGGGACCACACTGTTACACACACAGCGTTCCATCTCTGCAAATTTACATGGGGGTTGCCACTTTCATTTGTAGTTGGACAGACCTGCCAATCCAATGAATCAGCACTGTCATGAATGGGTTGGATTTTCACAGACGAAGCCAGCAAGGAGGCACCCTAGTTTCCACGCAAGATTGCTTGTAGTTGCACTGGAATGCTGGGCTGGATCCTGCTTTTGCAAACCTGGACCAGGTAGAACGGGTGCACAGCACAGAGTATGGATTGGACAGATAGGTGCATTCTTCATCTTACTGTAATGTATCCCATGTGGGGAGGGGTATAAATGCTAAACTGATGTGAACCCGCTTTGCAGCAGCCAAAAAGCAACAACCAGAAATGGTTCCACCTTCCTTTGAAGCAAGTCAAGAGGTCCCTCCCATAAGAAACGGGTGAGGTAGCTTATCTGTTCTGTGCTTGCCAAAGTATGCTGCAACGGTTTTCCAGTCTTAACAATAGCAACTTTTTCGACCATAGTTACATAGTTGGTACGGTGGAAAAAAGACATATGTCCATCAAGTTCAACCAAGGGATAGGTGGGGATGCGAATCCCAGAAGGAAGTGAGACTCAGATTTCTCCACCTTTTCATAAGCATTATTTTGTTTACTTTTAAGAATTCATCTAAACCCTTTTTAAAACGATCCACTGTTCCTGCTGTGACCATGTCCTAAGGAAGTCTATTCCACAGATTCACAGTTCTTACACTAAAGAAGCTTTGACACTTCTAGAGACTGAACTTTTTCTTCTCCAGTCGGAGGCAGTGCCCCCTTGTCTTTTGAGGGCATTTTATATGGAACAGGTTTTCACCATATTTTTTGTATGGCCCATTTATATATTTGTATAGGTTAATCATGTCCCCCTTAGAAGTTTCTTCTCAAGACTAAATAAATTCAATTCTTTTAATCTTTCTTCATAACTAAGGCTACTTTCACACTTGCGTTCAGAGCGGATCCGTCTGGTGTCTGCGCAGACGGATCCGCTCCTATAATGCAGATGTTGGGATCTGTTCAGAACAGATCCATCTGCATTATAGTTTAGAATAAATTCTAAGTGTGAAAGTTGTTCAGACGGATCCGTCCAGACTTTACATTGAAAGTCAATGGGGGACGGATCAGTTTGAAAATTGAGCCATATTGTGTCAACTTCAAACGGATCCGTCCCCATTGACTTACATTGTAAGTCTGGACGGATCAGTTTGCCTCCGCACGGCCAGGCGGACACCCGAACGGTGCAAGCAGCGTTCGGGTGTCCGCCTGCTGAGCGGAGGCCAAACGGTGCCAGACTGATGCATTCTGAGCGGATCCGCATCCACTCAGAATGCATTGGGGCAGTACGGATGCGTTCGGGCCCGCTTGGGAGAGCCTTCAAACGGAACTCACAAGCAAAGCCCCGAACGCTAGTGTGAAAGTAGCCTAAGACCCTCCAGGCCCCTTATCAGTTTAGTCGCTCTCCTCTGTACTTTTTCCAGCTGCAGTGCGTTCTTTCTAAGGACTGGTGCCCAGAACTGAACTGCATATTCCAGATGAGGCTGCACCAACTCTTTTGTGAAGTGGTAATATTACCTCCCTGCCCCGCGAGTCCATGCCTCGTTTAATGCATGACAATATCCTGGTGGGCTTAGAAGCAGCTGATTGACATTGTATGCTGTTATTTAATCTACCATCTACAAGGACACCCAAATCCTTCTCTATAAGTAACTTTCCCAGTGTTACATCCCCTAGGACATATGAAGCATGCCCCTCTCCCAATGGACATGCATATTCATCCAATACAAACACAGAAATTGATTTATGTACATAGATATCAAATAATAGCACTATACTAGGACCAAAAATTACCACGTGCAGTGATTAAATATTGCCTCTATATTATTACTGAACAAAATACACTATAGAAAGACACAAATTACCAATGATACTACTATACAAGCCTAAATCATACCACCACACCATGACTACTGCCATTACCACCACACAGCGACTCAATAATATTACCAACCTGTTACTGAATACAAATCACCATATAAAGACCCCACCTGTGTTCAAACATCTAATCTCTGATACATACTGCTCCCCATGGCCCCTCTGTTACACAGAATGTCCCTATACAGAAACTTCTCTCACAGACTGCTCCCTATTAGAGTTGAGTGAACACCTGGATGTTCGGGTTCGAGAAGTTCGGCCGAACTTCCCGGAAATGTTCGGGTTCGGGATCCGAACCCGACCCGAACTTCGTCCCGAACCCGAACCCCATTGAAGTCAATGGGGACCCGAACTTTTCGGCACTAAAAAGGCTGTAAAACAGCCCAGGAAAGAGCTAGAGGGCTGCAAAAGGCAGCAACATGTAGGTAAATCCCCTGCAAACAAATGTGGATAGGGAAATGAATTAAAATAAAAATAAAAAAAATAAAAATGAACCAATATCAATTGGACAGAGGTCCCATAGCAGAAAATCTGGCTTCACGTCAGCAGAGAATCAGTCTCTTCATGCCATAGCAAAGAATCTGGCTTCATGTCAGCAGAGAATCAGTCTCTTCATGCCATAGCAGAGAATCTGGCTTCATGTCAGCGCAGAATCAGTCTTCATGTCATAGCAGAGAATCAGGCTTCACGTCACCCACCACTGGAACAGGCTCCTGTCACATATTTAGGCCCCGGCACCCAGACAGAGGAGAGAGGTCCCGTAACAGAGAATCTGGCCTTATGTCAGCACAGAATCTGTCTTCATGTCATAGCAGAGAATCAGGCTTCACGTCACCCACCACTGGAACAGGCCACTGTCACACATTTAGGACCCGGCACCCAGACAGAGGAGAGAGGTCCCGTACCAGAGAATCTGGCCTTATGTCAGCGCAGAATCAGTCTTCATGTCATAGCAGAACACATCCCAACCTGCAAAAACTCATTTCAGGGAGGTGTACTTCTCATTTCAGGGAGGTTTTTCTTTTTATTACATTTTCCAAACATATGCAGTATCTGCACACTTTGCTCTATGGTGTGGAGGACCGGGCTCATTACCCTGCCCCAAATTATCATATTTATGTATATGATTAAAGGGATTCTGTCACCACCTATAAGCCCTGTGAGCTAAACATCTGCTCATGTCCAGGGCAGCATTCTGATTTCTAAGGTGGCCTCATAAAAGCCATTTGTGGCTTTATTCTGCGGAAAAACTGGTTTTACTAACCTGTCAATCATTGAATTAAGGTGCCCAAGCAGGGGAGGTCTGTGGATGCATGGTGCCTGGCCGCACGCATCGCCGTTCGTGCCCAGCGCCGCCTTCTACTCCTCAGTGCCGCCTCTCCCTCCCTCCCCCTCCTCCCGCTTTGAGATCCCGCACGTGCGCACAGGCTCAGCCTGATGTGCCGTTGCGGACTGCTGGCATCGGCTTCTTCTTGCACTGTGCGCACGCGCCCAGAAGGGGACACGGCTACAGGTTGCTGGAAAGGTTTACTGAGAGTAAACTAGAGATGGGAAGTTCGGATCATTCAAATGAACCGATTAATAGTAACATAGTAACATAGTACATAAGGCCGAAAAAAGACATTTGTCCATCCAGTTCGGACTGTTATACTGCAAGTTGATCCAGAGGAAGGCAAAAAACCCTGTGAGGTAGAAGCCAATTTTCTCCACTTTAGGGGAATAAAAAATTCCTTCCCGACTCCAATCATGCAATCAGAATAACTCCCTGGATCAACGATCCCTCTCTAGTAGCTATAGCCTGTAATATTATTAAGCTCCAGAAATACGTCCAGGCCCCTCTTGAATTCCTTTATTGTACTCACCATCACCACCTCCTCAGGCAGAGAGTTCCATAGTCTCACTGCTCTTACCGTAAAGAATCCTCTTCTATGTTTGTGTACAAACCTTCTTTCCTCCAGACGCAGAGGATGTCCCCTCGTCACAGTCACAGTCCTGGGGATAAATAGCTGATGGGATAGATCTCTGTACTGACCCCTGATATATTTATACATATTAATTAGATCTCCCCTCAGTCGTCTTTTTTCTAAAGTGAATAACCCTAATTTTGATAATCTTTCAGGGTACTGTAGTTGCCCTATTCCAGTTATTACTTTAGTTGCCCTCCTCTGAACCCTCTCCAGCTCTGCTATGTCTGCCTTGTTTACAGGAGCCCAGAACTGTACACAGTACTCCATGTGTGGTCTGACTAGCGATTTGTAAAGTGGTAGGACTATGTTCATATCACGGGAATCTATGCCCCTTCTGATGCAACCCATTATCTTGTTGGCCTTGGCAGCAGCTGCCTGACACTGGTTTTTGCTGCTTAGTTTGCTGTTTATTAAAATTCCTTCGGTTCATTCGCTGATCTGACAAGAAGCAAGTGAACCGAAGTTTAGGTTGCGCATGCGCTGATGACGGAAGCTTCGATTCACTTGCTGACTCGCTGAGTCGGCTCTTGGTCTGAGTCAGGAAGTTTATTCTTTAAAACCCTGTGTGTAATTATCTACCCCACTGTAGGAAAAAAACAAGCATCCAGGGGGGGTGAATTTAACACTGGGGTAAATAATATAATTAAAATGGAGGGTTAAATGTGTAAATGTATTTAAAAAAAATACATCTCTCTCAATAGTTCTATAGCTACTGAATGAGACAGAAGAAGGGATGCCTTTAACATATAGATCTCCTTGAGAAGCCAATTTGACCCTAAAGGGTTAATTCAGCCTGTAATCTAAACTCTGTCCTGTCACTTCTCTTATCTCTCTGCTCTGCTATCAGTGAACCTTTCCGGGATATATTGTCTCACATGCAGGTGTCAGGGAGCCGCTATCTAATAGAGGGAGACTCCCTGAACCTCCGGGAGAGTTGAGATCCCTGTAGCAGAGAATCAGGCTTCACGTCACCCACCACTGGAACAGGCCACTGTCACATATTTAGGCCCAGGCACCCAGGCAGAGGAGAGAGGTCCCGTAACAGAGAATCTGGCCTTATGTCAGCGCAGAATCAGTCTTCATGTCATAGCAGAGAATCAGGCTTCACGTCACCCACCACTGGAACAGGCCACTGTCACATATTTAGGCCCAGGCACCCAGGCAGAGGAGAGAGGTCCCGTAACAGAGAATCTGGCCTTATGTCAGCACAGAATCTGTCTTCATGTCATAGCAGAGAATCAGGCTTCACGTCACCCACCACTGGAACAGGCCACTGTCACACATTTAGGCCCCGGCACCCAGGCAGAGGAGAGAGGTCCCGTAACAGAGAATCTGGCCTTATGTCAGCACAGAATCTGTCTTCATGTCATAGCAGAGAATCAGGCTTCACGTCACCCACCACTGGAGCAGGCCACTGTCACACATTTAGGCCCCGGCACCCAGACAGAGGAGAGAGGTCCCGTAACAGAGAATCTGGCCTTATGTCAGCACAGAATCTGTCTTCATGTCATAGCAGAGAATCAGGCTTCACGTCACCCACCACTGGAACAGGCCACTGTCACACATTTAGGCCCCGGCACCCAGGCAGAGGAGAGAGGTCCCGTAACAGAGAATCTGGCCTTATGTCAGAACAGAATCTGTCTTCATGTCATAGCAGAGAATCAGGCTTCACGTCACCCACCACTGGAACAGGCCACTGTCACACATTTAGGCCCCGGCACCCAGACAGAGGAGAGAGGTCCCGTAACAGAGAATCTGACCTTATGTCAGCGCAGAATCAGTCTTCATGTCATAGCAGAGAATCAGGCTTCACGTCACCCACCACTGGAACAGGCCACTGTCACACATTTAGGCCCAGGCACCCAGGCAGAGGAGAGAGGTCCCGTAACAGAGAATCTGGCCTTATGTCAGCACAGAATCTGTCTTCATGTCATAGCAGAGATTCAGGCTTCACGTCACCCACCACTGGAACAGGCCACTGTCACACATTTAGGCCCCGACACCCAGGCAGAGGAGAGAGGTCCCGTAACAGAGAATCTGGCCTTATGTCAGCACAGAATCTGTCTTCATGTCATAGCAGAGAATCAGGCTTCACGTCACCCACCACTGGAACAGGCCACTGTCACACATTTAGGCCCAGGCACCCAGGCAGAGGAGAGAGGTCCCGTAACAGAGAATCTGGCCTTATGTCAGCGCAGAATCAGTCTTCATGTCATAGCAGAGAATCAGGCATCACGTCACCCACCACTGGAACAGGCCACTGTCACATATTTAGGTCCAGGCACCCAGGCAGAGGAGAAAGGTCCCGTAACAGAGAATCTGGCCTTATGTCAGCGCAGAATCAGTCTTCATGTCATATCAGAGAATCAGGCTTCACGTCACCCACCACTGGAACAGGCCACTGTCACACATTTAGGCCCCGGCACCCAGACAGAGGAGAGGTTCATTCAACTTTGGGTTGCCCCGCAATATAATGGTAAAATGAAAATAAAAATAGTATTGAATGAGGAAGTGCCCTGGAGTAGAATAATATATTGTTAAGGGGAGGTAGTTAATATCTAATCTGCACAAGGGATGGACAGGTCCTGTGGGATCCATGCCTGGTTCATTTTTATGAACGTCAGCTTGTCCACATTGGCTGTAGACAGGCGGCTGCGTTTGTCTGTAATGACGCCCCCTGCCGTGCTGAATACACGTTCAGACAAAACGCTGGCCGCCGGGCAGGCCAGCACCTCCAAGGCATAAAAGGCTAGCTCTGGCCACGTGGACAATTTGGAGACCCAGAAGTTGAATGGGGCCGAACCATCAGTCAGTACGTGGAGGGGTGTGCACAGGTACTGTTCCACCATCTTATTGAAATGTTGCCTCCTGCTAACATGTTCCGTATCAGGTGGTGGTGCAGTTAGCTGTGGCGTGGTGACAAAACTTTTCCACATCTCTGCCATGCTAACCCTGCCCTCAGAGGAGCTGGCCGTGACACAGCTGCGTTGGCGACCTCTTGCTCCTCCTCTGCCTTCGCCTTGGGCTTCCACTGGTTCCCCTGTGACATTTGGGAACGCTCTCAGTAGCGCGTCTACCAACGTGCGCTTGTACTCGCGCATCTTCCTATCACGCTCCAGTGTAGGAAGTAAGGTGGGCACATTGTCTTTGTACCGGGGATCCAGCAGAGTGGCAACCCAGTAGTCCGCACACGTTAAAATGTGGGCAACTCTGCTGTCGTTGCGCAGGCACTTCAGCATGTAGTCGCTCATGTGTGCCAGGCTGCCCAGAGGTAAGGACAAGCTGTCCTCTGTGGGAGGCGTATCGTCATCGTCCTGTGTTTCCCCCCCAGCCACGCACCAGTGATGGGCCTGAGCTGCTTTGGATGCCACCCCGCTGTGAACATGCTTCATCCTCATCCTCCTCCACCTCCTCCTCATCCTCATCCTCCTCGTCCTCCAGTAGTGGGCCCTGTCTGGCCACATTTGTACCTGGCCTTTGGTGTTGCAAAAAACCTCCCTCTGAGTCACTTCGAAGAGACTGGCCTGAAAGTGCTAAAAATGACCCCTTTTCCTCCTCTTCCTCCTGGGCCACCTCCTCTTCCATCATCGCCCTAAGTGTTTTCTCAAGGAGACATAGAAGTGGTATTGTAACGCTGATAACGGCGTCATCGCCACTGGCCATGTTGGTGGAGTACTCGAAACAACGCAACAGGGCACACAGGTCTCGCATGGAGGCCCAGTCATTGGTGGTGAAGTGGGTCTGATCCGCAGTGCGACTGACCCGTGCGTGCTGCAGCTGAAACTCCACTATGGCCTGCTGCTGCTTGCACAGTCTGTCCAGCATATGCAAGGTGGAGTTCCACCTGGTGGGTACGTCGCATATGAGGCGGTGAGCGGGAAGGCCGAAGTTACGCTGTAGCGCAGACAGGCGAGCAGCGGCAGGGTGTGAACGCCGGAAGCGCGAACAGACGGCACGCACGTTATGCAGCAGCTCTGACATGTCGGGGTAGTTGCGAATGAACTTCTGCACCACCAAATTCAGCACATGCGCCAGGTAAGGGATGTGCGTCAAACCGGCTAGTCCCAGAGCTGCAACGAGATTTCGCCCATTATCGCACACCACCAGGCCGGGCTTGAGGCTCACCGGCAGCAACCACTCGTCGGTCTGTTGTTCTATATTCCCCCACAACTCCTGTGCGGTGTGGGGCCTCTCCCCCAAACATATGAGTTTCAGAACGGCCTGCTGACGTTTACCCCGGGCTGTGCTGAAGTTAGTGGTGAAGGTGTGTGGCTGACTGGATGAGCAGGTGGAAGAAGAGGAGGAGGAAGCTGAGGAGGAGGAGACAGGAGGCAAAGAATGTTGCCCTGCGATCCTTGGCGGCGGAAGGACGTGCGCCAAACAGCTCTCCGCCTGGGGCCCAGCCGCCACTACATTTACCCAGTGTGCAGTTAGGGAGATATAGCGTCCCTGGCCGTGCTTACTGGTCCACGTATCTGTGGTTAGGTGGACCTTGCCACAGATGGCGTTGCGCAGTGCACACTTGATTTTATCGAACACTTGGTTGTGCAGGGAAGGCACGGCTCTCTTGGAGAAGCAGTGCCGGCTGGGAACAACATACTGTAGGACAGCAAGCGACATGAGCTGTTTGAAGCTGTGTGTGTCCACCAGCCTAAATGACAGCATTTCATAGGCCAGTAGTTTAGAAATGCTGGCATTCAGGGCCAGGGATCGAGGGTGGCTAGGTGGGAATTTACGCTTTCTCTCAAATGTTTGTGAGATGGAGAGCTGAACGCTGCCGTGTGACATGGTTGAGATGCTTGGTGACGCAGGTGGTGGTGTTGGTGGTACATCCCATGTTTGCTGGGCGGCAGGTGCCAACGTTCCTCCAGAGGCGGAGGAAGAGGCCGAGGCGGCGGCAGCAGCAGCAGAAGAGGCCGAGGCGGCGGCAGCAGCAGAAGAGGCCGAGGCGGCAGCAGCAGAAGAGGTAGCAGGGGGAGCCTGAGTGACTTCCTTGTTTTTAAGGTGTTTACTCCACTGCAGTTCATGCTTTGCATGCAGGTGCCTGGTCATGCAGGTTGTGCTAAGGTTCAGAACGTTAATGCCTCGCTTCAGGCTCTGATGGCACAGCGTGCAAACCACTCGGGTCTTGTCGTCAGCACATTGTTTGAAGAAGTGCCATGCCAGGGAACTCCTTGAAGCTGCCTTTGGGGTGCTCGGTCCAAGATGGCGGCAGTAGCAGGCGGAGTCTCTTGGCGGCGGGTGTTCTGATTTTGCCCACTGCTCCCTCTTTTGCTACGCTGTTGGCTCGGTCTCACCACTGCCTCTTCCTCCGAACTGTGAAAGTCAGTGGCACGACCTTCATTCCATGTGGGGTCTAGGACCTCATCGTCCCCTGCATCGTCTTCCACCCAGTCTTGATCCCTGACCTCCTGTTCAGTCTGCACACTGCAGAAAGACGCAGCAGTTGGCACCTGTGTTTCGTCATCATCAGAGACGTGCTGAGGTGGTATTCCCATGTCCTCATCATCAGGAAAAATTAGTGGTTGTGCGTTAGTGCATTCTATCTCTTCCACCCCTGGGGAAGGGCTAGGTGGATGCCCTTGGGAAACCCTGGCAGCAGAGTCTTCAAACAGCATAAGAGACTGCTGCATAACTTGAGGCTCAGACAGTTTCCCTGATATGCATGGGGGTGATGTGACAGACCGATGGGCTTGGTTTTCATGCGCCATCTGTGCGCTTTCTGCAGAAGACTGGGTGGGAGATAATGTGAACGTGCTGGATCCACTGTCGGCCACCCAATTGAGTAATGCCTGTACCTGCTCAGGCCTTACCATCCTTAGAACGGCATTGGGCCCCACCAAATATCGCTGTAAATTCTGCTGGCTACTGGGACCTGAGGTAATTGGTCCACTAGGACGTGTGGCTGTGGCAGAACGGCCACGTCCTCTCCCAGCACCAGAGGGTCCACTAACGCCACCACGACCATGTCCACGTCCGCGTCCCTTATTAGATGTTTTCCTCATTGTTCCCGTTCACCACAATTTTGAGAATGGCAAATTTGGGAATAGTTTTTCAACCCAGAACAAAAAATGTGCTTTTAAGGTCACTACAAATAACTTGACCAGCTAAAACAGTACAGATTTGGTTGAATAGAAATGTGAGGCCTGTTTTTTTTTGCGCTGTGTGACAGGTATAGGTTTAATCACAGAATTAGACTTCTATCTGCACGGTAGCGTGTGTCTTAGGTTTTTCTGAATGACACTATCAGCACCTTCAATGTAAGATATCCTTTTTGGGATAGATTTCAAGTAGGCCTCATATAGCAGAAACTAGTTATTTTGAGAATGGCAAATTTGGGAATAGTTTTTTAACCCAGAACAAAAAGTGTGCTTTTACGGTCACTACAAATAACTTGACCAGCTAAAACAGTACAGATTTGGTTGAATAGAAATGTGAGGCCTGTTTTTTTTTTGCGCTGTGTGACAGGTATAGGTTTAATCACAGAATTAGACTTCTATCTGCACGGTAGCGTGTGTCTTAGGTTTTTCTGAATGACACTATCAGCACCTTCAATGTAAGATATACTTTTTGGGATAGATTTCAAGTAGGCCTCATATAGCAGAAACTAGTTATTTTGAGAATGGCAAATTTGGGAATAGTTTTTCAACCCAGAACAAAAAGTGTGCTTTTACTGTCACTACAAATAACTTGACTAGCTAAAACAGTACAGATTTGGTTGAATAGAAATGTGAGGCCTGTTTTTTTTTTTGCGCTGTGTGACAGGTATAGGTTTAATCACGGAATTGGACTTCTATCTGCACGGTAGCGTGTGTCTTAGGTTTTTCTGAATGACACTATCAGCACCTTCGATGTAAGATATCCTTTTTGGGATAGATTTCAAGTAGGCCTCATATAGCAGAAACTAGTTATTTTGAGAATGGCAAATTTGGGAATAGTTTTTCAACCCAGAACAAAAACTGTGCTTTTACGGTCACTACAGATAACTTGACCAGCTAAAACAGTACAAATTTGGTTGAATAGAAATGTCAGGTCTATTTTTTAGGCGCTGGGTGACAGGCTCAACTTGCCCCTGATGTAGTATATGGCCAAAAAATAACCACACTATTGATGGTTAAATGCACTTGGGTGACACAGGCTCAGCCTGCACCAGATGTAGTATATGGCCAAAAAATAACCAGACTGTTGATGGTTAAATGCACTTTGGTGACACAGGCTCAGCCTGCAGCTGATGTAGTATATGGCCAAAAAATAACCAGACTGTTGATGGTTAAATGCACTTCGGTGACACAGGCTCAGCCTGCAGCTGATGTAGGATATATGTAAGTAGAAAGACTGAGCACTCGCCAGCTGGACCAAGTGAAGACCAAGAACAAATATATGTAATGTAAGAATAATTTATTAGTGGAAAATTAATAAATAGCCCTGAACTTATAGCAATAAAATATAAAATACAATGCTAATATAAAATGATGTAGTACCCAAATAGCGAATTAGAATGTAATAATAACACCTGCATATATACAATAATATAACATAGACAATGCTAAAAAGAGATAAAAAAGGGCAAATATGGTAATATAAATGATATAAAAGACAATATAAAATGTAGAAGTGGTTTATATATTCGATATGTATTCAGTATATATTCGATGAACCACTACACAGTCCAGTGAAGAAATATGCCAGGTATAATGTCCGATGATAAAAGCGGATAAATGTCCCTGTATTTAAAGAGATAGATTTGCTTGTATAGGAACAAATCAACGTACAGTCTAGTAATAGGAATGCACCTGTTATATGCCGTCTGTTGTGAGTATAACCGTGGCGTCCCACGAGGCTCACTGAATCAGATTAGGCAATACCTGGGTCTAGTCGCTTGCTCAAGGTGGTCATGTAGCTCTCAGCATGAGAGATCTCTTGGTAGCTTTTCACCGATCTTGCAAGCCTGGACCTAGTTGGTAATTATCAAGGCGTCTTACTTTGTTCGTATTTGCGCGGTGTCACTGTTCCGGCAAAGTTAGGATCCAATTGTCGGGATGTTGGGGTCTCATAAATGTTCATCAGCTGATGTCCAAAGTGTACAGAAACCAAACGCGTTTCGGGGTCCTTTCCTGGCTCCTTCCTCAGTGGAAAGGACCCCGAAACGCGTTTGGTTTCTGTACACTTTGGACATCAGCTGATGAACATTTATGAGACCCCAACATCCCGACAATTGGATCCTAACTTTGCCGGAACAGTGACACCGCGCAAATACGAACAAAGTAAGACGCCTTGATAATTACCAACTAGGTCCAGGCTTGCAAGATCGGTGAAAAGCTACCAAGAGATCTCTCATGCTGAGAGCTACATGACCACCTTGAGCAAGCGACTAGACCCAGGTATTGCCTAATCTGATTCAGTGAGCCTCGTGGGACGCCATGGTTATACTCACAACAGACGGCATATAACAGGTGCATTCCTATTACTAGACTGTACGTTGATTTGTTCCTATACAAGCGAATCTATCTCTTTAAATACAGGGACATTTATCCGCTTTTATCATCGGACATTATACCTGGCATATTTCTTCACTGGACTGTGTAGTGGTTCATCGAATATATACTGAATACATATCGAATATATAAACCACTTCTACATTTTATATTGTCTTTTATATCATTTATATTACCATATTTGCCCTTTTTTATCTCTTTTTAGCATTGTCTATGTTATATTATTGTATTTATGCAGGTGTTATTATTACATTCTAATTCGCTATTTGGGTACTACATCATTTTATATTAGCATTGTATTTTATATTTTATTGCTATAAGTTCAGGGCTATTTATTAATTTTCCACTAATAAATTATTCTTACATTACATATATTTGTTCTTGGTCTTCACTTGGTCCAGCTGGCGAGTGCTCAGTCTTTCTACTTACATATACCTTAAATCCCCTTTATGACTGGGTGAGTCATAGCAGACTTAGCAGCACCCACTTCCACAGCTGTGTACAGAGTGAGCCACCATACCTTAATTGCATTTTGATGTAGGATATAGCACAAAATAACCACACTATCGATGGTTAAATACACTTGGTGATAGCTTGTGCTGGCGCACCACAAGCCACAAAATGGCTGCCGATCACCCCAGAAAAAAGTGATCTAAAAACGCTCTGGGCAGCCTCAAAAAAGTGAGCAAGTCAATATTAGCACTTCAATGATCCACAGCTGGAAATCGATCACAGAATGAAGTCTTTTGGAGGAGTTAATCTGCCTAATCTCGCCCTAACGTCGCAGCAGCAACCTCTCCCTATGCTTGAATCAGCAGAGTGACGTGCAGCGCTACGTGACCCAATCTTATATAGAGGCTGGGTCACATGCTGCACTGGCCAATCACAGCCATGCCAATAGTAGGCAAGGCTGTGATGGCCTCTTGGGGCAAGTAGTATGACGCTTGTTGATTGGCTGCTTTGCAGCCTTTCAAAAAGCACCAAGAAAGCGCCGAACACCGAACCCGAACCCGGACTTTTACGAAAATGTTCGGGTTCGGGTCCGTGTCACGGACACCCCAAAATTCTGTACGAACCCGAACTATGCAGTTCGGGTTCGCTCATCCCTACTCCCTATGCAACCTTTTCTCACAGACTGCTCCCTATACCCCTTTAGATAAAATGTTCCCAATGCTTCTCCCTCCTTCTTAAAGACAACTCCCCATGCCCCCTCTCTCTCTCCCAGACTTCTCCCCATGCTCAATTTCTTACACAGATTGCCCCCCATGCCTCCACTCTCTGACAGACTGCTTTTTATTTATGCTCCTCTCTCTCACAGATTGCTCTCCCCTCCAAACAGAATGATCGCTATGTCTTCCTTTCACACTGCTCTCCAGTGCCTTGTGCTTCTGTTGAAGGGGATATTAATTATTAATATTTATGCAAATTTCAATAATTAATATTCATAAATAGGCGTGATTCGTCTAGTGATGCCTCCGCCTATTTATACCAATTAAACAAATCACTACTGATTACCTTACTCTACACTGAACTGCCTAAGTCTATTGCTGCGGCGCCTATTACAATAAGAGACCACACACGGTGATTAAATAAAAGGTATTTATTAAAACATTATATGTTATATATAATTATAAACAGATATTAGACTATATCTATATCAATGGAATAGATATATATATTTATAGCAGCACACAACAATATAATATGTAAACGACTATAACAACACACTAATACGGTACTAACTACACTAGACACAATCCCACTTACAATACTCTAACTATACCTAACACTTACATACACGTTAACAGCCCACCCAATCTGGCTCTAAGCTGTCCCTAAGGGAGTAACAAGGGGTTAATACAGACTCACCTGCTGCTGAGGTATGCAGGGCAGCCGTGAAGGGGTATCAAGGGGTACCAGGGGTATAAGATGGGGTGATATATACCAGGGGAGGTATAAGGGTTGAATAACAGGGGTGAAACCAGGGGAGCAGGGGATATAGGGAATGAGGAATATACAATGTAGGGGGAATGCAGGGGAATTATGAATTAGGGTACGTTGGTGGTATAGGGGGAGTAAGGGTTAATGCTGGGGAATCTTTGGTGGTATTGGGGGAATTCGTATGTGGTATAGGGAGGGTTAATGCAGGGGAATAAGCATTCGTTGGTGGTATAGGGGGGAGTAAGGGTTAATGCAGGGGAATCGTTGGTGGTATAGGGAGGGTTAATGCAGGGGAATAAAGGTTCGTTGGTTGTATAGTGATACTCAGCCGGTATGCTCGTTGTCCAGGGGGTGCTCGTTTTCCTAGGGTATGATCCTCTCCGGCTGGGGGCTGGTCCAAAAGTGCCTGTCACGGCGGACAGGATATAGATACACAGATAACTAAACAAACAAGTTTTCTAGGCGAGAAGCTGGGGATATGGTCACCTCCTAGCAAATCTCTAACTGCTCTCCCTATTCTGCTTTGCCCACATTCAGACCCTAATGGTGGGAATAATGTGTCCTCGTGCCTGGGCTGAGAATACCCTAGAATCCCTGAGATGGTGAAAGGGGAAAAAGGGCAGCCTGCTCCCTCAGAACCAGGAGGGGACAGACGATACTCAAACAGCCTAGACAGCAAACCAAAGAAATCAGAAACCAACTTATCTTATCTGAGCAGGAAAAGCCAATCCTTCACCCCTTGCTTCCACAGCCTGACAGAAGCTATAACCCGCACGGAACACTGGGAGAGGAGTAATTTAAACCAACGACCCCACCCAGTGCACCTGAAGGGAGGCGGATCTAGCACGACTCCAAAACAAAACAAATGACTAGACACGTGCTGCTAATCTGGCAGACATCCGTACATAGTCTGAGCAGGGCATGACAGTGCATCAGCGTAGCGCCGCCAGACTATTTAAGTTCGGCGGCGCTCGCTCCCGAGGCAGCCCGTGCTATGGTGCCGGCAAGAACACGTGGGCCGGCGCGGTGATATGATGTCACCGCGCCGGCCCGCGCATCCAAGAGCACGCTTCCAGGTGGAGGGATCCTTTGATCCTCCGCCTGTAACGCATCTGCATACTTTGCGGTGCGATAATTATCGTGCCGGTGGTATGCAGATAACAGAGGGAGGGACGTTTGTTTCCCTCTCTGTTATGTTAACTATCCCCAGCAGCTGGAGATAGTTAACCCTAAAAGGCATTGGATATCTATTGATCCTATGCCTTTTGAAGTCACCAGAGGCTGGACATAATTGTCCAGCCATCTGGTGACCATCTCATCTCCTGCAGGGATGCAGGAAGAGGAAGGGGGGGCACCTGGACAAGGGGCATCTTTATTTGTATATGATATGTGTATAGATGCTTGGGGCGCATTCATACACACACTATATATACACTCACCTAAAGAATTATTAGGAACACCATACTAATACGGTGTTGGACCCCCTTTTGCCTTCAGAACTGCCTTAATTCTACGTGGCATTGATTCAACAAGGTGCTGATAGCATTCTTTAGAAATGTTGGCCCATATTGATAGGATAGCATCTTGCAGTTGATGGAGATTTGAGGGATGCACATCCAGGGCACGAAGCTCCCGTTCCACCACATCCAAAAGATGCTCTATTGGGTTGAGATCTGGTGACTGTGGGGGCCATTTTAGTACAGTGAACGCAGAGCCACCATACTCTTTATATTATGTTCAAGAAACCAATTTGAAATGATTCGAGCTTTGTGACATGGTGCATTATCCTGCTGGAAGTAGCCATCAGAGGATGGATACATGTTCTCATTCTGTTTACGCCAAATTCGGACTCTACCATTTGAATGTCTCAACAGAAATCGAGACTCATCGGACCAGGCAACATTTTTTCAGTCTTCAACAGTTTAATTTTGGTGAGCTTGTGCAAATTGTAGCCTCTTTTTCCTATTTGTAGTGGAGATGAGTGGTACCCGGTGGGGTCTTCTGCTGTTGTAGCCCATCCGCCTCAAGACTGTGCATGTTGTGGCTTCACAAATGCTTTGCTGCATACCTCGGTTGTAACGAGTGGTTATTTCAGTCAACGTTGCTCTTCTATCAGCTTGAATCAGTCGGCTCATTCTCCTCTGACCTCTAGCATCCACAAGGCATTTTTGCCCACAGGACTGCCGTATACTGGATGTTTTTCCCTTTTCACACTATTATTTGTAAACCCTAGAAATGGTTGTGCGTGAAAATCCCAGTAACTTAGCAGATTGTGAAATACTCAGACCGGCCCGTCTGGCAACAACAACCATGCCACGCTCAAAATTGCTTAAATCACCTTTCTTTCCCATTCTGACATTCAGTTTGGAGTTCAGGAGATAGTCTTGACCAGGACCACACCCCTAAATGCATTGAAGCAACTGCCATGTGATTGGTTGACTAGATAATTGCATTAATGAGAAATAGAACAGGTGTTCCTAATAATTCTTTAGGTGAGTATGTATATATATATATATATATATATATATATACACACACACATACATACATACATACATACATACATACATACACACACAAACTCTTCTGGTGGGAGGCATATATATATATATATATATATATTTTTTCATAGATGTTTGGGGCACATCCATAAATATATACATATACAGTACAGACCAAAAGTTTGGACACACCTTCTCATTCAAAGAGTTTTCTTTATTTTCATGACTATGAAGGCATCAAATCTATGAATTAACACATGTGGAATTATATACATAATAAACAAGTGTGAAACAACTGAAAATATGTCATATTCTAGGTTCTTCAAAGTAGCCACCTTTTTCTTTGATTACTGCTTTGCACACTCTTGGCATTCTCTTGATGAGCTTCAAGAGGTAGTCCCCTGAAATGGTCTTCCAACAGACTTGAAGGAGTTCCCAGAGATGCTTAGCACTTGTTGGCCCTTTTGCCTTCACTCTGCGGTCCAGCTCACTCCAAACCATCTCGATTGGGTTCAGGTCCGGTGACTGTGGAGGCCAGGTCATCTGGCGCAGCACCCCATCACTCTCCTTCATGGTCAAATAGCCCTTACTTTCAAAGTTTTCCCAATTTTTCGGCTGACTGACTGACCTTCATTTCTTAAAGTAATGATGGCCACTCGTTTTTCTTTACTTAGAATTTGTATTATGGCAAGAAAAAAGCAGCTAACAGTCTATTCAGTAGGACTATCAGCTGTTTATCCACCTGACTTCTCCTCAACACAACTGATGGTCCCAACCCCATTTATAAGGCAAGAAATCCCACTTATTAAACCTGACAGGGCACACCTGTGAAGTGAAAACCATTTCAGGGGACTACCTCTTGAAGCTCATCAAGAGAATGCCAAGAGTGTGCAAAGCAGTAATCAAAGCAAAAGGTGGCTACTTTGAAGAACCTAGAATATGACATATTTTCAGTTGTTTCACACTTGTTTGTTATGTATATAATTCCACATGTGTTAATTCATAGTTTTGATGCCTTCAGTGTGAATCTACAATTTTCATAGTCATGAAAATAAAGAAAACTCTTTGAATGAGAAGGTGTGTCCAAACTTTTGGTCTGTACTGTATATACAGTATATACACATATACACAACCAATAAGCCCACACACATAATATACTATATACATAGAGATGCATGCTGCCAAGGGGGCATACATACATCTCCATGTATACACACATATCCCACCTGGACGGGCCCATAAAAAGGGCCAATATATATGCATATATGTCAGGGAATATATACATATATATTTAAATATAACACTTCCCTCAACAGCTTCTATGCAAGAAAGCCGAACGCTGATTGTTCTTCCGGTTTTCTTTTTGCACTGATCAAAGAGATAAATGCAGGAAAGGAATAGACAGAACCGCACAGTAACTGCTCTATGATCAAGTACATAGCTTCATTAGCTGTCTACAAAAATCTGTTGGGAGCAAACTTTCTCTCAAGTGCCCCTGTGGGGATGGAGATCATGGGCAATAGCTGCCCCTCCCCAGTGCTGACCCTGTTGGGAACACAGATTTAATTTAATGAATTTAAAGCAGCGGCAAAGAACAGTATTGTGTCCTTCAGAAATTAAATATGATTACTCTTTTTGGCTGCACATTAGTGTTAATTTGTATTATCATTTAAATGAATGATAATATCGTCATAAAATCATCAAACTGTATGTATAGCTGTATTTAATAGTGCCCCTATACTAGGCCAGGAAAGAACACATCCACACAGACAGAGCGAGATGAAATGTACCCATTAAATAAGAACATTGAATAATTCGGAACACAGACATATGGTATTATGACAAATCTGCATATGGTGTGTGCTGTAGCACATTTCATGGGTAGAGAACCAAAGACAAATTTTATGTTACTTTATATAGTGCACAGTACATCGCATTTCATTTTGATCACAAATTTAAATAAAATACTATTTTTATTTTATGGAAGTCACAGAATGATCCTCACCTCCGAAAATATTTGAAGCAGCACAAGTAACTTTTTGTTCTGACAACTTTTAGCAATTTTCAATAACTGTTCTGTGTGGGTAATGACATCCTTGACAAATGTCTTTAATAAAGAAAATATTAGTAGAGAAGGAAAGCCTAAGGGGCCCATGTATCAACACTGTCGCATAGTTGTGACTGATGCTAAAAAAAAAACAACTTTCACTAGGTTCCATTCACACGTCCGTAGAATGGGTCCAGATCCGTTCCGCAAATTGTAGAACAGATGCAGACCCATTCATTCTCTATGGGGCAGGAATGGATGTGGACAGCACACAGTGTGCTGTTCGCATCCGCATTTCCGGAGCGCGCCCCCGATCTTCCGGTATGGGGCTCCGGAGAAAAATAGAACATGTCCTATTCTTGTCCGCAATTGAGTGGCCAGAAAGAAGTCTCTCCTCAGTAAAAGGCGCATGAAAGTTTGCAAAAAAAACACCTTAATGACTCTCAGACTGTGAGAAACGAGATTCTCTGGTGTGATGAAATCAAGATTGAGCTTTTCGGCTTCAATTCTAAGCTTCATATTTGGAGGAAAACAGGCACTGTCCAATGACATCCCTACAGTGAAGTGTGGTGGTGCCTGCGTCATGCTGTGGGGGTGTTTCAGTGGCTGGCCAGAGAGACTGCTTCATTCAGCTTTCCCTGAACTCTGACCAAAGTACAGAGATATTTTAAAAGAAAACCTGATCCAGAGTGCTTTGTGCCTCAGACTGGGCTCACCTTCCAACAAGACAATGACCCTAAGCACACAGCCAAGAAAACACAGGAGTGGCTTTGGGACAACTCTGTGAATGTCCTTGAGTGGCCCAGCCAGAGTCCTGACTTGACCCCAATCAAACATCTCTGGAGAGACCTGAAAATGGCTGTCCACCGACAGTCCCCATCCAACCTGACAAAGCTTGAGAGGATCTGCAGAGAAGAATGTCAGAAAATCTCCAAATCCAGGTGTGCAAAACTCCCGGCATCATACCAAACTAGATTGGAGACTGCATTTAGGGCCGGCGCCACCCATAAGCAAGGTAGGCCACCGCGTAAAGCACACTCTTGCTGGGGGCACTGCTCTTGCCGCAATAGAAGTCACAGCGTTCTCCGCTCTGATTCTCCTGCGCTACTCTACACTGGCCTCGTCGCTCACAGGAGTATACATTTATAAACTGTAATCCATATCCTGCAGTAACTTTAACTGTAAATCAGAGCTCATCTCTTTACTACCTTACACTCAGCTCCAGTAACAGGCAGTGCGAGCGGCGCTCACTCACTGACGTCATGCGCCTGCTCCTCCCACTAGGCGTCGCAGGACGTCTAGTGGGAGGAGTGTAAGGTAGTAAAGAGATGAGCGCTGATTTAAAGTTAAAGTTACTGCACTATACCTATTACAGTTTATAAATGTATACTCCTGTGAGCGGCGGGGAGGGGGATCTGTGGATGACACTGTTATGGGGAGGGGGATCTGTGGATGACACTGTCATGGGGTGGATCTGTGGATGACACATAGCATAAGATGCTATATACGCTATGTGTCATCCACGGATCCACCTCCCTATAACAGTGTCATCCACAGATCCCCCCCCATAACAGTGCCATCCACAGATCCCCCCCATAACAGTGCCATCCACAGATCCCCCATAACAGTGCCATCCACAGATCCTCCATAACAGTGCCATCCACAGATCCCCCATAACAGTGCCATCCACAGATCCTCCATAACAGTGTCATCCACAGATCCCCCATAACAGTAACTGGAGCAGACCTGCTGATAAACACACCTAGGCCACCACCAGTGTCAAGCTAAAAACTTACAGTTGTCAATAATGTAATGTAGTGTAGTGTAGCGGGTCATGTAATGTTTTGAGGCCAAAATGGCACAGATGATCAAGAATATCTAGAATATCTAAAATTAGCTGGTCAAGTAAAATGTTGCATGCAACAATCATTAAATAGATGGCTGACAAAAAGGGGGCGGGTCAAAGGGCGTGGTCAATGGGCTGAGTCAAGGGGGGGGGGGCAAAATTAGCTTTCGCCTAGGGTGACAAAAATCCTTGCACCAGTCCTGACTGCAGTCCCTTCCAAAGGTGCTTCAACTAAGTCCTGAGTTCAGGCTCTAAATACTGTCAATTTAATATTTCAATTTATCTTTTTTTAAATAAATTAGCAAAGATTTCTAAAATTGTAATTCTAAATATGTTTCACTTTCTCATTATGGGGTACTGAGTGCAGAATTATGGGGGAAAATTTTAACTTTATTTTTATTTAGCACAAGGCTGCAACATAACAAAATGTGAAAAAAGTGAATTTCTAATGTACTGTATGACTCCACTAAACATTTCTGCACCTGTGACTATGTATATGAATGTACTAGTCTAAATTTTCTTGTAGTATATATTGAGGGTAGCACCTCTTTTAGACTGAGCAACGCCCATCTGCCTGGGGAGTACAAATGTAGCTGGACACACGTTTGATCAAAAATGTGCGTTAAGAGCATCCATTTTTCCATTTATAGTAGGTATAATACCACTTTAATTTACAATAATCTCCATTTCTCAGCTCTATTGTTTGTATGTGTAAGGGTACATTCACACGACCGTGTGTAATCCTTTCCGATTTGCGGTCTGCAAATAACGGAACCGTGTGTCCGCATTTTGCGGACAAATGACTTCCGTATGTCTTCCGTTTTTTACGGTCCGCAAAAAACGGAAGAAAAAAAAAAAAGAGAGAAATTTTTTTTTTATTATGGCCTTCAAATATACAGAAACGGATCCGCAAAAAACGGATGACATACAGAAACCATTCCGTATTTCATCTGCAATTTGTGGATCCATTGACTTGAATGGTGCTGCGGACTGATCTGTACGGACAATAGTAGGACATGCTTTATATTTTTGCGGAATAGAAATGCGGACAACATACTGAATGTTGTCCGCACATTTTATTCACCCATAGGAATGAATGGGTCCGCTTCTATTCCGCAAAATGCGGAACGGATGCGGAAAAAATAATACGGTCGTGTAAATGTACCCTAAAGTTGTGCAGCCATTTTTTTTATCATCCACTAAACATCAATAATCATTTGTCTAGTATTGCTATCCCATGCTAATAACCCCATTGCAATATGTCTGCTGAATGTTGTATATTTTTTTATTAACATCTTAAAGTGTAACCAGTGGCGTACACACAATCCATGGGGCCCCGGTGCGAAAGTGATCCATGGGGCCCCCTCCCCGTCGACGCCCCCCCAACCCGCTGCCACGCATGTGCATATATATATATATATATATTTTATACTGTATACTACTATATACAAGAGGATGATATTCGGTATAACCCACGGTATTCCCACGTAAAACCAGCTCTGCTACATTATGTAGCAGTGCTGGTTTTGTCATCATATGGTAAAATACTTCATTGGCCTATCAATGGCTTTATAAATAACTCTGCTATATTTCTGTAGCCCACAACCTCTGACTGCCCAGTTGGGCTGAAACTACTACACCCAACATGTTCTGGCAGTAATAGTAAATGGATATTGGTGCAATTCTGAGCTACTAGTCTATATAATACATATGTAGCCTACATATTTATTATAAAGACTAGTAGCTCAGAATTGCACCAATATCCATTTACTATTACTGCCAGAACATGTTGGGTGTAGTAGTTTCAGCCCAACTGGGCAGTCAGAGGTTGTAGGCTACAGAAATATAGCAGAGTTAGTTATAAAGCCATTGATAGGCCAATGAAGTATTTTACCATATGAAGGCAAAAGAAATGCATGACAAAACCAGCTCTGCTACATCCAAGCATATACTAGAAGCTCAATAGAGGTGCCTACACAAAAGAGCTGCACCCCAAGACAACAGAAAAAACCCCATTACTTCATAGCACAAGTCACCAGTCATAACTTTACATACATTGCCCAACTCTCAGCCCCCATCAGACCTCACTCACTCTGAAAGCCGGACCGGCTTCTTTGCGCAGCGCTATCCCTTTCTTTATCCGGCGCCTTCTCCCTGTCCCTGCATCTCAACGTCATGTCCGGCACGTCACACCGCCGGCCGGGAAGGAGACTCAGGGGGAGGAGACTCAAGGGATGGTAGGGCTGGCAGCAAGGAAACTCAACACTGGGGGGCGGGCCCCGGGCGTGCCGGGCCCGGTCGCAAGTGCGACCCCTGTATGTACGCCACTGAGTGTAACTGTCATTTCACTACCAAAAATTTAATTCCTAACATATGTGATGCTGAAGGGAAGATATTTATGAAGCTGCATTTTTTAGCTAATTTTACCTTTCTGATGTCTGTATTCAGCCCTTAGCAACCATGTTTCTCTGTGCCTCTTTTTCAGCAACTTCCTAAGATGGCCTCTGCTGCTCTTCCTGTGATGATCTTTGCCCTTCATTGAGGCCATCCTGTATTTACCTCACTTCCCATAAGCCCTTGCTCTCCTCACATGAACTAGCAGGACCAATCAGAACGCAGAAAGCTTCCCACAGTACCCAGAGCAGTGTGTATCCTCACATACAGCTAACCAGAGACAAGCCCTGCAATTACATTAAATCAGTGAGCATTTATTTTAACCTCTTAATAGCCAGCTGTCTCTCATTATCTTCCACACTGACAGGGGGTGGGGCTACTTTAGCTGCTTATATCTCTTGTTTGGTACCAGCTAGAAATATGGGTTCCAAGCTTTCAGACAATACCAGAATGACATAAATCTGTTCAGTATAGGGGAAGATATCAATGATAGAAATTGGGATGCTGTGAATGAAGCTGAAAGTAAAAGCAGATTTTAGCCGCGATTATTCCCAACTCTATTTCTTACAGTGATTTCTCCTCTGTTGCTTGGACTATAGCTGTCATTCTGGTCTTGTATGGAAGCTTGGACTGTCACCTTTCAAACAAGACCAGTATATTTCTAGCTGCTACCATTGAGAAGATATCACCATCTAAAGCAGCCCTCCCTCCACTTTCTGCCTCAGCCCAGCTCCAGGTTGTCAGGGCTGAGCTCCTCCTCCCAGAGCTCATCCGTCTCATACTGAGAAGACGGAGAGCACATGGCAACGCTGTGAGCTGAGAGCTGCTGAATAGGAAAGTAGCATTCATTTGTGGGAATAATTAGCAGGTAAAACTGAAAATGATCAAATTTTAAATCACAAAAGCACTTATACAGCAGGGGGTACTATACCATTAGGGAATAAAAAATGAAACAGCAGTTACACTTTAAGTGTTTAAATTGCAATAAAAGGCAGATAATTAGAAAGCATAAGAAGAATTTAATTCACTATAGAAAATAAAGCAAATGTTTTTGGATAGACAGTTGAAACTAAACCACTTACGCAAGTGAAAAATACTAATGACATAAACAAACACAAACCTGTCATCACTTAATCACAAAGACAAAAAACATTATTATAAAACGCCAGCTTTGAAAGCTCACCATCCAAGACCAAATAATCGGAACAATACGTGCAAACAGATGTTCCTTTATTAAATATGTGTGGGAGTTTTGCATGGATCAAAAATGACCTCTAAATTGATGATGTGCAGAAAATGATTAAAAGATAGTGCTTGGAAATGTTTTGCTCTGTCATGTAATTGCTTTAATATATATTAATCCATTTGAAGGGGTTATTTCATGGATCATTTTCATACATGGATCATTTTCATACAAAAGTTCTGAGGGGCTGTTAATATTAATAACTTTTAAAGTAATTTAAAATGTTTCTAGCATTGAAAAATACCATCTTCATCATTTTTTATGCTGCTGCAAATCTGTGCTGCTGGGGATTGGCAGGCTGAATTAGTCTCCTCCCCCCTCTGGCAGCTGATATAAAAGTCTGTTCTTCCTTGCAGAAGCAGTCTTCTCATTTATACTATCAGGCTACTTCAGAGTCTCTGATCCTTACCTGACAAGCAGGACAGAAAGCTGTGTTGTATTGGCTGTGCTGCAATGAATAGAGGATTGCTATGTAAAAATCTGGTTGTGGAGAAAGCAACTGTGCATGGGTGACCAGCAGCATTCATCCCAGTAGATGGATGTGCACATTGCTTTACACCAGATGGCACTATGCAATGTAAGTAGGTAACTCTTTACTGGATTATTCACCTTGTTGATCTATACAATGATATGATATTAAACAATGTATGTCATTCAATTAGAACTTAAAGGCCTTTTCTAAGATGTTAATACTGATGACTCATCCTCTGGAAAGGTCATCAGTATCTGATCGGTGGGGGTGTGACACCGGGGAACCCGCCGATCAGCTGATCAAGAAGGCAGTGGCACTAGCAGTATTGTTGAAGCCTTCTTGCTGCTTTTCCTAGGCCAGTGATGGCACGTTCATCGGTCATGTGGCACAGAAGTGACGGGGCTAAGCTGTGATACCAAGCACAGCCACTATACAATTTACAAATTAAGTCCAGCCGGCACCCGATTCACCTCACACGTTGCACCGGGAAGGGGCGGGCTCCACATCAATTGTATAGCAGGATCCCAGCAACGATATCACTTCAAAATGTATTCATTTATTTTTATCTTCTTGCAATATATATCAAATATTGACGCGTTTCGGCAAACAGCTTTTCTGAGTCAATTACACAATGCATCCAATACATGTACCTATATAGTGCACATGGATTGGACGCAGGTAACTCAAGTCCCGCCCAGTTTAGGGCGGTAATCAACACAGCGCGAATCAGTAACATGGTTTCATTATCACATTATTGTAAACAAATCATTAAACTTCAGTTCTCATAGTTACATGAACAAAGGATATCATGGTTCCAAAAGGCGGATCAGCTTTTGAGTCTATGGAAAAAAAAATCTAAATATCAGTACTGTAAGTAAGCAGAGTGGGACCACAATTACAAGCGTGCAATCTCATAATCACGGTTCAGTCCCTTAGGGTGTATCGTATTCAGGGTATGAATCCAATACGCTTTCCTGCGTAATAGGAGTTTCTTGATGCCACCACCCCTCCTTGGTCTTATTACTTGTTCCAAAAGTTGGAACCGTAATTGTGTCACTGTATGTTTATATTTATCAAAGTGGTCGGCCAATGGCAACAGAAGATTCTTGGTCCTTATTGTGGATTTGTGTTTGCAAATCCTATCACGCACGGTCAGCAGTGTCTCTCCGATATATAATAATCCACAGGGACATTTTATTGAGTAGATTACATTTGTGGACTCACAAGTGAAAAAAACTTTTATTTTAAAAGCCTGCCCCGTATGAGGATGATGAAACTCAGGACCCTTGATAATGTGAACATTGAAGACAGTGGAGACAAAAGGAATGTACCCTTCTTCACTGTCCTGTATATTGGGCAGACTAGATGGGCCAAATGGTTCTTATCTGCCGACACATTCTATGTTTCTATGTCCTCAATGTGCTCTGTCTAAGTGTTTCACCTTTGCCACCCAGATCGGCATACACCAGTTTGTCCCTAAAACTGGGGTTCCTTTTGTTACAAATCAAGGGGGGATTTTAAAACTCCTCAGGATAGGCCTTGGTCATTACTGGCTAATCCCTCAGGCTGATGTTAAAAACTGAGACTTTAGCCAATGTATTCCAGTCAGGAACACAACAGAGCCCCTTTGCACCACCGTCAAGGTATCTCAGTGTGGCATGCGTCCTACCAGTAGACTACCTATGGTGTGTGAACACAGTCTGAGAGGTGCTAAGATACAACTTGCATCCAAGCTCCCACATACCTCCATAGTGAAATCACTCCTGTAGTGGGAGAGATGATAAGGCTGCAAGCCCCACCTATAACAGGCCATGTGACACAGGTTACCAGGTGCAACAGAATGCTACCAGCAGTACGCAATGGCGCATTCTAAACATATCAAGAAAAATAACTGAAAGAAAGTGGCCTAAATGGGAGGAAATGCTCAAAAACACCAAACACTGTAGCGCGTTTATAACCGGGGGAGCAATTTCTCTGCATGTTATCCATTGCTAACGGCCACACGGACCACATGCACCACAAAAGCATCCTACACAAGATGGGATAATGTGTGGATGCGAATATAAAAATACATAAATCACTGCGAAACGTGCACCACAATGATATGCAACTGACAACACTGGTTAATTCCTCAAGCTGACGTTAAGAACTGAGACTTTAGCCAATGAATTCCTGTCAGGAACACAACGGAGCCCTTTTGTACCACTGTCAAGGGCTCCGATGTGTTCCTGACAGGAATACATTGGCTAAAGTCTCAGTTCTTAACATCAGCTTGAGGGATTAGCCAGTGTTGTCAGTTGCATATCATTGTGGTGCCCCTTTTCTCAGTGATTTATGTATTCTTATATTCGCATCCACACATTATCCAATCTTGTGTAGGATTCTTTTGTGGTGCATGTGGTCCGCTGCCGACATCCTCCATTGTATGCATTTTTGCTGGGGATTGCCTCCCCCGGTTATGAACACGCTACAGTATTTGGGTTTTTTGAGCATTTCCTCCCATTCATGCCACTTTATTTCAGTTATTTTTCTTGGTCAATATATGCCAATGCCTCCTAACCACATTGTCAATTCCCGTATTGAAAGGGTGGAATTTGTGTACATGTGCTATTCTCTGTTTATCCCCTGATTCCCTGATACGCGGGGATTGCTTGTACCAAAATGGACTCAGCATACCCCCTCTCAACAAACCTTTTAGTCATCTCATCCAATCTAAAGTCCTGTCTCACGGGATCTGAGACCACACGTTTGACCCTCTGAAATTGAGATTTAGGTATAGCTTTCTTGCACGAGGGGGGGATGGGCACTGGTGTAATGAAGGATGCTGTTTCTGTTTGCCGAAACGTGTCAATATTTTATATATATTGCAAGAAGATGAAATAAATGAATACATTTTGAAGTGATATTGTTGCTATACAACTATATAATGTACGGCGCTGTGCTTGGAAAACACGGAGAAGGCCGCAGAGCTCACAGGAGCACCAATGTCTTCTCAAACAGCTGATCGACAGGTGTCCCGGGTGTGGAACCCCCACCCATCAGATACTTATGGCCTATCCTGAGGATAGGTCATCCATTGTAAAATCTTGGAAAACACTTTTAATTAACTCCAATAGATTCAAATTTGTCCTGGTCATGTGATTACACAAAAGTACCGTATACAACTTATTACAAAAATACAGCTTTGATGGTGCCTGTACACAATCAGGTATGATCAGGTTCTGCTTAGGTTTTTGACAGAGTTTTGGAAGATAAAATTGTTCAATAGATGAATTCAAAAAAGAGAAGTGGAACATTTTCATTAATATTTATACCTTCAAAACTGCATGAAAAAATCTGAACAAAACCTATCCTTCTAGCAAGGAGCCTAGCTAAAGGCTCGAGGGCCCTGGTGCAAGAGTTCAGCTTAGGCCCCCTTCCCTCAGTGCTTTGTAGTGAGGGTCAGGAAAGCACATAGTCTTTGTGCTGCCCGAGGCAAAAATTGAAATGGTACATCCCCCCCTCATAGCTAAATTCTTGACCTAACCCCTTCCCTCCAGACAGTGGTGTAACTTCATCAGCATGCACTTTCTATAATACTGGTGTCTTCTTATGCACCACATGGGTTTTTGCGCCCCTCAGACTCCAGGGCCCAGTAGCAACTGCTACCTCTGCACCCCCTATAGCTACGCCCCTGCTTCAAGCATGTAAACATCATTGGTTGCACTACTAAAATCTCATACTAGAAAGATGTAACAAGACCAGCAGTGACATGCCATTTCTCTAATATGACAAAGGTTGCAGATATGTAACACCCCAGAGTGGTGTTACCACTTCTGTACCTTGCTACTGTCTTTATTGGTCTAACCTCATGCCATCTTATGCATTTACAGAATTCCAGGTCCTCCACACTGTGCATTTCTAATGTTATGTAACTGTTTATGTAATGTGCCTTGTTCACCAGCAGGTGGCAGCAAACACGGCAGAGCTATACTTAGATAGAATGAATTGGAAGGTTCCATTCTAACCCCCCACCCCCCTCTGGAGAGAGTCCTACTTCTTGCAGGAAGGTTGGGGCAGAAGTTCTAGTCAGTCTAGCTTACCCCCTGCTAGGGGAAAGGTGTGTAGGGGCACGTCTCTGCTGGCCATGGAGGCCAAAGCTTGAAGCCTCAGGAGCCAGGAGGAAAGTTCCCTGGCATAACCTAGAGTCAGACTACAAAATGAAGTGCAGCATACAAAATAAGCTGAGTTATACAGCCAGCCTTTCAGTACAGCAGAGTCAGAGAGAAACAGATATAGCACAGTGGAGTTTGCCTGCCAGTTTCATGCTAAGGCTTGCTGGAAGACAAAGCCTGTAAACCATTCTGGAGAACGTTTATGCGAAGTAAAGCTGCCATTGAACTTCATCTCAAGGTCTGGACTCAAGTTATTCTTTTATCCCTCAATTATTCCCCCCTATTTGTTGCTTTGGAGCCAAAGCCTGGGGTCCAGCGGTATCCAGGTAGGAGCACCATGACACACATAAAGAGCCATTTTAGGCCGTAACATACCACTCTGCATTTCCTACACCTGGGACGCGTTATATAGAGGGCCGTGGGGAAGCCCCTTGCAGATAGGTCCCCTTTAAGTCCTGTAAATTGTGAGATTAGGCCATCATGGACTAAACAGTTTTTCCAGCACATCCCACATATTTATCATTTATCATGTAGAGAAAGTTAATACAAGCCACTTATTAATGTATTTGGATTGTCCATATTGCTTCTTTTGCTGGCTTCATTAATTTTTCCATTACATTATACACTGCTCATCTCCATAGTTATGACCAACCTGCAATCCATCAGCAGTGGTCGTGCTTGCACACTATAGAAAATAATCTCCAGCCTATGTGCGCTCTTATGGTCCCAGCCTTCAGAGAGGCCAGTGTTTTTTCCTATAGTGTGCAAGCACGGCCACTGATGCTGGATTGCAAGTGTATAATGTGATGGAAAAAGGAGTCTAGCCAGCAAAAGAGGCAATATGGACAATCACAATACATTAGTAAGTGGCTCGTATTAACTTTCTCTACATGATAAATTCCACTTGCAGAAGTGAGACAACCCCTTTAACCTCTTTCAGATCCTGCCATTTTTCACCTTCATGACACTGCCAAATTTAGCAAATTTGACATGTTACTTTATATAGTAATAACTTCAGAATGCTTTTACTTATCCAACTGAGGGCTCATGCACACGACCATGTGCTGGCCGGGCCTGTATTGTGGCCCACAAACAGTGGGTCTGCAAAATACGGGCCCCGTCCGTTTTTGCACTGCATCACGGATATGGACTCATTCACACGTTCGTGTGTATTAGCCCTGATTCTGAGAATGCTTTTTCGTACTTCATGTTGGGCTACCTTCACACGAACGTATTTTGTTTCTGTGTCCATTCCGTGTTTTTTTTTTTGCGGATAGGATGCAGACCCATTCATTGCAATGGGTCCGGAAAAAATGCTATCCATATCCATATGTCCATTCCATAGACCCGCAAAAAAAATCCAAAAGTGCTATCCATATCCATATGTCCATTCCATAGACCCGCAAAAAAAATAGAACATGTCCTATTCTTGTCCATTTTGTGGACAAGGAGAGGCATTGTTACAATGGATCCGCAAAAAAACGGATGCCATAGGGACATCATCCGTTTTTTTTGCGGATCCGCAATTTGCAGACCGCAAAACACATACGGTCGTGTGAATGTAGCCCAAGTGGTAAATTGCAGTCAGTGGGGGACATTTATCAATAATGGTGTAAATTTCAACAAAAAATACTAATGTTACAAATCAAAAGTGGTGCGCACCACTTTAAACTTGATTATCCGCCTATTTCTCTCAATTTGCGGCATTTTAATGCCAATAGCACTAAAATGCAACTTTTTTAAACTGAAAGGTGCCATTTCAGCCAACTCCCCTGCCAGAAGGCACTTGCAACTTTTGATACATATTTGTGACTTTTCCAGTGGAAAATATTTGTCTCAGACTCTGGATGTTTTTGTTATTGTTTTGTTTTTGTTGAATTTACTGAGAAAACCCTGCTGTTTAGCTCATTTATATTTGATAAAAATAAACGCATCCTGTTTTACTACTTAGGCTACTTTCACACTTCCGTTCAGAGCGGGTCCGTCTGATGTTTCCTCAGACGGATCCGCTCCTATAATGCAGACGTTTGTATCCGTTCAGAACGGATCTGTCTGCATTATAACTTAGAAAAATTTCTAAGTGTGAAAGTAGCCTGAACGGATCCGTCCAGACTTTACATTGAAAGTCAATGGGGGACGGATCCGTTTGAAGATTGAGCCATATAGTGTCATCTTCGAACGGATCCGTCCCCATTGACTTACAGTGTAAGTCTGGACGGATCCGCTTGCCTCCGCACGGCCAGGCGGACACCCGAACGCTGCAAGCAGCGTTCAGGGGTCCGCTTGCTGAGCGGAGCGGAGGCTGAACGCCGCCAGACTGATGCATTCTGAGCGAATCCGCGTCCACTCAGAATGCATTAGGGCTGGACGGATGCGTTCGGGGCCGCTTGTGAGCCCCTTCAAACGGAGCTCACGAGCGGACACCCGAACGCAGGTGTGAAAGTACCCTTACCTATCACTTGTTCCCACAATGAGTTGGTTTTCTTTTCATAAATGCCACTTTTTGACAATAGTCTCATCTTTATGCCATAAATAATATACAACTTTTTACATCACATAAGTTAGCTTAATTGTCCACAACAACTTGAGCCATTTCTGCTGATAAGAGGATGATAAAGGAGGTGTAATCATTGGTGGACTGGCCATAGACCCTACAGGGGTCCATTTGGCCACCTGATCCCTCCTCACCTCTGCTGGCTGGGTACATAATACTGGGGTCATTATTCGAGGAAGTCCAGGCAGCATGCTGAAGGTAGCATTGGCTTGGTGTTGTGGCCCACATTTCACCTTCTAATCCGCCTGCACCATATCCATATTAGAGACAACTGGAAGAGGACAGAACATGGCAGCTATTGATGGCCAACCCAGAGGGACAGCTTCTGGGGATAAATTTTGTGCTACACTGTGATATTTCGTTCTGTGGGATGGTATTCTGGCTGCACTAGGGTATCACTGACCATGCCTACTTGTATTGTCCCCATCTACTTGTGCTGGCCCACTTTCTGTCAATCTGGACCCACCTACAACATTGGAGCCACTTTTTAGGTTTTTTTCCAGGGCCACTTTAGGTTTCCAGTCCACCCCTGGGTGTAATATATGCCAATTTGATAGCCCCACCCACTTTGACATTTATAACTCATTTCTGGCGTGATGCATTCTTTATGGTGAAAATTCTGGAGAAAACAGATATATTTGGCGCAAATCAAAGTGCCATTCTTTTTGGCGCATTGTAAGCCATAATTCTGGTGCAACTTGCTTAGTAAATGTCCCCCAATATGTTTTACCTTTTACCTTTAATTTATAAAACAAATCCAAATCTTACAGATTTGGAAAAAATCACTGTTTTCTAAATTTGAATTTCTCTACTTTTAAGATAGATGGTGATACCTTATAAAATAGTTATTAATAGTTTTTTTCAATTTTCACTCAATGTCTTCCCAGGGCCATAACATTTCTATTCACGTAGCCATATGAGGGCTTGTTTTTTTCAGGACAAGTTGTACTTTCTGATGGCACAATTTAATATTGTTTACGATGTAGTGGGGCGCTGGAAAAAATTCCAAATGGGGTCAAATCGGAAAAAAAAAGCAATTTTACCACAGTTTTATGGGTTTTGTTTTTACGGCGTTCCCTATGCAGTAAAACTGACTTGTCACTTTCCTTCTACAGGTCAGTACGATTATGATGATACCACTTTTGTGTAGTTTTTCTTGTTTTTTAATGCTGAAAAAAAATTAAAACCTTGAAAAAAATAGTTTTTTTTTCATCTCTATATTCTGACCTATAACTTTTTTGTAGTTATGTGTACGGAGCAGTGTAGGGCTCATGTTTTTCCTGGCAATATGTTCTTTTCATTGATACCATTTTGGGCAGTGTAGGACTTTTGATCACTTTTTATTCAATTTTTTTTGTGGGAGTTGAAGTGACCAAAAAGGTTACGTGATTTGAATTTTTATATATTTTTATTTATTTTTTATTTAAAAAAATTAGGTTTTTTTTATACTTTTTTTATAGCTGCCATAGGGAACTTTAACAAGCAACCATCAGATTGCTTCTCTCATAGACCCCAATGCATTAACATTGGAGTCTATGAGGATTACACTGCACTCCTATGGAGTTCTGCCAGCCATTGATCATTCAGGAACACCGAGGCTGCCGCACTCACAATCTGACTCCCTGATCCCCGCTAGGGGGAGCCGGTGCACACCCAGAAGCACACGTTTGATCATAGCATCTGAGGGGTTAAATGTACAGTACAGACCAAAAGTTTGGACACACCTTCTCATGCAAAGAGTTTTCTTTATTTTCATGACTATGAAAATTGTAGATTCACACTGAAGGCATCAAAACTATGAATTAACACATGTGGAATTATATACATAACAAACAAGTGTGAAACAACTGAAAATATGTCGTATTCTAGGTTTTTCAAAGTAGCCACTTTTTGCTTTGATTACTGCTTTGCACACTCTTGGCATTCTCTTGATGAGCTTCAAGAGGTAGTCCCCTGAAATGGTTTTCACTTCACAAGTGTGCCCTGTCAAGTTTAATAAGTACGATTTCTTGCCTTATAAATGGGGTTGCGTTGAGGAGAAGTCAGGTGGATACACAGCTGATAGTCCTACTGAATAGACTGTTAGAATTGGTATTATGGCAAGAAAAAAGCAGCTAAGTAAAGAAAAACGAGTGGCCATCATTACTTTAAGAAATGAAGGTCAGTCAGTCAGCCGAAAAATTGGGAAAACTTTGAAAGTAAGGGCTATTTGACCATGAAAGAGAGTGATGGGGTGCTGCGCCAGATGACCTGGCCTCCACAGTCACCGGACCTGAACCCAATCGAGATGTACCGCAGAGTGAAGGCAAAAGGGCCAACAAGTGCTAAGCATGAAGCTCATCAAGAGAATGCCAAGAGTGTGCAAAGCAGTAATCAAAGCAAATAGTTTTGATGCCTTCATAGTCATGAAAATAAAGAAAACTCTTTGAATGAGAAGGTGTGTCCAAACTTTTGGTCTGTACTGTATGTGATTGCTGTTATCATACATTAGCCTCGGGTGTCTGCTGTTTAAATCTTGGGCACTCTACCACACACCTTTCAAATTTGAAGTTTGTGTAAAAATGCAGAATGACACTTTTTTTGTAGAAGTAATCCCCCCAAAAGATCTTAAAGCCCTATTTTGCATCTTTTCAAAGCCAGAATTCTGGAGTACATGGCTTGATAAATTTATTAGCTTCACCTCTCAATATTCAATATTTTTAATGTTGTGACTGATCAGTGTGTATTATTTATATATATATATATATATATATATATATATATATATATATATATATCCATAGAAAAGGTCAGGCAGCACTCCTCCTCATGCAGCTGTAGCTTTAAGGTGCCCGCGGTGGTCCCCCGATACAGGACGATGAAACAACAAAAGAAAATCCGCAGCACTCCTTGAAGTAAAAAACGTGTAGTTTTATTCACACATGTCGAAAAATAGACAACGTTTTGGTTCTCTCACAGAACCTTTCTCAAGTCAAGTGAACATAAAGTGCATACGTGCATATATAAATACATCTCCACATTGTTACCAATTAGTTCATCAACCAATCAAACAACAGTGCACTCCCCTCCTCGGATAAGCTACAATTCATAAAATTAACTCCACATGTTAACATAGATGCCGAGGACTCAGTATGGTTATTCATATTTCAAATCGTGATAATTCATCAACATGATAAGTGTATACAAGTGCATAAAGTAAAGTGCATTGTGCAATAAAAAACTTAAGTGCAGTAATACCTTGCTGGGAGTTTCTGTATAGGAATAGAAGGAGAAGGCGTCTTAACTTCTGTGGAGGCACGCCACTCTTCCGCGTCTATTCCTCCTCAGTGCGCATGTGTCAGTCCTTCCCCCCTTGTGAAGCAGTACATAACCACCATGCGTCATCCATAGGGGGAGACCCAGCGTCGTGACGTCCGATCGACTGTGCCAGCGTCCAACACGCACGTCATACGTGCGCCCGTGCGCCGCAGCAGTAGACAGCGCCACGTCACAAGTCTATTCAGCCATTTTACAAACGGGCACTCATTTGGACAATACCTTGCGCTTCTATTTCTTCTATTCCCTATTACCAGAGACTATCACTCATCTCAGGTAAACGCCTGAATTAAAAATTCAAACAATACATATCTGAAAACACATCGCATATTCACGTAAATTGATCCCTGTAGCTTCCCTTGGGTTCACCCCATACAGCATGCATAATACATCAGAGCATAAGCACTACGGAGGGGTATTAACTGACCATTCCTCCTGTCACCCTAAATTCGACATTTAACCCTTTGGGTTTCAGAGTATCAAGCCTAAAAATCCACCTGAGTTCAGTTTTCTTTAAAACGTTTAATCGATCACCTCCTCTATCTAATGGTTTTACATGATCCAAGATCATAAATCTAAATGGGTGAGAAATAAAGATACAAGTGATGACGTTAACTCTAGCCAGTCTGGAACTTTTTTAGGAACACGTGTTGCTATGGGAGACGCCCCACCAGAAGGGGAGGTCTCAGACACAGAAGATCTGGGAAAAACCAGAGCACAAAGATTAATGAGGATCAACAACTCCAGACAGATGAATACAACAAAGAAGAAGTAGAGTCAAATGTAGTGGTAAACATTTCATCTTATACACTGACTGAGCATGAATTGAAGGTATTGAACAAAGGATTGTCCTTTTGCCCACAGGCTAAGCCCGATTGGTTTCAGTTGGAACTAGACTTGAACCGCCTCTTCAGGAATCTCAAACTGAGGGTGTGGTTCGACTCTGGTTCCTCTGTGGCCACAAATACTAATGAGGTCAATACACCAGATGGTGGAATGACCTTGAAACAATTTGGTTTGCATTTAAAAAGTGATTTTGTTCCTATGGTAAATTCACATGCCCTAGAGTGTTTTATCGAGGCAGTTAAGAGAGATGTAGCCCTGTTGAGAAACAAAACCAAATCTGACGCACTTGTAAAACCAAATATCACGGCACAGGAAATGTCTGCTTTAGAGAGTTTGTCCAGGAACCCCGATCTCACCATCAAGCCTGCGGACAAGGGTGGTGGGATCGTGGTTATGGACACCTCGCAGTATATAAAAGAGATACAGAGGCAATTGGAAGAACCTGGTGTCTATGAACCATTGGTCAGGGACCCCAGATTCGACATTGCTAGGAAAATTGAAGCACAGTTGAATACAGCGATACATAATGGCGTCATTGATGTGCAGTTCAAGGAGTTCTTGGTGGTGAAGTCTCCAGTTATACCCACTATATATGTATTACCCAAAATACACAAAAGGCTGATTGACCCTCCGGGACGGCCAATAATTTCAGGCAGGAATTCGATTTTTTCTAATATTAATATCTTCCTAGATAAAATTTTGAGGGAGTATGCTATGGGTGCTAAATCATACATCAGGGACACTGGAGACTTCATCACCAGGATCAAAGGGATGCAGGTTCCGAAGAGGGCGATTTTGGCATCTTTTGACATTGTGTCATTATACACCTCGATTAGTCACGGAAAGGGTTTGGCGGCTGTAGCGGATATGCTGGGACAATCAGAGTATTCCGCTCCAGTTCGCCAGTTTGTACTGACACTGTTGGAGCTGTCTCTGAGGAACAATTATTTCATGTTCCAGGGACAGTTTTATTTGCAGACGATGGGCGTGGCGATGGGGTCCAATGCCGCGCCCACGTATGCGAATATTTTTGTGCGGTCATTTGAGGAGCGTCTTGTCTATGTATCTCCCCACTTCAACCAGGTTTTGACGTGGTGGAGGTACATAGAAGATATCTTCCTCATTTGGTCCGGCACCATGGAGCAGCTGATGGACTTTGATGTATTTTTGAACTCCCTTGATCGGGAGATCCAATTTACGTTAACGGCATCGGTTGACCGGGTGCAGTATTTGGATACGCAGGTGTACATTAAGGATGACCAAATACATATGGATTTGAATATTAAGTCCACTGATAAAAACACATTATTGCATTTTGCTAGTGGACATCCAAGAAGGATGGTAAATTCCTTACCGTTTAGCCAAATGCTTAGAGTACGGAGAATAGTGGATAAAGATGAGAATATGAATTTGGCATTGACTAACATGGAACAATCCTTCATAAACAGGGGTTACCCTAGAAAGTTAGTGAAAAAACATGCTGACAGAGCAAGAAAAATCCCTAGAGAGGAGTTGTTAACCTTAAAAAATAGACAGGCTGGCGACAGATTACCTTTTGTGTCGTCATATAATGAGTTGAGTCCAAATATTGAAAGGATAGTGAGGCCCCATTGGGGGCAACTAAGTAGTGGTCACCCCAGTATAGCCGCCTTTAAAAATCCGCCCATGATGGCATATAAAAGAGCAGGGAACATTAGGGATAAGGTTGTACACTCTAGACTGCCCGAAAAGGGTCAGTTTAAACAGATGTATTTGAAGACAAGGCGCACAGGCTCTTTCCCGTGTCTGGGATGTGTGAACTGTAAACTGATGGACAAAGGATCGGTGTTCGCACATCTAGACACAGGGAAAGTCTTTAACATAAGACATTATCTCACTTGTGATTCGTCATGGGTGATATATGTTTTGTGGTGCCCTTGCAAAAAGCTCTATGTGGGTGAAACCACATGTGACATGAAAACCAGGTTGAATAACCATAGACAGTCCATTAGAAATAAAAGAAGAGATTTGCCCGTGTCAAAACACCATAAGGAAAATGACCTGAGATTTATGATCTTGGATCATGTAAAACCATTAGATAGAGGAGGTGATCGATTAAACATTTTAAAGAAAACTGAACTCAGGTGGATTTTTAGGCTTGATACTCTGAAACCCAAAGGGTTAAATGTCGAATTTAGGGTGACAGGAGGAATGGTCAGTTAATACCCCTCCGTAGTGCTTATGCTCTGATGTATTATGCATGCTGTATGGGGTTATCCCAATGGAAGCTACAGGGATCAATTTACGTGAATATGCGTTGTGTTTTCAGATATGTATTGTTTGAATTTTTAATTCAGGCGTTTACCTGAGCTGAGTGATAGTCTCTGGTAATAGGGAATAGAAGAAATAGAAGCGCAAGGTATTGTTCTAATGAGTGCCCGTTTGTAAAATGGCTGAATAGACTTGTGACGTGGCGCGGTCGACTGCTGCGGCGCACGGGCGCACGTATGACGTGCGTGTTGGACGCTGGCACAGTCGATCGGACGTCACGACGCTGGGTCTCCCCCTATGGATGACGCATGGTGGTTATGTACTGCGTCACAAGAAGGGAAGGACTGACACATGCGCACTGAGGAGGAATAGACGCGGAAGAGTGGCGTGCCTCCACAGAAGTTAAGACACCTTCTCCTTCTATTCCTATACAGAAACTCCCAGCAAGGTATTACTGTACTTAAGTTTTTTATTGCACCATGCACTTTACTTTATGCACTTGTATACACTTATCATGTTGATGAATTATCACGATTGGAAAAATGAATAACCATACTGAGTCCTCGGCATCTATGTTAACATGTGGAGTTAATTTTATGAATTGTAGCTTCTATGTTAACATGTGGAGTTAATTTTATGAATTGTAGCTTATCCGAGGAGGGGAGTGCACTGTTGTTTGATTGGTTGATGAACTAATTGGTAACAATGTGGAGATGTATTTATATATGCACGTATGCACTTTATGTTCACTTGACTTGAGAAAGGTTCTGTGAGAGAACCGAAACGTTGTCTATTTTTCGACATGTGTGAATAAAACTACACGTTTTTTACTTCAAGGAGTGCTGCGGATTTTCTTTTGATATATATATATATATATATATATATATATATATATACATACACACACGGTGGATATAAAAAGTCTACACACCCCTGTTAAAATGTCAGGTTTCTGTGATGTAAAAAAATTAGACAAAGATAAATCATTTCAGAACTTTTTCCACCTTTAATGTGACCTATAAACTATACAACTCAATTGAAAAACAAACTGAAATCTTTTAGGTGGAGGGAAGAAAACAAGAAAAACTAAAATAATGTGGTTGCATAAGTGTGCACACCCTCTTATACCTGGGGATGTAGCTGTGTTCAGAATTAAGCAATCACATTCAAAATCATGTTAAATAGGAGTCAGCATACACCTGCCATCATTTAACCACCTCCGGACCGCCTAACGCACAGACGCGTCTGGAAGGTGGTTGATTCATTCCTCCTGGACGCGCCGGCGCGTCATCTCGCGAGACGCGAGATTTCCTGTGAACGCGCGCACACAGGCACGGAAGGTAAGCGAGTGGATCTCCAGCCTGCCAGCGGCGATCGTTCGCTGGCAGGCTGGAGATGTGATTTTTTTTTAACCCCTAACAGGTATATTAGACGCTGTTATGATAATAGCGTCTAATATACCTGCTACCTGGTCCTCTGGTGGTCCCTTTTGTTTGGATCGACCACCAGAGGACACAGGCAGCTCAGTAAAGTAGCACCAAACACCACTACACTACACTACACCCCCCCCCGTCACTTATTAACCCCTTATGAACCACTGATCACCCCTGATCACCCCATATAGACTCCCTGATCACCCCCCTGTCATTGATCACCCCCCTGTCATTGATCACCCCCCTGTAAGGCTCCATTTAGAGGTCCGTATGAATTTTACGGATCCACTGATAGATGGATCGGATCCGCAAAACCCATACGGACGTCTGAATGGAGCCTTACAGGGGAGTGATCAATGACGGAGGTGATCACCCCATATAGACTCCCTGATCACCCCCCTGTCATTGATCACCCCCCTGTCATTGATCACCCCCCTGTAAGGCTCCATTCAGACGTCCGTATGAATTTTACGGATCCACTGATAGATGGATCGGATCCGCAAAACACATACGGACGTCTGAATGGAGCCTTACAGGGGAGTGATCAATGACGGAGGTGATCACCCCATATAGACTCCCTGATCACCCCCCTGTCATTGATCACCCCCCTGTAAGGCTGCATTTAGATGTCCGTATGATTTTTACGGATCCACTGATACATGGATCGGATCCGCAAAACACATACGGACATCTGAATGGAGCCTTACAGGGGGTGATCACCCCATATAGACTCCCTGATCACCCCCCTGTCATTGATCACCCCCTGTCATTGATCACCCCCCTGTAAGGCTCCATTCAGACATTTCTTTGGCCCAAGTTAGCGGAAATTATTTTATTTTTTTCTTACAAAGTCTCATATTCCACTAACTTGTGTCAAAAAATAAAATCTCACATGAACTCACCATACCCCTCACGGAATCCAAATGCGTAAAAAGTTGTCTTTTGCCGAGATATTTCTCTTACCCAGCATGAGTATATGTAAAAAGACACCCCAAAACACATTGCCCAACTTCTCCTGAATACGGTGATACCACATGTGTGACACTTTTTTGCAGCCTAGGTGGGCAAAGGGGCCCACATTCCAAAGAGCACCTTTAGGATTTCACAGGTCATTTACCTACTTACCACACATTAGGGCCCCTGGAAAATGCCAGGGCAGTATAACTACCCCACAAGTGACCCAATTTTGGAAAGAAGACACCCCAAGGTATTCCGTGAGGGGCATGGCGAGTTCCTAGAATTTTATATTTTTTGTCACAAGTTAGCGGAAAATGATGATTTTATTATTTATTTATTTTTTCCTTACAAAGTCTCATATTCCACTAACTTGTGACAAAAAATAAAAACTTCCATGAACTCACTATGCCCATCACGAAATACCTTTGTGTGTCTTCTTTCCAAAATGGGGTCACTTGTGGGGTAGTTATACTGCCCTGGCATTTTAGGGGCCGAATGCGTGAGAAGTGGCTTATCTGTAAAAAAATGGCCGGTGAAATCCGAAAGGTGCTCTTTGGAATGTGGGGCCCTTTGCCCACCTAGGCTGCAAAAAAGTGTCACACATGTGGTATCGCTGTACTCAGGAGAAATTAGGCAATGTGTTTTGGGGTGTCATTTTACATATACCCATGCTGGGTGAGAGAAATATCTTGGCAAAAGACAACTTTTCCCATTTTTTTATACAAAGTTGGCATTTGACCAAGATATTTATCTCACCCAGCATGGGTATATGTAAAATGACACCCCAAAACACATTGCCCAACTTCTCCTGAGTACGGAGATACCACATGTGTGACACTTTTTTGCAGTCTAGGTGGGCAAAGGGGCCCACATTCCAAAGAGCACCTTTAGGATTTCACAGGTCATTTACCTACTTACTACACATTAGGGCCCCTGGAAAATGCCAGGTCAGTATAACTACCCCACAAGTGACCCCATTTTGGAAATAAGACACCCTAAGGTATTCCGTGAGGGGCATGGCGAGTTCCTAGAATTTTATATTTTTTGTCACAAGTTAGCAGAAAATGATGATTTTTTTTATTTTATTTTTTTCCTTACAAAGTCTCATATTCCACTAACTTGTGACAAAAAATAAAAACTTCCATGAACTCACTATGCCCATCATGAAATACCTTGGGGTGTCTTCTTTCCAAAATGGGGTCACTTGTGGGGTAGTTATACTGCCCTGGCATTTTAGGGGCCGAATGCGTGAGAAGTGGTTTGAAATCAAAATCTGTAAAAAATGGCTGGTGAAATCCGAAAGGTGCTCTTTGGAATGTGGGCCCCTTTGCCCACCTAGGCTGCAAAAAAGTGTCACACATGTGGTATCGCTGTACTCAGGAGAAGTTGGGCAATGTGTTTTGGGGTGTCATTTTACATATACCCATGCTGGGTGAGAGAAATATCTTGGCAAAAGACAACTTTTCCCATTTTTTTATACAAAGTTGGCATTTGACCAAGATATTTATCTCACCCAGCATGAGTATATGTAAAATGACACCCCAAAACACATTGCCCAACTTTCCTGAGTACGGAGATACCACATGTGTGACACTTTTTTGCAGCCTAGGTGGGCAAAGGGGCCCACATTCCAAAGAGCACCTTTCGGATTTCACCGGCCATTTTTTACAGATTTTGATTTCAAACTACTTACCACACATTTGGGCCCCTAGAATGCCAGGGCAGTATAACTACCCCACAAGTGACCCCATTTTAGAAAGAAGACACCCCAAGGTATTCGCTGATGGGCATAGTGAGTTCATAGAAGTTTTTATTTTTTGTCACAAGTTAGTGGAATATGAGACTTTGTAAGAAAAAAAAAAAATCATCATTTTCCGCTGACTTGTGACAAAAAATAAAAAGTTCTATGAACTCACTATGCCCATCAGCGAATACCTTAGGGTGTCTACTTTCCGAAATGGGGTCATTTGTGGGGTGTTTGTACTGTCTGGCCATTGTAGAACCTCAGGAAACATGACAGGTGCTCAGAAAGTCAGAGCTGCTTCAAAAAGCGGAAATTCACATTTTTGTACCATAGTTTGTAAACGCTATAACTTTTACCCAAACCATTTTTTTTTTACCCAAACATTTTTTTTTATCAAAGACATGTAGAACAATAAATTTAGAGAAAAATTTATATATGGATGTGTTTTTTTTTTGCAAAATTTTACAACTGAAAGTGAAAAATGTCATTTTTTTGCAAAAAAATCGTTAAATTTCGATTAATAACAAAAAAAGTAAAAATGTCAGCAGCAATGAAATACCACCAAATGAAAGCTCTATTAGTGAGAAGAAAAGGAGGTAAAATTCATTTGGGTGGTAAGTTGCATGACCGAGCAATAAACGGTCAGAGTAGTGTAGGTCAGAAGTGTAAAAAGTGGCCTGGTCATTAAGGGTGTTTAAGCTAAGGGGGCTGAGGTGGTTAAAGTCCCTCTGATTAACCCCAAATAAAGTTCAGCTGCTCTAGTTGGTCTTTCCTGAAATTTTCTTAGTCGCATCCCACAGCAAGAGCCATGGTCCACAGAGAGCTTCCAAAGCATCAGAGGGATCTCATTGTTAAAAGGTATCAGTCAGGAGAAGGGTACAAAAGAATTTCCAAGGCATTAGATATACCATGGAACACAGTGAAGACAGTCATCATTGTGTGGAGAAAATATGGCACAACAGTGACATTACCAAGAAAATTGATGAAAAGACAAGAAGAAAACTGGTTTGGGAGACTACCAAGAGGCCTACAGCAACATTAAAGGAGCTGCTGGAATATCTGGCAAGTACTGGCTGTGTGGTACATGTGACAAAAATCTCCCATATTCTTCATATGTCTGGGCTATGGGGTAGAGTGGCAAGACGAAAGCCTTTTCTTACGAAGAAAAACATCCAAGCCAGGCTATATTTTGCAAAAACACATCTGAAGTCTCCCAAAAGCATGTGGGAAAAGGTGTTATGGTCTGATGAAACCAAGGTTGACCTTTTTGGCCATAATTCCAAAAGATATGTTTGGCGCAAAAACACTGCACATCACAAAAAGAACACCATACCCACAGTGAAGCATGGTGGTGGCAGCATCATGCTTTGGGGCTGTTTTTCTTCAGCTGGAACTGGGGCCTTAGTTAAGCTAAAGGGAATAATGAACAGTTCCAAATACAAGTCAATATTGGCACAAAACCTTCAGGCTTCTGCTAGAAAGCTGAACATGAAGAGCAACTTCATCTTTCAGCATGACAACGACCCAAAGCATGCATCCAAATCAACAAAGGAATGGCTTCACCAGAAGAAGATTAAAGTTTTGGAATGGCCCAGCCAGAGCCCAGACCTGAATCCGATTGAAAATCTGTGGGGTGATCTGAAGAGGGCTGTGCACAGGAGATGCCCTTGCAATCTGACAGATTTAGAGTGTTTTTGCAAAGAAGAGTGGGCAAATCTTGCCAAGTCAAAATGTGCCATGCTGATAGACTCAAAAAGACTGAGTGCTGTAATAAAATTAAAAGGTGCTTCAACAAAGTATTACTGTAACGGTGTGCACACGTATGCAACCATATTATTTTATTTTTTAATTTTTTCTTCCCTCCACATAAAAGATTTCAGTTTGCTTTTCAATTGAGTGGTACAGTTTATGGGTCACATTCAAGGTAGAAAAAGTTCTGAAATGATTTATCTTTGTCTTATTTTTTTACATCACAGAAACCTGACAATTTAACCGGGGTGTGCAGACTTTTTATCCACTATATATATATATATTATCAACAGATGGCTGTAAATTATCATTCCTTGTATAAAATATAATGCTATTGCTGATTTATGTCTTTTAGTCTAAGCTGGCATATTGTTTGTTCTGCTTCAGTAAGAAAAGAACCAATAAAAAAGAAAAACTATAAACCTGTAAGAGCAACTGGCTACATAACCATAAAAGTATCAAAATACAATATTCTGTGAGGAAACTAGAAGACAAAACCCATTTTCTCAAAGCACATAATGTACTAATAATACAAAATACTGAAGATTTCTCACAAAACAGTGAAAGGACAAAAAATGATGACTGTGGGTAAAATAGACTTCTCACTCTGAATGCAAAACTGCAGCACAGTATCTTTTGGAAGGTTATTGCAGAGCTTTTGCTGTTTCATTTCTGCCTTAACATGTTCTCACATTCTATTTTAGCAACTTAGTAGAAGTGAAAACGCCCAAAACCTCAAATCTGCTGTCTATGGAAATAGAGGATGATAAAAACACAGCAGTCTGTTAGATCTCTACTGCCAAACAGCCCTATATATGGGTGTAATAACCTTATATCATATGAAAGGATGAAGAAAATGTCTGACAATTACACAAAAAGATAACAAGAAACGGAACTTCTACTTTTCTGCCAGACCATTGACATAAGATTGACTCTTGAAGTGAAACACTTCTATTTAGTTTAAAATAGTTTTAGAAAATTGGACAAAGAAATATTACAAATTGTAGGACTGCAAGACCAAATGAACCCTGTCCAGGGGGTGGTTAAGAAGACAGCGGCTAAGTATACAGTCTATCATGAACAACAGAAAGACATTAAACTAAAAATAAAAACAATAATAACATTGGTCCCAATGAAAAAGACATAAAATTATGTAGCATTGTCAATTATCCCAAAAGATAATGGAAAAACGTAAGTCATGTTTCGGCCTCCATCAGCCCAGATGGGATCTAGCACTCCCCTACTTCATAATGCAACATAAGCTATCCTATGCAAGGAATGGGAGGAGGAAAGCCAATGCTGCCATAGTTTCATATAGGCATCCATCGTATCATTTTGAATTGCGGTAATTCTCTCATAGATGGCCATTCTATCCATTCTTTGTATGACTTTGGAGATATTAAGCGTATTAGTACGCCATTTTGGAGCTATACGAATATGAGCGGCTAACAAAAGGAATTGTGCCAGTTTAAATGGAGCATGTCTCAATCCCAACGGTCTTTCCCCAAGCTGGTAATTTGTAGAATGATGTACCCAGTATATCCGCTATGACAGAACATATGTTAGTCGAGATTGTGCTAACAATAAGACAGGCCCACCAGATATGGTACATCGATCCAATAAAATCACATCCTTGAAAACAGAGACCGAGGGGTAAAAAAGATGTAACCACTCACAAACTATGTAGGTCCTGTGGAGAACTTTAAGTGATGTTTCAACCAATGAGACCTGCCAACATCCCCTACTGATAGTCTCACAGCAAGTATGCCATTTGAAAAAAGGCAGTGTACAATGTATATCCTCCTCCCACTTATTCATAAAAAGGTAGCTTATGTTTACTTATTGGAGTATTTAGTAAGTTATATATTCGAGACACCAATCCCACCCTTTCAAATAGAATGAAACGCTCAAAAGGAGAGGACTGAACATCCAGAGGTGCCCTGTACGTGGTCTGCCAAAATGATAGGATTTGCAATAATATTTGGTTTATAATTGTTCGGAGGACAATAACTTCCCCCTACTAAGAAAATAATGTAGGCGTGTGAGACCTTTGGAAGACCACCAGGAGTAGGCCCTGGTATCCATACCCGGAGGAAAGTCCGGATTATGCAGTAAAGGGATAAGGGGGGGGGGGGGTCGCTTAGATTGCAGTCCAAACTTAAAATGTGCTGATCTCTACATCTGGATAGCATAAAAGGTCAGGAAGGCCTTAGTTTTAAGGTCAGTTGGAAGTGAGTCTGAGCCCCAAAATAACATGGGACAAATGAAAGGGGCTATTAGGGAAGACTCTATATTCACACATACAGGAGGTGAGTGAAGACTATGAATAAGGAGCAACTGTGTGAAACGCTTCTATTTAGACTTTGAGTGACTCTCAAAGTCTAAACAGATAAAGGAAGGCAGACCGAAATAAGGCCCTATGTATAGCACTGCATTATGTTTTTACTTGATATGATAGATATTATAAGAGAATTACAAAAAAGATCAAAATATCATGTCTGCTCAACCCAGGGCCACCTTCAGCAGCTAAAAATTGTTTAATAAAGAGGTTCTCTACTTTTACTTAGCTATACTTATGGTAAATATGGTTAGAAATTATATACTATGGACACCCTTGGGGAATTTTTTTTATTGTTGCATTCTACTTATCTTAGGCTACAAATCCTTTTTCCAATGGGTCTTTAGTAAAAAATTCAACACAGTTTGTTTTCTACAGTTTCACTGCATCTGCAGGCTGTTGTTTCTCTGTCTCAGTGTATTCTTTCAGCTCGATCTGTAGCTCTTATCTCTAGTTTCATGACAGCTCATAGAGAGTCAACCTATGTTCTTATCAAACTGAAAGGGGTATTCTGGTTAGACCAAGTTATCCCCTACCCTCAGGATTCGGGATAAATATTAGATCTGTGGGAGTCCTACCTCTGGGAACCCCCAGCGCTGTACTCGGCTATCTCTGGAACTCCCATAGAAATTAATGGAGTGGCCATGCACAACCGGCTGCTGCGTTCCTTTCAGGGGGGCTGGAGGGCATACGGTGCCCCATTCTTGTGATTGGTGGGAGTCCCAGCTGTAGGATCCCCACCGATTTAATAGTTATCTAACCGGAATACCCCTTTAAATGAGTGCTTATGAGCTGTCAGGAGTGAAGGGATAAGATCTACACATGGAACATGCAAATCAAAGAGAGGGAAAAGCAACAGTCTGTAGGAGCATTGAAACTGAAGGCTGTAAAAGGCAAATTTGTAAATTTGAAATAAGGACCAATTGGTAAAATTATTTTAGCCCAAGATAAGTAGAATGAAATAATAAAAGAAAACTACCTTCAAAGGTGTCTGTAGATTTTAAGTCCTTTGTAGCATACTTTCCTCTGGCAATGTGCCAATGTTGACTTAAAAGGATATTTCAATATAAGCAAGTAAAGCTTATTTTTTGTACAATGAAATGTTAAATATTTTTCCAATACACTTTCTGTATTAAATCCTCTTGGTTTTCAAGATCTCTGCTTGCAGTCATTGAACATGAACCTTCCTAGTTTACTTCCAGTTGGTAGTGGTCATGTGATAGGTGCAAGATTGTTTCTCAGGCATAGCTTTAATAGCTAGTTAATACAATAACAAGTTCTCGGCTCAGTATCACACTAGGTAACCTTTCAAATACATGCATTTTAAAATTCTATATGAAAATGTTTAGTACCAGTATATAGCAGAAATCTAAATTAATCACATAATACCACCAGGTATGTGCATGGGCTTTATACTAAGAGATAACAGCCTTTATAATAATGTAACATCCAGACTGGAAAGTTGCATACAAGTAAGAAGTATCTGAAAAATTGACCATAAGGCATCATATCCAGGTCTGAATAATTTTCTGATTGGACTCTTTGATAACTGTAGTGTAACTCCAGCAAGCCAGGCACCTGGGGGTCTGTGCTTGCCCGTTTCAATGGAGCGGTGGTCATACATGGGCGCTGCAGCTCCATTCAGTTCTATGGGGCTGCCAGAGATAGCCAAGCAATTGTACTTGGCTATTTTCCGCAGTTCTATAGAACAAAATAGTGCAGTAGACACTCTGCTCTGTTTAAATGAAGAGCACGGCCCCTATTATCATGATTAACGGGGACTTAATCGGTCAGACCCCCGCCGATCAGATACTTATCCCCTATCCTGTAGATACAGGATATGTTGTCATAATGGAACAACCTCTTTAATCTGTAAAGAATCTTTAAGTTTAGACATCTGAGACAAAACCTTCCTTCCTACTTCCTGGTTTTAGGTGAAAAAAAACCATATAAAAATTGCAAAATGTGAACGTGCCTAAGGGCAAGTTTTTTAACATGGATTTCGGCCCCTATACCAAGCCAAAATCCATAGGAGAACTGCTTGCATTCCTCCTCCCATTGTAACTGTACTGCGATTCTTACATCAGTGGACTTTTTTAGGACACCTCGATGAGTATCTACAAGGGTATTGCCCCACTGAATGTAGCACTCAAACTACAAATCTACAGGGTGCCGAGGGTCAGCCCTAAATTTCTACCACAGATTTTTCCAATGTGTAATTTCCGCCATGTGAACTCGCCCTTATCCTACCAAGACAGCGCAGAATAGTCTGATTCTGACAAGTATCTGTTTAAACATTTTCCTTACCTAGAGGGGATGCAGAGTACATACTATTCAGCTGCACTTGCTCGCTATCCATCATTTTTATCTGGAATGCCGTGCAAGCCCTGTACACAAAACATGTGTGAAATTGCATGAGGATGTACGAAACACAGAATCTGTACTTAGGGAATCAGTCTTGGGAAAGTAGACTAAAAATTCAAAGCATTTAGCCCCAGGGATTTGTTTGCAAGATTTCAGGATCGAGCAGAAGAATGTTACTTACTTTTGTTAAACTACTGTTTGGGAAATATTCATGTGCTTGCTGCCGTGGTGTTGGAGAATTTAAGCTCTCATAAGTTATATTACTGCACGGAAACACGTCTGATGTCATGTCGTTATGTTGGTGCTTTGTGCCCGCTGGTGTCCAGTTATCTGGGACAGGCATTGGTGTCATATTACTCGGTTGGCATCTGCATTAGTGTGACCTCTGTGTCCCACGCTGCATTAGTGTGACCTCTGTGTCCCATGTGTGTGCATTAGTGAGACTTTCCCCTGCAGCACTGCAGGGGTTAATGCCCTTTCTGATACTGTTCTCAGCAGCTTGATTAATTATCTAATCAACTCACCTCCTATATAGCTGTTCTTTGCCTGTGCAATTAGGGCTATGTGCAGCACGCCAGACCTGCAGGGTATTGCGAAGTGAGGTCACGGTTATGGGCAATCGAGGGTTGCTCACTATTTGAAGGAGAACCCTGGGCAGGCATGCGGCAGTGAATGGGAGGTAGACACAAGTTCCTCTGGGGCACACTCAGTATGTAGAGACCTGGCCTGATGTTGTGTGAGGTGCCCTAGATGTTACAGGTGTTTAGAGTGCCTGAAGCAAGGTCCCTCTTGAATTTCGTGACGCCAGTGCCTGTAACGGTGGCACACCGGTTTCGGCAGCAATAAGTGAGGTACACAGGTGGTATAGTGAACCAAACGTTGCTTTACTTAAAACAGTGCAACTTTATACATCAAGATGGTAATGCAGTCCCTTATATCGAATGCTTCACAAGCAGGCTTATTTCACAAGATGGCAGGTATTAATCATGCAAGATACATGGAGGGAAATCAACAACACACTCAGAATCAGGTTGTACCTTCTCCTCAGAAATAGTGTACACTGTTCTTTAGAACTCCTGTCTGGTTTCAATCGCAAGGCCCGGATGCCTAAATGCTGGCTTATATCCTTGGTTTCAATAATCTTCCTCCAGTATTGGCACTTGCTTTGCTTTATAGATCCTCTGCTCATCAGGGTACTTATCTGACTGGTAATATCCTTACTTGGCTTGAGGGTAACTGCAGGTTTCTCCCAGGAGGTCCTGTCCTACTACTGGGGTGACTTCTGAGCTAACTGAGGCTCACTTGGACTACAGGCAGGCTAGGGTTCTTCACTAGCCTCCTGGTCATAGCTAGCAGCCAGGGCTATCAAGCTGCATGTCAGGAGGAGGCCCTCAGCATATCTCTGGCTGGTGCCTTCTCACTTCTGTCTCCACAGACTCCTGACTATGAACTCCCTCCTCCCTGTCTGGGCCTGGACATTTATACTAGGGGCTCCCTATCTCCCTCTAGTGTCTGGGATGTCTAACTACACCCTAATAGGCCTGCTTACACATAACACAGGGGAAACATTGCATATAAAAACACATAGAAAATACATTAAATGCATAGTTAAATATAAGATCACTGTCCCTTGTGAGTAGAAGTAACACGCTAACCAATTGACCCTTGTGCAGTGCCCACGCCTACCTAGTGGGACACTACATACCCCCACGCTATAACGTTGCCCGTCCTCGGCGCAACATGAAGGGGCCCTGCCCAGCTGGATACTGCACCTGAAAAAGAGAAATAATGCAAAGCAGGAAAATACATCTACATTTGCAAAAATACATAATATGTATACATCAGGCAGTTCCACTGGCTTAGGAACAAGTAACGGTGAAAAGGGGCGTCGTTCTCTTCTCTTAGGATAATGTAAGGGAACAGGGGCGCTGACCTGGTGCAGCATATCAATAATACCAGGATAGTCCATTATAATATTTCAAGTGCAAATTGTCCATAATAGAACAGTAGAACAATGCAAAACAATTAAAAGTTCTTGGAGGCTCAAAGAACAAACATGAGTCCGTACCCAGGTTCCTTTCTTCTTTATAGCAAGGGCAGAAGTACTAGATCACAGAGGCTCGCATACAGTGGAGTCCATCTCTGGGCACATTTCTTTAAAGTAGCAATATCTCAGAGGCTCATGTGCAGTTGAGTCTATCTCTGGGCGCATTTCCTTGAAATTAGGTTGTACAATAAAATAACAGCACATAAAAATAGCCCACATTATTCCAATGGCATTATATAAAAATAAGTGCTGCAATACCCTTAACCAACCTGAAAAGGGGATTAAAAAGGGTTAAAGGTGCAACATAAACATAGGCACAACTTGGCTCAATTATTGAAGAAGCAGGCAGGAGGTCCTGTAAACACACATGGCTTTGATGCAATTTTTTATTTCAGTGGGCGACCATACCACTGAGCCGTGGGTAACTGGCAGCAGCAAACAAAGGACCAAAACAAAGGACTCCTGTCCTGGAAGGGTTAAATCCTTTTGAAGTAATCCCTTGGCAAAAAGGAAATCAAATCAATGGCCTAGCAGGCCAATTCACAGGGGCATGTCAGATTCGCTGGACATCACAGTGGTGCTCCCTGGCTCTGCTTGCAGATGGGGCCTGTAGTAAGCATCCACAGGCGGATGTGCCCACAACACGGTATTGGGGGGCAACTGTAGCATAAATGGCCCCAAGATAGGTATTGGCCCCATAGGCCTAGGGGTAATCACAGTTGGGGACCGAATCGGTCCAGGCATAACAATTGTAGGCTGTGCTGGCCTAGGTACCGCTGCTGCAAGCGGTTCAGCGGATTCCTGGACAACTGGCTCTACACGTCGGTGCACAGTATAAGAGGGCCTCCTTGGGGGCCTCAACGCAGCTGCAGGTACAAAGGGTGGCTGAACGGCAGGGACAGGTACCCTTACCTCTGACCCAGCGACGTCCGAGTACTGAAGGCGGACCTCTTCCTTCCTAGGTGGCGTCCGGATTCTGGCGGTGGCAAGCTGGCGCAGTCCTCGCAGCTGTTCCTCCAGGCGGACAATCTGGTCATCCTGGCTCTCGGACTCGGGATCGCTGTCTTCCGGAGCTTCCGCTGGTACAGGTAGGGGAGTCGCATCCTGCGCAGCTGCTGCAGGTTCAGGTGACGCATCTGGTCTTTTACCCTTTCGGATGTTGTCCAGGGTCACGTGGAATCTTTCCAGGTTCTCCAACTCCTTTATAGTCTTCTCCCGGCGAGGCAGCTCAGGGGACGGATAGGGGCTCATCCATTTCTCTACTACCGTTGGCTGCCAGAATACATTCGGGCCAATGAAAGAGCCCCGCTCTTGAAACGCATGATGGGCCGGTTCTGGAGAGCGCGCTGGTTCGCGCTCGCAGCCAGTATAGTCCTCATCAGCTTCCCAGTCCTCCGGTTCTTCCTTGGGACGGGTCACGGCAGTGGCATATGGGCCTCGCAGGCCCTCGGCAGGGGTGAACTCCACTTCTTCTCCCTCGCGGAGGTTGTGCATGCGCTCAGGGAGGTAACTCCGCTTGACGGACCTCCGATTCACATACAAGTCTCTGCCGGTAGTGTAATCTTGGATAAAACCGTAGCCACGGTCCTTGTCAAATGCCACAACCAACCCCTTTCTCCTTTCCAGGCGGGGTTGGGTGTCAGTGTGGCGCTAATGAACGGTCTTTGCCAGTTCCTCATAGTATATCTTCGTCTTGGTCGTTTTCTTGATGGCGGCCTCCCGTATCTCTGTCATCAATGCTGACCACTTGAATGAGGGCTGGAAAAAGTCTCTCCAGGAGCCATAGTAGTTCTCCGGTTGCGTCCTCGGTGGCGGGCAGGCGGGTTTCTCCGGTCCTGGAGAGTAGGCCGGTGGAGCGTCCTCTTGCTCTACACCAATAACATCCATTTTCAACAGATCAGGCGCGGACATCCCAGCAGAGCAGTCTTCACTCTTCAACATGCTCGATCCTTCTCTGGAGAGCGACAGGGTGGCGCCAATAATTTCAGACAGATCCTCCTATTGCACTGGGAGGCCGCCCCCCAGGTACTCCAGTATGGGGGAGGCGGAGTCCATTTCTGCAGACATGCAAATGTCCAGACAGGGCGGTGGCGCCGACAGATAGCCTTTCCCGCACTTTTCAGCAAAAAGGCGCCAATTTTTACCGCCAATTTAGTATGAAGATGACGCAGCAGTAAATCCAAGCAAGCTAAGCGGCCATCTTTAAGCAAAACGCTGTCTATTCACGGACAGCAAGCGGTGGCTTTACAACAGTAAAACAGTCCATGCAATATAATCTTCACACCGCAAATTATCATAGTTCTTTGGCCCAGCAATTTTTCAATAAAGCATTTAGGGCTTGGTCACTTTAAGGCATATAGTAGCACACAGTTCTTGTATCCGCAATGGCGCAGGAATGTCTGTTATCCTGTTCGTGACGCCAATTTATGCAGCACGCCAGGCCTGCAGGGTATTGCGAAGTGAGGTCACGGTTATGGGCAATCGAGGGTTGCTCACTATTTGAAGGAGAACCCTGGGCAGGCATGCGGCAGTGAATGGGAGGTAGACACAAGTTCCTCTGGGGCACACTCGGTATGTAGAGACCTGGCCTGATGTTGTGTGAGGTGCCCTGGATGTTGCAGGTGTTTAGAGTGCCTGAAGCAAGGTCCCACTTGAGTTTCGTGACGCCAGTGCCTGTAACGGTGGCACACCTGTTTCAGCAGCAATAAGTGAGGTACACAGGTGGTATAGTGAACCAAACGTTGCTTTACTTAAAACAGTGCAACTTTATACATCAAGATGGTAATGCAGCCCCTTATATCGAATGCTTCACAAGCAGGCTTATTTCACAAGATGGCAGGTATTAATCATGCAAGATACATGGAGGGAAATCAACAACACACTCAGAATCAGGTTGTACCTTCTCCTCAGAAATAGTGTACACTGTTCTTTAGAACTCCTGTCTGGTTTCAATCCCAAGGCCCGGATGCCTAAATGCTGGCTTATATCCCTGGTTCAAATAATCTTCCTCCAGTATTGGCACTTGCTTTGCTTTATAGATCCTCTGCTCATCAGGGTACTTATCTGACTGGTAATATCCTTACTTGGCTTGAGGGTAACTGCAGGTTTCTCCCAGGAGGTCCTGTCCTACTACTGGGGTGACTTCTGAGCTAACTGAGGCTTACTTGGACTACAGGCAGGCTAGGGTTCTTCACTAGCCTCCTGGTCATAGCTAGCAGCCAGGGCTATCAAGCTGCATGTCAGGAGGAGGCCCTCAGCATATCTCTGGCTGGTGCCTTCTCACTTCTGTCTCCACAGACTCCTGACTATGAACTCCCACCTCCCTGTCTGGGCCTGAACATTTATACTATGGGCTCTCTATCTCCCTCTAGTGTCTGGGATGTCTAACTACACCCTAATAGGCCTGCTTACACATAACACAGGGGAAACATTGCATATAAAAACACATAGAAAATACATTAAATGCATAGTTAAATATAAGATCACTGTCCCTTATGAGTAGAAGTAACACGCTAACCAATTGACCCTTGTGTAGTGCCCACGCCTACCTAGTGGGACACTACATATGTACTGTAGATCTAGAATTAGGTCCTTCTAGCTAGCTAGAGCCTGTACAAGAGCTATTTTCCATGTTTGTTTCTGTGTATCTACCGCTGCCTGTCTCCTGGATCCTGTACTTCTACCACCTGCCTTGACTTTTGGAGTGTTTCACCGACTTGCATGAACTCTGCCAGTCCTGACCTTTGCCTGTTTCTTGACTTCATGTATTGCCTTATCCCTCTATTCTAAGAGGTACAGATGTAGTGGAGTTAATACACATGCTTTATGAGACGTGTTATCTAGACTAAATGCGTTAAGCAAACACCTTCAATTGCTTTTCAATGGCTTTTGTTTCAAGATAACGCGATGACTTAAGAAATTTGAGTTAAGGGTTTGTGTGTTAACCCTGCTACATCTGTAGCAGCCTGGTGGCTTCCCTGCAGCAAAGACCAGATACCTGTATAGGAGTTAAAAGGTATAAAATAGGGGACCACCAGGATAACGTCATCAGGACTATCCCAAAGTCAAACCGGTTGGTTGGCACTGTGGTTCCACAACAACACACCTGAACTGAATTTCACAAAAGTGGTGAAATTCCACATACGATGCATAGAATAATGAGTATGGACCTGTACATTGATGAATGTTGTCAGTTATGCTTTTTAGTGAGTATGGCCAGTTTTAGACAAGTGAGTTCTCTGCAAGAAACACACTTCAAGTTCTTTATCTTAGAAGCTGGATAAAAAAACAACCTTGGACAGTATACAATGGGCAAAAACATATTAGGACAAATGAAAATAATGATAGCACCCAATCCATCACATGACATATAAAAGTGGTGTCCAATGGACCCCATTGATAATGCAGTCTATCAGGTTGAAGTCACGTGAGACTGCATTTTTACCGGACAAAAACAGCACAGCATGTGTAGTGCCCTGGAGCAAGGATACTTTAGAGCAGGGGTACTCAACTAGTTTTATTAAAGGTCCACATACCTGGGTCTGCAGTCAGGTGAAGGTCCGAGCTGAACGCCAACAGTAAAGATGCCATGCGATCATGTGATCCATGCGCGTGGGGCGCTCTGACGTTATAGTGGAGCGCCCCGGGTAAGTCCCAGAATTAGTAATGGCCACATTAGTGCCCCAGTAAGAATAATGCCCCCAGTAAGAATAATGCACCCATTAGTGCCCCCAGTAAGAGTATTGCCCCCATTAGTGCCCCCCTTCTCTGCTTTTGCAAAAAAATAAAATAAAATTTGCATTCACCTGGCTGCGGTGAACATTCGCTGCTGACTGCAAGCTCAGGACCGGTGCTCCAACGTGATGGCGTCTTGTAGGTCCTGTCCTGAGCTTCTAGTCAGCAGGGAGTGTTCTCCACAGCGTGAGCAAATGGAGGTGGAGGTACCGTAATTTTATTAATTTTTTTACTAGCACAAGTAGCGGTGGAGGTAACGGCTGTACTAATGGGCGTTCCATGATGGAAGCGCTCATTAGTAAGGGTACTTTCACACTTGCAGAAGGACGGATCCGACAGGCTGCTCACCCTGTCAGATCCATCTTGCCACTACTTCGCCGTGCCGCTGCACTGTGCCCATCGACTATAATGGGGATGGGGCAGAGCTACGGCGCAGCACGGTGAGAGGCCGCCAGACTAAAAGTACTACATGTCCGACTTTTTCGTCTGGCGGCCTCAGGCCGTGCACTGCCATGCTGCACCGTAGCTCCACTCCCGCTATAGTCAATGGGGAGTGGCAGTCCGGCGAAATAGCGGCAGGACGGATCTGACAGGGTGAACAGCCTGTCGGATCCGTCCTGCCGCAAGTGTGAAAGTACCCTAACAGTCCTTACAGGAAAATTCTGGCACCGGCAAGGGAACTAAAATACCAGCCTTGCTGGTGAACTACTGGCCGGGTGGCAACCCAAGCCACAGAACAGACATATGATAGTTTTGTTCCGCATCCAATTCCCATTATTGGGGGATTGGATGCGGCCCCTTAATTACAATGGGTCCCCCAAGAGATGCAGACAGCACACTGTGTGCTGTCTGCATCTTTTTCCGCTCCATTGAAACTAAGGGGTCCGCATCCAATGCCCCAATAATGGGAATTGGATGCGGAACAAAACTATCATGGTTTGATGGGGCTTTATCACTTTATTTAATCAGGTTACCTAAAGAAGATGGCCCAGGGGAGATGGGAACATGACACTGGAGTCAGTGACGTGTTCCCGCCTCTCTGTAGCCCTCTCCACGCACCCCTTACTTTCCAAATGTGACATTTATTTCATTGGTGGCAGTGGTGATGTTCCTCCCCTCTCCAGCAGCACGTAAGTGTCCTTTGGAGCTTGAAGCTCCCTTATGTGCTGCCGCTGCTGCGGGGGAGGAGGGACCTGTGAGCGCGCTGAGGGAGAAAGCGCTGGTGCCTGCCTGTGGAGGGAGCCGTCTCTCACTGCGCCCCTGGGAAGGAGGAAGTTTGCCGGTAAGCTCCGCCTCCTGCACGTACCAGAGTGTGCAGGAGGAGGAGCGCTATATGTGGAGGGAGCCGTCTCTCACTGCGCCCCTGGGAAGGAGGAAGTGCGCCGGTAAGCTCCGCCTCTTGCACGTACCAGAGTGTGCAGGAGGAGGAGCGCTATATGTGGAGGGAGCCGGCCTGTCTCACTGCGCTCTGGGACAGGAGGAAGTGCGCCGGTAAGCTCCTCCTCCTGCACGGCACAGTGTGCAGGAGATAGTGATGGGAAGTTCGGATCTTTTAGGTGAATCGGTTCATTTGAATCAGCTCATTCGGATCAGAATCGGATCTTCGGTTCACTTGGCGAGTCAGACTGCTGAGCTGACTCGCAAGTGAACTGAAGACTCTAGGTGCCGGTGCGCATGCGCAGCTGCTGACTCAGTCAGTGACACTGCAGTGAGTCGGCTCTTCAGCTCTCTGAAGTTGAACTCGTCTCTGATTAGTATTGAGTGAGTCAGGAAGAGTGATTTTTTTATAGTAAAGGGAAGCTGAGGCTGACGTTGGACAGGCGGACAGGAGGAAGCTGTCACTGTGGTGTGCAATGTGAATTGTTGTCTGTTGTGCATTGTTCCCCACAGTGACAACAGTCTGACACTGACAGTAGTACAACGAACCAAGTGATGTGAAATGTGAATGCACAGGGAAAACTGTGTGCTGAACTGTGTCATCTGTCCCTTCTCTTATCTCTCTGCTCCTGTCCCTTAATCTTATCACTGCTGCAACAAGAGCCGACAGCCTCAGTGTAACCTGTTCTACAGTCTGACAGCCTCAGTGTAACCTGTTCTACAGTCTGACTCCCGGCTCTTCTAACTCAATGAATCGAATGAGTCACTAACTGAGTCGGATCTTTAGGTTCTTGTGACTCATTCCATTCATTTAGACTCCCTGACCCTGCACTACTCCGAGGACTCGAGTCAGAGCTGCTAGTGTGCTGTGCTGGCCTCGCCCCCTCAGCTCTGGTCGGTGATTGGTTGGTGGGCGGGGAAGGGTGGGGCTGGCAGAAGCAGCTTCCACTCTAAGATCATATTACTGACTCCTCCCAGTCCCGCCCTCAGGCTCCTGCTGCCAGCGTGAAGTGAGCTGAGCGTCTCTGTCAGCATTGCTGTGTGCTGTGACTGAGCTGAGCCGGTTCAAACGGATCGGATCACTCTGAACTGAATCGATTGGAGGAGCGCTCTGAAGGATGGCCGGGGTCCGGACAACTGGCGGCCGCGGTCCGTATTTGGACCGCGGTCCGCCAGTTGAGTACCCCTGCTTTAGAGCCTGGACGTGTGTGGACATTTGCCTCTATTGCTGCTATGCAAAGCCATCAACTCACTACTTTAGTGCACTTCAACGGGTTAAAGGCTCATTTAGATGAGTAGATAATCATTACGATATGAACACTAGCGATTCATGGTGGACGATCATGTAATGTAAATGTATGTAGCGAGCGACTGAACGATTGTACTTAAAACGCTTGTGAAATCATTGATGCGAACCAGTAACCTATTGTTTCTTGTTAATAAGTTGCGGCAATGTAAATGTGCATCGTGTGACCTTTCGCTGATGACTAGACCTGTCTGAACACACTCAACGATCATCATTGAAGGGAGTATATCGAATATGAACTAATTTGTACATGATACTACCTGCATGTAAATGCTTGTTATCATTGGAGTTTTGTCGGTAGGTCACTCGTGTCGTTAAGCGCCTGAACGGTCTAAATGAGTCTTAACAGTAACCCTTCTTGATAATTGCCTGCTCCTTTGGGAAATCTAAATGCACCTTAAAGAGGACCTTTCACTTGTATACAAACTAAAAACCATCTATATCAGTGGGCAGAGCGGCGCCCAGGGGTCCCCCTGCACTTACTAGTATGTCTGGGCGCCGCTCCATTCGCCCGGTATAGGCTCCGGTGTCTGCGCTCACTGGACTGATTTTTTGTATGAGGCGTGTCCCTTGCTGCAGCGCTGGCCAATCGCAGCGCACAGCTCATAGCCAGGCTAGTAAGTGCAGGGGGACCCCTGGGCGCCGCTCTGCCCACTGATATAGATGGTTTTTAGTTTGTATACAAGTGAAAGGTCCTCTTTAACTTGCAGTCTGATTTATCCCGTTGTTGGCATTTATACTGTTTGATACTGTTAAATTGCATTTTATATGATATAGTCTGTTCATTTGCACTGAATTGGGGAAAGGGTTAATGCACAGCAAGTTCAGACTCAAGGCTGTATTACACAGCCCAATGTGGCAGATGATTGTCGGGAGGGAAGCACTTCATCCCAGCAATCACCTGCTCGCTATTGGAGAAGACAGCTGCTATTACATACAGAGATCTTCTCCGCAGCATGGAGATGAGCGATCGCTATGCCATCGCTTGTCCCCATGCCGTACAGTGGTTTACCGGTGACAGATCACTATTAAACACCACAATCTGCCGCCTGCAAACAATAATTTTTCAAAGTGTCAAAAGATTTGGATTGCTCGATGATTGGGCATTTGCTCGATCATCGAGAAATCGGCGGCAGTTTTATACTGCTAGATAGTCGCTAACGAGCATTTATGCAAAGGCTCGTTAGCGATTACGGTATCTACCAAAAAATTTAGCACATGTAATACAGGCTTAAGAGACTTTGGGAATTTTTAGCCTGTTCACTGAGAAGCTTGTAATTCTCCACTGCTGTCATAAGGAACTATGCAGAGCTGAGTTTTGGATGGAAAAGCCAGACCAAGTGAACTTTCGACTGTCTCAGACTATTTACAACTGAAAACGATTTGGTCATTCCCACTGACTTGCATTGAGGCCCCATACAAATCTAAGAGGGCCATAAACTGAAACATTGTTTTTATTAGGCCAGGGGTCTAGCGCAAGAGAGGCAGCTGGGGTGCAAAGGTTTGGGGGGTGCACCCGCCGGGCAGTTGTTTGCTTATCTCCGTTGCTCCCCAGCAGCCACACATTGTGCTGCTTTCTGTGTGGGAGGAGTGTTGAGGTAATCAGCCTTCTTCACAGCCAGCAGCGCGATGTGTGTGTGACTGCGTCTGCTGCTGGGGAAGGATGTGTCTGCAAACCGTGGATCCGCAAAAAACGAAAGCCGCCCGTGTTGCCTTCCGCAATTTGCGGAACGGAACGGGTGCTGGCAATATAAATGCCTATTCTTGTCCGCAAAGCGCGGACAAGAATAGGACATGTTATATATTTTTAACGGGGCCGCGGAACGGAGCCGCGGATGCGGACAGCACACGGAGTGCTGTCCGCTTCTTTTGCGACCCCATTGAAGTGAATGGGTCCGTATTCGAGCCGCCGTTTTGGCGGCTCGGATGCGGACCCAAACAACGGTCGTGTGCATGAGGCCTTAGTCAAGCTTTAGGTCTCTTTCACACGAGCATTATGGATTGTGTCAGGATCTGTTCAGGAAAAAAAAAATGATGCTTTTGCACACAAGTTCAGTCAGTTTTATCTGTGAATGCATTCAGTGTTTCGTTTTTTTCTGCGTGGGTGCAATCAGTTTTCGATGCATGAAAAAAACCTGAAGAATAGCAATCTACATGTTCTAGCAACCATCAGTGAAAAACGCATTGCATCCGGATGCAATCCGTTTTTCACTTAAGCCCCATCCACTTCTATGGAACCACAGCAGCGTGAAAAACGCAGAATATAGAACATGCTGAGATTTTTCCTGATTGCAGAAATATTGCGTGAAAATGACGCTGATGTGCACAGACCCATTAAAATGCATGCGTCAGGATTCAGTCTGGATGCTATGCGTTTGCCCACGCATCGCACGCAAGAGGCCTTAAACTAAGTGGTTCTTTAAGCTAAAGCTACTGAGATATTATTCCTTTGGGTGGAAAAGTTGTTTCCTACTGTTTGCCTGTTTCATATCTATATTGACTCAGACTGCCCCGCGCTACATCTGACGACGAGACATGCAGTATGCAGATAACCAGAATGCTCACAGAGATAATGTGTAATAGTAATGGAAAAAAACTAAAGGGATTCTTTATATGCTGCTTCAGTAATGTTTGAGTTTCCTACTCTAATGTTCACTATGTAATACAGATAATGATGTAATATTCTAGATAACGTGAATAAGCAGTCGTTTCCCAAACTCCCTGCTTGTGATTTCCTAGAAATCAAGTCTAGTTAATAGTTAATAGTCTGCATTAAATACAGGTCATCTTATTAAAGGAGTACTGTCCTGCCTGATCTGGGGCATGGAGAGTAGCAACTGCATGCCCAGTAAGGCCTCGTTCGCACTTCAGTGTTTGGTCAGTGATTTGTGAGCCAAAACCAGGTGCTGCTCTAAACACAGAACAGGTGCAGATCTTTCCTTATACCTTATGTCTGTGGAGGCTCCACTCCTGGTTTTAGCTCACAAATCACTGATGGAAATCACTGACCAAACACTGAAGTGTGAACAAGGCCTAAGTAAGGGTACTTTCACACTTGCGTTGTTTGATTCCGGCAGGCAGTTCCGTTGCCTGATCAGGCAAACTGTATGCAAACGCATTATTACAAGAAAATTTAGACTGGCATATTCTTATTCATAATCATAGTCATGGATGCACATCCATAAGGCAAACATAATAAATAAAAAAATAATGGCTGCACACGCATATAAGCAGTAAAGCTGAGAAATGGGGATCATTCTAAATTCAAGTGGTACCATACCTACTATACTACATTACTATACTACATTATCAGGGCAGTGAAGGAACCAGCTACATTTGTACTTTGCTGAGAAGCCCCAGGCAGATGGGCGTGTGCTCAGTCTAAAAGAGGCGCCACCCTCAGATAAATATTACAAGAACATTTACCCTGGGTTCAGACCTGAGCGTTCGCGATGGAGCGCTCTGTATGCGCGATTGTACCGGCGTTTACAATCGCGCATACAGAGACAAGCGAACGCCCATTGTCGCGCGTTCCCGAAAGTCTATGTACGGGAACGCGCGACAAAACGCCCCAAAGAAGCTCAAGAACTTTTTGGAGCGTCGGGCGTTTTACAGCGCGATCGTACGCGCTGTAAAACGCCCAGGTGAGAACCATTCCCATAGGGAAGCATTGGTTTCTCCTTGTTGAGCGTTTTACAGCGCGTAGGACAGCGCTGTAAAACGCGCAAGTGTGAACTTAGGGTTAGGCATATTCTTATTCATAATCATAGTCATGGGTGCACATCCATAAGGCAAACATAATAAATAAAAAAAATATGGTTCCTTCACTGCCCTGATAATGTGGACTTGGATAAGTGCAAGAGAGGCGGTATATTAGTGATAGGGACCCGTCCGCGGAAGCCAACTTGACGCCTGGTGGATGGGCCCGACACAAGTTTGATCAAAATGTGCGCTAAGAGCTTCCATTGATCCAAATAGTAGGTATAGTACCACTTGAATTTAGAATGATCCCCATTTCTCAGCTTTACTGCTTATATGTGTGTGCATCCATTTTATTTTTATTTTTTTTATTTGTATGCAAACGCATGTCATTTTTTCTGACTGATCAGGCATTATTCAGACTGATCAGGATCCTGACCAGTCAGAAAATGCATTGCAATACCGGATCAAATTTTCCAGTGTCATCAGGCAAAATGGATCCGGTATTAATTTTTTTCACATTTTTAAAGGTCTGCGCATGCGCAGACCGGAATACCGGATCCGTCAATGCGGCAATTTGAATGTATGCATGCACGATGTTCACTGGTCACTGGACAAAGCCGTTGTGTCTATCCACACCCGATGTCAGATCATGTAGGAGAGTGCTCTGCACAAACCATTAAGGCCCCTTTTACAAGGGGCGAGTATTCCGCGCGGATGCGATGCGTGAGTTGAACGCATTGCACCCGCACTGAATACGACCCATTCATTTCTATGGGGCTGTGCACACGAGCGGTGATTTTCACGCATCACTTGTGCGTTGCGTGAAAATCGCAGCATGATCCTCTTTGTGCGTTTTTCACGTAACGCAGGCCCCATAGAAATGAATTGGGTTGCGTGAAAATCGCAAGCATCCGCAAGCAAGTGCGGATGCGGTGCGATTTTCGCGCACGGTTGCTAGGAGACGATCGGGATGGGGACCCGATCATTATTATTTTCCCTTATAACATGGTTATAAGGGAAAATAATAGCATTCTGAATACAGAATGCATAGTACAATAGGGCTGGAGGGGTTAAAAAAAATAAAAAAATAATTAAACTCACCTTAGTCCACTTGAATCCGCAGCCCGGCTTCTCTTCTGTCTCCTTCTTTGCTGATTGCAGGAAAAGGACCTGTGGTGACGTCACTCCGGTCATCACATGATCCATCACATGATCTTTTACCATGGTGATGGATCATGTGATGGACCATGTGATGACCGGAGTGACGTCACCACAGGTCCTTTTCCTGCAATCATCAAAGAAGGAGACAGAAGAGATGCCTGCTGTGTGATCAAGTGGACTAAGGTGAGTTTAATTATTTTGTTATTTTTTTTAACCCCTCCAGCCCTATTTTATTATGCATTCTGTATTCAGAATGCTATTATTTTCCCTTATAACCATGTTATAAGGGAAAATAATATAATCTACAGAACACCGATCCAAAGCCCGAACTTCTGTGAAGAAGTTTGGGTTTGGGTACCAAACATGCGCGATTTTTCTCAAGCGAATGCAAAAAGCATTACAATGTTTTGCACTCGCGCAGAAAAATCGCGCATGTTCCCACAACGCACCCGCACCTTTTCCCGCAACGCCCGTGAGAAAGAGGCCTAAGGAGGACCTGTCATCTCTCCTGACATGTTTGTTTCAGTCACAACTTGCATCCCCATTTAATAATAACCTGTAGTATATATTCTTATGATGCTATGATCTGCCATTCTACGCTGAAACCCACGTCCAAAATTCTCAGTCTGAATATAACCTTACTAGCGGTTTGCAATGACTAACCAATCAGTGCTGCCAGTGTCAGACTGTGCAGGGAAACACCCCCAATGGTAACACCCATCTCGACCTTCATTGAAAACTGCTAGCAATTTATTCATAATGTCTAGCAGGAATAATAAAGGAATGGCATATTCTACAGACATAAAAATGGATGCTCCAGAATTGTTATTACAAGGGGAATGCAAATTGTTACTAAAACAAACATGTCTGGAGAGGTTACAAGTCCTCTTTAAAGGGGTTGTCTGGGTTCAGAGCTGAACCCGGACATACCCATAATTTCACCCAGGCAGCCCCACTGATATGAGCATCAGAACATTTCATGCTCCAATGAGGAGAGCAGAATCGCGCAGGGCAAAAGCTTTTTTTGGAGATCCGGTGACGTACTGGGTTCTCCATGGGAAAAGCTAGGTGGAGGTTTCCGCTTAGCAGTAAGCCCAGTGAAGTCACCGGCACCGATGTGCCTGTAAAATGGCTAGGACACCATGAGCCCGCCCATCAGTGCATGAAATGCTCCAATGCTCATATCAGGAGGGCTGACTGGGTGAAAATGGAGATATGTCCGGGTTCAGCTCTGAACCCAAACAACCCCTTTAAAGGGAACCTGTCACCTGGATTTTTTGTATAGAGCTGAGGACATGGGTTGCTAGATGGCCGCTAGCACATCCGCAATACCCAGTCCCCATAGCTCTGTGTGCTTTTATTGTGTAAAAAAACTGATTTGATACATATGCAAATTAACCTGAGATGAGTCCTGTCCCTTACTCATCTCAGGCACAGGACTCATCTCAGGGTAATTTGCATATGTATCAAATCGGTTTTTTTACACAATAAAAGCACACAGAGCTATGGGGACTGGGTATTGCGGATGTGCTAGCGGCCATCTAGCAACCCATGTCCTCAGCTCTATGCACAAAATCCCGGTGACAGGTTCCCTTTAAGGGTGCAGCCAGGTTCATGTTCAGGTTTCCTAATGCAGTTTTGGAAGCAAAAACCATGAGTGCATTCAAAAAAGAGGAGGTCGTATCTGTCCTTAAGGCCTCATGCACACGGCCGTGTTCCACGGCCAAAAGCGGTCCATGGCAACCCGGTCGGGATTCCTTCTGACAGCAGGAGCGCACGGCGTCATTGGTTGCTATGACGCCGTGCGCTTCATGCCGCCGCTGCTGTACAGTGATACACTGGTATGATCTATACGAGTGTATCACTGTACAGCAGCGGCGGCATTAAGCGCACGGCGTCATAGCAACCAATGACGCCGTGCGCTCCTGCTGTCAGAAGGAATCCCGGCCGGATTACCACGGACCGCTCTCGGCCGCGGAACACGGCCTCGTGCATGAGGCCTTATACTGTACTTTCTAGCTTCCAGTGCATCAGGAAACCTGACCGCGTGGCCGTACCCTAAGGGCCCTTGCAGACGAGTGAGTCCGCAGCGCAACTCCCGACCTTGACTCCTAGCGCTGCCGGGGGTCACATAGCATTATATGGATTTATGATGCTATGTAACCCTTAGGCCTCTTTCACACGGGCATGTCCGGATTAGGTCCGGATGCGTCCCGGTGTATTGCGGCAAACCCGCACGAGTAGGAACGCAATTGCAGTCAGTTTTGACTGCAATTGCGTTCCGATGTTCATTTTTTATCGCGCGGGTGCAATGTGTTTTGCACGCGCGTGATAAAAAACCGACTGTGGTACCCAGACCCGAACTTCTTTACAGAAGTTCAGGTTTGGGTTAGTTGTAGTGTAGATTGTATTATTTCCCCTTATAACATGGTTATAAGGGAAAATAATAGCATTCTGAATACAGAATGCATAGTACAATAGGCTGGAGGGGTTAAAAAAAAAAAATATAATAATTGAACTCACCTTAATCCACTTGTTCGCGCAGCCGGCATCTCTTCTGTCTTCATCTGTGAGCAATAGGACCTTTGATGACGTCACTGTGTTCATCACATGGTCCATCACATGATCCATCACCATGGTGATGGATCATGTAATGAGCGTAGTGACGTCCTCAAAGGTCCTATTGCTCACAGCACAGATGAAGACAGAAGAGATGCCGGCTGCGCGAACAAGTGGATTAAGGTGAGTTAAATAGTTTTTTATTTTTTTTTAACCCCTCCAGCCCTATTGTACTATGCATTCTGTATTCAGAATGCTATTATTTCCCCTTATAACCATGTTATAAGGTGAAATAATAATGATCAGGTCCCCATCCCGATCGTCACCTAGCAACCGTGCGTGAAAATCGCACCGCATCCGCACTTGCTTGCGGATGCTTGCGATTTTCATGCAACCCCATTAATTTCTATGGGGCCTGCGTTACGTGAAAAACGCACAAAGAGGAGCATGCTGCGATTTTCACGCAACGCACAAGTGATGCACAGCCCCTCGTGTGCACAGCCCCATAGAAATAAATGGGTCCGGATTCAGGGCGGGTGCAATGCGTTCAACTCACGCATCGCATCCGCGCGGAATACTCGCCCGTGTGAAAGGGGCCTTACAGTTCTGGAATGTATTGTATATACCGTAACTGACAGCATTATGTTAGTGTTATCCAATACATTCCAGAACTGTAAGGGTTACATAGCATCATAAATCAATATAATGCTACGTGACCCCCGGCAGCGCTAGGGAGTTCAGTCCGGGAGCTGCGCTCGTCTGCAAGGGGCCTAAGAGGTTCTGTTACATGCAGTTATATTGTGACATGTAAGTGATTGTCCTCCACCACCATTATACAGTGGGATGCGAAAGTTTGGGCAACCTTGTTAATCGTCATGATTTTCCTGTATAAATCGTTGGTTGTTACGATAAAAAATGTCAGTTAAATATATCATATAGGAGACACACACAGTGATATTTGAGAAGTGAAAGGAAGTTTATTGGATTTACAGAAAGTGTGCTATAATTGTTTACACAAAATTAGGCAGGTGCATAAATTTGGGCACTGTTGTCATTTTATTGATTCCAAAACCTTTAGAACTAATTATTGGAACTCAAATTGGCTTGGTAAGCTCAGTGACCCCTGACCTACAGTACATACACAGGTGAATCCAATTATGAGAAAGAGTATTTAAGGGGGTCAATTGTAAGTTTCCCTCCTCTTTTAATTTTCTCTGAAGAGTAGCAACATGGGGGTCTCAAAACAACTCTCAAATGACCTGAAGACAAAGATTGTTCACCATCATGGTTTAGGGGAAGGACACAGAAAGCTGTCTCTGAGATTTCAGCTGTCTGTTTCTACAGTTAGGAACATATTGAGGAAATGGAAGACCACAGGCTCAGTTCAAGTTAAGGCTCGAAGTGGCAGACCAAGAAAAATCTCGGCTAGACAGAAGCGTCGAATGGTGAGAACAGTTAGAGTCAACCCATAGACCAGCACCAAAGACCTACAACATCATCTTGCTGCAGATGGAGTCACTGTGCATCGTTCAACCATTCGGCGCACTGTACACAAGGAGATGCTGTATGCGAGAGTGATGCAGAGGAAGCCATTTCTCCGCCCACAGCACAAAAAGTGCCGCTTGAGGTGGGCTAAAGCACATTTGGAATAAGGTGCTGTGGACTGATGAAACTAAAATTGAGTTATTTGGCCATAACAAGGGGCGTTATGCATGGAGGAAAAAGAACACAGCATTCCAAGAAAAACACCTGCTACCTACAGTAAAATATGGTGGTGGTTCCATCATGCTGTGGGGCTGTGTGGCCAGTGCAGGGACTGGGAATCTTGTCAAAGTTGAAGGACGCATGGATTCCACTGAGTATCAGCAGATTCTGGAGACCAATGTCCAGGAATCAGTGACAAAGCTGAAGCTGCGCCGTGGCTGGATCTTTCAACAAGACAACGACCCTAAAGACTGCTCAAAATCCGCTAAGGCATTTATGCAGAGGAACAAGTGCAACGTTCTGGAATGGCCATCTCAGTCCCCAGACCTGAATATAATTGAAAATCTGTGGTGTGACTTAAAGAGAGCTGTCCATGCTCGGAAGCCATCAAACCTGAATGAACTAAAGATGTTTTGTAAAGAGGAATGGTTCAAAATACCTTCAACCAGAATCCAGACTGTCATTGGAACCTACAGGAAGCGTTTAGAGGCTGTAATTTCTGCAAAGGAGGATCTACTAAATATTGATTTCATTTCTTTTTTGTGGTGCCCAAATTTATGCACCTGCCTAATTTTGTTTAAACAATTATAGCACACTTTCTGTAAATCCAATAAACTTCATTTCACTTCTCAAATATCACTGTGTGTGTCTCCTATATGATATATTTAACTGACATTTTTTATCGTAACAATCAAAGATTTATACAGGAAAATCAAGACGATTAACAAGGTTGCCCAAACTTTCGCATCCCACTGTATTTCTTATGAATATGTCAAGACCACACCGTTCCCATTGCTTGTCATGGATATAAAAAATATGATTCCTCATCATTTTCCTGTCCAAACAGTATAATAATTGTTATAATTGTCATTGTCAATATATATTGACAACTGGGTGTTACCAGTTAGGGGTGTGTCCCTGCATACTTTTACACAGTCCAATCACTGCCGCCAGTGCCAGACTGTTGACACCAGGGATCAGCAACCTTCGGCACTTCAGCTGCTGTAAAACTACAATTCCCAGTATGCACACTTACTTGGCTGTTCTTGTAACTCTCATACAATTGAAAGGAGGATTCTGGGAGTTGTAGTTTCCGAACAGTTGGAGTGCCGGAGGTTGCTGACTCCTGGTGTAGAAGCACGTCCCTTTGACAAGATGAATGGTAACATTCAGTGCAGGGACATAGCTATAGGGAAAGCAGCTGCTTTAGGGCCCAAACCTAGAAGGAGGACTAAAAGATTTAATTGTCAGGACCCCCTCAACAGTGTTATACAATGATATTATATACAGTGACACTGAAGGAAACGGACAGAGCGGCAGTCGGGCCTTGTCTGAGAAAGCGACCTTGACTAGCCTTAGGAGTGGGGTTTGCACATGAGTTGGAGTTGCGAACAAGTTGCTGGGGGAAGAGGGCCCATTCAGAAATTTGCTGTGGAACCCAGTCATTTCTAGTTATGCCACTGATCCAGAATGAATTTATTCATTGATATCTAGGAGGAATAACAGAGGAACAACACAAACGTGCAATGAATGAACAGTGTGGAACAGACGGAATAGCTTTACAAGCTGCTGCTGTACTGTCAGTGAGTTAAAGGATGGAAGATACCCAGGCAATAAACCACCCATCTACCTTATCGCCCCTTCCTGTTCCCCAATTAACACACAGAGACATCTTCTTGGGAAAAGAGCCTTCTCGGCCAATTTATTCAACAACATTAATTATCACTTCACAGAAAATACGTAATAACACGCATAACATATCAATTACCATAACAATTATCATAACATCTGAACCATTGAATAGGATCCTAGAAGGCAACAGGTAAGCTGTGTTCTCCACCATTCACCTCCACATGTAATATCGCCTTACCCTCGGCCGCGGTCACCGACCCGAGAGCACCGAATACTCCAACTGTAATTAGTCTCCCCTGTAGGCCCATCTGCCCACAGGAGCCCCATGCACAAGCTTACCGAACCTCCTGAGATGCACACTCCACCTTGGCATGCACCTCTTAAACCTATCATTGCCTTCCAGGACCCTCCATTACCACGCCACGAACGACCATAGGAGAAACCTCACCTATGGGAGTCCTGCCACACCCGAAAAGCCGTCTCCAGACCCTCCTGAATCCCTAAGGCCCACATGTCAATACCCACCTCATTCAGGTGAACACCATCAGACCTAAGGAACTAAAGCGATGCCGCCTCCAGCTCCCGGTGCCGCACCACAATTCCACCATGGCGCCTCACAAAACGTCCAACCTCCCTATTAAGTTTAGCCCGGGCCTTATTAAGCCGGTCAACCGACCTCGCAAAACGCCAGGCTCTCCGAGCCACAACCTCGGACCAAACCACCAACACACCCGGAACATCCGACCACAAACACAAAAGATCCAGCTTCATATCACGAATCACCTCCCTAGTACTGCGAACACCCAGGTCATTCCCCCCAACGTGCAACACAACAATATCAGGTGACCTATCTAACGAAACTGAAGCATGAAATTCCGGGAGCACCCTACCCCACAACAGGCCCCGTATGCCGATCCAGCGCACTTGCATGTCAGCCGGGTCGAACCCCAACTGCCGTCCGTTCCTCCGCACGTCCGCCCGCAATGCTCCCCAGTACACGTAGGAGTGTCCGAAGATCCAAGCCATACAAGCCGACCCTGTAAACACATAAAGTTAAAACCTAACTCACCAATCAGCGTAATAAAATACTGTATAGACAACCGAACATTGCTCCCCTTGGCACTCACAACATGTGAGTATGAACATACGACTGATAACACCTAGATTCCCACCGGCCAACACGTTTAATGGCCTCCTCCCCCAGGCCCCATCTGGCCGCCTCTGTTGCCGCCCCAATCATAAAAGAATGGGACGCAAAATCCTGAACCGGGTAACCCGCTGCGAACAAACACTTCCGAAAAACTGCAACAAACTGATACCTTGACAACGCCGACCCATCTGCATGCATCAACAACGAAACCACCAACAACTCCTCCACACACCTGACCGGGCACAAGACCGACCCAACCAAAGGGCGCAATATAATAACCACCCCTTTGCCCTCCTGATCCGTCTTAGACCTACGCAATACGCAACGCAAACCTCCCCCAGAAAAACACACATCCTGCCTCAACAAACCTTCCCCACACAACCGATTTCCCGACACCAGTTCCGACACCCTGAATGCCCTGAAAAAGGCCAAGGAAAAAGTAGCCCTAAACAAACAAACCTCATAAGGCGTCAAACACACCACACCAACCATCTCCCACAACGACTGCAACACTGCCCACGAAACCGACCTACGTGTGTCTGGCCGCGCGGCACTACGCCTATAACCCTTCAAAGCTTGCCTAACCAGAAAGCAGTTAGACACATCCATGAGACCCTGCAACCGCAACCAAAAATTGACGGCCGCCACTCGCTTGGAAACCACCGAAACAGACACCCCCGAACTATAAGACAAACCTATAAAATATACCAACAACATCTGAAAATCCTCCACTACCTCACAACCCCCCACCTGATCCAACAACTGCTCCCACTGGGACCACACTGAAGAATACGCCAACCACGTACTCCTACTCACGGACCGGCGAATCAACTCAGAGGAGACCCCAAGGCCACGTTCCAGAGCCACTGAGGACATGATAGACCCGTTTCGTCCGCATCCGGCACCAGCCCGCGAAAACGATCCCACTGAAAGCGAGAAAGTGAATCAGCAATGTCGTTATCCACACCCGGAACATGCACAGCCACAAAACAGGCATTCAACCGCAAGCCACTAAGCACTAAATGGCGAAGCAAGCGCAACACCGGGGGCGAATTAGCAGACTGACTGTTAATCGCCTGAACCACCCCCATGTTGTCACAGCAAAATCTCACTCTTTTATTCCTGAGCACGTCCCCCCACAACTCAACAGACAAAATGATCGGAAACAATGCCAACAAAACCAGATTCCTCAAAAAACCTGCCTCCACCCAAACCTCCGGCCAGGCACCAGCGATCCACTGCCCCCGGCAAAAGGCCCCGTAACCACAAGACCCCGACGCATCCGTACACAATTCCAAATCAAAACTGGACACAGGCGCCTCCATCCACACCGAACGCCCATTAAATTCCTCCAGAAAACGCTCCCACACCAACAGGTCATCCCGAACCTCAGATGATAACCGCAAAAAATGGAAGGGCCTCCGCACCCCAGCCGTCGCCATGGCCAAGCGCCTGCAGAACACCCGGCCCATTGGCAGAATTCTGCATGCAAAATTCAACTTCGCTAGAACCGACTGCACACGCTGCAACTGCACCTTTTTCACCCTCCTTAAAAAGGCAATATCCTCACGCAAGTCCGCCACCTTCTCCTCCGGCAACCGACACTCCATGGCCACACTATCTATCACTATACCCAAAAACTTAACAGACGTCGCCGGGCCCTCCGTCTTTTCCGGTGCCAACGGGACACCCAAACGACCAGCTATGCTCTCCATCGTGTGAAGTAACACCGAGCAAACTCGCGACCCAGCAGGTCCCAGAAACAAAAAGTCGTCAAGATAATGTAAAACAGAAGTCCAACCCGCCTCCTGCTCCACCACCCACTCCAAAAAGGAAGCAAACTTCTCAAACAAAGAACATGAAATTGCACAACCCATCGGCAGACAACAATCAACATAAAAACTGCCTTCCCACTTAAACCCCAACAAATGCAAACTGTCCGGATGAATGGGTAACAAACGAAAAGCGGCCTCTATATCCGTCTTCGCCAACAAAGCCCCTTTTCCAAAACGACGCACCCACCGAACCGCCTCATCAAATGAAGTATACGAAACCGAACAAAGCTCCTCAGCAATACCATCATTAACAGAACTACCCTCAGGAAACGACAAGTGGTGTATGAGCCTAAACTTGCCCGCCTCCTTTTTTGGGACCAAACCCAACGGTGACACCCACAAACCTGACAACGGGGATTCCGCAAATGGGCCAGCGACCCGCCCCGCCGCGATCTCCTTACCAATCTTCTCCGCTACCACGTCCGGCCTACGCAAAGCCGACGTCAAGTTACAGGGAGCCACAACCGGGCTGACCGAAAAACACGGGATCCGAAAACCATCCCTGAAACCAACAAACAACAAAGCCGCTGCAGCCCTATCTGGGTACCTCTCTAACCACGGCAACATCTCTTCCACCTTCACTGGCGTCGCCCCTCTTCTGCGCCCCATCAACTCCTTTTCCTCACCCCCGCTTGAAACACCGTGACAGACTGTGCGCCCCACCGCATCCGGAACACTCGTGCTTGAACCGACAGTCGGCGAGGTATCTGCAATAACCCTCATTGAACTGCCAACAGCAACCCTTCTTTTGCCCAACACCAGGTTCGGACGCCGAGGGACCCCCGGCTGCCCCACGGAAGGACTGATGCCCCACCTTCGGAGCCGCCATAAGCCGCATCCAAAGACCGATATCTTTGTGATCCCAGCGAATACTCGCCCGGACCGCCTTCCGCTGACGAAACTGCTCGTCGTACCTCAACCATGCCACACCCCCATACGTCCTATAGGCCTTTACCAATGGCATCCATGTAAACGAAAAGCGTGGAACAGTGCTCTGGCGCTTTTTCTCCCACCACACTTGCCAGAATGGCAAAAGCCTGCAGCCAATTCAAATACGTCCGCGGTATCAACCGATACCGCCGCTTCTCCTCCAATTCCTTTTTGGACTCATCAGGCCTAACCCTATCCAAACTAAACTTTTCCAACTGAAGCAAAGAGAATATCTCCACATACTCGTCCTTCCAGATCTTCTCTTTAACCTCCGCCTTCAAATGAGCCCCCAGCGGCCCCTCAAAACAGACGTAGACCTCGCCCTTAGCTGCGTCCGCCAACCGCACCTCGTCCCCGACTTTTCCTTTCTCCCCAACACCGACCGACACATCCCCAGTCCCCGGCGCCTCCACATCCGCCCCAACGCTACTCGAGCCAACCCCGCCAGACTGACACCTCGTAACACCGGACACCTCTGGAGCCCATACCACCGCAGGTGACTCCCGCACACCCGACCCCAACCTAGACAAAAGCGACACCATCCCCTCTAGCAATTCCTGCGCCAACCCCTGGCCCTGCAAAACCCCCCCCCCCCCCCCACGGATTGCTCAACAGGAGCCCGTTGCTGACCCGAAGGCCCCTCACCTGACCGGCCCTGAGGTATCCGCCCAGCAGCACGGTCCGCCCGGACACTCCCGCCATCGATGGTCCGCTCAGCTGCGCTGCCGCCGGACCGGCTCCATCCTCGTCCATCCGCCCGTCGTCAGCTCCAGAGTCGTCCTCCACTTCCGCCCGCTGTCCAGGCCCGCCGACAGGCGGCCGCCGTCTCTCGTTGCCCCCGGCAACCGATGTAAACCGCCTCCGTCCAGGCTCACCGGCAGGGGAACCGGCAGCCGCATCCGAAATACCTCCATCACTGCAGTCGTCCAGTACTGCAGCATCTCCTAGTCCAGCTCCTACAGCAACCTCGGCCTCCTGAACAAATCCAGCTGCAGTACCGGGGACAGCCACAGGTGTCGCTGCCGCGCTCCGCCCGCTCCTCTGCAGTCTCACTGAAGAACGCCGCCGGCCCTGCTACAAGGGCCGCGGCGCAACACGCACCACTGCTGACCTCACTCCAGGATCCAGGCCCCCACCGGAAGGCTGTGGGGCCGCACGCTCCTCTCCCCGCCGTGGTCGACTCGCCGCCCGCTCCTCAGGTAAGGGCCGACGCCTGGCTCGCTCCCCGTCCGACAAGGCCACAAGGGGAGACGCCGCACCTGCATAGCTCTTCCCACGCCGTGAATAGGACGAGGCGACGGGCACAGCCCGGTCCTCTCCCGCTGGTGCCCGGCGCCGACCAGGATTCCTCCCGCTGCGGCGGCGAGGCGCAGGGCTCACAGCCCTCACCGCCCGCAACGAAGGGTCCCTGCTGGGGCTCCTTAAGCGCCGCCGCACCCGTGGGGTAGCCTCAGGGCTCAGCCTCTCTGGGGGCACAGACCTCCTAGCCCTAGGGAGTGGCGGCCGGTGTGGGAACCGGACCCGCCAATACAGCTTGCAGACTCTGCTGCAACCAATCGGCCCCATGTCTCTCCGCCGCTGCCTTCACCGCATCCAATAAAACGTCCAAAGACTCCATAACTCCCAGCAAAAAATCCTTCCAAACCTTAAAACCTTCCTGCTTCTTCACAAGCTCCTGACTGATAAACTCCGCCCCCCATTCCCTTCATATACTCCCCGGGAAAATAGTTGACCGAGACCCCTCCCCACGACCTAACCTTAACCCTCAGCTGCCTGAACTTCCCCCCAAGTCAAAGAGCACTAAGCCCAGGCTGCACCCAGCTCCGTTGCTCCCAGGAATAAGGGCTCATTCAGACGGCTGTATGTTTTGTTCCGCACCCGTTCCGCATTTTTGCATTTTCGATTCATTTCAATAGGGGCGCAAAATATGCGGACAGCGTGCCTTTTTCCGTTCCGCGGCCCCGCAAAAAACATAGAGCATGTCCTATTCTTGTCCACAATTGCGGACAAGAATAGGCATTTTCTATGAGAGTGATGGCCATTTGCGGATCGCAAATTGCGGAATGCAAACGGGCCGGTATCCGTGTTTTGCGGATCAGCAACTTGCGGACCGCAAAACACATACGGCCGTCTGAATTAGCCCTTATTAGAGTGAAATAGGCTGCAGAATAAAGTTGGTGGTGCAGACGAAATAAAAGTGTTGGACTATAAAGAACCAGTATGTTCAGACTAATTACTATTTTATAAAAATTATTTAAATCCAGCAAAATCAATAGACATTAATGTAATGGGGGTAGGTATATAACAGAATATCCAGCGTTGAAACAAAAAACCCCTTAAAAATACAAATACTTTATTGGTATGCGTTAAAAAGGATCCCATAAGGGTCCACTAGATAATTACTAGTAGGTGTACACACAAGAAAAAATTGACCAATAGCCACATCCAGAAAAGAAAAATATATACCTGGGGTATGGGAAGTTATATCCCTAAATCTACCCCTATCCTATAAACCTCAGCCCAGGGAAGGCTCCTGATGGTGGAGGCCCCCTGTCCGCGTACCTATACTGCTACCCCTAACTGTACCCTAAAGGGGTGTCGCAGAGATGGCAGACAGTTCAAACCAGGTATGAGATATGGATATTAAATTACCAGCTATAAAGGTGGACTGGATGGGAAAAGAAACAAAAAAGAGACACAGAACATAGTACAGACAGACACAAAAATACACTTAATCAGGGATGACGATGTAGTCATACACCTCTGTCACCTCGACGCGTTTCACCCACGTAGATACTGTGGGATCATCAGGAGGTGTAGTTATATAGTGAATCTATACAATATTAGTGACTCAATGAATACCGGTACAAAACCGGGTCACACAGGAACAGTGCTCCAAGATATATGCCGGCTGAAAAGTCAGTTCGCAAGCACGCACACTGGAGATCAACGCTCTACGCATATATAGATAAATCAAAAGTGGGGATAAATTTGAGAATACTTATGCCTGATTCAGACTCCATCCAATACAGACAATATCATCCACGTCCTGTATCAGGCAAAAGACAATCATAAACCGCAATGAGTGTCGATATCCAGACATCTAGATGTATATACAATTACTAATGATTGCAGACTTACGGTTCTGTGGATGGGGTGGACCCAGTTAGTCAGTTCTCTGTCAGTCCCCTGTCATGATTATTCAACAGAACCCAAACTGTGAATAAGGTTTATCATCAGATATAGGCAATGATACAGCCTCTGATCAGTTAAGAAAGATGCTATACTCACATGTTGGAGTCTCCCCCTATGTTCTGTATCCCCCTGGTAGGCGATTCACATATAAGTGTGCAGGCTGTATTTAAATAGCCCGCCGCATTCTGCTGCTGATGAGATGATTGCCTTCCACCTAGATCCAATATCCTGCCGTTGGAACGCATATGCGTTCCAACAACCGGAAGTCCCGCATCCTTAAGGCAGGGCTAAGTGCTGAGAACGGGCGCCGCCCCCTACAGATACTGGAACGCAAATGCGTTCCAGGAAGCGACTTCCCAGGTGCAGGGCTGAATGGTTAGGTCAGTACCGCCCCTTCCAGGTGCTGGAACGCAAATGCGTTCCAAGGAGCGACTTCCAAGGGGCAGGGTCCTATGAGGTAAGTCAGCGCCGCCCTTCCCGATATTGTAACGCGAACGCGCCCCAAAGGGCGACATCCAGCCTCCCTCAGATCAATCAAGGTGCAGTACACTCCATATAATGTGCTCCTCCATTACAGCCATCCACATCATTACTGCCATATAGAGGAGGGCAGAATGGAGCAATAGCTATGCACTTATACAGTGCCTTACAGTAACAGCAGGTATATATTTTTCTTTTCTGGATGTGGCTATTGGTCAATTTTTTCTTGTGTGTACACCTACTAGTAATTATCTAGTGGACCCTTATGGGATCCTTTTTAACGCATACCAATAAAGTATTTGTATTTTTAAGGGGTTTTTTGTTTCAACGCTGGATATTCTGTTATATACCTACCCCCATTACATTAATGTCTATTGATTTTGCTGGATTTAAATAATTTCCATTGTTATGGCTAATTTTCTCAGTGGTACATTCTTCACTGAAGCTCTTATCAGTGAGGCTAAAGAAATTTTTTCGGATAGGGCTGTCCCGGGCCTGGTCGCATCTACCTCATGTAAACAGGTTTTTCATGAACTTTACACCAGATACAAGGACAACATCAAATCCTGGTGGGAAATCAAAACCATCGAAAGCTACTTGGAACATAAAATAGTTCCTCGGGGCCTTCGCCACCAGGTGAAACCAGCTGACCGTATTACATCAGCGGAATTGCTAGTCAAATGGGAGGAAGAACTTACTAGGAGTTCTCTTAGCCTGATGACCATCCTTTTAGAGGAAGAGAAGGCATTATTTGAGCGTACCACCGTTAAACTACAGGAGCAGATTGAACTAGCCCTTACTTTAAAAGGGGACCCTGATTTCAGTAGACGGGAGTCTTCCTTACAGACTCTGGTGGAAAGATTCCAACATCTACTGAAGGACAGGAAACATAGACAATTTGTCCGTGATTTAACAGAATTTAGGGAGAATAGAGCGTATAAACAATCTACCTCTAACAATCCCCCCATAGTCTCCGATATCTCTTCCTCTGACATTGAGTCATCGGACACTGAACCTCAATATCGTAACTACGGTAGAGGTAGATATTCTGGTAATCGAAGGCGTGGTGGGAGGAGATGGCCACATGGAGGGGGCGGGAGACGAGGGGCACCGCGGGGGTCTCAATACCAGGCGATGCCTCCGCCTCCACTATTATCTCCCTCTTCATGTTTGCCATCTCTTTCTCAATCTGTGCCCTCTTTTTTAGAGAAGGCCCAGGCTCCGTACCAACTACGGGAGCGGACCCGCACAGACAAGGCATAGCGGATGGGCTGCAAATTATTAATCTTACCTCCCGTACCTTGACTAATGAGGAAACTGAGGTCTTGAAGAAAGGTTTGTCATTTGTGCCGACCACGAACTTCTGCCTCTTCAGTTGGACCAAGGACCTACATCTATTTGGTAGGCGCCTGAAGTGGCAGAAGTTTTTCAAACAAGCCAATAAACAGACCTGTGACAGTTTGGGACTTGATGTGTCTGATTATGCCGACTTTCAGATATTGATGGATCTTGAGGAGGAGAGTAGAAAGAACCCGGGACATGGTCCATATACGGACCTCAGACCAAAAAGCAAAAGGATGCCGCCCCCACATAACTATGAATGCATAGAGATTTTTTTGCAGATGGTAATATCGGATCTAGAAAGACTTGAGAACGTACGGCCCACAAAATATAATCTATCACGGGTGGAGATGTCTGCACTCCAGTCGTTGGAACGTGACAAGTCTATAATTATAAAGCCCTCCGACAAAGGGGGAAATCTGGTGATCCTGGACCAATCCATGTATGTACAGATGTGCATGGATCTGCTTAAAGATAGGGGGGGTTATGGCACATTAGCATCCAACCCTACCATCTGTTTTAGGGCCGACCTTAAAAGTATATTGGATGAGGGCATCTGCAAAAAAGTTATATCACCTGCGGAATATGACTTCCTCCTCCCGTCGTTTCCATGCACTGCCACATTCTATGGGCTTCCCAAGGTCCACAAGGGCACTAAACCACTAAAGGGCAGACCGATTATTTCAGGGGTCGACTCACTCAGTCAAAACAGTGGCATTTATATCGATCGTGTCCTGAGTCAGTTCGTCGTGTCCCTACCTGCGTACACTAGGGACACGATGGACTTTCTCAATAAAATTGATTCCATCAATCTGGACCCGGGATGTCTCCTTGCGAGCATTGACGTGGAGTCCCTTTATAGCTCCATACCGCATGATAAAGGGCTCCATGCTGTTGAATATTTTTTGGCAACCAGGGGGACATTCTGTAGGGAACATAGTGCCTTCGTACTCAGGCTTCTAAAATTCGTCTTGACCCATAATTATTTTTTATTCAATGGGCGGTTCTTCCACCAGCTCAGGGGGACGGCAATGGGGAGCCCTTGTGCCCCCTCTTATGCCAACCTCTTCCTGGGCTGGTGGGAGGACACCCATATCTTTCCAGACCAGAACACGTGGTGGACAGACAAAATCGTTGTCTGGACACGGTACATCGACGACGTGTTTCTGGTCTGGAGAGGTGGGTCGGTTGAGTTCGGCAGGTTCATCACTGAGATTAATGAAAATAATGTGGGCCTTCGGTTTACATCCGAGATTGATCCAAAAACAATTGCCTTTTTGGATGTGCGTGTCACGATTGAGGGTGACAGGCTCACTGCCAACATGTACAGGAAGACGACCGCCACCAATTCTCTCCTGCACTGGGATAGCCACCACCCGGCTCCCCTCAAACGAGGGATACCAAGGGGGCAATATCTCCGTGCACGGAGGAATTGCTCAGATAACCATGCATTTTTTGAGGAAGCTAGGAAATTACAATCAAGGTTCAAAGAGAGAGGTTATCCGCAGACATCCCTTAACCTGGCCTTTAAGCATGCAGTGGCACAGGATCGTACTACATTACTGGTCCCGAAACCGAGAAATACGGACAGAGTGCAATCACCTCGCATTGTCTCTACGTATGATTCGGCCAATCGGGAGGTTATGGGGATACTGAATAGGTACTGGCCCATTTTGCGGATGGACCAGGACCTATCGGGTATCCTAACGGAAAAACCAAGTGTCTGCTACAGACGGGGCAAAAGCCTCAAAGACCGTTTGGTCCATAGCCATCACACTTCCCCCATTAGGGAGGGCACTTGGTTGGACCGAAAACCCCGAGGCATGTTTAAATGCGGATCCTGTAAAGCATGCAAATATGTCTCTACGGCTAAAACTATAACATGCACAGCCACAGGCCAGGTCTTTGAGATCAGGGACTTCTGCAGCTGCCGTAGCAAAGGGGCCATATACATCTGCCAATGTCCTTGCCCTAAAGACTATATAGGGAAGACGATAAGGGAACTACGCAGAAGAATCTGTGAGCATGCTAATGATGTCATCAATAAAAAAGTTACTCCTGTAGCCTCTCACATAAATGATGTGCATGGGGGGGACCCTCTTTGTCTAAAATTCTCCATTTTGGAGCTCGTACCACCGTCACCCAGAGGTGGGAACTGGGACAATAAAATCCTGCAGAAAGAATGTGTGTGGATACACCGATTTCGATCCCAAGCACCCATTGGTATCAATGAAAGGCTGACATTCAGTTGCTTTTTATGAAATCCCTATGAAATGCTACTATGTTCGTGATATCCCTATTCCGTTTCTATAAGCCCAGTCTTCAGTGACCTTGGGAATGTACTGAAAATTAGACCACATGCGTAAAGCATGGAATATAATGTTTTATCAAATTGGACTCTAGTGATTGATCATCTGATCACTGTCCTGAGGTAACCATGTATCTTGGCTACTCTCTTCTAGGATGTATACATTAAAATTATTTGTGAAATATGCCGGCATGTATGTTTTGATGATACCCGCATTATGAGAACATCTTAATTATATATGCATTCTGCTGCTGTTACTGTAAGGCACTGTATAAGTGCATAGCTATTGCTCCATTCTGCCCTCCTCTATATGGCAGTAATGATGTGGATGGCTGTAATGGAGGAGCACATTATATGGAGTGTACTGCACCTTGATTGATCTGAGGGAGGCTGGATGTCGCCCTTTGGGGCGCGTTCGCGTTACAATATCGGGAAGGGCGGCGCTGACTTACCTCATAGGACCCTGCCCCTTGGAAGTCGCTCCTTGGAACGCATTTGCGTTCCAGCACCTGGAAGGGGCGGTACTGACCTAACCATTCAGCCCTGCACCTGGGAAGTCGCTTCCTGGAACGCATTTGCGTTCCAGTATCTGTAGGGGGCGGCGCCCGTTCTCAGCACTTAGCCCTGCCTTAAGGATGCGGGACTTCCGGTTGTTGGAACGCATATGCGTTCCAACGGCAGGATATTGGATCTAGGTGGAAGGCAATCATCTCATCAGCAGCAGAATGCGGCGGGCTATTTAAATACAGCCTGCACACTTATATGTGAATCGCCTACCAGGGGGATACAGAACATAGGGGGAGACTCCAACATGTGAGTATAGCATCTTTCTTAACTGATCAGAGGCTGTATCATTGCCTATATCTGATGATAAACCTTATTCACAGTTTGGGTTCTGTTGAATAATCATGACAGGGGACTGACAGAGAACTGACTAACTGGGTCCACCCCATCCACAGAACCGTAAGTCTGCAATCATTAGTAATTGTATATACATCTAGATGTCTGGATATCGACACTCATTGCGGTTTATGATTGTCTTTTGCCTGATACAGGACGTGGATGATATTGTCTGTATTGGATGGAGTCTGAATCAGGCATAAGTATTCTCAAATTTATCCCCACTTTTGATTTATCTATATATGCGTAGAGCGTTGATCTCCAGTGTGCGTGCTTGCGAACTGACTTTTCAGCCGGCATATATCTTGGAGCACTGTTCCTGTGTGACCCGGTTTTGTACCGGTATTCATTGAGTCACTAATATTGTATAGATTCACTATATAACTACACCTCCTGATGATCCCACAGTATCTACGTGGGTGAAACGCGTCGAGGTGACAGAGGTGTATGACTACATCGTCATCCCTGATTAAGTGTATTTTTGTGTCTGTCTGTACTATGTTCTGTGTCTCTTTTTTGTTTCTTTTCCCATCCAGTCCACCTTTATAGCTGGTAATTTAATATCCATATCTCATACCTGGTTTGAACTGTCTGCCATCTCTGCGACACCCCTTTAGGGTACAGTTAGGGGTAGCAGTATAGGTACGCGGACAGGGGGCCTCCACCATCAGGAGCCTTCCCTGGGCTGAGGTTTATAGGATAGGGGTAGATTTAGGGATATAACTTCCCATACCCCAGGTATATATTTTTCTTTTCTGGATGTGGCTATTGGTCAATTTTTTCTTGTGTGTACACCTACTAGTAATTATCTAGTGGACCCTTATGGGATCCTTTTTAACGCATACCAATAAAGTATTTGTATTTTTAAGGGGTTTTTTGTTTCAACGCTGGATATTCTTTTTTTTAATTACTATTTTATCTTAATAAGCATGTGGGAGGGTCAAGGATTGCATTCCTCTGACAAAGCTTTCCAGCTTACTGTAACTCCCATCATTTATCACATAGACACACTATTCTTAGAGTCATGTTTGTTTTAGTATATATTGTACATACAAATATCACTATTCCCGTCTACACAGTCTCGCCAAATTTAGAATTGCCCATTGTCCTAAAGTCTTTTCAGACAGACACATTTCTTTCCAAGCGTCTTGTTGCATGAATCCAAGAAAAACAATGTGTAATTGTTCTAGACCTAGAGGGTATGAGTGTAATACTAGCTGCTGAGACTACTGCAAGCCCAGTCAGATCTCTGTCCTTCTGCGGTCACTTCTTTTCTCCTGCCATGTTCCCTTATAACAATCAGCCTGGAAGCAGAGAAACCTGGCCAGATATGACTGCGCAGCCACTAGTAATAACATTTCAGAGGAGTAGCCAAGCTTTCTAAAAGCTCAGATTACTGCAAACTGTGTCATTGTCTATGCAGATCATATCTGCTTCAACCTCTGCTATATTTTGGATTTAAAAATAAATGCAGTTACTTGAGAACACAGTAGCCCAGATTTACTAATGTGTCTGCGCCAAAAATCTGTCTAAAAAAGTGGACCAAATTGACACAATTTGGCGCATCTATTTTTTTAAGGGTTTGTGCAGCATTAGTACACTGCTCAAAAAAAATAAAGGGAACACAAAAATAACACATCCTAGATCTGAGTTAATTAAAAATTCTTCTGAAATACTTTGTTCTTTACATAGTTGAATGTGCTGACAACAAAATCACACAAAAATAAAAAAAATGGAAATCAAATTTTTCAACCCATGGAGGTCTGGATTTGGAGTCACACTCAAAATTAAAGTGGAAAAACACACTACAGGCTGATCCAACTTTGATGTAATGTCCTTAAAACAAGTCAAAATGAGGCTCAGTAGTGTGTGTGGCCTCCACGTGCCTGTATGACCTCCTTACAATGCCTGTGCATGCTCCTGATGAGGTGGCGGACGGTCTCCTGAGGGATCTCCTCCCAGACCTGGACTAAAGCATCTGCCAACTCCTGGACAGTCTGTGGTGCAACGTGACGTTGGTGGATAGAGCGAGACATGATGTCCCAGATGTGCTCAATTGGATTCAGGTCTGGGGAACGGGCGGGCCAGTCCATAGCATCAATGCCTTCGTCTTGCAGGAACTGCTGACACACTCCAGCCACATGAGGTCTAGCATTGTCTTGCATTAGGAGGAACCCAGGGCCAACCGCACCAGCAATGGTCTCACAAGGGGTCTGAGGATCTCATCTCGGTACCTAATGGCAGTCAGGCTACCTCTGGCGAGCACATGGAGGGCTGTGCGGCCCTCCAAAGAAATGCCACCTCACACCATTACTGACCCAATGCCAAACCGGTCATGCTGGAGGATGTTGCAGGCAGCAGAACGTTCTCCACGGCGTGTCCAGACTCTGTCACGTCTGTCACATGTGCTCAGTGTGAACCTGCTTTCATCTGTGAAGAGCACAGGGCGCCAGTGGGGAATTTGCCAATCTTGGTGTTTTCTGGCAAATGCCAAACGTCCTGCACGGTGTTGGGCTGTAAGTACAAACCCCACCTGTGGACGTCGGGCCCTCATATGACCCTCATGGAGTCTGTTTCTGACCGTTTGAGCAGACACATGCACATTTGTGGCCTGCTGGAGGTCATTTTGCGGGGCTCTGGCAGTGCTCCTTCTGTTCCTCCTTGCACAAAGGCGGAGGTAGCGGTCCTGCTGCTGGGTTGTTGCCCTCCTACGGCCTCCTCCACGTCTCCTGATGTACTGGCCTGTCTCCTGGTAGCGCCTCCATGCTCTGGACACTACGCTGACAGACACAGCAAACCTTCTTGCCACAGCTCGCATTGATGTGCCATCCTGGATAAGCTGCACTACCTGAGCCACTTGTGTGGGTTGTAGACTCCGTCTCATGCTACCACTAGAGTGAAAGCACCGCCAGCATTCAAAAGTGACCAAAACATCAACCAGGAAGCATAGGAACTGAGAAGTGGTCTGTTGTCACCACCTGCAGAACCATTCCTTTATTGGGGGTGTCTTGCTAATTGCCTATAATTTCCACCTGTTGTCTATCCCATTTGCACAACAGCATGTGAAATTGATTGTCACTCAGTGTTGCTTCCTAAGTGGACAGTTTGATTTCACAGAAGTGTGATTGACTTGGAGTTACATTGTGTTGTTTAAGTGTTCCCTTTATTTTTTTGAGCAGTGTATATTGATGACCTATCTTCAGGATAAGTCATTAATAGCAAATCAGTGGGGGTCTGACTCCCAGAACCCCCGCCTATCAGCCGTTTGAAGAGGCAGTGGCGCTTGTGCGAGTGCTGGAGCCTCTTCACTATTTAACTACACGCTGTCTAATTTTTAGCGGCAGTGCAATGCAACTGCTCGTCTGATTTTTTCCTGAGATGCTTGACTAGGGGCGGGGCTTGGTGTGAAAGGGGTGTGGCTTTATGGGAAAGGGGCAGGGCCTAAGATGTTCCATTGAGCGCCAAAGTTCCGTCAGAATTCTGGTGTAAAAATCAGTCTCAAAGTAAGCCAAGCAATAGTTGATACATAGAGAAAATGGATCCAAACAAGGTATCTGTGGATCACTACAGCTGGGTAATTAGGATAAGGTGCTCTTGGTCTATGTGACCCACCCAGTCACAAAAAGCAGAAGTACAAAGAAAATAGTAAGACCAGGCACTCAAATATGGAGTCAAAAGTGAGAACAATTTAATAGAGATTTTGCCCGAATGGCAGTATATCAGTTAAAATCAATACAATATATCAATGCAATAAAATAAAGCAGCATATAAATAAATAGATCGTATTTACACAGCAGCCTATAGATAAGGCCTCTTTCACACTTGCGTTGTCCGGATCCGGCGTGTACTCCACTTGCCGGAATTACACGCCGGATCCGGAAAAACGCAAGTGTACTGAAAGCATTTGAAGACGGATCCGTCTTCAAAATGCTTTCAGTGTTACTATGGCACCCAGGACGCTATTAAAGTCCTGGTTGCCATAGTAGGAGCGGGGAGCGGGGGAGCGGTATACTTACAGTCCGCGCGGCTCCCGGGGCGCTCCAGAATGACGTCAGAGCGCCCCATGCGCATGGATGACGTGCCATGCGATCACGTGATCCATGCGCTTGGGGCGCCCTGAAGTCACTCTGGAGCGCCCCGGGAGCCGCACGGACGGTAAGTATGCTGCTCCCCCGCTCCCCCCTACACTTTACCATGGCTGCCAGGACTTTAGCGTCCCGGTGCAAGGTATAGACCATACGCGTTTCGGGGTTACTTAGATGACCCCTTCCTCAGTGGTAACCTTGAGATGTTTCCCCATATTCTTTTATATAAAATCATGGTAAATGACAAAGTCCGAACCGGAATCACATAATCCCCAAAGAGGCATGGAAGACCCGGATTTCCCAATAGTGTGATTCCTTTGCGTCTGCTGTGCGGTTTTTTTCCCTTATGCGTTTTTTTTTTTTCGGAAATTGCGTTTTATACACCATTGCAGCTTAAATACATTATAAATAGCATTCAATGTAAAAGTTAATTAAAAACAAGCTAATATTTCATAATAAAACCAATATTTCATAATAAAACCCAGCAACCTCCATAAAATATAATTATCAATCCAGCATAGGCATCACTTTACTGATATCACGGTCAGTATTTATATCCTGCAACGTGTATAGTACAATATTTTACGCACATATGTATAACATGTCACATGCAACATCATATACGGCACATAGAGAAAGCTCATTGGCAAAAAGGAGACCAGATGTCAAAGGGCGCCCAATCACAGGAAGCCAAATAGCTCCCAGTCTGCATTTAACCCATTTGGGACCAAGGAACCAAAATCAAATATAAACTTGGATTCCATTCTTGACATCTTTTTTATCAAATCGCCACCTCTCCAATCTGGTGTCACAATTGTCAAGGCTGTATAAATTAGGCCCGTAGGGTCTTTGTTATGGCATAACTTAAAATGCTTTGAGACAGTATGATTCTCATAACCTCTACGTATGTTGGCTACATGTTCTGAGATCCTCTTTTTTAGGCATCTCTTGGTGCGGCCAACATACTGTTTTTTGCAGGGGCACGTTAACAAATAAATGACATTTTTGCTATTACATGTCAAGAAAGTTTTAATCTCATGTGAGTAGCCATTACTAGTTGAAAAAACTTTCATCGTCTTCCTGGAGAAATTTGTTATTTTACAATTAGAACAGGATTTGCACCTGAAGAAACCTTCAAAGCACAGCCAGTGATTGTCACTTCCTTTATTAGGTATTTTTACCGTAGGTGCTACTTTTAAACCTAAATTATTTGCATGTGTGCAAATCCTGTTCTAATTGTAAAATAAAAAAAATTCTCCAGGAAGACGATTAAAGTTTTATCAACTAGTAATGGCTACTCACATGAGATTAAAACTTTCTTGACATGTAATAGCAAAAATGTCATTTATTTGTTAACGTGCCCCTGCAAAAAACAGTATGTTGGCCGCACCAAGAGATGCCTAAAAAAGAGGATCTCAGAACATGTAGCCAACATACGTAGAGGTTATGAGAATCATACTGTCTCAAAGCATTTTAAGTTATGCCATAACAAAAACCCTACGGGCCTAATTTATACAGCCTTGACAAATGTGACACCAGATTGGAGAGGTGGCGATTTGATAAAAAAAGATGTCAAGAATGGAATCCAAGTTTATATTTGATTTTGGTTCCTTGGTCCCAAATGGGTTAAATGCAGACTGGGAGCTATTTGGCTTCCTGTGATTGGGCGCCCTTTGACATCTGGTCTCCCTTTTGCCAATGAGCTTTCTCTATGTGCCGTATATGATGTTGCATGTGACATGTTATACATATGTGCGTAAAATATTGTACTATACACGTTGCAGGATATAAATACTGACCGTGATATCAGTAGAGTGATGCCTATGCTGGATTGATAATTACATTTTATGGAGGTTGCTGGGTTTTATTATGAAATATTGGTTTTATTATGAAATATTAGCTTGTTTTTAATCAAATTTTACATTGAATGCTATTTATAATGTATTTAAGCAGCAATGGTGTATAAAACGCAATTTCCGAAAAAACCTGCATAAGTGAAAAAAAAACGCACAGCAGACGCATAAGAATCACACTATTGGGAAATCCGGGTCTTCCATGCCTCTTTGGGGATGATGTGATTCCGGTTCGGACTTTGACATTTACCATGATTTTATATAAAAGAATATGGGGAAACATCTCAAGGTTACCACTGAGGAAGGGGTCATCTAAGTAACCCTGAAACGCGTATGGTCTATACCTTGCACTGGCATGCTGGGACAGTAGTTCCCCTGGACTTTGGAGCTGAACGGCTGTGTTAAAGGGCTTCTATCACCCCACTAAACTGTTTTTTTTTTTTGGGTTAGTTATAATCCCTATACTGCGATTTATCCATCCATACTGTAATTAATCATTTTGGTTCAGCAGATTATGTTAAAAACGTACTTTTAAAATATGCAAATTTTCTTGCTACCAGCAAGTAGGGCGGCTTGATTGACAGGGCCAGCGGACTGGATCTTTCTTTGCTGGCCCTGTTTGCATTCAAAATCTGGCGCCTGCGCCGTACCTGTCTTCAGTCGGCGCAGGCGCACTGAGATGCAGACGCTCGCTCGGCCGCTCCATCCTCAATGCGCCTGCGCCGATGACGTCACATCTACACCCGGCGCAGGCGCATTGAGGAAGGAGCGGCCGAGCGAGCGTCCTCCTCTCAGTGCGCCTGCGCCGACTGAAGACAGGTACGGCGCAGGCGCCAGATTTTGAATGCAAACAGGGCCAGCAGAGAAAGATCCCGTCCGCTGGCCCTGTCAATCAACATGCGGAGGGGGCGTCTTTAGGATAGGAGGATGCGGTTGCTACCAGCAAGTAGCCGCCCTACTTGCTGGTAGCAAGGTAATTTGCATATTTTAAAAGTACGTTTTTAACATAATCTGCTGAACCAAAATGATTAATTACAGTATGTATGCATAAATCGCAGTATAGGGATTATAAGTAACCAAAAAAAAAAAAACTGTTTAGTGGGGTGACAGAAGCCCTTTAAGGACCGGCGAGCACTGGAGGAATCCCCGCGTAAGAAGCTCCGATCATACGAAACATAAAGGAGCCACGTGAACGGATATCCAGTTGGCGTCTGGTCTACTGCGAATATTCTAAATTCGGATAAGCAAAAGAGGACACCGGTTCGATCTAGGTAAAAATCGACACAGTTGCGTGAACAGGTGGGACGCCACCTCGATATATTATCGCACTGTGTCTTTGTGACTTTCCAAAAGTGTTTCCGATACCTGCTAATGCTCTGCTGATTGTCGGTGGGAGCAACACATAGGACTGATCACCCTATTGGAGTTATATGCGATTATACGATTAGTAACATCTATTAGAAAGAGGAATTGCGGTTTTTTTCATATCTGCTCTTTTTTTATATCTACGCCCTTTATATCTACGCTTCTGATGAATATGACTCTGGTCTGATACGCTACATCGATCGCTTTTATTTATCTATATGCTGCTGTGTATATACGATCTATTTATTTATATGCTGCTTTATTTTATTGCATTGATATATTGTATTGTTTTTAACTGATATACTGGCATTTCCGGCAAAATCTCTAATAAATTGTTCTCACTTTTGACTCCATATTTGAGTGCCTGGTCTTACTATTTTCTTTGTACATAGAGAAAATTGTCTATCCTTGCTCCAGATTTCTCATCCAGAATGAGCCCCTGTGATAAATCTGGTGCAGGTCTAGACAGCTGGTCTAAGCTTAAAGTTAGTAAACTGGCCTAGAATATCACAACATTCATCACGGGTGACTGATCGCTGAGACAGGACAAAAGAGGTCTCATCTTGCACGCAATATAATGGCTAGGTACAGGATCTGAGTTGATAGCCCTTCCTCTCTTCCTAAAGTTATATGCAGTCAGTTTAGTGCACATGCGTGTTGTGTGCATCTCTGTAACTATATGTAAGCACAAAAGGCCACATTTACTAAAACTGACATGTCTTATACCAGTCTAAATTAAGGAGGTAGTTAGATTAAGCCCATTCAAAACAGGCTACACATATATACACATGTAAGTGGTATACGTGGCTCCCCACACAAGGATAAGGTCGAAGGATAAGGCCCTTTTCACACGGGCGAGATTTCCGCGCGGGTGCAATGCGTTCACCTCACGCATTGCACCCGCACTGAATCCGGACCCATTCATTTCTATGGGGCTGTGCACATGAGAGGTGGTTTTCACGCATCACTTCTTTATTGTGCGTTTTTCACGCAACGCAGGCCCCATAGAAGTGAATGCGGCTGCGTGAAAATCGCAAGCATCCGCAAGCAAGTGAGGATGCGGTGCGATTTTCACACACAGTTGCTAGGAGACGATCGGGATGGGGACCCGATCATTATTATTTTCCCTTATAACATGGTTATGAGGGAAAATAATAGCATTCTTAATACAGAATGCATAGTACAATAGGGCTGGAGGGGTTAAAAAAAATTAAAAATAATTTAACTCACCTTAATCCACTTGATCGCGCAGCCCGACTTCTCTTCTGTCTTCATCTTTGCTGTGCATAGGAAAAGGACCTGTGGTGACATCACTGCGCTCATCACATGGTCCGTCACATGATCCATCACCATGGTAAAAGATCATGTGATGGACCATGTGATGAGCGCAGTGACATCATCAAAGGTCCTATTCCTGTGCACAGCGAAGAAGAAGACAGAACAGAAGCCGGGCTGCGCGATCAAGTGGATTAAGGTGAGTTAAATTATTATTATTATTTTTTTAACCTCTCCAGCCCTATTGTACTATGCATTCTGTATTAAGAATGTTATTATTTTCCTTTATAACCATGTTATAAGGAAAAATAATACAATCTACAGAACACCTAACCCAAACCTGAACTTCTGTGAAGAAGTCTGGGTTCGGGTCTGAGTACCAAACATGCCGATTTTTCTCACGCACTTGCATTACAATGTTTTGCACCCACGCGGAAAAAACGCAAACATGGAACGCAATTGCAGTGAAAACTGACTTGTTTTAGTGTCAAAATCGCACCATTTTCCATGAACGCACCCGGAACGCATCCGGCCACAATCCGCAACGCCCGTGTGAAAGGGGCCTAAGGGGGATTCAGTTGTAACTTAAGATCAGTGGGGGAGATTTATCAAATTGGTATAAAGTAGAACTGGCTTAGTTGCGCATAGCAACCAATCAGATTTCACCTTTCATTTTCCAAAGGAGCTGTGAAAAATGAAAGGTGGAATCTGATTGGTTGCTATGGGTAACTAAGCCAATTCTACTTTACACCAGTTTGATAAATCTCCCCCAATGGCTTTACTGCTCTCTCATGGAGCAATGAGTTTGGCTTGTTATACAGTTCTTACAAGAGGCAACTAGCCTAAAGGGGTTCTCTGGGAATTATTTAAAATAACCGCTAGCAACCTGTTCTAGAATGTGATTAAAACGGGTTTCGCCTGGCTGCTGAGCTGTGTGGGAGGAAAAGGGCCTCACTTTGTTACATTGCACTCTGACAGCCTGCAGTATAGTAGTCAGTGTTAGGCTGGGTTCTCACGGGCGTTGCGGGAAAAGATGCGGGTGCGTTGCGGGAACATGCGCGATTTTTCCCCGCGAGCGCAAAGCGTTTTAATGCGTTTTGCACGCGCGTGAGAAAAATCGGCATGTTTGGTACCCAGACCCGAACCCGGACTTCTTCACAGAAGTTCTGGTTTGGGTTAGGTATTCTGTAGATTTTATTATTTTCCCTTATAACATGGTTATAAGGGAAAATAATAGCATTCTTCATACAGAATGCTTACTAAAATAGTGATGGAGGGGTTAAAAAATAATTACCCCTCCAGCCCTATTTTACTAAGCATTCTGTATTAAGAATGCTATTATTTTCCCTTATAACCATGTTATAAGGGAAAATAATAATGATCGGGTCCCCCATCCCGATCATCTCCTAGCAACCATGCGTGAAAATCGCACCGCATCCGCACTTGCTTGCGGATGCTTGCGATTTTCACGCAGCCCCATTCACTTCTATGGGGCCTGCGTTGCGTGAAAAACGCACAATATAGAGCATGCTGCGATTTTCACGCAACGCACAAGTGATGCGTAAAAATCACCACTTATGTGCACAGCCCCATAGAAATGAATGGGTCCGGATTCAGTGCGGGTGCAATGCGTTCTACTCACGCATTGCACCCGCGCGGAAATGTCGCCCCCGTGTGAAAGAGGCCTTACTGTCAGGCTGCTCAGCCATGACGGCAAAGGGTTGCATCATTGCTATCTATTGTAGAGCAGAGTTTCTGCTCTACAATGGATCATAATTAAGATGTCATGTATTATATATGCTGTCAGGCTAAGCATCTTGACAGTAACACTCACCACTGTACTGCAGACCGCCAGAGCACAGTGTAACATAGTGAGCCTCCTCCTCCCCCCCACAAAGCCTGGCAGTCAGCCAGAACCCGTTTTCTTCACATTCTAGAACATTTGGCTAGTGGCGATTTTAAATTATCCCCGAAGAACCTCGTCACGAGGGACAAGATTAATGGTTACAACCGTCTCTCTTTGAGACCTCGAAAGGCAACAGGCTTGATGAACACACAATCTCATTCAAGAGAATCTTATGGTGTCCTAACTGCAGGCAGCATAAACTAGTGACAGATCCCCTTAGCAAAATGCTGGGTCACTTTATTTCATTTCCTCAGCTGTTTTTCTTAAATCTTGTACTGAACATCTCCATCCAGGGGCGTTGCTAGGGTCTCAAAAGATCCGGGGACCAAGCCCCAATGCATATGGCCCAAATCTCTAAGTCGACCAATCGCCGACCCCCCAACCCCCGCAGACACTAGCACTGAAGACTTCAACTTCTCTCAGCCGCCTCGTCTCTGCAGAGTGTGACACATGGACATCTTAGCTTCCTCACTTTTCTGTACCCCCAAATACTATCCAGAAGAAAAACGAGTGCTATACAGATAATCTTCCCCATAGTAATAGTGCTCCTCATAGTCCCACCAATAGTAATTCCCTTCTAGAATGCCCTCATTAGTAATACTGCCCCCTACAGTGCCCCCAACAGTGATAGTGCTCCCCAAGAGTGCCCCCATTCATAGAAGAGCCCTCCACTATTAATAATGCCCTTACAGAGCCCCCAGTAGAAATAATTATTTTGTCAAGGACAGATCTAGATTTCCCTCCAAAAAGAGGGAAAAAGAGGGGGGTGGAGAGAAGCGCACAATAGGGTAATATTGTTTACACAAACAAATAAATATAGTGTGATTTATCCACACTCACCTTGTAGTGTTGTGCTTAGATAGGCACAACTCTACTGTAAACTTGGTAATAGTAAGGTCTTTTATGCAGGGATGCAGCCGCAGATGGTTTGTTCTTTTCGGTGGGGTGTCCACTCCCCCAAAAAAGAAATTTCAATATAAAAGAAGAAGGAAGGTTTCTGCCTCGGCGCAAAGTCACTGGAGAAGACAATCTTGGTGCAAGAGTAATTCTTGGTTTTAATAGAAACAACGCGTTTCGGGGATTACAGACTCCCCTTCATCAGGTTTCATAATGCCAGTAGAAATAAGGCCCCCCTATTGTTCCCCCAGTGGTAATAAAGCTCTCTACAGACCCCTCAGTAGTATTAAGGCATCCCATAGTGCTCTTAGTAGAAATAATGCGGATCCCTACTAGAGAGCCCCCAGTAGTAATAAGAACGCCTAATGTCCCCTGGATCACCATCTCTCCTGCCCCCTCCAATATACAGTCCCACATAAATAACATCATCCGTCCCCAGCCGCCTTCAACATACAGTCCCATATAAATAACATCACCCCTCAATATTCAGTCCCATGTAAATAACATCTCTCCCTCCCCCAGACACCTTCAACATACAGTCCCATGTAAATAAAATCACCCCCTCCTCAGCCACCTCCAACATGCAGTCCCATGTAAATAATATTATCCCTCAACACTCAGTCCCATGTAAATAATATCACTCCCTCCCACAGCTGCCTTCAACATACAGTCCCATGTAAATAACATCACCCTGCCCCAGCCACCTCCAACTTTAAGTCCAATGTAAATAACATCACTCCACCCCACTTTCCCATGTAAATAAATTCCCTCCCTTCAGCCCAAACATACAGTCCCAGTTAAATAACTAAAACTCCCAACATTGCTCTCATACTGAGTAATCTACCCCTTCACTTACCTCTCCTCATGTAGCAGACCTCACCACAGCTTCTTCCCAGGGCTTCTCTTCACTGCTGAGCTGTCCTCTCCTGCACTGGTCACATGATGGTGACATCATCGCAGGTCCTTTTCAGCTACTGCACTTAAAACTGATCACATGGACTCTGATGTAACCACAGGTCCTTCAGCTCTTGCAGGGCGTTAGATTCAATTGTATTGCGATCCTGAGAATGGCAATACAGTTGTATCTAGCTGGCAGGCAGGACATTCGGGGCCTGGGACAAAACATTAGGGGCCCAGGCCCGAATGTTTTAACCTAGCAACGCCCCTGCTCCATCGCATGTCGATGGGCCCTGATATTCATGAGGTCCTGGCTCTCTCTGCCTCCTGTTGCTAATTAGAGTAGGAAGAAACTGTCAGGCAGATGGTAGAGAAAGCTGGGAGCTCAGGAATATCAGGACTCATTTGCATACGCTGGAGCTGATAGGACTTATGAGTTATGATTGATTTCCTTTAAGTGGCAACTGGCTTCCCACATAGTACCCTGAAGTCTCCCTCTTAGTGTCAGCAAAGAAGATGGCTGATGCTGCTTGTTACAGGCCACTCTCCTCATGGCATCCACTGCATCAGGGCCGGCGCCACCCATAAGCAGAGTAGGCCACTGTGTAGAGCGCACTCTTGCTGGGGGCGCCGGCGCTCTGGAGTCTGGCCGCCAGTGGCGTTGCGAGGTGGGTGCAGTGGGTGCGGGCCACACCGGGTGACACCAGTCTGATGGGGTGTCACCCGCCGGACCCAAGTTCCCCACACCACTGGCACCCGCCCCCTTGTACTTGTGTCGCTTATCTGATTCTGTACTTGCCGACTGCGTGGGTATGAGTTCAGTCACTTCGGCGCGCAATCCCGCGAGACCCGTGACCTCCCGAGGTGGGTCTCGCGGGATCACGCGCCGCAGGACCGGATTGCACGCTGAAGACACTGAACTTAACTGAACTCATGCTCATGCAGCCGGCAAGTACAGACTGTACAGGATTAGCGACACACGACGGGGAAGGGGGGGGGCAAACTACATAATGAAGGGCAGTCTAGCGGCAAAATTAACTTATGTGGGGGCAAAATTACTTAGTGGGGGGCAAAATTACTTAGTGCGGGGACAAATTACTTAGTGGGGGGGAAATTACATAGTGGGGGGAAACAACATAATGTGGGGCAGCGTGGGGGCAAATTAATGTGAGGCAGTGTGGGGGCAAATTACATACTGTGGGGCAGTGTGGGGGGCAAATTACTTAATGTGAGGGACAAATTACATAATGTGGGGCAGTGTGGGGGCAAATTACTTAATGTGGGGCAGTGTGGGGGCAAATTACATAATGTGAGGCAGTGTGGGGGCAAAAATACTTAATGTGGGGCAGTGTTGGGGACAAATTACATAATGTGGGGCAGTGTGGGGGGCAAATTACATAATGTGGGGCAGTGTAGGGGGCAAATTACTTAATGTGGGGCAGTGTAGGGGGCAAATTACATAATGTGGGGCAGTGTGGGGGCAAATTACATAATGTGAGGCAGTGGGGGGGCAAATTACATAATGTGAGGCAGTGTGGGGGGCAAATTATATAATGTGAGGCAGTGTGGGGGGCAAAATTAAATGTTTAAATGTCCCAAGTTTAAATGTCCCAATTCACAAAAAGTTATAATTAATTACCGTATTTTTCGCCCTATAAGACGCACCTGCCCATAAGACGCACCTAGGTTTTTTAGGAGGAAAATAAGAAAACAAATATTTTGAACCAAAAGGTGTGCTTTTGGTGGGTTTTGAACTAATAATGGTCTGTGGATGACACTATTATGGGGGATCTGTGGATGGCACTGTTATGGGGCATCTGTGGATGGCACTGTTATGGGGGCATCTGTGGATGGCACTATTATGGGGGCATCTGTGGATGGCACTATTATGGGGGCATCTGTGGATGGCACTGTTATAGGGGCATCTGTGGATGGCACTGTTATGGGGGCAACTGTGGATGGCACTGTTATGGGGGCATCTGTGGATGGCACTGTTATGGGGGCATCTGTGGGTGGCACTATTATGGGGGCATCTGTGCGTGGCACTGTTATGGGGGCATCTGTGGGGGCACTGTTATGGGGGCATCTGTGGGTGGCACTGTTATGGGGGCGTATGTGGATGGCACTGTTATGGGGGCATATGTGGATGGCACTGTTATGGGGGCATATGTGGATGGCACTGTTATGGGGGATCATTGTGGGGGCATCTGTGGATGACACATATATAGCATCTTATCTTATGTGTCATCCACAGATTCCCCCCCATAACAGTGTCCCTGTGTAGTGAATGGGGGCCAGCATCTGTTTCTGTAATGGCAGCAGGGCCCGATGCCTGCTTCATTCATAAAGTGGGCGGAGCAGGCGCGTGACGTAGTGAGCGCCCACCCGGTCTCCTGACTGCCAATAAGTTAGTAGTAAGTAGTTCAGCGCTAGATTTAAGATGATTGGAATACTTTAACAATACCCACAAGTTAGATATGATTACCGTATACTACAGTGAGCGGGGCCCGGTGTAGTAGAATACAGTGACTGCACCGGGCCCCGCTGCCATTACAGAAACAGATGCCGGCCCCCAGCCCCTCCTCCCTCTCAGCCTATTCACCGGACGGTCACAGCATTCGCCCCCATAAGATGCACTGCTATTTTTCCCCCACTTTTGCGAAAAATACGGTACTTCTCTACTGTAAGAATAAAGGCCAATGCATGCAGTGCGTCACGTTACCGCAAAACGAACACGTTAAGTGACCATGAAGAAGCATGCTTTTCATATGCTTCACTATATGGCACGCAACGCACAGTTAAGGAGCAGCAATACTTATACTTTCCATTGTGTTGTGTTTCGCTGTTACAGGGAACGGAACGCAACGCCCATGGTTAACCTAGCCTCTCACTGATAACTGATTAAGTAAATATGTTTTTTGCAGGACTAGAGACACTTGTATAACTGAAGGGAATGGATAGTCAATAGTTCAAGACTGAAGCTGTAAACCATTTTAAAAACTGCTGTCATTCAGCTAAGGCTATAAAAACTTGTAAACTCAGATTGTTAGCTTAAACTTTAAACATGACTATGGGCAGGGCCGGTGCAAGGATTTTTGCCACCCTAGGCAAGATAAAAATTGCCGCCGCCCCCCCCCCTTATCAGATGATCTGCCCATATCATGACATCACATATGTTCCACCCCTTTCTCAGCTTTTAAGTTAAAAGAACTGCTATGTTTCCCTTAGGGTTAATCCAGCTTCTTGTAGCTGTCTCTTTTTGCGGAACGGAATTTCGGACCCATACATTTCTATGGGATCCGCAATTCCGATCCTGAAAAAAATAGAACATGTCCTATTCTTCCCTGTCTCCATGCTGGATGAGGCATTGGTGTACATTTTGGCCAAAGCGTAATAAGCCACTCACCACGTCAAGGTGGACTTTGTGTGGCTGTCATGGCCCATGAACAGGTAGGAACTAGTGTTAGGGACCACTCAATAGAGGCGACCTTGACGTGGTGAGTGGCTTATTACGCTTTGGCCAAAATGTACACCAATGCCTCATCCAGCATGGAGACAGGGCAGAATGCTGGATGAAGAGTGCTATCACATTTGTATTTTCCGTTTGTAAATGTATTTCGCCATAGTGATGTGCACCTACATACAGGTTGTGCTGACTCAATCCCCCACATTTTTTCTTTGTAGTATATATTGGAGGCGTGGCGATCTCCTTGGAGTCATGCACACCTGACCAGTCAATCTGTCCTGGAGGCTGGTTTTAAAGTCAGTATAAAACTGAGTCTGCATATATAGCACCTACCAGTAGCCATTTGGCTCCAGAAGAAGTATATAGTGGGCTCAGCATGCATGTTGGTACTTGCATCCCTGGATCTGATGAAAGCTGTAATGGCACCGGACGGGGTTAAAAGCAGAGTGTGCTTGGCGTGCATGCTGACCTGCATTCCCTGGACTTTGTGTGGCTGTCATGGCCCATGAACAGGTAGGAACTAGTGTTAGGGACCACTCAATAGAGGCGACCTTGACGTGGTGAGTGGCTTATTATGCTTTGGCCAAAATGTACACCAATGCCTCATCCAGCATGGAGACAGGGCAGAATGCTGGATGAAGAGTGCTATCACATTTGTATTTTCCGTTTGTATATGTATTTCGCCATAGTGATGTGCACCTACATACAGGTTGTGCTGACTCAATACCCCACATTTTTTCTTTGTAGTATATATTGGAGGCGTGGCGATCTCCTTGGTGTCATGCACACCTGACCAGTCAATCTGTCCGGGAGGCTGGTTTTAAAGTCAGTATAAAACTGAGTCTGCTTATATAGAACCCTTACCAGTAGCCATTTGGCTCCAGAAGAAGTATATGGTGGGCTCAGCGTGCATGTTGGTACTTGCATCCCTGGATCCGATGAAAGCTGTAATGGCACCGGACAGGGTTAAAAGCAGAGTGTGCTTGGCGTGCATGCTGACCTGCATTCCCTGGACTTTGTGTGGCTGTCATGGCCCATGAACAGGTAGGAACTAGTGTTAGGGACCACTCAATAGAGGTGACCTTGACGTGGTGAGTGGCTTATTACGCTTTGGCCAAAATGTACACCAATGCCTCATCCAGCATGGAGACAGGGCAGAATGCTGAATGAAGAGTGCTATCACATTTGTATTTTCCATTTGTATATGTCCTATTCTTGTCCGCAATAGCGGACAAGAATAGGCATATTCTCTTAGTGCCCGCAAAATGCGGAACGCACATTGCTGCTGTCCGTGTTTTGTGGATCTGCAAAACACACATGGATGTGTGAATTGACCCTAAATGTGAGGTAAATTAGTCTCCAATGTAGTATTAATAACTAAACAATTACATAATAAACATATTGCATTGTCTACTTACCACCAGGACAATAAGATGATCTGGTCTCTGGCTGCAGTCTGGCTCTTGGTCTGGCTCTGGGGACTCCCTTGTCACTCTCTTCTCCCCCCCCCCCCCTCCCTTGTCCCTCTCATTCCAGCCCCCCCTCCCTTGTCACTCATTTTACCCCCCCTCCCTTGTCACTCTCATTTCACCCTCCCCTCCCTTGTCACTCTCATTCCAGCCCCCCCCCCCCCCTTGTCACTCTCATTTTTAAGTGAGCACTTCCTGTCAGTCCGGCCGGGTACAGGAAACAAAAGCTCCTGTACCGCGGACCGAACAGAGCTCGGCCACGGACAGCACAGAGCAGACACAGAATGACAGCGAGCGCAGGCAGGCTGCGCAGCACTGAGCCGGCGGCCGGAGATTCTTTAGAGCGGCAAGCGCTCCGCCGCTCAGGAGGCGCAGCATGAGGGGCGCCGCCGGCCGGCCGAATTTATATAACCAACTTATTTTTATTTATTTTTTTTACACTGTAACGGGCGCCCCCTGCTAAATGGCGCCCTAGGCGACTGCCTAAGTCGTCTTACTGGTGGCGCCGGCCCTGACTATGGGATTCTACTAGGGAAATCATGTTTTAAAATAAATGCCCCTTCCTGGATCCTCCCACTGCTATATCTTCAGCAGAAGATCAGCACACAAAGGAGAAGGCAACAGCTTCCTAGCCAGTAGTTCTGTGGTAATGACATGTATGTTGCCTTTCTTTCCTTCAAGGAATGTATAAAACACATTTGCATATTAAATACAGAGGAGTCGGAGTCGGGGAGTTGGAAGTACCAAAAACCGAGGAGTGGGAGTCGGACCATTTATCTACCGACTCCACAGCCCTGGTAAGTGGCACTGTTTACTTAATTATGCCCTGACTCAGCAGCAGGAATTAGCTTTCCCCTCTGAGGGAGCATCTAGCTAGATTGCATCAGCCATTTCAGTTTGGCTCTGCCTGGCCTGGCATTCAGGGCAAATGCTAGTTCAACTCCAGGAGAAACATCATTCCTATTGAGAGAACAATCCCTGACGGAAAACTGGAGAAGACATTCATAGATTGTCCAGGGCTGTTTATGCTAGCATGGGCTTTGCTGTTTAAGGCCAATATAGACTTTGATGCTTGCAGAAGGAATAACAGTCAACTGCACCTTTCACACTTATATAAATGGGTTGACCGACCATTTGCAGGATTTGCAACCCACCGTGGGACTGCAATACTTATTTTGGAGAGTTCTGCACATCCACAATCATCTTGGAAAGGTTGCAAAGGGTTAAGAAGAAGCTCATTGACTACTACTCCTATTTATACTTCTTGCAGTTTGCCTACTTACAGCAATGAGACTGCACTGTGACTTGCCTGGTAACTGTGTTTTGATACCGTTGGATGTACTACAACTTCCATTCTGAACTTTAGTAAAGAGAGACGTTTATCTTTTACAACTGGCCTGTTTACTGACTCCAGCATCATATGCCGGCCACTGCACCTACAGTCAGGTCCATAAATATTGGGACATAGACACAATTCTAAAATTTTTGTCTCTATACACCGGCACAATGGATTTGAAATGAAACGAACAAGATGTGCTTTAACTGCAGACTGTCTGCTTTAATTTGAGGGTATTTACATCCAAATCAGGTGAACGGTGCAGGAATTACAACAGTTTGCATATCTGCCTCCCACTTGTTAGGGGACCAAAAGTAATGGGACATAATAATAATCATAAATTAAACTTTCACTTTTTAATACTTTATGGCAAATCCTTTGCAGTCAATTACAGCCTGAAGTCAGGAACGCATAGACATCACCAGACGCTGGGTTTCATCCCTGGTGATGCTCTGCCAGGCCTCTACTGCTACTGTCTTTAGTTCCTGCTTGTTCTTGGGGCATTTTCCCTTCAGTTTTGTCTTCAGCAAGTGAAATGCATGCTCAATCGGATTCAGGTCAGGTGATTGACTTGGCCATTGCATAACATTCCACTTCTTTCCCTTAAAATACTCTTTGGTTGCTTTTGCAGTATGCTTTGGGTCATTGTCCATCTGCACTATAAAGCGCCGTCCAATGAGTCCTGAAGCATTTGGCTGAATATGAGCAGATAATATTGCCCGAAACACTTCAGAATTCATACTGCTGCTTTTGTCAGCAGTCACATCATCAATAAATACAAGAGAACCAGTTCCATTAGCGGCCATACATGCCTACGCCATGACACTACCAACACCATGCTTCACTGATGAGGTGGTATGCTTAGGATCATTAGCAGTTCCTTTCCTTCTCCATACTCTTCTCTTCCCATCACTCTGGTACAAGTTGATCTTGGTCTCATCCGTCCATAGGATGTTGTTCCAGAACTGTGAAGGCTTTTTTAGATGTTGTTTGGCAAACTCTAATCTGGCCTTCATGTTTTTGAAGCTCACCAATGGTTTACATCTTGTGGTGAACCCTCTGTATTCACTCTGGTGAAGTCTTCTCTTGATTGTTGACTTTGACACACATACACCTACCTCCTGGAGAGTGTTCTTGATCTGGCCAACTGTTGTGAAGGGTGTTTTCTTCACCAGGGAAAGAATTCTTTGGTCATCCACCACAGTTGTTTTCCGTGGTCTTCCGGGTCTTTTGGTGTTGCTGAGCTCACCTGTGCGTTCCTTCTTTTTAAGAATGTTCCAAACAGGGTTTTTGACCACGCCTAATGTTTTTGCTATCTCTCTGATGGGTTTGTTTTGTTTTTTTCAGCCTAAAGATGGCTTGCTTCACTGATAGTGACAGCTCTTTGGATCTCATCTTGAGAGTTGACAGGAACATATTCCAAATGCAAATAGCAGACTTGAAATGAATTCTGGACCTTTTATCTGCTCATTGTAATTGGGATAATGAGGGAATAACACATACCTGGCCATGGAACTGCTGAGAAGCCAATTGTCCCATTACTTTTGGTCCCTTAACAAGTGGGAGGCACATATGCAAACTGTTTTAATTCCTACACCGTTCACCTGATTTTGATGTAAATACCTTCAAATTAAAGCTGACAGTCTGCAGTTAAAGCACATATAGTTCGTTTCATTTCAAATCCATTGTGGGGGTGTATAGAGCCAAAAATTTTAGAATTGTGTCAATGTCGCAATATTTATGGACCTGACTGTACATGCCCTGTCTTGTATGCATATAAAACGTTACCACCAAGGGCACCACAATTACCATTCGGCAGGAGCCCCAATATTAGGGTATGCCCCGAGGGAAGAAAGGGTGTGCCCTTCTATCACTGCCCTGGCCCTAGGGAGCATCAGTGTAAGGATTACCATTGTGAATAATTACTACAGCCAGAGTCACTACCACTCCCATCCTCTACTGTACTCTTTTGGGGCTTGGGGCATACAGTCATAGCCAAAAGTTTGGAGAATTACATAAATATTGGAAATTGGAAAAGTTGCTGCTTAAGTTTTTATAGTAGCAATTTGCATATACTCCAGAATGTTATGAAGAGGGATCAGATGAATTGCATAGTCCTTCTTTGCCATTAAAATTAACTTAATCCCAAAAAAAACATTCCACTGCATTTCATTGCTGTCATTAAAGGACCTGCTGAGATCATTTCAGTAATCGTCTTGTTAACTCAGGTGAGAATGTTGACGAGCACAAGGCTGGAGATCATTATGTCACGTTGATTGGGTTAAAATGGCAGACTTGACATGTTAAAAGGAGGGTGATGCTTGAAATCATTGTTCTTCCATTGTTAACCATGGTGACCTGCAAAGAAACGTGTGCAGCCATCATTGCATTGCATAAAAATGGCTTCACAGGCAAGGATATTGTGGCTACTAAGATTGCACCTCAATCAACAATTTATAGGATCATCAAGAACTTCAAGGAAAGAGGTTCAATTCTTGTTAAGAAGGCTTCACGGCGTCCAAGAAAGTCCGGCAAGCGCCAGGATAGTTTCCTAAAGAGGATTCAGCTGCGGGATCGGAGTGCCACCAGTGCAGAGCTTGCTCAGGAATGGCAGCAGGCAGGTGTGAGTGCATCTGCACGCACAGTGAGGCGAAGATTTTTTGGAAGATGGCCTGGTGTCAAGAAGGGCAGCAAAGAAGCCACTTCTCTCCAAGAAAAACATCAGGGACAGATTGATCTTCTGCAGAAAGTATGGTGAATGGACTGCTGAGGACTGGGGCAAAGTCATATTCTCCGATGAAGCCTCTTTCCGATTGTTTGGGGCATCTGGAAAAAGGCTTGTCCGGAGAAGAAAAGGTGAGCGCTACCATCAGTCCTGTGTCATGCCAACAGTAAAGCATCCTGCGACCATTCATGTGTGGGGTTGCTTCTCATCCAAGGGAGTGGGCTCACTCACAATTTTGCCCAAAAACACAGCCATGAATAAAGAATGGTACCAAAACACCCTCCAACAGCAACTTCTTCCAACAATCCAACAACAGTTTGGTGAAGAACAATGCATTTTCCAGCACGATGGAGCACCATGCCATAAAGCAAAAGTGATAACTAAGTGGCTCGGGGACCAAAACGTTGACATTTTGGGTCCATGGCCTGGAAACTCCCCAGATCTTAATCCCATTGAGAACTTGTGGTCAATCCTCAAGAGGCGGGTGGACAAACAAAAACCCACTAATTCTGACAAACTCCAAGAAGTGATTATGAAAGAATGGGTTGCTATCAGTCAGGAATTGGCCCAGAAGTTGATTGAGAGCATGCCCAGTCGAATTGCAGAGGTCCTGAAAAAGAAGGGCCAACACTGCAAATACTGACTCTTTGCATAAATGTCATGTAATTGTCGATAAAGGCTTTGAAACGTATGAAGTGCGTGTAATTATATTTCACTACATCACAGAAACAACTGAAACAAAGATCTAAAAGCAGTTTAGCAGCAAACTTTGTGAAAACTAATATTTTTGTCATTTTCAAAACTTTTGGCCACGACTGTATAGTTACAGTTAAAAGCCACACTGAACCTCTATTAGGCTACATTCACACAACCGTACGAATGAGTCCGCATCCTTTCCGCAATTTTGCGGAATGGGTGTGGACCCATTCATTTCAATGGGGCCGCAAAAGATGCGGACAGCACAGAGCTTTGGGATGCTTGGGTGCTCTACAGAGCACCAGAGCACAATGAAAGTCAATGGGAGAACCAGAGCATTAAACCAGGCACCCCCTGCTCTGAAGAGGGGAGGGTGCCTGGTTCACAGGAAAAGGTCAGAAATGGATGGAAACACCACCGAAATGGTTCGGGAACAGCATGGGGAGGATGCCTGGATGCATCTTGTCCGAGTAGTACGCCACTTTTACAGACTGACAATAATACGCACAAAACCGAAGATAAAATCGATTTTAGAGGAAAAATTGTTAGGAAACATTCTTTCCTGTATATTTACTTGTATATAAAGTGCAAGTGCTGCCAAAAATTACAAGGAAGAGTCACTCCGATACAACCTGTATATCACATAAAGAAGGGCCTCATTCACATTGTGGTACAATTGTTCAGGTAGTGGGACTCCTACACTCATAAAGCCTATGCACTAAGTGAAAGGGCTGCCAAAAATGAAACGGCACTCCAATACACCCTTTATTACACATACAGGAGGGCATCATACACACCCTTGAAAAATTATGATTGATGGCCTGCTGGTGACCCTCAAAAACATTAGGAGCAAGGGCCTGCTGGTGACCCTCTAAAACATTAAGGGCGAGGACCTGCTGCTGATCTGACCCTCTAAAACATTAGGGGCGAGGGCCTGCTGCTGATCTGCCCATTTAAAACATTAGTGGCGAGGGCCTGCTGCTGATCTGACCATCTAAGGGCTCTTTCACACTTGCGTTGTTGTGTTCCGGCATAGAGTTCCGTCGTCGGGGCTCTATGCCGGAAGAATCCTGATCAGGATTATCCCAATGCATTCAGAATGGAGAGAAATCCGTTCAGGATGCATCAGGATGCCTTCAGTTCCGGAACGCAGCATGCTGCGCTTTTTGCTCCGGCCAAAAATCCTGAACACTTGCCGCAAGGCCGGATCCGGAATTAATGCCCATTGAAAGGCATTAATCCGGATCCGGCCTTAAGCTAAACGTCATTTCGGCGCATTACCGGATCCGACGTTTAACTTTTTCTGAATGGTTACCATGGCTTCCAGGACGCTAAAGTCCTGTTTGCCATGGTAAAGTGTAGTGGGGAGCGGGGGAGCAGTATACTTACCGTCCGTGCGGCTCCCGGGGCGCTTCAGAGTGACGTCAGGGCACCCCACGTGCATGGATGACGTGTCGCATGGATCACATCATCCATGTGCATGGGGCGCTCTGACGTCATTCTGGAGCGCCCCGGGAGCCGCACGGACTGTAAGTATACTGCTCCCCCGCTCCCCACTACTACTATGGCAGCCAGGACTTTAATAGCGTCCTGGGTGCCATAGTCACACTGAACGCATTTTGAAGACGGATCCGTCTTCAAATGCTTTCAGTTCACTTGCGTTGTTACGGATCCGGCGGGCACCTCCGGCAAATGGAGTGCACGACGGATCTGGACAACGCAAGTGTGAAAGAGGCCTAAGGGTACTTTTACACTAGTGTTTTTCTTTTCCGGCGCTGAGTTCCATCCTAGGGGTTCAAATCCGGAAAAGAACTAATCAGTTTTATCCCCATGCATTCTGAATAGAGAGCAATCCGTTCAGGATGCATCAGGATGTCTTCAGTTCAGTCTTTTTGACTGATCAGATTTTTCAGAAAACCGTAGCATGTTGTATTTTTACCTCCGGCCAAAAATCCGGAACACTTTGACTGAACGCCGGATCCGGCTTTTTTCCCATTGACTTGCATTAATGCCGGATCCAGCACCGTGTGTTCCTTCAAACCGGATCCGGCTTTTGCATGTTAAACCTGAAAAATGTGAAAAAAAAAGTTAAAGTCCATAAATTGCGGATCCGTTTTTTCCAATGCATTTTTTCATTGTGATCAAAATCCTGATCAGGATTTAAATGTAATCCGTTTTCACGTGTTTTTCCGGATCCGGCGGGCAGTTCCGGCGGTGGAATTGCACGCCGGATTCAAACAACGCTAGTGTGAAAGTAGCCTAAAACATTATGGGCAAGGGCTTGCTGGTGACCCTCTAAAACATTAGGGGTGAGGGTCTGCTGCTGAGGTAACCCTCTAAAACAGGGGTGCACAACGTTTCCTGGTTGGGGGCCACATTGCCAGAATGAACCAATGACGAGGGCCGAAATTTAAATTTAAAGGTGTATTAACAACTGAAATATTGTACTTATGGCATATTGAACACACATTATATACCATTAATGTCTAGTTACACTTCAAGGACTCCCATCTAATGGCAGAAATACATGTAAGCAGCCACAAGACATATACATACATGTCTGTTACCAAATGGTTGGGGGCCGCACAGAATGGTATCAAGGGCCGCATGTGGCCCCCGGGCCGCAGGTTGTGCGCCCCTGCTCTAAAACATTAGGAGCAAGTGCAGCCTAATAAGCATGTTGATATGATGGAGGAGGATGAGAAAAGGAAGATTGAACCATGTACCCTTTTTTGTGGTGGAAGAGGTGCATGGGAATACAGTGTATTCAATACACGATAAAAGCCACATTTAAAGTGCCTTTATGTTCAGCCGCTTTCCTCTGGTGGAGTAGAGAAGTCAGGGGAAATCCAGGCCTTGTTCATTTTAATAAGAGTCAACCTGTCAGCATTTTCAGTTGACAGGCGGATGCGCTTATCAGATATTATGCCCCCAGCAGCACTAAATACCCACTCTGACAAAACGCTGGCGGCAGGGCAGACCAACACCTTCAAGGCGTAGAGCGCCAGTTCATGCCACGTGTCCAGCTTGGACACCCAATAGTTGTAAGGCACAACGGGATCACTGAGGATGCTGACACGGTCTGCTATGTACTCCTTCACCATCTTCCAAAACTTTTCCCTCCTTGTGACACTAGGCTACGCATCAGAGTGAGGGTCCTGGCGGGGTGTCATGAAACTGTCCCAGGCCTTGGAGAGTGTTGCCCTGCCTCTGTTGGAACTGCTGTGTGTTCCCCTCGTCTCCCCTCCTCGGTTGCCCAAGAAACTACGTACTCTGCCGCCAGCAGTTTTTCCACAAGGACCTTCTGGTTTTGCACTATTTTGCTCGTCCTCTCCACCAGAGGAATGAGAGATGAGAAGTTCTCTTTGTAGCGGGGGTCGAGAAGGGTGAACAACCAGTAATCGGTGTTGGCCAAAATGCACATAACACGAGGGTCACAGGAAAGGCAGCATAACATAAAGTCAGCCATGTGTGCCAGAGTCCCAACAGAGAATACTTTGCTGTCCTCATCAGGAGGATGACTCTCAATCTCCTCATCCTCTTCCTCCTCTTCGGTCCATCCATGCTGAACAGTTGGAATAAACCTGCTATGGGTACTACCCTTTGTAGCGGAGGCAACTGTCTCCTGCTCCTCCTCCTCCTCCTTCTCCTCATCATCATCCAATTCACGCTGAAAAGACGAATTGAGGGTGGTCTGGCTATCACCCTGTGTACTGTCTTCCCCTATTTTCACCTCTTCCACATGCAAAGTGTCCACCATCATTGTGAGCAGCGAGCATTTCAGTAGACACAGAAGTAGGATGGTTACGCTGATAATAGCAGCATCGCCGCTCAACATCTGTGTTGATTCCTCAAAGTTGCATAAAACCTCACAGAGGTCAGACATCCATGCCCACTCGTCGCTTGTGAAGAGCGGAAGCTGACTGGAAAGGTGACGACCATGTTGCAGCTGGTATTCCATTACTGCCCTCTTCTGCTCACAAAGCCTGGCCAACATGTGTAACGTGGAGTTCCAGCATGTGCTCACGTCGCACAACAGTCGGTTAGCTGGCAATTTCAAGCGCTGCTGCAGCGTTGCCAGACCGGCGGCAGCTGTAGATGACTTTTGGAAATGGGCACACACGCCGCGCACCTTCACCAGTAGCTCAGGCAAATTGGGGTAGGTTTTGAAAAACCGCTGAACCACTAAGTTGAACACGTGGGCTTGGCATGGCTTGCCGAGCTCTAAAGCTGCCACTAAGTTACAGCCATTATCAGACAGGTTGAGTGGCGAGAGCCACAGCTCAGTCTGGTCCCTTATCCACTGCCACAGCTCTGCGGCGGTGTGCTGTTTGTCACCTAAGCAAATTAGTTTCAGCACGGCCTGTTGCCGCTTCCCCACTGCAGTGCTACACTGCTTCCAGCTACTGACTGATAGCTGATGTCACCGCCAGTTCTGTGAGAAGGTCTGGCAGACGTCCTTCTCTACCTCTTGCATGACTTTCTTTGTTTTGGTTTCACTTTGTCATCTCCTTTCCTTCTCCCAGGTATCACCTATTTAGACTAATCGTCTTCCTTTATATTCCCTCCCATACTGCCTCACTTTGCGGTTTATACTACTTCCTGGATGAAGTGTTCACTGCTGGAGGCTGCTGATGCTGTTTGCTCAGATAAGTCTTTTAATGTATTGTGTTTCCTTGCTGGTTTGATTCTAGGTGACCCTGACTCCGTCCGTATTAAGTTCAGGTGTCACACAGTCATAGGTACGTGGGCATGTAATCGTCTACCATTGAGACCCTTGCATGGGCATAGCAGTCAGGGAGAGCTCTTAGGGTTTTATAGGGCTCACCTATATGCTCCTTAGTTTGGGATCAAGCCAGTCGGACGATTATTCATAAGTTCCAGCTATCTGCAACATCACCTGTGATATTATAAACCACTGTAACCGTCTTAAGCATGGATCCGGTTTCAGCCTTGATTGAACGCATGCAAGGTCTTTCGCTGGAGGTAACATATCTCCGTAAAACTGTGTCTCAGTTTCAGGTGACCGGTTCTGCTGGCATTCATGGAGTTTGTTCCGAGCCTAAGATCTCGCTTCCAGATACGTTCTCCAGGGGTAGTGAGAATTTTGTTCGCTTTAGAGAGGCTTGCAAACTCCATTTTCTCCTACTTCCCCATTCATCTGGTGATGAGGAGCAGAGGGTAGGGATCATCATCTCGCTGCTCAGGGATAAGGCTCAGTCTTGGGCCTTTCTGCTGCCAGTGGGGGCATGGCCCCTCCGATCGGTGGATGAATTTTTTGCAGCCCTGGGGCAGATATACGATGACCCGGATCGTATTGCTCTGGCTGAATCTAAACTGCGTCTTTTATGCCAGGGTAAACAGTCCGCAGAGATATATTGTTCTGAATTTCGGAGATGGGCAGCTGATACTGGTTGGAATGATGCTGCACTCCGAAGTCAATTTTTCCATGGCCTTTCGGAAAGATTGAAAGATGCATTTGCTTTTCATGAGAGACCAGCCTCGTTAGAATCTGCCATGTCACTAGCTGTTCGTATTGACAGGTGTCTTAGAGAGAGGAGACTACTCCTTCCTGTCATATTCAGCCCAAGGACAGTGGGGCTGTCTCATTCAGTGCGCAGGGGTCTCAGTCTCTCTCAATCCCCTCTGAGGAGGAAGCCATGCATCTGGGTTTGCTTGCCTCTGATAGTAGAGTATTCAGCTCTCAGAGGAGGGTTTGTTTCTGTTTTGGGGGTATAAATCATTTGGCTAATGTTTGCCCCTGTAGGATATTTATGGAGTTTTCTGAGGGTAATAAAAAAAAAAAAAAAAAAAAACCCTCTAAAAACTTTCCATTTGCTACTATTGGCAAGGTTGATGCGGAAATTTTAGGTTTGCCGTTTGCTTGTAGTTCCCGTTTTCTCCTACCTGCTAGCGCTAGACAGCAAGAACATTGTTTGTGAGATTTTTGTAGATAGTGGAGCAGCTGTCAATCTCATTGATAATCAATTTGCAATAACGCATGGTTTCCAGGTATGCACTTTGGAAAAGGATATACCTGTTTAGGCTATCGATTCCGCTCCACTTTCTCAAAGATCGTTAAAGGGCATAGTTCACAATATCCGTTTGACTGTGGGTGACGCTCATGTTGAGGATATGTCATGTTTCGTCCTAAGCGGATTACCTACTCCTCTAGTGTTGGGGCTACCCTGGATCACTAAACATAACCCCACCATTGATTGGCAAGCAAGGCAAATAAATGGTTGAAATGAGTTTTGCAGAGAGAATTGCCTCATGGCGTCTCTTTCAGAGGTTTCTACCAAGACTGTACCATCTTTTCTCTCAGAATTTTCTGATGTGTTTTCCGAGAGTCGTGTCCAGGAGTTGCCCCCTCACCGGGAGTATGACTGCCCTATTAATCTCATCCCAGGCGCCAAGCTGCCAAAATCACGTTTATACAATCTCTCCCAACCTGAAAGAGTCGCTATGTGTACTTATATCTCTGAGAGCCTGAGAAAGGGACACATCCGACCCTCGAAGTCACCTGTTGCCGCTGGTTTTTTTTTTTAAGAAAAAAGATGGTTCTTTAAGACCTTGTCTGGATTTCAGGGAGCTGAACCGTATCACTATTCGTGACCCATATCCGCTTCCTCTGATCCCGGACCTGTTTAACCAGAATATTGGGGCTACAGTTTTTTCTAAGTTGGATTTAAGAGGGGCATACAACCTAGTCAGGGTCAGGGAAGCGGACGAATGGAAGACGGCCTTCAATACCCCTGAGGGTCATTTCGAGAATTTGGTTATGCCCTTTGGTTTGATGAATCCTCCGGCCGTCTTCCGACATTTTGTGAACAGCATTTTTTATCATTTAATGGGGAAATTTGTTCTGGTGTATCTAGATGACATTTTGATTCTTTCTCCTGATTTCAATACTCATTGGGACCACCTACGTCAGGTCTTGCTGATTCAGCAGGAGAATAAATTGTACGCTAAACTGGAAAAATGTGTGTTTGCGGTTCCGGAGATTCAATTTCTTGGTTTTCTTCTGTCCGCTTCTGGTTTTCGCATGGACCCTGAGAAGGTCCGCGCTGTGCTTGATTGGGAGCTTCCTGAGAATCAGAAGGCGCTGATGCGGTTTTTGGGTTTTGCCAATTATTACAGAAAGTTAATTTTGAATTATTCCTCTGTTGTTAAGCCACTCACTGATATGACTAAAAAGGGGGTAGATTTTTCCTCGTGGTCGGTAGATGCGCTTAAAGCCTTTTCTAGTATCAAAGAGAGTTTTGCTTCCGCTCCCATTTTGATACAACCTGATGTCTCTCTACCTTTTATTGTTGAGGTGAACGCTTCTGAGGTGGGTGTGGGTGCGGTCTTATCTCAGGGTCCCTCTCCTGCCAAATGGCGACCGTGTACCTTTTTCTCAAGGAAACTCTCCTCTGCAGAGAGAAATTACAATGTGGGAGATAGGGAGTTGTTGGCCATCAAATTAGCTTCTGAGGAATGGCGCCATTGGTTAGAGGGAGCCAGACACCCTATTACCGTGTTTACCGACCATAAGAATCTGGCCTACTTGGAATCGGCCAAGCGTCTGAACCCGAGACAGGCTAGATGGTCTTTGTTCTTTTCTAGGTTTAATTCTGTTGTCACGTTCCGCCCTGCGGTTAAAAATGTGAAGGCGGATGCCCTGTCACGTTCTTTTCCAGGAGGGGGGAACTTTGAAGACCCGGGTTCCATTTTGGCTGAAGGGGTGTTCGTCTCTGCTCTTTATCCTGATTTGGAGGTTCAGGCAGCCCAGGCAGAGGCTCCTGATCTTTGTCCTCCTGGGAGGTTGTTTGTGCCTCTCGCTTTACGACACAAGGTTTTTAAGGAGCACCACGATACTGTCCTTGCTGGGCACCCGGGGAGTAGAGCCACAGTGGATCTCATTGCTCGGAGATTCTGGTGGCCGGCTCTTCATAAGACGGTTGAGGGTTTTGTGGCAGCCTGCGAGACCTGCGCTCGTGCCAAGGTCCCTCATTCACGGCCATCGGGTTCTCTCCTCCCGTTACCCATTCCTTCGAGTCCTTGGACGCATCTGTCCATGGACTTCATTACGGACCTGCCTCATTCTTCGGGGAAGACTGTGATTCTGGTGGTAGTGGACCGTTTTAGCAAAATGGCGCATTTCATTCCCTTTCCTGGGTTACCCAATGCTAAGACATTTGTGCAAGCGTTTGTTGATCACATTGTTAAATTGCATGGCATTCCTTCAGACATTGTTTCTGATAGGGGCACGCAATTTGTTTCCAGATTCTGGAAGGCCTTCTGTTCTCGCTTAGGGATTCGGTTGTCGTTCTCTTCTGCTTTTCACCCGCAGTCGAATGGTCAGACCGAAGGAGTCAATCAGAATCTGGAGACATATCTGCGCTGTTTTGTGGCGGAGAATCAGGAGGATTGGTATTCTTTTTTGTCCCTTGCTGAGTTTGCTTTAAATAACCGTCGCCAGGAGTCCTCTGATAAGTCACCATTTTTTGGTGCATATAGGTTTCATCCGCAGTTTGGGACATTCTCTGGAGAGGGGTCTTCTTGTTTACCTGATGAGGAGAGATTTTCCTCGTCTTTGTCATTTATTTGGCAAAAGATTCAGGGTAATCTGAAGAGGATGAGTGAGAGATACAGTCCTGATCAAAAGTTTAAGACCACTTGAAAAATGGCAAAAAATCATATTTTACATTGTTGGATCTTAACAAGGTTCCAAGTAGAGCTTCAACATGCAACAAGAAGAAATGAGAGTGAGACCAAAAAAAATTTGAGCATTCAATTAATTGAAAATAACGATTAAACTGAAACAGGCTGTTTTTCAGCTGATCCAAATTTTAGGACCACATATCTTTAAAAGGCCAAATCTGTGCAAAGATGTGGATTCATTGTCATTTTCTGTCAGGTAGTCACACATTGAGATGGCAAAGGCAAAAAAACTCTCCCTTTTTGAACGTGGTCGGGTTGTTGAACTGCATAAGCAGGGTCTCTCACAGCGCGCCATCGCTGCTGAGGTGGGACACAGTAAGACAGTCATTTGGAATTTCTTAAATGATCCTGAGGGTTATGGAACAAAAAAGTCAAGTCACGGAAAACCCAAAAAAATTTCATCAGCACTGAGCCGGAGGATCCAATTGGCTGTCCGTCAAGACACTGGACGATTCTCGACCCAAATTAAGGCACTTACTGGTGCTGACTGCAGCCCCATAACCATCAGACGGCATCTGAGACTGAAGGGCTTCAAAAACAAAAAACGTCTTCAAAGACCTCGTCTCCTTGAACGCCACAGAACTGCTCGTTTGGACTTTGCAAGAGAGCACCAAACATGGGACATTCAAAGGTGGAAGAAAGTTTTATTCTCTGATGAGAAAAACCTTTAACCTTGATGGTCCTGATGGTTTCCAACGTTAATGGCATGACAAGCAAATCCCACCTGAGATGTTTTCTACGCGCTACAGTGGAGGGGGCGCCATAATGGTCTGGGGTGCTTTTTCCTTCAGTGGAACAAAGGAGCTTTAGGAAGTGCAGGGGCTTAAAATGTCCGCTGGCTATGTCCAGATGTTTCAGAGAGCATTCCTCATGACTGAGGGCCCTCGTCTGTGTGGTAACGACTGGGTTTTTCAACAGGACAACACTACAGTACACAATGCCCGCAGGACAAGGGACTTCTTCCAGGAGAATAACATCACTCTTTTGGCCCATCCTGCGTGTTCCTCTGATCTAAATCCAATTGAGAACCTTTGGGGATGGATGGCAAGGGAAGTTTACAAAAATGGACAACAGTTCCAGACAGTAGATGGCCTTCGTGCGGCCGTCTTCACCACTTGGAGAAATGTTCCCACTCACCTCATGGAAACGCTTGCATCAAGCATGCCGAAACGAATTTTGGAAGTGATAAACAATAACGGCGGAGCTACTCATTACTGAGTTCATGTTTGGAAGTTGGATTTCTGTTTTGGGGGGGTTTAGTTTTTTTTTTGAGGTGTGGTCCTGACTCCTAAACTTTTGATCAGCTGAAAAACAGCCTGTTTCAGTTTATTTGTTGTTTTCATTAAATTGCATGCTCAAAAAATGTTTTGTCTCACTCCCATTTCTTCTTGTTGCATGTTGAAGCTCTATTTGGAACCTTGTTAAGATCCAGCCATGCTAAATATGATTTTTTTGCCATTTTTCAAGTGGTCTTAAACTTTTGATCAGGACTGTATAAGCGTATGGCGGATAAGAGACGTGTGCCTGGTCCGGACCTGAATGTGGGCGATCTGGTGTGGTTGTCTACAAAGAATATCAAACTGAAGGTTCCCTCCTGGAAGTTGGGTCCTAAGTTTATTGGGCCTTACAAGATCTTGTCCGTCATCAATCCCGTTGCCTTCCGTCTTGCTCTTCCTCAGACTTGGAAGATTCATAATGTTTTTCACAGGTCCCTATTAAAACCTTATGTCCAACCCACTGTACCCTCCTCTTTGCCTCCTCCTCCGATTTTTGTTGATGGTAATCTTGAAATTCAGGTCTCTAGGATTGTGGATTCTCGCATTATCTGCGGTTCTCTCCAGTACCTCGTTCATTGGGAGGGTTATGGTCCTGAGGAGTGGATGTGGGTCCCAGTGGCGGACATTAAGGCCACTCGTCTCATCAGGGCTTTCCATAGGTCTCATCCTGAGAAGGTGGGCTCTGAGTGTCCGGAGTCCACTCGTAGAGGGAGGGGTACGGTCACCGCCAGTTCTGTGTGAAGGTCTGGCAGATGTCCTTCTCTATCTCTTGCATGACTTTCTTTGTTTTGGTTTAACTTTGTCATCTCCTTTCCTTCTCCCAGGTGTCACCTATTTATATTCCCTCCCATACTGCCTCACTTTGCGGTTTATACTACTTCCTGGATGAAGTGTTCACTGCTGGAGGCTGCTGCTTCTGTTTGCTCAGATAAGTCTTTTAATGTATTGTGTTTCCTTGCTGGCTTGATTCTAGGTGACCCTGACTCTGTCCGTATTAAGTGCAGGGAGCCGGTGGTCGTGTCCGCTCACTATTATAGGGTTTTCAGGTGTCACACAGTCATAGGTACGTGGGCATGCAATCGTCTACCATTGAGACCCTTGCATGGGCATAGCAGTCAGGGAGAGCTCTTAGGGTTTTATAGGGCTTACCTATATGCTCCTTAGTTTGGGATCAAGCCAGTCGGACGTTTATTCATAAGTTCCAGCTATCTGCAAAATCACCCGTGACAGCTGACTGGTGCTGCAAGATGAGAATTCAGAGGTGGAAGTGGAGGAGGAGGTGGAGAAGGGGGGGTTGCAGCCACTAATGTAGGTGGTGGCGGAAATCCTGATGGAAGTAGAGCCCGCATTCCTTGGCGTCGGTAGCACCTGTGTCATCCCAGGGTACGACTCGCTTCCGGACCTCCACAACGTTCACCCAGTGTGCCGTCAGGGAAATGTAGCATCCCTGGCCAAAAGCACTTGTCCATGTGTCAGTCGTTAAGTGGACCTTCCCAATAACTGCGTTGGTCAGGGCACAGGTGATGTTACGGGACACATGCTGGTGTAAGGCGGGGACGGCACACTGGGAAAAAAAGTGGCGGCTGAAGACTGAGTACTGAGGGACCGCCGTCGCCATCAGGCTGCGGAAAGCCTCAGTGTCCACAAGCCTAAATGGCAATATTTCCAGGGCCAGCAATTTGCAAAGGTGCGCATTTAGTGCTATGGCCTGTGGGTGGCTGGGTATTTGCACTTTTGTTCAAAGGCCTGGGGTATAGACATCTGTACGCTGCGCTGGGACACAGAAGTGGATGTGCTAGCTGATGGTGCTTGCAAAGGTCCAGGTGCATGGCAGGAGGCATCCGGGCTTAAGTCTTGGACAGGGGATTGGCCAGCACGTAACACAGGGGAAGAGGAGACAGTGCTGTGACCCCCAGACACTGATTGTGGATCCAGGCCAAAAAAACTATTCCTGTCCCTACACTATCTGTCCCTTCTGCTGCAGCTCTTTTTGACTAAGACTGAGCCGACACCGATGACTGTAATGCCAATAACCATCATTGCTACGGCATTACATTGAGTGCCAGTACCTCCCCGCACGTTTATTGGCTGCGAAGCAGCCAACAAACGTGCGGGGAGGAGACTCAAGCATCGCGCTCGAACACCGCGATGTGCCAAGCATCGCGATGCTCGAGTCAAAATGATTTTTGGACAAGCATGCTCACCCAACACTAGTCCGCATCTGATTCACAAAAAATGCGGATCGGATACGGACCAAAAATACGGTCATGTGAATGGGCCCTAAGTGTGATAAAAAACATACAAAAGATATCACATATTGGTACTACAGTGTTATACTGCTACTACTACTAATAATTATTATACTAGTATTATTATGAGGCCTGTCTTCATAGGCTGCAGATCAGGAAAGGGGTTGTAATTGACTGAGGTAAATAGGCATGTAGGTGCAGTAATAGTGCCTATATTCCTTGCCACCATGCTTTCCTATGTACCTATATGACGCTTGCCTTGTTATGCTGCAGTTCAGGAAAGGGGGTGTATTATACTGAGCTAAATAGACTGGATTTTCATTTAAGACTCTAGTAAAGCTGGGTGGCAACCTATATTGGTGCTTAACAGTGCCTGTATTCCTTGCCACCCAGCTTTCTCAGACACTAAAATAAGCTAAAAAGAAAAATTGCTCAAAGACTTACTTGGGAGATGTTTTCATTAATAAACCACAATGTACAGTCATGAGAAAAAGAAAGTATACTCTCCTTGAAGGTGTTAAGGGATTTAATTAAAAAAATAGTCCTTGGGAGCTCCATGCAATGCTCAAACAAATTGCAAAAAACAAGGCCTGGTAACTGAGATGCTACAGGCCTCAGTTAGCAAGTTAAATGTTCAAGTTTATGAAAGTGCTATTGGAAAAAAGACAGAAGTATGGCTTGTTTGGAAGAGTTCCCAGGAGAAAGCATCTTGTTTCTAAAAAAGAACATGGCAGCATGGCTTTAAGTTTGTAAAACTGCATTTGAACAAACCACAAGACTTCTGGAAAAATATTAATAGGACAGATGAGACCAAAATGGAGATGTTTGGCCATAATGTACAGCACCATGTTTGGTGAAAACCAAACACAGCATATCAGTACAAACATCTCATACCAACTGTCAAAATTGTTGGTATAGGGGAGATGACTTGGGCTTGTTTAGCACCCACAGGACCTGGGCACCTGCAGTCATTAATTTGATTATGAACTCCTCTACTTCTCTGTATATCAAAGTATTCTAGAGTCAAATGTGAAGCCATCTATCCAACATCTAAAGCTTGGTCAAAACTTGGTCTTGCAACAGGACATTGATCTCAAGCACACCAGCAAATCTACTGTACAACAGAATGGCTGAAAAAAATGAATCAAGGTGTTGCAATTGCCGAGTCAAAGTTCATACCTCAACCCAATTGAAATACTGTGGCGGACCTTAAGAGGGCATAAATTCATGGGGTGCACATAGTTTTTCACACATGGCATTTACATTTTTGCTTCATTTTTGTTGAGTTAATAATAAAACAATGGAATCTCTTGTGTGCCGTTCATCCAAGGTTGTATTTATCTACAAACCGGATTCCAAAAAAGTTGGGACACTATACAAATGGTGAATAAAAACTGAATGCAATGATGTGGAGGTGCCAACTTCTAATATTTTATTCAGAATAGAACATAAATCACGGAACAAAAGTTTAAACTGAGAAAATGTACCATTTTAAAAGAAAAATATGTTGAATCAGAATTTCATGGTGTCAACAAATCCCCAAAATGTTGGGACAAGGCCATTTTCACCACTTTGTGGCATCTCCCCTTCTTCTTACAACACTCAACAGACGTCTGGGGACCGAGGAGACCAGTTTCTCAAGTTTTTCAAATTGTCTAATACAGGCCTCTAACTGTTCAATCGTCTTGGGCCTTCTTTGTTGCACCTTCCTCTTTATGATGCGCCAAATGTTCTCTATAGGTGAAAGATCTGGACTGCAGACTGGCCATTTCAGTCTCCGGATCCCGGATCCTTCTCCTACGGATCCTTCTCCTACGCAGCCATGATGTTGTGATTGATGCAGAATGTGGTCTGGCATTATCTTGTTGAAAAATGCAGGGTCTTCCCTGAAAGAGATGACGTCTGGATGGGAGCATATGTTGTTCTAGAACCTGAATATATTTTTCTGCATTGATGGTGCCTTTCCAGACATGCAAGCTGCCCATGCCACACGCACTTATGCAACCCCATACCATCAGAGATGCAGGCTTCTGAACTGAGCGTTGATAACAACTTGGGTTGTCCTTGTCCTCTTTGGTCCGGATGACATGGCGTCCCAGATTTCCAAAAAGAACTTCGAATCGTGACTCGTCTGACCACAGAACAGTCTTCCATTTTGCCACACTCCATTTTAAATGATCCCTTGCCCAGGGAAAACACCTGAGCTTGTGGATCTTGCTTAGAAATGGCTTCTTCTTTGCACTGTAGAGTGTCAGCTGGCAACGGCGGATGGCACGGTGGATTGTGTTCACTGACAATGGTTTCTGGAAGTATTCCTGAGCCCATTCTGTGATTTACTTTACAGTAGCATTCCTGTTTGTGGTGCAGTGTCGTTTAAGGGCCCGGAGATCACGGGCATCCAGTATGGTTTTACGGCCTTGACCCTTACGCACAGAGATTGTTCCAGATTCTCTGAATCTTCGGATGATGTTATGCACAGTTGATGAGGATAGATGCAAAGTCTTTGCAATTTTTCGCTGGGTAACACCTTTCTGATATTGCTCCACTATCTTTCTGCGCAACATTGTGGGAATTGGTGATCCTCTACCCATCTTGGCTTCTGAGAGACACTGCCACTCTGAGAAGCTCTTTTTATACCCAATCATGTTGCCAATTGACCTAATTAGTGTTAATTGGTCTTCCAGCTCTTCGTTATGCTCAAATTTACTTTTTCCAGCCTCTTATTGCTACTTGTCCCAACTTTTTGGGGATTTGTTGACACCGTGAAAATTGGAATCAACGTATTTTTCCTTTAAAATGATACATTTACTCGGATTAAACGTTTGATCTGTCATCTACGTTCTATTACAAATAAAATATTGACATTTGCCATCTCCACATCATTGCATTCAGTTTTTATTCACAATTTGTTTAGTGTCCCAACTTTTTTGGAATCCGGTTTGTAATTAACAGAATTCAAAGAGGGGGTACTTAGTTTTCTCATGAAAATACATACTGCAGTGCAGAACCTGCTAGCACTTTGAATCAGAAAAGACCATAAAACTACCTGAACACACCAGCACCAGCTACACCTCAGTGACTCGGCTCTGCTCATCTGCCGATGCCTAGATACCCCGAGGAATGTGAAATGGAGAAGAAGCTGAGAAGATGAGGTGAGGTGCTCTCATATATAACAGTTACTGACTAAACTTTTACAGTGAAACTGCACACGGTGGATGTGCACTGCTGGAATTTTTGTATGCTATTGGACATTTCTGGTGTCATAGGTAGGAGATGCACCTGGATGGGACCATTCTGGCTCCTTTACTTCTATGGTGTCTAGGACCAGGGAAACTACAGAAGGCAATAAAGAGTAAATCCCCCTAATAAGAGTTACCACCCTGCTTGCAGCTCTTCCCTGGCAAGGTGACTGAGAACCTTCACTAATATGTTTCCTGGATCTTCTGCTACTACTGCACTGGGTCCAAACTGTGCATCAGGAACAACCAGGGTAAGGATATTGTTTTTGCAGATGCACAAAACTTTCTGAAGCTAACATATGGACACTTGCTGATCTGCCCTTTAGCAGTAGCTACATCTGCTATGGCGGTAGTTCTGCCTCTGTGTGTGACAGACAGTTGGCTGCCAAGGCCCTGCCCCTCTCCTATCCAGCTGCTGACGGATCTTTAAACAGTTATTTAGCAGCAGGTAAAAAAATCCAAATGAATTATTTATTTTCTCTGTATAGTCTCGCCCACTCCTTTCTGATGCCCTAGGCCAGGGATGGCCAACCTGAGGCTCTCCAGATGTTGCAAAACTACAACTCCCAGCATGTCCAGACTGCCAACTGCTATCAGCCTACAGCAGGGCATGGTGGGAATTGTAGTTTTACAACAGCTGGAGAGCCACAGGTTGGCCATGCCTGCCCTAGGCACAGGCCCTTATACAGCACTAAAAGTACTGAAAGACAAGCTACCTGTGAGTTTACTATTTGTGCAATCCGTTCTAAGTGACGGCACACAACTGGACAGCAATTCCTTCTTACCCAAGTGAAGGGGCCTTAACCAAATGGGAAAAGAGTAGTGAGACAGGAAGAGGTGAAACCAGACAGGCAAAACCAGGACCTGATCAAGATCTGAGTATCTGAGGAAAGGGATTTAGGGGTCATTATTTCAGAAGACTTAAAGGTAGGCAGACAATGTCATAGAGCAGCAGGAAATGCTAGAAGAATGATTGGGTGTATAGGGAGAGGCATTACGAGTAGACAGAGGGAGGTGCTCATGCCGCTCTACAGAGCACTAGTGAGACCTCATTTGGAGTATTGTGCTCAGTACTGAAGACCATATCTCCAGAAGGATATTGATACTTTGGAGAGAGTTCAGAGAAGAGCTACTAAACTGGTACTTGGATTGCATGATAAAACTTACCAGGAAAGATTAAAGGACCTTAACATGTATAGCTTGGAAGAAAGACGAGACAGAGGGGATATGATAGAAACTTTTGAATACATAAAGGGAATCAACAAGGTAAAAGAGGAGAGAATATTTAAAAGAAGAAAAACTGCTACAAGAGGACATAGTTTTAAATTAGAGGGGCAAAGGTTTAAAAGTAATATCAGGAAGTATTACTTTACTGAGAGAGTAGTGGATGCATGGAATAGCCTTTTTGCAGAAGTGGTAGCTGCAAATACAGTGAAGGAGTTTAAGCATGCATGGGATAGGTATAAGGCCATCCTTCATATAAGATAGGGCCAGGGGCTATTCATAGTATTCAGTATATTGGGCAGACTAGATGGGCCAAATGGTTCTTATCTGCAGACACATTCTATGTTTCTATGTATGTTTCTATTCAAAATCAGATACAAATCCACAGCAGAGCTGCCTGTTTAAATAGCCTGCCTCAGGAGGCATTTGATGCCGACACAGAGCCTGATTGGTCCAGCGAATTAGTAGCTCGAGCAGCCCCAGCATCAGGGGGACGGGGGAAGAAACATGAAACACGCGTTGGGACTGGTGTTTGTGGTGCCTACTGGGTCTGTATATCTGTATTCCTCTGTTGTGGCTTTGTTTCCTATGCTATCTGCATTTTATAAAGTAGATGAAAGCATTATATATGGACAAAGTCCTCACTCTGATATGATAATATCTGAGACACTAAGTCAATATATTTTGATCAAAACACATCTAAGCCCGCCTACCAAGCGCCAAGGTGGTCTCAGGTCAGGCGGGTCCTACGCTAAACCTACCTAAGCCATTGGGCTTCTATGTTCAGGAGCGCAGACGCCGCACATATGCTGTGCTGCTCCTAGTCACCTCCATAGGCATGAAGCAACCAATGGGAGGAGGAGTAAGCACACCCATATGTACCACCTAATCAAGGCGCTCTATTGGATAGGAAGGGCAAAAGTGCAGAGGAATGCTACTCCCAAGATAAAATAGGTGCGCATTCACACTTGAAGGTGCCACTCCCTCAAGCAAATACTACAGACAAAAAATTCCACAGAAAAAACTAAGATAAAAACATCCTGCACGATATGATATACAAATGTGCGAATGTCCCTGGCCATATTATTGAAGAAAACCACAGAAATAAGATAATAATGCACTTAGTAAAGTAGATGCAAGCATTATATATGGACAAAGTGCATCTACTTTACTAAGTGCATTATTATCTTATTTCTGTGGTTTTCTTCAATAATATGGCCAGGGACATCCGCACATTTGTATATCATATTGTGCAGGATGTTTTTATCTTAGTTTTTTCTGTGGAATTTTTTGTCTGTAGTATTTGCTTGAGGGAGTGGCACCTTCAAGTGTGAATGCGCACCTATTTTATCTTGGGAGTAGCATTCCTCTGCACTTTTGCCCTTCCTATCCAATAGAGCGCCTTGATTAGGTGGTACATATAGGTGTGCTTACTCCTCCTCCCATTGGTTGCTTCATGCACATGGAGGTGACTAGGAGCAGCACACCATATGTGCGGCGTCTGCGCTCCTGAACATAGAAGCCCAATGGCTTAGGTAGGTTTAGCGTAGGACCCACCTGACCTGAGACCACCTTGGCGCTTGGTAGGCGGGCTTAGATGTGTTTTGATCAAAATATATTGACTAAGTGTCTCAGATATTATCATATCAGAGTGAGGACTTTGTCCATATATAATGCTTGCATCTACTTTACTAAGTGCATTATTATCTTATTTCTGTGGTTTTCTTCAATAATATGGCCAGGGACATCCGCACATTTGTATATCATATCGTGCAGGATGTTTTTATCTTAGTTTTTTCTGTGGAATTTTTTATCTGCATTTTATGGTGCATCTGTATTGGTCTAGCTGTGTTATTTTTGACCCTAGTAGGTGCCTTGTCATGTTGTGTTTTTTGTCTTTACCAAATATGCGTGATTTTTACTTATAATGTATAATAAAGCAGAAGCCTCCATATTGTGTACGGTTTCGCCGCGGGAGCGCAGACAGGTAAGTGCTTGACACTAAATGTAAATGAATGATTAAAGTAAACTTAAGAAACCTGCGCACAGTTTTTGTCAGTGAGCAGGATTTTCTGTGCACTCTGAAACAATTTTCTAAAAATCTTGTAGAGAACCTCTTCCTATTCTCTTCCATTTTCGCTAAGGGGCAGGGTTTGGCTTTGCTAATCTTCTGCAACGTACAGAGCAGTGTGGGTGTGATCATACCGCAGCCAGTTTTCTCACAGACAGAAACTGATTTTTAACAGGATGGTACAGTAGATCTCCAGGGACACATACAGAAATATCATTTATACATTCAGCACAGTTATGGTTGCATTTTGAGGATAGGATCAAAGAAAAGAAGGATTTTTAAGGAGAAATTAATATGTTTTGTGTATTTTAATGTTCCTCAAAATTAACTGCACTCCATCTCTATTACCAGTAATGTTATCTGATAACCTACACAACAGGTAGAACAACAAGGGACTGTATAACAGCTCAGACAGTAGCAGTCATTCCGGTGCACTCTTGGGATCACTGAACTTCTTTGGATCTGCCTCATTAACATGCTTATACCTCATTACTATTTTAGAGGGGTTTTCCAGGTCTTCTATATTGATAACCTATCCTCAAGACAGGTCATCACTTTCCGATTGGTGAGGGTCTGATTCCTGGCACCCTCATCGATCAGATGTTTGAAGAGGTCACAGTGCTCTGGTTAGCACAGTGGCTTCTTCCTAGGCCAGTGACCTCACTTGGTCATGTGGCCAAGTTGCAGCTTAGTCCCATTCAAGTGACGCTTCATGCCGAGGCATAGAGAGCTTTTGTAAAGCAGTGGTTACCAATCTGTGGCACGTTTGAGAAATTGCCACAACAACCACAGGCTATCAGGGAATGCCAGGAGTTGTACCTTCTAGCAGCTGGACAGCCACAAACCACTGCATTACTGTTTACCAGAGAAGACAATCCAAAGTTGAATGTCCTTGTATGGGAGGTATTTGGATACGACTTCATTGTTAATTGAGTTGTGCTGGGAAACCAGAGACATATACAGTATATGATTATACCGAAAGAAAACCAAAACTGGTACATCGTATGTTATCTTCTGAATACCTGCAAACTCCCAGGTCAACCCAATAATATCTCAACGTGTAGATCTTTGTAAGTTCCTGATAAATAGGTATAACGCAGTAAATGTGAGACTAAGGCCTCATGCACACGACCGTTCTGTTTTTTGCGGTCCACAAACCGCGGATCCGCAAAAAACGGAAGCCACCTGTGTGCCTTCCACAATTTGGGGAACGGTCAGCCCATTGTAGACATGCCTATTCTTGTCCACAAAACAGACAAGAATAGGACATGCTATATTTTTTTTGCGGGCCTCAGAATGGAGCAAGTTGAAGTGAAAAACTGTGGCTCGGATGCGGACCCAAAAAACAGTCGTGTGCATGAGGCCTAAGGCATCATACAAATGCCATATAGCAGACTACCCCAAAACGCACTACCAGACTAAACTTTTGCCTACGTATAGTGTCTTGACGTGAGTTTGTTCACCCAGCTTGACATTAGAATGTCTCATTAGTTCATTCAGACACATAATGTATGTGATTATTTGGGGTTAGGCTAGCTTGAATAGCCGGTTTGCCAGGATGACAACAGTCACTTTGCTAAAGAATACCTAAAATAAGTAAATACATTCAGCTTATTGGAAACGCTGAGTAAAATTTCATACTTTAGTCTAACATACTAAGTATAATGTTGAGGTAAGGTATTTTATTTGTTAAAAGAATTTTCCAGGACTTTATCATTAGGTACCAATATCTGTAATAATAATTAATTCAAAACTTAATTTAGTGTGAAATATCAACGATTTTAAAAAAAATGCCAAAAATCCCTTTTTTTCTATATTTGCATCTGGAATTTTTTTTTTTACAAATTACACAGTAACTTATATGTACTACTTAACACCACTGGATAAAAAAGCAATGTACTGAATAAAATCAGTTATGGCTATGTGATACAGTGAGAGGTTTGCTATGGGAAAACTGGTATTTTCCTCCCAGCATGTGCTGCTGGGCTGATTTACAGCCAGGTGAGGTCAAATACGGGACCAGATTTCAAATGCAGGTCTGGGGTTTGGCAGCACCTGTGCAGCGTACTCAAGTTGTGTGTAATAGAGTTTCTGGGTGTAGTAGTGCAATGACACTAACCTGAGACGGCTGACTCTCTGCATAGGCAGGTGATGGTAGAAATTGTTTGTGACGCCAGTGCCAATTAAACGGTGGCACGCCGTTTGCGGATAGCAGGAATAAATTGAGGAACACGTGGTATTAAAACAGAACTCCAACTTTAGTAGTTTTCATGCAGAGACAATATTGGAATCGCAGTTCCTTGGCATACAGTCGATTTTGCAATACGGTTGATGCAGGCAATTACAGATTTAGCAAGGGGATTACAGAGTGTTGAACACAGGACTTGCAGTACAGGAGCTTGCACTCTATTTCTGTCTGATCCTGGAATATAGCAATTCTTCACCAAGGCCCAATAACCTAGTTCTGGCTTTATATCCTTGACTATAGCTTTAGAAAGTACCTCCTCTGTTATTTTTAGTACCTCTTGCTTCTCTGCACTTTGCCTCGGTCTCTCTCAGCTTCCTGAGGCTCTTTAGCTAAGATATTCCTGTTTCTGCATATGGGAATTCAGGAGGGAATCTTCTCCTGGACAGCAGGCTTCAGGCCTGGACTTGTCTCTGACATTGTCTAATCTCCAACTGTAGATTACAGACACTAGACTCCGTCTCTCTTTTCCCTTCCCTGACTGGGCCTTATATAGACTAGGGCTCCCTAGCTCCCTCTAGTGACTAGAAGCTGGAATGACACCCCTAGCAGGCCTGTACATGCAAGTGTCATAGTAACAGGGAAACACATAGCATTGCATTACATGACATTTTATAAAACTGACATATACCAACTTCTCCATAACTAAGGAGGGACGACAGCAGACCAAGTGACACTTTTGTAGTGACGGGCATTACAGTCCCCGTACACTACATACCCCACTGCTTTAAGCTGAGTACGACCTCGTACTCCATCATGGGTCACCCAACTGGAATCTCTACCTGAAATAGAAAATAGAGACATGCAGGCATACATACATGTAATTCATCTGCATTTACATTTACATCAGGTCCAATTGGCAAAGGTGAAGGGTAGTGACAAGGGGCGTCGTTCTCTTCTCTCAGGATAATGAATGGAACGGGGGCGCTGACCTGGCACAGCGTAACATTAAAACCAGGATAGTCCATGACAATGAATAAGTCCATAATAGAACAGCACAATAGATAAAACAGTATAAAAACGGAACTACCCAGAAGTTTCCTGTGGGTGTATCACAGGCAAGGGCTCACGTGGAGGAGTCCATTCTTGCACACAAATGTCAAGTAAGGTATTGCCAGTGGCAACTGTTTGGGAGGAGACACCACCAGAATAATCAAAGTCTCCTAAACGGACTGGCGGGCGTCCCCTGGTCATCCGGGTAGACCTTCTCAAAACAGGGGTCTCCTCTTCCCTTAGCAACGAGGTAGAAGAGAGAGGAGCAACAGGAGGGTCCCCATCAGGGAGATCTTGGTCAGGAACAACTGGAACAACTGGAACAATTAGATCCACTAGAGGGGGAACTGGATCCGAGGCATCTTGAACCAGCTCTTCCGGAGGTGAAGTTACAGTAGGTGCCGGAGCAGGCACCAGCAAGTTCAACCAAGGTGTCAGAAGCCAATGCATGGGATCAGCGTCATACCTCAGGTTGCTAACAGCCTGCATAGGATCCTCGGGCTGTATTGCTGACTCTGACACAGGATATTCAGATCCAGAACACTCGGCACTAGGTTCTGGTGTCAGGCAGAGCTTTAACCGGTTTCGGTGTACAATTTGGGATCCCTTGTCTTCCCGGGTGATCTCATAAGTGTGAGTTCCAACATTTGGGATTGCAGTGACAACATAGGGACTTCGCTCCCATTTACTGTCCAATTTACTGGTACGGCGGTTATTCTTTAACCATACCACAGCCCCTATTGTCAAGGGTTCTGCATGGGCTGCTTGATCATAGTCTCTCTGCTGTCGGTCCCTAGCATAGTCCATACGCTCCTGAACAATGGCTTTGGCTGTATTCAATCGCCTTTGATGTTCAGCAACCCAGTCGGTGTTAGGTAATGGGTTAATGCAATCAGGTACGTGTATGTCCAATGAATGGTCAGCAGGCAATGTCCCTTGGCGCCCAAACATCAAGTAAAAAGGGGTATACCCGGTGGAACAATGTATGGTATGATTGTATGTGAACATGAGCTGTGGCAACAGACTGGGCCAATCTCCTCTGTTCTCAGGAGGCACGGCCCTCAGCATCTCTATCAAGGTCTGATTCATTTTTTCACATAATCCGTTACCTTGAGGATGGTAGGCCGTTGTCCGGATCTTCTTACAGTTGTGTAAGCAGCACAGTTCATGGAACAGATGGGACTCAAAAGCAGGTCCTTGATCGGTGAGGATCTTTTCCGGACATCCATAGGGCAGGAGGAAGTGCTTCCAGAACATTTCTGCTGTAGTCTTGGCTGTCTGGTCTCTCACAGGCACTGCTACAACAAACTTTGTGAAATGGTCAATAATAGTCATGGCATAAGCATACCCTGAGCGACTAGGCTCCAGTTTCACATGGTCGATGGCGACAAGTTCAAGAGGACGGGTACTTACAATGGGTCTCAGTGGTGCCCTCTGATCATGGTGCTCACTTCGTTTTAAGGCACAGGCTACACACTCCCGACACCACTTCTCCATGTCTTCTCTCATGCCCACCCAGTAAAACCGCTGGCGGATAGTAGCCTCAGTCTTTTGGACCCCAAAGTGACCGGATTGATTGTGGTACATCTCCAACACCATACCTGCATCTCGTCGGGGTATGAGAATCTGGTGCACTCTCTCGTTGGACACTGGGTCTAGGCTTCTCCGTAGCAATAGGCCCTTTTGGATGAAGAGTTGATGGCGCTGTCTCCACAGTTTGATGAGCTCAGGATCTGCACTCTTACGCCGAATCCTCTCAGGGGCTCTGCCACTAGTAATGAAGTCCAACAACTCACCCAGCACTCTACTTTCAGACTGTAGTCTCACCCACCTTTCTTTTTTAGGATCAGGCCTACTGGAGGGTGAAGGAACTGCAGCTCTGTTATTGGTAGCTCGAGCCTGATCCTGTTGAGCAAATTTGTTATAGAAAGCCGGCATCTCTACATCTTCCCAAGCATCTCGCACATCATCAGGAGCTGTCTCTGTGGGAAGCCTGGATAAAGCATCAGCATTATCATTAGTACGTCCAGCACGATACTTTACAGAGAAATTATAGTTGGCAAGGCGAGAGGCCCATCTCTGCTCCAAGGCCCCCAATTTAGCTGTATTTAGATGTGCCAGAGGGTTATTGTCAGTGAATGCAATGAACGGGGTGGCGGCTGGATAATCCTTGAATTTTTCTGTCACCGCCCACACTAATGCCAGGAACTCTAGTTTGAAGGAACTATAATTCTGGTCATTTTTCTCAGCTCCTTTCAGGGAGCGGCTTGCATATGCTATCACTCTCTCTTTTCCCTCTTGGATCTGGGCTAACACCGCTCCCAGGCCTCGCTTGCTAGCATCAGTATACAGATGGAAGGGCTTGCTGTAGTCTGGATAACCTAACACAGGAGGCTCGGTCAGTTTCTTTTTTAGCAATTGGAACGCTATCTCCCTTTCCTCATTCCACTCAATGGGCACAGGAGTTCTAGGACTTTTCTTGGGTTGCCCCCTCAAGAGTTCCTGGATAGGATCAGCTATTTGAGCAAAATGGGGGATAAAACGTCTATAGTAGCCGGCAAAACCAAGGAAACTCCTCACCTCTTTGACGGTAGTAGGAACCGGCCAATTACGGACAGCTGCTAATCTATCAGGGTCAGGTTGCACTCCCTCTCCGCTTACTACATGCCCCAGGTATCTTACTGCAGGTTTGAGCAGGTGACACTTGGATGGCTTTACCTTCAAGCCATATTTGATAAGGATTTCAAATACGTCTGCCAAATGTTTCAGATGGTCTTCATATGTTTTTGAGTACACAATGACGTCATCTAGATACAGCAGCACTGTTTCGAAGTTTTTGTGACCCAAACACTGTTCCATTAGTCTCTGGAAAGTTCCTGGGGCATTACATAGCCCGAACGGCATACAATTGAATTCAAACAGGCCCATGGGAGTAGTGAAAGCAGTCTTTTCCCTATCGTCAGGGGCCATGGGTACTTGCCAGTAGCCGCTGGTCAAGTCCAATGTGGAGAAATAGGCAGAAGAGCCCAGAGCAGTTAGTGACTCCTCAATGCGGGGCAGTGGGTATGCATCTTTGTGGGTTATTTGATTAATTTTCCTATAATCCACACAGAAACGGATACTACCGTCCTTCTTCTTTACAAGAACCAGGGGTGCAGCCCACGGACTACGGCTGTCCCGGATCACATTAGAGTCTTTCATCTCTTGGATCATTTCCTTTACAGTCTGATATGAAGAAGGTGGTAAGGGTCTGTATCTCTCCTTGATAGGAGGATGAGAGCCAGTAGGTATGGTGTGTTGTATGGCACTCACCTACCCATAATCAGTAGCATGCTTACTGAACGCCTGGTGGTACTCTTTGACCAGCTGTAGGATCCCTTCTTGTTGATGTTGGGGGGTAGTCTCGTCCCCCACATGGAGCTCTTCCCACCAGGGCACTTGTGGCTGGGTCACCGGCGAACATCCGCTGTCTGCAGCTGGCGGCTTCTCTGTCACTGGAAGACGAATGATGTCTTGGAAGGACACCTGGGACAGCTGGGCAACACGGCAATGCTTAGTAAGCGCAACAGGATGATCACTCAGGTTAATCAGATGGACAGGTACTTTACCTTGGGAGACGGTCACCAGGCACTTGGCAGCTCTCACATAAGGGTAATCCTCCATCTGGATTGGTTCCACCAGGGCTGGATAATCTCGGCCTTGGACTCCCAGGACAGCACGACACCATAAAAGAGTTTGAGAATTAGGAGGCAAAGTCACAGGCTTAATATCACTAATCCTGGCAGTACAAATTTCTCCTTTCCCATTAGCAAACCTCTGCTGGGCACTTAACACGGTAATAGTCTTTTGAATCACCCTTCTGGATGCAGAGGAAGCAGTGGGCAAAGTCTGATGTAATACAGCAAGTATTTCTGAATAACAGTTTTTGAAGACATTGGTGCCTAGAATGACAGGATGTCCTCCTCTGTCACCGGCCTGTACTACGATCACTCCCTGTTGAGGCAGGGTTACTTCTCCCACCTGCAGGGTGGGTTCCCAGTATCCATGAATCTTTACTGGTTTGCCATTGCTGGCGATAATTTCCACCCAGGATTCAGGCGGTTGGGTCAACTGGTTGGTGTCCCAGAACCTTTCAAATGCAGGCAGCTGAATAGTAGTGACCTGAGACGAAGTATCTAATAGGGCTTCAAAGGGGATCCCGTTGATCTCTATATTGATTTTAGGATGGGATCCTACATAACGTGGGATCCAATTTGGATCCTCTGGACCTAGTGTTCTACCTCCCGAGGGGTGGTCCTCAGCCTCAGGGGTTGCCCGTTTAACTGCCAGCACGTGGATTCTGTGTGTCCCAGCTTTTTGCAGTATGTACACACGGGCTTCTTGCGACCTCTATTACGCCTCCCAGGATCCCTGGGGTGAGTCTCTTGATATGGAGGTGGGAACGGCCTAGGAGGTGGCAGGAATTCTTCTTCTGTCATTATGGGTTTTTCCCATTCCTCTATTTTTCTGCACACTCTCTCTAGACTTTTAGTGAGGTGATTTACTTGCTCTGTCAGCATGGCAATAGTATCGGTAGCTGACACTTGAACAGCTTGGCCGGCCTCAGCTCGGTTAGTGATAAGCGGTTTTGGCCTGCAGGCTAGTGACTCAGGTGGGGTGCTCAACTCAGGAGATACTGCGGACCCCAGAATTTTTATAGCCAGTTCTTTAAAGTCCAGAAAGGTACTGTTAGGGTGCTGGGCGGACAGCATCTTTAATTGGGTCCTTATTTGTTCACTAGACACCCCGTTGATAAATTGTTCTCTCAGGGTCTGGTCCTGGTTATCAGCCTCTTTGGGATCTATCTGAATTACAGCCCCTAAAGCCTCCTGAAGTGATAGGGCATAGTCACGGAGGGACTCACCGGACTTCTGTTTCTTGCCAAAGAAATGCATCTTTATCTCTGAGGCAGTCCTAGTTTCAAAAGTGGCCCTGAGGCGGGTGAATATCTGTTCTAGAGTACTCCGCTCAGTAGCAGGCCAGGATAATACCTCCCTGCGGGCAGCTCCCTCCAGCTGCGCTAGCAGGATTTCCATTTGCTGGTCGGCATTTATAGGGTACAATCGGAATAGTGCCAGCAACTTTTCTTTAAAGTCCCTTAGGGTATGGGTCTCTCCCCTGTAGCGAGGGAACCATGGGGCCCCGAAATAGTAAGGCATGGTAAAGGGCATCATGCTGGGGGCTGTAGGATGATTAGGAGCCGCGAACTCTCCCGGGGCCGGCTGCTCAGGCACTCCTGGCTTTGACATGGTAGTCTATTGAGAGGTGGCCACTGGCGACTAAAGGGGCCGGAACACTCCCCTTCCCTCCGGTTACAAGTGCTTACCGGTATCGCCGGGCTTGCGCAGGCCAAGTCTCGCGAGATTCCGGACGTCCTGAGCACCCGACGACGTAGAAGAAGCAGGGCCGCGGCGGTGCGATGATGAAGAGGGGCGGGATTCTCTGTGTCCTTGCAGGGATCCGCCCACGAAGGTCCTCGGTAGCGCGGGAAACTTTACTCCAGGTGGCCGGTGGCCATCTTTAGCAAAACGCTGTCCATTCACTGACAGCAAGCATGATTGTAAAAAGTCCACAAAACCACACTCCAATGTGGCGATTTTCTTCCTCTTGGTAGCGCAACACTGCACAGCGCTTTTTAGAGGTTTTAGGAACACTTTGGGTATATTTTTCAGTCCACAAAGTCCATTTTAAATAAACAGGCAATTTGTCACTTTGGTCACAGGGCAACTGTATAAGGCACAAAGTTCACGCTTCTTGCACTATAAAGCGTGCGTATCCTGTTCGTGACGCCAAAAGAGAGGTGCAGCGTACTCAAGTTGTGTGTAATAGAGTTTCTGGGTGTAGTAGTGCAATGACACTAACCTGAGACGGCTGACTCTCTGCATAGGCAGGTGATGGTAGAAATTGTTCGTGACGCCAGTGCCAATTAAACGGTGGCACGCCGTTTGCGGATAGCAGGAATAAATTGAGGAACACGTGGTATTAAAACAGAACTCCAACTTTAGTAGTTTTCATGCAGAGACAATATTGGAATCGCAGTTCCTTGGCATACAGTCGATTTTGCAATACGGTTGATGCAGGCAATTACAGATTTAGCAAGGGGATTACAGAGTGTTGAACACAGGACTTGCAGTACAGTAGCTTGCACTCTATTTCTGTCTGATCCTGGAATATAGCAATTCTTCACCAAGGCCCAATAACCTAGTTCTGGCTTTATATCCTTGACTATAGCTTTAGAAAGTACCTCCTCTGTTATTTTTAGTACCTCTTGCTTCTCTGCACTTTGCCTCGGTCTCTCTCAGCTTCCTGAGGCTCTTTAGCTAAGATATTCCTGTTTCTGCATATGGGAATTCAGGAGGGAATCTTCTCCTGGACAGCCTGCTTCAGGCCTGGACTTGTCTCTGACATTGTCTAATCTCCAACTGTAGATTACAGACACTAGACTCCGTCTCTCTTTTCCCTTCCCTGACTGGGCCTTATATAGACTAGGGCTCCCTAGCTCCCTCTAGTGACTAGAAGCTGGAATGACACCCCTAGCAGGCCTGTTGTCATGGTCTTACCTGCTTGCTGCTCTCCTTCGTTTGACATGTGCTGGCGGCCATCTTGGGTCCTGGGTTTCTTGTAGCCTTCCACCCTGCGGCTCCTCCTTCCCCTGGGAGGAGCTGGATGCCTAGCTCATATATATAGGAGGTCTGTGGCTTCAGTTCCTTGCTTGGTCCTCTTGTGTTCACATGCTTCTAAGACTGCTGCTGCTTCTGGTTCCTGATCCTGGCTTCGTCTGACTACCCTGCTGGTTCCTGATCCTGGCTTCGTCTGACTACCCTGCTGGTTCCTGATCCTGGCTTCGTCTGACTACCCTGCTGGTTCCTGATCCTGGCTTCGTCTGACTACCCTTCTGGTTCCTGACCTCTGGCTTCGCAAAGACTCTGCTCGGTTTCACCATCCGTTTGGACTTTTGCTTTACAGCTTTATTTTCAATAAAGCCTTCTTATTTTCACTTATCTCTTGTTGTACGTCTGGTTCATGGTTCCGTGACATTAGGACCAAGCCATGAATTCTGACGGTACAGGGCCATCCTCGCTACCCACGCTGGTTGCCAGACTTGATCAGCAGGATCACCTGTTGGGTCGGTTCGCTGTGGCGTTGCAAACCCTGCTTGAACGCACGGCTCATTTCGCTCCCGTTGCCGATGGGTCGGTTGTCGCTCCTGGGCTCGCTCCTACTGCCGCTCCGGTTGTTGCGCCAGAGTCTACCCCGACACCTGTTGTTGCGCCTGCGGTGTTTCGGGGTATGACCGGTTCTGCCCCTCTTCCACAGCGCTTTGGGGGAGAGCCAACTCAGTGCCGAGGTTTCCTTAACCAGGTGGGCATTTATTTCGAGTTGCTGCCACATGCCTTTCCTACTGAGAGATCAAAGGTGGGCTTCTTGATCTCGCTGCTCTCGGACAAGGCCTTGGCCTGGGCCAGCCCTTTATGGGAGAACAACAATCCGGTGGTTGCCGAGTTTTCCGGTTTTGTTGCTTCTCTTCGGAAGGTATTCGATGTGCCGGCTCGTGCTGCCTCTGCTGCGAAGCTCCTTATGTCCATCAGACAGGGTTCACGATCCGTAGCTGAATACGCCATTGAGTTTCGTACCCTGGCAGCAGAGGTGGGCTGGAATAATGAGGCTCTGGTCGCTGCTTTCTCTCATGGTCTCTCGGATGCCTTGAAGGATGAGGTTGCAGTTAAGGACCTACCAGTTGAGCTCGAGTCTCTTATTTCTTTCCTGATTTTGATTGACACCAGACTCAGGGAGAGACCTTCCTTTAAGGAGAACCTGCGGAGGTCTTCTAACAGATTGGTGCCTACGTTTGCTGTCCCACCCGTGCCTCCCTCTCCTCCCACGCCTCCTGGGGATGACTTGTCTGGGGGTGAACCCATGCAGCTGGGGTTTGCTCGCCTGTCCGAGGGGGAGAGGGCACTCCGGAGACGCGAGGGCCGATGCATGTACTGTGGTCTCGGTGGGCATTTTCGGTTGGCATGTCCGAACCGTCCGGGAAACGCTCGTACCCTGAGATCCTGTCGGGGGCAGATCTTGGGTGGAGTCTTCTCGTCCCCGGTTTCCCGTGTTGACAAACCACTGATCACTGTTGTCCTCTCCTGGGTCGGGGGCTCGGTGACGACCCAGGCGTTGGTGGACTCTGGTGCTGGTGGTTTGTTCATTGATAGTGTGTTCGCTGCCGCCAATTCCATTCCTCTGCAGGCTCGAGGTTCCCCACTGGCTCTTGAGGCGATAGACGGCAGACCCCTTCTGCCGCCACACGTGACTCATGAGACCCTTCCAGTGGGGATAGCCATTGGTGCCGTTCACAGAGAGTCGGTCTGCCTCCAGGTTATTTCGTCTCCACACTACTCGGTGGTCTTGGGGTACCCCTGGCTCCAGAAGCATAATCCGACTTTCGATTGGAGATCGGTCGAGATCCTCTCGTGGTCACCGCAGTGTGGGGCTAGTTGCATCCATGGGTCTGTCAAGTTGCTGTGTACTTCCTCGGACTCTCTGTTGCCTCCTGAATACGAGGAGTACCGGGATGTATTCGATAAGGTGCGCGCGGTTGCCCTACCTCCGCACCGCCCATACGATTGTGCCATAGAGTTACAATCTGGTGCCGTTCCTCCTCGTGGCAAAGTCTATCCACTGTCGGTAGCGGAGAATGAGGCCATGGAGGAGTACGTGAGGGAGGCGCTTTCACGCGGACACATTCGCAAATCTTCGTCCCCGGCAGGGGCTGGATTTTTCTTTGTGAAAAAGAAGGGCGGTGAGTTGAGGCCTTGCATCGATTACAGGGGTCTCAATCGCATCACGATCAAGAACGCTTACCCGATACCCTTGATTTCCGAGCTGTTCGATCGCCTTAAAGGGGCCACGGTCTTTACCAAACTCGACCTGAGGGCGGCATATAACCTGGTAAGGATCAAGGCGGGCGATGAGTGGAAGACCGCGTTTAACACCAGGACCGGTCATTACGAATCCTTGGTTATGCCCTTTGGGTTGTGCAATGCGCCCGCAGTCTTTCAGGAATTCATCAACGATGTTTTCCGTGACCTGTTGCAGCAGTGTGTGGTAGTCTATTTGGATGACATCTTGGTATATTCTGAATCCATGGAGGCCCACATTCTGGATGTCAGACGAGTGTTGCAACGGTTACGAGAGAACAAGCTGTTCGGTAAGCTTGAGAAATGCGAATTTCACCGATCCCAGGTAACCTTCTTAGGTTACATCATTTCCGCTGAGGGGTTCTCCATGGATCCTGAGAAGGTTTCGGCTGTCTTACAGTGGCCCCAGCCCAGTGGTCTTCGTTCCCTGCAGCGCTTTTTGGGCTTCGCCAATTATTATCGGAAGTTCATCAGGGACTTTTCCATGCTGGCCAAGCCTCTCACGGATCTGACCAGGAAGGGCAGTAATTCCCAGGTCTGGCCGCTCGAGGCCATCCGAGCTTTTGAGGCCCTAAAGTCCGCCTTTGTGTCGGCTCCGATTCTGTCGCATCCCAACCCTGGGTTGCCCTTTGTCCTCGAGGTGGACGCGTCTGAGACGGGAGTAGGCGCCCTTCTGTCTCAGCGTAGAACACCAGAGGGTCCTCTGCTTCCTTGTGGGTTTTACTCCCGGAAACTGTCTTCCGCGGAGTGCAACTATCAGATTGGTGACAGGGAGTTATTGGCCATCGTGCAGGCCCTTAAAGAATGGAGGCACTTGCTCGAGGGTTCGGTGGTTCCGGTTCTCATCCTGACGGACCACAAGAATCTGACCTACCTTTCTGAGGCCAAGAGATTGACACCACGTCAGGCCAGATGGGCTCTGTTCTTGTCACGTTTTAATTACGTGGTCTCCTACCTACCCGGTTCCAAGAACATCAGGGCGGATGCCTTATCACGGCAGTACTCCGAGCTGTCCAGGGAGGAGTCGATTCCGACTTCGGTCATACCTCCGAATCAGATCCTGGCCGCCATTCGCACCAGCCTGACCTCTCCCCTGGGTGAGCAGATTTTGGCGGCTCAATCTGGTGCTCCCTCTGGGAGACCCAACGGCAGATGTTTTGTGCCTGAGGAGTTGCGCACTCGGTTGTTGCGAACCTACCATAACTCCAAGACCGCGGGGCATCCTGGAAAGAATCAGCTGTCCTGGGCTGTTTCACGTCTGTTCTGGTGGCCTTCCCTACGTTCCGACATCGCCGCATATGTAGCGGCATGCTCCGTTTGTGCCCAGAGTAAGTCCCCTCGGCACCTTCCGTTGGGCCTTCTGCAACCCATAGCCACCGGGGAGCGCCCATGGTCACACCTGGGGATGGATTTCATTGTGGACCTCCCTGCATCCCGAGGCCATACGGTCATTCTCATGATTGTGGATCGGTTTTCCAAAATGTGCCACTGTGTTCCTCTCAAGAAGTTACCCTCTGCACAAGAGTTGGCCACGATTTTTGCCTGGGAGGTCTTCCGGTTGCACGGTTTGCCTAAGGAGATTGTGTCGGATCGGGGGAGTCAGTTTGTGTCCAGGTTCTGGCGCGCCTTTTGCTCCCAGTTGGGGATTCATCTCTCCTTCTCCTCGGCCTACCACCCTCAGTCCAATGGGGCCGCAGAACGATCCAATCAGGCCTTGGAGCAATTCCTTCGTTGCTATGTCTCCGATTACCAAGACAATTGGGTTGACCTCCTGCCTTGGGCTGAGTTTGCCAGGAACACGGCGGTGAACTCTTCCTCTGGGACGTCTCCCTTCATGGCCAATTATGGGTTCCAACCTGCCGTGTTACCGGAGGTATTCTCTCCCCAGGATATTCCGGCTGTGGAGGATCACCTTTCCGTCCTACGTGCTTCTTGGGTACAGATCCAGAAGTCCCTTGAGGTCTCTGCGCAGCGCCAGAGATTCCAGGCTGATCGCAGACGAGCGCCTGCTCCTTCCTACCAGGTCGGAGACCGTGTATGGTTGTCCACCCGCAACCTCAACCTTCGAGTGCCCACTCCCAAGCTGGCGCCTCGCTTTGTTGGTCCCTTCCGAGTGCTTCGCAGGGTAAACCCGGTAGCCTATGCCCTTGCGCTTCCTCCTGGCATGCGGATCTCCAACGTGTTTCATGTCTCCCTGTTGAAGCCACTGGTGTGTAATCGTTTCACTTCCTCGGTTCCTCGGCCTCGTCCGGTCCAAGTGGGCAATCGTGAGGAATATGAGGTGAGCAATATCCTGGACTCACGCCTGGTCCGCGGTCGGTTGCAGTTTTTGGTCCATTGGCGTGGTTATGGTCCAGAGGAGCGTTCCTGGGTTCCCTCCGCAGATGTCCATGCTCCTGCCTTGCTCCGAGCCTTCCACGCACGCTTCCCTCAGAAACCGTTTTGTGCTCCGCGGAGGAGGGGCCCTTGAGGGGGAGGTACTGTCATGGTCTTACCTGCTTGCTGCTCTCCTTCGTTTGACATGTGCTGGCGGCCATCTTGGGTCCTGGGTTTCTTGTAGCCTTCCACCCTGCGGCTCCTCCTTCCCCTGGGAGGAGCTGGATGCCTAGCTCATATATATAGGAGGTCTGTGGCTTCAGTTCCTTGCTTGGTCCTCTTGTGTTCACATGCTTCTAAGACTGCTGCTGCTTCTGGTTCCTGATCCTGGCTTCGTCTGACTACCCTGCTGGTTCCTGATCCTGGCTTCGTCTGACTACCCTGCTGGTTCCTGATCCTGGCTTCGTCTGACTACCCTGCTGGTTCCTGATCCTGGCTTCGTCTGACTACCCTTCTGGTTCCTGACCTCTGGCTTCGCAAAGACTCTGCTCGGTTTCACCATCCGTTTGGACTTTTGCTTTACAGCTTTATTTTCAATAAAGCCTTCTTATTTTCACTTATCTCTTGTTGTACGTCTGGTTCATGGTTCCGTGACACCTGTACATGCAAGTGTCATAGTAACAGGGAAACACATAGCATTGCATTACATGACATTTTATAAAACTGACATATACCAACTTCTCCATAACTAAGGAGGGACGACAGCACACCAAGTGACACTTTTGTAGTGACGGGCATTACAGTCCCCGTACACTACACCTGGCTGTCCTTAAAGCGAACCTTTCACCTGGATTTCACTTAATAAACTATCACCAGTACCTTATAGATTATCCTCATTGTGTTCCCATACAGTCTTGTGCCGCTTTCCTGGGATGTATATTCATGAAAAAAACGACTTATAAAGTACTCCTCTCCAGCTCCTGAAGTCACGGTAGAAGTCAAGGGGGTAGCCCTTCTCTCACTCCAGGCTGTAACTCCCCTGCCCTAACCCCGCCTCTAAGCAGTGTAACTGACACCCGGCTCAGTCGCCGGGAATGCGCTTGTACAGGCGGCGCATGCGCCGTCGGCCTCAGTAGCAGCGCGATCCCGTCTATCACGCGGACTCAAGTGCGATCCTGTAACTGAATCGCGCGCGCGCCTGAGGAACAGAAGACAGGCAGGCATCGGGGACGGACGGCGCATGCGCGATTCAGTTACAGATAGACGGGATCGCGCTGCTACTGAGGCCGACGGCGCATGCGCCGCCTGTACAAGCGCGGTCTCGGCGACTGAGCCGGGTGTCAGTTACACTACTTAGAGGAGGGGTTAGGGCAGGGGAGTTACAGCCCGGAGTGAGGGAAGGGCTACCCCCTTGACTTCTACCGTGACTTCAGGAGCTGGAGAGGAGTACTTTATAAGTCGTTTTTGTCATGAATATACATCCCAGGAAAGCGGCACAAGACTGTATGGGAACACAATGAGGATAATCTATAAGGTACTGGTGATAGTTTATTAAGGGAAATCCAGGTGAAAGGTTCGCTTTAAATAGGCAGCTGGGCTCAGAAACCAGGTCTCTGTGTTGGGATCTGGGAGCCTTGTGTCTGGATGAAGGCTTGCTACCTGTTTGGCATAAAAACAGGTTGGTGCTGCTATCAGCAAGGACTCTTTGAGGCAGAATTGCTGCATGGTGTGAATTACCACCAACACCTTAAGGTGACTTTTTGTTTGTATGACTGTTTGTTTTGTCACTTGCCTAAAGTGTGAATAAAACACTAAACTGTTTGATCCAAAGAACTTGTCGTTGCCTCTATACTGCGTCCGGTAATCCTGTCTACCACAGCGAGTCCCCACAAATTAAAATGCAAAGGCAAAAACAAAAAAAATGAATCTGGTTTATTTCACAAATCAGAAAAATTAAATATCTGGAGTAATGCATCTTATTATTTTAATTCTATCAATGCAATGCAATTCTCTCTTTCACTTACTTATCTGCAGCACTTCAAATTCTCTGGGTGGGCAGCAACTCACCATGTGATAGTCAAGCACTTGCATTTAGCTTCATTTTTTTTATTTGCCCATGCTTTATTATTTGAGACCATTTCAATGTTTTCCAACTAGTCACTGGATAGTTACCTGTGACAATACACATTATATACAGTTGCAAGAAAAAGTATGTGAACCCTTTGGAATGATATGGATTTCTGCACAAATTGGTCATAAAATGTGATCAGATCTTCATCTAAGTCACAACAATAGACAATCACAGTCTGCTTAAACTAATAACACACAAAGAATCAAATGTTACCATGTTTTTATTGAACACACCATGTAAACATTCACAGTGCAGGTGGAAAAAGTATGTGAACCCTTGAATTTAATAACTGGTTGAACCTCCTTTGGCAGCAATAACTTCAACCAAACGTTTCCTGTAGTTGCAGATCAGACGTGCAAAACGGTAGTAATTCTTGACCATTCCTCTTTACAGAACTGTTTCAGTTCAGTTCAGCAATATTCTTGGGATGTCTGGTGTGAATCGCTTTCTTGAGGTCATGCCACAGCATCTTAATCGGGTTGAGGTCAGGACTCTGAGCCACTCCAGAAGGCGGATTTTCTTCTGTTTAAGCCATTCTGTTGTTTATTTACTTCTATGCTTTGGGTCGTTGTCCTGTAGTAACACCCATCTTCAGCTGGTGGACAGATGGCCTTAAGTTCTCCTGCAAAATGTCTTGATAAACTTAGGAATTCATTTTTCCTTCGATGATAGCAATCCGTCCAGGCCCTGACGCAGCAAAGCAGCCCCAAACCATGATGCCCCCACCACCATACTTCACAGTTGGGATGAGGTTTTGATGTTGGTGTGCTGTCCCTCTTTTTCTCCACACATAGTGTTGTGTGTTTCTTCCAAACAACTCAACTTTGGTTTCATCTGTCCACAGAATATTTTGCCAGTACTGCTGTGGAGCATCCAGGTGCTCTTGTGCAAACTGTAAACATGCAGCAATGTTTTTTTGGACAGCAGTGGCTTCCTCTGTGGTATCCTCCCAAGAAATCCATTCTTGTTTAGTGTTTTATGTATCGTAGATTCGCTAACAGGGATGTTAGCATATGCCAGAGACTTTTGTAAGTCTTTAGCTGACACTCTAGGATTCTTCTTCACCTCATTGAGCAGTCTGCGCTGTGCTCTTGCAGTCATCTTTACAGGACAGCCACTCCTAGGGAGAGTAGCAGCAGTGCTGAACTTTCTCCATTTATAGACAATTTGTCTTACCGTGGACTAATGAACAGCAAGGCTTTTGGAGATCCTTTTATAACCCTTTCCAGCTTTATGCAAGTCAACAATTCTTAATCGTAGGTCTTCTGAGAGCTCTTTTGTGTGAGGCATCATTCACATCAGGCAATGCTTCTTCTGAAAAGCAAACCCAGAACTGGTGTGTGTTTTTTATAGGGCAGGGCAGCTGTAACCAACACCTCCAATCTCATCTCATTGATTGGACTCCAGTTGGCTGACACCTCACTCCAATTAGCTCTTGAAGATGTCATTAGTCTAGGGGTTCACATACTTTTTCCACCTGCACTGTGAATGATTACATGGTGCGTTCAATAAAAACATGGTAACATTTAATTCTTTGTGTGTTATTAGTTTAAGCAGACTGTGATTGTCTATTGTTGTGACTTAGATGAAGATCAGATCACATTTTATGACCAATTTGTGCAGAAATCCATATCATTCCAAAGGGTTCACATACTTTTTCTTGCAACTGGTATATGTGGAAGACCTCATGTGACTTCTGGCATGACTTTTGAAGCATGTTACATTATCTCACTATTTCTTCTGACATAAATATGCATACATGGCTGATTAGATTATGCATGTGTACTGAATAATTTGAAAATACATCAATTTCATGTATATGTTGAGTTTTGGCTAATGAACCACCCACGCTCACAGGGGCCTTTTTCTGTGGCACACAGTAATACTGCCTGAGTAATGAGCCCTTAGTGCTCTCTCACAGTAATAATGCCCCCTCTATGCCCCCACGCAGTATGATGCCCTTTAGTGCCTCCCCTCAAGGAAACAGTGGCTCTTAAAATAATTATTCGCAATTCAGGAACACATATAACAGCCAAGACAAGTGGTGTTAATGGGGCTGCATGTCTCCCATAAATGAGATTGAGACCACAGGACCACGGAACTGCTGTCAAGCCGAGCAGCAAGCAGCGATAGCCCAGCATCCTACACAGATACGGGGGAAGAAGGAAGCTGGATTCAGCACCACCCTGGAATAAATTTCAGGATGCAGGTATTGGGCGCCACTACATTGTGCACGTCATGACACATTATAATGTTTTTGTCAGTGGTGTAACTAGAAATGACTGTGCCCCACAACAAATTTTTGAACAAGCCCCTTTCCCCCAGCCACTTTTTTTGCAACTCCTACACCCCTGGCCTTTGTCCATCCTAAGCTCCGAAGACGGCTCTTTGCTCCAGCATTGTATTTCACTGTGTCTACAACCTGAGGATGCATATACAGCTGGAAGTGTTGCTAGTCAGCCCAGGTCCCCTGAGACCAAAGGCCACTACAGCTTCTACCGTGGTAGTTGAACCACTAGCACCATTCACCCAACAGACCTTCAGAATACTGTGGAGCTTTAGTAGGATACTATAGTATATAGTCTTCTCCACTATTAGACTATGCCACTGAAAGCTATACAGTGTACCAGTGGCATATGTCAGAAGCAGTCATTGAAGGTATAGTTAGGGATACCTCCAAAGTACATTGCAAACACTGTTTGACTAGACCCTAATGTATATGAATATTGTACAGAGATACATCAGCTTGGGGCTTTCCAATTTGCAAAATTTTATGAACTTTATGTGATCCACATTTTACCATATTGTTTTACTTCCATTTCAAAGCTGAACTATTATTTTTAAGAACTGACTTCCTGTGAGAATTAGATGTCCATGGAAGAGGTGCTACAATATATATTAAAAAGATTTTTCGGAAGAGAATGAAATTCAACACATTTCAGGATGTTCCCCAAGTAACAATAGTCCAGGTCCCCCTTTCATTTTAGGCTTCATGCACATGACCTTATCCGTTTTGCTGTCCACAAATGATAGATCTGCAAAATATGCATATGGTCCGTGTGCAGTCCGCATTTTGCGGACATATTCTATATTTTTGCTGTATGGACATACGGATGCGGAAAGGACATGGATGATCTGTGTGCTTTCCACATCCATATGTCTGTTCCGCAAAAAGATAGAATGTCCTACACTTGGCCACGAAATGTAGAACACAGACCCTTTGAAGTCAATGAGTCTGCAAAAAATACGGATGCATCATGGATGGTATACGTATTTTGCGGAACTTATTCACACACTCATTTGCAGTGTGTATCGGAAGTATATGTCGAGAGCATTTTCTGGCGTATACACGTGACAGAAAGTCTGTCTAACATGATCTGACATCACCTGGGAGGCTTTGCCGCAAGATTAGATTTCTCAGTTAGGGCTCATGCACACGAACATGGCTTGGTTCCGCATCCAAGCTGCATGCTCCGTTCCATGGGCCCACAAAAATTATAGATCATGTCCTATTCTTGTTCATTTTGCAGACAAGAATAGGCATTTCTATAATAGGCCGCCCGTTCCGTAATTGCGGAAGGCACAAGGGCAGCAGCCGTGTTTTGCGGATCTGCAATTTGCGGACCCACAAAACACGGCACGTTCGTGTGCATGAGCCCTAAGTTTGTGCAAAATACAACAGTATTTGAATTAAAATAGTAACCTTATTTTTTATGGTTTGCATAAAAATAAGGCCTCATTCACACGACCGTATTTTCCATCCATCTGCTATACACATTTTTTGTGGCTTGTACAAGGACCCATTCATTTCTATGGGTCCACACAAAAAACACACAAAAAAACACAGCACATGGATGACACTTATTCATCCATTTGTCCGTTCTGCAAATTATAGAATATGTCCTATTTTTCTCCATTTTGTGGACAAGAATTGTCATTTCTGGTGATTGGAGTGAGAAAAATGTGGATTGCACACGGAAGATATCCGCATATTGCAGATCAGTGATTTGCAGACCGCAATGCGGTCGCGTGCATGAGGCTTATAAAATGCATTACTCGGGATTAAAAGACTGAATTTTCACAAGAAAGATATGTTTTTTTGGGGGGCGGCTACCTTACGTGGTGGTATGTTTACTTTGAAACAAATTTCTGAAGTGACTAGCTTAACCCCGCTGTCAAAGCTGAGGACCAGAATACTGTAAAAAATGTGATATGAGATGTCTTTATAGTTGTGGAGGGGGGGGCCCAGACTTTCAACATAGCCCAGGGCCCATAGTACCCTTAATCCACAACTGCCTGTAGGGCTTCCATAGTTATCACAAGAAATCCTATTCAATTTCATAACTGGGTAAATATTCCCCCAAAAATATGTCCTTAACAGCTGGACACGTTATGCTGCTCATAGCCCCCAATTTCCCCATTTTTGCAGGGACAGGCTATTTTTACAGGGTGTAGCCTACCATCATTTCTATTAAACTATCCCACTTTTGAGTCATATGCACTGTATATACCACACCTATATTGGGACACTCAGGACAAACCACGATGGAAATGTGTGATCTACTTAGATGAACTCTCACACCCTGAGCATTAGAATAGTATTCTCATATCAAAGCCTCAGTAAAGTTGGCTATACACTGTCCAATTGTTGGGCTAATTATAGGCAACAGTATGAACACTCATGAACGTGTAAAGGTGCCGTCAATCACCCAATATCCCCGCACAACACTCATTCATCAGGTGAAACAATTATTTATGAGGACACCTCAATTATCGGTCCTGGGCAGCAGGTCGTGCGGTGTAAACAGCGACCTGCTGCCCAGGAACAATTAATCTGTATGGGGATGAGTGATAGCAGTAGCCATCCCTTGTCCTCATATAGTGGAGGTGATCGCTGCATGTAAATGCTGCTCTTCACCTCCACTGACGAGCAGACATTTGCTGAGAAGAAACATTTCCTACCCAACAATTGCTTGTTTCATTGGTCAAGTAGCTGTGTGTTTAGCTGATCTATGCTTGACGGGGGTATTGGCTACTTGCCGGTCGACCCCTTTTCTCATCCTCTCATGCCCCTAAAGACATCCCCCCAACTACCTGCACCTCTTTTCTAATACATTCCCCCCAAACATCCCCATACCCCCCTTTACCTTTAATAAATATTCGGACACCAGGCTGGAATAAATCGGCCACAGCAGCCGTTTTTATTAACAAACAACATAAAATATAAATAACCATATAAAATAACCATGACAATAATCAATTCCTATCAAGGGGAGGTCCTTGAAGCTCCAAATAACTGGACTACTCCACCAGAGTGCCATCTTGCCTCCAGCCATTGCCCACCAGCTCGGAAGCACCGCTGAATGGCCCCTCCTTCAATTTTGCCACCACTGGGAGTCCAGCCCCAACCACGGAGCCCTCCCATCATCCTCACCAGTGAATAAACCAACTTCAAGGACCTCCCCCCGCCACTAACGCACAGACTTGACGCCTTAAGTCTGCGCGGCCCTCCATACACCTAATGCCGTTTCAATACCGTCCTGCAAGGCCAAACTCCACATGTCTAACCCGACCGCATTTAACTGTACTCCATCCGACCTCCAAAAGCCCCCAACTCCCTTCTCCAGCTCTTTATGCCTCACCGCTACTGCCCCATTCCTGGCCATAAAACGCCCCATTGCCCTGTTCAGTTTTACTCTAGCCCTATTCACCCCCTCCACTGATCTAGCCTCTCTCCAGACCATCCTCGGAACAATGTCCGACCATACCATAACTAACTGTGGAAACAAAGCCCATAGCCATAGCAAATCGAACTTCATGTCGTGCAGCAGCTCCCGCAATGGACGTGCCGCCAAATCATTGCCGCCAACATGCAGCACAAGAACATCCAGAGCCCTGTCCAACCTAACAAAACGATGGAACTCGGGGAAGACCCCACTCCAGACCATGCCTCTACGCCCCAGCCACCTTACCACCACCTCAGACCGTGGGAATCCCCACTGCTTAGCGTCTGGCCGAACCGCTGCCCGGACAGCCCCCCAAAAGACATAAGAATGCCCCAAGATCAACACCAGAGCCGGTACCGCACCTGCAACGAGAAAAACAAAAAATACCAAAATACAACTGCTATTAACAACAATCCCACTGGTGATACCCTTGTATTCCCGGGCCCTTTAAATTACAAGCGATTCAAACGAACATAAGACCTGAACCGAACCGACTCCCATTGCCCAATCCGTTTAATAATCTCATTGCCCAGCCCTCAACGAGCTGCCTCCGTTGCTGCCCCGATCCTAAACGAATGGCTAGAGTACCCCGCCCGTCCTAGCCCTAAGCGCTCTAAACATTTCAAAAAAACTGCCGCAAACTGAAAACAGGACAAAAAGGACCCATCGGCATGCACTAATAACGGTCCAATCCCCTTTTCCGTATCCACCCTAAACTCGCGCAAACATTGCACCGGACACATTCCGCAACCTGGAACACCGAACAGTACTACCCTCCTCCCCCTTCCTATCACACCCGTCTTAGACCGCTGAATAACGAATTCCACCCTGTCAATAAACAAATTAACATCCCCCTAAACAGCCCCCCCACCTGACTAACTGTCGGACAAACCAACTCCCCTAAACGTAAAGCCCCAAAAAAGGCCAGAGAAAACGCCAATCTAAACAACCTTTCTTCCCAAAATGAACTACAAACCCCCTTTAACTGTCCACCTAACCCCAACAGCAGTTCAAACGACACTGGCCTCCTGCTGTACACCCTGGCCCCCAACCCTTTATAGCCCTCGCTACTAAAAAGGACTTAGTAAAGTCTGTAATTTTTCTCAATTTAAAACCAAACGCAAACCCAGCTATGCAGCCATTAATTTTTGCCACTGACCACCCGTCTTCCCTACAATGCCCAACACACAGCAACAGTGGAACTTCAAGATCCCCGTTTCCAACACCCAGCCTACTACACCATTCTTCCCAGTACTCCCATGCCTTAACATATGTCACCCACGTACTGGGCGCCAATGATGCCTGAACAAGCCCAGCTACGGTCCCTCCAAAAGTTCCCACAGACAGCTCGGGCATTCCCTCTCGAACTCTTCCGCCTCCGGGGCCAGCTGCCGGAAACAATCCCACTGTGAACGAGAGAGAGCGTCAGCGACAGTGTTGTCTACCCCCGGCACATGCACAGCCATCACCCAAGCGTTGATCGACAAACACTCCAAAACCAGCCTCTGCAGCAGCCGTACCACTAAATGCGACGAGGCCGACAACCCATTTGTCGCCTGAACCACCCCCAAGTTATCACAGTGGAATCGAACCTTCTTATCCCTGAAACAGTCCCCCACAACAAAACAGCCACCACAATGGGAAACAGCTCCAACAGCGCTAAATTGTTTAGCCAGCCCCTCTCCGCCCAACTCCCCGGCCATTTTCCAACACAACATCGCCCCCCCAATAAAAAACAAAACCGCCACCCCCGCCGCGTCTAAAAACAGCTCACAGTCGAACGAGTTCACCACATCACCAATAAATAGCGAGCGACCGTTGTACTACTCCAAAAAGGAACTCCAAACATGCAAGTCCGCTCTCGATTCACTACCCAAGCAAATGTAGTGATGTGGTGAAACAACGCCCGCCGTCGCCCCCGCTAATCTTCTACAAAAAACTCTCCCCATGGGCATAATACGGCACACAAAATTGAGTTTTCCTAGAAGTGACTGAAGCTCGCGCAATTTCAACTTCCTTAAACACGCCGCCCTCCCCACCCCCCTTTTTAGATCCTCTAACTTGTCTTCCAGTAATCTACCCATCCCAAAACACCCCAACAAATGCAAACACTGGCAGTAACCTAAAAGCCGCCTCGATGTCCGTCTTCGCTAGCAGAGTCCCCCTCCCAAACTTCTTAACCCACGCCACTGCCGCATTAAATGAGGTATAGACCACGGAACACAAGGTCGGATCGATACCATCATTGACCGATGTACCCTTTGGAAAAGACAGGTGGTGAATAAGCCAAAACTTATTCGCCTCCTTCTTCGGAACCACCCCCAGCGGAGACACTCGCAAATTTGAAAAATGGCGGATCCACAAACGGGCCCACCATTCTGCCTAACACAACTTCCTTACTAAGCTTCTCTGCCACCACATCCTGATGCTCTCTAGCCGACCTCAAGTTCTTCTACAACAGCACCGCCTCCCTGGGAACAAATGGAATCCAAAAGCCACACCAAAAAAAACCCTGCAACAACGCTACCCTTTCTTTATCCAGATACCTATCTAGGAACGGCTCCATCCTTTCCAAACGTACCGGTGTCTCCCCCTTTGCTATTGCTATTCCCCCCCCCCCTCCTTGTCTGTTACCCTTAAAGCACCGCACCGCTGCATGAGATCCCCCACATGTGGAGAAATCATGCTTAAATTTGCACTTAGCTCCAAATTTACAGCTCCCATCATTGGAAGAGAAGCACAGGCCCTATGCGGACGCAACGGCGACACTGGATTGCCCCGCCACTTCCGGGTTCCCCCTGAAAGGACTGCCCTGATCTAATGGGCGCCATCACCTTCAGCCACAAAGCTATATCTTTGTGGTCCCACCTCATCTCCGGGCGTACCGCTTTTCTCTGCCTAAACTGCTCGTCGTATCGCAGCCATGCTATCCCCCCATATACCCTATATACCTCCCCGATCGCGTCCAGATAGCAAAACAATGCCGAACAGCATTCCGGCACCTTCTCCCTTATAACACTCGCCAATATCGCGAACGCCTGCAGCCAGTTCTGAAAGGTCCGCAGTATAAAGCGATATCTACGCTTCTCCTCCTCCTCTTTCTTGCCCTCATCCTTCCGTAACCTATCCAGGTTAAACTTCTCAAGCGGGAGCAAAGAAAAAATCTCCACATACTCCCCCCTCCAAATACGCTCCCTAACCTCATGCTTCAAATGAGCCCCCAACGGACCCTCAAAGCAGACATATACCTCCCCTCTTGCTTTATCGTCCAACTGAACCGTTTCCTCGTCCGCCACCCCACCCGCCTGCGTTTGCACCGACGCCACATAACTCCCGGACACTACACTACCACCCTGCCCATTACTAGACCCCCCGTCACCCCCCATCACCCCCCATGTTGGTAACGGGGACAGCCCCCCCATACCCCAATTCGCTAATAAGCCCGCCAATCCCCCCAACAACTGTCCTAATCCCCTACCCAAATCCGCCACCTCCCCCGCTACCCGCGCTAAGGATCCCCAAGAAATCTCACCTGGCTGCCTGGGTGCTGTGACCCCATCAGCCGAAGATCCTGAGTCCAGATGTCCGGTCCTCTGCGCTGCTCCTCTGGCTTCAAACCCGACTTCATTCAGGCGCTGTCCCCTGGCTGCGCTCCTGCCAGGGACGTTAATGGACAGGACAGAGGGGGTGGAGCTTCTCCCTGGCTGCAGGCTGAAGGATGGTGATGCGGGCCTGCTGCACATCTCCCCTGGCACCACAGCAGCCCCGTGACTCTCGGCGACTTGATCACGCTGGGGGGGAACCTTCCTCCCCAGGACAAGGTAAGGTGCCCGCCGATCCTGGTCCCGCATCCCTGCCGCATTCGAATTAAGTAGGTGACTGGGCCCGGCCACCTCGTGGGCTCCGCCTGCAGGCCTGATTCCTCCCACGCGGGGGAGTACGGGAGGAGGCTTTCCCCACCGGCCCCCGGCGTGGAGGGTCCTTGGAAGGGCTCCAAAGTCGGCGCTGAGCCCCTGGGGGGGGGGGGAGGACTGTGGGCTAAAACACGCCGGCGGCCTGGGACACCGAGGGCTGAGGCGGTGTAGAGGCCTCAGCCACCCCCCTGACGATCTGCTGCAGCTGCTCCTGGACCCAGCCGGGACCCCGAACCTCCACAGCCTCCCGCAGTCGTCTGATGATGTCCTCCAGCTGCTCCATCAGTAAGTCTTAGCGTGGGCTCCTGATAGGGTGACCACATTTCCAAACTGCCATTCAGGGACACCCGCCCCGGCCCCCCCGCACCCATGTCCACTCCCCAAAAAATATGATTTTTGATACTTTTTTTAAAAAATTAAGTCACTTAGTGATCAGTTGATGCTACTGTGCCCCATCAGATGCTGCCAGTGTGCCAATCAGTTGATGCTACTGTGCCCCATCAGATGCTGCCAGTGTGCCAATCAGTTGATGCTACTGTGCCCCATCAGATGCTGCCAGTGTGCCGATCAATTGATGCTACTGTGCCCCATCAGATGCTGCCAGTGTGCCGATCAATTGATGCTACTGTGCCCCATCAGATGCTGCCAGTGTGCCCATGAATTGTCGCAAACTGTGCCTCATCAGATGCTGCCAGTGTGCCTATCAATTGCCGCTACTGTGCCCATCAGATCAGATGCTGCTAGTGTGTCAATTAATTGTCACTACTGTGCCCCATCAAATGCTGCCAGTGTGCTAATGAATTGTCGCTACTGTGCCCCCATCAGATGCTGCCAGTGTGCCCATGAATTGTCGCTACTGTGCCCCATCAAATGCCAGTGTGCCCATAAATTGTTGCTAGGCACAGTAGCAACAATTCATGGGCACACTGGCATTTGATGGGGCACAGTAGTGACAATTTACGTGCACACTGGCATTTGATGGGGCACAGTAGCGACAATTCATGGGAACACTGGCAGCATCTGATGGGGGCACAGTAGCGACAATTCATTAGCACACTGGCAGCATCTGATGGGGGGCACAGTAGCGACAATTCATGGGCACACTGGCATTTGATGGGGCACAGTCCATCAAATGCCAGTGTGCCCATGAATTGTCGCTACTGTGCCCCCATCAGATGCTGCCAGTGTGCCCAACTGCCCATGAATTGTCGCTATTGTGCCCCATCAAATGCCAGTGTGCCCATAAATTGTCGCTACTGTGCGCCATCAAATGCCAGTGTGCCCATAGATTGTCGCTACTGTGCCCCATCAGATGCTGCCACCCAGTGTCAATTGCCCCTATTTGCTCACCTTTTGGAGTCATATAATGGAGATGGAGTGACTGTCTCCTCGTCTGGTCACTGGTGGTGGTGGAGCAGGGCAGGGCAGTCTTGCGCCGGTGTTCTTCCAGTCAGGACTCGAGGAGGCACTGGCGTCTGGCAGCCGGTGGGACACGTGGTCACCCTATCTCACCAGCTTGGTAGCTCTGTAGGGGCCCGGGCCTATGATGCGGTGCTCCATGTCCCCGGCCCGGTCGCCTCTCCCCGGTGTTGCTGTGTCTCCAGGAGACGGGCACAGTTTGAATCTTGTACCTGAGCGACGGCGGCCGCCTATTGGCTTTGGAGACACCACGTGACGTCTCTGGGGAGTGAAGGAGGAGGCGGCGGGGGCGGCGCAGGGTTTTCTTCTTCTCACTTGCTGGGGCAGCTGCGTGCAGTGTGCAGGGTGTGGAGTCGGAGCCGCAGAGAGAGCGGGACATGGTGACGTCACTGGTTGCTACACGCCAAGCAGGGCAGCCGTAGCAACCAGTGATTTAGGATGAATTAATTACAACAGCACTGCGGCAGCAGCGGCAGTGAATGTTGCAGACTGGCAGGCAGTTGATTCCGGGACTCTCTATTGTCCCGGTTTGAAGGCTCCCGGGACACGGGACAAAAACGTAAATTACGGGACGATCCCAGGCAAACCGGGACACGTGGTCACCCTAGCTCCTGAACACTCTTGCTTCCACATAAAATGGCACCCTTCTTCTCCCTGTCTCCTTCTTTTAACACCCTAACCCCCACCCCTAAGCTCAAATTAACCTATCCCTATCCCCCTAATCTCTCTGGACCGCCCCCTTTTTCTAACTAACCTATCACCACCTCCAGGGGTCTCCCTGACCCAACCCCCCGTCATGCCGGCCTCCCCTAAGCTTTGCTCCCAGTCCGGCCATAACTATATTCTAGTAATCTGTCTGGCAGCTGTTGAGCTAAGGGATTATGGTAATTTGGTGTCATAGTTTGTTATATAATTGAAGGAAATCCCGTGCACCCTGCCAGCGGGTGCAGATAAGTCCTTAAAGCTCCTGGGCTAAGCTAGATGGATGTGAGTAAATATCCAGAACCCAGTCTGTGTGGACAGTGAAATGCACTGAACTGTTAAAGCTATCAACAACTGATACACTATTAGTCATTACTACCGCTTTACTAAGATCTTCAGTGGTAGCATATAGGACAAGACGGTAAAGGCTCCAAGTTGGAAGGGGTTAAATCATACTAGGCAGATGTTAGCTGGTTGTCAGAAACCATTTGTATTGGCTCTGGATTTACATCGCATTAATCTGTTAATAAAGAGTAATGCAATCCTCTGTTTTAGCAGATGTACTTTATGTTGAAAATAGACTTCAAGATGAAAGCACAGGGTTAGGCCTCAGGCACACGACCGTATGTATTTTGAGGTCCGCAAAAAACGGATCCGCAAAAAATATGGATGATGTCCGTGTGCAGTGGAACGGAACAGCTGGCCCCTAATAGAACAGTCCTATCGTTGTCCGTAATGCAGACAATAAATAAGACATGTTCTATTTTTTTGCGGAATGAAAATACGGACATACGGAAATGGAATGCACACGGAGTAACTTCAGTTTTTTTTTGCGGACCCATTGAAATGAATGGTTCCGTATACGGTCCGCAAAAAAAACAATGGACACAGAAAGAAAATACGTTCCTGTGCATGAGCCCTTAACTAAAAGGTACCAGTGAGGTTAAGAATACAGACATCGCCGCGTGTGAAAACACCCGTACTATTAAAATATAAAAATATTTATACTATACAGCAAGCTGCAAAAAGGAAAAAAAAATTCAAAATGGGCAATTGGCAGTTTTTTGGTCACTTTGCCCCCCACAAAATTTTTTATAAAAAGTCCTACACACCCGAAAATTATATCAATAAAGGCTACAGATCATGCCGCCATAAATGAGCCCTCATACAACTCTGTACGCATAAAAATAAAAAAGTTATGGTTTTATTAAATTTTTCCATATTAAAATGCAAGAAAAACTATACAAATGTGTCACCATTGTAATTGTACTACTGCCCTCTAGAATGAATGTAACAGGTCAGTTTTACCATAGGAAATGCTGTAAAAAAACTAAACCCATAAAACTGTGGCGGTATTGCATTTCTTTTATAATTCCACCCCATTTGGAATTTTTTTCTGCTTCCCATTACATTGTATGCCACCGTAAATAGTGCGTTTAGAAGGTACAACTTGTCCCGCAAAAAACAAGCCTTCATATGGCTATGTAAATCGAAAAATAAAAAAGTTATGACTTTGGGAAGGATGGAAGTAAAAACTGAAATGAAAAAATGGAGCGGGTGCAGTGGAGGTCATTTTTAAGGGGGGCACTGTGGAGGCCACTGTTAAGGGAGCAGGGACCTGTGGAGGTTACTATCAAGGGGGTGTATGTGCTGGGGAGCTCACTGTTAAAGGCCTGGGGTGCTGTGGAGCCCTGTATTAAGGGGGCATGATGCTGTGGAGGTCACAGTTAAGGGGGTGGGGTGCTGTGGAGGTCACTGTTAAGGGGGCAGGATGCTATGGAGGTCACTATCAAGAGGGTGGGGTGCTGTGGAGGTCACAGTTAAAGGGCTGGGGTGCTGTGGAGGTCATTGTTAAGGGGTGGGGTGCTGTGGAGGTCACTGTTAATGGGGCATGGTGTTGTGGAGCTCACAGTTAAGGGTCTCGGGTTATGTGGAGGTCACTGTTAAGGGGGTGGGGCACTGTGGAGGTAATTGTTAATGGGGCGGGTGCTGTGGATGTCACTGTTAAGGCAAAGAGAGCACTAATTAGAGAAGCAGCCAAGAGGCCCATGGTCACTCTGGGGGAGCTGTAGAGATCCGCAGCTCAGGTGGGAGAATCTATCCACAGGACAACTATTAGTAATGTACTCAACAAATCTGCCCTTTTCTGAAAGCAAGCAATAATAAGTCCCATTTGCAGTTTGCCCAAAGACATGTAGGGGACAAAGTAAACATGAAGTAGGTGCTCTGGTCAGATGAGACCAAAATTAAACTTTTTGGCCTAAATGGAAAACGCTATGTGTGGTAGAAAACTAACACTGTACTTCAACCTGAACAGACCATACCAACCGTAAAACATGGTGGTGGCAGCATCATGCTGTAGGGATGCTTTAATCAGCAGGGACAGGGAAGCTGGTCAGAGTTCATAGCCAGATGGATGGAGCTAAATACTAGGGCAATCCTGGAGGAAAACCTGCTAGAGGCTGCCAAAGACTTGAGACTGGGGTGGAGGCTCACCTTCCAGCAGGACAACAAACCTAAACATATGCCCAGAGCTACAATGGAATGGTTTAGATCAAAGCATATTCATGTGTTAGAATGGTCCAAAGTCCAGACCTAAATCCCATTGAGAATCTGTGACAAGACTTGAAACTTGCTGTTCACAGATGCTCTCCATCTAATCTGAATGAGCTTGAACTATTTGGCAAAGAAGAATAGGCAAAAATTTCAGCCTCTAGATGTGCATAGCTAGTAGAGACATACCCCAAAAGACTTGCACCTGTAATTGCAGTGAAAGTATTGCCACGGGGGGCTGAATACAAATGCACACCACACTTTCCATATTTTTATTTATAAAAAATTTTTAATGTATCATTTTCTTTTCACTTCACACATACTTGCTACTTTGTGTTGGTCTATCAAATAAATTCCCAATGAAATACATTTAAGCTTGTGGGTGTAACGTCACAAAATGTGGAAAACTTCAAGGGGTATGAATGCTTTTTCAAGGTACTATATAAGACCTTAGCAATACTCTGGCATACCACTATTTGAACTGACTAAATGTGAGTATGTTAAAATATTTTATTTGAGGCCCCACTTCAAATTTTGCCCAGGGCCACATATTGTCTAAAACAGGGGCGTTGCTAGGGTCTCAAACGATCTGGGGCCCAAGCCCCAATGAATATGGCCCAGTTCTCTAAGTCTTGACTTTGACTAGAGTATGACACACAGACATCTTAGCTTCCTCACTTTTCTATCATCATCTCCAAACCTGGAGTCCCAACTGTGTTATCCTGCTGCTCCCTGTGTCCCCCAATAACCCCAAATACTATCCTGAAGAAAAAATAGTGCCCCTATAGAAATAGTGCTCCTCATAGTCCCACCAATAGTAATTGCCTTCTAGAATGCCCACATTAGTAATACTGTCCTCTACAGTGCCCCCAACCATGATAACACTCCCCAAGAGTGCCCCCATTAGTAATACTTCCCCCTACAGTGCCCCCAACCGTGATAACGCTCCCCAAGAGTGCCTCCATTAGTAGAAGAGCCCTCCAGTATTAATAATACCCTCACAGAGCCCCCAGTAGAAATAAGTCCCCCTATTGTTCCCCCAGTGGTAATAAAGCTCTCTACAGACCCCTCAGTAGTAATAAGGCCCACCATAGTGCTCTTAGATAAAATAAGGCGGATCTATAAGTCCCTCCTATAGAGTCCCCAAGAGTAATAAGACTGCCTATGTCCCCTGGATTTATAATACCCCTACAGTGCCCCCAGTATTTATACTGCCCGCTACTGTTAGAATTCTCACCCTGAAGTGCCCCCAGTATTTATAATTCCCCCTGCAGTTATAGTCCTCCTTCCACCACACAGTCCCTTGTAAAAATAACATCACACCATCTCTCCTCCCCCCTCCAAATTACAGTCCTATGTAAACGTCACTTCCCTCCATTCAGCCCCTCCAATATATAGTCCCATGTAAATAACACTATTTCCCTCCCTCTGCCATAGAGTCCCATGTAAATAACATCACACCATCTCCCCAGCCCCCTCCAATATACAGTCCCATGTAGATAACATCCCTCTCTATCTACAGCCCCCCCCTCCCCAGCCGCCTTCAACATATAGTCCTATGTAAATAATGTCACCTCCTCCCCAGCCTCCTCCAACATGCAATCCCATGTAAACATCACCCCCTTAACATTCAGTCCCATGTAAATAACATCACTCCCTCCCCTAGCCACCTTCAACATACAGTCCCATGTAAATAACATCAATCCCTCCCACAGCGCCATCAACATACAGTCCCATGTAAATAGCATCATCCTGCCCCAGCCCCCTCCAACATTCAGTCCCATGTAAATAACATCACTCCATCCCACAGCCGCCATCAACATACAGTCCCATGTAAATAACATCACTCCCTCCCACACCCCCCTCCAACATATAGTCCCATGTAAATAACATCACTCCCAGAGCTGCCATCAACATACAGTCCCATGTAAATAACATGACCCCTCACCAGTAGGGTGGCCAAATGTCCGGTTTTAGGCCGGACAGTCCGGTTTTTAGAATCCTGGTCCTCTGTCCGGTACAAGGCCAGGACGGACGGCCAGAAGACCTCCTTTTTTGTTGTTAGACGGCGGGTCCGCTCACTTGGTCACTTTAAGGAGGCAGGGCCCGGCCACGGCAGCAGCATGTTTGGATCTGCGTGCTTGCGTGACGTCAACGTCATATCAGCGCGCGGGCTGCAGCTGCACCGGCCACAACTCCCAGCATTGCTCTGCCTCTCCCTTCACTTACCTCTCGTCATGTAGCAGACATCACCACAGCTTCTTCCCCCAGGACTTCTGGGCTTCACTGCTGTCCTCTCCTGCACTGGTCACATGATGGTGACATCATGGCAGGTCTTTCTCAACCACTGCCTTCTGCACTGATCACATGACCTGTGATGTCACCACAGGTCCTTCAGCTCTTCCAGTGCATTTGATTCAATTGTATTGCCGTCCTGAGGATAGCAATACAGTTGTATCTAGCTGGCAGGCAGTACATTCGGGGCCTGGGACAAAACATCAGGGGCCCAAGCCCCGATTGTTTTAAACCTAGCAAAGCCCCTGGTCTAAAACCAGCCTTGCCTCCAGCTGTTAAGACTAGGAGAAGTCTCATCCAGTCAAATGTTTCTCATACAGAGGAAAAAGCAGTAGTACATGGTAGTTAAGCTCCAAAAGGTTGGCTCTCCAGGCTCATGGAGAGTGCACACAAGTGAGGGCCCCCTTCCATGATGTTTATATATCTTAATAGGGGATATGGATAGGGGTTGTCTTTCTGAGACAATTCCTTTAAAGGATTCCTTTAAGGGTTTTTCAGGATCGCAAAGTAACAACAAATAAACATTTACCTTGTATAAATGTTAGAATCTGTTCAAATTAGCATCATGACTTCCATCATTAACAAAGCCATGACAGCTTTGACTTTCCCATTTTAATGGATGCCATTTATGTTAATGACTTTTTGTATCCTGGCAAAAGACCTTTGAAGTGGTTATACAGTGTTATAATATTGATGACCTATCCTCAAGGTAGGTCATCAATATCAGATCTGCAGGGTCCGGCCCAATATCAGATCTGCGAGGGTCTGACTCCTGACACGCCCGATAATCGGCGGTTTGAAAGGGTTGCAGCACTGTTTACCTGGAAGCAGAGCTTGCACGAGTGCCACAACCCAGTCAAACAGCCAATTGTCGGAATGCCGAGAGTCGGACCCTGCAGATCTGATTGATGAACTATATTGAGAGTAATAATAGCAATAAAGGACTGGCACTAACAAATGGTAATCTTGCATAAATTGTTTATTGCCACATGATTGTGACGTGTTTTCGCTCAAGCTTGAGCCTTCTTCAGACAGTTGAACTGTCTGAAGAAGGCTAAAGCTTCAGCCGAAATGCGTCACAATCATGTGGCAATAAATAATTTATGCAAGATTACCATTAGTGAGTGCCAGTCCTTTACTGCTATTAATTTAACGGGGCGCCTTCCCTAGGACACATGCACCACGCCGCTACCGCCGGAGTGCCGACTGAAATACATAGAAACTATATTAAGAATAAGTCATCAATATTACGCCACTGCACAACCCCTTTAAGGTCTAGATTTACACACAGTGTTGTATAGCATTTTTTGCAGTATCTTTGTAGGCATTTTTAATAGATTTTTTTTTTGCTAAAATTGTGGCTAGATATTACTTTAAAGTTGCAAATAGCTGAAAATTCTACACACCAGTGTTTTTCTTGTTGGAGCTTGCAATTTATTTATTTTTTTCAAAGTGCTGCATGCTCTGGGTATGGTGCTTTCCTGGCATTTTTATCATAAGCTTCTCTATAGAACTTGAAAAATGCATGTTACGAATTTAAGATCAATCAAAAAGATTAGTGGTTTTTATAGCAATTAAAACGTGAATGCTCAAAATAGCTTCAACCTCCATATTTCATTATTGTTGAAGATGACCAACAAAGAACATATGAAAAACCTCCAAGAGTAATAAAAAGGAATAATGGCCTGCCGAAGTCCTGTGATTTCTTTTAGTGCAGTCCTCAGCTTTGTATAGGAACAGGGGTTTATAAATAACCTATTCCCAAAGCACATCCAGTACAGGGCTATTGTGAAGAAACAGTTTCTCCAGCCACAGGAAGAAAACTCCTGGAAGTATGACGCTAATTAAAGACCACAGAAAACAGAACAGCCAAATGCGCACCTTAAGCCAAAACCAGAGTACATTTAGCACCTTTCTGTGTTCCTGAGGTCAGCTTCAGATTATCCTATGACCAGGTTAACAAGACAGATGTACAGTGCAAGTATAGATTTAAAGTATAACTGTAGTTTGGGCTTATTTTTTTATATGGTATAGAGAAAGGGATATTAATCATTTTTGCCGCAAGTGTGAAAGTAGCCTTATCCGACAGTATAAAAAGCCCCCCAATATGCCAGGCCCCCCACACTGAATATACATACCCCACTCCTGGTTCCTGCACCGCCGCTGCTGCTTCTCCCTGTACGTGGATGAAAACATCTGGTCTCGGGGGAGGCAATAGCAGGCGGGGACGCAGATATGCCTCGTCTCCGCCTGCCATTGGCTGCTCGTCCCCGTCACCGGATGTTTTCATCCTCACACAGGGAGAAGCAGCAGCGGTGGTGCAGGAACCAGGAGCGGCGCAGGGAGCGGAGTAAGTATATTAAGTGTGAGCGGCCAGGCATCTGGTTGTCAATCACAGGTGAGGGCTGTATTATTTGCCTCACCTGTGGTTGCCGCTGGCAACATTATTTATGTGGCAGCATAGCAGCCTGAGCTGTATCGTAGCAGCTAGCTATGTTGTGCATGCGGTTGCACCTGGCAACCTCTCTTTATAGTTCAGTTCACCTGCCATATCCATAGGACTGTTTGTGTTCCCCTTTTCCCTGCAGCTTGGCCAGTGAGACTCCTGTTCCTCCGTGTCCAGAAGGAACAAGTCGTCTTACCCTGCTCCTAGTTTAGGGCCGTCCTGAGGGCTAGCAGGGACTACAAGGTTCCGGAGCATGAGCCCTCCTACCATCAAGGTCGGCTCATGCAGCTAGGAGTCAGGGTCAGATTAGGGATGCGATTAGGAGGTGACCTGCTCCCTAAATCTGTCCTCCTGGTCGAGCAGCGACCACCATCTTCGATCATCGCACGGCTGAGGGTTTTCCCCATCCTCAGCCGTGACAGAGAGCTACACATTAAAACTGGTGATAATTATAAGTCAAATCCATGCCAGCTCATACCGGACACAAGGACCAAAGGCAGACCCTTCACAGATATACACTGACCGTCTTGTCACAGAAGTGTCACCGACGTACCGAGACATACGAACGTCCCCGCAACAGTGGGTGACAGAAGATCTGTGAGACTGGCAACACATGGTTTGATCTGACAGTTTTCCCTGTGGATCAATAGGCGTCTGTGTTGTTTCTGGTACTGGCCACACCTCTAACCTCCAGGTGTTGCTATTGTGGTCATTTACCTTTCCTTATTTATAGTTGCTTCTCCCACAATGCTGTGCGGTTTATAGCTTCAGTGGTATCTGTGGTCTGCTGGCGTTTGGTTCTCAGCTGAGTTCTTTTTGCTGCCAAAGCTACTGGACAGTTAAGCGCTTCCTTTTCCTTTTGCATTTTTGTTTTGGTTTATCGGTGTGTTGTTTTTTCCCTGCCCTTTGTTGTAGGCCTGAGGGAGACTCCTGTTAGTCCTTCCTTTCTGGAGGAACAGGTAGTCTCAGTCCTGTCACTATCGCCAGGGTCTCCCTCTCACACACGGGCATGACAGGAAGTCATTACGGACATGGGAATAAGGCCTAAAGACTACTAGCGGCCACAAGATTGAAATTATTCACAATTCTATTGTTGGTTCACTCCTGCTTGAAAAGAAATTGATTCTGATAATCCACCCTATAAAGGTTGATAACAAATGGCAAATTTGTTGCAGAAATGCATCTGAAAATCAGTTCCATTTATCTGAATGGGGTTATTTTGGCAGTAAGGAGATGGAGTTCTGCACAGCAATTTCTGTCACGTGTCAATATACCCTTAAAGGTATAGTACTACTTTTCAATATAAAGTGTGGGAATACAAGGGAAGATTCTACTAATCCTATTGATGCCGTAAACCTAGACAGGCTATATTATATTTATACAACTATTGGTTGGATTTGTAGGAGACCCAATTCTATTTCAGAAATGTGGTGCAATTTTGACACAAAATGCTGTATCTTAGGCCCACTAAGCCGCTTCCCTTTTCGGTTGAGCCACACCCCCTTGGCGGGCTAGGCACAGAAGAGTTCTCTTAAATGGATGTGCCAAGTTGGGGCAGTTTAAGGCAACATCTAGGTGCCACTCACATGAGCAAAACGGTCCAGTGTCTATTCACTTCTCCAAGACCTGTTATGGCAGTGGCCTGCTCCCATGTTCCGGTGGCACGGACTCACTCGCCTTACTCTCCATCTTTTCGGCGGGCCCGTCCACCAAACTAGCTTTCCGTTTCTCTTACGCAAGCGAAGGCCTGTTTTTTTGCTGGCAATGCCTCTTACTGCCCATAGGGCGCACGCTCTCGCTGGTTCTTAAAGGGCCAATGCACATGAAAATCTTCCCCAGCAAATGGCTGACTACTTTGGAGCACTTAAAGCGGTTGTGCCACAAATTTTCTACAGTTTTCAAATTAGCACCTGGATGTAAATACTTTTGTAACTGCATGTAAAAAAATGATTATAGCTAGTCAAATGGAAGGAGAGTTTCATCCTTCAACTGCCACTAGCTGCAGCGGACAGGACATGCCCTCTCAGAAAGGGCATGCCACCCTAAACTTGAAATAACTCTAGCAGAACAATTGGAGCAATGAATGGGGAGATCAGAGCTGGTTTTAACTTTGTTAGAAAGAGGTTGTCATGTACTAGCTTATCTATGATTTTCATTTTTTTATATTAATAATGAGATAACCCCTTTAAGGCATGTTCCCCTGTGGGAAGGTGCCTGAGCAATACTGCTATCTTGCTAGTGTCTTGCAAAGATGTGCTGTTTCTTCGTCCGCCTGTATATCGACCTCTGCTTGTTTCCCCAGATTTGCCCCTTTGCTACCCCACCTCTGCCTGATCTCCTTTCTGACCCTGAGTCGCCTGCCATGACCTTGGACTGGATATCAGATCACAAAACTCTGTCTGCCCTGACCTCAGCCTATCTTGACTCTGCTTTTGCCTGATCCCTTAGTGTTCCACACCAGTGTCTCTTGACCCCTGGACTCAGCAGGCACTGAACAGAGACAACTCCAACAGGTAACAGCCTGGTGGTTCCCCTGCAGTGGAGGCTAAATCCCTGTATAGGGGTTAAAGGGTAAAGACCAGAGGGGCCACTTAGATAACACCCTTAGGGCTGTTTCACACGAGCGGATGCCGTGCGTGGCATCCGCTCCGTGAAAGAGTGCCAAGACCCGATGCAGACTGCAGAGGTACGGAGCATTAACATGATTGATAATGCTCCGTGCCTTTCTGTGATCTCTTTACTACGAAATCACAGTGACAACTTTATCTCACTGTGATTTCGTAGTAAAGAGGTCACAGAAAGGCACGGAGCATTATCAATCATGTTAATGCTCCGTGCTTCTGCAGTCTGCATCGGGTCTTGGCACTCTTTCACGGAGCGGATGCCACGCACGGCATCCGCTCGTGTGAAACAGCCCTTAGGCCTCATTCAAACATCCACGTCCGTGATGACATCAGTGACAAAATGGCGAGTGGTTCAGCAGTGAAGATCAGTGTTTGGTCCGTGTGTCCGATTGTTGCCCCCTATGTATCATCTGTATTCCTTGGGCACCGCTAGGCTGAAAAGTTATTTCAAGAGTATCTCCTCGCAATGCCAGGCATGCGGTGTTGTACTACATGGTGTTATTTTATCTCTTTAATATTGTCTGTCTGAAGCTAAAGTGCTGGATTGCTTCGTCTTGCATGTTCACTTGCTCCGCTCCAGGTTTTCAGGGCAACTAGAGGAGGTGAGCTGACCCTTCTTTGGAGCATGTCCTAGCAAAGATCTGTAAAACATGGATGCCATCTGTGTTGTGTGTTTTTTTTTTTTTTCACAGGCCCATAGAAGAATAGAACATTGCTCCTTGATCAGTGAAGGTCCGACACCCCCACCCCACCGATCAGCTGTTCCTTGCAGCCTCTAGCACTGGAACTAGAACTTCTCCGTTCAAAGTGTAGAGGCTGTACCTGGTTGCTGCACCTCAGTTCCCATTCACTTTAATAGGAGCTGAGCTGCAGCAACCCAGCACGACCAATACACTTTGTACTGAGCTTTTATTTCTTTTTTTTCTTGCTCCTGAGACTGCAGGAACACCTGACCAGTGGGGGTGTGGGGTTTCATCAATGGGGTGTGTAGGTCATCAATATCAGGAGCCTGGAAAACCCCTCTAAGGCCCATTTCACACGAGCGAGTTTTCCGCACTGGTGCAATGCGTGACGTGAACGCATAGCATCAAACCGCATTGCACCCGCGCGGAAAAAAAAAAACAGAACAAATGAATGCAATCGCAGACAAAACTGACTGAACTTGCTTGCAAAATGGTGCGAGTTTCACTGAATGCGTCCAGAGCCAATCAGTCACGCTCGTGTGAAAGAGGGCTAAGGCCCCTTGCAGACCAGCGTTCCTCCCGCAGCGAGTCCGCATCGCAGAACCCGGCCTGACCTCCCAGCACTGATGGGAGTCACATAGCATTATATTGATTTATGATGCTATGTAACCCTTAGGCCCCTTTCACACGGGCGAGTATTCCGCGCGGGTGCAATGCGTGAGTTGAACGCATTGCACCTGCACTGAATCCGGACCCATTCATTTCTATGGGGCTGTGCACATGAGCGGTGATTTTCACGCATCACTTGTGCGTTGCGTGAAAATCGCAGCATGCTCTATATTCTGCGTTTTTCACGCAACGCAGGCCCCATAGAAGTGAATAGGGCCGCGTGAAAATCGCAAGCAAGTGCGGATGCGGTGCGATTTTCACGCATGGTTGCTAGGAGACCTGATCTGTATTATTTTCCCTTATAACATGGTTATAAGGGAAAATAATAGCATTCTGAATACAGAATGCAAAGTAAAATAGTGATGGAGGGGTTAAAAATAAAATTAACTCACCGAGTCCACTTGATCGCGTAGTTGCGGATCTCTGTCTTCTGTAATGTTGAGCTGCCGGCTAAGGACCTGTGGTGACGTCACATCACATGATCCAATAACATGGTCCCTCACCATGGTGATGAACCATGTGATGAGCACAGTGACGTCATCAAAAGGTCCTATTCCTGTGCACAGCAAAGAAGAAGACAGAAGAGAAGCCGGGCTGCGCGATCAAGTGGATTAAGGAGAGTTAAATTATTTTTTTTAATTTTTTTTTAACCCCTCCAGCCCTATTGTACTATGCATTCTGTATTAAGAATGTATTATTTTCCCTTATAATCATGTTATAAGGGAAAATAGCAATCTACAGAATACCTAACCCAAACTTATGTGAAGAAGTTCGGGTTTGGGTACCAAACATGCTGATTTTTCTCACGCGCGTGCAAAACACATTACAATGTTTTGTACTCGCGCGGAAAAATCGTGCATGTTCCCGCAACGCCCATGTGAAACCAGCCTTACAGTTCTGGAATGTATTGGATAAGGCTACTTTCACACCTACGTTAGGTCGATCCGACTTGTATCTGCACAGATCCGCACCTATAATGCAAACGATTGTATCCGTTCAGAACAGATCCGTTTACATTATGAAGAACAAAGTCAAAACTGATCCGTCCTGACTTACATTGAAAGTCAATGGGGGACGGATCCGTTTACAATTGCACCATATTGAGTCAGTGAAAACGGATCAGTCCTTATTGACTTACATTGTAAGTCAGGACGGATCCGATTGGCTCCGCATCGTCAGGCGGACATCAAAACACTGCAAGCAGCATTTTGGTGTCCGCCTCCAGAGCGGAATGGAGGCGAAACGGAGCCAAACTGATGCATGCTGAACGGATCCTTATCCATTCAGAATGCATTGGGGCTGAACTGATCCGTTTTGAACCTTTTGTGAGATCCCTGAAACGGATCTCACAAACGGAATTCAAAACGCCAGTGTGAAAGTACCCTAACACTGGCAGCCTTAGAACTTTTTCACCCTAACAAGCAGTTTCTCTCTCATAACTATGAGTGGTATGAAATCCCAACAGGGTCATTCATGACAATGAGCCATGTTTTTACTCAGAAATGCAGAAGATTTTCAGAGAAAACATATCAACCACTCAGTCCAGCCTCCATTGCATAACCTGCTCTTGACAGTCTCCTTTTAGACACTCTTTATAAATCTCCATATACTGTTAAGGGCTTATTCAGACGACTGCGGCGTGTTTTGCAGTCCGCAAATTTTCGGATCCGCAAAACATGGATGCCGCCCGTGTGCGTTCTGCAATTTGAGGAATGGAACGGGCAGCCCATTATAGAAATGCCTATTCCTTCCGCAAAACACAACGGATGCTGTCCGCATCTTTTGCAGCCGCATTGAAATGAATGGGTCCGCATCAGTTTCCATAAAATTGCGGCCATGTCAATAAGCCCTAAAAGTGAGCCTGAAACAGGTCTTCCCTTATGCACACGAACGTATTTTGTTTCCGTGTCAGTTTCGGGTTTTTTTGTGGATAGGATGCAGACCCGATCATTTCAATGTAGCACACCATGTTCCATTCCATAGCCCCGTAAAAAAAATAAAAAAAAGAACATGTCCTATTCTTGTCCGTTTTAGGCATTGTTACAATGGATCCGTAGAAAAATAAAAATGGTTGCTAAGAGATGTTGTTTGTAAACTTCAGTTTTTTTTATCGCGCGCGTGCAAAACGCATTAAATCGCATTGCACCCGCGTGATAAAAACTGAACGCAATCCCAAACAAAACTGCGGTTCCCGCAAGGGACACGCTTATTTGAAAGAGCCCTAAAAATCATGTGCAAACCTAGTGGAACAGATGGCAGATATGCCATAGGACATGCTGTGAGCTGTGTGATCAGATATTCAGGCATGCAATAAAAAAATTCTTAAATTATTTCCTTTTATTTCTTTTTTCAGGTGTGCAAACAAACATCGTAACAGTGATGTCCTTTAAAAAATAACAAAGAAAAAAATAACTATATACACAACATATGTACAAGTGACCAACCACAGATTTGTCTTTTGCACAGCAAAGATAACATTTAGAATTGTGTGACCATTATGTACAAAATATATACGTATTTACATCTCTGAAACACTGGAAAAGTACTTCACGACAGTGCAAGTATTACAAAAACCATCATGGAATGTAATGACATCGAAGTATCCCAGTGGGCGGTGTGTAAACATACAAGCGGACCAACCCTCCATTCCACGGTGGAGTTTTGGCAGGTGGGTGACTGAGGTATGATGGAAGAAAAATACCTATTTGGCAGGCAAGTGAAAACTGTGAACGAGGTTGTTAAAATAGGTCTCGTCAGGAGGATCAACCCTATTAAAAGGGAACTAATCACCATGAAAATGCAGTATAATCTGCAGGCAGCATGTTATGGAGCAGGAGGAGCTGAGCAGATTTGTGGGAGAAGATTCAGTATAACTTGTATTTCAGTCATTTATATCCATGCTGATTCTGAGCTTTGACGTCCAGGAGGCGGCCTTATGGGTGATTGACAGCCTTCCTTCCATGATGGTGTACACAGAGAGAGGTGTCAATCACAGATAGGACCGCCTCCTGGACTGCAAAGCCCAGAATCAGCACGGATGTAAATGGAAAAATTAAAAAGGTCACCGAATCTTTTCCCATAAATCAATCTGCTCAGCTCCTCCTGCTCTACGACATGTTCAACCTGACCAAGTTCCCTTTAAAGCAGACGTAGGGTTGATCCTGGTGATTAAAACGCTACCAGTCTTGTGAAAATCAGCTGTGTCCTTCCTGAGGAAAATAGGTTATATACTGTATATATATTAGATTATATTTATTTTATGCAAATGAGATCAGTGAACCAAGGGGTGTGTCCTAGCCCCCTCAAATTCCCAGTGCTGGCCACACCCCTTGGTACACTGAAGCCCTCATCTGCATATGAAATATTTGAGTCTTTTTTTTCCCCCCTCAGGAAAGTCGTAACTGGTTTTCTCAAGACATGCATCATTTTGTTCAGCAGGATCAACCCTAATAGGCAGTATGGTTTAATAGTGTGGATCCTGCTAATAGGTGCTATTTAACAGGAGGGGGGGGGGGTTTAAAATCTGTGGCATGCGACCTTCAGTGCCACTTGGAATACCTTGGTGCCTGCCACTAAACCAGTCATCCCCAGAGAGGCTGCATCTCCCAGAAGAGGTCATCTTTCAAGACGTAAAATGCACAGAATTCACCCAAACGTAGCAGAGCCAAGACTGGCATTTATATTTTATGATGTGTACTAAGCTTTTGCCCATTGGCTTGGGCTAGGAGTGACGACACACTTCGCTCTGCTATTTTTAAAGTGCCAGCGTTGTAAATGCAGCTTTTTGGTATCGCCAAGACGTCCTTTTAACGAGGAATGGCTCTTAATTGTTAAATAACCAAACACAACCTCAGAATGGCAAGGCTGGCACGCTAGAAGTGGCCTGTTGTGCGGCACTTGTGTTCTGGAAGTAACCATCTGATGCCATATACTGGTGGCCTGGGTGCCGCTGCAGAGACGTGCGATGCCATCATTGGACTGCGCAATGTCGAATTAGTGTACCTGGTACCAGAGCAGACTGGCAATATATCTGTGCCTCACCCCACCCTAATGACATGTGCAAACATTGCCCGGGCCAGAACAAAAGAGGAAGTGGAAAGAGACATAAGGGACCTGGGTCCAGCCGTGCCAGCTCTGCACCTGGGTACAGACCCCTTCCATAATACATACTGATAGATACCACTCCTGGACCATCTATGGCCGTGGAGCGTCACCATGGTGGACTTTATCTGGCCTTTAGGCGAATTTGGGAATTATCGTTAATATGCAATAATAGGCATAAGCTGAAAGTCTCCCGGGTTCCGCTTTGCCATGACCCAAATCCAGCAAGACGGAAACCTCCGGGGTTCTTCTTTACATTGGACATTCATTACCTGCCGTCATCTATATGAGCAAATACTCTAATAAATATTACAGGGGAAGGAGGGGGGGGGGGGGGGGGGGGGGGGAGTATCTGCCTATACAAAGGACTGGGTAAAGTTATGTGCCCAGGTAATGGAGGATGGAAGAGCGGGGAGAACCTACGGGTAATACTGATCTGGACATAAGGTGCTAAGAGCTCCCCTCTGACCACCAGGCGGGCAGAGGCATTGCACACAAGTCCCTGACCTGTACTAGGGACATCCCAGCAGAATCAAATAAAGGGTCACCTTCTTAACATTCGAGGGCCCGATCCATGCACGTATTAACCCTTTACAAGCAGACATTGAATACTTAAATAGGCTTCAAACCGACCCCATCCATAGTCAGAGCGGAGTAGGAGACCCCGAGAAGTGGATATTTAACCCCTGCCTTCCCTCACCAGCAGAGGAATAGGAGCGCAGGGTGGGGCGACGTCATAGCCCAGAGCAATGTACAGTGCCTTAACCCCTTCGCGCCCGACAGATGCCCCAGGGCAGCCTCACACCGTCTCCGGCTCTCTGCACTCCTCGAAGCCATTGCTGACGGGCCCCCCGCTGTCGTGGTTGCTCTCTATGGAGGACTCGCTGCCCGTGCTCTCCCCGGACAGCAGCCGGGTCACCCTCAGGTCCGCCCGCAGCGTCTGCAGGTCGTTGCCCAGGCTCATCTCCCCCAGGTCACTGATGAGCTGGGACAGCTCGTGCTTGGCGTCGCGCCCGCCGCCCCCTCCCCCGGTATCCAGCACGTCCTCGCACTCGAAGCTCATGGCCCGCTCCTCTTCCTCCTCGCCCCGCAGGTCCTCGGTGATGGAGCCCAGCTTGGGGGCGCTGCGGCTCCGCTCCACCGGGGGCTTGTAGCAGCACTGGCCGTTCAGCAGCTTTCGGAGAGGGACGAGGGGGATGTTCTGCTCCCCGATCAGCTGCTGCTGCTGGTGCCGGGCGTCCTCCCTCCGCTTCAGTCTCTTGAACTCTGCCAGGGCGTTGGCAGAGGTCTGGTACAGCAGCAGTGCCATGGCTTTGGCTTTCTCCGGCTTGGACACCAGCACGGCGTGGCAGCGCAGCATCACCGCCTTGTGCTTCATCTCGTGCCGGTAGATCCAGGCGAAGATCTTGGGCAGCCGCGGGTCCGCCACGCAGTAGGTGACCCGGTGCAGCAGGTACAGGTGCCCGGGCCGCTTGGCCTTGTCCTCCACATGCACCATGCGGATGCCCTGAGAGCTGACCGTCAGCTTCATCTTGGTGCCGTGCTTGCCCATCTCGCTCTTGCTCCAGATCTTGCACACGGCCAGGTCGGTGCAGCCTTCTCCCTTGGACTGCAGGGTGGTGGCATTGCCCAGGTACAGCACGGTGTAGGTAGGGTCCTCCCCGGTGATCTTGATCTTCTTCCTCTTGGACTTGAACATGCTGCCCACCCTGGTGAGTGCCCCCTCCGGGCAGGACTTGGCGAAGGAGGTGAGGGCGCTGTAGTTGAGGCTCACTGCATAGCCTTTCTGCTTGCTCTGCTTGCAGTCCTCCTCGATCAGATCGAACTTGTTCTTCTTCCAGGGCAGCATCTCGCAGTGTGGACGGGGCTCCGAGCTGTCAGTGGACAGCGGCGGCTCACTGTCATGGCACGGCTCGCCGGTCCTCCTGCTGCCAGCTCTCAGCCTTCCCATTGCAGCCCTCCGAGGCAGAGCGGCGCTACTTATAGCTAGGAAGGAACCATCCGCTCCTACGGAGCAGGGGAGACGAGCAAACAAAGGCCCCGCCTCTTTAACTCATTTCACACCTGGTTGCTACCAGCTTTAGAGGAGCATCTACTATGTAATAAGTCCCTGGAAGCTCACGAATAACTGCTTAACCCTTTGAGGACATGGCAGTTTCCCTTTTTATTTGCATTTCTGTTTTTTTTACTCTCTGCCTTAACCTTTTTATTTTTCAGTTCACATAGCCATATGGGGGCTTGTTTATTTTGTTGGACTTTCTAATGGCACCATTTAATATTGCATACGATGTAGTGAGAAGCAGAAAAAAATTCCAAATGGGGCGGAATTGGGGGAAAAAAACGCGATTGAGCTATAGTTTTATGGGTTTCCATTTTTATGCCGTTCCCTATGCAGTAAAACTGATCTGTTACCTTTATTCTGTAGGTCGATACAATTATAGTGATACCACATTTATATAGGGTTTTCTTGTGTTTTAATACAAAAAAAAAAAAAAACATAACTTTTTTTATAGTCGCTTCTATGATGCTGTGTCAGGCTCATTTTTTGTGGGATAATCTGTACTTTTTATTGATAACTACATTTAGGAGTATGACTTCTTGATCACTTTTTATTTCATATTTTTGGGAGTTCATGCGATGAAAAAACAGCAAATTGGCCATTTTCATTTTTTTTCTCTTCACTATATGGGATAATACATTTATATTTTGATAATATGAGCATTTTGGGTGCGGCAGTTCAAATAATCTTATTTTTATTGTTTATTTTTTATACAAAACCATTGTAACTTGAGCCCACTCTTTGGAACTTTTTGGAAATCCAGTAATTGGTTCTAAAGCCATAAATGTCATCACAGAATAAGAAAAAGTGAAGTTCTAAGAAAAATAAGCCGATAGCTAAGACATTGAGCAAGTCCTTATATGAGTAGATGCTGGAAGCTGTGAATGACTTTTGGGACTTCCCAGGGTCTTGCATAGTACATACGGTACATGTACCAGAAAAATAAAATTAAGCCACCGCTCACCTATTGTCCAAACCCACAGACAGTACAGAACATCTAGTACCACAAAGGAGCTACAAGACAACCAATAAAGGTGCTTCACCAGTGAAATGGCCATGTTATTAGTTGGATCTGGGTCTGAGACTACTTTCAGCTTACGATGGCCCAGAAAAGACCAATGTATGCTGGAAATATTGTATCCTGAGGCCATTGTATCTCACGGGATCACTATAAATATATTTATAGCATTTCAAAAAAAAAAGACAACCTTTTTTTTACATATATTTTAAGTCCTCTTAGGGGACTTTAACCCCTTGAGTCCTGGAGGATTTTTAGTTTTTGCGGTTTTGTGTTTCCTCTCTGCCTTCCTAGAAACATACATTTTTTTATTATGTAGTGGGAAGCTAGAAAAAAATTCCAAATGGGATGAAATTGGAAAAAAACAGTTCTGCCACAGTTTTAGGGGTTTTGTCTCTACAGCACTCCCTATGCGGTAGAATGAATATAGCGATGCCACATTTATATAACTTTTCTTGTGTTTTAATACTGAAAACGTGGTGAGCGCAGTCACTTCAGCGCCAGTCCTGCTGAATGAAGATAGAAGATCCTTCTATCTTCATTCAGCAGGACCTGCGCTGATGTCACCACGTGGATGAGGTGAGTAATTTTTTTATTATTTTTTAATCCTCAAGGGACATTTTACTAAGCATTCTGTATTAAAGAATGTTATTATTTTCCATTATAACCATGCAATCGCAGACAAAACTGACTGAACTTGCTTGCAAAATGGTGCAAGTTTCACTGAACGCATCCAGAGCCAATCCGTCACGCTCGTGTGAAAGAGGCCTAACAGCGGCATGCTATGCAATTTTTTATTTTAAACTAAGCCATGCCTTAGACTCTGCCCAATGCATTTCTGTAAATGCCCAATCCGGCCCATTCCCCTTAGTACCCCCACATAGCAGTTATGCACACTTAATGCCCCCTCACAGCCATTATGCCCACTGTCACGTACCAGGGACCAGACCAGACCACCTTGTCAAGTGACAAGGGATGCCCAAGCCCTTCAGGCCAATTCACCTCACGCCCTCACACGCGGTTACGCCCTGTACCAGGCCGTAACTCGAGCATAAATCGCCACCTGAAGCCTGCAAGCACACCCACGCACTAACACGAAACTTTTGCCGCCACCACCTGCCCGTTATAAGGTCGACAGGACACCTCTGAGTGTTCCACTCGCAAGCAGACACCCACACGATAGCAAGCCTCACAGAAAACAACATACAGCCTCAGACTGCACACACTCTTCATGAAGCTAACAGGTTATTAGGCCCCTTTCACACGGGCGAGTATTCCGCGCGGATGCGATGCGTGAGTTGAATGCATTGCACCCGCACTGAATACCGACCCATTCATTTCTATGGGGCTGTTCACATGAGCGGTGATTTTCACGCATCAGTTATGCGTTGCGTGAAAATCGCAGCATGCTCTATATTCAGCGTTTTACACGCAACGCAGGCCCCATAGAAGTGAATGGGGTTGCGTGAAAATCGCAAGCATCCACAAGCAAGTGCGGATGCGGTGCGATTTTCACGCACGGTTGCTAGGAGACGATCGGGATGGAGACCCGATCATTAGTATTTTCCCTTATAACATGGTTATAAGGGAAAATAATAGCATTCGGAATACAGAATGCATAGTAAAATAGCGCTGGAGGGGTTAAAAAAAAATAATAACAATTTAACTCACCTTAGTCCACTTGCTCGCGCAGCTCGGCATCTCCTTCTGTCTCCTTTGCTGAACAGGACCTGTGGGGACGTCACTCCGGTCATCACATGATCTTTTACCAAGGTGATATATCATGTGATGAATCATGTGATGACCGGAGTGACGTCACCACAGGTCCTGTTCAGCAATGGAGACAGAAGGAGATGCCAGGCTGCGCGATCAAGTGGACTAAGGTGAGTTAAATTTTTTTTTATTTTTTTTTAACCCCTCCAGCGCTATTTTACTATGCATTCTGTATTCCGAATGCTATTATTTTCCCTTATAACTATGTTATAAGGGAAAATAATACAATCTACAGAACACCGATCCCAAGCCCGAACTTCTGTGAAGAAGTTCGGGTTTGGGTACCAAACATGCGTGATTTTTCTCACGCGAGTGCAAAACGCATTACAATGTTTTGCACTCGCGCTGAAAAATCGCGGGTGTTCCCGCAATGCACCCGCACCTTTTCCCGCAACGCCCGTCTGAAAGAGGCCTTAAAGAGGACCTTTCACTTGTATACAAACTAAAAACTATCTATATCAGTGGGCAGAGCGGCGCCCAGGGGTCCCCCTGCACTTACTAGTATGTCTGGGCGCCGCTCCGTTTGCCCGGTATAGGCTCCGGTGTCTGCGCTCACTGGACTGATTTTTTGTATGAGGCGTGTCCCTTGCTGCAGCGCTGGCCAATCGCAGCGCACAGCTCATAGCCTGGCTGTTTCAGTTCAGCAATATTCTTGGGATGTCTGGTGTGAATCGCTTTCTTGAGGTCATGCCACAGCATCTCAATCGGGTTGAGGTCAGGACTCTGACTGGGCCACTCCAGAAGGTGTATTTTCTTCTGTTTAAGCCATTCTGTTGATTTACTTCTATGCTTTGGGTCGTTGTCTTGTTGCAACACCCATCTTCTGTTGAGCTTCAGCTGGTGGACAGATGGCCTTAAGTTCTCCTGCAAAATGTCTTGGTAAACTTGGAAATTCATTTTTCCTTCGATGATAGCAATCCGTCCAGGTCCTGACGCAGCAAAGCAGCCCCAAACCATGATGCCCCCACCACCATACTTCACAGTTGGGATGAGGTTTTGATGTTGGTGTGCTGGGCCTCTTTTTCTCCACACATAGTGTGTGTTTCTTCCAAACAACTCAACTTTGGTTTCACCTGTCCACAGAATATTTTGCCAGTACTTCTGTGGAACATCCAGGTGCTCTTGTGCAAACTGTAAACGTGCAGCAATGTTTTTTTTGGACAGCAGTGGCTTCCTCTGTGGTATCCTCTCATGAAATCCATTCTTGTTTAGTGTTTGACGTATCGTAGATTCGCTAACAGGGATGTTAGCATATGCCAGAGACTTTTGTAAGTCTTTAGCTGACACTCTAGGATTCTTCTTCACCTCATTGAGCAGTCTGCGCTGTGCTCTTGCAGTCATCTTTACAGGATGGCCACTCCTAGGGAGAGTAGCAGTAGTGCTGAACTTTCTCCATTTATAGACAATTTGTCTTACTGTGGACTGATGAACAGCAAGGCTTTTGGAGATACTTTTATAACCCTTTCCAGCTTTGTGCAAGTCAACAATTCTTAATCGTAGGTCTTCGGAGAGCTCTTTTGTGTAAGGCATCATTCACATCAGGCAATGCTTCTTGTGAAAAGCAAACCCAGAACTGGTGTGTGTTTTTTATAGGGCAGGGCAGCTGTAACCAACACCTTGAATCTCATCTCATTAATTGGACTCCAGTTGGCTGACACCTCACTCCAATTAGCTCTTGGAGATGTCATTAGTCTAGGGGTTCACATACTTTTTCCACCTGTACTGTCAATGTTTACATGGTGTGTTCAATAAAAACATGGTAACATTTAATTATTTGTGTGTTATTAGTTTAAGCAGACTGTGATTGTCTATTGTTAGATGAAGATCAGATCACATTTTATAACCAATTTGTGCAGAAATCCATATAATTCCAAAGGGTTCACATACTTTTTCTTGCAACTGTAAATGGCAAACAATTGTAAAATAAAAAGGAGAAAATATAAAAAGTTCTAATACTTAACATTTGTGTGGTAAAAGTCCTTTCCTCCCAGGAGATTTGGGCAGAGTAATGGTGCACAAACCAATTCAATTGGATCTCCCATTTTTTGACACCTAAATATCCAGGTATTGCATTTTTATGCCTTTTCTCCAGGGGCAGGCCTGAGGGGGATTCTCACTCCCACGTCTGGCTCAGCCCCTCTGGGCCAAGCTACATTACCCATGCAGCCGGCCCCCTGGACAACTAGGGAACAGTGTAAAAAATATCCCAAATATAGTTTCCCAGTTGCCCTGGTGAAGATACAGACCCCAGCCCTTCTTCATAAACAAGTTATGAAGGATTACGGATTATGGTTCATGCTCTGGTTAGGAAGCCCCCATGCTGACACAAGGCGCCGGAGACTCTGCTGTTCCCTGTCCCGAGTCTGACCAGCAAACTGGTCCATCCTCGTTAGCATCTCAGTGCTAACTCCCCCCCCCCCCCTCGGGACAATTTGGCTGTTTCCCAGGTCCGAGGCTGACATCTCGGCTCTCTCTTTATGCAGCCTTAAACCAATTCATAAATGGCTGCTGTCCTTGTAATACAAATAGATAAATACACACTGTATATATATATATATATATATATATATATATTTATATACGTGAATCACACCGGAATATGTTACACTACGACATATAACCATAAAACATATATCAAAGCAAACATTATAATAACTAGGGATAAGGAGGTCCTTATTCCTGACACCCACTTAGTGCCCCACACAGTAGTTATGCCCACTTAGTGCCCCCACATAGTATTTATGTCCCCTTAGTGCCCTCACACAGTAGTTAGGCCCACTTAGTGCCCTCACACTGTAGGTAGATCCCCATGGAGCCCCCACACAGTAACTCCAGTGACCCTTGTGGCCTCTTCCTAGACCAGTAACATCACGTTCATCAGTCACATGGCCTCGGCGCAGCTCAGTCCCATTCATGTGACCACTATGTAATGGATAGTATTGTCAACCCCTTTAAGTGTAACACTGTACAAAACCAAAGTGCCCACCACAGTTTCACTGATCTAATTTGATGTGTGTTATTTCTGGCATAATACACAAAGGCTAGAGATACACAAAAACTGAAAAAGACCATGAAGAGCTAATTTAACAGTTAAACATACCCTCCAAATGCATAATCAACAATAATGAAAGGGCTTATATGTAAATGCTAGAGATGCTGATTCTCTATGGGCAGGGATATAGTCTATGTTCGTGACAGTGGAAGCAAAGTGCAAACCTTTAATTTACAGTTAGGGGGATGTTTAGAGAATGTACAAGGGACAGACAGAATATTCTGTATGGCAGATTCATGTAAAATAATAAGGGCATAACAAGTAACCATGAGACCATGTATCAAACACCATGACCGAGGAATGCAGCAAGAGTCAGGCTAAGCTTCGGATCATTTTAAGGGCTCATGCACACAAACGTATTTTCTTTCCGCTTCCGTTCTTTTTGCGGACCGTATGCGGAACCATTCACTTCTATGGGTCTGCAAAAACAACAGAAGGTACTCCATGTGCATTCCGTTTCCGTATTTCCATTCCGCAAAAAAGTAGTGCATGTCCTATTATTGTCCGCAAATCGCGGTCCGAGACCCCATTCAAGTCAATGGCTCCGCAAAAAATATGGAATGCACATGGAACACATCCGTATGTCATCTGTATTTTGCGGATCCATACTGTAGAAATGCTATGCCCGGCCCATAATGCTCATGTGTTTGGTGATTAATAAGTTACTGTTTCCGTTTCTGATCCGCAAAATACGGATCGCAAACAGAAACCATACGGATATGTTTTGTGAAATAACGGAACGAAAAAGGACTTAAATCCGAGAAAAAAAACCTCAGATACAGAACAACAGATCCGTGAAAAACGGACCGCAAAACAACAACGGTCGTGGGCATAAGCCCTAACTCTGCATTTTTATCTAATTTTCTTGTTTTGCATTCAGTTCACTCTGCTTCGGAGACAGGCGGTGGACCAGGAGGCGTCAGAATAGGGAAGGCAGAGGATTGCGAGTATTACTTCAATCATTTTTTAAGCCATTCTTACTCTTTTACAAAACAAAAACTACCAGCTAAACAACCCCTTTGACAGCCTCCATAATTTGCCCCTTCCAGGGTCTTCATTATTTCCTTGTGCTATTTTCTAGAAATTTCTACCTGGACAATCAGAATAATTCCCAACATCCACTGTTTCAAGCATGCCCTTAAAACACATCCCCTTACGTTACTTTCACATATGCGGTACAGCCTTTCCGTCCCAGTCCCAGGATATTTTACAGGTAGTGGCCGGATCTCCACCGGACCCTATTATAGTTGATGGCGCCAGCGGGCATTCCGGCACTGTCCAGCAACGCCGGATCCAGAGAGCTCCGATAGGCTGTTCTCTGCCAGAGCAGCTGCTGGATCTCTTACTTTATTTTTTGCACTTATATAGCGCTACTATATTCTGCAGCACTTTACAGACATTAGCATCAAGTTGTCTCCAATAGGGCTCACAATCTAAGTTCCCTATCAGTATGTCTTTGGAGTGTGGGAGGAAACCGGAGGGCCCGGAGGAAACCCACACAAACTCAGGGAGAACATACAAACTCCATGCAGATGTTGTCCTTGGTCGGTTTAGAACCTAGGACCCCAGGGCTGCAAGGCACCAGTGCTAACCACTGAGCCACTTCGCTGCCCTCATATATGAAACTAGCCTTAGGGAGTCCTATCACATTGCCTTTTGGTACTCCTTTCTTATTAACGCTCCGTTCTACATTGCTCCTCAGAACCAAATCCTTTAACCCTTTCACGGCCAGCGCCGTTTAAAGATGGCGCCCACTGCGGGCGCCATAGCCGCAGGTGACCACCTACTTCTTTTAGCAGACACCCGCGGCTCATGTCCGCAACCAGCAGTAATGCCGATCACGGACATTTAAAACCTCAGATGCCATAGTCAATCCTGACCACAGCATCTGAGCGCGCTGAAACCGAAAGTGCACACTTTCGGTTGTGCTCTGGCTCCCCGTGTGGCGATCGGAGGAGCCGGAGTGTGTATGCAGCAGCCCCTGTCTTTATCAATGACAGGAGGCTGCTGCATAGTATTTCCTATGGAGCCCTTGCCTGTAATAGGACTCCATAAGAAAACTAGTAAAATCATTATAGATTTCAATGCAAGTGCATTAGAATCTATGATAATAACAATCAGATGATTGATTGTTAAAAAGTGTAAAAAAAAAAAAAATACACATCATGGGTGTCGCCCATAGTATAAAAACATATTCCCCGTACGGAAAACAGCAAAACGGAAAAAAGCGTCCAAATGGCCGATTCGCCATTTTTGGTCGCTTCATTTTCTACAAATATTTAATAAAAAGTGATCAAAAAGTCATACACGCCCCAGAATGGTATCAATAAAAAGTTCAGATCGCCCCACAAAAAAATGAGCCCCCATACAGCTCCATAAACATAATTACAAAAAAGTTATAGGGGTCAAAATATGGCAACACATTTTTATTTTTTTATCACTATCAAAACGCAAGAAAAACTATACATATAACGTATCGCCGGATTCGTACTGACCTGTAGAATAAAAGTAACGAGTCAGTTTTATCGCACATCGAACGTCGTAAATAAAAAACCCGCTTTTTTTTGCAATTTCACCTCATTTGGAATTTATTTCCCGCTTCCCACTACATGATATGCAATATTAAATGGTAGCGTTGTAAAGTACAACTTGTCCCTCAAAAAAACAAGCCCTCATATGGCTATGTGAACAGACAAATAAAAAAGTTATGGTTCTGTGAAGGTAGGGAGCGCAAAACGAAAACGCAAAAAAACAAAACAAAAAAACTCCGGGTTAATTCAGCAATGTCCCTCAAACTATATGCCCCATAAGGCTGGGACTAGATGCCACAGCCACCACATATGGAGAAGAGCACCACTGGCCACCATGGGTGGGTGGGTTGCTGGTTGCAAGAGGCAGCCACCCTAAGGCTGGGTTTACAAGTTGTGGCCAAAATGCATAACTCCAAAAGAGATATGAAAAATGAATAGTGGAATCTGATTGGTTGCAGTGGGTAACTAAGCCAGTTTTTCTTTACACCAGTTTGGTAAATCTCCCCCTATATGCCTTCCCAATTTTCTATAAAAGATACCACATGTACCACGGTGCAAGCTGTCCACTTGCCACTTTAATGTCTGATTTTATTTGCATATGTATCCTCTAAATCGCAGTATTCAGGAATACACTGGAGCTGTCTAAATTGTATTACATGTTAAGCTTTCTTTTTGCAGCAACATCAGTATAGGATATTAACAATATATTATGGAAGGCTGCCACCTGCTGGCACTATATGGAATTACAACAAGGCTCTACACTATCTCACATTTTTGTAAATATTTTAGTATATCTTTTCGTGGGACAACACTGAAGATCTGACACTTTGATACAATGTAATGGTGTTTGGTGTGCCCTCAAAATAACTCAACACACTGTAGATGCATGGGTTATATTAGCAGGAAGAACTACACAAACTATATGGAAAACCACACCTATTTTATAAATATTGCCACTGAAATCTATCTATGTATCTATCTATCTATCCATTGTAATTAATCCACCCAGTGTGTCCTGTGAGCATAGAGGAAGCTGGAGATCTACTGTACATACCTGCTATAGCTTCTGACCACACCAATCACTCTCCTGCAAAGGAATGAGCAGCCCCAACACTGTCTAGTGTTCTTATAAATGCATCATTATGGCGATGTCATGAAATGCTGTGATGTCATGTGCTTATTTGCATATCCTTCTGCCAATCTGTTGTCTTTTAAATTCTGGAAATCTCCTTTTATCGCCACCCATCTCTCTATTTTGTATTTAGTATCAGACTGGCCCACCAGACTATCCTCTGGTGGGAAATTATATAGTGGGCTCCAAAGGCCCAGAAGAAAAAATGAGAATTTTTTTTTTGGGGGGGGCACCTAGGGCAGGTCCCTCTCAAAGTAGTTATGCCCACATTGTGCCCCCTCATGGTATTTGTGCCAACACTGTGCCCCCTCACAATAGTTATGCCCTAATTGCCCTCCTTCACAGTAGTTATGCCCACATTGTGCCCCCCTCACAGTAGTTATCTCTTCATTTTGCCCCTTTTCACAGTAATTATGCCCTCATTGAGCCCCCTCACAGTAGTTATCCATTCATTGTGCACCCTCACGGTACTGATGCCCACACTGTGCCCCCTCACAGTAGTTTTGCCCTCCTTCACAGTAGTTATGCCCACATTGTGCCCCCCTCACAGTAGTTATCTCTTCATTTTGCCCTTTTTACAGTAGTTATGCCCTCATTGAGCCCCCTCACAGTAGTTATCCATTCATTGTGCCCCCTCACAGTATTTATGCCCTCATTGTGACCCTCTCACAGTAGTTATGCCCTGTCTGTGCCCCCTTCATAGTAGTTGTGCCTTCATTGTGCCCCCTCACAGTAGTTATGCCCTCTATGTGCCCCCTTCAGAGTAGTTATGCCCTCATTGTGCCCCCTCACAGTAGATATGCCCTCTATGTGCCCCACTCATAGTAGTTATGTCCTCATTGTGCCCCCTGACAGTAGTTATCTCTTCATTTTGCCCTTTTCACAGTAATTATGCCCTCATTGAGCCCCCTCACAGTAGTTATCCATTCATTGTGCACCCTCACGGTACTGATGCCCACACTGTGCCCCCTCACAGTAGTTATGCCCTCATTGCCCTCTTTCACAGTAGTTATGCCCACATTGTGCCCCCCTCACAGTAGTTATCTCTTCATTTTGCCCTTTTCACAGTAGTTATGCCCTCATTGAGCCCCCTCACAGTAGTTATCCATTCATTGTGCCCCCTCACAGTATTTATGCCCTCATTGTGACCCTCTCACAGTAGTTATGCCCTGTCTGTGCCCCCTTGATAGTAGTTTTGCCTTCATTGTGCCCCCTCACAGTAGTTATGCCCTCTATGTGCCCCCTTCAGAGTAGTTATGCCCTCATTGTGCCCCCTCACAGTAGATATGCCCTCTATGTGCCCCACTCATAGTAGTTATGTCCTCATTGTGCCCCCTGACAGTAGATATGCCCTCTCTTTTTTTTTCCTCTTATACTCTTAGCTCAGTATTTCTTCTTTGGCCACACAAATCCACTTGCTGATCTAATTTCCACAGACTAAAGCTCAAAACCTGGTTCACTTCTCATCCATCTCAGAGTAAAATATGCACTAGAAACACTGAATTGAGACTATGTGACTATGATTTGTTTAATAAGAGTGAATTTATACAACCTGTATCATCTCCTGCTGTTGAATTGTTTATTGATGCAGTGATGAAGGATGTGAAGGCCTTGAAAACTAATGATAGAAAGAGATTTAGACATCCTAATATGACTCAATTGGAATGGCGTGCTGTTGATGAGTTAGTCCATGACCACAGTCTCACCATTAAGCCCGCTGACAAGGGTGGTGCGATTGTGGTCATGGACTCCCACCATCAATACATAGCTGAAGCACATAGGCAACTTGATGACCAAGAGGTTTACCAGAAGTTAAATACTGACCCTAGATGGGATATAGAGAGAAAAAAGTGTGTTACAGGAGGCCACAACTGCTGGTCTCATTGATGACAAACTCAAAGATTTTCTTTCTGTTTCACATCCAATGACACCTTTCTTATATCTATTGCCTAAGATTCACAAGAATCTAAACACCCCCCCCCCCCCCCAGGTAGACCTATTGTCTCTGGGAGGGGTTCCCTATTGTGTAACATATCAATTTTTTTGGACAAGGTGTTGAGACAGTATGCGATGTCTGCTCAATCCTATATCTAAGACACCTCAGACTTTCTTAACAAATTAACGAATGTCACACTACCCTCTGGTGCGATCTTGGCGTCTCGTGATATAACCAGCCTCTACACTTCAATTAGACATGACTTTGGTTTGGAGGTAGTGACTAAAGCCCTGACCAATTCTACACTTTCATCAGGGTGCCAGGATTTTATTTTACAGTTATTACATTTGGTTCTGACATGTAATTATTTTCTTTTTGGTGACTATTTTTATCTCCAGAGGAAGGGGACCGCCATGGGGTCCAATGTGGTGCCGACTTACGCTAAGTAAGTCTCCTTGAGGAGACACACATCTATGTATCGCCCCACTTCTGCCATGTGCTGGGGTGGTGGCGATACATAGATGATATTTTTTTGATCTGGACTGGATCTGAGGATCAACTTTTTGAATTTTTTCATTTTCTCAATACCATAGATGTGGATATTAAGTTTACTCTAGAACATTCTAGTGAACAAATACATTTTCTTGACACTTTGATTACTGTGACAGAACAGTCACTCTCTACCCCGTTGTATCGTAAACCAACAGATCGGAATACATTGTTGAGCTTCAATAGTGCACACCCAAAAGCAATGATTAAATCATTGCCATTAAGTCCATTTTTATGTGCCAAGCGCATTGTGAGTAATGAGGAGGAACTAAGGGGTACACTTGAGCATATGTCACAAACATTTAAGGACAGAGGCTTTCCTTCATCGCTATTAGATGAACATCTAGACACCCTACAACATAAGCGACACACTGAGCTGTTGAAAAAAAAGAATATGACTAGGAAAAATAAAAATAGGATTCCATTGGTTACTGTCTATACTGAGGACAGCACACATATCCGACAGATTGTCTCACGACATTGGTCTACTCTGAGAAGCGGAGATGAGGAGATTGAAGAGTTCAAACTTCCTCCCCTCATGTCTTATAAACGAGCATGAAACCTTAAAGACAAATTGATTCATACAGACATTGGCCCACAACGGATATCTGGCCAAACATTTCTACGCTGTCCAAAATTGGGAAGTTTCCCCTGCTTGAAATGCGTAAACTGCAGATACATGCAAAAAGGTAGCTTTTTCCTCCATCCTACAACACACAAGAAGTACCCCATAAAACATTTCTTGACATGTGATTCGGCGTATGTGGTTTACATATTATGGTGCCCATGTCAACTGCTATACGTTGGGGAGACGTCACTAGACTTTAAATCCAGAATCAACCAGCACAGATATACGATTCGGAAGAAACGCATGGATCTCCCAGTCCCCAAACACTTTGTTGACTTTGGGCACCAGGAAAGTGATTTGAAGTGTATGCTAATAGACCACATTCCCTCTCCTAGGCGGGGTGGAAATAGACAGCTATTGTTGAAAAAATGTGAGATCCAATAGATCTCTAAATTGAACACTTTAAAACCCCAGGGACTTAATGTAGACTATAGACCTTGGATATTATCCTGAGTGGGTTATTTTGGATGTTTCTGGTATCTTGTTCTTGGGCACACGAACTAGTGCCCCCTGTTTAACGACAGTGTTTTTTTTCTATATTTATTCTCATTTTTTGTTCTCTACTCTTTTGCAGTTAATTAATGAGGAAGAGTCCCCAATGTGAAGGGTGAGCGTTGGAATGTGACTGATGGATACAAGAAGGCGTGGAAACTAGAATATAATAATTTAACATCTACATGAGCAAGCTTATCCCTTGTCTCTATTGCTAACTTTGTTTATCTTGATTATATGTATGTATTTCCCTATACAATTTTACTTGGTCGCCAGTGGACTATCACATTAGCCTTTTAACTGGACGTTGTTTGCTAGGGTGCTGGGCCCTCTTGCTTGCACGTTGGCCCTGTGTTGAGTATACGGCATCATGACAGTCCTTTGACTTTGTGTCCATTCAGGTGCCATGGTATGCCCTGCTTTGTCGGTGTCCGACTCGGAGTTGATGGATGGATGACATCATTAATTTTCACTGTATAGATTAGGGTCAACAACCCCGTAATCCAGAGGATGCCCTCTTCTGATCAGGTTGACCCCCAGGGATGGCGGTCCCCTGACAGAGACGGCGCTCGGACCTGTGATCTTGTGTGACCAGCACGGGATACGCCGGTCTGACTCCTCGTAGGACTAGGGGTAGTGCTCACTAGATGGATACGACATATATACCCTTTCTGCTATGAAGAGCGGACATTGTACTTAATACAAACTAGCTAGTGCTAACTTACAGTGATATCTATAATCGTTATAATAGCCTTGATATAGAGCTATACACTGGGTGTACGAAGGTTACTTTACCATGTACACTCAGAATGTATTATGACACCCTGTTCATCTACCATACTCTGAGTGGTCACCTCCACTGGGTGCTGCCTGTGCTGCTGGATGGTCGCACGTAATTCTGTGTACCGACTACTGCGGGTCCGATATGTACACTTGAGTGAGCTCCCCCATGCAAATGTACGCCATGTTCGCCATATGTTCTTTGGAACGCACGCCATTTTGATTCCCTGGAGCGACGCCTTGTGTTGACGTTTGCGCTCCACCCTGGAACGCATGACGTCTGATTCCATAGACGCTGGTATGATTAACATAGCAACAGCGGTCACGTGAGCGGATACTTGATCACGTGATCCGATAGTTTCAAAAGGTCCTGCGACATGCGCAGTTGAAATGACCGGTACGCCGAACTCCATGCGGATCCCCTTCCTTTCTCGCTCTAGGACCTAACTCGTTGGATTTGTTTTTAAGGTACACCTGCACTATCGATATAATCATGAGGTCATCCTCAGATGTGTGAAGTTATAATTATGATGACCATATACTGATTTAAAGCACCTATGATTGTTTCTATTGAATATGAATATCGAAAGTATATATGTTGTATGTTATGTTCACATTATATTCACAATATACACTTGGATTTGATGTATTTTGAGGAGTATATTACGATATCCCCTTGATTGTTTTATATTAGCACTTGATTAATTATGTTAAGGTGTATAAATATGCACAGTGCACTAGTATGTTTGTAACTGCTTGAGAAAGATCCCAGGAGGTGGATCTAAACGTCGCGGTCTGGTGAATAAAGTCTGAATTTATTTTACGCCTTGGATGTGCCGTGGAATTTTTCCTGCTATATATATATATATATATACAGTCAAGACCATAAATATTGGGACATCGACACAATTCCACCATTTTTGTCTCTATACACCACCACAATGGATTTGAAATGAAACGAACGAAGATGTGCTTTAACTGCAGACCGTCAGCTTTAATTTGAGGGTATTTACATCCAAATCAGGTGAACGGCATAGGAATTACAACAGTTTGCATATGTGCCTCCCACTTGTTAAGGGAACAAAAGTAATGGGACAATTGGCTTCTCAGCTGTACCATAGCCAGGTGTGTGTTATTCCCTCTGTGGCGAAAATAACCTCGCCACTGGGTTTTGGAGGGGCCTGGTTGCCAGCCTCTTGCCCCAGGATTATGGGCCCTCTCATCAGCCCATGCAAAACCTAAACCCCATGGCGATTTGACTGTGTTTGTGGCATCTGAGCGCTCAGATCCAAGCCATATGGGGATATGTTTTGAGGTGTGGGACAGAACCATCTGTCTGTGTAATTGTATTGTATGTTATGTGAGGGTACCCAGATAGCTAATTTTATTGTATTTGTGTATTCTGAGTGCCATTCACCTAATGATATGTACTCAGACTTGAGCTATCTGGGAATATGTTAAATGTCTGTGTTTGCTGTGAGGGTGTGACATTGTGTGTTTGGGTGGTGATTCCTGTCCTGTTGTTCCCACATGTGTATTGGTGATTTCCCTTTGTCCTGAGAGATAATTGAATTGCTCCTCGGGTGTCTCCAGGGCAGAGAGGAGGAAACCATGATGCATTGTGGGGATGTGTTGTGTCTGTGTATCCTGAATTGCTACGTATCTGTCCTGTGTCACAGTCTTCCTTCTGGTCCCCTAGGGGCGTGTACACCAGATGGGGACCTGCATAAATACGGGCGGGTAGCCCTCAATAAAGAGTTCCTGTTTTACACTCAACATAGAGCCTCGTCTCATGTGTGTGGGGATTGCTATACTTGTATACTCCCCTGGCTATTACTCCTAGCTCTTGTAAGAGCTGTTCCTGTGGTGGTATCGGTGTCGAGCGGAGTGCTTGGAGTCCTCGGGAGGCACTGGGAGCATTTATCAACGGAGGTACCCGGTCGGGGTGCTAGGAGATCCGTTACACCCTCATTTTCCCAATTACAATGAGCAGATAAAAGGTCCACAGTTCATTTCAAGTGTGTTATTTGCATTTGGAATCTGTTGCTGTCAACTCTCAAGATGAGATCCAAAGAGCTGTCACTATCAGTGAAGCAAGCAATCATTAGGCTGAAAAAAACAAAACAAACCCATCAGAGAGATAGCAAAAACATTAGGCGTGGCCAAAACAACTGTTTGGAACATTCTTAAAAAGAAGGAACGCACCGGTGAGCTCAGCAACACCAAAAGACCCGGAAGACCACAGAAAACAACTGTGGTGGTTGACCGAAGAATTCTTTCCCTGGTGAAGAAAACACCCTTCACAACAGTTGGTCAGATCAAGAACACTCTCCAGGAGGTACAGTACAGACCAAAAGATGGACACACCTTCTCATTCAAAGAGTTTTCTTTATTTTCATGACTATGAAAATTGTAGATTCACACTGAAAGGCATCAAAACTATGAATTAACACATGTGGAATTATATACATAACAAACAAGTGTGAAACAACTGAAAATATGTCATATTCTAGGTTCTTCAAAGTAGCCACCTTTTGCTTTGATTACTGCTTTGCACACTCTTGGCATTCTCTTGATGAGCTTCAAGAGGTAGTCCCTTGAAATGGTTTTCACTTCACAGGTGTGCCCTGTCAGGTTTAATAAGTGGGATTTCTTGCCTTATAAATGGGGTTGGGACCATCAGTTGCGTTGAGGAGAAGTCAGGTGGATACCTGCTGCTTTTCCAAGACTGCTTTACCAAGAGCTGATCTACAAGAGCATTGGAGATATTCAGGAGATACTCAGGAGGTAATCTGGAGGTGGATACAATCTAAACAAGTAAGATTTGTTTGTTTAAAATCTTTCCCCTCTTTACAATGGCAGACCTGGTTCTCTGCAGGAATTGTTGTGCTTTTATTTCAGGTTCCACTCTTCAGAGTTTTGGATGCTGTCTGATCTGTAGACAGCTCTCCATAATGCAGCAGGAAAGTAACTTTTTGAAATATGAGATTTTTAAATTAACCACTAAACAAACTCAGGCTGAGAACATTGCAATGCCACTGCCACAGAGGCCCCCTAAATTTAGAAGATGGGTTACTGTAGGTTCTGGTAGACTGAGAGTTGTGGATAGAAGGCATGTCCCACAGTCTGTGGCTCTCCATAATTCATTTTCAGCACTTTCAGAGTGCAAGAGCAACATGGAGGATGGCTCAAGCACAGTGGGTGAGAAACAATCATCTCCCATGCCTAAAGTATGTAAGACTGCAGCCAAAGACAAAAAGGAGAAGGTGAGGATTGATAGTAAGCAGCTGTTGGTGGGCGATTCCATCATAAGAGGTGTGAAGTTTGAGGAGAATGGTGTTGTGAGATGTCTCCCTGGTGCTACCGCTAGCAGGGATAGACGACGGATCCTTAATATTGTTAGGCAAGCAAAGCAGGAAAGGGAAGTGGATGTTATTCTCCATCTTGGGACAAACGATCTGGCTTGCAATGAGGTTTCAAAGGTGAAAGAAGCTTTTCACACACTTGGAAAGGATATACTGGAGGTTGCATCAACTGTTTCATTCTCTGCAGTTTTGCCTGTGCATAACCTTCAGCATGACAGGAAGATGTGCATTAAGGAATTCAATGAATGGCTTGGTGAATGGTGTCTGAACCAAGGGTTTGGCTTTGTGTCTCATGTTAGCTCTTGTTGGAATGGAAAAGAACTGTACAAGAAAGATGGTTTGCATCTTTCTCTCAAAGGAACGAATGTCCTCGGTGAACAGTTCCAGGTATTTGCTAAGAAGCATTTAAACTAGGAAAGGGGGGCAAAAGAGTGATAATCCAGCAGTCCAACTGCCCCCCGGAACAATGCCAGAAGAGGCCAGTAGCACAAAGGTTAAGAAATGACAAGCTCAGAGTCTTGTCTACAAATGCTCGCAGTCTAGGGAATAAGATCAATGAACTTGAGGTTATAATGGCATCTGAGAATATAGATGTAGTGGCTGTTACTGAGACGTGGTTCAAGGGGAGTAATGACTAGGATATATCAATACCAGGGTTCTCTCTATACAGGAAATACAGAGAAGGCAAGAAGGGGGGAGGGGTGGCCCTGTATGTGAAAGATAACATAAAATCTAATTTGATACAAGTTAGCGAGAACAATTTAGAGTCAGTTTGGGTTACCGTGCAGTTTGATAATCATAAGGTAACTCGTGTAGGGGTGATATATAGACCACCTAGCCAAGTCAAAGAATTAGATGATCTACTAGTTGAGGAAATAGCTAAAATGACATTGAAGGGGGAAGTTATCATTATGGGAGACTTCAATCTTCCAGATGTAAACTGGAAAACCAAAATAGCTAGTTCTGCCAGGAGTACAGATATTCTAAATTCCCTACTGGGATTATCTCTACAGCAAGTAGTGGAGGAGCCAACCCGGAAGGAGGCCATTTTAAATTTAGTATTCACAAATGGGAATTTGGTATCTGATATTACTGTAGGGGAAAGCTTGGGATCTAGTGTTTACTATAAGTACAGTGACTGAGTCACACCACACAAAAACAAAAGTTTTAGATTTTAGAAAAACTGACTTTTCTAAAATTAGATTAGTGGTATACGAGTCCCTATCAGACTGGAACAGTTTCATTGGAGTCCAGGAGAAATGGGACTACTTAAAAGTGGCACTATTGAAGGCAACAGAAAATTGCATTAGGCTTGTCAGTAAAAGCAAAAAAAGGAAGAGACCACTGTGGTACTCAGCAGAAGTGGCCAAAATCATTAAAAACAAAAAGATAGCATTTAGGAATTATTAAAAGAAAAAAAAAAAAACAAGGATGACAGACAAATTTATAAGATTAGGCAGAGAGAGGCCAAACAAGTTATAAGAGCTTCCAAAGCACAGGCAGAAGAGAAATTAGCTCAGTCAGGGAAAAAAGGCGAGAAGGCATTCTTCAGATACATAAATGAAAAAAGGAAACTAAAACAAGGAATTACCAAATTAAAAACAAAAGAAGGAAGGTATATGGAAGAAGATAAAGAACTAGCTGACTGCCTCAATGAATATTTCTGTTCAGTTTTTACAAAGGAAAATGAAGGAGAAGGACCTCAGTTAGGAAAGAAGACTAATGATGCATGTGTCTTTACAGAGGAAGAGGTTCTAAGTCAGCTGTCTAAAATTAATACAAATAAGTCACAGGGGCCTGATGGGATACACCCAAAGCTATTAAAAGAGCTCAGCGGTGAACTAGCAAAACCATTAACAGATTGATTTAACCAATCACTGGCAACAGGAGTCGTCCCAGAAGATTGGAAATTAGCAAATGTTGTGCCCATTCACAAGAAAGGTAGTAGGGAGGAATCGGGCAACTATAGGCCAGTAAGCCTGACATCAATAGTGGGGAAATTAATGGAAACCATACTTAAGGAGAGGATTGTGGAACATCTAAAATCCCATAGATTGAAAGATGAAAAACAGCATGGGTTTACTTTAGGGAGATCATGTCAAACTAATCTTATTGATTTTTTTGATTGGGTGACTAAAATAATAGATGGAGGAGGTGCAGTAGACATCGCTTATCTAGACTTTAGTAAGGCTTTTGATACTGTCCCACATAGAAAGCTTATCAATAAAGTGCAGTCTTTGGGCTTGGACTCCCATATTGTTGAATGGATTAGGCAGTGGCTGAGGGACAGGCAACAGAGGGTTGTAGTCAATGGGGTATATTCAGACCAAGGTCTTGTTACCAGTGGGGTACCTCAGGGATCTGTTCTGGGACCCATATTGTTTAATATCTTTATCAGCGAAATTGCAGAAGGCCTCGATGGTAAGGTGTGTCTTTTTGCTGATGACACAAAGATTTGTAACAGGGTTGATGTTCCTGGAGGGATACACCAAATGGAAAAGGACTTAGGAAAACTAGAGGAATGGTCAAAAATCTGGCAACTAAAAGTGCAAGATAATGCACCTGGGACGTAAAAACCCAAGAGCAGAATATAAAATCAGTGATACAGTCCTAACCTCAGTTTCTGAGGAAAGGGATTTAGGGGTCATTATTTCAGAAGACTTAAAGGTAGGCAGACAATGTCATAGAGCAGCAGGAAATGTTAGCAGAATGCTTGGGTGTATAGGGAGAGGAATTACCAGTAGAAAGAGGGAGGTGCTCATGCCGCTCTACAGAGCACTAGTGAGACATCATTTGGAGTATTGTGCTCAGTACTGGATACCATATCTCCAGAAGGATATTGATACTTTGGAGAGAGTTCAGAGAAGAGCTACTAAACTGGTACATGGATTGCAGGATAAAACTTACCAGGAAAGATTAAAAGACCTTAACATGTATAGCTTGGAAGAAAGATGAGACAGAGGGGATATGATAGAAACTTTTAAATACATAAAGGGAATCAACAAGGTAAAAGAGGAGAGAATATTTAAAAGAAGAAAAACTGCTACAAGAGGACATCGTTTTAAATTAGAGGGGCAAAGGTTTAAAAGGAATATCAGGAAGTATTACTTTACTGAGAGAGTAGTGGATGCATGGAATAGCCTTCCTGCAGAAGTGGTAGCTGCAAATACAGTGGAGGAGTTTAAGCATGCATGGGATAGGCATAAGGCCATCCTTCATATAAGATAGGGCCAGGGGCTATCCATAGTATTTAGTATATTGGGCAGACTAGATGGGCCAAATGGTTCTTATCTGCCGACACATTCTATATGTGTGTTTCTATACACAGCTGATAGTTCTACTGAATAGACTGTTAGAATTTGTATTATGGCAAGAAAAAAGCAGCTAAGTAAAGAAAAACGAGTGGCCATCATTACTTTAAGAAATGAAGGTCAGTCAGTCAGCCAAAAAATTGGGAAAACTTTGAAAGTAAGGGCTATTTGACCATGAAGGGGAGTGATGGGGTGCTGCGCCAGATGACCTGGCCTCCACAGTTACCGGACCTGAACCCAATCGAGATGGTTTGGGGTGAGGTGGACCGCAGAGTGAAGGCAAAAGGGCCAACAAGTGCTAAGCATCTCTGGGAACTCCTTCAAGACTGTTGGAAGACCATTTCAGGTAACTACCTCTTGAAGCTCATCAAAAGAATGCCAAGAGTGTGCAAAGCAGTAATCAAAGCAAAAGGTGGCTACTTTGAAGAACCTAGAATATGACATATTTTCAGTTGTTTCACACTTGTTTGTTATGTATAGAATTCCACATGTGTTAATTCATAGTTTTGATGCCTTCATAGTCATGAAAATAAAGAAAACTCTTTGAATGAGAAGGTGTTTCCAAACTTTTGGTCTGTACTGTAGGTGTATGTGTGTCAAAGTCAACAATCAAGAGAAGACTTCACCAGAGTGAATACAGAGGGTTCACCACAAGATGTAAACCATTGGTGAGCCTCAAAAACAGGAAGGCCAGATTAGAGTTTGCCAAACGATATCTAAAAAAGCCTTCAAAGTTCTGGAACAACATCCTATGGACAGATGAGACCAAGATCAAATTGTACCAGAGTGATGAGAAGAGAAGAGTATGGAGAAGGAAAGGAACTGCTCATAATCCTAAGCATACCACCTCATCAGTGAAGCATGGTGGTGGTAGTGTCATGGCGTGGGCATGTATGGCTGCCAATGGAACTGGTTCTCCTGTATTTATTGATGATGTGACTGCTGACAAAAGCAGCAGGATGAATTCTGAAGTGTTTTGGGTAATATTATCTGCTCATATTCAGCCAAATGCTTCAGAACTTGACAGCGCTTCACAGTGCAGATGGACAATGACCCAAAGCATACTGCAAAAGTAACCAAAGAGTTTTTTAAGGGAAAGAAGTGGAATGTTATGCAATGGCCAAGTGAATCACCTAACCTGAATCCGATGGAGCATGCATTTCACTTGCTGAAGACAAAACTGAAGGGAAAATGCCCCAAGAACAAGCAGGAACTGAAGACAGTTGCAGTAGAGGCCTGGCAGAGCATCACCAGGGATGAAACCCAGCGTCTGGTGATGTCTATGCGTTCCAGACTCCAGGCTGTAATTGACTGCAAAGGATTTGCAACCAAGTATTAAAAAGTAAAAGTTTGATTTATGATTATTATTCTGTCCCATTACCTTTGGTCCCTTAACAAGTGGGAGGCACAGATGCAAACTGTTGTAATTCCTACACCGTTCACCTGATTTGGATGTAAATACCTTCAAATTAAAGCTGACAGTCTGCAGTTAAAGCACATTTTGTTCGTTGCATTTCAAATCTATTGTGGTGGTGTATAGAGCCAAAAATGTTAGAATTGTGTCGATGTCCCAATATTTATGGACCTGACTGTATGTATATATATATATAAAATGTATTTGACCCTGTTCACACATTCTCCTGTTTATCCACCCTTAGTGCATTTAGTGGTGTGCTGCTACTTTTATACATTGTTGCCATTGTAGCTTGCACCTGTGATTGTCTCTGGAGGTGCTGTTCCTTTTTCTAGTATGTATATTTAGTACAGGAGTAGGCATCCTCTTTTGGAACTTAGCACTCCCCGCCCACCTGGCTGGTGCTTCTAATCAGAGTAACAATGGAGCTGGACACTCCGTGTTAGAGTGGGTCCCATCTGATGAGAAGCCACCTTGATGTCTGGTAGATGGGCCCGACATATTTTTGATCAATTATATGCGCTAAGAGCTTCTACTCCCCTTGATAGTAAGTATGGTAGTCATGTATTTGACCCTGTTCACACATTCTCCTGTTTATCCACCCTTAGTGCATTTAGTGGTGTGCTGCTACTTTTTTACATTGTTGCCATTGTAGCTTGCACCTGTGATTGTCTCTGGAGGTGCTGTTCCTTTTTCTAGTATGTATATATAAATATTTATTATTATTTTATATTTCTTATATTGTATCTGGTTTTATCTATATTTATTATATTTTTTACATTTTCCTTTTGGCTATTTGTCTTCGTTACTCTCTGCCTTAACCCCATAGGGACATAGCCTTATTTCACCTTAAGGACCAGGCCATTTTTTGCAAATATGACCAGTGTCACTTTAAGTGCTGATAACTTTAAAACGCTTTGACTTATCCAGGCTATTCTGAGATTGTTTTTTCGTAACATATTGTACTTCATGACACTGGTAAAAAAAAAAAATTTGCATTAAAAAAATACCTAATTTACCAAAAATTTGGAAAAATTAGCAAATTTCAAAGTTTCAGTTTCTCTACTTCTGTAATACATAGTAATACCCCCAAAGATTGTGATGACTTTACATTCACAAAATCTGAAAAAGGTGTATTGGGTATGCGTCCTAATGCACAATTGAACAAATATAAGTGAGAATAGGACGCTAAAACAAAATAATACATTTTATTAACTTATTTTGTTAGAATAAAGGGGTAAATACTGGATCACTGCAAAGAGCAGCAATGTAAATCTACACTCATTTGTGGGGCCTCACCTAGAACAGCCGCACAGGCGGCACAAAAGCCACCGTGTGGCGAACGGTGAATCCCACAATAAAACCCACCAACACTAAGGGGGCTAAGATACCACAGGTGCGAGATGTTGAGCCTGGGTACCTGGTACTAACAAGGTAGATGCCTGGTACCGAAACACCAGGTATCTCTCCTAACAGTGAATGTCAGCGCGCAGACATTCACTGCACTAATATAGTACAGGTGCAGGATAAGGTGCGGGCAAACACAGTTAGCTCCACTGAATGTATCTGGAGCTATGATAGCCCTCCCCTGTCCTAGATGGTCTAAGCTCTACGCGTTTCTATGCATTAAATATGCATTTCATCAGGAGCAAATGCACCACAGACAGTACATGCCACCACCTCTCAGTTGTATATTTAACCGAGGCTGTAAGCATATACTGTCAATGATATAGCCCAAAACCTCTGACGTGAGTGTCTGGCAGAGGCCGTGAACATAGACACCACAGACAGTGCAGCCCAAAACCTCTAGGTTGTATATTTAACCGAGGCTGTGGGCGTCCACCACCAGTGATGTGGCCAGAGTCTCTGACATAGGTATATTGCCAGAAGCTAAGAACAGTAGGCAGCAGCAGAGTGATTTCACTAGCACCAAACTTCCTCTAGTATGAGGTATGATGTTACCCCTCGTAATATATTGTCCTGCCTCGGCTGACAACCTCTAGATTGAGGCGCAGTGTGCTAGTGTGCAGACTAGCCGGCGTTGTAATGGCCGCGAAGCGGCTCCTAGAACGCCGAGATTTACAGGGTAAAACCCCGCCCTGCTAGACACACCCCCCGCCTGCCAGCCAATCCGGCCAGGAGGCTCGGTACAGGAAACACCATTAGCAAAGCAGCGGGAGGGATTATGTTAGTCTCGGGAAGCGCGATGCGCCGCATGATAAGCAGGGAAATTCATAGCGGTTCGGTATGTATTGTCACCACAGATTACAAACCTAATAATGAGTATACAGTGGAGTGAAACCACAGACGAAGATCCTCCTAAGGAGTGCCGACACACAGTTACATATGTAGACAGAGGCTCATGTAAATATACAAAGTATCCCTCTGATAACAACCATGAAAATACACACTTCTGATGTCCATTCATATAAAGGGGACATATGAAATGGCATCATTGAGGCCGGATGGTTTGATGGTTTTCAAGAAAAAAATCCATCTTGCCTCTTTCTGTAGCAAAATGCGGTCGCAATCACCGCCTCTGGATGACACCTTCACAGAATCAATCACCTGAAATTTAACCGATGATGCATTGCCATTATGAAATTCTGATACATGGCGTGCAATCGGGGTGTCTTTTAAATTCGTAATATCCAAGACATGTTTCCCAATGCGACGCCTGAGCTCTCTGATGGTTTTGCCAACATATTTAATACCGCAAACACATGTCATAAGGTAAATAACCCCAGCCGACTTACAGTTGTAAAATGACCTGATAAAAAAGGTTCTCTCTAAGGTGCTGCTGGCAAAACTCTTGGTCTTATCTATAAATCTACAGAATTTGCACGATCCACAGGGAAATGTCCCTGTGAGCGAACTCCGCAACCAAGACTGCGATTTGGGACCTACATATAAACTGTGTGTCAACATATCCCGTAGATTGTTGCTACGCCGGTAGGTGACTGAGGGTCTAGATGGAATCATACTACCAATGTCGGGATCCGATTTGAGTATATCCCAGTGTTCAACGAGTACTTGACGTACAGCCTCATGGGCACTGTCATATGTGCCGATGATCCTGACCGTACTATCACTCGTATCTCTCTTTTTAGGGGATAGCAGAAGGTCCCTGTTTGTACTCAATGAGTGTTGGTATGCCTGTTTCAGATATCTCTGAGGATACCCGCGACATTGGAACCTGTGTTGAAGATCCCTCGCAGCCACCTTAAAATCTCCCAAATCAGAACAATTCCTCCTCACCCTCAAGTATTGGCCTTTTGGGATCCCTCTTTTGAGGGCCAACGGGTGCCCACTCTCCCATTTCAACAGATTATTGGTAGCCGTAGGCTTCCTAAAAACATTGGTGCTGATGTGCCCATCAGCACCAAGTGAAATGGTGAGATCTAAGAAGGAAATGACAGTGGAGTCAATCTCCGACGTAAAAAATAGCCCCAGTATATTAATGTTCAGGGCTGCAACAAATTCCTGGAACAAATCTCTGCCACCCCCCCACAGGATCAGCACATCATCGATATATCTGATCCAGAGGGGGATGACAGAAGTAAAGTGCTCCATCTCTTCACAAAACACCACCTCTCTCTCCCACCAGCCCAGGTAGAGGTTCGCAAAAGTCGGGGCACAGGGACTGCCCATCGCGACCCCCCTGAGCTGATGACTCCTAGAGTCCCATGTCCCATTTGAAGCCCCCCTGATGCACCCCTAGAGTAGAAACTCCAAAAAAGTGACCCCATTTTAGAAACTACGGGTTAGGGTGGCAGTTTTGTTGGTACTAGTTTAGGGTACATATGATTTTTGGTTGCTCTATATTACACTTTTTGTGAGGCAAGACAACAAGAAATAGCTTTTTTGGCACTGTTTTTTTTGTTATTTACAACATTTATCTGACAGGTTAGATCATGTGGTAATTTTATAGAGCAGGTTGTCACAGACGCGGCGATACCTAATATGTATACTTTTTTTTATTTATGTAAGTTTTACACAATGATTCCATTTTTAAAACAAAGAAAATGTTTTAGTGTCTCCATAGTCTAAGAGCCATAGTTTTTTCAGTTTTTGGGCAATTATCTTAAGTAGGGTCTCATTTTTTGCGGGATGAGATGACGGTTTGATTGGCACTATTTTGGGGTGCATATGACTTTTTTATCGCTTGCTATTACACTTTTTGTGATGTAAGATGACAAAAAATTGCTTTTTTTACACCGTTTTTATTTTTATTTTTTTACGGTGGTCACCTGAGGGGTTAGGTCATGTGATATTTTTATAGAGCCAGTGGATACGGACGCGGCGATACCTAATATGTATACTTTTTTTTTATTTATGTAAGTTTTACACAATGATTTCATTTTTGAAACAAAAAAAAAACATGTTTTAGTGTTTCCATAGTCTAAGAGCCATAGTTTTTTCAGTTTTTGGACGATTATCTTGGGTAGGGTATGATTTTTGCGGGATGAGATGACGGTTTGATTGTTACAATTTTGGCGTACATGCGACTTTTTTGATCACTTTTATTACCTTTTTTGGGAAGTAAGGTGGGCAAAATTTCAATTTCATCATAGTTTTTTATTTTTTATTTTTATGGCGTTTACCGTTCGGGTAAAGTAACATGACCGTTTTATAGATCAGGTCGTTACGGACGCGGCAATACCTAATATGTGTAGTGTATTTTATTTTTTTTATTTTTATTCAGTGATAAATGTGTTTTTTTTATCTTAACTTTTTTCACTTTTTTTTACATTTTTTTGACCCAGACTACTTGGTTCTTGAAGATCCAGTGGGTCTGATGTCTGTATAATACAGTACAGTACACTATATAGTGTTTTGTACTGTATTTTACACTTTGTCTGAACAGATCTATGCCTTTAGCACAGATCTGTTCAGCACCATGGACAGCAGGATGCCTGAGAAGGCGTCCTGTTGCCATGGGAACCTTCCCCGCCTGCTCAGTAGTGGTCAGAACTTCACAGACGGGGAAGGGTAAGGACGGGGCTGTCGGGAGGCTGTCTGGGGGCTCTCTCCCTCTCCATCGGGGGGCTGCAAAGGCACAGCAGCCCCCCGATCGGAGCAGTGGCGGATCCAGAGCCTGGTCTCGGGAGGGGCACTTTCAGATTTTTTTCTGTCCGCCGCCACAAAACAATGGTGCTTATAGACTCAGACTACACAGTGTAGGGGTATACTGTATACTGTGTGGCACAGTGTAGCGGTATACTGTATATTGTGGGGCACAGTGTAGGCTATATGTGTATAACAAACATATTTCACATGAAAACTTACAATTACTTGGCTTGGCCCTTGGGGATCTCGGACACCACTTCAACACTTTGGCCGGGGGCTCGGCGGAGCTGATGTTGTGTTTTATCCTAATGAGAAAGATTTCATAATAAGGATTTGGAGAAGGGGCAGAGGGATAGCAGAGCAGGGAGAGGCTGGTGCTGCTACTAGGGGGTCATACCATGGGGGAGTAATAAAGCCCACCATAATGCCCCCCCAGTAGTAACAATTCTCCTTATAATGTGACAGTGCAAAAAATACCCCCTTGTAATGCCCCCAGTTGAGCTAATGTCCCCATAATGTCCCAGTATAAAATACCCCTATATAGTGCCCCCAGTAAATGCCCCCATAGTGCTCCACACCCTCCTTCCTCCTAGTGTCCCCCATAATGTACCAGTATAAAATGCTCCAGTAGATGCCCTCAGTGTCCCCCATAATTTGCAAGTATAAAATACCCCTTCTTAGTGCCCCCCAAAGATGACCCCATAGTACTCCTCTCCCCCCTTCCCCATAGTACCCACCATAATGTGTCCCAGTATAAAATTGTACTGTACAGAGCGCCCATATAAAATACCCCTTCTTTGTGGCCTCAGTAGATGCCCCTATAGTGCCCCCAATCATGTGCCAGTATTAATAGCAGCCCCCCATGTGCCAGTATTAATAGCAGCCCCCCATGTGCCAGTATTAATAGCAGCCCTCCATGTGCCAGTATTAACAGCCCCCCATGTGCCAGTATTAACAGCACCCCATGTGCCAGCAATAACAGCCCCCCATGTGCCAGCAATAACAGCCCCCCATGTGCCAGCAATAACAGCCCCCCATGTGCCAGCAATAACAGCCCCCCTGTGACAGCAATAACAGCCCCCCTCCAGTAATAACAGCCCCCCCCGCCAGTAATAACAGCCCCCCCGCCAGTAATAACAGCCCCCCTGCCAGTAATAACAGCCCCCCCCGCCAGTAATAACAGACCCCCCCGCCAGTAATAACAGACCCCCCCCCGCCAGTAATAACAGCCCCCCCGCCAGTAATAACAGCCCCCCCCCCGCCAGTAATAACAGCCCCCGCCAGTAATAACAGCCCCCCCCGCCAGTAATAACAGCCCCCCCGCCAGTAATAACAGGCCCCCCCCAGTAATAACAGGCCACCCCGCCCCAGTAATAACAGGCCCCCCCGCCAGTAATAACAGGCCCCCCCCGCCAGTAATAACAGCCCCCCTGCCAGTAATAACAGCCCCCCCCCCAGTAATAACAGGCCCCCCCGCCCCAGTAATAACAGGCCCCCCCGCCAGTAATAACAGGCCCCCCCCCCGCCAGTAATAACAGCATTGTACTGTATATATATATATATAAAAAATAAAAAAAACACATACTTACCTCCATGTCAGCGATGCGATGCAGGCCTCTTCTGGCCTGTGTCCTGCGCTGTATGGGTCAGGTGGCGCGATGACGTCATCGCGCCACCTGCGCCGGCCTCTGATAGGCTGCCGGCCTAGTGCCTGCAGCCTATCAGAGGAAGGGAAAGGGACACGCCTCTCCCTCCCCTGCCGCAGCACAGGCATCTGAGACTGTATCGCTGTCCTGAGGACGGCGATACAGATGACTGGAGATGAACGCTTCCACAATGGAAGCGCTCATCTCCCTGTGCTCCGCCGCCGCCAGCTCGGGGGGGGGGCAATTGCCCCGTTGCCCCCCCCCTGGATCCGCCACTGGATCGGAGAGGGAGGGAGCTCCCTGAGCTGTTAACCTTTTCCATACAGCGGTCCGTACGGACCGCGGTATGGAAAGGGTTAAACGGCTGACATCGCATCGCAGATGTCAGCCGTTTATACCAGGGTGTCAGCAATGTCTTGGCACCCTGGTATACCCACTAACGATTATTCAAGGGGAGGCGGGCGGGGGATCGCGATCCCGCCTGCCGCACCGCCCGCCTCCCGCACCGCCCGCAACCCTCCCCCTGCACCTCCCACCAGGCTAAAATCACTCAGGGGTGCAGGGGGGGGGGGAGATACAGAAATATTTTAGGAATACTAAAGTTTCTGATCCCCGCGGTCAGGGACCGCAGGGATCAGAAACTGCAGAAATCGCAGCAAACCGCAGGTCTGAATTGACCTGCGGTTTGCCGTGATCGCCGACATGGGGGGGTCACGAGACCCGCCCGCGCATTTAGCCTAGGTGCTTTCTTAAAGATTTGAGCAGGCACCGGGTTCCGATCACTGCCAGCCACACGGCAGTGATCGAAAATACACAGGGCGTACATGTACGCCCTGTGTCCTTAAGTACCAGGACACAAGGGTGTACCTGTACGCCCTATGTCCTTAAGAGGTTAAGAAATGGTGCGAATAGCCATCCAAAGGGCCGTTTTCATTTTTAGTGGGATCGAGACTTGGCACCGCCTGAGACTGCTCCACCCTGCTACACAGTGAACCGTCTGACTACCTACACTGAGGAACTAAGGATATTCCATCACTTTTACCTTTCCCTAATCAAGTAACAGCTAGGTGTATATATATATATATATCTTTTAGATACAATGACCATTAACATTGTAACAAACATAGAGCGCATAATTGTAAGGGATCGCGGAGCCTCCTGTAGAACAAGCGCTGGACGCGATCGCTACAGCTGCTCCCTGCAAGTGCTTTTTTTAAGGCTACTTTCACACTAGCGGCAAGGAAATCCGTCAGGCTGTTTCAGCGGGTGAACAGCCTGTCAGATATGTGCTGCCGCTAGTACATGCGTGGCCCCGGACTACCGCTCCGGCCCCATTGACTATAATGGGGACAGGCCAGAGTTTCTGTGGCAGCACGGCAAACATGCCGAGAGGAGGCCGGAATAAATCTACGACATGTCGTACTTTTATTCCGGCCCCCTCTAGGCATGTTTGGCTGTTCACCCGCCGGAACAGCCTGCTGGAGTTCCTTGCCGCTAGTGTGAAAGTAGCCTAAGACTGTAGACTAATAAAACAAGCATGATGTATAGATTACTACAAAGGAACCTTATACTATGGACTATATACCATGTATTATGGACTTAGTTAATTATGCAGAACACGCCTCTGTTGCTCCCCCTCCTTTTCCTGCCCCCTGGCCAGCCCGCCAAAAGTGCTTTTAAATTGCCTTATGTATGTCACTCTGTTATTGTCCTGATAAAGGGGACCCTCCGTCACAGAAACGAGTTGACCATTTATTACACTGCTCAAAAAAATAAAGGGAACACAAAAATAACACATCCTAGATCTGAATTAATTAAATATTCTTCTGAAATACTTTGTTCTTTACATAGTTGAATGTGCTCACAACAAAATCACACAAAAAAAAAAATGGAAATCAAATTTTTTAACCCATGGAGGTCTGGATTTGGAGTCACACTCAAAATTAAAGTGGAAAAACACACTACAGGCTGATCCAACTTTGATGTAATGTCCTTAAAACAAGTCAAAATTAGGCTCAGTAGTGTGTGGCCTCCACGGGCCTGTATGACCTCCCTACAACGCCTGTGCATGCTCCTGATGAGGTGGCGGACGGTCTCCTGAGGGATCTCCTCCCAGACCTGGACTAAAGCATCTGCCAACTCCTGGACAGTCTGTGGTGCAACGTGACGTTGGTGGATAGAGCAAGACATGATGCCCCAGATGTGCTCAATTGGATTCAGGTCTGGGGAACAGGCGGGCCAGTCCATAGCATCAATTCCTTCGTCTTGCAGGAACTGCTGACACACTCCAGCCACATGAGGTCTAGCCAGTGGCGTAACTACCAGGGAAGCAGGGGAAGCAGCTGCTTCGGGGCCCGGGCTGACAAGGGGCCCGGAGCAGTAGTAAACAGTTAGACTGGCCACGCCCCCCTCTACACTCACTTCACTGCTTCTTTAGAATGTCCTCGGAGCAGAGCAGGGAGCTAAGCCCCGCCCATCAGCACGGACCATTAATAGAGGAGCCTGGCTGCTTAATAGTGCAGCCAGGGCTCAGTACAGTGTGCTACAGGGAGATCCTGTCTCCCCTCCCTCTCCTATTAGTACAGCCCAGCTTCTGCTACAGAGACTGCTCTGTAGTCGGCAGTAACAGGAGGGAGAGGGGAGACAGGAAGTGCTGCAGAAAGAAGATGCTGTGCCTGTCACTATCAGGAGCCCATACATTCCAGGCTTATCCCTGCCAACCCTAGCTGTCCTGCATCTCATGTAGCCCCCCCCCCCAGCTGCATTCATCTGCTGTCCTTTCAGAAGCCCCCCCCAGTCCTGGGCCCCCTACTTATCTGATGCCCTGCCCTCTAGGCCCCCTATCCATCTGATGCCACACTCCTCTGGGCGCCCATGTGCAGCTTGGGGACACCAGTATGAGGCCAGAATGGGGACTGGGAGATCACGGAGCGGCGGGGAGCAGGCGAGTACGTTTTTTTCAACAACTGTACAATGCACAGCTAGTTCACATCACATTTTTGTCCCACATTTAAAGGGAACCTAGCACATCCGCAATACCCAGTCCCCACAGCTCTCTGCGCTTTTATTGTGTTAAAAAAACGTTTTCAGTGATATGCAAATTAGCTGATATGAGTCCTGTAGCCGGAGATGAGTCAAGCGTCAAGGAGCCCAGCACCGCCCCGCGTCCTCCGAATCTCCTCCTTGCCAGCTGACGTCACAGAGCTGGAGCGCCGAAATCTCGCGATGCGCGAGCTAGCGCATGCACAGTGTCGGCATCATGTTCATTCCCTGTGCTGGCATCAGCACAGGGAACGAACTACGCATGCGCTAGCTCGCGCATCGCAAGATTTCGGCGCTCCAGCACTGTGACATCAGCCGGCAAGGAGGAGATTCGGAGGACGCGGGGCGGTGCTGGGCTCCTTTCCGCTTGACTCATCTCCGGACACAGGACTCATATCAGGTCATTTGCATATCACTCAAAACGGTTTTTTAACACAATAAAAGCGCGGAGAGCTATGGGACCTGGGTACTGCACATGTGCTAGTGGCCATCTAGCAGCCCATGTCCCCAGCTCTATGCGCAAAATCATGGTGACAGGTTCCCTTTAAGGCTGGGTTCACATCACGTTTTTCCCATCCGTTTAATATATACAAAAAAACGTATTCGGATGCCTCATACTGATGCCATGACAGTGACATCCGTTCACCATAGAGTTTCATTGCAAAAAAAAAAAAAAGTATCCATTTTTTTTTACCGTATTGTGCAGGATACAAGAACGTGGAGTACTGCATTTTTGTATCGTGTACGTCATAGTCCAGTAAAAACACATGTATGTTAAAGAATCAAATGCCACTGTATGACGCCTGCCTGCCCGTCTAAAAATTTGCTGTGGGGCCCAGTCATTTCTAGCTACTCCACTGATTACCAGGGGCTCAGACCATGGGGATAGACTACATTCGGTGTCAGCCCTGCAGCAATACATAGAATGGGCGCCTCTCCTACAGCAGGGGTCATACTGTGCTGTACATACAGTGTAGTGTGATGTCATGTTCACCTCTCCGGGTATATTACCCAGGAAAGCACAATTCTGCAAAAAGGACATGTTCCTTTTGGTGGAACAGAAGTGCGGAATGGAACCCCACGGAAGCACTGCGTAGTGCTTATGTAGTGTTCCGTTCCGTGATTCCGTTTCGCACCCTTCCGCATCTCCGGATTTGCGGACCCATTGAAGTGAATGGGTCCACATCCGTGATCCGGAATGCACACGGAAGGGTGCCCATTTATTGCTGATCCGCATATGCAGTCCGCAATACGGGAATGGCTGGCCCCTTTCACACGAACGATACGGGTTGGCTCCAGATGCGTTCAGGGTGCATTCAGTGAAACTCGCACCTTTTTTCAAGCAAGTTAAGTCAGTTTTGTCTACGATTGCGTTCAGTTTTTTCTGCGCAGGTGCAATGCGTTTTGATGCGTTTTTCATGCACGTGATAAAAAACTAAGTTTACAAACATCTCCTAGCAACCTGGTGGTGAGCGTGGTCCTGCTGAATGAAGATAGATAGACGTTGTGAGCGCGGTGACGTCACCAAAGGTACTTTTCCTGCCAGGTCCTGAAAGAAGACGAGCCGGGCTGCGCGATCAAGTGGATGAGGTGAATAATTAAATATTTTATTATTTTTTAACCCCTCAAGCCAAATGTTACTATGCATTCTGTATTAAGAATGCTATTATTTTCCCTTATAACCATGTTATAAGGGAAAATAATAAAGTTCGGGTCCCTATCATCTCCTAGCAACCATCCGTGAAAATCGCATTGCATCCGCAATGCTAGCGGATGCAATGAGATTTTCAAGCAGCCCCATTCACTTCTGTGGGGCCTGCGCTACGTGAAAAACGCAGAATATAGAGCTTGCTGCGATTTTTACGCACAACTGATGCGTGAAAATCACTGATCATGTACACAGCCCCATTGAAGTGAATGTGTCCGGATTCAGTGTGGGTGCAATGCGTTCACATCACGCATTGCACCCGTGCGGAAAAGTCGCCCGTGTCAAAGGGGCCTAAGACTTTGACACGGCCCCCACAACAGTATGATAGAATGACACTAGATGACAGATAGAGTGTGTGTGTGTGTATATAATATATATAATAGGAAAAGGATGGCGTGGCAGCCTGGTCTGGTCTAGATCGTGCCAAAGGAGCAGGGTTTACACGGGGGGGGGGCTATACAAAAATTTGCTGTGGGGCCCAGTCACCTCTAGTTACGCCCCTGGGTCTAGCATTGTCTTGCATTAGGAGGAACCCAGGGCCAACCGCACCAGCATATGGTCTCACAAGGGGTCTGAGGATCTCATCTCGGTACCTAATGGCAGTCAGGCTACCTCTGGCGAGCACATGGAGGGCTGTGCGGCCCTCCAAAGAAATGCCACCCCACACCATTACTGACCCAATGCCAAACCGGTCATGCTGGAGGATGTTGCAGGCAGCAGAACGTTCTCCACGGCGTCTCAAGACTCTGTCACATGTGCTCAGTGTGAACCTGCTTTTATCTGTGAAGAGCACAGGGCGCCAGTGGCGAATTTGCCAATCTTGGTGTTTTCTGGCAAATGCCAAACATCCTGCACGGTGTTGGGCTGTAAGCACAACCCCCACCTGTGGACGTCGGGCCCTCATGGAGTCTGTTTCTGACCGTTTGAGCAGACACATGCACATTTGTGGCCTGCTGGAGGTCATTTTGCAGGGCTCTGGCAGTGCTCCTCCTGTTCCTCCTTGCACAAAGGCGGAGGTAGCGGTCCTGCTGCTGGGTTGTTGCCCTCCTACGGCCTCCTCCACGTCTCCTGATGTACTGGCCTGTCTCCTGGTAGCGCCTCCATGCTCTGGACACTACGCTGACAGACACAGCAAACCTTCTTGCCACAGCTCGCATTGATGTGCCATCCTGGATAAGCTGCACTACCTGAGCCACTTGTGTGGGTTGTAGACTCCGTCTCATGCTACCACTAGAGTGAAAGCACCGGCAGCATTCAAAAGTGACCAAAACATCAGCCAGGAAGCATAGGAACTGAGAAGTGGTCTGTGGTCACCACCTGCAGAACCACTGCTTTATTGGGGGTGTCTTGCTAATTGCCTATAATTTCCACCTGTTGTCTATCCCATTTGCACAACAGCATGTGAAATTGATTGTCACTCAGTGTTGCTTCCTAAGTGGACAGTTTGATTTCACAGAAGTGTGATTGACTTGGAGATACATTGTGTTGTTTAAGTGTTCCCTTTATTTTTTTGAGCAGTGTATATTTTTTATTTTTTTTAAAGAAGAACATTTAAAGAACACTACTACTCCATCCATATTGCTGGCAGCGCTGACCAGTGAGTTTCACAGTTTTTTTTTCACATTGTCTACTCTCTGTGCCCCCATAACAATTATGCCTCATCACAGTAGTAATGCCCTCTGTTTCCCCATCACAGCAGAAATGCCCTCTTTGTGCCATCTTCACTGTATTAATGCCCTCTCTGTGCCCTCCTCACAGTAGTAATGCCCTCTCTGTGCCCACCTCACAGTAGTAATGCCCTCTGTGTGCCCGTTTCACAGTAGTAAAGCTCACAATGTATCCCCCCCCCCCCCACTGGCCTTTGGAGACATTAAATTGTCACTAGGGTCTATTTCTTTGAATCAAAATCTATTAAGCCTCATTCACACGTCCGTGCTCAAATCCGTGAGCAGGTGGTTAGTGATGTATCCGTGAAGCTGTCTGTGAAGGATCCGTGTTTCCGTTTTTTGCTGTCCGTTTTGCATCCGTGTTTCACTGACACTGATCAGCTGAAAAATAATTTTCAAAGAATCTCTTCTTAATGATCCGTTAAACACGGATGGCATCCGTGGTTTTCACAGACCCATAGACTATAATGGGTGTGATGGATCCGTGAACATGGACAAAATAGAGCATGCATCCGTGCTAAAAACACGAATCAACGGACAGTGCTAAAACACTGATGTGTGAATACACACATTAAAATGAATGGGGATGCGTGCTGTCCGCGGAGAACACGTACAGCACACGTCCATGGAACATTGATGTGTGAATGAGGCTTTAGACTTTATTGATAATATGGGAGTCTGACATGACTATGCTGCAATATCTCCAGTAAAAATGGCCCCGGGTATCTGATTTTAGGACTGTATTAGGTTACAGTATGTTCACATCTCCGTCTGGCTGTTCCGGCACAGAGCAGCCTGCCAAATTCTCTACTTCACCGCCAGATCCCCATTGCCTGCAATGAGGTCCAGCAGTGATCCGTTAGATTTCCGGCATAAATGCTGGGTTTTGGCTGGACAAACACCGTTGCATACGTTTTTTTGTCTGGATGACACCCGGCATTTGCACTGGATCTCCAAAATTACAGTAAAATTAAATAAGCAATTAAAAAAAACATCATAGGCATCGTCGCGTCTGAAAACGCTTGTACTATTAAAATATAAAAATATATATCCCATAAGGCAAACAGCTTAACGGAAAAAAAATATCAAAATGGCTAATTCGCAATTTTTTCGTCACTTCACCTCCATACAAAAACATAAAAAGATTTAAAAAAAACATTTTTACCAAAAATTTTTCCCATTAAAACACAAAAAAAAAACTATACAAATGTGGTATTGTTGTAATCGTATTGACCGAGACATCATAAAAACAAAACCCACAAAACTGTCGCAGAGTTGTGTTTTTTTTCCAGTTCCACCTCATTTGGATTTTTGGGGTGAATGGAAAAATAAAAAAAGCTATGGCTCTGGGAAGGCAGGGAGAAAAAAAACAAAAACACGGAGAGATAACCTGGTCCTCTTTTTGGGGGCGATGAGAAAAAAAACAGCAATATCTTTATAAATTTTGAGGCCTGAATTTTTTTTGCATAAATAACATGATCTTTACTCTCTGGGTCAGTACAACTACACCGATACCAAATACATATAGGGGGTCATTTATTAAGACATTTTAGACGCCGGTCTTAATAAAGTCCCATCGCCGGCAGTGGATCACTGAAGTTATAAAGAGGCGCAAGTCTCTCCATAACTTCAGACATCCAGCGCCACTTCTAAGTGTAAGACTGCTTCCTAGCTGGCTTACATTTAGACCATTTTCTACACCTAAACCCACCAAGGTGATGGATCATGTGATGGACCATGTGATGAGCGCAGTGACGTCACCACAGGTCCTTTACCTAGGTCCTGAAGAAAGAAGACAGAAGAGAAGCCGGGTTGCACGAACAAGTGGAATAAGGCAAGTTAAATATATTTTTTTTTTAACCCCTCCAGCGCTATTTTACTATGTATTCTGTATTCAGAATGCTATTATTTTTCCTTATAACCATGTTATAAGGGAAAATAATACAATCTACAGAACACCGATCCCCAAACCTGAACTTCTGTGAAGAAGTTCTGGTTCGGGTTTGGGTACCAAACATGCCGATTTTTCTCACGCGCGTGCAAAACGCATTAAAATGTTTCGCACTCGCGCGAAAAAAAAAAATTGCGCATTTTCCCGCGACGCACCCGCATCTTATCCGGCCCTTAAACATGACTCCCGTGTGAAAGAGGCATAATAATTTCCATGGGATCACAGCTACTCTGCGATCCTGGCCATGACCAGTGTCGCCATACCCTTAGGTGTTTTTGACACAAACAACACAGATTGTGTCAGGATCTGTTCAGGAAAAAACTGATGGTTTTTCACGCAAGTTCAGTCAGACTTGTCTGCACTTGCATTCAGTGTTTCAATTTTTTCCACATGAGTCCAATCAGTTTTTGATGCGTTTATCATGCGTGTGAAAATGTAAGGCCTCTTTCACACGGGCGTTGCGGAAAAATGTCCGGGTGCGTTGCGGGAACACCCGCGATTTTTCCGCGCGAGTGCAAAACCTTGTAATGCGTTTTGCACTCGCGTGAGAAAGATCGCGCATGTTTGGTACCCAAACCTGAACTTCTTCACAGAAGTTCGGGCTTGGGATCGGTGTTCTGTAAATAGTATTATTTTCCCTTATAACATGGTTATAAGGGAAAATAATAGCATTCTGAATACAGAATGCTAAGTAAAACAGGGCTGGAGGGGGTTAAAAAAAATAAAAAATCATTTAACTCACCTTAATCCACTTGCTCGCGATGCGTCACTCTGGTCATCACATGGTACGTCACATGATCTTTTACCATGGTGAATCATGGTGATCCTCTGCTTGACCTTATCGCTACAGAATCATACTGACAGCTTTATGTCACTTTGATTCTGTGGAAAAAAGGCCATGCAGAGACACATAGCATTATAAATCATGATAATGCCGTGCGCTCCTGCAAGTCCAGAGCAGAGGATCACACGGAGCGTGATTCCCGCAATGGACTCGCTCGTGTGAAACAGCCCTTAGGCCCCTTTCACACAAGCGAGTTTTCCGCGCGGATGTGATGCGTGAGTTGAACGCATTGACCCGCACTGAATACCGACCCATTAAGTTCTATGGGGCTGTTCACATGAGCGCTGATTTTCACGCATCACTTGTGCATTGCGTGAAAATCGCAGCATGCTCTATATTCTGCGTTTTTCACGCAACGCAGGCCCCATAAAAGTGAATGGGGTTGCGTGAAAATCGCAAGCATCCGCAAGCAAGTGCAGATGCGGTGCGATTTTCACGCACGGTTGCTAGGAGACGATCGGGATGGAGACCCGATCATTATTATTTTCCCTTATAACATGATCACCACAGGTCCTGTTCAACAAAGGAGACAGAAGAGATGCCGGCCTACGCGAGCAAGTGGATTAAGGTGAGTTAAATTTTTATTTTTTTTAACCCCTTCAGCGCTATTTTACTATGCATTCTGTATTCAGAATGCTATTATTTTCCCTTATAACTATGTTATAAGGGAAAATAATACAAACTACAGAACACCGATCCCAAGCCCGAACTTCTGTGAAGAAGTTCGGTTTTGGGTACCAAACATGCGTGATTTTTCTCACGCGGGTGCAAAACGCATTACAATGTTTTGCACTCGCGCGGAAAAATCGCGGCTGTTCCCGTAACGCACCCGCACATTTTCCCGCAACTGAGGCGCAAAAATTATTCACATAACTGAACTGAAAAAAGTTATGTCTCTCAGAGACACATCTACTAAAAAGCTGGTCAGGAAAGGGGGGGGGGGGATGGCCCAGTCTTGCACAGGTTCTTCCCCACAAGTTGCTCTCAGCGAGGCCTCCATCGGTGGTATGTTCCAACAGCTCTTTCACACCACCGTTCTGGATTTCCAAAAATAACAGAACTGAGACTAAGGGCTCCTGCGCACGGCCGTTCCGTGCATTGGGGACCACAATGCACGGGCAACATCCGTGCGGATTCTGCAGATGGATTCAGACCCATGAACCGTCCGCACCGCAAAACGTGTGCACTATTTTTTATGGTGTAGAGGCACAGAGTGAAACCCTACGGATGCACTCCGTGGCGCCGTTCTGGCGCGGACCCATTCAAGTGAATGCGGGGTGCACACAGTCGGCTAAGATCTCATGCACACGACCGTATGTATTTTGTGGTCCACAAAAAAAAAGAATGACATCCGTATTGCATTTTTTGCGGATCCATTGTAACAATGCCTGTCCTTGTCCACAAAACAGACAAGAATAGGTCATTTTCAATTTTTGGGCGGAACGGACATGCAGACACAGAATGGAAACTGAGTCATTTCCGTTTTTTCAAGCCCCGTTGAAGTGAATGGTTCCACATACGGACCTGTATAAAAATGGAACTAAATAAAAATATGTTCATGTGCATGAGCCCTAAAGGAGCTGAACTGACCTTATTGACTACAATGGAGTCCGTTCAGGATACTGGGTTTATTTGCTGGTCTTTTTGACAGAATCTGCAACGGAAACACTGAACGGAGCTTCCAACGCAGGTGCGAACAAGTCCATGTTTCTGTCTGACCAGCTTGACGTTCATTTCTGTCTTTTTTTCCACACTTTTACATGACCTGTAAGGCCTCTTGCACACGACCGTATGGCTTTTTCAGTATTTTGCGGTCTGCATAAAATACGGATGACGTCCGTGTGCATTCCGTTTTTTTGCGGAACGGAACAGCTGACCCCTGACAGAACAGTACTATCCTCGTCCGTTTCGCGGACAATAATAGGACATGTTCTATCTTTGAACGGAACAGAAAAAGGGAAACGGAAGGCATACAGGTTTTTTTTTGCGGACCCGTTGAAATTAATGGTTCCGTATATGGATCGCAAAAAAAACGGAACGTACACGGGAAAGAAAATCGTGTGCTCACACAAGCGTTAAGCCTTTCCGTTATAGGAGCAGGAGAACGGAAAGAACGGATTCGGCTCATAACTGTACGGACCTCATGGTGATAATTAGGCTGGGAGCGCCTACATTTTTTCCCTACGTTTAACGTATACATTGGAAAGAAAAGGGATAGAAAGGCAAAGGCATAGTACACTGGGCTTTTTCATTCAGACATATGATTATCGGTTCTGTAGGCGCCCAGTAAACACTGTACTACCGAGCGCCCCGGGCGCCATATCTACTGAGGTAAGCGGAACCTTTGTGCGCCGCTGGGGGAGAGGTTTAGACGCGGCACCACCTCTGCTTCCTGTGTGAACACATTCTCCTTCCGTAGTTTCCTGTGTCGAGCGCCTGTGGAGGTAATGGGGAAAAAGAAGGCATCGAGTGGACTGGGGAGAGCCCTGATTAAAGAACGAGCCCAGAGCCAGAGGGGGCTGCGAGGTAAAGACTCCTGGGTGAGTGCCATCGCCTGTCCTTCCACTGCCACCTGTGGGCACGCCAGGAGCAGCACCCACCTCTCGTCCTGTGCCCTGACAACAGCTTGTCACACTGGGTGCAGGGAGGACACTGACACCCTTTCTGATGGAAGGAAACAGGATAGTTCCCTAAATTCTGGACGCACACTGTTACCAAACGTAATGGGTATTTGCCGCCGAGCGCCTAATTATAGCTTTTAGTGAGATGCCCAAATCGTGACAGTATAGCTATATGTGTGTCCTCACCGCAGAGCACCAAGAACCCGTATACTGCACTGTTAGGCTGCGTTCACACAGCAGTCAACAAAACGGTCCACTGAATCCTTTCTGAGTAAAAACGGTCCCCTTCAAGTGTATGGGGTCTGTGAAAACGGACAAAATAGAACATGTTTTATTTTTTATCAAAAAAACTGCTGCGTGAATAAACCATCAGCAGATGGACGGGAGATCAGGAGATTATGAATAAGGCCTCTTTCACACTACAGTATGTCCATTTCAGTGTTTTGCGTTCCGTTTTTCACGGATCCGTTGTCCCGTTTTTGGGTTCCGTTGTGTCTCCGTTTCCGTTCAGTATGTCCGCAAAAACCTTTCAGTATGGTTTCCGTATGGTTCCCGTATACGGTACGTTTTTCACGGATCAAAAACGGAAGCCACCTGTATTTGTGCTCAGCCAAAGTTTGGCAACAAGAAACACATGGCCACAGTGGGCTGGGCCTAGCATTTGTTAATGACGGATCCGCAAAAAACGGATGACATACGGATGCCTTCCGTATGCATTCCGTTTTTTTGCGGACCCATTGACTTTAATGGAGCCACGGACCGTGATTTGCGGACAAACATAGGACATGTTCTATCTTTCCACGGCACGGAAATACTGAAATACTAAAACGGAATGCACACGGAGACACTTCAGTATTTTTTGCTGAACCATTGAAATGAATGGTTCAGTATCTGTTCCGTATACTGAACTCAAAAAACGTCCAGTATACTGAACGCAAAATACTGTAGTGTGAAAGAGGCCTAACCCGGACTCTTCTCAGGTGGCCATGACTCTTCTCAGGTGGCCATGACTCTTCTCAGGTGGCCATGACTCTTTTCAAGGCCTGTGCTGTAATGATTATGATGCTGGTTCTCAGCAACCACTTACTTTTAGCTCATGAGTGACACACCGCTGAGATCAGCACTTCTGTCACTATTTTATACTGCCCTCAGTGAGGTCAGCATGAAGTTGATGACGGGTTCCCTTTAAATCTTACGTATAACAGACGTAAAAAAATTAAAAACATCCATCAAACGTCTGTTTTTTACTGTCGTGTGAATGTAGCCTTACCAAACTAACCCCTTTTTAAAATCATTGGTCCACTGTATCTGTGTTGCTCCCACAGCCCTCCCCTGTACTTCTCCCGGTTACTAGGGGGGCAGCTTTTTCAGATTGGTTATACAGTATCTTCAAACACATCTGTATGTCATCTCTGTCAGGTATGTAGTGGATCTCATCTCCTGGCACCACCCTGATCATTCAGACGGAATATATCACCCCTGATCAATATGATTTCACATGGAGAGGGAGATAGGTGACGGTCCAGACATTGCTGGTGCCATATACATCCTTCCTGGGAAAAAACATCAGGGATGAAATGAGAGGAAAGGCTGCAATTTTCATCAGTTCTCTGTCTTCATAAACTTTAGACTGTTGGTAGATCCAGAAATAAAACTGTAATGTACAGGGCCCTGTCCATAGATCAGACTATTCGGATGAGCAGATGTTTCTTCTCCGGCTGAGGTTCCAGAGCCGTTTTGTCAGATTCTCCCCTGTAACAGTCTACACACTGCTGCTTAGTTACAGTTCATGTGGGCAATGTCAATGAGTAATCGTTCGCCAGGTTCACAGATGTAGGCTTTGCGATAAAACTGAATGGTACGTATATAACTTCTCATGTCTGTTTTAATAGCTCCATGCATTCTCCATGTAATAACAATTCTGGAACATCTCTTCTTATGGCTCTATGTTGTGCCGTTCCTTTATTATTTCTATTAGAAGTTATGAATGAATAGCCAGCAGTCTGCAGTAAGGGTACAGAGGGGAGGTAACCAGTTGGGGGGGGTGTACCTGCACAGTCTGAAAATGGCAGCACTGATTGGATAGAGTCAGACTGTGCAGGTACACCCCCCCCCCCCCCCCCCCCCCAACTGGTTACCTCCCCTCTGTACCCTTACTGCAGACTGCTGGCTATTCATTCATAACTTCTAATAGAAATAATAAAGGAACGGCACAACATAGAGCCATAAGAAGAGATGTTCCAGAATTGTTATTACATGGGGAATGCATGGAGATAATAAAACAGGGACGTCAGGAGGGGTGACAGGTCCTCTTTAAAGAAGAGAGACCAGTGTATGACACAGAAGTTCTCAATTTGCTGTTTTTGAATCTGAGTTATGTGCCGCCATCTTAGGCACTGCACTAAACATAAAACTACTGCTAGGCGGAAAATTCATTTCCAGTGCATATTATAGCAACGATCTGTGTAAACCACGGACCAAACACATTGTATCCATGTTGCGTCCATGGTTTTCATGGACATGTAGACTATGATGTGCGTGAGGGATCCATAATTGCTGCCAGAAAATACATTCTTCTGTGCTGTCAAATCCACTGATGAGTGGATACACGCATTCAAGTGAATGGGTACGTGGACATTTCGTGGAGAACATGTACAGCACATGTCTGCGATTCATTGATGTGTGAAAGAGGACTAACTGTTTTGCCTGGATGTTTTTTGTTTTTTTTTTTTCAATAATTTTTGGGGGTATTTTTTAGTGGTAGCACTGGCTAAACATATGAATGCAGCCCAAATGTCAAAGCCAAGCTTACCTTAAAGGGGTTCTGCACTTTGTTTTAACTGATGATCTATCCTCTGGATAGATCATCAGCTTCTGATCGGCGGGGGTCCCGACACCTGGGACCCCCGCCGATCAGCTGTTTGAGAAGGTAGCGGCGCTCCAGTAGCGCCGCGGCCTTCTCACTGTTTACCGCCGGCCCACTGACGTCACGACTAGTATCAACTAGCGTGGGCGCGGCTAAGCTCTGTTCACTTGAATGGAGCTTAGCCCCGCCCACGCTAGTTGCTATAAGTCGTGACGTCACTCGGCCGGTGGTAAACAGTGAGAAGGCCACGGCGCTACTGGAGCGCCGCTGCCTTCTCAAACAGCTGATCGGCGGGGGTCCCGGGTGTTGGATCCCCGCCGATCAGAAGCTGATGATCTATCCAGAGGATAGATCATCAGTTAAAACAAAGTGCAGAACCCCTTTAACATTCACAGGAGCCAGTGTTCTACCTTAGGAAACATTCATTCTTCTTTTAGGCTAGTGTCACAGCATGTTCCATGTGGGAGCAAGATTTCTTGGAATAAACACTACTCCTGAGATGTGAACTCGCAGCATTATAATGATTTATGATGCTGTGAATTCCCATTCCCCACGGGCCTACTTACTGAACTGTAGTCACGGCATTATGGGAGTAAAGTTCAGTAGAAATAAAATCATTCTGATGCTGCGAGTTTGTGTCAGAGAAGCGGTGTTCGTTCTGGAAAATCCTGCTCCTATGCGCAGCGTATTTCCTGCACTGAACGTGCTTGTGTGAACTGGCCTCAGGGTGGTTTTACATTGTCTTTTTTTTTTTTTTCCTTTTTCAAAACCCTGCAGCCATATGTTACGTTCTGGCCAATAGGAACTAAAAAAAACATTCCGGAAACATTGCGGTTTTTTATAGGGGCATTTTAAGACCGTTTTCTTGTGTTTTTTGCTCCCTTGGCATTTTTTTTTATTGTGTTTTTTTTTTTTTTTTTTTAGAGCATAGCATGCCCTGGCTGTAGACTTTATTTTCCATAGTCTATAAGAAAAAAATGACAATGTTGTGCGACTAAAAAAATGCCACCCCTGAAAAATGCCTGCAAAAATACATATGAATTTCATGGTGTTTTTTACAAGCCAAGAAAGTAATATGGCAGCACAGCAAAACCTTTTAAACTTCTGGTTTCATTTTTGTCTTGCAGCTCCACACTAGTGAACTAAATGATGGGTATGATTGGGGCAGACTGAATCTCCAGTCTGTGACAGAACAAAGCTCTATCGATGACTTTCTTGCCACAGCAGAGTTGGCAGGAACAGAGTTTGTTGCAGGTAAGGAGGATAAATGCCACTTTTTAGTGGATATAACTATAGCTAAATGTGATGTGCATGCACAGGGCAACTGTAATAGCAGTAGAACTACTTTACAGCAAATGTAGCAAAAACCAGGTACTATATAAAATCGTAAAACATAATTTATAGATTTTAGAGCAGCTTTAATTCTAGTACGCTGTACATATGAAATACAAAATGTTTTAAATATGTGACAGTATGAAGAACGAGTACAGTAATCGTGAGCTTGCTGAGTAAATTAAAGGGGTTCTGCAGTTTGTTTAAACTGATGATCTGTCCTCTGGATAGATCATCAGCATCTGATCGGCGGGGGTCCGATACCCGGGACCCCCGCCGATCAGCTGTTTGCGAAGGCAGCGACTTCACGACTTGACGTCACGACTAGTATCACTGGCCTGGGCGCGGCTAAGCTCTGTTCACTTGAATGGAGCTTAGCCCCGCCCAGGCTATTGGATACTAATCGTGACGTCACTGGGTCCAACACCCGGGACCCCCGCCGTTCAGATGCTGATGATCTATCCAGAGGTTAGATCGTCAGTTTAAACAAACTGCAGAACCCCTTTAATTTACTCAGCAAGCTCACGATTACTGTATTCGTTCTTTATACTGTTACATATTTTAAACCTTTGGTATTTCATATGTACAGCGTACTAGAATTAAAACTGCAGAGCCCCTTTAAGTTTAAAGGTGTATTCCCATCCTGGCCTATTATGACCTGACAGTGGTAGAGAATACCCAGAGTAAGCTCCAGCTGGGGCAGGTGGAGTTACGGAAACACCCGGGTTGACTGTGCTTTGCTGTGCCCAAAATTCATAGTGAGTGGGAGCTACGCAAATAAAGTAGCACAGCGAGTTATGCTGTTTCCGCAGCGCTCGAGTTTCTTGCTACTCCATTTGCCTGGCTCTCAATCACTGTGTGAGTTATGGAAATAGTGGAGTGCAGCTTACTTGGATGTTTCCCAGCCGACACTTATACAGGTTATTCCCATCTCTGTCTTGAAAGGTCAAGATTAGGGATGAGCGAATTTCATATTTTGAAATTCGTTTTCGGTTCGTGTTGTGGTATAATGTGAAGTGCGTTATGGATTCCGTTACCACGGACCATAACGCAATTCCATGACGGAATGCCCTTAGAAGCATTCCGTTATTCATTCCGTCATAATAGAAGTCTATGGGCTGCATAACGGATCCGTCCGGTTTACGTTATGCTGGAGTCCTCTCCTGCATAACATAAACCGGACGGACCCGTTATGCAGCCCATAGACTTCTATTATGACGGAATGAATAACGGAATGCCTCTAAAGGCATTCCGTTATGCATTCCATCATGGAATTGCGTTATGGTCCGTGGTAACAGAATCCATAACGCACTTCACATTATACCACAACACAAACCGAAAACAAATTAAAAAATTTGAAATTCGCTCATCCTTAGTCAAGATGCACAAAATGAACCCCTTTGTTTCAATATATTATTGTTAAAGGGGATATCTGGACCCACAAGCGTTGTTGCCTTCTGGATATTGGGATAGACCTGTAGTTTCAGCGAGCTCTGAATATGACAAGTCCTACCATCCTCTTTGTTTTCTTCATCTCCTGCAATCTCCACCCTGCCAGCAGTTACAGTATGCATGCGTTAGGAAATAAAATAGAAGATACATGATAAAGTTGGGGGTCTTGCTTCCTATGATCAGATCAGACCTCAGATTAGACCCCAATCAGAGATAAAATAAATAAATGAACTTGCCTCTCCTGCTCCGCCACCACTCTGCTTGTCTGGTTGTCTCTCCTGCAGTCACCGCTCCCTGGTCTTCCTCCAGGCGCCGAGCTGTACTCAGTCAGGACACGTGCAGCTCGGCGCCCGGAGGAAGACCAGGGAGCGGTGAGTACAGGCTATTGTCACCGCTCCCCACGCCTCCTGCATACTAGTGAGCGCTTTCATAATGGAAGCGCTCACTAGCATTTGCTTTATAAGACGCATTGACACTCCCCCCCCCCCCCCAGTTTTGGATAACCCTTTTAGCATAGCTTAACAAGTACACACACATTTTGAATTTTTTAAATGTTTTCACAAGTAAAACGAAAAATTGCGACCCAATTTTAGCAGATGTCACACACTGGAACACTTTTCTAGTATGATTGTTGCATTTCTTTCACCCCGGAGCATAGTTTTGTAGCAGATGGCAATAGGGAATGGGGCTGATGTGTGACTGTTGTGTTCTGTAGCACTCCTTATCAAAATGAGAGCAGAGGATAGAAGATGAACCTGTGGTATGTGCTCAGAGGTGCTACTGAATACGTTTTTTGTTTTTTTTTTTAAACCTTTGTGCAATGTTTTTCTTCATCTTTAGCGACCTACTGCGTGTTATTCTTAAAATGCGCCCTGCTTACTGTAAAGGAAAAACAGATTGTGGAAACTGATCCTTTTGAGTTTATTTTCAACTGTTTATAAGACTTTGGTCTTCATTTCTTTTTGCAGAAAAACTCAATATTAAGTTTGTTCCCGCTGAAGCCAGGACTGGATTGCTAACATTGGAGGAATCTAGCAGAATCCATAAACTTCACGAAGAAAATAAGCAGTTTTTGTGTATCCCAAGAAGGTACAGACGTGGGGATTGTCTTACTACCGTACTTATTGCTGTCCATCCTTGTATGCTTCTTCAGGTTCTTTTATATTGTGGGCTCATACAAGCTCCTTATCCACGTCATCGTATTTTGCTCTTTCTTTGCAGACCACACTGGGATAGAGGTACCAGTGCTGAAGTCCTGAAGCAGTCTGAGCGGGATAACTTTTTGGAGTGGAGACGCCAGCTCGCTACGTAAGTTCTTACAAAATGCACTGCATTATTTTGGATAATAGTATAATGGGACAACGATAATCCAACTGTCTTTTTTTTTTATCAGACTTGAAGAAGAAAAGAAACTAATTCTTACACCATTTGAACGTAATCTAGATTTCTGGCGTCAGCTCTGGAGAGTCATAGAAAGGAGGTAAATATTACATTGGTGTAAAGGAAAACTGGTTCAGTCCACGTTTCATTTTCCATAGGAGCTCTGTAAAATGAAAGGTGGAATCTGATTGGTTGCTATGGACAAGTTTCTTAATTCGACCACTTTGATTGCACTTTGCTTAGATTTAGTATATATTATCTGTAGCAATATTTGGTCTCCAGGAGCAGATCATGGGCATCACATCTACAGTATTTACCTACATTGGGAGAGGTTTCTTCTTTTTATGTAGATGTGCCTGTTTTGACATTATTTCATAAAAAAAAAAAAATGAATTCAGATAACTTCCGAGTTCTGATTTCATCAGGTAAAGCTTATTTATTGTATAGTGAACAGTTATACAGTTTTCCAATGTACTTTCTGTATGAATACCTCAATGTTTCACAATCTCTGCACGTAGTTGTTTAGTTCTTCTTTGTTCAAGTGCAGTGGGTCAGCAAACTCCGTCTCTCGAGCTGTGGTGAAACCGCAACTCCCAGTAGGCTCCACTCACCTCTATGGGAGTTCTGAGAATAGCCAAGCAAGTGTGCATGCTGGGAGTCGTAGCTTCAGCGGGAGTGCCAAATGTTATTGATCCCTGTTCTACTGGCTACAAATCTGTCCTGATGAAGGATCACTTTGGCTGGGTATGCAATATTTGAATTGACTGCATCTACAGTCAGTTTCATCGTGAATGGCCATGTGGTTATGCAGATAAATGGCAGTTTACCACGCAGCCATTACCAATGAAATTGCTTGTAGCCACAATCAACTTGAAAACTGCTTCAGTCGACATAGCCGTGTGGTTTTAGCCGTATGGTGAATGCACCTCAACATCCGTGACCTGTGAACCCAGCCTAAGAGCCCTATTCAAATGAACTATATGAAAAACTCTTCCGTGTTCTGGAAGTTTTGACATCAATGCGCGGTCCGTTTTTCTTGCAGACACATTCACATGTTGTAAAATAGGAGATGGGTGGTGCATGCTGCAATTTTCTCAGCGCAGAACAAGTGCCCATGCAGAAAATTGTTCATGTAAGATGACCCACTGACTATAATTTGTCAATGTCGAGTCCAGGTGCTATCCGTTCTGCACTTGGACAGCGCCCGCGGATGGAAAAATTGTTCATCTGAATGAGCACTTAGCTCAGCTTGTCACAAGACGCAGGTCTGATAACTGTGCTGTGACTGTAATCGGTCTTGCTCCTGTGTTTCACAGGACCAGGATAGATTTTAACCCACAGGAAGTGAACAATGAAGGTTTCCTCTCATTGACAACAAGAAGGGATCTTGAAAATTATGAGGAATTTGTACATAAAACACAAAAACTTTCATTAGATAAAAATAACATTATTTGTTAAAATTGCAATACCTTTTTTAATATTAAGGCTTACATATGCATTTTAGCCTTCCTTATGGGTCACAGACCTATAAAGTGCTGAAATTCTAACGCTGGACTATGACAGTTAGAGAAATGACTAACCATTAGAATTCACATACAAAAAGTGTCACTTTCCATGTAAGGAGCTTATATATTTTTTATTACTTTTCACAGTGATGTAGTCGTGCAGATTGTGGATGCCAGAAACCCACTCTTATTCAGATGCCAGGATTTGGTAAGTGTAAGATTTGTTACTAAATTACACTAAGGTTTAAAAACAACGTATTCTGTTTTATATTTTGTTGTTAACATTTACTGAGCAGACGTAATGGGGCAGATTTACCAAACCTGTCTAATATTTCAGATTCTAGATGCACCAAATTTATCACAGTGGTTAATGCTGGAAGATAAATGTGGTCCAACTTCGTCTAACTTTACACCACCTATTGATTGGATTACTGTGATCTGGGACAAGCCCCCTAGTTGCCTAAAATGAAAAATCATGTTATACTCACCCCTTTCTCCAGCATCATTCTTTGTGGCGCGGGTCCAGTCTTCCTGGTGCTACTTACTTACAAACTGCAGAGGTGATATCCCATGAATATGGCATGCAGGTGTACAGCACGTAACCACTGCAGTCAATAAAGTGGGTTGGGATGGCTCACCCTCCGACTCACAAGGAAAAAGTGTGCTTCCACTAAAAAAAGATACCCCAGTCTTGTAAAATAAAGTGCAAAGTGTGGAAAGATAGTGGGGCACACCTTCATCCGGATAGGACACAGAACACTAACTGGTGGTCTTCTATAACATTTATTGCATATAAACCTAAAAATGATAGCGGAAGTTAAAAAGCATCAATAAGTATACAGCTATATAAATAATTTAAAAAATGGTATTGGTATTTGAAACAGTAAAAAAAATTTTTTTATATAACCAATCTGTAGGTAATGAATGAAGAAATGTATAGGTGCATCTAATAGTTCTGTAGTTGAATATTCCTACTGTCGCAAGTCTTGAATGTCACTGGTGGAATATGGTCAATAAGTTGTTTTTCTATATTTCCAGCTTAGATGCACTTGTTATATACGGTGTTCCCCTTTATACTGGCAATATTTGCAAAGATTTGTTAGTAAAATAGTGTCGGTATAGATGATGCCGTACAATAAGGATGATGATATCAGTTGTTTGTGTGTAATCGTAGCTAGAACATACAATTAGCTACTACACAGTTACTGGTTAGGGCTGTATTACTCACTGTTTCGAAACATTGTGTCCGGGGTTTTCGTGCCTGACGTGGCGTCCCACGTGTTGCGGCACAGAAGGTCTTACCTCCGGCTTGTTCTGTGGCGAGTGGTAAGCTATTAGACTTTAAACAGTTTGCTAGACGCCGGGGTCTATAGATGTTAGGCCCTCTTTAGTGGTCGGCGTTCCACGTGTCTATTCGATCTAGACACAACGAGACTGTTTCTTACACACATATATGGCATTTGGGAGTGCTCCAACAGTTCGTGGGTGATCCGCTGAATATGTGCTGCGATTTTTTTTCTTTAGAGACTTGTATACACCAGACGCGTTTCGGAGTTAACACAGACTCCTTCCTCCGTGGTCAAGTCTCATATGGTATATGGTGGTTTAAATAGTCCTGGGTAGAGATGAGCGAACTTCTGTTTTAAGTTCGGCGTCTAAAGTTCGGCTTCCGGTTAGCGGAGGATCCCGATATGGATTCCGAATTCCGTTGTGGTCCGTGGTAGCGGAATCAATAATGGCCATTATTGATTCCGCTACCACGGACCACAACGGAATTCTGGATCCTCCGCTAACCGGAAGCCGAACTTTAGACGCCGAACTTAAAACAGAAGTTCGCTCATCTCTAGTCCTGGGTTAATCTTCTCATTAGGATTATTGCATCATTTTAGGGTGAACCCAAAAACGTGGATTAATCTCATCTGGCCATTTGATAATTATATATAGTTGGTTACATCAAGATTAAAAACATATTAAAAAACATACATACTCCTGTTTACACAGACCGGTTAAAAGAGTTAAGACTCCAGCTTAAAGACTGTCTTTTGTACAGATATGAAAATAATTTAAAGCGAGTCAAGGCTAAGTACTATTCCCAAAATAACAAGGTAGGGAGATTATTAGCCCAGAGAATAAAGGCCCAAAGAGTCAAATCTAGAATCCCTCACTTGAGATCCTCTAAAGATAACTCGAGGATAATGGACCCCCAGGGTATAGCCGATAATTTTATGGAGTACTATTCATCCCTTTATAATTTGAACCCTTCCCAAGAGAACTCAGAGGGTTTTCAAGCGGAAATTAAAGCATACTTAGACATTCTCAATTTACCGCGGATTGCAGCTGACCAACTAGAAGGGTTGTGCTGTCCGTTCTCCTCTACTGAACTTCAGAAAATCATAACCTCCCTTCCCAACCATAAAGCCCCGGGACCTGATGGCCTCTCAAATACTTATTATAAGACGTTTCACGATATTCTCCTTCCATATATGAAAGATGCCCTGCAGGAAGGTTTTTCAAATGGATCCTTTCCGTCTGAGATGCTCTCAGCAATTATAGTCACCATTCCGAAACCGGGCAAGACGCCTGATGTCCCGCAAAATTTTAGGCCCATTTCACTGTTAAACACAGACCTAAAAATTTACGCAAAGGCCTTAGCTGCTCGATTAGCCCCGGTTCTTCCCTCCTTAATAAACTGTGACCAATCTGGGTTTATTAAAGGACGACAAATTAACGGAAACACGAGAAGGGTTCTGAACATAGTGGACTACATAGAGAGATCGGGCGTGGAGGCGCTGCTGGTTACCCTGGATGCCGAGAAGGCGTTTGACCGTATTAATTGGTCCTTCGCCTTCTCGGTGTTACAAACTATGGGACTGTGTGGCCCATTCCTTGGAGCTGTTAAGGCTCTTTATAGCAATCCCTCTGCTAGGGTATATGTAAATAGCGCTTTATCATCACCATTTAGGATAACTAATGGTACCCGCCAAGGATGCCCCCTCTCCCCTCTCATATTTATTATCTCCATTGAACCATTAGCACAAGCTATTCGCAATGCGGAGGAGGTGAAGGGGGTTGAAATTGGAGGTAGAGCACATAAACTATCCTTATATGCTGACGATGTCATACTGACACTCAGCTCCCCGACATCCTCTCTATCCGCAGTTATGGATATAATTCGGCAATACGGCACCTACTCCTACTATAAAGTCAATGAGAAGAAATCTCAAGCGCTACCTATTAACGTTAGAGCCCGTCCTCTATCAGATCTGCAGTCTACATTCCAACTAGATTGGCAGGCTGAGGGGGTGCAGTACTTGGGGACTAAAGTGGCCAGAAGCACCAAGCTCTTATATAAACTCAATTACCTCCCCTTGCTAGATACAGTAGGAAAGGATCTGCTTCAGTTTAGCAAACACAAAATTTCGTGGGTAGGCCGCATAGCGACCTTCCAGATGGTGACCCTCCCAAAATTTCTGTACGTATTTAGAACGGTGCCCATTTCTCTCCCAACATCGTTTTTTCATCGAATTAATAAACTACTTAATACTTACCTCTGGTCACCCAAAAGACCACGTATTGCAGGCAAATTATTGAACAAGTTCAGGAAAGCTGGTGGTCTGGGCTTGCCCAATGTATACGATTATTACTTAGCCTCACAAGTGGGTTCCCTGAGGGAGTGGTGGCGTGGAGACCTAACACATCACTGGATTCATATTGAGACGGTTACGACTCCGATACGTAATTTAAAAGTTTTGCTTATAGCAGCTCTCGACCCCTCACTCTCTCTGGGATCTCTACCAAGTTTCCCATCCTCCTCGGTATCTGCGTGGAGGACATTTCACTCCAGAGCCGCCAAGGTGGAATTCTCGACTAAGAACTTCGCTCCCTTAGAGACACTAGACTTCTTCGTCCCCGACCTAAATTTAACTAAATGGCAGTTCAGCGGACTTTCCTGCATATCGTCTCTCTTTGATGGCCCCCACTTGAAACAATTCTCCTCCTTGACTTCACAGTATTCCATTTCACATAGAGAATTTTATAAATATCTTAGAATACGCTACCTGCTGAACTCTAAGGACCCGTTTCGGGTGTATGCATGTAAAGAGGTTATTGACCTTTGGAACACACCATCCCACGCCACGTCTGGCCTGCGTCCTATATACGCTGCATTTAATTCTAAACAGGAATTTGTGAAATCAGCTCCGTTTCTATCCTGGGAAAAAGAATTAGGCCAGAAATTCACCGCCCCAAACTGGTCCTCCTCACTTTCTTTTATCTCCAAAACTTTCATATGTGTTTCACATTACGAGGCAGCTATCAAAACCATGTTAAGATGGTATTTAACCCCGGATAGACTGAGTCACATCTATCCAGGAACGTCTCACCTCTGCTGGAGGGGGTGTGGAGGCAGGGGATCTCTTTTACATGTCCTATGGTCCTGCCCCAAAATTTCAAGTTTTTGGAGTGACAGCTTTGCTCTCATTACCTCTGTTTTGGGAAGAAGCGTAAAACCTTCCCCTGAACTAGCGTTACTTTTTCTGGGTATAACGGATCATCCGTTACAAGATAGATATCTAATGGGACATATCCTAATCTCTAATATCCCAATCTCCAAATTGGTGTTAACGCGGTATTGGAAATCCCCTGCTATCCCCCCCACTCAGGAAGTGGTAACACTGCTGAACACTTCATGTGCGTACGAAAAAATGATGGCATATATGAACTGCTCTTATAGCTCTTACGTGACCCATTGGAAACTTTGGTTAGCTTCGAGCCATGCAATCATCCCAAGTAGTTGATGCCCCTACTTTATACTCACACTGCTGGAACTCTCTTAGAACAGCTTACTGTTGTTTAACAGCTTTTCTTTGTTTTATTTCTTTTCTTTTCTGTATGTTAATGTACTCTTGTATTTTGAAGAAAATGCAATAAAAAACACTTGTTCATAAAAAACATACATACAATATACGCTATTTCCTGGAATAATCATTCATAGGGAAAGTGCGGTTTTTCATTCACAACGTGCTGTATATCGTTGGATATAGTTTGTTAAACAAAGCATTAGAAGTTGTGAAGTGAATTCTAAATTTCCACAATTTCTGCTATTTAAAGTGCGTTTTGTTTTTTTTGTGCATTTTAAATGCGTTTTTTTTTTTAAAAACAAAACAAAAATCAAAAAAATGTATTGGTGTTTATTCAAATTTCCTTTTATATATTATGTGTTTTAGTGTAACAAATTTCAAAGCATATATTTATGTCATTTATGAATAGTTTGTTTGAATCGTGTTCATTTTACTATTCTCCCAGATTTCGGTACAAGGCTTATCATACTTTCAGAAGACCGTGAATAACCACACAATTCATACAATTCATCGATAATTTGCAGATTAAAATACTGCACTTCTGTTTACACTTAACTGTGTGGTTATTCACTGTCTTCTAAAAATTCACTTCACAACTTCTAATGCTTTGTTTAACAAACTGTTTCACATACCAATACCATTTTTTAAGTTATTTATATAGCTGTATACTTATTGATGCTTTTTGACTTCCGCTATCATTTTTATGTTTATATGCAATAAATGTTATAGAAGACCACCAGTTAGTGTTCTGTGTCCTATCCAGATGTAGGTGTGCCCCACTATGTTTCCACACTTTGCACAATATATTTTTTTTCGTTTAGGCAATTGGGAGACTTGGGCTACTTTCACACTAGTGGTTTTTGCAGATCCGTCATGGATCTACAAAAAACGCTTCTGTTACAATAATACAACCGCATGCATCCGTCATGAACTGATCTGGCTGTATTATGTCTTATATAGCCATGACGGATCCGTCTTGAACACCATTGAAAGTCAATAGGGGATGAATCCGTTTTCTATTGTGTCAGAGAAAACGGATCCGTCCTGACACACAATGTAAGTCAACGAGGACGGATCTGTTTTCTCTGACACCACACAACATCGCGGACAGAAAAACGCTGCTTGCAGAGTTTTTTCTGTCCGCGATGGGGACGCAACCAAATGGAACGGAATTAATTTTGGTGCATTCTGTTCAGTTCAGTTTTGTACCCATTGGCAATGAATGGGAACAAAACTGAAGCATTTTCTTCCGCTATTGAGATCCTGTGACAGATCTCAATAGCGGAATTGAAAACGCTAATGTGAAAGCAGCCTTATCTGAGTTTTTAATTATCTAGGATAACCTCTTTAATATTTAATAATAGTTGTACATCTCATACCTTTGCCATGTAAACACTTCCTGCTTTATCACAAAGATTCAAGCAGTTGCATTCAGGGGTCTGTCCATGGTTGTACTTTATGGCTACTTTCACATCTGCATTTTTAATTCAGGTTTTGAGATCCGACAGAGGATCGCAAAACCTGAATTAGGGTACTTTCACAGTAGCGTTAAAGTTTTCCAGTATTGAGTTCCGTCACAGGGGCTCAATACCGGAAAAAAACGCATCGGTTTTGTCCTAATGCATTCTGAATGGAAAGCAATCAATTCAGTATGCATCAGGATGTCTTCCTTTACGGTATTCGGCCAGAGAAAATACTGCAGCATGCTGCAGTATATTCTCCGGCCAGAATTCCGGAACGCTTGCCGGATCTGGCATTAATTTCCATTGAAATGTATTAATGCCAGATCCGGTACCAAGTGTTCATGAAATTGCCGCATTGACGGATCTGATTTTCCAGTCTGTGCATGCGCAGACCTTTTATAAATGTGAAAAAATATATATCTGATCCGTTTTTCCGGATGACACCGGAGAGACGAATCCGGTATTTGAATGCATTTGTCAGACTGATCGGAAACAAATGATATCTGTTTGCATACGGATTTCCGGATCTTCTAACGCTAGTGTGAAAGTACCCTTAAACTAATTAGTTTTGTCCCTATTTTTTGTCAATGGGGACAAAACTGATCAGGATGCATCAGTTCAGTTGCGTTTTGGGGCTGGACACAAAACCTCTGCAAGCAGCGTTTTTGGGTCCGGTTTGCAAAACTGAGCAAATCTGATGAAAATCTAAGTCAATGTTGCCTGATCAGGTTTGTTCAGTTTTGATTTAATACAACTGGATCCGGCTGAAAACATGGTTATAACCGCTAGTCTGAACCCACCCTTATTCAGGTTTTGAGATCATCTGCCGGATCTCAAAACCTGAATTAAAAATGCAGATGTGAAAGTAGCCTATCTGATGTGATATGACCACAGTACAGTTGTATTGGCAAAATTAGTTATCGCTTACACAATTTCATTTTTTTTCAAAGGAAAGATATGTCAAAGAAGTAAATTCACAAAAAGAAAATATAATCCTAATAAACAAGGCGGACTTGTTGAGTGAAGGCCAGCGGCAGGCATGGGCAGCCTACTTTGAGAAAGAAGGTATTAAAGTCGTGTTCTGGTCCGCTCTAGCTGAGGCACAAAGACTTTCAGAAGAAGCCAGGGTATGTTTCTTTTTAGCTTTTATCAATTTCTAAATCAGTGCTTCCTCTATTCTTTGAAAGGAATTGTGCAGGCTTTATATATTGATGACCTATCCTCATGATAAGTCATCAATATCTGATCTGCGGGGGTCCGACACCCATCACCTGTTTGAAGAGGAGGTGGTGCTCCATAGAGCGCTGCTTCCTCTTCATTACACTGCCCGTCTTCTCGGAAGAGCAGTGTAATTACAAATACTCGCTCCGTTCAAGTACTTGTAATTACACTATTCTGGCGCAGCAAGGGAGGAAACTTGCAGTGTACCAAAGAGGTAGTATCACTTGCATACAGCACTGCCTCCTCAAACAGGTGTCGGACCCCCGCAGATCAGATATTGATGACCTATCCTGAAGATAGGCCATCAATATGTACTGCGTGCACAACCCTCTCAAATCTTTATTGAAAGTTTTACATTTTATGACTTTTAAGGACAGTATTTGGTGTATAGTAGAGGTATAATATATATATTTTTTCACACATCATGCCTTAGTGTGTCTGTCTGTACTTTCTTTATGGACATCTTCAAACCACTGCAGAAAGCAGTTAGAGTTAGGCCTCATGCACACAAACGTATTTTGTTTCCGTGTCCGATCCGTTATTTTTGCGGATAGGATGCAGACCCATTAATTTCAATGGGTCCGCAAAAAATGCGGACAGCACACCGTGTGCTATCTGTATGTCCGTTCCGTAGCCCCGCAAAAAAAAAATAACATGTCCTATTCTACTCCGTTTTAGGCATTGTTACAATGGATCCGCAAAAAAAAATCGGATGGCAAATTTGCGGATGGCAATTTGCGGACCGCAAAACACATACGGTCCTGTGCATGTAGCCTTATCCTGCAGTCAGTGAAGCGTCTGTTTTCCTTCTGCCTCTCAATCTTCGACAGGGGACTGACAAGATGGCTTGTAAACTAGCTTGAGCTCACAGACAGACAGGAAGTTTGAGAAGGGGCTTAACATTGCATTCACTTCAATAGACTATCACAGCTCTGTGAAAAGGCTGGAAGCTGCAAAACTTCAGCAATTTCTTACTAAGCTTCTCCTGTATCTGTGTAGGGATCCTATACAGTACCAGGGCACTGAGATTACAGAAAGTGCTGCCTGGCTTTCCCAGGTGCCTGAATGTCAAGTTTGCCTATATAGCTAGGAGGGATTTCTTACTGTCTGTCTAGGCAAATTTGACATTCATCAGTGGATCAGACCTGGATTACAAGTCTTGTGGCTCCGTACCCACTGGAACTCCAAATCGCATTAAGGGTCACTAACAAAAATCCACTGCGTGGTCTAATTAGGGTTGTTTCGATACCAAAATTTTGATTCGGTTTCGATACCATAAAAAAGTATTGCAATACACTCTATACAATTCGATACCACGCAAAAAATAAAATAAAAAGTCGCATGCATTCTGCATTTTATGGAACGTCCGGCCCATAATCGAACAGTCCTATCCTATTTTTTGGGTGGACATGGTGGCAAAAAAAAATGGCGAATCGCACGGTTTTTCTTTTTTCTTTTACGGTGTTCACCGTATAGGAGATTTTTTAACCCTTTAGGATAGGTTTTTTCATTTTTGCGTTTTCATTTTTCTTCCCTATTTTCCGTGAGCCATAACTTTTTTATATTTCTAGTCACATAGCTGTATGAGGGCTTATTTTTTGCGGGACAAGTTGTACTTTTTAATGACACCACTAATTATGGCATAAAATGTAGTGGGAAGCGGAAAAGAAATCCAAATGGGGTGGAATTGGAAAAAAAAACACAATCCCACCACCGTTTTATGGGTTTTGTTCCCACAGCGTTTTGTTTACGGCAAAACCGACCCATGCCCTTCATTTTCTGGGTCAGTATAATTACAACGATACCCCTTATGTATAGGTTTTTTATGTGTAAATAGTGTAAAAAAAAAAGTCAACTTTGAGATATTTATTTATTTTTTTACATCACCATATTCTGACCCCCATAACTTTTTTATACTTATGTCTACTGAGCTGTTTAGGGGCTCATTTTTTGCGGGACAATTTATAGTTTTTATTGATATCATTTTGGAGTGTGCGTGACTTTTGGATCACATTTTATTTCATTTTTTTGGGTAAGAGAAGCAATGAAAAAATGGCAAATCGGCCATTTTGACTCTCTTTTTTTGCGTTACGCCATACGCCGTATTGGATTATTTTTATTTTATTTTAATATTATGGGCGTTTTCGGTCGCAGTGACACCCAAGGTGTTTGTTTATTGTTATTTAGGTATTTTTATTTTACTTATACGGAAAGGGGGGTGATTTAAACTTTTTTATATATATATATATATATATATATATATATATATATATATATATATATATATATATATATATATATATATATAGATAGAAAGGACAGCCTTTTTCAAGCAATGAACACAGTGTATGCTGGGGTATATATAGTCCAACCCCCATTACATCATAATACAATCAATCAACAATAAAGTTAAGAATTAAAGTGCAGAAGTGCATATACAATATCCAAATACAGATATACATGTGTAATACCCATAGGCGAATAAAAAATCGCTATAGTGATTCATCAAAAATATAATACATGGTGTACATATTATAACCTACAGAGAGGTGATTAGGGACAGGTATACACAAAAGTGGGAGGAACAAGAATAATAATGCTGCAAAAGAGGAAGGAAAGTGTTGACATACCCAGCGCCGTTCATCGTATCAAACATGTTGCATACCGCTAGATCCGGCGTTCAGAAACAGGCAATGCGCAGACGCCAAAAAGCATCCGGTCACGGCATGGCGTCTGCGCATTGCCTTTTTTTGAACGCCGGATCTAGCGGTATGCGACATGTTTGATACGATGAACGGCGCTGGGTATGTCAACACTTTCCTTCCTCTTTTGCAGCATTATTATTCTTGTTCCTCCCACTTTTGTGTACACCTGTCCCTAATCACTAATTACCTCTCTGTAGGTTATAATATGTACACCATGTATTATATTTTTGATGAATCACTATAGCGATTTTTTCGCCTATGGGTATTACACATGTATATCTGTATTTGGATATTGTATATGCACTTCTGCACTTTAATTCTTAACTTTATTGTTGATTGATTGTATTATGATGTAATGGGGGTTGGACTATATATACCCCAGCATACACTGTGTTCATTGCTTGAAAAAGGCTCTTGTTTGAGCTGAAACGTTGCCATCTGCATGGGTGATTAAAGACCACTACTTTTTTACTTGGAGTGCTGTCCTTTCTTCGTTTTTGTTCATCTGGGGTAAGCAGCGATATCCTTGGACGTAGCACCCATACTGTTTGTCTCCAGTGCCGCCATTATTTTCCTTTTTTCTATATATATTTAACTGTATTTAACTTTAAAAAAAAAAAAATTTTACCATCATTTTAAGGCTCATAAATGATCTTATAAATGATTTAGAATTTTTCATTTCGACCTATAATCGATTAAAAGATTTACAATTTCTTTGCATTTTGCCCATTTCTTATGTTGGCCTACCATCTGGTGGCCAAACTAAGAATTGCAGCATTAATGCTCTGAATTTCTTCATAGAGATTCAGAGCATTCAGCGCATGTACTGAAGTCCCGATTGGCCACACGGGGCTTCAGTACTAAACCCGGAAGCATGAGTTTTTTGCGCATTCAGGTGCTGTGATCTCACGGCATCTAAAGCATTTAATTACTGCGATCGGCATTATTGCCGTTTGCGGTAATTAGCCGCAGTCTCTGCTGTTTGAAATAGCAGAGACTGCGTACGGTGCTGGTAGCGAAAGGGTTAAATATTTTAATAGTTTGGACTTTTCAGACGTGGCGATATGTAATATGTTTATTTATTTATTGTTTATATATTTTATATGTAAAATTGGGAAAGGTAGTGATTTATACTTAAAGGGCTTCTACCACCAGAAATACTGTTATGTAGCTGACTGATATAGCGATGCGCTAATGTCAGCACTACATAACAGTATGTTTCTAACATTAGTCCCTGCAGCCGTTTTTGTAAAATAAGCACTTTTATAATATGCTAATGAGCCTCTAGGTGCTATGTGGGCGTAAAATCAGCACCTAAAGGCTCCGTCCACTCACCCATTATCCCGCCCAGGTCCCCTGTTCTGCCCGCCCCACTCCTCTTGATTGATGTAACTGTTCCCTGCATCGCAGACGAAATCCCGCGCCTGCACCGTTCACTTCTGTATTAGGCGCAGTGAGTGAATGATGCACTCCTGGTGCCTGATTCCTCACTGCGCCGAAGACAGAAGTGAACTGCGCAGGCGCGGGATTTCGTCAACGATGCGGTGGGCCGTGGCATCAATCAAGAAGAGTGGGGCGGGCAGAACAGGGGACCTGGGCGGGATAAAGGATGAGTGGACAGAGCCTCTAGGTGCTGATTTTACGCCCACATAGCACCTAGAGGCTCATTAGCATATTATAAAAGTGAATTTTTTTATCAGAACGGCTGCAGGGAGAAAGGTAAAAAACATACTGTTATGTAGTGCTGACATTAGCGCATCGCTATATCAGTCAGCTGCATAACGGTATTTCTGGTGGTAGAAGCCCTTTAATATTTTGGTGTGTGTGTGTGTGTGTGTGTGTGTGTGTGTGTGTGTGTGTGTGTGTGTTTTTTTTTTTTTTTTTTTTTTACTTATTAACTATTTCCCCCCTTAGGGGCTAGAACCTGGGATCTTTTAATCCCTTGTCCTATTCACCCTAATAGATCTTACACTCTACCTGCTGCCCTGTGCATAGTACACACAGCAGCAGGGAGCCGACTATGGCAGCCAGGGCTTCAGTAGCGTCCTGGCTGCCATGGTAACCGATCGGAGCCCCAGGATTACACTTCTGGGGCTCCGATCAGAAGCTGCCACTGCTGCCAATGAGAGGAGCTAAGGGGACTCTGTGGCCATTTGCCACCAATGATTTTAATACTGGGGGGGAGGGGGCGCACTGCGCCACCAATGATAGTTAACATTTAATACAAATACAGCCAGCGGCAGAAACACATTGCCGGCACCCGACCTCTTGACAGGGAGCTGCGATCAGCGGCAGTTAACCCCTCAGGTGCGGCACCTGAGGGCTTAATTGCCGCGGTTCGCAGCGCCCCCCTGTCAGAGGTCGGGTGCCGCTGGCAATGTGTTTCTGCCGCCGCCTGCATTTGTAATGTATTAAACGTTAGTTATCATTGGTTACGCAGTGCGCCCCCCTCCCTCCTCAGTATTAAAAACATTGGTGGCGCAGTGCGCCCTCCCCTCCTCTTCGTTCCCATTGGTGGCGGCAGCAGCACAGAGGGAAGGGAGAGAGTGACTCCTTCTCCCTGTGCTGCTGAGGGAACATGGCCCTGTTACTGTGCAGTAGCACAGCCTAGTATCAATAAAAGGCAAATCCCAGTATTATATTGATACCAGGACAAAAGTATCGAAAATTCGATACCCAAAACAACCCTAGGTCTGATTATGCCAAACACCAACAATATGAAATGACACATATAATCAAAATATATCCTTTATTTACTCATAGTAAAAAATTACAATTAAAAGACCAAACATTACAGTTTGGACTCACTAATCAGACAAAAACACCTCCTGGGAACCCAGGTCAGCATCCATTCCACAGTCTCTAATATAAAAACTACCATGGGGTTAGCTTTTATGTAAAAATCTCATCATGCAAAGGAAATCCTTCCTCCCATTGTTTGATACTGGTAGTAATAACTGGTGTTTTATTTATAATGTACGCTCTTTTTTCTGCTTTTAAAATGCCTCTAAATGTATTGAACTTTGCATGTAAGAGAATTGTTGACATGGTCTCATTTCTCTCCTTTCTTTTCTAAATAGCAAAGTGATGAAGAGGACGTGGATGCACAGAATGAAATTGCGACTTCAGATGAAGAAAACAGTGAAAATGATGAGGATCTCAGCGAAGCAGAAACTGCTCCTGACGGAGACCATGAGGCTAGCGACTCCGACACAAGCGATGAATATGAAGATTGTGAGGATGATGAAGGCTGGCAGACATGCTCTGAAGATGCCGAGGAAGAAAGAGTTATACCAGAGCATGATTCTGAAAGGACTGAACAAAAAGTTGTCAGAAATGAAAGCCACTTAGTGCAAGGAGATGAACTCCTGGAAATTTTCAAATCAATACATACAGGAAACAGGATTAGAGAGGAACAGATCACTGTTGGTCTGGTGAGTGGCTGCTTGTGGGGGTATTGATGTTTTTTGTTGTCCTGCCTTGCATCTACTGGTGTGCACGTATGTCCACTGGTTCCAGGTGGTCGTATAGATACAACACATGCTCCCTTACATTGCCCTTTGTACAGCTGTTAGTGGTTGTATTTTTCCGATATCCTCCCACTTTCTGAATTCAAAGATGTGATGTATCCGATACATAAAACAGAAGAAGGGGCATGTTGCAGTGGTTCTTTTTCCTTACACTGTCCCATTTCTCCCCTTTTTTTTTTTTTCTTTTTTTTTGGCTTGTACTTTAATTACTCTGTCCTTGCTGTAATGGATCATCCATGTAGCTGTGCTTTTGTAGGGCTTGTGCTAATTCATTGGAGCCAATCTGACCAGTCAGAGCTGTGGGTCGTAACATAGGGAGACATTTAGACCTTCTCTGGCTCCCATTATTAGACAATGCATCCTAGTCAACGTTACGGAAATCACAGCTCTGCCCTAATAAGCAAACCACACTGAAGAACATGAATTGCAGGTATTCATTGGTTACTCACTAACATCATTAATGAACTGGATATCTGCCTTAGGGCTCATGCACACGACCATATGGCTTTTTCAGTGTCTTTAACGGAACCCTTTTTTGTTTCAGTAGTGTTTCCGGTTTTGTTCTGTTCCATTTTTCCGTATGGCATATATAATATACAGTAATTAAATAGAAGAAATTGGGCTGGGCATAAAATTTCCAATAGATGGTTCCGCAAAAACGGATACGGAAGACATACAGAGTACATTTTGTATGTGTTCCCTTTTTTTTTTGGTAGACCCATTGACTTGAATGGAGCCAAGGAACGTGATTTGCGGGCAATAATAGGACATGTTCTATCTTTGAACGGAAATGAAATGCACACGGAGACACTTCAGTTTTTTTGCTGACCCATTGAAATGAATGGTTCAGTATAAGTAATGCATACTGAACTAAAAAAAACGGCCAGTATACTGAACGCAAAAAACGTTCGTGTGCATGGGCCCTTAAAGAGATTCTTATCCTTGCCAGCTCGTTTAGCTGCATTCAAATGCAGCAGTCATCCCCTCTGTATGCATCGACTGCGGTTGTTCATTCCCATACACATTAATTGTTTGTCGGCAGGACGATGTACTACCGACAAACAATGTTGTCAGTTGCTCCATGAAAGATGCACTCAACCAGTGAATGAGGGTTTGCTCATTTGTCAGGTGATCAGTGGCACCTTTTACATGGGGGCAGCTTTTGAGAAAGGGTGTTTGTCCAGATGTTTATCCCCAGTAATTGTCCCAATCCTTGGCCTGGATCTGGAACCAATGTGCTTTGCGTTTAGGCTTCTTCAAACACAGGTTTTTCCGTCTTGAAACACTTGAAACATGCATTTTTTTTCCAAGTCCTATGGGGAAATGCCAGAAAAAAACACCATGAACATGCTGAGTTATGGGAAAAAAATGCTCAAACTCAAAACAAAAACATCCAAAATGGTTTGCATATAGTTAATTTTATAGTGCAGTATAGACTTTAAAGTATAACATCTGGCCTCATATGAAAAATTACAAGAGAACCGCCAAAAACTCTATGCATCAAACCACACCGTACTCCATGTCTGTTAAACTGAAAATATTCAGAAAATATTGGCCCACATTTAGTAAAGGTGTTTGTGCCTAGATCAGGCACGTCCAGCCTGCGGCTTCCCAGCTGTTGTAAAACTACAACTCCCAACATGCCCTGCTGTAGGCTGATAGCTGTAGGTAGTCTGGTCATGCTGGGAGTTGTAGTTTTGCAACAGCTGGAGAGCCGCAGGTTGGCCATCCCTGGCCTAGAGCTTGTCATAACCTTGTTTGCCAAGCAGATGTGATTTAGCAGGAGCCCAAAGTGAGCCAACCAGAAGGTGGTATAAAGTTAGACAAAAGTGTCTAGCTGTGTGCCAAAGTAATCACCCAGCCTGAGCCACTTTGATAAATTTGGTGCATATTTAGACTCTATTGCGCTGCCTGCAGTTTGAACGGAATTGATAAATCTGCCCCATTGCCTTTATCTCAAGCCTGGAAGCAGAAAATTAATTACCCCGTCATAAATAAAGTTCCTTCTGTGAGCGATTATTGGCCCTCTAGGTAAGAACAGATGGTCTGCGTGCTGCAGATATGTGGTGGCCAATGACCACACCATTTTTAAGGTAATATCTCAGTTTTACCGACCTTTTACAGCACATTACAAATCTTCCCCTTTGTGGTCATGAAAATTGACTTTACAATAAAGTAATTTGCATTACAGATCTTTTTTTTTTCATCCTCTATCTACTTCAGGTTGGTTATCCCAATGTCGGTAAGAGTTCAACAATCAACACTATTCTGGGAAACAAGAAGGTTTCTGTATCCGCAACTCCTGGCCACACCAAGCACTTTCAGGTAATTTTTAAAGTAAAGGTTCAACTTAACACTTATAAATTGTATTTTTGGATATCTTTATACAGCATTCAGACATATTTTTTATTTTTGACCTCCCAAAAAAATTCAGCTTTGGCGCCCAGTGGGTATTATCTTTGAGTGAAATGTGCATAGCGGTATAGCAGTACATACTACCCACTCTCCGTCTCCACCATGCTGCATTTCTTCCTACTCCATACCACTCAAGGCTGGGCTGTCTCCCCAGTGCTCCCCTTCTCTCTGCTGGTACTGAGATGGTACTTCTCGCTTGCCTGCTTTGTGATACAAGACCCAAACTGTTTTGTAAGATAGGGTACTACTGACCCTGTCTTTGTGTCTGCTTCGGAGTGTATTTATTTAAAGGGGTATTCCCATCTTACAAAGTGATGACCTATCGCTAGGATATCTCATCGCTTTATGATTGCTGCGGCCCCTTCAGTCTCCCTTTATTCGGGATTGGTGGGAGTCCCAGAGGTGTCCACACACATTAGGAAAATGGTGGCATTTCCTAGTGATATGACATCAAGTTATAAGATGGGAACTCCCCTTTAACCATTTAGAGAGCCCTCCGTACCAAGGCTTTTATTTTATTATCACTGTTATTTCTATCTCCATTTGTTTCCACATCACTACCATTTACCCTCTTCTATTCCCAGGGCCAGCAGGACTGTCTAATGTCTGTAAACTCACTGGGGTTCAGTCTGACATTGTGCTTACACTAGTCAATGGCAAATTAGAGCGTAAAGGCAAACAATGCTCTGGTTGCTATGGTTAGTGAATAGCACCATTGTCTCCTGCAGACCTGTCTGGACAGACTAGAGCCAGGCATTTGGAAGGACTTAGCCTGGATATTCTGGGAACAATAGGTTATCATGTGTTGCTGTATAGTAAATTTGTAGTTAACTCTTAACTCTCTGCATGTTTTATTGGTAATGTTCGTTCTTTTTCCCCTAAGAATGATAGACCAAGTATAGCAATCGGTTCCATGTGTATGCATATTGCATCGTCCTATCTAAAGTACATTCTCTCCTTCCCTGCAGACACTGTTCGTCGAGCCTGGTCTGTGTCTCTGTGATTGCCCTGGCCTTGTGATGCCTTCATTTGTTTCCACAAAAGCAGAGATGATATGCAGCGGCATCCTACCAATTGATCAGATGAGAGACCATGTACCACCAATCTCTCTCATATCCTTCAAAGAAATGCTGAATGTTCAGGGTGCAGCTATTGGCACTGGTTGCATGTCGTGTCACGGCCAGGATAGCAGAGTATCGGTGATCACAAAGAAATGAATGGGATCGCAAAAAAAAACAAAAACAGCTGGATCTGAATGCTGGAGTTCACAACACAGATGTGACCTTGGCTGTACATCTCCATTTCTCCCACATCCAGTGCAAAAGCTCTAAGACCTCTTTCACACGGGCACCCCGGATTTGCTCCGGATGCGTCGCGCACGCATTGCGGGAAACCCGCGTGAGTAGGCTTGCAATTGCAGTCAGTTTTGACTGCGATTGCGTTCCGATGTTCAGTTTTTTACGCGCGAGTGCAATGCATTTTGCACGCACGTGAGAAAAACTGAACGTGGTACCCAGACCCGAACCCGGACTTCACTGAAGTTCGGGTTTGGGTTAGGTGTTCTATTCATTTTATTACTTTCCCTTATAACATGGTTATAAAGGAAAATAATAACATTCTTAATACAGAATGCTTACTTAAATGTGGCTTGAGGGGTTAAAAAAATAAAATTAACTCGCCTCATCTTCTTGTTCGCACAGCCGGCATTATCGTCTTTCTACTTCTTTCAGGACCTACAAAAGGACCTTTGATGGCGTAATCGTGGTGAGCGCGGTGACGTCAGCTCATTACATCCGGACCTATTCACTTCAATGGGGCTGTGCAGATGAGCGGTGATTTTCACGCATCACTTGTGCGTTGCGTGAAAATCGCAGCATGTTCTATATTCTGCGTTTTTTACGCAATGCAGGCCCCATAGAAATGAATGGGGATGTGTGAAAATCACAAGCAAGTGCGGATGCAATGCGATTTTCACGCATGGTTGCTAAGAGATGATGTTAGTAAATTGATAAGTCAATTTACTGTATTATTTTCATTAATCTTTCAGGACCTGCGAAAGGACCTTTGCGCTGTGACGTCAGCGCAGGTCCTGCTGAATGAAGATAGAAGGATCTTCTATCTTCATTCAGCAGGACCTGCGCTGACGTCACCGCGCTCACCACGTGGTGAGCACTATTACTTCATCAAAGGTCCTTTTGCAGTTTCTGAAAGATAAATAAACAAGACAATGCCGGCTGCGCGAACAAGTGGATGAGGTAAGATAATATTTTTTTTGTTTTTTTAACACTTCAGGCAACATTTTACTAAGCATTCTGTATTAAGAATGCTATTATTTTCCCTTATAACCATGTTATAAGGGAAAATAATAAAATGAATAAAACGGCTAACCCAAACCCGAACTTCAGTGAAGAAGTTCGGGTCTGGGTACCACATTCAGTTTTTTCTCCCGCGTGTGCAAAACGCATTGCACTTGCGTGGAAAAAACTGAACATCAGAACACAATCGCAGACAAAACTGACTGAAATTGCGTGCCTACTCGCGTGGTTTTTCCGCAATGCACACGCGACGTATCCGGAGCAAATCCGGGACGCCCTTGTGACAGAGGCCTAACAGTTCCCCAGTCTTGATAATAAGTGTCCTGCAGAAAAATTGTCAGTTTTGGAACTGGTCCTAAAAGAGAAATTGTACAATGCAGAAAAGTTGCTGTAGAATTGTTATTTTGTAGGGAATCAAGTATTTCCTAAAGCAGACCTTTCAGGAGAGCTTGATCGATTGTACTAACTGGTTAAATTACCTTATATATTCCTTAACGTACTCACATCGCACAGCGAATTCCGCGGTACGTGGTAGAATCCATTTATGGTATAAACATCATCAGGCCTCGGGAAGATGAGGATCAGGATCGTGCACCCACATCAGAAGAACTGTTAGCTGCATATGGATGTATGTTATTTACTTAATCACCATCTTTCTGGATTGTACAACACATGAGTTTATTGGTATACTCTGTTCTGTCTCTTTATACTATTTACATAGTTACTCAGGTTGAAAAAAGAAATTGGTCCAAATTCAACCCTTTTTATAGACCAATTGTGCGACATTACTTGTTAGATTAATTATAAACCTCAAGGTCGTTTGCTATTAGGTAAGCATCCGGCTGACATAGTATTTGCCGTTACTTTCTCTTGGGGTATGGCATTTCACAGTTTGACTACTCTAACTGTAAAGAACTCTTTCCTATATTGATATCTAAATTGCCTTTCCTCTGCTTGTAATTAATGTCCCCTGATCCTCTGTAAACACCCTGGAAAGAATTAATCGTGTGCCAGTTCTTTGTATTGACTACACACGTACGGTATGTATACATATAAATTACATCACCTTTTCAGGCTTCTTTTTATCAAAGCTGAACAGGCCTTCCATCCTATTTGATAATGCAGTTGCCCACCTCTGAACCATTTCTATATCAGGGATGCTCAGCCTGTGGCCCGCCAGCTGTTGTAAGACTACAACTCCCATCATGCCCTACTGTAGGCTGATAGCTGTATGTTGTAGTTTTTCAACAGCTGGAGGGCCGCAGGCCAGGCATCCCTGTTCTATATCCTTTGTAGTGTATAGAGTCCAAAACTGAATCCCATATTCAAAATGTGGCTTTACGAGGGCAATATTACATTGGGATCACAGATTTTTATTTCTTAAAATTGTATTTGCTTTTGTAGCTGCTGCCTGACATTGAGTACTTCTGCTTACCTTACTAGTAGCCAGAATACCCAAGTCCTTTTCCTGTTCTCAGTTTTATTCCATTTAATCTGTATGCAGCCATGCGATTACTATGGTCCATGTGCATTACTATATACTTATCAACATTTAAATTTATCCGCCATGTTCTTGCCTGTGCCGCCAGTTTATCTAGGTCTTTCTGTAATATCTTACAATCAAGCTGGTTTTAAGTATCCTACACAGTTTTATGTCATCACCAAAATCTGATACTCTCAATCTCCCACAAGATCAGTGATAGAGTTTAAAGTGAACTGGGCCTAACACGGATCCTTGTGGTACCCCATTTCTGACTTTAGCCGATTTTGAGTATGTACCATTTACTATCACTCTTTGTTTTCTGTCCCATAACCAATTCTTTACCTCTGTCCCCAAGTCCCTGCATTTGTAGCTTCAGCACAAGACTCTTGTGTGTCATTGTATCAAATGCTGGATATCGCATCTGCCACATGACCAGCATCCAAATTTACACTTACCTCCTGATGGAAACCCTGCATGTGGGTTAGGCACACCCTGTTTTGCATTAATCCATGCTGGTTATCAGTTATAAACTTTTCATCGTTGTATACTTCTGCAACTCATCTCTTAAAGGGAATTTGTCATCAGAAAATGACCTATTGTTTAAATCACATTTTTATGTTTAAAGAGGACCTTTCATTACAATAAAAAAATCTAAACTAAGTATGCTGACATGGAGAGCGGCGCCCAGGGATCTCCCTGCACTTACTATTATCCCTGGGCGCCGCTACGTTCTCCCGTTATAGGCTCCGGTATCTTCAGATTTTCGGCTCAACCGGGAGGAGCCTGCTCTTGTTCTCCTGGGCGTCTCCTTCTCCCAATCGCAGCACTCAGCTCATAGCCTGGGGAAAAAAAAACTCTCAGGCTATGAGCTGAACGCTGCGATTGGCCAGAACAAGAGCAGGCTCCTCCCGGTTGAGCCGAAAATCAGGAATAATAGTAAGTGCAGGGAGATCCCTGGGGCACCGCTCTCCATGTCAGCATACTTAGTTTAGATTTTTTATCATAATGAAAGGTCCTCTTTAACACATTTTTAAAGAATTTTTGATGATGCTATTTTTAATTTTTCATGTCCCCTATCTATATTTAAGCAAAAAAAACATAAAATCCTGCCTAATAATAGGTGCCACTTCTAGATCTGTACAGATCACTTTACAACAGTTACCTGCTTATCTGTCATTCTAATCCTGCCTGTAATGATATCACTTCTGTGTATAGATAAGACATGATCCTCCACTCATGATAGGTAATTGTCAAAGCTTATCGATTCTTCCCTTGTACAATTACCTCTGCACAGGTCACAGAGCATGTATAGAAGTCAAGGAGGTCCCCTCCTGACCATTGTGTCTATTTCCCAAGGGGCAGTTTTCTTAATTCTTTCTAAATGCTGTTAAGAACAGCTCAGGCAAGATGTCTGCCTCCATAATAATGTTCAATAAATCTGTATGGGGATGGGCGATAGCAGTAGCCTCCTAGAGTGAAGGTGATCTCCACATGTAAATACAGCGCTTCACCTCCACTAATGAGCAGCATGTAGATGCAGAATTAGAATACCTTCAAATATTGTACATACCACAGATGTAGTGCTGGGCGATTTAGCCAAAAAATAAAATCTCGATTTCTTGCCCCCTTCCTCTCCCCCAACCCTATGGATTCTCGATTTGAATCTCAACTTTAAACCCCTTTTAAGATGGATTTTCTATCCTTTCTAAACACCGTATAACCCTCCACATTTGGGGACTCATCCAGCCAAGGTTCTGTTATGCACACTACATAATAATCCATGCCTATTATTACTAATTCCTCATTGTCCCTTCCTATATATCTCACTCTCTACCTACTCTTTCTACCCCATATTGTTTTGTTTTTACAGATATGAGAGGTTTTATGACTGCGCATGGGCAGCCTGATCAGCCAAGGTCGGCACGGTATATATTGAAGGACTATGTCAATGTGCGTCAACAGGGTTTGGTTTTTCTTTATTTTTATTTTTTTATACATATATAGTTTGAATTTATCGGAATCAAAGCAGAATATCTAAATGAAATGCTTTGTATATTTTAGGGTAAACTGCTGTATTGTCATCCTCCACCTGGTATAGATCCTTCAGACTTCCAGCCTCAAAATTCCCTCGAAACAAATGTGTTAGATGGCATGGCAGAGGCAAAGGGTCATGGCCGCAGGAAAGTCAAACATATCGAGAATGTGGTGGACAAAACCTTTTTTCATCAGGTATAGTTTTCAAGTCCATATTTTCCGAAATTTTTATACTGATGACTAGGGATGAGCGAATCGGCTTTGGATACACCATCTCAGGTGGATTTGCATAAAACTTTGTTTCAATAGTGTACGTAGCAAGCGCTCCGTACAGTATTAGAATGTATTGGCTCCGATGAGCCGAAGTTATTACTTTGCGAAGTCTTGCGGGACTTCGCGTAATAACTTCATAAATTGATTTCTACTGTAAAAAAACATTTCCCGAACTTGGAGTCAATTCCAAGGTTCCATTTGGAACAGAACCCGAGTTCGGGAAATGTTTCTTTTTATTTTTTTACAGTAGAAATCAATTTATGAAGTTATTACGCAAAGTCTCGCGTGACTTCGCAAAGTAATAACTTCGGCTCATTGGAGCCAATACATTCTAATACTGTATGGAGCTGAGACCCACGCAAATCAGTTGTTTAAGAAGGCAGCAGCCTTCTCACAGCTTTTCCTAGGCCACTGATGGCACGTTTATGCGTCACGTGGTCTAGGAGCAGCTGAGCCCCATTGAAGTGAATGAGGCTGAGCGTGATACCAAGCATAGCAGCTATACAATGTACTGCGCTATTCTTGGTAAGCAGAGAGAAAGCTGCAGCGCTTACAGAAGCGTCAGTGCCTTCTCAAACAGCTGATTGGTGGGGGGTCCCGGGAGTTGGACCCCCACCGATCAGATACTGATGACCTATAAAAATCTCGAAAACCCCTTTAAATTTAGGAAGCAACAGAGAATTAGAAAATGCTACAAAATGTAGATGGTAACCTATTGTAGTGTTAAACCTTTCATGTACTGTAAAGGGCCAATTACACTGCCTGATTTTCCAGCCAATTATTGGGAACAAGATTTCATAGAAATGCTTGTCCCCGATAACCAGCTAGTGTAATTGTGCTGCAGATCAGAAGGCAAATGCTAGTTTGGCAGCTCGTTTTGCATCTTTTATGTGCTCATTTATCGCCAGTATATCTCCCTTTTGTAATCAGGGATGTGCTGCTGATAATAAGTACACATGAACAGGGGAGAAACAACTGCATTAGTGATCGTTCCTCCCCCATATACTTTACATTGGACAGTGTAATAAGCTGATACAAATGAGCCCCAGTTGAGAAGTTTATCGTCTACTGCCAGTTTTCCTGCCCAAACATCAGGCAGTCTAATAGGACCCTTATAAGTGTCTTATTTTGGACAATCGGCTGAGCAGAGCGGGCCCTGACTGATCATTGCTGCTGCAGCATTAGTCTGCACTCATTTAAAATAAATGTAGAAAATCCGTTCATAATCAAAGTGCTATTGGGCATAGTGTTATCTGCAGAAAACCCTTTGTAAAATACACTTACCGAATATATGGTTACGGTATATTGCAATAGGATCTCAAAACAGGAAATCTGTTATGGTAAATCTGCCTGCTATATAGTATAAATTCATCTTTGCTGATAAATCTCTAGTTATATCTGTATGTGTTATTCATAGATATTAGTTTTTGAAAAGCACAAGTGAAGCTGATTATTTTAGAATAGGAGGAGCGCAGGGAGCAGTGGAAGATCAAAATGAATTAAATCCAGGTGTGCAGGAAAAACATTGTTTTGTAATGATGAAATACGGTCTTAAAATACAAGTTATAGGACTCTTTCACACGAGCGGATGCTGTGTGGGTAATCCGCTGCGTGAAAGAGAGCCAAGCCCCACTCTTTCATGCAGCGGATTACCTGCACGGCATCCGCTCATGTGAAAGAGCCCATAGACTGGTAAAGGGGTTCTCCAGGTCTAGAAAAAGATGGCTGCCTTCCTCCAGAAATAGGACCACACCTGTCCACAGGTTGTGTGTTGTATTACAGCTCAGCACCATTCACTTCAATGGAGCTGAGCTGCAGTATCAAGCACATCCCATGGACGGGTTTGTATCTGTTTTTTTTTTTGGAAAAGAGCAGCCATGTTTTTGTTAACCTGTTGGGGACATATGATGTACTGGTACGTCATGTGTAGTTCCGATCACCGGCGGGCGGTGATCGGAACAAGGTGCCTGCTCGTTGAGCAGGCACCCTGGGACAAGGCAGATCTGCGGTTTGCGGCGTTTACGGGTGGTTGCGGCAGAGATCGGCTGTACCATCGGGTCCCCGTGCGGCTGTAATGGGGACCCGATGGCATGGAAGGCAGCGCGATGCCTTCCTTAGGCATCGGCGCTGCCTTCCGGTGACGAGCCTGTGAGATCCAGCCCCCTGTTTTACTCATACAGCCAATGCATTCCAATACAGAAGCATTGGAATGCGTTGTAAAGGGGATTAGACCCCCAAAAGTTGAAGTCCCAAAGTGGGACAAAAAAATAAAGGGGAAAAAAAAAAGTTGAAAAAATAACGTTTTCCCCCTAAAAAATTAAAAGTTTCAAGTTAAAAAAAACGTAATTTCCCCCCAAATAAAGTAAAAAAAAGTTGACATATTAGGTCTCGCTGCGTCCGTATCGACCGGCTCTAAAAAACATATCACATGATCTAACCCCTCAGATGAACACCGTAAAAAATAAAAACTGTGCTAAATAAACAATTTTTTTTGTCACCTTACATCAGTAAAGTACAACAGCAAGCGATCAAAAAGGCATATGCCCACCAAAATAGTACTAATCTAATCGTCACCTCATCCCACTAAAAATGAGCCCCTACCTAAGACAAACGCCCAAAAGATTAAAAAACTATGGCTCAGAATATGGAGACACTAAAACATCTTTTTCTCGTGCATGGCATTGGGGGACACAGCACCATGGGTATATGTCCAACTACCACTAGGAGGCGACACTAGACATAAAAAGTGTTGGCTCCTCCCCGTTGGGCTATACCCTCTCCACAGACACTAGGCAGTTTTGTTCTAGTGTCCGTAGGAGGCAGACCTGACCTGCTTTTTTGTGCAGGTCATCCTGCTACTTTTTTATTTAAATTTTTCTTTAATCATTTTTTCTTTCTCTGCAGGTTTCGGCCTGCGGCAGGGGTGGCTCCATCGTGTTCCACTTTAGTTGCCCCCCTGCGGGCGCGTACTCGGGTGCCTGGCAGCCACCCAGTCCCCAAATCTGCTTCCGCAGTGGAATTCCGGTAGTCCCACGGTTCCCGTGTTGAGTCCGCCGAGGGGGTGGTTACTGCTGCGCCTGAAGACGTCTGAAGGTGAGTATTTTAGTTTAGGGTCTCCCTCCCAGGCCTGGGTGCGTTCCTTCCTCTCCCCCCTTCCCCCATATTTGATACAGCTCCATTGCTGTGTGGGACACTGCCTTGCCTCTGTTAAGTGCCTTACCTCTGATACAGCAGGTTGTAGGTTCAGGCCCCAACAGTCACTTTTAACTCTCTGCTGTATCCTGGCCCCAGAAGCCCCCTGGCCTTCCGTTTTTCTCTCTCTGGGGGTCGCTTCTTCTGTTCTCCCCCCCACCTGGCCCCCGTTCGTCGCAGCTTCTCTGGGGCAGAGATAGGATAGGACAGCCCTGCTGCTCTATGGGGCCTCCTCTCCCAGCCTCCCTATCGGATCGCCACGTATTTTACGTGCGTCCGTTGTCTTCAGATGTTTCCACGTGGTCGCCTTGTCCCCCCTCCCACCCTTTTGTGTGTAGGTCCCCCCTGAGTGGGCTCCCTCCATGTTGTTCCATGGGAACCTTGCCTGACTCGCCCAATCCCTGGCGGAGTCACTGGAGCGCTACCTACAAATTGCGGTCTCCTCCCCCCCCCTGAGCCACGCTCAGATACAGGGTCACGCAAGGAGTAGCCCATGGACCAACCTCGGGTGGTCTCAACTAGCTTCCATCCCTCCTCGGCATCCTCTGGTCCCCCAGGACAGGCCGGAGGCTGATGACGAAGCCTTCTCTGTCAGTTGCCTCTGGGGACACCTCTGCACCGATTCCCTCGGAACAGAGCATCAGGCGGTCTTCCACTGTGCAGAATCCCTCTGCGTGGTCAAGTCAAACGTGCATGGTGGTACCTACCCTACCCAGGTTTGGTGCCCCTCTAGTGGACTTTCGGAAGGCGGTCTCCTGCCTGCACAGGTAATTATCGCACAGGTAAGGCAGCCGTCACCGTGCTTAGCAACTGGGACACCTACGCGGTGTCTCTGGTATGTACGCCCTCGTAGGCTGTGCACGACAGACCTTCCTGGTTCCCCTATCCAGGGGCTATGTTCTAGGCAAGCTGATAATTCAGGCAAACGCCACTTATAGTGTTGGCTCCCCTTCTCGGCCTCTAAAGGTTCTTTTGTAGTGCCTGTACCAGAGAATACAGGCCGGCTTCTATGCCGTGGCGATTACATCTGTCTGTTTTCAGCTGCCTTGTTACTTTCGTAGGTAGAGTTCCTGCTGACTGGTTAGATGTTCCATGCGGCAGTATTTCCCCCTACCGGGCGAAATACACAGGCCGCCTTCAATTGCCGTAGCAATTGCACCTGTCTGTTTCCAGCCACCTTGCTCCCTTCATGGGTAGAGTCCCTACACCATCTCCTGATGCTGTATCCAATATCCCTGGCGGGCTCTATTGTGTTCCGTGCGGCACTATTTCTCCCTTCCCGGCGAGATTTAGAGGCCACTCTTAATTGCTGTGCAATTGCCTCTGTTTGGTTCTAGTGGGCACCAGGCTGCCTCCTCGTGCCCCTCATTTTTATTTAACTTCTCTATCTCCAGGGGCTGTTGCCGTTGCTCCTGTCTGGCCTTATGGTGTACCTTGCGGCACTATTTCTCCCTTACTGGACGAGATATTGAGGCCACTTTGTAGTGCCGTTGCCACTGCAACCTCATCTAGTGTGCACCAAACAGCCATCTTACTCCCTTCTTAGGTGAGTTCCTGCACCGCCTCTGATGCTGCAGCCGTTACACCTGTCGGGCTCTATGGTGTGACATGCGGCCCTGTTTCCCTCTTTTAGGTGAAATAGAGGGCATTCTTCAGTTGCCATTGCACTTACCTAGTTGTGGTGTGCACCTGTCGTTCCTTGTGGTACCGTGCGGCCCTATTTTTCCCGAGCGAAATATAGGTGCCATAGCTAACGTAGCAGCCGTTGCACTTCTCTGGTCCACATGTGGCCACATCGCTCTAATCTTAGACCTAGTACCTCTGCCATCTCCAGATGCTGTACCCATTGCACCTCGCTGGTCGTATCTCTTCACTACACAGCCTTTTTTCTACCTTACAGGTTGAGGACCTGTACCCTCCAAATGCGGTCGCATTCCTGGATGCTGTGGCTTTGTTTCCACCCTCCTTAGTGTGCAACATGCAGCCACTTTACCTCGGTTTTGGGTGTGTATTTTTAGTGCCCACGTGCTGGACCCTATGGTGCAATCTGTGGCCCATACAGTTTTCTGTATTACTGGGTGCTTCCTTCCCCGGGCTCTAATCTGTGCTGCGGATGTTGATTACTTCCCTTTTCGGCCATCCTGGTTCAGCACGAACATGGTAGCCATATCTGGCAGGGGTGGGCCAGCCCAACCTCCTCCTTGTCGGTCTATTACTGCTTCTGGTGTACCCAGTATATGACTGATCTGTTCTGATCTGGTGGGTGGTCCACATACAGCCACGCTCCCTACACCATGGCCTGGTGGTTGTTGGTTTTTGTGCTAGGGTTGCTATTGCCATCCCTATCAAATACTACTTTCGGCTGCACTCCGCGTTCCCCATATTATAAAGGAGTTCTGCGTTGTTTTCTATTACAGGGCGGACCATTCCTGGTGGAGTACAGTGATCTCCACTGGATCTTCTCCTTGTTGGGATACGTAGCTTGCTGAGCACCGGCCGCTGCAGCAGTTTTCGGCCATCACTGGATGTCCTCCGCCACATGGAATCCTCCTGGGGTCAGCGACATTATCCTCGCTGGACGTCCTCCCTGATGAGTCGGGGACAGAACCACTGAGCGCCACACACCTGCCTTGTAGGTGAATTTTCTGCTGATTGCTCTGACATAGGACAGGGTTCCGTAGTTCCTTCTGGGTCCGGGTGTTCCCTTATATTCTCTGCTTAGTTGAACTATCTAACAGAGTGCAGTCCATCGGGACCTTGCTATTGTCTGCGCCCATCCGGTACTCTCTCTCCCTGGGAGCCTTCTGTATGTCGGTCGCAGCTGGTTTCTTCATTTCGTGTAGTCACTCCCGCTTCTTTCATAGCGACTTCACCTTTCCTTATGCGTCTGTTGTTTTAGTGGTACAACCCAAGCCGCTGTATTTGCCCTCCCCGGGACAATGTATGCTGATTGCTAGCCACTATTCTTTGAATGGCTAGTTGTCCATGGCCAATTCCTTCCCATAGGGTGGTTCTTTTCATTTTTTCTTGGATATTCTGGTTTTTGTTGTCCTCTGGTGGTTCGGTTCCTTGTGAGCCCATTGCGGGTACTCCTTTCTGGAGTCCCTGTCCCCATTCATTTGACCACACAGATCCTGTAGGATTATCGTTGTTTGGGAGGGGCCTGGGTTGATTGTTCCCCTTGCGGGTTCCAAAAGCCTTTTGGACCTCATGGGGTTCATGTCTGTCTTCCCATCCTCCCACTTCAAGTACCTGGTATTGAGTGGTTTAGTGCTACGGTTTGCATTTCCACCTTATGGTCTCCTTCAGAAGGGACTTCCTCCTGTTTGTAAAACCTTCCTCCTTAGATTGTTGGGAGTACTCCCCTTCTCCTCCCATGTCCCTCAGTCCAGTGTGTCCCTGCTGAGATTTCCTTGCCCTGCATCTCCCTGATACTTCATTTGGCCGGAGTTTCTCCGGTCTTGCGCTTCTCAGCGATATTTTGTTTTCAGAGGCTCGTTCCTCATCTCCTGATTTTGGGATGCAGGTCTTCTCTTAATTTTTTCTTTTTTCCTGGCCCTTACTTCCTACCCCCTCCCTTTCCTAGGGTTGGCGGTTTCCCTTAGCGCCTTTGGGGGTTTTCACTTTCCAATAGGACGTTTAACTTCATCACCTGCTTTGCAGTGGGGGGAGTCCTGCTCCCTTCATATGTGAGCCTTGCTATGGCTTCCCTCACTCCAGTGTGCCCCTGCTGAGATTTCTGGGCTTGCATCTGGTTCCCTTCTTCCCTGATAATTAGTTTCGCCAGAGTTTCTCCGGTCTTGCGCTTCTCAGCGATATTTTGTTTTCAGAGGCTCGTTCCTCGTCTCCTGGTTGGGGATGCAGGTCTTGTCTTTTCTCTTTTCCTGTTTTTTTCTTACAACCCCCTCCCCTTCCAGGGGTTGGCGGTTTCCCTTAGCGCCTTTAGGATCTTTTCCTTTCAATAGGGCGTTTAGTTTTTTCACCTGCTTTGCGGTGAGAGGAGACCCGCTCCACTCACATGTGAGCCTTGCTATAGCTTCACTCTCTCGTTTGGCCTTCAGTGATTCCAATTTCCCTTGCTCCCCTGGCCCCTCAGGTGTTCTCCTCAGGGTGTCTGTGGGATGTTGGGTAGATCCGATACGCGACGCTGTCCTACTTTCCCTCCAGCCTTCGGCTGAGCTGGGTGTTCCTTTGCCTTCTTCTTGCATTTGGGACCTTCTCCCAGGCATTTGTCCTGGGGTGCTGGCAGTCGTCACTGTGGCCTCCTTGGAGTTTCTCCCTTGTTATGAGGCTTCCTGCCTATTCCGTGCTTTTCTCCTGTTGGGTCACATGGTTCTCCCGCACCTGTATGCCCACAGGTGGCATGGTTGTTCTTCCCACCCTCGGGGACTGCTTTGGGACGTCCCATGGTGCTGTGTCCCCCAATGCCATGCACGAGAAAATTGGATTTTTTGTACTCACCGTAAAATCCTTTTCTTGTAGTAGGCATTGGGGGACACAGATCCCTCCCTATGTTGTTTTATTTCAGCTTCTCCGTGCTGGTCTCTTGATCTTTCCCGGTACGGGAGTTGTTGGTTCCTTGCCTTTCTTCTCTCTCCTACTGCTTTTGGTACAAACTGAGCTGCCTAGTGTCTGTGGAGAGGGTATAGCCCAACGGGGAGGAGCCAACACTTTTTATGTCTAGTGTCGCCTCCTAGTGGTAGTTGGACATATACCCATGGTGCTGTGTCCCCCAATGCCTACTACGAGAAAAGGATTTTACGGTGAGTACGAAAAATCCAATTTTTTTTTTTGTTTTAAAAAAGCTGTTATTGTGTAAAACTTAAATAAATTAAAAAAAGTTATACATATTAGGTATCGCTGCATCCGTAATAACCTGCTCTATAAAAATATCACATGACCTAACCCCTCAGATGAACACAAAAAAAAAGTGTAATAGCAAAAAAGTCATACACACCCCAAAATAGTGCCAATCTCATCGCTGAGCTGAGTGCACAGCTCATAGCTGAGCTGTGCGCTGCGATTGGCCAGCGCTGCAGCAAGGGACACGCCTCATACAAAAAATCAGTCCAGTGAGCGCAGACACCGGAGCCTATACCGGGCGAACGGAGCAGCGCCCAGACATACTAGTAAGTGCAGGGGGACCCCTGGGCGCCGCTCTGCCCACTGATATAGATGGTTTTTAGTTTGTATACAAGTGAAAGGTCCTCTTTAAGATTTAGAGACATCTGCTTTTACAACGTATTTAACACCCTTGACATTTGCATGACCTTTCACCAGATTTGTTGTAACTGGTATAACATGGTGTGGAGATGTGACAGGAAATGGGTATTGACCTGCATATTTTTATTATCATTGTTCTGTACAGACCCCAGCTATTTTCTATTCTTCTTCTTCTTCTTCTTCTTTCTTCGCAATTTTTTTATTATTGCATTGTACTCATTTTGAGCTAAAAATCATTTTTACATTTTTTTTAATTAAAAATACGGAGTCCTTTTTTTCTGTACATAGCTGAGATGCTCTAGTAGCAGCCTCTGGATTTTCTCTCTTTTCCTTCAGTTGGGCTCAGTTCTTATCTTACTGATAAGACTGTGACTTAAATAAGTGTTTATGACCTCTCAGTAGTTTAGAGATGAGGGTTATTAGACCAGCACAAAGTGAAAGTACCAGTCACACAGTTAGGACTCTTGCACACGACCGTATGCCCTCCAAGACATACGGTCCGAAAGCGGGCCATTTGTCCCGGAGCGGCATACATTGTGTGTGCATGGGAGCGCACAGCATCATAGGTTACTAGGATTCTGTGCGCATCGGGCTGCCTGCAGGGCTATTGTCCCGCACTCATAATATCATATCAGTGCAGGACCATAGTCCTGCGGGCGGCCCGATGAGCACAGCATCATAGTAACCTATGAGGCTGTGTACTCCAGTGCACACGACGTATGCCGCTCTAGGACATATGGCCCACTCACGGACCGTATGTCTCGGAAGGCATACGGTCGTGTGCAAGAGGCCTTAGAAAAACAGTTAACCCTTTTTGGCAGACAGACTCTATTTTTAATAAAGGCCAATTTTTAGACAAAAATGAGTAAAATGCAATCATAAACAAAAATTGCCTCCGAAGGTGTACATGGCCTTTAAGGGCAACTATGCAATTTCAATTAACTTGGTCATTTTCTATGATGACCTTTTGTTGTGAGTTTCCTCATTGTTTACATTAGTATAGACTGTTGGACAACTATTGTTCTATGATGTAGGTTGGTGAGGTTTTTTGTAGGTGATATACGTGCTTATAAGACGATATTACCTCATTTTAATTTTAGCTAACTTCTTTTCTTTTTTTTTTTCTAGGAAAACGTCAGAGCTCTGACCAAAGGTGTGCAGTCTGTAATGGGCTACAAGCCTGGCAGCGGTCCTGTTCCATTAACTACAACCAGCGCAGAGACGCTTTCAGGAAAGCCCTGGAAAAAGCATGGAAACCGGAATAAGAAAGAGAAAGTGCGCAGACTTAATAAGCACTTGGATGCATGAATATGAAATCAAGGACTGCTGAAACCTAGAACAGCGCTGTACATTTTAAAAATATGAACACAATCCGATTTTTAATATTCCAAATTCTATTCCCCAATTGCAGATGTGCAATCCTGTCATGTCAGTAACTGCTGTGTGCAATAAACTCGACCACCATTCCAGGGGCCAAATAATTATTTACTACTGTAATATTTTTTAATGTTTAAAGTTGGCACAAAGACGATGGTTAGTGGCTTGTACACATTTGTAAGATGTCAGCCATTTAGCAAAACTACTCACAAACAGAACATTAGACAGCACAGTGAGCCTCATGTCTGATAGTGTTCTAATATCAGATGGTTTCATCAGTTGTCATCCATATGGAAGGAGAAGGACACCAGAATTTTCATAGGTAGCTGCTACACTTCCATGACATGATTCCCCTGCACTCGTAGGACTCCAGGTAGTTCAGTTCTGGTAGGACTTTGTACAATAGAGCAGATTCTGTTTGGGCAAAAAATACAGAAGAAATGAAATCTTGAAATGCACCTGTGTACATAGGAATCAGGTGTAGTTCACCAGTTTAAGACTGGGTCATTTAGAACTCATTTTAAACGCGTCTTTAAAAGCCATAACTTTTTTTTTTTCTTCCCGCTCTGTTATGTAAATAATTTGTCTGCCTTTTTTTCAGTGCTTTATTTTTGTGTACTGTTTATTTTAGTATTTTAAAATTGTTTTATAACCAGGAAAATGTAAAAAAAAAAAGGTTTTATTATTTAAGTTTTTGTTTAATAGCACAACATGCGATATATATATATATATATATATATATATATATATATATATATTATATACTGCTCAAAAAAATAAAGGGAGCACTTAAACAACACAATGTAACTCCAAGTCAATCACACTTCTGTGAAATCAAACTGTCCACTTAGGAAGCAACACTGAGTGACAATCACATGCTGTTGTGCAAATGGGATAGACAACAGGTGGAAATTATAGGCAATTAGCAAGACACCCCCAATAAAGGAGTGGTTCTGCAGGTGGTGATCACAGACCACTTCTCAGTTCCTATGCTTCCTGGCTGATGTTTTGGTCACTTTTGAATAGTGCCGGTGCTTTCACTCTAGTGGTAGCATGAGACGGAGTCTACAACCCACACAAGTGGCTCAGGTAGTGCAGCTTATCCAGGATGGCACATCAATGCGAGCTGTGGCAAGAAGGTTTGCTGTGTCTGTCAGCGTAGTGTCCAGAGCATGGAGGCGCTACCAGGAGACAGGCCAGTACATCAGGAGACGTGGAGGAGGCCGTAGGAGGGCAACAACCCAGCAGCAGGACCACTACCTCCGCCTTTGTGCAAGGAGGAGCACTGCCAGAGCCCTGCAAAATGACCTCCAGCAGGCCACAAATGTGCATGTGTCTGCTCAAACGGTCAGAAACAGACTCCATGAGGGTGATATGAGGGCCCGACATCCACAGGTGGGGGCTGTGCTTACAGCCCAACACCGTGCAGGACGTTTTGCATTTGCCAGAAAACACCAAGATTGGCAAATTTGCCACTGGCGCCCTGTGCTCTTCACAGATGAAAGCAGGTTCACACTGAGCACATGTGACAGAGTCTGGAGACACCGTGGAGAACGTTCTGCTGCCTGCAACATCCTCCAGCATGACCGGTTTGGCATTGGGTCAGTAATGGTGTGGGGGTGGCATTTCTTTGGAGGGCCGCACAGCCCTCCATGGGCTCGCCAGAGGTAGCCTGACTGCCATTAGGTACCGAGATGAGATCCTCAGACCCCTTGTGAGACCATATGCTGGCACGGTTGGCCCTGGGTTCCTCCTAATGCAAGACAATGCTAGACCTCATGTGGCTGGAGTGTGTCAGCAGTTCCTGCAAGACGAAGGCATTGATGCTATGGACTGGCCCGCCCGTTCCCCAGACCTGAATCCAATTGAGCACATCTGGGACATCATGTCTCGCTCTATCCACCAACGTCACGTTGCACCACAGACTGTCCAGGAGTTGGCAGATGCTTTAGTCCAGGTCTGGGAGGAGATCCCTCAGGAGACCGTCCGCCACCTCATCAGGAGCATGCACAGGCATTGTAGGGAGGTCATACAGGCACGTGGAGGCCACACACTCTACTGAGCCTCATTTTGACTTGTTTTAAGGACATTACATCAAAGTTGGATCAGCCTGTAGTGTGTTTTTCCACTTTAATTTTGAGGGCGACTCCAAATCCAGACCTCCATGGGTTAAAAAATTTGATTTCCATTATTTTTTTGGGCGTGATTTTGTTGTCAGCACATTCAACTATGTAAAGAACAAAGTATTTCAGAACAATATTTAATTAATTCAGATCTAGGATGTGTTATTTTTGTGTTCCCTTTATTTTTTTGAGTAGTGTATATATCTCCCCTTCCCATATATATACAGTGGGGGAAATAATTATTTGACCCCTCACTGATTTTGTAAGTTTGTCCAATGACAAAGAAATGAAAAGTCTCAGAACAGTATCATTTCAATGGTAGGTTTATTGTAACAGTGGCAGATAGCACATCAAAAGGAAAATCGAAAAAATAACTTTAAATAAAAGATAGCAACTGATTTGCATTTCATTGAGTGAAATAAGTATTTGAACCCCTACCAACCATTAAGAGTTCTGGCTCCCACAGAGTGGTTAGACACTTCTACTCAATTAGTCACCCTCATTAAGGACACCTGTCTTAACTAGTCACCTGTATAAAAGACACCTGTCCACAGAATCAATCAATCAAGCAGACTCCAAACTCTCCAACATGGGAAAGACCAAAGAGCTGTCCAAGGATGTCAGAGACAAAATTGTAGACCTGCACAAGGCTGGAATGGGCTACAAAACCATTAGCAAGAAGCTGGGAGAGAAGGTGACAACTGTTGGTGCTATTGTTCGAAAATGGAAGGAGCACAAAATGACCATCAATCGACCTCGCTCTGGGGCTCCGCGCAAGATCTCACCTCGTGGGGTGTCAATGGTTCTGAGAAAGGTGAAAAAGCATCCTAGAACTACACGGGAGGAGTTAGTTAATGACCTCAAATTAGCAGGGACCACAGTCACCAAGAAAACCATTGGAAACACATTACACCGCAATGGATTAAAATCCTGCAGGGCTCGCAAGGTCCCCCTGCTCAGGAAGGCACATGTGCAGGCCCGTCTGAAGTTTGCCAATGAACACCTGAATGATTCAGAGAGTGACTGGGAGAAGGTGCTGTGGTCTGATGAGACCAAAATAGAGCTCTTTGGCATTAACTCAACTCGCTGTGTTTGGAGGAAGAAAAATGCTGCCTATGACCCCCAAAACACCGTCCCCACCGTCAAGCATGGGGGTGGAAACATTTTGCTTTGGGGGTGTTTTTCTGCTAAGGGCACAGGACAACTTATTCGCATAAACGGGAAAATGGACGGAGCCATGTATCGTGAAATCCTGAGCGACAACCTCCTTCCCTCTGCCAGGAAACTGAAAATGGGTCGTGGATGGGTGTTCCAGCACGACAATGACCCAAAACATACAGCAAAGGCAACAAAGGAGTGGCTCAAGAAGAAGCACATTAAGGTCATGGAGTGGCCTTAGTCAGTCTCCGGACCTTAATCCAATCGAAAACCTATGGAGGGAGCTCAAGCTCAGAGTTGCACAGAGACAGCCTTAGGGATTTAGAGATGATCTGCAAAGAGGAGTGGACCAACATTCCTCCTAAAATGTGCGCAAACTTGGTCATCAATTACAAGAAACGTTTGACCTCTGTGCTTGCAAACAAGGGTTTTTCCACCAAGTATTAAGTCTTTTTTTGTTAGAGGGTTCAAATACTTATTTCACTCAATGAAATGCAAATCAGTTGCTATCTTTTATTTAAAGTTATTTTTTCGATTTTCCTTTTGATGTGCTATCTGCCACTGTTACAATAAACCTACCATTGAAATGATACTGTTCTGAGACTTTTCATTTCTTTGTCATTGGACAAACTTACAAAATCAGTGAGGGGTCAAATAATTATTTCCCCCACTATTTATATCTCCTTCCCATTTTGATATATAGGATGTGACCTAGAAACTGCGATGTGGCATGTGATTGCGTTTTTTTTATTTTTTATGTTACACTTTTTGCTCCCCATAAGGTCATAGAAGACCTTTGGGGGACATTTAACATTACATTTTTTACATTTATTGCTGAATACAGACCCCAGAGAGGTTCTACAACCTCACCACAGAACTGATCCGAGTCTGCTAAGACACAGCAGCTTGCGCAGACTCCTGACCCTCAGCGATCACATGATCACTAGGACTGGAGCAATAAGTGGCATTGCTGCTTTCCGTATACAGTCACAGAAAATAATGCACTATAATAATAGATGCAAGCATAACATATGGACTAAGCCCTCACGCTATTGATAAAATCTGAGACACTTGGTCAATACATTTTGATCAAAACACATCTAAGGCTATTTTCACACTCTCGTTTGGTGCGGATCCATATTGTATCTGCACAGACTGATCCGCACCAATAATGCAAATGCTTGTATCCGTTAATAACTGATCTGTTTGCATTATTCATTCAAAAAAAAGTCTAAGTCAAAACGGCTCTGTCTTGACTTACATTGAAAGTCAATGGGAGACGGATCCGTTTTCACTTGCACCATATTGTAAGTCAGGTCCGTTTGGCTCCTATAGTCAGGTGGACACCAAAACGCTGCAAGCTGCGTTTTAGTGACAGTATAAAAAAAACGTAACTGAGACCAAACGCAGCCAAAGTAATGCATTCTGACCAGATCCTTATCCATTCAGAATGCATTGGGGCTTAACTGATCCGTTTTGGGACGCTTGTGAGACACCTGAAACGGATCTCACAAGCGGACCCAGAAACGCCAGTGTGAAAGTAGCCTAAGCCCACCTACCAAGCGACAAGGTGGTCTCAGGTCAGGCGAGTCCTACACTAAACCTGCCTATGCCGTTATGCATTTATGTTCAGGAGCGCAGACCCCACACATATAGTGTGTTGCTTCTAGTTACCTTCATGTACGATAGCAACCGGTGGAAGGAGGAGCACATACACCTACATGTACCACCTGAATCAAGGTCGCCTCTTAGATAGGTGGGGCAAAAGTGCACATGAATGCTACTCCCAGAGTAGGAGCGCATTCACACCTGAAGGTGGCACTCCTTCAAGACAAATTAAAAAAAACACAGAAAAAAAGATAGAAAACATCCTGCAGGATATGATAATGAATGTTGCTGCTTCCCGCTCTATATACACAGCACTGGTTGAGCGATGGGGAAGACTGTCCCTGCCTTCTCTGTTGGGAGCCCTGCTGTCACTGACTGCGAGCTTCCTGTTCCCACAGCCATCCATGGCTGCAATTCGGAGTTGTTTAGTCAATATGCAAATTATGTCTTAAAGGGTTTGTCCGACCTACGAGCTGACAACTCTGTTCTTAATGTGTACTCCATAAAAAAACACCTGTACGCGCTCCTGCTCACACCACTGCCCTTTTCCCAGCCACTTCCTGTCCCCACAAGACCACTGCTTCATCTCTGTTTGAATGTGTCAATGCTGGGGACCGGAAGTGGCCGGGAATGGGGCCCAGCAGGACTGTGGACCGGTGACGTGTGTTTTTCTTTATTTTTTATTTTTTTTATGGGGCTCACATTTGGACATTAGGGGTTGGGTTGTTGGCTCCTAGGCCGGATAACCCCCTTTAAAAGCAGCAATGACAGACCAGAGCCACTTTGTGGACCCTGGCTTCTCCTTTCTCTTGGTAGCCACTCCTTCTTTCACTTGATTGATAGGGCCAGGCAAGATGATAATCCAATCGCCTGGCCCGGTCAATCAAGTGGAAGGGGGAGTGGGAATTGGTTCTATATAGCAACATCGGTTTTCTCAGAATTGCGTTATGGATGACAGAATCCCTTTAAGAATTAGTTTATATACAGGAACTTTACTTTCATTCCTGTGTATAAAATTGTCCATAAACATTAGATAAGTGGTCCCCAGAAAGTGGCTGGCGACCTCCACTCGTGTGGCACTTAATAAGAACCCTAAGGTCTGACAATATGCATGGTTTACAATAAGATTTTGAGATTGCGGACTTTGGAGCCCTATCCTAATCCCCAGAAGTGGCAGTTTGGATACTGTTATACCTGTTTACGTTGGTATGTTCTACCCAAAACAGCTTAAACTACATCTTCAGCCCATCCGAGATTAGAGAGGTAACCTCTGAGGACCTGAAGTTAACGGGGCTTGCTGACATGACTGCCAGATCTCGCACTAAAATGTCCGTCTGTAAATGTTCAATTTCATATTCTTTTTCATGTTGGAGACCTCTGCTTTAGATGAATGTCGGCAAACATGCTGTCTCTGTGGACCAGTTGACTTATTGGATGGCTGGGTGCGTGTGCGCTACTTGCCAGGGAAGAGATGGCACGGGATACATTTTGAGAAGAAGGCAAGCCGGAGGAGGAAGTGTGATGCCCTGGGCAATGTTCTGATAGAAAACCTTGGGTCTTGGCATTCGTATAGATATTACTTTGACATGTACCACCTATCTAAATATTGTTGCAGAACAGGTACACCCCTTCATGTCAGAGTATTCACTAGTGGCATCCGTCTCTTGCAGGAGGATAATACTCCCTGCCACAGTGGAAAAATTATTCAGGAATGGTTTGAGGAACATGACAGCATTGACAGATCTGATGTTTAGTGGTGCATGCACATTGGCTGATGTGGATTTGAAGGCATATAGGCAGCCAATGCGCCGATACTTGCTGTAACTGTGCATGTGATAGATTATCAAGGCTGTGCGAGATGAGCGCCCACGTTAACCTACCGACAGAGGGAGTGTCTACAACTATGGGAACGCTCCTTTGCAAGTGTAAATTTGTTGAGAAATTGATTCGCTCATCCCTAATCTGAACTCAATTGAGCAATTTTGTCACCTTGCAGGTACCTTTTATGTTATGGCTAATTGATGTATATATATTATTTTTTTTTTAAATGAAAACACTATCACATGAATTTCAGACATATAGGCTTTCATCTAATACATAAAGCTGAGTGTGTATGTATGTATGTATGTCTGTTAAAGGAATCCGTACCGTCGCATTTACAATCACAAAATTTGGCACACGGGTACATCAGGTGTCTGGGAAGGTTTTAGACCAGGTCTCCGCTCTCTAGGAGATATTCCCCAAAAAATGCATTAGCCAATAGAAGCTTGGTCACATGCCCCTTATCAGCCAATAGAAGCTCGCAGGTCCTCCAGCCTCCACATACACAGTTTTACTCCAGGTTTCCATAACAACCCAGCCGTTTTTCTTCACTGCTGTAGGAGAGCTTTAAAGGAAATCTGTCACCAGGATAATCGCTATTGAAGTAAAGCCATGGCCTAATAGCACTTAGTACCTTATTTCAAAATGTGCCTTTGTTCCAGCAATAGATGTTTTTATCCTCTGAAAATCCAGTTTATTTGGTATGCAAATGAGCCAGTAAGGTGCCCAGAGGGGCGTCACTCTTGCAGGAAGGAGCCCGACACGCCCCCTGAGACAATGTGTCCACCCTCAAAAGACTTAAAACCCTGCCCCCAGGTCCCGCTAAGCCACACCTCTGATCCTGTTAGGCCACGCCCCTCCCACTCCTCATCCGAGAGGGATTGAAAAAAATGAAGTTAAAAATCCACTTCTGTCCGCTGCAGGGAAGGGAGGGTGACTTTCTCCCTGCAGCTCACACTCAGACAACACAGTTATGCTGTCTTAGAGTGAGCTGTTCAAAAGGACACGCCCCAGATCCAGTTAGGCCACGCCCCCTCCCACTCAGCCGACTGAGATGAAAAAAATGAAGTTAAAAATTAACTTCTAGGTCGCACGCCCACTCCACTCAGCTGACAGGGATTGAAAAAATGAAGGTAAAAATCAACTTCAGCTGCAGGGGTGGGAGAGAGGGTGACTTTCTCCCTGCAGCTCACACTCAGACAGCACAGTGCTGCTGTCTTAGAGTGAGCTGTTCAAAAGGACACACCCCTGATCCAGTAAAGGCCACTGTTAAGGGGACGGGCCCCTGTGGAGGTCACTGTCAAGGGGGTGGTATGCTGTGAAAGTCACTGTTAGGGCTCATTCAGACGGCCGTATGCTGTCCGCAAAAATACTGAATGCTATCCGTTTTTTTGCGGATCCGCAAAAAAACGGATAGCATTCAGTATTTTTGCGGACCCATAGACTTCAATGGGGCCATCTCCTGATTTTCACGGACAAGTATAGGACATGTTTCATTTGTTTTGCGGAACCGTGGAATAGAAAAGGGCCCCATAGAAGTGAATGGGTCAGTATCTAATCCGCAAAAAAACGGATCCGCATTTTTGCGGATAGCATACGGCCGTCTGAATGAGCCCTTAAAGGGGAAGGCTGCTGTAAAGGTCAAAGTTAAGGGGGTGGGCTGCTGTGGAGGTCCAATTTTAAGGGACGGCCGGGCCACTGTGATGGGGTCAGTATTAAGGGGTGGGGGCTGTGGAGGTCCCTGTTTTGTGGGCGGGGTGCTGTAGATGTCACTGTTATAGTAGATAGTGTTAATATATTTTAACAACACACAAACATTAAATAAAATAGATTAAATATACCCGAGCGAAGCCGGGTCCTTCAGCTAGTAGTATATAAAGAGCAGAACATGAGCAATATACTTATTGTCCAAAACCAGATCAGAGACTGCCGAGGCTTTCCTGATTACACTTGTCAGGGTCCCATCCTGTTCTCCTCACCGATACCTGTGCATAGGCCCTAAAGGTCTTGGCTTCAATGCAATGGTCCTCCATTCGCAGACAGAATACATGCTTGTGTGCTACTAGAACTAGCTTGCCTGGCACACACATTTCTCATTTAGCCTTTCTTTATTATTCCGTATGGGAATGGTACTGTGATAGGATAAATCAAGACCATAACCGGATCTGAACGTGCACACAGATGACATCACTATAGTGAAGGTAAACATTACGTGTGCGGTACTATTTTCATGCAGTGAAATCTTTAGCAGTTCTATCTTCTCCGTGCCCTCATCACCTCATGTGCTGTTTGTAAAGAAAGTTCCACATTTAAAAATACATAAGGCAACGCAAACTAAATGGACCCCCCCCCCCCCATGCAGGGTTATCAACCTCCATAACTGCTTTATATTACAGACACTGGTCAAAAGCCTTCTAGCTTTAGTAAAGGGCAACCCTGTAGCAGTTTTGGCTGTAAAAAATGGCTCCGTTTTCGTTCAGGGTATATATGCTGGAATATATGTCCAGATGTGTGCGCCAAACATAAACCCGGGCATGTACAGTTGGCTATGACTCTCACAGACTCCATAGTCCAAATGTAGTATACTTTTCTTCCTCTGTTGAACAGTGTAGTTGACTAGGCTTTTTAATGCAGCTAAAAAAAAAAAAGTACTTCCCACTCTCATTTATGGCGGAAAGACACTGTACAGGCATAGAGCAGGTCAATAGGAGCCTATGTGCATTGTACATTCTCGGCATAAATGTACACGCATCTATAAAAACATAAACCAACATTGCCAGGTATGAAAACCATTAAATTTAATCCATGAGTTTTAGGAAACACTGAAAGCTCTGTCTGGGGGTTCTCCAGGAATGATTTAAAATGGCTGCAAGTGACTGGTCCTAGAATGTGAGGGGGACTGGTTGCCTCCACATGGAGAGCTGTCTAGGGCAGGGGTCAGCAACCTCCGGCACTCCAGATGTTGTGAAACTACAACTCCCAGCATGCTCCATTCACTTCTAAGGGAGTTCTGACAACAACCAAGCAAGTGTGCACGCTGGGAGTTGTAGTTTCACCACAGCTTGAGTGCCGAAGATTGCTGATCCCTGGTCTAGGGGGTGAGGGGTGAGGCCTCATTACCACTTCGCTCCGACAGGCAGGACTACACAATCACCATCATGGGCGTAGACAGATCTCATAGCAAAACTTAGTATGGGCCTCCTGCACCTAGTTTTCCAGTGACGGTGTGTCAACCACCAGGCAATGCAGAACATGCGCAAAAACCCAGATTTCTGACAAATATATGTTTAGTTTTTTTTTTTCTTTTAATCAAATGGAAGACATTTTAGTTGAATACAAATTGTAATAAAACAAAAAAACAGGTTGCCTGGGAAAAATAGATTTAAAAAATCTGCTTCTCTCTTATTACAAAGCTAGCTGACAGCCTGCAGCCACCACTAGGGGGAGCTCAGCTAATAGGAATTAATACAGCTACCATAGAAGCTGTAATAATCTCTTTACATTCAGCTCCCCCAAGTGGTGGCTACATGAAAATGCAATGTTTTCACATGAGGAAGAACAAGTTCAGTGTGTCTCCTCCCCCAGGGCCCTATGGCAGTTGTGTGGTCTACATACATCACTGATTACCATCTAATGTAGAGCAGTGTAGTGAGACCCTGACACTCACCCCCCTAGGTAGCGCTGCAAGCGGAGGCAACCACTTGGAACCAAACCCGAGTTCGGTAAAAGGTTTTTAACGGTAGAAATAATTTTTTGAAGTTATTACTCGAAGTCTCGCTAAAGGAGCCGATACAGGAGCTCGCTCCGTACAGTATTCAAACGAAGTTTTATGCGAATCGACTTTGAATGTTTCACCCCAAGTCGATTCACTCATCCCTAATTACCAGTCATGGCGCCATACTTTCAGTAGTGGCTGTGCCTAGTATTAACCCCTTCAAGACCCAGACAGTTTTCACCATAAAGGACCAAGCCACATTTTGCATATCTGACATGTTTCACTTTAAACGTGGTAATAACTCTGGAACGCTTTTACTTATCCAAGTGATTCTGAGATTTTCTCGTGACACATTGTCCTTCATGTCAGTGGTAAATTTGAGTCAATATGTTTTACCTTTATTTATAAAAAAAAACACCAAATTTACAGAAAATTTAGAAAAATACACTATTTTCTAAATGTGAATTTCTTTCCTTTTAAGATGGAAAATAGTTATTGCGTAATATTCTCTATACGTCTACTTAATGTTGGCATCATTTTGTAAATGTTATTTTATTTTTTAGGACGTTAGAAGGCTTTGAATTTTAGAAGCAATTTAGAAAGTTTTTAAGAAAGTTTCCAAAACCCACTTTTGTAAGTACTAATTCATTTATAAAGTCATTTTGCAGTGGTTACATAGTAGAAATCACCCATAAATGGGCTCTTTTTTTTTTTTTCAGGAAGAGCTGACGTTTTTATTGGTACCCTTTTTGGGTACATATGATTTTTTGGGGGCAAGGGTTCAGAGCTGAACCCAGACATGTCCCCATCTTCGTCCACTCAGCCCCTCTGACATGAAATGCTCCGATGCTCTCCATGGCACTGTGCTGGATAGCGCAGGCCAAGGGCTTTTTGGTTTATATTTTTACACTGCTAGGTGGTAGCCTCTGCCTATTTTACCCATGGAGAGCCTGGTACGTCACGGCAGCCCTTTTTTACCCGCGCGATTCAGTGCAGGGCAAAGGAGAGCATCGGAGCATGAAGAGGGGCTGAGTGGGGGAAGATGGGGACATGTCTGGGTTCAGCTCTGAACCCTTGCCCCCAAAAAATCATATGTACCCAAAAATGGTACCAATAAAAACGTCAGCTCTTCCTGAAAAAGAAACCCGGACAACCCCTTTAATATTTCTGGCCACGTTGGTGCATTTGCGAACAGTGCACTGTGGTGTCAAATAGAACTGCAATAGAATAACAGGGTCACAGTATGTTCCGGTGTTTAATGTGCCTACATTTAGCCCACCAGAAGCAGTGAGGGCTGCAAAACACTGATCCTGGCCAAGTGCATGCTGCCATTTCTTTTTTAACTTCTCTGTAGAAATGTCCTGTTCTTGTGGCCCCATTGAAATGAATGGGTCCAAATCTGATCCTCAAAAATTGTGGATAGGATGTGGGCAAACACTACAGTCTTGTACATTAGCCCTAATGCAAGGTTTACAGCACAGTGATACTTTATGTCAGACGTACATAGCCCACATTTCCCTAGACTTAGACCAAAAAACGGATCCGCAAAACATACGGATGCTGTCCATGTGAATTCTGTATTTTGCGGAACGGAACAGCTGGCCCCTAATAGAACAGTAGTATTCTTGTCCATAATGCGGACAATAATAGGATATGTTCTATTTTTTTGCGGAACGGAAATACGGACATACGGAAACGGAATGCACACGGAGTAATTTTTTATTTTTTTTGCGGACCTATTGAAATAATGGTTCTGTATACGGTCTGCAAAAACAGACACGGAAAGAAAATACATTCGTGTGCATGAGGCCTTACTCTAAAGTAAAGTTAGTTAGTTGGTGTGTTGGAGTTAGGCGACTTTCACACTAGCGTTTTAGTTTTCCGGTATTGACATCTGTCATAGAGGCTCAATACCAGAAAAAAAATGCTTTAGTTTTGTCCCTATTCATTGTCAATGGAAAAAAGCTGAACTGAACTGAACAGAATGCTCCAAAATGTATTCCGTTCCGTTTAGTTGCGTTCCTATACCGGAGAGCAAACCTCAACATGTTGCAGTTTGCTTTCTTGCTGGGATGCGGAGCAAGACGGATCCGCCATGACCCCCAATGCAAGTCAATGGGGACGGATCAGTTTTCTCTGACACAATCTGCCCCAATAAAAAACGGATCTGTCCTCCATTGACTTTCAATGGAGTTAATGACGGGTCCATCTTGGCTGTGTTAAAGATAATACAAACGGATCCGTTCATAACGGATGCAGATGGTTGTATTATCAGTAACAGAAGCGTTTTTGCTGAACCCTTCCGGATCCAGTAAAAACGCCAGTTTGAAAGAAGCCTTAGTTGGAGTGATTTGCATCAGATGTATTAAAAGTATCTGTGCCTGTCTGTCTGACAGACAAGAAATCTACCCCTGTTTACATGATTTGTGCCATTTTCACCTATTCTACATAATATAAATCCAATCTAAACTATGGGGGTCATTCATTAAGAAGCCTTATGTTACGTTTTGTCCAGCATACTCGCCACTTGGGAGTGGTGGGGGCAGGCCTCGCAAATTCACTAACATTTACACCTTGAAACAGATGTAAAAGGAGAGTGAAATCTACTGCAGTCAGTCAGGGTCAGTTTTTACTTCAGGTGCACTGGCTGCTGGAGGTGCACCTAATCTATGATGAGCCCTGCGCCTCCTCATAGATTAGTCGCTTCCTTCAGCATCGCAGGGTGGAAACAAAGACCGGCGTAAGGCGATCTTTGTAAATGACCCCTATGTCTTTATTAGAAACCAAACCAACTTTTCTCGTCACTTTTGTTGGGTGACAAGAACAGTCACAAGATGAAATGCCACACTTCTGTTGGATTTTTGGTTGCAAGTCAAATGCAACTTTGTCATCATAGACCGCAATTTTCCAAGTCGTGTGCAACCAATGGTGGATTATAATTGGGGCGTTTGGGTCGGTTGCTGGGGGGCCCAACGTCGAACCAAACGCCCACAAACAACGACGGGGCACAAGAGCGCATAGTTCCCTGCCCCGCTGCCGTCCGCCGATCACCGCCATAGACTTCAGGCCTAGTAGGCCTGAAGCCTATACAGTAGTAAAATCCCGGCGCAGGCGGGCGTGATGCCCCGGACGCAGCACACTGACGTGTGTGCGCAGCGCGCCTGCACCATCGACGAGTGAGCGCCGACTGGGACACAGGTAAGTATTAGCTTTTATTATTAATTTTTTTAAATGCAAACTTTGGGGGACATTACTGGGGGGCACAGGAGAATATCTCTGAAGGGACAGTGGGGGGCAAACTACTACTTGGGGGCAAATTACTAGTGTGGGTGAAATTAGTACTCTGGGGGCAGTGTGGGGGACAATTAATACTGTGGGGGCAAATTACTGCTATGGGGGAATTAATACTGTGGGGGCAGTGTGAAGAAATTAATACTGTGGGGGCAAATTACTTAATGGATGGCAGTGTTGGAGCAAATTATCTAATGGGGGGCAATGTGGGGGGTTATTACTTGAAGGGGGCATTGTGGGGGGAAAATTACTTAATGAAGGGCAGTGTGGGGGGAAATTAATTAATGGATGGCAGTGTCGTGCAAATTACTTAATGAAGGGCAGTGTGGGGGAAATTTCTATATAGGGCAGTGTGGGGGAAATTACTATATGAGTGCAGTGTGGGGGAAATTACTATATGGGGCAGTGTGGGGGAAATTACGATATGGGGCAGTGTGGGGGAAATTACGATATGGGGCAGTGTGGGGGAAATTACTATATGGGGCAGTGTGGGGGAAATTACTATATGGGGCAGTGTGGGGGAAATTACTATATTGTGGTAGTGTGGGGGAAATTACTATATGAGTGCAGTGTGGGGGAAATTTATATATAGGGCAGTGTAGGGGAAATTACTATATGAGTGCAGTGTGGGGGAAATTACTATATGGGGCAGTGTGGGGGAAATTACTATATTGTGGTAGTGTGGGGAAAATTACTATATAGGGCACTGTGGGGGAAATTACTATATGGGGCAGTGTGGGGGAAATTACTATATTGTGGTAGTGTGGGGGAAATTACTATATGGGGCAGTGTGGGGGAAATTACTATATAGGGCAGTGTGGGGGAAATTACTATATTGTGGTAGTGTGGGGGAAATTACTATATGGGGCAGTGTGGGGGAAATTACTATATGGGGTAGTGTGGGGGCGGTTCTATTAGGGGACATTATTTTTGGGGACACTATACAGGATTATTGCCTGGAGCACACTATAGGGTGTTATTATTACTGGAGGTACTCTAGGGGACATTATAATTGCTGTAGACACTATAGGAACCTTTGGGGTAATTTATCAAACTGGTGTAAAGTAGAACTGGGTTAGTTACCCATAGCAACAGATTCCACCTTTCATTTTTCACAGCTCCTTTGGAAAATTAAAGGTGGAACCTGATTGATTGCTATGGGCAACTAAGCCAGTTCTAATTTACACCAGTTTGATAAATGACCCCAATTATGAGAAATCTAACGTGTCTGTGTAACAAACTCTGTAGAGACAAGATGCGGCTGAAAGAATTTGTCATGGCGTTCTGGGTCAAACGGAGGAGAAGAGGAAAGAGAAGATCTACATGACAGGAGATGTCACTGGATGTAACAGGTATGTGGTGCTGTATTCCCCTATATGTAGAACTGGCTCACCACTGTGACCTGCGTCTCATCTTCTCCTCCAAGTCTTTTTTTTTTATCATAATCATATGTTTTTTAAATTTGGCAACTAAAATTATAATTTGTCACCTGCAGTCCTATGTAACAGCCCAGATAACAGTGATAACTTTCTGTGTGCAGATAATGTAGTAGATGTTCCATGCAGTCCTATGTAACACCCCACATAACACAATAATTCACTGTGTTACGTGTGGTGTTACATAGGACTGCAGGTAACATCTATGAAATCTGTACTCAGAGAGTTATGAGATGGTGGGGGTCTGACTCCTGGCCCCCCCACCAATCAGCTGTTTGAGGAGACCGCGATGTCCCAGTGAGCGCTGCAGCCTCTTTGCTTCTTACCAAGCACAGTTCTGTCCATTTGATAGCACTATGCTTGGTATTACAGATCAGACCCAATCACTCAGATGAGACAGAGCTGCACCTACACCATGTGAACGATGTCATATGGCCTAGGAAGAGACTTTGGCGCTTACGAAGCACCGCAGCCTCTTCATACAGAAAAAAAACTAAAACTAAAATGGAGGGGGATGGGGCCGAGTTGGGTAGAAAGCCCCGGGCCTATCATGCACTTAATCCGCCCCTGTGTGCAAGTGGTCTGAGACTCGGTTGTGTTTTTACAGCCATATCACAGTTGCTTTTAGTTGCTGTCTACCAGCAGAGTTGTATCAGCTGTAACTGGGAGTACTGGAACCAGCACACCAACCTGCTTACGGCAGGGATGGGCAGGGGGTGCGGCCAGGATGCACAGGTGGAGCAGAGCTTTACCTGCTCCAGTGCTTTGCCTCTATAGCCTGGAAGCATCCACTGACCAGGTATACGGCACACACCTGGTATCAGGAGGATGCCCCCTTACAAGGACTGACATTGCAGAGGAGGGGGCAACATGGAAAGGGCGGGAAACGTCACAGTGAAGGAGGGTCGTAACTCGGGGCTCTGGAACCTGGACTATCTGGTGGCCTGCTTCGCTGAGGAGAAGATCTGCGTGTCCTTCGGGCTCTGGCTGCTGTCCTGCTTGTTCTGGTTCACCTCCTTCTCCCTGTAATGTCACCTATTTCTTCCTCGTTTAGTTTGGCTGCTTTTCCTGCTAAGTGCTCAGTATAGAGGCAGGGAAGGGGTTAAAGTGCCTGCCTGGCGTGCTGAATGAAGTCACTCTTGGCCCACATACTTGAGCAAACACTTCTCCTCTTTAACAAGGTTTATGTAGGAGCCTGTGTGTATATACTTACATACAGTAGCTCAGGGACACTGACTGCAGTACCTACACTTTCTTTTTGTCTGTGGATTATTTATATTTTTTTACCTGGCTTCATAAAATGTTATGTATGTAGTGTAGGATCAATGAAAAGTGGTGCATGGAAAAAGTGGCATAGGTCCACAGGGCATCCAATCAGATTCCACCTTTTATTTTGTAGAGGCTCTTTAGAGAATGAAAGCTGCAACCTGATTGGTTGGCATGGGCCGCTTTTTCTTTGACCTAATTTTGATACCTCTTCCCCATTTTGTGATATCCCCTTTTCACAGACCGATTCTGATTGTAGCAGCTAGATGTATATCGGATCCACGTGGGTCACTGTGAATTCATGACACTTTCTAATATGTCCTTCAGAAGCTGAGAGCTGCGTTGTACACTACAAGGAAGGAAATGCGGTGCCTTTAGCTCCTCACGGCAGTTGTGTTCTTTCCTTGTAGAACCGTGTACAAGATTTCTAGTTTCCATGTACTTTCTACAGGACCAACAAATATATATATGTATATATATATATATGTAACAGGGCTCTTCATACACACATGTACCCTGTGAATTAATTCTAAGGGTACTTTTACACTAGCGTTTTTTCTTTTCTTTTCCGGCATTGAGTTTCACGAAGTAAGGATTTTTGTTAGAACACCGGCATTGCGGTCTGCGCATGCTCAGACCGCAAGAAATGTGAAAAATAAATAAATGCCGGATCCGTTTTTCCGGATGACACCAGAGAGACGGATCCGGCATTTTAATGCATTTGTCATCAGGATCCTGATCCATCTGACAAATGCCATCAGTTTGCATACGTTTTGACGGAACTGAGTGCTGGAATCCTCTGCCGCAAGTGTGAAAGTACCCTAAGACTGTGTTCACATGACCAGCATGCCTGATCCAGTGCGAATGCTGTCTGAAATGCGGACAAATCACTGCCGGACGCCATTATAGTCAATGAGGATCTGCCGGCAATGGCAGATCCGGCCCTCTGCCAGATGTGCTGCCGCAGATGTGAACATACCCTAAAAGTTGAAAAAGGAAGTTTCTAAAACTCTGATATTGATGGTCTATCATTGTCAGTGAAGGGTCTGACACCTGGCACCTCCAAAGATCAGCTGCGTTCTGCCGATCACCAAATCCTCTTCACTGTTTACCATGCAGAGCTCCCTACCTTTATATAGTGGCTGTGCCTGGTATTGCAGCCAGTTAAGTGAATGGGAATGAGCTGCAATACCAGGCACGGCCACTATACAATGTATGGCGCTCTGCCTGATAAACAATGAAGAAGAAACTGAGCTTTGCAGACCACCCCAACCTCGTTAATCAGTTGATCGTGCAGGTGCCAGGAGTTGGACCTCTTTGTTTATAATGGAAGCCACAATGCGAGTGTGAACATCGCCTTAAGTAAATTCACACATTCCAGATTTATAGCAGAAATTTCAGCAAGTCTACTATTCAAATGAATGGGGCTTGTAGAAATCCATGTTCTTGCCGCCTTAGCTGCCCCATTCAGATGAATGGAATTAATTTTCAGTTGCGTGGGAATATTTCCTACCTAATATTTCTGTAATATATACTTTTCATTCTGTAGTATCATTTCTAGTCTTTTTTTTTCAAATATGTTTTAGACATTTCTACTTGAGGTGCAGACGGAAGTCAAGCTATGAAGAATCTGTCTTCTGGAGCATATATGGTTTTTTCGGTTCTACGTGTAACACAATTGGGGCATTATTGTCAAAGCAGCTTACCATCCAGGTATGTATGATAAAACATTTGTTGTACTGTGTGTCAGAAGCGTGTTCTGTTGTGCACTGATCGGGTGCACACATCTACATTTTTAAAGCCTTAGGCCCCTTGCAGACGAGCGTTCCTCCCGCAGCGAGTCTGCAGCGCAGCTCCAGGCCTGAACTCCCAGCGCTGCCGGGGTCACATAGCATTATATTGATTTATGATGCTATGTAACCCTTACAGTTCTGGAATGTATTGGATAACACTGACATAATGCTGCCAGTGTTATCCAATACATTATGTCAGTGTTATCCAATACATTCCAGAACTGTAAGGGTTACATAGCCTCATAAATCAATATAATGCTATATGACCCCCGGCAGCGCTGGGAGTTCAGGCCGGGAGCTGCGATGCAGACTCGCTGCAGGAGGAACGCTGGTCTGCAAGGGCCCCTAGGGTCCAGCTACACGAAGGCATGTGTCACCATGTAGCTGTAGCCTTTTCCTGTTGCCATGTAGCCAGACCCATATAATCATGGTCATCCTGTTTGTATGTATCATGTTGGCACGTCTCTGACATAACAGAAGTCATCACTGGTGGATCTGAGCAATGTGACCCCCACCAATAACTTGAATTGTAGATCAGCTGTTTTTCTGCAGGATTAGAAAAACATGGCTGCTTTCTTCTAGGAATGAAACCACACCCTGACCATGGGTTGCATGTTACATTAGGGCAGTGCTTCTCAATTATTTTCTGTCATGCCCCCCCTAGGAAGAAGAAAACATTTCGCGCCCCCCGCGCGACTGTAAATAGTATCATTTGTCTATAAAATTGTTATAAGTACACCTCTGCATAACACTGTATCCTTATTAACGTATAAGAGAATAAAAAAAGAAAGAAATGTGGATCGGACACACACTTATGGGGGGATCTGTGGATGACGGACACTTATGGGGGATCTGTGGATGATGGACACTTATGGGGGGATCTGTGGATGACGGACACTTATGGGGGGATCTGTGGATGACGGACACTTATGGGGGGATCTGTGGATGACGGACACTTATGGGGGGATCTGTGGATGACGGACACTTATGGGGGGATCTGTGGATGACGGACACTTATGGGGGGATCTGTGGATGACGGACACTTATGGGGGGATCTGTGGATGACGGACACTTATGGGGGGATCTGTGGATGATGGACACTTATGGGGGGATCTGTGGATGACGGACACTTATGGGGGATCTGTGGATGATGGACACTTATGGGGGGATCTGTGGATGACGGACACTTATGGGGGGATCTGTGGATGACGGACACTTATGGTGGGATCTGTGGATGATGGACACTTATGGGGGGGATCTGTGGCTGGCACTGTTACAGGGGGATCTGTGGCTGGCACTGTTATATATGTGCCATCCACAGACCCCCCACCCCATAACAGTGCCATCCACAGTGCCCCCCAGCCCATAACAGTGCCATCCACAGACCCCCACCCCTTAACTGTGCCATCCACAGATTCCGTGTGCCCGCCGCCGCCGTTTAAAGTTATTAAACATGCCCCCCTCACTCCTAATAGTACCGTATATCCGAATTTCTTCTGTATAATGCCGGCAGGCGGGCCGGGCGGCCGGCGCGTCCCTCAGTGACGTCACTTGTCTGCGCCGCCTGCTTCATTCATAAAGCAGGCGGCGCAGGCACGTGACATCACTGAGGGACGCGCCGGCCTCCCGGCCTGCCTGCCGGCATTATACAGAAGAAATTCGGATATACGGTACTATTAGGAGTGAGGGGGGCATGTTTAATAACTTTTAATTCAATAATACATTTTATATTAGTATACCGGAGGGAGCGGTGGGGCGGGGCTATAGTACAGTGACCGCACCGCCCCACCGCTATTGCCGGCCCCCAGCTCCTCCTCCCAGTCCCTCCCCCGGCCCCCGCTCCGTACATCGCGTCCAGCGCCTGCGCCGGCCTCTGATCAGATGGGAGATGAGTGCTTCCACAATGGAAGCGCTCATCTCCCTGCCGCATATTACACTGCGAGCTGTGGGCCGCCCGGCACACCTGTTGCTATGGCGCCCTGTGCGGCCGCACAGCCCGCACACCCCAAAGGCCGGCCCTGATTACGAGCCCCCCTTTACGGAGCCTGGCGCCCCCCCTGGGGGGCGCGCCCCACTATTTGAGAAGCACTGCATTAGGGTATGATTGTTAATGGCCACGTGGATTTGCAGGTTACCACAAGGCCATTAAAAATGAACAGCAAATAAACAATTTGGTTGTAATCTAATCCTGCTGAGGCTTGTATGGGTGCACAGTACTCGGCCACAAGGTGGCCACGTCCCATCCACAGCACAGCCATGACATGATGAGGTTACTCAACCTGTAGACAAGGGTGGCACTGATTTTTGAGGAAAGTAGAATTTTTTTTTTTTAATGCAATTCTGTGGTATTTATTCACTACCGAGAGGGCCCAAGAGCCATGGGGGGGAATTTATTATGATAAGAATATTTGAAGTCAGTTTTGCTTGAGTCTGTGTTGGAGTACTTTTATGCCACATTTATCAAAGGTAATATGTTGCTTGATGAATTTGGTTTGTTCTTAAAGAGTAACTAAACCTTTATATAAACTTTTAATATGTTATCCCTAATAAAACTATAATATACTTTATTAATCAATTTTCTATTTTAAATACACTTTTCCCTACCTAAAGCATTCACTGTGCACTTAAAATTCTGCTCTTTGTACACGGCTGAGCTGTCAGTGGTGTACAGAGTACATTCTATCAATGGGGTTGCAGCAGCACTTTGAGTACAAGCGGGCGTGCACATTGCTGCTCCTGCCCGTGCTCCCCGGAGCATTACTAACTATTGACATTGCACATGGGTACCCTGTACAAGGGGCATAGCTATAGGGGAAGCTGCTGCTTTGGGGCCCTGACGCAAAAGGGGCCCATCCAGGAGGACTAAAAGATTTAGTCAGGGCCCCCTCAACAGTATTACACAATGAAAGTATAGACAGTGTAGGAGACAGATGGAACAGCTGCCGGGCCGGGTCTGAGAGAGCGATCTTTACTAGCCACAGGAATGGGGGCGGCATGAAAGGAAGGGGTTGTGAAAAAATTACGGGGGGAGGGGGGCCCCATTCAAAAATTTGCTGTGGGGCCCAGTCATTTCTAGCTACGCCACTGCCCTGTACCCATGTACTATGCCAGGATTAGCTGAGCAGAGCGAGCTCCTCCTTTTGCCTGCTCCGCTAAGCTGAGAGAACTGCATGTCAGCTCTTAGCTTAGCGGAGCAGGCAGAAGCAGGAGCCCGCTCTGCTCAGCTAATCCTGGCATAGTACATGGGTACAGGGTACCCATGTGCAATGCCAATGGTTAGTAATCCTCCGGGGAGCACGGGCAAGAGCAGAAATGTTCACTCCCACTTGTACTCAAAGCGCTGCTGCAACTGCAACAGGCGGCCTCACCCCAGGGCCTCTATATAACGCGTCCCAGGTGTAGGAAATGCCGAGTAGTGTTATGGTGAGGCCCAAATGTCTTGGCAGGGAAAGGTGTAGTAAAAATAGAAAATTGATTGAGAGAGCTTTATTAGGGCATTAAGGACAACATATTAAAAGTTTATATAAAGGTTTAGTTATTCTTTAAACCTAACACTTTTGTCTAGAGAAGCTACTCCAGTTTCCTACTCCACCCTCCTCCTGGAATGAGATTGTTACTTTTTTTTTTAAAAGTCGCAATGATAAATTTGGAGTGAAACTCATTAACATAGCTAACAACACCCACTTTTGCACCCATATTACAAAACTGGAGTAAGTGGTGTAAAAATTTAAAAAGTCGCAAAAGTTTGCTCAAGTGAGTGTAAAAGTCGCAAATTTTTGCGCAAGTGCTTAAATTTTGCACAAGTGAGTGCAAAAAAGTCACAAAAGCCCTATTTTGCGACTTTATGATGCCAGAATTCTGGAGTGAAGGTATGATCAATCAGGGCCATAGGGTTTTCTGGAGCTTCACAACTCCATTGCTGGTGAGGGACAACACTGATTACTTTTGACTTTTTTTATTCTATATCAGAGGTTTTCCATAATTGCAATTGGAAGGTCATAAACTCCAATACAGAAGTCCATTTTCAACATCTGTATAACACCGATCCTGAATATGGTGCCCATATAATTGTATTGTTACTAGAGGAGAATACAGTGCCTCAAATATTACTAAGGGTTCGTGCACACAACAGTACACGTGTATCTACTGTACTACTGGTGTGCAGTATGGACCCATAGGCACTCCATAATATTTGACTGTGTTCATTCACAGGATTGTGTCTGTTTTTATGCCGATTAAAGAATGGAGCCGGGGAAAACAGTACATGAATTCCTTGTGTTTGCTATCCATTTTTTTTTTCATTGAATGAGCAGTCTGATCTGCAGCTAGCGTTGTGGATCGGGCACATGGATGCGTTACAAAACAGATTTGTGAATAGCTTTGACTTGTATAGGTCAGTGTTCTGTCCATTTTAGAAATGGCATAAGGAAAAGATTAGTGAATAACCACTTAAACGGGATTTCCAGAATACAACATCATCTATCCTTCGACTAGACCGTCACAGTATGATAGATGGGAGTTCTACCACCATGACCTTACCGATGAGCAAAGCAGTAACCAGCACAGCAACATCTATTCGAAAGTTACCCTCAGGGCCGGTGCAACCATATAGGCGAACTAGGCGTTCGCCTAGGGCGCCGGCCTGCTGGGCTCTTCCTGACTGGGGCTGTAACCCTGGGCGAGCGGCTCTTGAGCCGCCCCCAGCGCCGTTACAGGGGGGCCAGGAGGTGGAGGTCCTTCTTAAATATGGCAGAGCAGGCATCTGCTTACCCTGATGGCAGGTGCCTGCTCTGCCAGTAAATTACTGGAGGAGAGGAAGCGGGGCGGCAAGGGAGGCTGTTCTAGCAGCTCCCCACTCCTCCTTCGTGCGCCCTCTGTGATGCCGGAATATGACGTCATTCCGGCCCCGGCATACTAAACGGCGCGCTGGAGGACTGAGGAGCTGCACCACACTGGACCCCAGGGAGGTGAGTGTTAAGTGTTTGACTGAGTGAGTGTCTGCCTGTGTATTTATGTCTGTGAGTGAGTGTATGTATGTCTGTCTTTCTGTCAGTAAATGTATGTGTGTCTGTCATTGAGTGTCTGTGTGTGTGTGTATGTCAGTGAGTATGTGGATGTTTGTCAGTGAGTATATGTGTGTGTTTGTCTGCCAGTGAGTGAGTGTCTGTGGCTGTCTGTGAGTCTGGCTGTCAGTGACTGGGTGACATGAGGGGGTGGCAAAAATCCTTGCACCGGCCCTGGTTACCCTGCCTGGTACGGCAGCTACCACATTCAATGTTACATCCTGGAAAACCCTTGTACATGTGTACTATTGCAAGACCATTTAAAAAAAAAAAAATAAAAATGTCCCCAAAGGTGTATATAGCTGTTATCATTGCAGTTTACTCATTTTGGGCTAAATATCATTTTAAGTGCATCTACAGATTGTTGCTCTCTGCCTCACACTGAATCCATCAGGTAGCTGCTTTGACGGCTGGATCTGTAGCTCTTATCTCTGAACTCATGACAGCTCATAAACACTCATTTAAGCCCTATAGCAGGGATCAGCAACCTCCGGCACTCCAGATGTTCTGAAACTACAACTCCCAGAGTGATCCATTCACTTCTATGGGAGTTGTGAGAACAGCCGAGCATGTTTGCATGCTGGGAGTTGTAGTTTCACAGCAGCTGGAGTGCCGAAGGTTGCTGATCCCTGCCCTATAGGATTTAGCTGTGATGAGTTTTATAAGCTGGTCAGAGATGAGGGCTACAGATCTGGCCATCAGAGCAGCTCCCTGACAGATTCAGTGTGAGGCAGAGAGTAATGGTCTCATCTGTAGATGCACTGAAACTAAAATCTGGAGAGGAAAAACTATTGAAATTTTTATAATAATGGCCAGTTGAAAAAATAGTTTTTAGTCCAAAATAAGTAAAATGAATTGAATGCTGTAGAATTGTGATAGACAGTTTAGGTGTAGATCTGTTGATGCAGGATCTGGTAGGCGACGGTATTGATTTTCTTGTATAGTACACTTTGGTGACATTGCATATCAGCTTTCGATTTCAAAAAGGAGAATACTTTATGAATAGTGTCCTTTTCAGAGCACATAAGGCTACTTTCACATTAGCGTTTTTTGCGTCATGAATCTGCAAAAATGCTTCCGTTACCATAATACAACCGCATGCATCTGTCATGAACGTATCCGGTTGTATTATGTCTTCTATAGCCAAGACAGATCCGTCATGAACACCATTGAAGGTCAATGGAGAAACCGATCCGTTTTCTATTGTCAGAGAAAACTGATCCGTCCCCATTGACTCGCATTGTGTGCCAGGACGGATTCGTCTTGCTCCACGCCACATCGCGGACAGAAAAGCGCTACTTGCAGCGTTATTCTGTCTGCGATGAGGACGGAACAGAATGAATTTTGGTGCATTTCATTTTGTTCAGTTCAGTTTTGTCCCTATTGACAATGAATGGGGACAAAACTGAAGCGTTTTCTTCCTCTATTGAGATTCTATGACGCATCTCAATAGCGGAATTGAAAACGCTAGTGTGAAAGTAGCCTCAGCTGGTTGTGTTCACATGTGAGCAGTGCTTATACAGTAAGCGAACTCATGTAAAGCCAAACATCTGATTCAGACTTGTCTGTGCTATACATTTATTTACATGTTCATGGTATTTAGCTATTTTATCCTGCACGTTCTTATGTATTTTATTACATATGATCATTATGTATGCATGTTATCTAAATGATCTCTTTCCTCCCTTTTGTTAACAGATCATCACCGGGGCATTTATGGCATTGTCGGATGTTATAAACTTTGTGTTGACTTTATTCCCGGCATGTAACTCCAGGCGCAGAGTGAGATTAAGTAAGTAATACAATTGCAGAGGTTATGGAAGAATGTTTTTAAAGCTTCGTTCAATTTTGAGGTTTTGAATGCAGAATTACACTCTTCAACATTGGAATTGCAGCACCAAGAAGGAAATGTCGGGGAATTATGGAAATCACAGGATTGATAGATATGTTAATGATATGCAAATGATAAAAATTGAAGACAAAATAATAAAAAATCTTGACTTGTATAGCACAGAAATAGATGCACTTACCTGCCTTTGCTGCTATCAATGCAGTTATTAATAGATGTCTGAGTAATGTTCGGCCACGGTGAATGCACTTGGGCACGCAAATCATCGAGATCCAAGGCTGGCTGCTCCCTGCAATTGCTGACCAATGACACCCAGATCAGCTAGATGGGAAACAGGTCTGGAGACGCTGCAGGCTGTGGTAGCATGTTTAGGTCACACAGGCTGCTCGCAGTAGGACGAGCAACATATGACCTGGAGTTGTTCTGTTGAAATATGGCTCCTGGGACACTTTGGTGAAATGTGTGTACCACTTTTTCTATGACCAAATCAATGTAAGGCTACATGCACACGACCGTGTTGTTTTTTGCGGTCCGTGGATCTGCAAAAAAACAGAAGCCGCCCGTGTGCCTTCCGCAATTTGCGGAACAGAACGGCGGCCCATTGTAGACATGACTATTCTTGTGAGGCAAAATGGACAAGAATAGGACATGCTATATTGTTTTTGCGGGGCCTCGGAACGGAGCAACGGATGCGGACAGAACATGGAGTGCTGTCCGCATCTTTTACAGCCCCATTGAAGTGAACTGGTCACCAGGTTTCACCCCTGTCAGCTAAACATATGCTGATGTTCAGGGCCTCATCAGGATTCCTAATGTGGGCTTCTAAATGTGATCTGTAGCCTTATTTTGCTAAAAAACAGGTTTTACTAACCTGTCACTCAAAGAAATAAGGTGCCCAAGGGGATGTCAAGGGATGCAAGGTGCCGGCCGCACCCACCGCCGTTCGTGCCCAGCGCCGCCTTTCCAGACTTCTGTACCGCCTCCTAATCCTCTGTGCCGCCTCTCGCTCTCCCTCCTCCTGCTGTAAGATATCGCGCGTGCGCACAGGCTCTGAGAGGCTGGCGCCAGAGTGCAGGTCATACCTGGGTTGAGCAGGTCATACCTGGGCGCATGCGCACTTTGCTTCAAGAAGCCAAATCGAGAAGTCCGCACGGGCGCATCAGGCAGAGCCCTGTGCGCAAGCGCGAGATCTTACAGCAGAAGGAGGGGGGAGGGAGAGAGAGCGAGAGGCGGCACAGAGGATTAGGAGGCGGTGCAGAAGTCTGGAAAGGCGGTGCTGGGCACGAACGGCGGTGGGTGCGGCGGGCACCTTGCATCCCTTGACATCCCCTGACATCCCCTTGGGCACCTTATTTCTTTGAGTGACAGGTTAGTAAAACCTGTTTTTTAGCTAAATAAGTCCGAGACAAAAGCAGGACATATCACTGAAGAAGATAGCCCTCCATTTCCGTCTTACTGCTGAGGGCAGTAGCCTGAGTTCAATGGAACACCTGTAGCTGGTTGAGAATGTTGTGCTTAAGCCGTTGTTGTCCTCCGAACCACTGAGACACGTTGAACAGTGTTGACATCTCAGCCTAGGTGCGTAGTGATTTGCGGGAGTGATAAACTAAGGATTCTGTCCCTCTCAGTTTGTGACAAGTGGCGATAACTGGCATGTCGATGAAAAAGAGGCATCTCCCAAACAACTTGATCTGATTTTTATTTTATTTTTTTACATTTCATGTGTCCAAAAAAACTTGTGACTTTTTTTTGCCCCTCCCACACAATACAGATTAGAGCGAGGTGCTTAAACACCCTTAAAGACCAGGCCACTTTTTACACTTCTGACCTACCCTACTTTCACCGTTTATTGCTCGGTCATGCAACTTACCACCCAAATAAATTTTACCTCCTTTTCTTCTCACTAATAGAGCTTTCATTTGGTGGTATTTCATTGCTGCTGACATTTTTCCTTTTTTTGTTATTAATCGAAATTTAACGATTTTTTTTTGCAAAAAAATGACATTTTTCACTTTCAGTTGTAAAATTTTGCAAAAAAAACGACATCCATATATAAATTTTGCTCTAAATTTATTGTTCTACATGTCTTTGATAAAAAAAAAAATGTTTGGGTAAAAAAAAATGGTTTGGGTAAAAGTTATAGCGTTTACTACTTTATTTCCGCTTTTTGAAGCAGCTCTGACTTTCTGAGCACCTGTCATGTTTCCTGAGGTTCTACAATGGCCAGACAGTACAAACACCCCACAAATGACCCCATTTCGGAAAGTAGACACCCTAAGGTATTCGCTGATGGGCATAGTGAGTTCATAGAACTTTTTATTTTTTGTCACAAGTTAGCGGAAAATGATGATATATTTTTTTCTTTTTTTTCTTACAAAGTCTCATATTCCACTAACTTGTGACAAAAAATAAAAAGTTCTATGAACTCACTATGCCCATCAGCGAATACCTTTGAGTGTCTTCTTTCCAAAATGGGGTCACTTGTGGGGTAGTTATACTGCCCTGGCATTCTAGGGGCCCAAATGTGTGGTAAGGAGTTTGAAATCAAATTCTGTAAAAAATGGCCGGTGAAATCCGAAAGGTGTTCTTTGGAATGTGGGCCCCTTTGCCCACCTAGGCTGTAAAAAAGTGTCACACATGTGGTATCTCCGTACTCAGGAGAAGTTGGGGAATGTGTTTTGGGGTGTCATTTTACATATACCCATGCTGGGTGAGGATAAATATCTTGGTCAAATGCCAACTTTGTATAAAAAAATGGGAAAAGTTGTCTTTTGCCAAAATATTTCTCTCACCCAGCATGGGTATATGTAAAATGACACCCCAAAACACATTCCTCAACTTCTCCTGAATACGGAGATACCACATGTGTGACACTTTTTTGCAGCCTAGGTGGGCAAAGGGGCCCACATTCCAAAGAGCACCTTTCGGATTTCACCGGCCATTTTTTACAGAATTTGATTTCAAACTACTTACCACACATTTGGGCCCCTAGAATGCCAGGGCAGTATACCTACCCCACAAGTGACCCCATTTTGGAAAGAAGACACCCCAAGGTATTCGCTGATGGGCATAGTGAGTTCATGGAAGTTTTTATTTTTTGTCACAAGTTAGTGGAATATGAGACTTTGTAAGAAAAAAAAATAAAAAATACATCATTTTCCACTAACTTGTGACAAAAAATAAAAAATTCTAGGAACTCGCCATGCCCCTCACGGAATACCTTGGGGTGTCTTCTTTCCAAAATGGGGTCACTGCCCATTTATAGTTATACTGCCCTGGCATTCTAGGGGCCCAAATGTGTGGTAAGGAGTTTGAAATCAAATTCTGTAAAAAATGGCCGGTGAATAGAGTTGAGCGAACACCTGGATGTTCGGGTTCGAGAAGTTCGGCCGAACTTCCCGGAAATGTTCGGGATCCGAACCCGACCCGAACTTCGTCCCGAACCCCATTGAAGTCAATGGGGACCCGAACTTTTGGGCACTAAAAAGGCTGTAAAACAGCCCAGGAAAGAGCTAGAGGGCTGCAAAAGGCAGCAACATGTAGGTAAATCCCTTGCAAACAAATGTGGATAGGGAAATGAATTAAAATTAAAATTAAAAAAATAAAAATTAACCAATATCAATTGGACAGAGGGTCCCATAGCAGAGAATCTGGCTTCACGTCAGCAGAGAATCAGTCTCTTCATGCCATAGCAGAGAATCTGGCTTCATGTCAGCACAGAATCAGTCTTCATGTCATAGCAGAGAATCAGGCTTCACGTCACCCACCACTGGAACAGGCCACTGTCACACATTTAGACCCAGGCAGAGGAGAGAGATCCCGTAACAGAGAATCTGGCCTTATGTCAGCACAGAATCTGTCTTCATGTCATAGCAGAGAATCTGGCTTTACGTCACCCACCACTGGAACAGGCCACTGTCACACATTTAGGCCCTGGCACCCAGACAGAGGAGAGAGGTCCCGTAACAGAGAATCTGGCTTCATGTCAGCACAGAATCAGTCTTCATGTCATAGCAGAGAATCAGGCTTCACGTCACCCACCACTGGAACAGGCCACTGTCAGATATTTTTAGGGCCCGGCACCCAGACAGAGGAGAGGTTCATTCAACTTTGGGTTGCCCCGCAATATAATGGTAAAATGAAAATAAAAATAGGATTGAATGAGGAAGTGCCCTGGAGTAGAATAATATATTGTTAAGGGGAGGTAGTTAATATCTAATCTGCACAAGGGATGGACAGGTCCTGTGGGATCCATGCCTGGTTCATTTTTATGAACGTCAGCTTGTCCACATTGGCTGTAGACAGGCGGCTGCGTTTGTCTGTAATGACACCCCCTGCCGTGCTGAATACACGTTCAGACAAAACGCTGGCCGCCGGGCAGGCCAGCACCTCCAAGGCATAAAAGGCTAGCTCTGGCCACGTGGACAAGTGTATAGTGTATAACTACCCCACAAGTGACCCCATTTTGGAAAGAAGACACCCCAAGGTATTCGCTGATGGGCATAGTGAGCTCATGGAAGTTTTTATTTTTTGTCACAAGTTAGTGGAATATGAGACTTTTGTAAGAAAAAAAAATATAAAAATCATCATTTTCCACTAACTTGTGACAAAAAATAAATTCTAGGAACTCGCCATGCCCCTCACGGAATACCTTGGGGTGTCTTCTTTCCAAAATAGGGTCACTTGTGGGGTAGTTATACTGCCCTGGCATTCTAGGGGCCCAAATGTGTGGTAAGGAGTTTGAAATCAAATTCTGTAAAAAAATGGCCGGTGAAATCCGAAAGGTGCTCTTTGGAATGTGGGCCCCTTTGCCCACCTAGGCTGCAAAAAAGTGTCACACATGTGGTATCTCCGTATTCAGGAGAAGTTGGGGAATGTGTTTTGGGGTGTCATTTTACATATACCCATGCTGGGTGAGAGAAATATCTTGGCAAAAGACAACTTTTCCCATTTTTTTATACAAAGTTGGCATTTGACCAAGATATTTATCTCACCCAGCATGGGTATATGTAAAATGACACCCCAAAACACATTCCCCAACTTCTCCTGAGTACGGCGATACCACATGTGTGACACTTTTTTGCAGCCTAGATGCGCAAAGGTGCCCAAATTCCTTTTAGGAGGGCATTTTTAGACATTTGGATACCAGACTTCTTCTCAGGCTTTGGGGCCCCTAAAATGCCAGGGCAGTATAAATACCCCACATGTGACCCCATTTTGGAAAGAAAACACCCCAAGGTATTCAATGAGGGGCATGGCGAGTTCATATAAAAAAAAAAAATTTGGCACAAGTTAGCGGAAATAGATTTTTTTTTATTTTTTTATTATTTTTTTTTCTCACAAAGTCTCCCTTTCCGCTAACTTGGGACAAAAATTTCAATATTTCATGGACTCAATATGCCCCTCAGCAAATACCTTGGTGTGTCTTCTTTCCAAAATGGTGTTATTTGTGGGGTGTTTGTACTGCCCTGGCATTTGAGGGTCTCCGCAATCATTACATGTATGCCCAGCATTAGGAGTTTCTGCTATTCTCCTTATATTGAGCATACGGGTAATGAGATTTTTTTTTTTCGTTCAGCCTCTGGGCTGAAAGAAAAAAATGAACGGCACAGATTTCTTCATTCGCATCGATCAATGTGGATGAAAAAATCTCTGCCAAAAAAAGAAAAAGGAGGGGAAAGGCGTCTGCCAGGACATAGGAGCTCCGCCCAACATCCATACCCACTTAGCTCGTATGCCCTGGCAAACCATATTTCTCCATTCACATCAATCGATGTGGATGAATAAATCCTTGCCGGGATTTTTTTTTTTATATATACAAAGTATATGAACACCGCCACCTCCTCAGCTCATATGCCTCGGCAAACGTATCTTTTACTGCAGAGGAGAAATCTCGTCTTGCAGCGCCGCATACACCGACTTGCGTGTAATCTGACAGCAGCGCAATGCTTCTGTCAGAATGCACATCAGTGCTGCAGCTAGTCGATCGGTTGGTCCACCTGGAAGGTAAAAAAACAAAACAAAAAAGAAAAAACCAGGCCGCAACGCAATAAATTTATTAACTTTTGAACAGAACATAGAAACTTTTTTTTAACTTTTTTAACTGAACGTTAACTTTTTTACTTACCGGTAAAAAAAAATTTGTTTAGTTTTTTTTACCTTTACAGAACAAACCTCTCCTTCCCCATGGGACAATGTGCAAAGCGCAAATCGCCCAAAGATGTGGCGAAGTACGTTATGCACTTTATCCCAGGTGAAAGGAGAGGTTTGCAGCAGCTGTGAGTAAAAGGGCCCTAATAGCCCTGTGTGTTGTCCTGTCCTGTGAAATGAAATCCCTATGCTAAGTGTACCTGTGTGTGGTACTTCCGGAAACACTCTCCATAGCATAGGGCAGGGTGGTCAGGACAGAAATAGCGGGTGTCACGCCTTATTCCACTCCTGCTACAGACATGACATTTTTTTCGGGGTGGCGGTTGGGTTGAGGTACCAGCAACGACACTGGGGAAATGTCGCTCGTGTGGATGGGGCCACGGAACCTCCTGGATACAGGAGGTTCTCGATGATCTCTTCCTGAAATTTGAGGAAGGATCCTGTTCTCCCAGCCTTACTGTAGAGAACAAAACTATTATAGGCAGCCAATTGAATTAAATATACAGACACCTTCTTATACCAGCGTCTGGTGCGTCGGGAAACTAAATAGGGAGCCAACATCTGGTCATTGAAGTCCACCCCTCCCATGAGCGCATTATAGTCGTGGACTGAGAGGGGCTCTTCAATGACACGGGTTGCCCTTTCAATTTGGATTGTCGTGTCTGCGTGAATGGAGGAGAGCATGTAAACGTCACGCTTGTCTCTCCATTTCACCGCGAGCAGTTCTTCGTTACACAAGGCAGCCCTCTCCCCCCTTGCAAGACGGGTGGTAACGAGCCGTTGGGGGAAGCCCACGCGACTAGTTCGCGCGGTGCCACAGGCGCAAATCTGTTCTAGAAACAAATGCCTAAAGAGGGCCACACTTGTGTAGAAATTGTCCACATAAAGATGGTACCCCTTGCCAAATAAGGGTGACACCAAGTCCCAGACTGTCTTCCCACTGCTCCCCAGGTAGTCAGGGCAACCGACCGGCTCCAGGGTCTGATCTTTTCCCTCATAGATCCGAAATTTGTGGGTATAGCCTGTGGCCCTTTCACAGAGCTTATACAATTTGACCCCATACCGGGCACGCTTGCTTGGGATGTATTGTTTGAAGCCAAGGCGCCCGGTAAAATGTATTAGGGACTCGTCTACGCAGATGTTTTGCTCGGGGGTATACAAATCTGCAAATTTCTGGTTGAAATGGTCTATGAGGGGCCGAATTTTGTGGAGCCGGTCAAAAGCTGGGTGGCCTCTGGGACGGGAGGTGGTGTTGTCGCTAAAATGCAGGAAACGCAGGATGGTCTCAAAACGTGTCCTGGACATAGCAGCAGAGAACATGGGCATGTGATGAATCGGGTTCGTGGACCAATATGACCGCAATTCATGCTTTTTAGTTAGACCCATGTTGAGGAGAAGGCCCAGAAAAATTTTAAGTTCGGAAACTTGGACTGGTTTCCCCCCGGAAAGACTGGGCATAAGAGCTTCCCGGGTTGGCGGATATAAATTGTGTGGCATACCGATTTGTTTCTGCCACGACTAAGTCCAAGAGCTCCGCAGTCAAGAACAGCTCAAAAAATCCCAGGGCCGAACCGATCTGAGCCGTCTCAACCCGAACTCCAGACTGGGCGGTGAAAGGGGGAACTAATGGTGCGGCTGAAGTTGGTGACTGCCAATCAGGATTTGCCAGCACCTCAGGGACTCTAGGGGCTCTACGGGCCTGTCTGCGCAGTGGCTGCGACGGGGTAACTACTGCACGTGCCACCGTACCAGCTTCAACTGCCCTTCTGGTGCTCGCCACTTCACCAGGTTGTACGGCAGTGCTGGTACTAGGTCCAGGAAGGGCTGCGCTGCTGGTGTATGCCTCACCACGTGATCCGGCAGCGCCAGCCCCACTCTGCTGCTCTTGAAACGGATCCTGCACAACCTGTGGTCTAGCGACACGGGCCGGGTACGCCTGGTTCTATCAGGGACCTCCACCTCCTCGTCCGAACTTTGGGTCAGAGAGCCACTGCTTTCTACAGGTTCATATTCTGACCCGCTAGATTCGTCAGATGAGGGTTCCCATTCCTCATCCGACTGGGTCAGAATCCTGTAGGCCTCTTCAGAAGAATACCCCCTGTTTGCCATTTGGACTACTAAATTTAGGGGTATTCCCTGAGACTACCCAAGAAAAAAAGCAAGCCTGTCTTACAAAGGGGAGGCTAGCGAAGTACCGGAGGCCGCTGCGGTTGATAAAAAATATCAAAACGGATTTTTTTTATCGCCGCAGAGCTTGGAAAGTGATTGTGCAGTGATCAAAAAACAAAATTTTTTTTTGTCACTGCGGCGGGGCGGGTGTGGGTGAACGCACGTGTGGGCGACCGATCAGGCCTGATCGGGCAAACACTGCGTTTTGGGTGGAGGGCGAACTAAAGTGACAGTAATACTATTATAGATCTGACCATGATCAGTTTTGATCACTTACAGATACTATAAAAGTACAAATGCTGATTAGCGATACGCTATTCAGCGAATAAAAGTGACTGCGGTGCGGTGGGCTGGGCGCTAACCGATCGCTAACTACCTAGCCAAGGGGCCTAAACTATCCTAAAACCTAACAGCCAATACTAGTGAAAAAAAAAAGTGACAGTTTACACTGATCACTTTTTGTCTTTCACTAAGTGATTGACAGGGGGCGATCAAGGGGTTAATTTGGATGATGGGGGTGATGGAAGGTGATCTGGGGCTAAGGGTAGTGTTTGGTGGGTACTCAGTGATGTCTGCTCCTCTGCTGGAACCAACCGACGAAAAGGACCAGCAGAGGAGCAGACAAGCCATTTAACACATCATATTTACTAATATGATGTGTTATCTGGCTTTTGATTTGATTTTTTGAAAATCGCCAGCCTGCCAGCCACGATCATTGGCTGGCAGGCTGGTGACGAAATACTTCTTTAACTTTTGCCGGCCCGCGATGCACATGCGCGGGCCGGCAATGCCCGAAATCTCGCGTCTCGCGAGAGGACGCACCGGCGCGTCCACCCAGAGAAACAGGACCGCCGCAAAGACGCAATCCTGCGTACGGCGGTCCTGAGGAGGTTAAAGGGCTTCTGTCAGCCCACTAAACCGTTTGTTTTTTTTGGTTTACTAATAATCCCTACACTGCGATTTATGCATACATAAGTTAAATAATCATTTCTGTTCAGTAGAATTTGCTAAAAAGCGATTTTTAAAATATGCAAATTACCTTGCTACCAGCAAGTAGGGCGGCTACTTGCTGGTAGCAGCCGCATCCTCCGACCCTAATGACGCCCCCTCCGCATTGTGATTGACAGGGCCAGGGAACGGAATCGTTCTCTGCTGGCCCTGCCTGTTAGCATCCAAAATCTGGCGCCTGCGCCGCGGCCGTACCTATCTTCAATCTGCGCAGGCGCACTGAGAGACGGCCACTCGCTCGGCCGCTCCATCCTCAATGCGCCTGCGCCGATGACGTCACATCTACACCCGGCGCAGGCGCATTGAGGAGAGAGCGGCCGCCTCTCAGTGCGCCTGCGCAGATTGAAGATACGTACGGCCGCAGCGCAGGCGCCAGATTTTGAATGCTAACAGGCAGGGCCAGCAGAGAACGATTCCGTTCCCTGGCCCTGTCAATCACAATGCGGAGGGGGCGTCATTAGGGTCGGAGGATGCGGCTGCTACAAGCAAGTAGCCGCCCTACTTGCTGGTAGCAAGGTAATTTGCATATTTTAAAAATCGCTTTTTAGCAAATTCTACTGAACAGAAATTATTATTTAACTTATGTATGCATAAATCGCAGTGTAGGGATTATTAGTAAACCAAAAAAAAAAAACGGTTTAGTGGGCTGACAGAAGCCCTTTAAAAATTTGATAATTTTCAGCTCTTTGTGATACATGCTACTCCTTTGATTTACATGACCTAACTGGCTGTCCTTCTTGGTGTTGCAAATCCAATGTTGAGTGTATATGCATAATTTGAAAATGTCTGCTGACCTATCTAATTATTATTGGCTACAGCAGTCCTGCAGGTTGTTGTACCAAAGCCAGCATAATTGATTTAGCATGTTCTTGTAATAGTGAATGATTAAAAATAATACCATAAATACTTTTGGGGTTTTAATTTCATTTCTTTCACAATATAATTTAACCTTTTAATTTATATTTATTACAAAATAATTTTAAAAAATGACCCTCAATCCTCCAAAGTCTGTTACACAGGTATAACCGTCAGAATGCAGACTTCCAAAACCCCCACCAATCAGTTGTTTGAAGGGGCTGTTGCGCTCCAGTGAGCACTGCTGCCTCCACACAGCATACCAAGCACAGTACCGTATATTGTATAGTGGCTGTACTTGGTATTGTAGCCCAGGCCTGTGACCAATGAACGTAACTTCACTGGCTGCAAGAAGAAGTTGCATCCTTCGGTGGTGGTGCAGGTAGTCGGACCCCCACTGATCTGATCCTGAGTATAGGTCATCAATATTGTACTTATGTGCCCCTTTTGAATGCATTTGCTCTATAGAACCAGTTTTCCTTGAACTGCTGCTACCACTATAGTAAGGACATACTGGGTGAAATGTATCAAGACTAGGGATGAGCGGGTTCAGGACCTGAACTTGACCCTGAACCTGGACCCCACTGAATCAATTGGGACTCTAACTTCACTTTTATTATTTTTTATTATAACATGGTTATAGCCAAAAGTAATAGCATTCTTAAGACAGAATGCAAAAGAATATGGCAATTTAGAGGTTCAAAAAAACAATTCACCTCATCCACTTGATTGCGCTGCCGCCGTGTCTTCTATCTTCTTTCAGCAGGACCTGCGATGACATCACTGCGCTCACCACGTGGTGAGCTCGGTGACGTCATCGCAGGTCCTGCTGAAAGAATATAGAAGACACAGCGGCAGCGCAATCAAGTGGATGAGGTGATTTTTTAATTTTTTTTTACCCCTTAATTGCCATACTCTTTTTGCATTATGTCTTAAGAATGCTACTCTTTTCCGCTATAACCATGTTAGAAAATAATGAATGACCCGAATAGCGAACCCGAACCTGGACTTCAGTGAAAGTCTGGGTTCGGGTCCAGGTACACGAACTCGCAAAGTTCGGTACGAACCCGAACTTTGCAGTTAGGGTTCGCTCATCCCTAATCAAGACTAGAGTTTAATATCTTAATATCCTTTTGCTGGTGTGAGATGCGTCAAACTTCTTGCTAGTCTGAAGCCTCTGTGGTCCTCTGTGCACCAGATTCTGGTGTATATGACAGTACATTTGTTCTGTTTGAGACCCCGCCCCATCGGCTAATTCCTGTACATGCCACGCCCACTTTTGGATGAAGTTGCTACCTTTTTTTTTTATGTCACAAAACTGATATAGCAAATTTCATAAATTTCCCCCACTTTTTATTATTATTTTTTTTTTATTATTTTATTCTTCAGCCAGAGTGCAGGCAAAGGCACAATAAACCATTCCTATAGTACATAAGTTAAGGCCTCCTGCACACGGATGTGTGCTGCCCATTGCCGTATTGCGGACCGCATTTGCGGATCCGCAATACTTGTGCGCCGTTCTGTGGGCATTCCGCATCACGGATGTGGACCCATTCACTTCAATGGGTCCGGAGATTCGGAATGGTGCGGAATGGAAGCACGGAACGGAACCCTACGGAAGCACTACGGAGTGCTTCCGTGGGGTTTCGTCCCGTACTTCCGTTCCACAAAAAGATAGAACATGTCCTATCTTTTTGCGGAAGGGGCGAATCGCGGACCCGTTAAAGTGAATGGGTCTGTGATCCGCTGCGGCTGCCCCACGGTCGGTGTTTGTGCATTGCGGCCCTCAATTTGCAGGGCCGCAGCATGACCAATGGGCGCACACGTTCGTGTGCAGGAGGCCTAACCCAGATTTTTTTTCTTTGGGGGGGGGTTGTGGGGTAGGGGACAGGTAACGTGATTAGGATTTTAAAGCTTGGCACAACTGGGTGGAGATGAACCTCACTCATTATGGTAAAAAACATTTTATGTTCCCGTTATACAGAACACAGGAACTCCAGAAGAAAGCACAAGCCTGTCTTATCTGCTTTGTCACTCTTTACGCTTATCAGCTTGGGATGTTGTTACTCCATGGTAGAAAATGACCTTCCTTCTATGGAACTGCCTCATTCTCCTCAGAGAAGGTTACTTGGCACCATGCTGCAGGTAATTAGCATTCCTGTTTTAGACAAGGAAACAATAAAAATTGAGTTTTCAAAGGATGCCCATAAGGTACAAAATAAATTTTGTTTTCTGTCAAAACATTGGGGGTCATTTACTAAGACTGCTACGCCAGGTTAGGCATAAAAAAAGTTGTAAGAACCCTTTTTGTGACATTATTTTGTTGCGCCACTTGGGAGCATTGGTGGCCGGGCCAGGGCTCAACCATCAATCCAGAAAATTTGTTAACATTTGCTCATGGAAATTGGTGTAAAAGTGGAGTGAAGTAGATTTCACTCCAGTCGCACAGACTGCCGGAGGTGCGTCTAATTCATGATATGGCCTGAACCTTGTTATAAATTTGGTGCTCCCTTCAGCAGCGCATGGGCTATCAAAGACCGGCGTAAAAATCCAGTCTTTGATAAATGACCCCCAGTGTCCATTATTTTTAGTGCCGCAGCATCCCTTGAAAATGAGTAAATCGTTGGTAATCCTTAGTTGATTCATTGTGTGTGTGTCTCATTATTACACAAATGTATGTGTACACTTTGGTGAAACTACAGAAGTATTATATACTGTATAATGGTTAATATACAGTATCTCACAAAAGTGAGTGCACCCCTCACATATTTGTAAATATTTTATTATATCTTTTCATGGGACAACACTGAAGATCTGACACTTTGATACAATGTAAAGTAGTCAGTGTATAGCTTGTATAACAGTGTAAATTTGGTGTGTCCTTAAAATAACTCAACACACAACCATTAATGTCTAAACTGCTGGTAACAAAAGTGAGGTATAAAATACTGGCAAGGCTCAAATGCAAGTGTGAACAGAGCATTACCCCAAAACAAGATCAGATGAACTTTTACCAAGTAAAATCTCATAATCCCACTGCTGTTGCGATATACTTGTATTACAGCAGCTGTGAAGTGTTCTCATTCATCACATACCTTAGTGCTCAGGTCATGTACAATGCTCTCTTGTTCTATTTCAATTCCTATAATGCAAAAGATCTGGCTTAAAAAAATATTTATATACTACTCACAAAACACTATATATACACTACTCACAAAAAGTTAGGGATATTTGACTTGTGGGTGAAATTTCAGGATGATCCTAAAATGCACTCTAACCTTTACAAGTGAACTTAATGTGACCTTCTCTAAACTTTTGAATGCACATGTCCAACTGTTCAATGTTTAAGTATCTTTTGCACAACTTGCTGTTCTCTAACAAGGAGCTTAACGGCAAAATTCACAACAGGTGTTTGATCCATGAATCGCCCAATACATTTCCTGGTTCAATTAGAATTGCTATTTAAACAGAGCTCCTCATCATGCTGTTCAAATTTTGACATCATGAGACCAAGATGACGCCTAACAATTGATCAACAGTATCTCGCCATTGTGAGGCTTCAAACATGATGTTCTCAGACAGAAGTGGCCACTGAGCTGAGTGTCACATAGTGTTATCTGCAGGTTGCAACAGAGATACAGAGAGATTGGAAGAGTCATGGAAAGGCAGAAAAGTGGACGTCCTTTGGCCACCTCCCACACTGATGATCGCTTCATTGTGAACAATACCCTGCAGAACTGGATGAGTGCCACACAACTCCAGGCACACTTAAAGGGGTATTATCATCTTAATGATCACTGTTAAATCTGTTAATGATTTAATAGTGATAATTTTTCTAAATATATTTAATTAACTAATTCCCACCCCTTAGAAAATAAACACATACCTGACTGTTGTCTTCCGTCTCCCCTGGTTACGGCCACCGCTCTTCTCAGGAATCGCGGTGGCCGCGCTTGCGCAGACGACTTTTCTTCTCCCGGCCGGCCGCGCGCAGTCCCGAAAGTGCACGCCGAGGCCGCGCATGTGCTATGGTAATTTCTTCCTGGCCAGTATAGTATAATCGCCAGGAAGAAGTCACCAGGGCACATGCGCGGCCTCGGCGTGCACTTTCAGGACTGCACGCGGCCCGGCCGTGAGAAGACTTCAATCAAGATGAAGCCCGCCCCCTGCCGAGTGCCGAAACCAGGAAGTGGACAGCGCGCCGGGAGCAGGTAAGTATGAAACGGCGTGTTGATAATACCCCTTTAAGTGAGAGGCACCCAAGTGTCACATCAGACTGTTTGGAACCATTTACATCAGCATGGTCTGCGTGCTAGATGACCTGCAAGGGTACCTGGCCACAGGCATCATCGTTTTGCATGGGCTACAGAGTATCTACGATGAACGAGGGACCAGTCGATTCACGCTGAGCAGAAATGATGGCCGTCATTGATGTTGGAGACGTCAAGGAGAGCGCTATGCGTCAGCCATTATTTTCACCAGACTCCTTTGGTGGTGTTAGTGTGGGCAAGTGTGTCTAATCAATACAGAACTGCCCTACACTTTGTGAATGGTACAGTGACAAGTCCATACTACTTGAATAACATCATGAATCCAGTCATTGTGCCTCTGCATGAACAACACAGGGCTAATTTCATCTTTAAGGACGACAATGCGCCAGCTCATCAAGGTCGCATCATTAGGGAATGGCTGCTGGAGACTGGGGTACCTCAAATGGAGTGGCCTGCACTCCAGACCTGAATCCCATTAAAAACCTATGGTATCAGCTGAGTATCTGTGTAGAAGCTCAAAACTCTGTACTCCAGAACCTCAATGATCTGAGGGCCTGCCCTTTAAGGCTCCATTCACACGTCCGCAACGTGTTTTGCGAATCCGCAAAACACGGACAGCGGCAATGTGCGTTCCGCATTTTGCTGACCGCACATTGCCGGCACTAATAGAATATGCCTGTTCTTGTCCGCAATTGCGGACAAGAATAGGACATGTTCTATTTTTTTTGCGGAATGGAAGTGCGTTTCCGCAATGTGCTGCCCCATAGAAATCAATGGGTCCGCAATTCCGTTCCACAAAATGCGGAACGAAATTGTGGACGTGTGAATGGAGCCTAAGAAGAGTGGGATGCCATGTCTCGGCAGACAATAAGTCGACAATGGTAATTGTTCAAACACATGATGGTAATTGTTCAAACACATGATGAACCTCCTCATTTGGCTCAAAAGCTGATACGGAGTAAAAGAGTCCATTCCATTCAGATCCACCCGATTATCCACAAAAAAAGACTTGAAATAGCCTACTGTTTAGTACACATTATAATTATCCAATTCCTATAAGTACTAATACAATCCATTCCTATCCCTACATGTTATGTTTAATTCATTTCTTTCTCCATCCAATAAATTTATTTATACACTTCATTGATTTTATTCGTCTTCAAAAAATCCCTTGCGGTATCTGTGCGGTTTTGGTTATTAATCACAGAGTTATAGCTAACAAATTCAATAACAATCATTCCCTACAATCCCCTGTCATTTGTGTATAGTTACAATTACAGATATAAAAATAAAAATGTATAAATAAGAATTTTTAATTTTTTTTATATAAATAAGAGATTTTTCTTATATGTAAAATGAGAACAATAGAGTTAAAAAGTAAAAATATAAATATATATATATATAAAAACACTTTATTTCATGCATTGTTAAAAATGTATAATTTATTTATTATTATAAATGCTTCCATTTTTCTTCATAATTTGAACACCAGGGTGGATTGTTGCGCCCCACGGGGGTTAAGATGTTGGGTGGAGGCCCCCCATGAAGGGCCGAACCCCCCAGGATATTACAAAACCTGCAGGGGTTTTGCCGTCCATAGGGGACATCCACCAATTTACAAGAATCCGAATAACTCGAATTCTGCATTCAATCCACCCGGCATCAAAGTGTTGAGTTCATAAATACGCTGGGACTCTAATCTGGACATTTTGCTAATGTGGTCCCCCCCTCTCCATCCTTTCTCTACTTTGTCAATTGCCGCAAATCTTAGGCCTGTCGGGTTTTTGTCATGCATCAGTTTGAAATGTTTAGACAGGGTGTGGGTTTCTAAGCCCTTTTTAATGTTGGTGATGTGCTCTGAGATGCGCTTTTTTAAAAGTCTTTTTGTTCTCCCAACATATTGGCGTCCACATGGGCACTCAATGATGTAAATGACATTATCGGAGTTGCACGTTAAAAAGTCCTTTATCGTATGTTTGTGTTTATTAACCGTTGAAACAATTTCACTTGTTTTCCGAGGAAAAGAAGTGATCCTACAGTTTGCACACTTCCCACACCCTGTCTAAACATTTCAAACTGATGCATGACAAAAACCCGACAGGCCTAAGATTTGCCTTACTAAACCCCTGATACGTCGGGACTTACAAGCGCAAACACACGAGGAGTGTGTCGCATAACATACCGACGAGGGGAAAAGCATCTTTAGTCCCAGCGCTGACCGGCTTCTTGCCATTACGGAGCGGCAGCCAGAGGATCGCAAAGGCACAGAGAAAAGACACAGTATCCTTCAGTTGCTACATCAGTAGCTGATTACGAAAATTTGTTTCCAAGTTTACCTGTATAAGGAACCGCACTGCACAGTGAGTACTAGCGGGACGCCGCAAATATACTCACCTAAGTGAATTCTGTTGTATCACAGTTACATTACCCTTTTCCAGCGAATCAGGACTGTGAACCTTACAGTACTTTGTGAAGCTAGCCATTATATTAGCTCAAGCCACCAGTGGGGCTATACTTCTAATTTTTTTGACTTTCGTATGGACTGATTTTTTACCATCCCCAGCCTATCCACCACTCATTTATTCTATATTTATATATTTTATTGTATCCATGTGTTCTTATATTGCTTGACTGTATTTTATATGTCTTTAAAACTATTGATTTTACCTTACCTTACATGTCTTTAAATAAATGATTCTACATAAGTGAGAGTGCCCAGTATATATTTTTTAAGAATAGAACATGTTCTATATTTTTTTGGGAGCCGCGGACCGCGAGATCAACGGCGCGCTCCGGAAATACGGATGCGGAGAGCACATAGTGTGCTCTCCGGATCCATTCTGTCCCCATAGAGCATGAATAGGTCCACACCAGTTCCGCAATTTGCGGAACGGATGCGGACCCATTATTACGGATGTGTGAATGGAGCCTTAGGCCTCTTTCACACTACAGTATGTCCATTTCAGTGTTTTGCGTTCCGTTTTTCACGGATCCGTTGTCCCGTTTTTGGGTTCCGTTGTGTCTCCGTTTCCGTTCAGTATGTCCGCAAAAACCTTTCAGTATGGTTTCCGTATGGTTCCCGTATACGGTCCGTTTTTCACGGATCAAAAACGGAAGCCACCTGTATTTGTGCTCAGCCAAAGTTTGGCAACAAGAAACACATGGCCACAGTGGGCTGGGCCTAGCATTTGTTAATGATGGATCCGCAAAAAATGGATGACATACAGATGACATACGGATGCCTTCCGTATGCATTCCGTTTTTTTGCGGACCCATTGACTTTAATGGAGCCACGGACCGTGATTTGCGGAGAAACATAGGACATGTTCTATCTTTCCACGGCACGGAAATACTGAAATACTGAAACGGAATGCACACGGAGACACTTCAGTATTTTTTGCTGAACCATTGAAATGAATGGTTCAGTATCTGTTCCGTATACTGAACTCAAAAAACGTCCAGTATACTGAACGCAAAATACTGTAGTGTGAAAGAGGCCTTAAACTGATCTCTGGTTGCTACGGGTAACACTGCCAGCTCGTCTGTTTTGACAAATGACCCCTTAGCCTAAAATGGTAGTCATACAGTAACATTTGTTCAGTCAGTTATATTTACTGTACCAACCTATGTATGCCTCCAAAATAAAATAAAAAATAACTGAATGAAGGACTAATGAGACCTTTTTAATAGTTATTGCAATAATGGTGGTCTTGTTATAGGGCATGTTGATGTGGTGTATTTTTTCATTTCCATTGGGGATTTTAGGAACATTGGGGGACATTCATTTTCTCCATACACCAAGAAACTGGCATTAAAAAAAAAACTCCCCTCAATTTCCCAAAAGGGGCATGGCATGGGCAGGGCCATCGGCCCTGGCAGATTTTTTTTCATGTACGCCAAAATCCCATTGTAAATGGTGACTGAAATCTACTCTAGCTATGAGCCATGTGTAAGGCTTTTTAGCCGAAACATGTAGACCAAGGAGTGGGTTCTTGTATATGGATTTTTTATTATTTTTTTTCAAGCCGTAAACTGTGGATTTTATTGGACTATTTCTGGTACTGGATTTGTTTGGCTACAGTTCTGAAAACCTGATACTTCAGGAGTTACTGTGCACAGCTACTGTGAACAAGACTGGGTTAGTTGGATTCGTATTTTTTATAATGATCAAAAAGTGCTAGCAAGTCCTGAGAATCCAGCAGATACCTCTGCACTGCCTGAGGTAATATCATATGCATTAATAACCACTGCAGTCACTGTAGACTAAGTACTGTGGTATTTGACCTTCATTGTATAGTGGTGGTGTTGTGTTTTGTTTTTGTTTTTTACATTTATTTCTTGTGTGCGATGGGGCAAAACTTAAAACGCCATAACTACCGGTATTTCTTGCTATTCCATATAATTAAAGCATAAGATAACAACATTATACTTGGTACCTTTTACCAAAGAAATTGTGTTATTTTTTATTTTTTTGTACATCAGTATAAGACCAGGCTATCTTCCCTTGTTTACGACCACACATTTTTTTTGTGTGTTAGTTGCCTGGGGCAGGGCTAGAAGCTGTACCATTTTTTTTTTTTTTTCCTTTATTCTTTTTATTTTACTCACTGTGCCCTCCCATCCAATAAAGTTGTACAACATTTTTGAGGTTTTTTTATTATTGCTGAATACTCCTATATCTGGGGCTGTCATATTAGTCCAAGTCACAGGGGAAATACAGCCTCTGGAAACAGCTTCTGCAGTTACTCCCATCATGGTGATGAAAACGGGTAACAAGTGTCATGGCTGCTTCCTGAATGGTTATTCGTTGCTGTGGTCACATGCTATTGCATACCAGTGATCCCATGATGGTTTTTTTCCTCTTTAATGTTAAAGGGGTTCTCTGAGACTGGGAAACTCGTTTTCATATAAACCAGGCAAGGTGCAAAAAAAAATAATTATGTATTTAGTCACCAGCGTTCTGGTTTCAGCACTGAGCTCCCTTCTCCTCTGCTTCTGGTCTCCACTGTACCTAAAGTGTGACATGCCATCTATATGTACATCACTGCTGCCTAACGATCAGGCACATCAGTGCAGTCATGTGCCATGTCTGCATAAGTCTCCTCTGAGGCCACAGAGCTCAGCATTGAAGCCAGAGCGCTGGTGACAGGAGAGGATTTTTATTTATTTTTTATTACTTTTAGCTCCTGCTCTCAGCCTGCATATATAAAAAGAGGTTTTATGTGTCTGAGAACCCATTTCATAATAAAGTGCGCTGAATCTGCTACACTGCTTGGGTATACTTTTATGCTTTTTGAAGACATGCATGTAATAATATGTTGTATGTTAAACTCTATCCTGTCAGCAGAATGAAACGATTGTATTACAGCCTGTAATCAGCAATCCACGATGGGTTACAGGCTGCTGTAAACAGGTCCGCTCACTGATCAGTAAGGTGCCAGTAGAGCATGGTCAAATATGCTAACACTGGGAACGGGTGACAACTCCAGGTCTTCATGTAATTGTCTGTGCCTTAGGATTCCTTCTCACACGCCTATATGGTTTGGATAGGGATAGTGTCAATAACTCCACCACGTACCATGTACTTAGTGTGGTCCTAATCAAATTCTCAACACCACTAAGCCACACCTCCACTCAATATTAGTAAGAAATACTGTATCTTTATTAAAGTCTCATTAAAACATAGCAAAAAATTCACAATATAAATTTAATTTAAAATGGATCCCATATGTGAGATATTTATTCATTATTAATATTGAGTAGAGGCGTGGCTTAGTGGTGGAAGGGATACAGTCAATAAAAGGTCATGCTGTGGCTTACAACAAAGAGGTGTGCCCTGAAAGCTAGGTGGTTTGAATTGAGCTGTGTATTTGAGATTTCTGCAAGTGAATATTACTTTAGTGGTATAAACAGCCACCGGTTCCTAGCACTGGAGTGTGGATTTCTTGGTGCTAAATGCGTTTGTCTAAAGAGTAAAAGGATATTTGTTCTCTGGTCCCATTTATTTATCTGCTCAGTGTACCCCAACCACAGGTTTGATCCTTATACCATTTTTTTTTATATTGGCACCATCCTTCTCCGCTTCACTGCATCCTGGCAGGATGTTTACAGGCAGAGAGCGGAGGTGTAGGGGGCATGAGTACTCCAGAGGGAACAATGTGGCAGGCGGAGCAAGCCCTGTGAAACATTGCAGAGCAAAGCATGCTGGGTTTAGTTAGTGGGAAGCAGATGAAAACAGGAAGTCCTGCATGTAAACATCCTGCCCACATGAGCTGATGTAGAGAACATGGGAAGGAAAGCTCCGGCATATTTGGCAAAAATCTGCAGTGTTTTCGGTATTTTGGGGAGATAAAAATATCATTATAGGACCGGAGAATCTTTTGAAGAATCACATCAGCGGTCTGCTAGAAGCTTCAGCAGCAACAGTATACTTGACTGTGCCCTCCAAGCATTGCCTGCCATCCCTGTACATCTAACCCCTAGATTCTGTCATCATATTTCAGGAAAATACAGATGTTGTGGGCTTTACACTTGGGATCATTGCTGTTCTAGTCTCCTGGACTGTAAGAGTACCTATCATCACAAGAGTGGTAAGTGAACTACAGAAAATTTCACCACCCATTTAGGCCTCTTTCACACTACCGTATGGCTATTTCAGTGTTTTGCGGTCCGTTTTTCACGGATCCGTTGTTCCATTTTTTGTTTCCGTTGTGTATCCGTTTCGGTTCCATTTTTCCGTATGGCATATACAGTATACAGTAATTAAATAGAACAAATTGGGCTGGGCATAACCTTTTCAATAGATGGTTTCGCAAAAAACGGAATGGATACGGAAGACATACGGATGCATTTCCGTATGCATTCAGTTTTTTTTGCGGACCCATTGACTTTAATGGAGCGACGGAACGTGATTTGCGGCCAAATATAGAACATGTTCTATCTTTGCACGGAACGGAGATACGGAAACGGAATGCATACGGAGTACATTCCGTTTTTTTTTTTTTAGCGGACCCATTGAAATGAATGGTTCCGTATACGGAACGCAAAAAAGGCCCGCAATCACTGACCGGCATGGTCAGTGATCACTTCCTTTGTTCTGTGTGTAGGGTACATATTAGGGCTTGTTCACATCTGCGTTGCAGATTCTGTCAAATAGAATGGATGAAAAAGTCCTGCATGCAAGACTTTTGTGTCCAGTAAGGAAAGGGGATCTTGAATGGAAACTGAATAAACTCCATTGTAATAGTCTGTTCAGCTCAGTTTATTATTTTTTGGGATTCTGCTTCTCTAGTGGATTAGAACGATGATGTGAACTTGGTCTTACAGAGCTGTGTAATATCGTACAGTGCACTGTATTCAATGGCATATTATATAGTTAGAAATGGTGTTGATTGCCCCGTAACTAGGGTATGTCTGGGAAATGTCTTGGATGGAGTGGCTGTTATAAGCTGTAAGTGTATGGATACGCTGTGGATTCGCCGTCAGCATTTTACAGCGCCAATAAAGTGGATGAAATTTTAGCAAATCTCATCCACACGCTGCTGAAAAAAATCTAGGGTGCAAGATGACCTGTGGTGTAGATTTTAATCGTATTACATGTCAAATTATGCTGCGTATTTCAATCGCAGATTTGCAATGCAAAAGGTGATAGCCGCAGAACCATTCACGACTAATCTGTATGCAACTTGAGCTGATTCTTCTGCAGATTTGTCAGCCGCAAGTTTCGGCTTCTGCTTTATGTAGCGCTGTAATAAATCCCAGGCATCAGGTAATTGTGCATTTACTGGCACATGGGATAAAATATAGGACAATTCTGTATAGAGCGCGGTATAGACTTCACAGTACTAGTTACATACCCTTCATCTCTTGTTTTAGGGTAGGTTTAGCTGATATTCAGGTTTTTCCAGGAAACATTTTAATAAAAGCCATAGTATGTAAAGCATTTCTGCTGTAGGCTGTGCGTGAATATATTTTGTGTATTTCTAAGGCCTCATGCACACGACTGTTGTTTGGGTCGGCGGCTCGGATGCGGACCCATTCACTTCAATGGGGCCGCAAAAGATGCAGACAGCACTCCGTGTGCTGTCCGCATCCGTGGCTCTGTTCCGCGGCCCCGCTAAAAAAATATAACGTGTCCTATTCTTGTCCGGGCTTTGTGGACAAGAATGGGCATTTATATTGCCGGCGCCCGTTCCGTTCCACAAATTGCGGAAGGCAACACGGGCGGCTTCTGTTTTTTGCGGATCCGCTGTTTGCGGACCGCAAAAAACGGCATGGCTGTGTGCATGAGGCCTAAACCAAATGTACCTTAATGCTTGTTTACCCTGATAGTTCCCAGCGATTGATCCATATTTTTCTTAGGACTAACCTGTCCTATTTTATCGCCTTATAATGCTTTCCCGCCTTTTATGCTGATTAACAGAAGAGTCATATCTTGCATGCTTGACCAGAGAAGAGTCATATTTTCTCCGAGTCAAGCTCCTCAGCTCCGCCTGAGAAAAGCCCCTACAGATAAAATCTCACGTGAGCTTCCTTGCTTCGAGTCAAGGTAAGCAAGCCCCCTAACCGTCCCCTCTTTTGATAGATTGACAGCCTGCAGTGTGGTCGGGATCACATAAGTCTAGCGCATGCCCGGTGCGCTCCTTGGTAAGGCGCCATCCTATCTCCGGCTGCCGCTGTTAGCCGGGTTTCAGCGGCGCACTGCGCGAGACTTCTGCCATCCCGGCTGCGCTGCGGGCTGTGAATCTAACAAAAGAGGGGACGGTTAGGTGGCGTTCTTACCTAGACTCGAAGCAAGGAAGCCTCATTTGCATACGACCTGTGGGGGAATAAAAGTTGTTTTATAGCGATCATGCGACATTTTGCACAAGAACATCATTAGAAGCCGGATGTTAACAGCTGGCGGTTTATGATGCATTTTGGGGCTGACAGGTTCCCTTTAAGGGGATTCCTTATAAATGTACATATATTAAGGTCCTGTAAAAAATCTGGGGTGCAAGATGACCTGTGGTGTAGATTTTAATTGTATAACATGTCAAATTATGCAGTATCTAAATGCACATTTATGTTCATCAGAATTTACTAACCTAAATGTCAACACTTTAGTAAGTGAGGCATATGGATCCTCGTGCTTTCTCTCTCTGACATAATAATGTATACAGGGCTATGTAACATGCTAAACATCTATGTATTCTGTATATTCTAAGTATGTTGTATGTTTAGTGCAGAGGGCTTGTGTTCCCAGTTGTTCGCGTATGGGCCGTGCTGTTTTCTGCCTTGGCCAGTATGATGTATGCGGCTGCCGTCATGTCGCATGATCGCCACCCAGAATATTTTGTCAGAGCAATCCCTTGGTTCCTTATATCAATGGGCGCTGCTGCCTTGGACGTTGCCGTATCCTTTTACGCTGAGCTGAAAATATGCCAATTAAGCTCCTAAATTTGGAACGTATTACTGAGCTTTCTGAGTTTTGCATGCACGTATAAAGCATAACAGCTGAGGTCTGTTCTTGTCTTCAGCTGTGTGTAGCAGTTCTATGGCATGAATTGGCTTTCAGTGTGGATTTCGAAGTCCGCAGAATGTCAATTGTTTGATACGGATTGTCGGTGCAGATTTAACGCTTTGCAATAAAAAGTGAGAACTTGGGCAAATCCACATCAAAATCTGCAAGGAACACATGCATATTATAATGAGGATTTAGCCTGGTGGTGCAGCAGAATCCTGCAAGGAAAATCTGCATAAACGACATTGTCATGTGTATGTAAGGCTGCCCGAACATGATGCGGCCCGGCAAAAGCATCCGCATGTGGATCACCACTAGTTGCTGGACCTTACCTATACCTTCCATCTGGAACCTATACATGCTAATAGTCCATGCTCGGAGTTGTCTCCAGTCAAAGACTCTGCCCCCGGGTGTCTGCTGTGTAAGGCCTCATGCACACGACCGTAGTGTGTTTGGCGGTCCGCAAATCGCGGATCCGCAAAACACGGATGGCGTCCGTGTGCGTTCTGCAATTTGCGGAACGGCATGGACAGCCTTTTAATATAAATGCCTATTCTTGTCTGCAAAGCGTAGACAAGAATAGGACATGTTATATTTTTTTAGCGGGGCCACGGAACGGAGCAACAGATGCGGACAGCACATGGAGTGCTGTCCGCATCTTTTACGGTCCCATTAAAGTGAATGGGTCCGCATCCGAGCCGCCAAAACGGCAGCTCGGATGCGGACCAAAACAACGGCCGTGTGCGTGTAGCCTAAAACGGAGGGCACCCAGTGGTTATGGTGCTTGCACAGCTCCTGAGCAGGTGACATCTCGGGAAGAGGTTAACTCATCGTGAGAGATTGACAAATCAACATGTATCTGAATTGTGGAGCACTTTGCGCCAAAGAACTGGTCTACATGCTTTGCATCACGGGGCTTAGCAGGAGATAGTATGGCCTGTTGAAAGGAGACGTGGCTTAAGATGCGACAGTGGCCCACATTTACTGGTGTGAGTGCACCTAGTCTGTGGTGTAAAATGTGCAATAATGTGGCACAATTTGACGCATCTAGGTTTAGAGAAATTATCTGGGAGCGCCTTTGTGGGAAAATAAACACTGCCTCAGATGTGACATTTTGCACCAAAATTCTGGTATAAAATTCTATGTCATACTAAGCTAACCAATTGTTAAAGTATGTTTAGGCAAAAATGTCTAAATTTATTCTTCAGCCTGAGCCACTGTGATAAATCTGATGCAGGCTTAGGCCTCATGCACACGACCGTATGTATTTTGCGGTTGGCAAAAACAGATCCGCAAAAACAACGGATGACGTCCGTGTGCATTCCATATTTTGCGGAACGTAGCAGCTGGCCCCTAATAGAACAGTCCTATCCTTGTCCGTAATGCGGACAATAATAGGATATGTTCTATTTTTTTGGCGGAATGGGAATACGGACATACGGAAACGAAATGTAACTTCCGTTTTTTTGAGAACCCACTGAAATGAATGGTTCTGTATACAGTTTGCAAAATAAAAACGGAATGGACACGGAAAGAAAATACGTTTGTGTGCATGAGGCCTTAGACTAACTTACTTTGTTTATGCTGTCTATAGGATTAATAAATCTGTGCACCAGAATTTTACAGGGAATCGGTCACCATTAAAAGTCTGGTGCATTTTTAGACTGTGTAGTTTACACTGTCTAAACCTTAGATGGAATTAGAACATTTGGACAGTCAGCATCAATTCTGTTGGAATCCTTGACATGGTCATATCTGCAGTTAATGTTCTTGTCTTGTATTATGAAACATAAACTGGCCCAACACATGGGGCTTGTATTGGATGCAACACTGGATGAAGAAAGTTGTGAGCTACTAGTGCCTGAGGAACAGAAGGCAGAAGAGGCAAATGTCATCCATAACACTACTGCAGAGGTCAGTTGTCAATGTAAAGAACTTTATTGTGCTCTTATCTTTGTAGTAGGAACATTTAATATCACCTGCAAGCCACAGGGTTAAAGGGGTACTCCAGAGGGGGGAAAAAAAGCTTTCCCCCAGACTGCACATGCTGTAAAAAAAACAACTTAAACTCTCTTTGCCCATGCCCTGCCGCTGCGGTTCTGATGGTGTCGGGGTCCCCTGTGCTCCACTTCTTTTTCATGTCTCCACATGGCAGAAAACACTGGCTGAGGCGGATCATTGTTGCAGCCATTTCCATCAAGACAGTAGCAGAGCAGAGACTTAGTATAAGTTGTGTTATTTTGATTTTATTTTTTACTGCATGTGCAACCTGAGAAAAACCCATTTAAAGGAGGCTTCAAGTATACAGCTTCTATCAAGTTATGATTTGTCAGCTTATGTACAAATGTTGCCCAGTACATTGAACATTGCTCCAAATGTGTGTGTTCATTGACTGGTTCTGAAAAAAAAAACATTCTTGTCCAACATGATAATAAAACACTTTGGCCTCTTTCACACGGGCTTTGCGGGAAAATGTGCGGGTGCGTTGCGGGAACACCCGCGATTTTTCTGCGCGAGTGCAAAACATTGTAATGCGTTTTGCACTCGCGTGAGAAAAATCGCGCATGTTTGGTACCCAAACCCGAACTTCTTCACAGAAGTTCGGGCTTGGGATCGGTGTTCTGTAGATTGTATTATTTTCCCTTATAACATGGTTATAAGGGAAAATAATAGCATTCTGAATACAGAATGCATAGTAAAACGGCGCTGGAGGGGTTAAAAATAAATAAATAAAAAATTTAACTCACCTTAGTCCACTTGATCGCATAGCCCGGCATCTCCTTCTGTATCCTTTGTTGAACAGGACCTGTGGTGAGCATTAATTACACGAACAGGACCTTTGATGTCACTCCGGTCATCACATGGTACGTCACCATGGTAAAAGATCATGTGACGTACCATGTGATGACCGGAGTGACGTCATCAAAGGTCCTGTTCGTGTAATTAATGCTCACCACAGGTCCTGTTCAACAAAGGAGACAGAAGGAGATGCCGGCTACGCGATCAAGTGGACTAAGGTGAGTTAATTTTTTATTTATTTATTTTTAACCCCGCCAGCGCTGTTTTACTATGCATTCTGTATTCAGAATGCTATTATTTTCCCTTATAACCATGTTATAAGGGAAAATAATAATGATCGGGTCTCCATCCCGATCGTCTCCTAGCAACCGTGCGTGAAAATCGCACCGCATCTGCACTTGTTCGCGGATGCTTGCGATTTTCACGCAACCCCATTCACTTCTATGGGGCCTGTGTTGCGTGAAAAACGCAGAATATAGAGCATGCTGCGATTTTCACGCAACGCACAAGTGATGCGTGAAAATCACCGCTCATGTGAACAGCCCCATAGAAATGAATGGGTCGGTATTCAGTGCGGGTGCAATGCGTTCACCTCACGCATTACATCCGCGCGGAATACTCGCCCGTGTGAAAGGGGCCTTTGGGAGACCTTTATCAAAATTGCTGTAAAGGAAAACTGGCTTAGTTGCCTATAGCAACAAATCAGATTTCACCTTTTGATTTTTCAAAGCTCCTTTTGGAAAATGAAAGGTGTGATCTGATTTGTTGCTATGGGGAACTAAGCTAGTTCTACTTTACAGCAGTTTTGATAAATCTCCCCTTTTTGTTTGCCTAACCTGCTTGTTTCTAGAACTCAAGCTGGACACCACTGAATATGGTCCCCAACAGATGTTTAAGTAGCAAGGTATCACTCGGACGTTATGTGAGTCTCAGCATTGAGAAAGTGCAACAGGTAATCTTTATTTCATTTACTTATGGCTGCTCTGTTGTTGGGTAAATTAGACATCCTTGACCAGTAATATGATTCTCTAATTTACTTGTTGAAACACAAACTTGTCTTCAATAATCAGAATGATATGGGAGCAGAAAGACTACCTGGGGATGGACAGACTAACCCTGGGTGCTCTAATCAGAACGAACCACTCTGCTACTTTGACCTGCCTGTGTATCCTCCTCCTTGTATCACACATTCCAGCTCTTCTGACACTTCTTCTAATACTACTGACCTGGAGGTATGTGACCTTTTCATTATATTCATTACATTTTCAGGAGCACGTGGGAAATGACATGGCTTTGCTTTGATTATTAATGCACTACATTTTTGTAAAAGTTTTATTAGATTTGTCTAAATCAGGGATGCCCAACCTGTGGCCCTCCAGCTGTACCAAAACTACAACTTCCATCATGCTCGGACAGCCTGTATGTCACGGCTTGGTGGTAGCTTGCCGAGACACTTTTGTCACGCATGCTGGTTCCCGGTGGCAACATGCTGTTGTATTGCATCCGTGTGTGCTTTCCCTTTAAGGCTGTTGCCTTTCCTTTCTGGTGTGCACGGGGTTAAGGTGTGAGCAAGGTGGAGCTGGGTGTGGTCTCAGGTCTCTTCATATACTGTTGCTGTGAGACTAAGATCATATTTATGTCTGCCTTTGTATTAGAAGGAGCTTGCTCCTTTCTTAGATGCTATCTGAGGGCCATCCTAGTTTGACATCGATGTCATCCCCTTGTCTTCCCTTTGTTTCTATTCCTTTACCTATCCTCACTTGTTGTTTTGAGTATGGTGTATGACATGGGTGTCAAACATGCGGCCCGCGGGCCGCATGCGGCCCGCAATGAATATCTTTGCGGCCCGGCAGTCTAGTATCTCTGAACATGAGCGCTGCTATCGGCGCGCTCATGTTCTCTCAGCAGCACGGGGAGAAGGAAGCTGTCCTCCCTCCCCCTGTGCTGCTGCCGCTGCCACCAATGAGAAGAGAGGGGGGGAGGAGGGGCGGGCGCACTGCGCCACCAATGAGGAGAGAGGGGCGGAGGAGGGGCGGGCGCACTGAGCCACCAATGATAGGACTATTCCCATTTCCCACACAGAGCGGCGCCCAGCGATGTCTCAGCACTCACCATTAGTCCTGGGCGCCGCTCCGTTCGCCCGCAGTGCCCCATTACTGTCTCCTCTCCTGCTCCACATGCTGCTGATTACTATCGGAGCGATGGGAGGAGACATCAGCTTCACTAGTGGACGTTCCTTCTCCCTGCGCTGCGATTGGACAGCGCTACAGCCAGGAAGAAGGAACGCCCACTAGTGAAGCTGATGTCTCCTCCCATCGCTCCGATAGTAATCAGCAGCATGTGGAGCAGGAGAGGAGACAGTAATGGAGCACTGCAGGCGAACGGAGCGGCGCCCAGGACTAATGGTGAGTGCTGAGACATCGCTGGGCTCCGCTCTGTGTGGCCTGATAGTAAGAGTCAGTCTTTAACACAATACAGGAGGCGGGTGCCGGCAGCAGAATCGCATTGCCGGCACCCTGCCGCTGACAGGGAGCTGCGATCAGAGGCAGTTAACCCCTTAGGTGCCGCACCTGAGGGGTTAACTGCTGATCTGCCAGTACCAGCCTCCTGTATAAAGGGGAAATTTATCATTGGTGGTGCAGTGTGCCCCCCTCAACCCCCCATCCCATTAAAATCATTGGTGGCACAGTGCGCCAGCCCCTCTCAACCCCCCCCCCAGTATTAAAATCATTGGTGGCAGTGGCCACAGGGACCTCTCCCCTCCCCCTCATTGGTGGTGCAGTGGCAGCTTCTGATCGGAGCCCCAGCTGTGTAAGCCTGGGGCTCCGATCAGTTACCATGGCAGCCAGGACGCTACAGAAGCCCTGGTTGCCATGGTAACATCCCTGATGCTGTGTGCACAAGGCACAGAGCAGCAGGGACAGTGTGAAGTCCTATTCACCCTAATAGAGCTGAATAGGACAAGGGATGAAAGATCCCAGGTTCTCGCCCCTAAGGCTACTTTCACACTTGCGTTCAGAGCGGATCCGTCTGAGACGGATCCGCTCATATAATGCAGACGGTGGATCCGTTCAGAACGGATCCGTCTGCATTATATTGTAAAAAAAATTTTTTTTTTGATGCGGCCCACATAAACTTAAATTTTTTTTTTTTTGGCCCATGTTAGCCTTTGAGTTTGACATGCTTGGTGTATGATGTACAGGGTGTTTTGTTGTATGTCATTTGGTGTTCCATGTCTGGTCTATTTGGTGTTTGTAGTCCAGCATGGTTGTTTGACATTTCCCCTGTTTGTCTGTACCTCCGGAAGGGGTCCCTGGGGTTTCCCCGGAGGGGGAACTACAACTCTGTTAAGCAGCGCTGTCTGGGTCCACCATGCATCTTGCCACATGGTGGTCCAGGCAGTTACTACTACTCCTGTGTTTGGTGTTGGTACTGAGTCCAGATTTGTGTGTTTGGGCTTCAGTGCTTTTCACAGGATCCAGTGGTTGTGGTGTGGACGACTCGTTCCTTTTAGTTGTTGTGGGCAGGTAAGTGACATTGTGGTCCTGTGGTCTGTTGTCATTCTAATATTTACAAGTGATCCACTGTACCCAGGAGGTCAAATATTTCAGTTCCAATAGTCTGGGACTATAATTCCTGTTTCTGGCCTTTTCTCTAATTGTTAAAATATAACCTTTATTTCTCCTTTAATAAACGATATAGCCACAAAAAACATATAAATTTAAAACAACATATGGAGGGCAATGCTATTCGGGGGCTATAGGCTTAGCATCATCTGCTTATCTGTAGGTGAGCTAAGATCTTTATTTATCTTTTGCAAATTATTATAGAGTGCGTGTCTGTAATGTCAGCCGACATCAGACACCTTGCAGCTAAAACTCTTGGGATTATTGCCCAACCTACAGTGCTGTATGTATTCAGGTAGGATGTCTTTTAACAAGTACTCATAGCGGCTCTTACCGCCCGCATTTTTGCCTATTTCCTGCCCCTATAATATATGTCTATAAGCGGCGTCTGCAGATCGCCGTCCAATTAATCATTCCTTTGCCCTACCATAATCATTAAAAACTAATGGTGCAGCTCCCCCGACATGTTTCACCGCGAGATGCGGCTTCTTCAGGGGGGTTAGTAGCTCCTTACCCCCCTGAAGAAGCCGCATCTCGCGGTGAAACATGTCGGGGGAGCTGCACCATTAGTTTTTAATGATTATGGTAGGGCAAAGGAATGATTAATTGGACGGCGATCTGCAGACGCCGCTTATAGACATATATTATAGGGGCAGGAAATAGGCAAAAATGCGGGCGGTAAGAGCCGCTATGAGTACTTGTTAAAAGACATCCTACCTGAATACATACAGCACTGTAGGTTGGGCAATAATCCCAAGAGTTTTAGCTGCAAGGTGTCTGATGTCGGCTGACATTACAGACACGCACTCTATAATAATTTGCAAAAGATAAATAGAGATCTTAGCTCACCTACAGATAAGCAGAGGATGCTAAGCCTATAGCCCCCAAATAGCATTGCCCTCCATATGTTGTTTTAAATTTATATGTTTTTTGTGGCTATATCGTTTATTAAAGGAGAAATAAAGGTTATATTTTAACAATTAGAGAAAAGGCCAGAAACAGGAATTATAGTCCCAGACTATTGGAACTGAAACTGTTGTCATTCTGCCACAGGACACTTACCTGTCGAGTTTGTCCTCTGCTTACTGTCTGCTCCTCTCCTTGCTGTTAGGCCTGCAGAGACTCCTGCTATTCCGTGTCTTAGAAGAACAGGTCGTCTCTGGCCCTGAGCTTACTACCAGGGATCATCAGGGTTAGTAGGGCTCTAGGTTTCCAGAGAATGAGCCGCCCTACCTTCTAGGTCCGCTCATGCAATTAGAAGTCAGGGCGAGGATTAAGAATGTGCTAGGAGGTGTCCCGCTCCCTTATTATAAAATTAAATACAAAATATTGTTATCTGTAGCAGCCAGCACACATTATAAGACCTCCTATAGATGGGAAATCCACTGTTGGTTTACTGCCAGGGTGTTATCTGAAGGGTATATAGTAAGATGTAGAATTGGGATAACAATATGACGATTCTATTGTTCTCTTGATAGGTTAGATAACTGTGTCCACAGAAGAGCACTGCACTGATTAGTGTGATGTTTTGAGGCAGGGCTCTTCTTGGTCGCAGAGAGTAGTTAAGCGAGGATGTCTGCCATTCTAAAAGTCCAACCAAGTAGGAAGTTTAAAGGAGTTGTCTGAGATGCTGAAAATTTTGGAGAACCCCTGCAATAGCCTAAAAATATATATACGCACCACTTTCTCCAGTGATGTTCTCTACGTCATTGCTCCGGTCCTTCTGCCATTGGTCCAGTTGACACAAAGGAGAATAATAGATAGTAAACCCATATTTGGAGATTTTTCTCTGGAGGGAGAAAGGGTAGAGGGAGTGGTGGAAAAGGGGAAGTGAAAGGGATTGGGCAAACAAGATTTTGCGGCGCACAGATCAACTGCTGTCAGTAGGTGCCCTACGCCAATATTATGCATAGGGCACCTAAAATAACAATAATTTTAATGGATTGAATTTAACAGATTGTTTCCAGTTTACAACCTGGTACCTAGAACAATCGCAAAATTCTTGCTGGAAGTATTTCTATGAAAGAGTCTCATAGAGTAAAGTTAAACTTTGACCTTGCATTCCTTTTGAAGGGTAACATTAATCCAATCCATGCGAAATACAAATGTAAGGAAGAGTCTAAGGGAGGGAGGAGGGTTGGGGGATCACCATTTCTGCAATATATACTTTGCCGAGATTATAAATTAATAGTTTTTTGACCGCTCTCGTACTGGGATACTCATCATGATTGATATATCTTAATATAGTCCATTCTGGGGTCAAAGGAAGAAAATGTAATGGGTAAGTCTCCGCAAGTGTGACCACCTGTTTCCAAAAGGTCTGTATAGAAGGGCAGCCCCAGAAACAGTGGTATAGATCTGCTTCAAGTGTGTTGCATTTTGGGTATTTAGATGTAGGATTCCGACCCATAAGGTATTTATGGTGTGAAGAAAGATATATTAGCTTTGTGAGCAATTTTAATAGCCATATCCCAATACGAGGTGGCTGAGACAGTCATTTGCGTTATATATGGAGTCAGCTGTCTACAGTGGGGAAATGATGTAGCCAACTCACCATGCCATGTTTCTGCCTCGAATAGTCCAAAAGGGTTCTAATAAAATTAGTGTTAATCCGAATTTCAGGAAAAATTTGATTCCCTGAAATGGCGGTAAAAATAAAAAATAATCATCATGCTTACCTCATCCACTTGAGCGCAGAGAGCCCACCAAGGCCATCTTGCTTGAAGATCCCACGCAAAATCTTGTGATCACCACGGCGGCTGACCTGATGACATGATCACTCGCCATGCAAGATTTCGCCTGGATCTTTAAGCAAGATGGCCGCGGCGGCCTTTTCGCGATCAAATGGATGAGGTAAGTATGATTTAATTTTATTTATTTTTTTAATTTGCAAACACTAAAATGCTTTAATATGGATCTCAGATGTCGCGATCAGTAATGAACGTAGTATCTGAGGGGTTTACTGACTGGGGGCGGCGCAATTGTCATTCCCTGTCATTGCATCTTCTAGAAAGAGATTTTTTAGTAAAATTCGGTGAAGCAGCCGAATCGAATTTTAGAGAACTTCACTCATCTCTAGTTATAATATTGAGAAATCAAATCTATTTTTTATCTTTTGTTCTGATTATAAGATAAACTACAAGATCTTCCCTTTCCTGGGGTTTGAGGTGGATGATTTTATGACTATAGATATAGATAGAAGCTTTCAAGAAGTATAATAGCTTGTTAGAGGAAAGAGTAAATCTCGATATTTCATCAGAGAAAGATGATAATTGGGTATAAGTTAATATATCTCAGATGCACTTCAATCCATTTTGTTCCACACAGAAAAAAAGGATCAGGCGTTCTGCCTTGTTGAAAATACAGATTACCTAAGAAAGGCAGTAGGAGGGAGTGATGAGGGTTGAGGCCTGCTCTGTACCTAATAGTCTGCCGTGTTTAATTGCTGGTGGGAGAAGGAGGTTACATTGCACATCATTGGGCAAGAGATCTGGAGGGGCTTGTAAAGGAGAATGGGCCAGCCAGATGTTCTTCAATGTCAGTGGTAGTAAAGCAAGATGTCATGTGTCCAGTCTCGAACTATACGAAAAAGGTTGCTCAATTTTATAATCTCTAAGGATGGGAAGTTTAGGTCACCATTATATTTGGTTTGATAGAGAGTTTGGATTGCAATTCTAGGACACTTTATTATTCCTAGGATGCAAGTTTGATGCCTTGAAAATGTGGATCTGAATGTATAAGACTCAATAGGGGATCTAATAAGAGATTAAAAAGTAAGGGCGATAAGGGGCCCCCTGTCGTGCATCACAAAATAATGAGATGGGGTTTGAATTTAAGCCATTCACTGTTAAGTCCACATGTCAGTTTGTAGGAGGGTCAAAAAGTGTAAAAACCTGTCGCCAGAATTTCTATGTAATACATTAGTACACTGCTCAAAAAAATAAAAGGAACACTTAAACAACACAATGTAACTCCAGGTCAATCACATTTCTGTGAAATCAAACTGTCCACTTAGGAAGCAACACTGAGTGACAATCAATTTCACATGCTGTTGTGCAAATGGGATAGACAACAGGTGGAAATTATAGGCAATTAGCAAGACACCCCCAATAAAGGAGTGGTTCTGCAGGTGGTGACCACAGACCAGTTCTCAGTTCCTATGCTTCCTGGCTGATGTTTTGGTCACTTTGGAATGCTGGCGGTGCTTTCACTCTAGTGGTAGCATGAGACTGAGTCTACAACTCACACAAGTGGCTCAGGTAGTGCAGCTTATCCAGGATGGCACATCAATGCGAGCTGTGGCAAGAAGGTTTGCTGTGTCTGTCAGCGTAGTGTCCAGAGCATGGAGACGCTACCAGGAGACAGGCCAGTACATCAGGAGACGTGGAGGAGGCCGTAGGAGGGCAACAACCCAGCAGCAGGACCGCTACCTCCGCCTTTGTGCAAGGAGGAACAGGAGGAGCACTGCCAGAGCCCTGCAAAATGACCTCCAGCAGGCCACAAATGTGCATGTGTTTGTTCAAACGGTCAGAAACAGACTCTGTTTAGCTGGATATTGTAGCGGACAACAGATTTTCCATTCCGCAAGGTATTTGCAGACATCTGAAAAGGCTTTCCTTCGCTGAGTAACAGCTGAGGAGAAGTCCTAAAGGCAGGGCCGGTTCTAGGTGAAATGGGGCCCTGGGGCGAAAAACAATAAGGCCCCCCCCCCCACATGACACTTGCTGACCTTTAATGTCCCCCCATCACTACAGAAATATAGCGCCCCATCTCTTACATCCAGTGACGTCTCCTTTGATGTAGATGTTCTCTGTCCTCGTCTTCTCCTTTCAGACCAGACCACCATTTTGTCGCCATTTTCCATCAATGCACAAAAAAAATCTTAGTTTACTACTTTTCCATCATCCTCCCATCTTCTGGACAAATCATCCTACTACCCCCAATACTGTGCCACTGTGCTCCCCAATACTATACTGCAGAAACAGATAATACTAGTACCACACAGAGCCCCCCATATAAAATACCCCTTCTTTGTGGCCTCAGTAGAAGCCCCCATAGTGCCCCATAATAATGTGCCAGTATGAAGTGCCTCTATTCCACCCCCCATGTGCCAGTAATAAGTGCCTCTCCATGCCCCCCCACGTGCCAGTATCAAGTGCCAAACCCCCTCATGTGCCAGTAACAAGTGCCTCTACGTGCCCCCCCATGTGCCAGTAACAAGTGCCTCTCCATGCCCCCTCACGTGCCAGTATAAAGTGCCAAACCTCCCCCCCACGTGCCAGTATCAAGTGCCAACCCCCCCCCCCCCCCCCCCCGTGCCAGTATCAAGTGCCTCCTGCTCCCCCTATGTGGCAGTAATAGATAGTCCGGTATTAAAAAAAAAAAACACTTATACTTACCTCCATCACACAGTGATGCGATGCAGGCCTCTTCCGGCCTGTGTCCCGTGCTGTACGGCTCAGGTGGCGCGATGACTAGTGATGAATGGCAGTAGTCCTATTCGAATTCGCGATATTTCGCGGATATTAAGTAGAATATTTGGCGAATATTCGCGAATTCGAATATTCGTTATATTCTACGATTTTTTACTCTAAAAATCGACAAGGTAATGAGCGCATAATATGCAAATTTTCGCAATTTTTATTGCAAATTTTTCAATTGCCGAGCAAAAACATGATTCCTCCCTGCTTCTTGCTTGTGGGCTAATGAGTCATAGCACTATATCGAATATATTTGTTTTTTCGAATATTTGTAATATTCTAAAACAAGAATATATAGCAATACAGCCAAAATGTAAAAATAACTAATGTAGAGCAATTTAGCTAATATAGTGCTTTAATTTTCTTTTTTTTTTTTTTTTTTATAGTTGTAATTTTTTTCCAATCTGAACTTCAGATAAGAAAAAAATGTAAACTATTAGACAAAGAATATTATAGCGCTAAATTGCTCTATATTCGTATTATTTTTTTTCAAATATTCGCTATATTGCTATATATTCTTGTTTTAGAATATTACGAATATTCAAAAAAAGAATATATTCGATATAGTACTATATATTAGTTTTTTTGAATATTCATCCTTTTTCCCATTTAAAGTCCTCCCTGCTTCTTGCTTGTGGGCCAATGTTGTTTTTACTCGGCAATTGAAAAATTTGCGATTAAAAATTTGCATTACGAAAATTTGCATTACGAAAATTTTCTATAAAAAAACTTGAATATTCGAAATTACGAATATATATCACTATATTCTAAATATTCGCAAATTTTCAAATTACCTATATTCGCGATCAACACTAGCGATGACGTCTCTCCCTCCCCTGCCCTACAGAACAGCTATCTGTATCGCTGTCCTGAGGACGGAGATGCAGATGACTATGGAGATGAACGCTTCCACAATGGAAGAGTTCATCTCCCTGTGACCTGCCGTTAGTTGCGGGCCGGTGCCAGTGTCGGGTGGTGGGCTTAGGGGCCCCTAAGGACTTGGGGGGGGCCCCCCTTGCCTATATGGAAGCGCCGGCCCTGCCTAAAGGTCAGGATACTATGGCATTTCACATCTGGTGGTACCTATCTTCAATAAGCCTGCAGTATTTGCTCTTTTGTTAGTAAATGGAAGAACTTGGTAATTGTAGGTCTGGATTTATTGGAGCAGTCCAAATTTTCTTTGCCTAGTCGGTGAGCATGTTCTATTGGATGCATGGTGTAGGCTGTAGATAGTTTTAAAGCGTCCGTGAGATCAGCTGCCAGAAATTGGGTTAGGTCTGCCCCTTTGAATTCGGGGATGCCAATAAATCTTAGATTATTCCTCCTATTTCCATTTTCTACGTCCTCCAGATGTTAAAGGAGTTGTTAGGAATGGTCTTCATGGTCAACTGTAGCAGTTTGGAGAGATGTGAGGCTGTTCTCACAATTACTGATCCTGCCCTCCACCTCCCCCAGCCTTTTAATGTTGAGGGCTTATTTGAGAGAAAGTATTGTTTGAGGTGTGGAGGGCCTCCAGGGGTTTATCAAATAACGACAATACGAGGAAGGAAACTTCCTTGGTCACAGCTGTAGCTTGGCTCTAACCTGTTCTCCTGGGTAGCTGTAGATGACGGAGGTGAGGAGGGGTTTGATATTGGTGATGAAGACATGGTATTTGTGCTTCAGGAGTCTATTTTGATAACTATTTGTGAGGAAATTTGTCCTTCCGAGGTTTCTCTAGCAGCTGGGTTGATTTAGGAGCAGTAAAAGGCACAATTTTCTGGATGTAGCCTTAAGCCTTTCAAAGAATGGTAACATAGAAACGGAAATATATAGGAAGCCCACGTCGAGCAATAGTCTTCTCCATTGGTCTAGCTACCACCCAACATCCCTCAAAAGAGGAATACCAGTGGGCCAATATTACAGAGCGTGAAGGAATTGCTCAACAGAGGAAAGCTTTGAATGTGAAAGCAAAATCCTCTATCAAAAATTCTTAGAACGAGGCTACCCTAAAAATGTACTACATAAGGCGTATCGGAAGGCAAAAGACAGAGATAGAAATGACCTATTAAAGAATAAAGAAAAAGCAAGCAGCGACAAAGTAGTACGCTGCATAGGGACTTTTGATATTAAACATCGAGAGGTTAACAATATCCTAAAAAAATATTGGAACATTCTAAGATTGGACGAAGATATAAAAAATGTTATCACTAAATATCCCTCAATCACATACAGAAGAGGTACCAATCTTAGAGAACAACTGGTTCATAGCCATTTTCAGAGAAATTCCCAACATATGGAAAAAACCACCTGGCTAACCACAAAAGGGTCTTACCCATGTGGAGACTGCCAATTCTGCAGTAAAATGCTTGTATGTAAAGAGTTTGAGAATCCGGTAGATCATAAGAAGTACAAAATCACCCAATACATAAACTGTAAAACAGCGGGAGTAGTGTATGCGATACAATGCAGCTGCCCCAAAATCTATGTAGGGAAAACTGTACAAGAGCTCCGGAGAAGAATATCAAAACATCTAAGTGATATTAATCTCAAAACAGACACCACGCTCTCGAGACACATACAAGCAGAACATGACGGCAGAAGTGATAGCTTGAAAATTTGGGGGATAACCAAAATTAAAGCTGGCCCGAGACAGGGAGACATAGACAAAAAACTACAGCGGGAAGAAACCCGCTGGATATACAGACTTAAAAGTCTTTCACCCCTGGGCCTAAATGAAGGGTTCACTTTCGCATCTTTTCTGTAAAAATTATTATGAGAAACACCATAACGAAAATATAAACAAAATAAAATAAAAGAAACTAGACCCTCTTAAATCCAATAGTGAGAGAGTGGGAAACAACATAAATAAAATAAAGACTAACTATAGTAAAATATAGATCCCCAATTATGATCCAAATAGTAAAAGGAGCCTGCATTACCCACTGCATGATTCACTGTCACCGATAGATCTGTGGCATAAATGACCATTACAACTAAAAACAACATGTCGAAAAAATAGAAATTACAATTGGGATATTACCTTTTAAAATAGATCTAGATGATGCTGACCGAGCCTGTAGGAGAAACAGAAGTGAAAAATTAATACAACATAGTATATGAAAAATTATGTTAATAACCATTATATAACCAATAACATCTCACCTAAGTATACACATGGGGCCAGGTTGGACTCTTCTGGCAAACTATCGGTGCCAAACTAAATCAATATAAACAGAGAGTAGGCATTAATACTTCATATTACTAACAAAAGGATCACAAGCAGTAGATGATCACCTATACTTTGGAAAAGTGCCAAAAAGGGAAATAAAGTAAAGAAAAGAGACTAGTCAATAACATCTAAGTATATAGGCATGCGCAGAATACAATGAGAGATCTAGTAGTCAAAAATCTCCAAGTATAGAGACATGCGCAGATCCTGTCTAGCCGGTCCCAGATATTTCAACTATACCAGCAAATCGGCGATTAATCCTAAGGCAGGCAGACGAGTCAGTAGACAGGAGTTGTAAAGTTCTAAGTTCGGAGACATGCGCGAGAATAGAACGAAGCCGCGCGAGCACTGACGTCAGAGCTCAGGCGATACTAACAACCTATCAAGGATCATAATAGAAAAGAACAAGAATAAGTTAAGTAAGGAGCAAAGCCATTGCTCAACCAGTACTGCGTCACACTGGTGGGAAGTTTCAAATATTCCTGGCAACGCCACTCTCCTCACACACTGCCCGATCCCCTGAAGACGCCATATCTATGGCGAAACATGTCGGGAGGCAGCGTTAGATTTTAGATCACAGAGGGCCTATCATGAAGGGTTTAGCTACCAAATAGCAGATTCTAGTTTAGCAAGTGACTGCGCCGCCAGGACAGCACAGTAAGAGACTATGCTGCAAACTGAATGCCATCGTACGTCGTTCATTAACAGGAGAGGCAGCAGGCAGCTTTAACAGCACTTGCAGTACTACTGACGTCCTGATACAGTGCATATCAGCACTAACACTGAACAGCCTGCTGACAATGTACAACAACTGTTGCAAAACAGCGGACACAAGTATTTATTTCAGCATACAATGAGGCAAATTAGCCAGCTGGAAATAGCTACAGTTGTCATTGCCAAACGGCCGTCAGTACATTTATATACCCCACGTAGCACCCTCAGGCCTACTGCTGATAGTTTTAAAATTTAGAATTTAAGCTGGTCAGCTACTAGTTGCAAATATTTATTAAATTTAATTAAATAAAAGTTAATTTTTACTTCAAATAAACCACACCAACAACCACAAAAAAACAAGTGCACGTCAAGAGTAGGCAATCTATGGTCCTAGGACCAAATGTAAAATACAAGTAAAAGGCACCACCACACCAGATATAGTGAGCCATCTAACCATTCTAGTAGATAAAGATTCTAAAAAGGTACTTGTCCATATTCGAGTAAAGCTATAATAGATGTAGCTAACCCTGACAGAGAATAGAGCTTTCAGTATAGATTCACAATAACATGCGCCAGACAATAGAGATACAGGGTAAAGTCCCACTCAAAAAAGGAAGGTTGATAAATGAGGCAGTGGAGAGTACTTATTTAGAATTCACAGGAAGTAGTATGTGCACGGAGAGGTGTCAATAAGGCCTTGCTCAGCAGACACTAGAGAGAATAACACAATTATGCATAGGGAGGCCACAAGGGGCAGTGTTGGGTCACTGTAGAGCTTGATTAGGCCCGATTCACGTCACCGTTTGATTTTCCGTTCTTCTGATCCAGTACACCAAAATAAATGAAAAAAATACCTTGTACAGGGTAGTATAAATACATTATTAATTCATCTTCTAAATACATTAAATCATCAAAAGGGAAGATATGTGGCTACAAACATTCACCCAAGAGGGTGCTGTAACAGAAGGTCATGGTAAGTAAACAAAGTTCATGAACTTGATGAATAGCATATAAAGCCAATAATAACGCTCCTATAAGAACTAGTAAGAGAACTGAATAAAAAAAATAATGCATTAATAGAATAGCTAGCACATGCAAATGGCAATAATACTGACCAAATGTCTAGCAACCTCCTCCCAACGCCGTTTCTTCCCCCAGAGGAGGTTGTTGGACATTTGGTCGGTACTATTACCATTTGCATGTGTTAGCTATTCTATTGATACAGGCTTTTCATTCACTTCTCCTACTAGTATTTTCAAGAGGAATTAATAAAGAATGTATTTATAATGCTCTACAAGGTGTTTTTTTTTGTTTGTTTTTTTCATTTATTTTGTTGTTTTCAATATAGACCTTTGTCCAACTGCCTGCCGGATTCTTCTAACGCTAGTGTGAAAGTAGCCTTAATTACCCTATTTTAGGAACTACACCCCTCAAACTATTCAAAACTGGTTTAGAAATGTTAACCCTTTAAGTATTCCACAGGAATTAAAGCAAAATGGAGGTGAAATTTTAAAATGTCACTCTTTGCAGATTTTCCATTTTAATAATTTTTTTTCCTGTTACACATCAAGGGTTAACAACAAAACAAACCCCAATATTTATTATCCTGATTCTGCAGTTTGCAGAAACACCCTATATGTGGTAAATCACTGTATGCGCGCACGGCAGGGCTCAGAAGTCATGGAGCACCATATGGTTTTTGGAGGGCAGATTTTGCTGGAATGGTCTTTAGGCGCCATGTTGCATTTGAGAAGACCCTGAGGTACCCCCACATTGAAACCCCCCCAAAAAGTGACCACATTTTGCAAACCACGCCACCTAAGGAACTTTTAAGGAGTGCAGTGAGCACTTTGACCAAACAGGTGTTTCATAGAGTTTATAACACGTGGCTGTGAAAAATTTATTTTTATTTTGTACAAGGAAAATGGTGCTTTAAAGAGGACCTTTCACCGATTATTACACTATGAACTAACTATACAGACATGTAGAACGGCACCCGTAGAACGATCTCACTGCACTTACTATTATCCCCGGGCGCAGCTCCGTTCTCCTGCTATACCCTCCGGTATCTCCACTCACTAAGTTATAGTAGGCGGAGATTCCAGTCACTAAGTTATGGTAGGCGGAGTCTGCCCTTATTCTGCTCTAGCGCTGGCCAATCGCAGCGCAGAGCTCACAGCCTGGGAGGTTATTTTCTCCCAGGCTGTGAGCTCTGCAATGTGATTGGCCAGCGCTACAGAAGAACAAGGGCAGACTCCGCCTACCATAACTTAGGGAACGGAGATACCGGAGGGCATAGCAGGACAACGGAGCAACGCCCAGGGATAATAGTAAGTGCAGTGAGATACCCGGGCACCGCTCTACATGTCTGTATAGTTAGTTCATAGTGTAATAATCGGTGAAAGGTCCTCTTTAAAGCACCAAATAAATTTTTCACAGCCACGTGTTATAAACTCTATGAAACACCTGTTTGGTCAAAGTGCTCACTGCACTCCTTAAAAGTTCCATAGGTGGCGTGGTTTCCAAAATGTGGTCACTTTTTGGGGGGTTTTCAATGTGGGGGTACCTCAGGGTCTTCTCAAATGCAACATGGTGCCTAAAGACCGCTCTACATGTCTGTATAGTTAGTTCATAGTGTAATAATCGGTGAAAGGTCCTCTTTAAGCCCAAGCTTTTTCTTTTTCACAAAGGATAACAGGAGAAAATCACCCCAAAATTTACTACCCATTTTCTCCTGAATACACTGACACCCCAGTTGTGGTCGTAAACTGCTGTTTTGGCATACACCAGGGCTCAGAAGGAAAAGAGCAGCATCTGGATTTTTTTAACATGGAATTTGCTGAAATGGTTTTTTAGAGCTATAACCTTTTTTGTTAACTAAGCTGTTTGAGGGCTTATTTGTAGCGGGACAAGCTGTAGTTTTTATTGGCACCATTTTGGGGTACATTTGGCTTTCTGATCGCTTTTTATCTAATTTTTTTACACCATTCACTTGATTGGGTAGATAATGTGATATTTTTATAGATCCAGTCACTACGGACGCAGCGATACCAGGGGAACACACATATAATCCAGTTTACCCCTGAGTGTATTCTAAAGAGGGGAAGAAGGGTCGCCACGGGGGTAGGATTGATACATAGCTATATAACCATGGTTAGTCAGAGCAGATGGAGGGTCAGACTGCCGCAAAACATGGGGTCATGCCCATGACCTCACCTCACTGTGCCAGATCTCAGAATGGAGATGGTCTCTGGTCGTCCTGGACCAGGGTCTTCACAACTGGCATCAGGAGGCTGTCCCATTTGTCTGTCCATGGGTCGGTAAGATTAGATGGGCAGCTGGAGGAGTTTGGGCCTGCTCTGCTGGTTACGCTGACTAGGCCACAAGATACTGTAGCCATGTTATGCTATATGTATCTGCCTTTTGTTTTTGGTGACAAGACTTCCTAGGCATCCAATATGTAGCTCCTGACGTTGCAGAGGTGGTATATGATACTCTTAGGCCTCTTTCACACGGGTGTCGTGTTTTTGGCCCGGATAACATGCGGGTGCGTTGCGGGAAAATGCGTTTTGCACGCGCGTGAGAAAAATCTGCATGTTTGGTACCCAAACCCGAACCCAAACTCTTCACAGAAGTTCGGGTTTGGGTTAGGTGTTGTGTAGATTTTATTATTTTCCCTTATAACATGGTTATAAGGGAAAATAATAGCATTCTTAATACAGAATGCTTAGTACAATAGGGCTGGAGGGGTTAAAAAAAATAAAAATTAACTCTCCTTAATCCACTTGCTCGCGCAGCCCGGCTTCTCTTCTGTCTTCATCTTTGCTGTGCATAGGAATAGGACCTTTGATGATGTCACTGTGCTCATCACATGGTCCATCACCATGGTGGTGGATCATGTGACGGACCATGTGATGAGTGCAGTGACGTCACCACAGGTCCTTTTCCTGTGCACAGCAAAGATGAAGACAGAAGAAAAGCCGGGCTGCGCGAACAAGTGGATTAAAGAGGACCTTTCACTAGTATAAAACATCCAAACTAACTATACAGACATGTAGAGCGGCGCCCAGGGATCCCCCTGCACTTACTGTTATCCCCGGGTGCCGCTCCGTTCTCCCGTTATAGCCTCCGGTATCTTCATAGTTAGGCTCCACCCAGGGGAACCTGCTGGGGTCTACTTCTCCTATGCTGTAGCGCTGGCCAATCGCAGCGCTCAGCTCATAGCCTGAGAGGCTTTTTTTTCTCTCAGGCTATGAGCTGAGCGCTGCGATTGGCCAGCGCTACAGCATAGGAGAAGGAGACCCCGGCAGGTTCCCCTGGGTGGAGCCTAACTATGAAGATACCGGAGGCTATAACGGGAGAACGGAGCGGCGCCCGGGGATAACAGTAAGTGCAGGGGGATTCCTGGGCGCCGCTCTACATGTCTGTATAGTTAGTTTAGATGTTTTATTCTAGTGAAAGGTCCTCTTTAAGGTGAGTTAAAAAATTTTCTTATTTTTTTTTTAACCCCTCCAGCCCTATTGTACTATGCAATGTACTAAGAATGCTATTATTTGCCCTTATAACCATGTTATAAGGGAAAATAACAATGATCGGGTCCCCATCCTGATCGTCTCCTAGCAACCGTGCGTGAAAATCGCACCGCATCCGCACTTGCTTGCGATTTTCACGCATCCCCATTCACTTCTATGGGGCCTGCGTTGCGTGAAAAATGCACAAAATAGAGCAAGCTGCGATTTTCACGCAACGCACAAGTGATGTGTGAAAATCACCACTCATGTGCACAGCCCCATAGAAATGAATGGGTCCGGATTCAGTGCGGGTGCAATGCGTTCACCTCATGCATTGCACCCGCGCAGAAATCTCGCCCGTGTGAAAGGGGCCTTAGAGTGCCTCTGCGATTGGTGGAAGAAGGATGATGGGGGTAAGCAGTCGATCTGTGTGTGCATGGCGAGAGCTCTAGGTAGATGCAGACATTCTGTCCAAGATTTTTAATTATCTTGGAAAACCTTTTAAGAGCCAAGACAAGAAGTATAGAATATATGGAGTGACTTAAAAAATTCTACCAAGAAAACTATCCACTTAAAAAAAAAAAAAAAAGAAAAAAAAACAACATGTGACTATTCTATGTATGTCCGTTTAAGCTAAATACTGAATGATAATTTCAAGTTTACCAGTAAAGAATATTATTGCAATTTATTTTGCCATTTTTCAAGATGGATTATGATGTCAGCAAACCAATTCCATTCCTTGTATAGTGAACTGTTATACAATTTTCCAGTATACGGTACTTTCTGGATCATTTCCTCTTGGTTCTCAAAATCTCTGCCTTTTGTCATTCAATGGAAACCCAAATCTGTCCGGGTCATGTGATGGATACACGGGTGCAGGGCTTATTAAAGACTCGGCTGTGATATGTAGACGCGTGTAGTGAGCCGTGTACCCGTGTGGTATTTATCCAAAAATGAGAGCTGGGCACTGTAAATATAGCTGTTATGTTGCACCAGGTAAAATATTTGCTGAAATTCTAAAACCCTGTAATAATAATTATTTACTAAACTCATTTGTTTCAGCCAATAGAAATCTGCCAGATTAATTAGCATTCATGCCATTCAATTTTCCTTGGTAATTTCCTTGGCAAATGCAAGAATCGTATGTATTTCACTACTTTTACAGTATTGTTGTCAACTCAGTAAAGTTCATGTGGTACAGTGCAAATAATGCAAACCATTTAAAAAATCATATTATGGAAGCATTTATTCTGATTGCAAAAAATATTTGAACTTTCATCATATTGCAGTGTCTTTGTCTATGGCTAACACCAGAATAGGTTGAGAGAGAGAAGTCTCTGCGAAGCTTATAGGTAAAGCAAGGACCTTAATTCCTCCACCAGATACCTTGGTACCATCTAGCCCTATACCAAGCTGCCTGAAGGACTTTCTGATGGTTTATCTTCAGCCCCTCTCCTGACTTAGCAGAGAATAGCATTATGCAGCTTGCCATTTATTGAATACATTCAAGCCAAAAAATGTTTTACATGATTGATGCAATGGTGTCCATACTTTAAGTGTATCACATTTTATAATACAATTCATATATTATGATATTAATATTTACAAAAAAAATATTTTACTTGCATAAACATACACATGTGCACCGCTAGAGGTCGCTGTTTCTTTTTGTTTTTTTTCTTGTACCGTACACATAGACTGGGTTACAGAAAATCACTTTATAGTTGTAGTTTTAGTGAGTATATACAAGTATCTATTCCCTGCATTATACATCAACATTTCAAGAGTATATTCTGGCTATGAGGATTCCTGCTTACATTCTCTTGTGCCTCAGATCACTGCAACCTCACACACAACTGATTTTAAATGAAGTAAGTTTAGGGATGGAGGTGTCATTTTATATTTTTACATAGCAGTTGTGAGACAGTGACAGGTCTCACACAGGTTAGAGGCAAGGAAGGGGTGGATAGTGCGGTCCACACCCCTATTCCACCACAGGTGAGACCAGCTGGAGGTACTCAGGCTGGCATAAAGCACCTCCCAGGGTGTTAGTAAGGGGAAGGGGGTAGGGGGGGTTAGTTAGAGCCTGGACGGCTGAGTGTTTGTTTTATTTGTTCTGCTTTTACTGGTGTGCCACAATAAAGGAACTGTTTGGACCTTAAACCTGATGTCCGGAAGCTGTATCTGTGAGGATGATCCCCCGAAAGAAAGCTACCCCTCACACAGTGCAGAGAATACATACACAACTACATTACATTACAGTATTATTGTGCATCTATGATGTTTAGCACTAGTATGGTGCTTGCACAGCATAAAATGTACTGCATATGGGTTGTCCCATTACAGACACTTAGCCTATATCCAGGGGCGTAGCCAAAGGCTCATGGGCCCTGGTGCAAGAGTTCAGCTTGGGCCCCCCTTCCCTCAAACCTTCGTGCTGAATTAGGCAAAAATTGAAACTGCACCCCCCCTCCTCCATACCAAATTCTTTACCTAATCCATTCTGTCCAGCCAGAGGTGTAACTTGCATACACTTTCTATAATACCAGTGTCTTCTTATGTGGCACAAGGGTCTTTGGGCCCCTCAGGCTCCTGGGCCCGGTAGCGACTGCTACCTCTGCACCCCCTTATAGCTACGCCCCTGCCTACATCCTATGAATAGGGGGTAAGTGTGGTCAGCAGGAGTGTGACCACTGGGGCTCCCTGCTGATGAGAATGCGGGCCCTATGTTCTTTCCAGTAGAGCAGTGTTCATGCATGTGTGCTGCCACTCCATTCAACTCCGTAGGCCATCGAAAGCCGTATACAAGCTAGAGTATTGGACAAGGACCCTCCAGCTATCTTCAGGGTAGGCCATCAATATTAGATCCGTGAGGGCGCACTCAGTGTGCTGTCCACATTTTTTGCGGCGCCGTTAAAATGAACAGGTCCTCGTCAAATCTGCAAAAAATGTGGATTAGATGCTGAAAAAAATATGGTTGTGTACATGAGGCATAGATCAGCCGGTATCTGTAGTGCTTTTGAGTGCATGGGGTATGGTGGATACAGTTGGATGAAAGCATCTGAGGAATAATGTTAAAGGGAGATGAGCGGATGTTCGGAGTATTGCAGCATTGTCCATTCCTGTTAACAGTCAGTGAGGGAGACTTATTATGAATCTATGCCAGTTTTCTGACATAGAAAATTTGGAAATTTTGTGGAAGGAGCCAGTTTGCTACAAAATGTGCAACTTTTTAGTTGTCTGACCCCCTTGCCACTTTTCCTAAAAGTGGAACTCACTACCCCAGCAGATCAGACTATTCCTGCAAACATCCAAACCTTCAAAAGCAATCTGAAAACCTACCTCTTCAAGAAAGCCTACAACCCTGCTGCCACCTAACAGCCAGATGAGCTGCCTTTGCCCCCACATACTGTCTCCTTCCACCCTTCCCTGGTATATTTTAAGCCCTGGTAGGCAGGGTCCTCTCCTCCTCTGTACCAGTCTGTTACTAAGTTCATGCTCATTGTACATGTGGTGTTTTGGATCATCCATGTATACCCTCTGTTAGATGTAAAGTGCTATGGAATTAATAGTGCGCTCAAATAATAAAAAATAATGTGGTCGGGCTGTGAACAGGAGGAGGCGAACATTACACCAGAAATCTACTCCAGCTCCAGGCTGGAATAGATTTCAGTTCTAATACACGGCTGACCCGACATGCACTACAATTATTTAGAAGCCTGCACATCTTATTAGCAGTGGCGCATCTCGCGCTAGAGCAGGACAAATTCAGATATTCATGCATAATGCCGTTTTTACTAACTCTCCCCAATGTCCTTTATATAAAAGTTCAAGTATAGGTCTACTTGACTGTTTCCATATCTCCCATAGAAAAGCTACCTCACATGTTGATTCTGTTTTTCCCCTCTATTGTTGTCTAACTTAAAGATAGTAGAGGACATAGACCTCACCAGTCACAGGATAGTCAAGGTCCTAAGTGGTCAGAAGTTTAGCTGTCAAACATCATATCGCTGTAGATTTGCAATTTTTTATGCAGGAGTGCAGGAGAACATTTCCATGGTTTGGTCATGTTCTTGTAGAAATGTATGTGGACCCTTTACATAAGAAGCTGTGGCATCTGGCCAAAATAATTCCTAGTTCGCCTTATCTGCTAATTTGTTAGAATGAAGACTTGTGTTTTAATACTTCCAAATTTAATGGACATGATGACTTATTCTCCGAGTTTAATTGTATACTTCTAAAACAAGATGACAGACTCCTGATGGAAAATCTTGTGATATGTCATCAAAGGACAACAGTAACTGTTCCAAGGCACACATAGCCCCATCAATGGAATAAGATTATTTTTAATATATTTTAGCATCATGTGTTTTTTTGCAGGGCTTCATGCGGGACTGGGATTTTACATGACTAAAATATGGTATACTTATATACATACTGCTCTTCTGAATTGTCACGTTGGAGTAACTAGTCTGTTGTCTTAGATATGTGTCTTGTCTGGTAATGTGAATTTACATGGCCCAATTATTGGGAACAAACATTAGTATTAAATTCCTGATTATCTGGCCGTGTAAAGGTGCCAAAGATCGGGTGAAATGATGCAGCACATTAAATCATTGTTTCTGGGCAGTGGGCAGCAGATCATGCTGTGTGTACAACGATCTGCTGCCCAGAAACAATTAATCTGAATGAGGAAGAGTGGTAGCAGTAGCCACTGCTCGTGCCCAACCAGTGGAGGAGATTGTTGCTTGCAAATGCAGCTCTTTCCTCCACTGACAAGCGGGTAATTATCAGGAAGGAATCCTTTCTTCCCGATAATTGCCTGCTCAGTTTGACAGTGTAAATCCGCCTTTAGTGTAATCGCTATGTCCAAAGTTGTTTATATACTGTAGATAGCTGTTGGCTACTCCCATCCATACACATGCACGCAGCTCAGCCAAGCATGTATGTGTGCTAATTGGGGAGATATCTCTGGTGATGGCTTATCCTGGGGTGAACAAAGGATCTGGCAAGTTGAAATCAAACATACTCAATTCTTTTTTTTTTTTTTCCTCTGACATTAGCCTTCGGATAAGAGTCGGTACACTCCCAAGTGCATTAGTTGGTTGGTCAGTAGCGGCAAAATTGTTGGACTTTTTGAGGCCTTCACCTGAGGTGTACCTTAAAGGATAGGTCATCAATACCAGTTTGGTGGGGGTTAGGGACCTCCACTGATGAGCTGTTTGAAGAGGCCGCTGCACTCACTGGAGCACCAGTGAATGCTGACGTCTATTTACAGCTTACTGAGGACCGCATCATACCACTGTATAGTGGCTGTATACTGTATAGTTGGTATTGCAGCTCAGCCCTATTCACTTGGATGGGATTGAGCTGTGCATAGGCCACATGACTGATGTATGGTAATGTCACTGGCCTAGGAAGAGACTTCTGCACTCACGGAGTCCAAGGCCTCTTTGAACAGCTGATCGTGGGGGTCTCGGGAGTCAGAGCCCTGACGATCTGATATTGATGACCCATCCTGAGGATAGGCCATCAATACCGAATTCCCGGATAACCCGTTTAGGAGGGTGGATGTAATTCAAAACTTATGTTCCAGCAGTTTTTAGGAATTTAGAGTTCTTCTTTATTTTGGGTCTATTCTCAGTTTTGGAAAAAAATATGTAGAAGGATTTGGAGACTTGGACCAATTGCAGATGACCATTTGCAATGCATCTTTTTACTGCTATCATATTTCCCCCCCCCCTCCCAATACTGGGCTGTGACACGTCGTCTATTGTGGCTTCAAGCCAAGCTACCATAGCAGCCAGTCATTGCTTGGATCTGTGGTCAGGGTGTCACAGGGCTGTGATTAACCACCACAGTCATGTGACTAGAAATTATAGGCAGCAAAGGTCACCATTTTGCAAACTGCAAACATATTTGCAATGTATTTGTCATCTAAATATGGCAAGCCCCGTAGATTAACACTATCATCCCCCAGTACAAATGTATACAGTTGGAAAGATGTGCTCACTAAAGGGCTGTAGGTGAAGATCGTGCTTTAAGATTAGCATTATAGGCATGTGCAAGTGGATGTTCTTACTACTATTAAAAGAGAACTGCCAATGGCATTTAGAAATTAGGCTTTTGAAAGCAACGTGATGCAATAATGGGATCACACCAGTGCTTATCTTTTATTTTAAAGCAAAAAAACTTTTTTTCTCATTTTGCCTCCCATCTGGGTCAAGGAACAATGCAGTTGTGCATTTGAACAGAGTTGCAGAAGAGACGATGCTGAAACTTTAGGTGCATTATTTATTTAAATATGTGCACAAGCAAAGCCATGCTGCATTAGGAAAGAGGATATTGCAGTCTCTGGATTTGATAGACTCAAGCTATCCATGTATTACATAGACATCTATACATCTTAATGGATGCTATATTTATATATTATCCCTACAGCCACTGATGGCTTTTGTGGCCCATTAGATTGAAGAGGCTGTCAGTGACAGGACAATCCCTTTTAAACTTAAATGCAGTGGTTAGGCTATGTCCACATTTGTATTCGGTAAATCTAGTAGTCTGTCCTGGCAAAGTAGCAGTCTACTGGAATTACTGCATAGTCTGACACCACCGTTGCCCGCCGGATGCCTATTCACTACAATGGGATCCGTCTGGTGTCCGGCAAGAATGTGGATTTTTCTGCCAGAAATATAAACTCTGCATGCCGTGGTATTTCTCCAGCGGAAAGTCCACATTCATGCTGGAAACCCAATGGATCCCATTATAGTAAATGGGGAATCCTGCAGGCTCCGGAAATGCTGGATACAGTAGTTCCGGTGGTGGTCTCCTGCAGATCTGTTGAACGCAGATGTGAACCTAGGTTGGATAAAAGTTTAATAGTGAGAAAAAAATAATTTTGCCTAAAAATGTCCTAAAAAAATATATATAACATGTTATTTAAACCACAATACATGTAAGAAATAAAAAATAAAAAAATTATAAAAAGCAATGCCACTCAAAGAATGAACTGATGGAGTTAAAAAAACAACATAAATATGTAAGGCCCTGAACCTCCCAAATAGGTTCACCCATAAGGAGTTGACTGTAAGCAGTTTTATGGTGTCTGGGAGGGGGACAGCGAACCTGATTAATAGGCTCCGTTACTAGAATTGACCCACTCGTTTTGTGTAAATCAGTATTAAGCAGCTCCAGTGTGAGCCGAGCTCTGGAGTCCACTGAATGAGCTCAGAAGTCCCACTAACCTTGAGCTTCTGGCTCTCTGGCCCCCTTTACCCCATCAGATGATTGACGGCTTTCTTTCTATAGTGTGTAAAGGAGGAAAGCTACCAGTCATTGGCATGAGTTTTGGGAATCCTGAGCTCATGCAGTGTATTGATTGGACTCCATAGCTCAGCTCTCGTTGGAGCTGCTCAATACAGATTTTAGAAAAACGACTGGGTCAATTTAAGTAAGTGATCCTGAGATTGTCAGGGTCTCTATCAGTTTATGCTTCTCTGAAATAGGGCATCATAAAACTGTGACCAATTCTCTTTAAACTGAGTTAATGGATACCCTGATTTAGGCTAGGGCTACACGACGACATGTGTCGCCCGACAATGAGTTGCGCGACACATAGGGCACAACTACACTGAAACATATGTCACGCAACAATTTTTATAATGGTAGTCTATGGTGTCGCACTGCGACCTACTGCGACGCGACAGTCACAGAAAAATCCATCTTGATTGGGTTTTTTGCGACTGTCGTGCCGCAGTTGTAGCATGTCGCATGTTGCAGTGCGACACCATAGACTATCATTATAAAAATTGTTGCGCGACATTGGTGCGACAAATGTCGTCGTGTAGACCTAGCCTTAAAGAGGTCTCTGTGACAGAACTTTGATTCTTATTGTTTTCTCAAAAGGATTAGTAGAGTTTACACTTTAAGTAGATTAGCAATGGAAAACCAATCGGCAGACCGTCCATCGCTAATTAGATTATGGCCTTAATAACTGAGACCATCAATTTGTATGGTCTCAGACTTGTACTGTCTAAATAGCCTGTGTTATATCTTTCCCCAGGGGTAATAAATACTCAGTGGAAACTGAAGATTTTTCCAGCATTTTTCTAACCACATATACATAGAAGTATAAGGAGATGTGTAACAGTTAACAGACCATATAGGTTTGAACCTGTAATAAACACACAGGCTGACATTTTATCAATTTAATTTGTAATCTGAAGCTGAAGAGATCTATAGGAGAAAGCACAGTTTGCATCAATCCTTGTGTAGGGCACAGAGCTATGTAATTAAACATTGTCCTCCTTGTTTAACCACTTCAGCCCCCAGTGCTTAAACACCCTGAAAGACCAGGCCACTTTTTACACTTCTGACCTACACTACTTTCACCGTTTATTGCTCGGTCATGCAACTTACCACCCAAATGAATTTTACCTCCTTTTCTTCTCACTAATAGAGCTTTCATTTGGTGGTATTTCATTGCTGCTGACATTTTTACTTTTTTTTGTTATTAATCGAAATTTAACGATTTTTTTGCAAAAAAATGTGATTTTTCACTTTCAGTTGTAAAATTTTGCAAAAAAAACGACATCCATATATAAATTTTGCTCTAAATTTATTGTTCTACATGTCTTTGATAAAAAAAAAAATGTTTGGGTAAAAAAAAAATGGTTTGGGTAAAAGTTATAGCGTTTACAAACTATGGTACAAAAATGTGAATTTCCGCTTTTTGAAGCAGCTCTGACTTTCTGAGCACCTGTCATGTTTCCTGAGGTTCTACAATGGCCAGACAGTACAAACACCCCACAAATGACCCCATTTCGGAAAGTACACACCCTAAGGTATTCGCTGATGGGCATAGTGAGTTCATAGAACTTTTTATTTTTTGTCACAAGTTAGCGGAAAATGATGATTTTTTTCTTTTTTTTTTTTTTTCTTACAAAGTCTCATATTCCACTAACTTGTGACAAAAAATAAAAACTTCCATGAACTCACTATGCCCATCACGAAATACCTTGGGGTCTCTTCTTTCCAAAATGGGGTCCCTTGTGGGGTAGTTATACTGCCCTGGCATTCTAGGGGCCCAAATGTGTGGTAAGGAGTTTGAAATCAAATTCTGTAAAAAATGACCTGTGAAATCCGAAAGGTGCTCTTTGGAATATGGGCCCCTTTGCCCACCTAGGCTGCAAAAAAGTGTCACACATCTGGTATCTCTGTACTCAGGAGAAGGTGGGGAATGTGTTTTGGGGTGTCATTTTACATATACCCATGCTGGGTGAGAGAAATATCTTGGCAAAATACAACTTTTCCCATTTTTTTTATACAAAGTTGGCATTTGACCAAGATATTTATCTCACCCAGCATGGGTATATGTAAAATGACACCTCAAAACACATTCCTCAACTTCTCCTGAGTACGGGGATACCAGATGTGTGACACTTTTTTGCAGCCTAGGTGGGCAAAGGGGCCCATATTCCAAAGAGCACCTTTAGGATTTCACAGGTCATTTACCTACTTACCACACATTAGGGCCCCTGGAAAATGCCAGGGCAGTATAACTACCCCACAAGTGACCCCATTTTGGAAAGAAGACACCCCAAGGTATTCCGTGAGGGGCATGGCGAGTTCCTAGAATTTTTTATTTTTTGTCGCAAGTTAGTGGAAAATGCAGATTTTTTTTTTTTTTTTTTTCATACAAAGTCTCATATTCCACTAACTTGTGACAAAAAATAAAAACTTCCATGAACTCACTATGCCCATCAGCGAATACCTTGGGGTCTCTTCTTTCCAAAATGGGGTCACTTGTGGGGTAGTTATACTGCCCTGGTATTCTAGGGGCCCAAATGTGTGGTAAGGAGTTTGAAATCAAATTCTGTAAAAAATGACGAGTGAAATCCGAAAGGTGCTCTTTGGAATGTGGGCCCCTTTGCCCACCTAGGCTGCAAAAAAGTGTCACACATCTGGTATCTCCGTATTCAGTAGAAGTTGGGGAATGTGTTTTGGGGTGTCTTTTTACATATACCCATGCTGGGTGAGATAAATATCTTGGTCAAATGCCAACTTTGTATAAAAAAATGGGAAAAGTTGTCTTTTGCCAAGATATTTCTCTCACCCAGCATGGGTATATGTAAAATGACACCCCAAAACACATTCCCCACCTTCTCCTGAGTACGGAGATACCAGATGTGTGACACTTTTTTGCAGCCTAGGTGGGCAAAGGGGCCCATATTCCAAAGAGCACCTTTCGGATTTCACTCGTCATTTTTTACAGAATTTGATTTCAAACTCCTTACCACACATTTGGGCCCCTAGAATGCCAGGGCAGTATAACTACCCCACAAGTGACCCATTTTGGAAAGAAGAGACCCCAAGGTATTCGCTGATGGGCATAGTGAGTTCATGAAAGTTTTTATTTTTTGTCACAAGTTAGTGGAATATGAGACTTTGTATGAAAAAAAAAATAAAAAAAAAAAATCATCATTTTCCACTAACTTGTGACAAAAAATAAAAAATTCTAGGAACTCGCCATGCCCCTCACGGAATACCTTGGGGTGTCTTCTTTCCAAAATGGGGTCACTTGTGGGGTAGTTATACTGCCCTGGCATTTTCCAGGGGCCCTAATGTGTGGTAAGTAGGTAAATGACCAGTGAAATCCGAAAGGTGCTCTTTGGAATGTGGGCCCCTTTGCCCACCTAGGCTGCAAAAAAGTGTCACACATGTGGTATCGCCGTATTCAGGAGACGTTGGGGAATGTGTTTTGGGGTGTCTTTTTACATATACCCATGCTGGGTGAGAGAAATATCTTGGCAAAAGACAACTTTATCCATTTTTTTATACAAAGTTGGCATTTGACCAAGATATTTATCTCACCCAGCATGGGTATATGTAAAATGACACCCCAAAACACATTGCCCAACTTCTCCTGAGTACGGTGATACCAGATGTGTGACACTTTTTTGCAGCCTAGATGCGCAAAGGGGCCCAAATTCCTTTTAGGAGGGCATTTTTAGACATTTGGATACCAGACTTCTTCTCACGCTTTGGGGCCCCTAGAATGCCAGGGCAGTATAAATACCCCACATGTGACCCCATTTTGGAAAGAAGACACCCCAAGGTATTCAATGAGGGGCATGGCGAGTTCATAGAAATTTTTTTTTTTTGGCACAAGTTAGCGGAAATTGATATTTTTTATTTTTTTCTCACAAAGTCTCCCGTTCCGCTAACTTGGGACAAAAATTTCAATCTTTCATGGACTCAATATGCCCCTCACGGAATACCTGGGGGTGTCTTCTTTCCGAAATGGGGTCACATGTGGGGTATTTATACTGCCCTGGCATTCTATGGGCCCTAAAGCGTGAGAAGAAGTCTGGAATATAAATGTCTAAAAAATTTTACGCATTTGGATTCCGTGAGGGGTATGGTGAGTTCATGTGAGATTTTATTTTTTGTCACAAGTTAGTGGAATATGAGACTTTGTAAGAAAAAAAAAAAAATTCCGCTAACTTGGGCCAAAAAAAAGACTGAATGCAGCCTTACAGGGGGGGGGGGGGGATCAATGACAGGGGGGTGATCAGGGAGTCTATATGGGGTGATCACCCAACTGTCATTGATCACCCCCCTGTAAGGCTGCATTCAGACGTCCGTATGATTTTTACGGATCCGATCAGTCTATCAGTGGATCCGTAAAAATCATGCGGACATCTGAATGGAGCTTTACAGGGGGGTGATCAATGACAGAGGGGTAATCAATGACAGGGGGGTGATCAGGGAGTCTATATGGGGTGATCACCACAGTCATTGATCACTCCCCTGTAAGGCTGCATTCAGACGTCCGTATGATTTTTACGGATCCGATCAGTCTATCAGTGGATCCGTAAAAATCATGCGGACATCTGAATGGAGCTTTACAGGGGGGTGATCAATGACAGAGGGGTAATCAATGACAGGGGGGTGATCAGGGAGTCTATATGGGGTGATCACCTCCGTCATTGATCACTCCCCTGTAAGGCTGCATTCAGACGTCCGTATGATTTTTACGGATCCGATCAGTCTATCAGTGGATCCGTAAAAATCATGCGGACATCTGAATGGAGCTTTACAGGGGGGTGATCAATGACACAGGGGTAATCAATGACAGGGGGGTGATCAGGGAGTCTATATGGGGTGATCACCACAGTCATTGATCACTCCCCTGTAAGGCTCCATTCAGACGTCCGTATGATTTTTACGGATCCGATCAGTCTATCAGTGGATCCGTAAAAATCATGCGGACATCTGAATGGAGCTTTACAGGGGGGTGATCAATGACAGAGGGGTAATCAATGACAGGGGGGTGATCAGGGAGTCTATATGGGGTGATCACCACAGTCATTGATCACTCCCCTGTAAGGCTGCATTCAGACGTCCGTATGATTTTTACGGATCCGATCAGTCTATCAGTGGATCCGTAAAAATCATGCGGACATCTGAATGGAGCTTTACAGGGGGGTGATCAATGACAGGGGGGTAATCAATGACAGGGGGGTGATCAGGGAGTCTATATGGGGTGATCAGGGGTGATCAAGGGCTAATAAGGGGTTAATAAGTGACGGGGGGGGGGGGGGGGGGGGTGTAGTGTAGTGGTGCTTGGTGCAACATATTACTGAGCTGCCTGTGTCCTCTGGTGGTCGATCCAAACAAAGGGGACCACCAGAGGACCAGGTAGCAGGTATATTAGACGCTGTTATCAAAACAGCGTCTAATATACCTGTTAGGGGTTAAAAAAATCACATCTCCAGCCTGCCAGCGAACGATCGCCGCTGGCAGGCTGGAGATCCACTCGCTTACCTTCCGATCCTGTGAACGCGCGCGCCTGTGTGCGCGCGTTCACAGGAAATCTCGCGTCTCGCGAGAGGACGCACCGGCGCGTCCACCCAGAACAACAGGACCGCCGCAAAGACGCAATCCTGCGTACGGCGGTCCTGAGGAGGTTAATAGATGCGCAATTCTACTGTCGACTTTTACTGTTAGTGGGGTGTCCACATTGACATTCAATAACTTATTTTACATATACAGTTAGTGTTACAGTATAGTATGTCCAACAGACAGTTGCCAGTGCCCTCCAAAGTAAGTGGCAGTGGCAAAAATGTTGCTGGAGGCGGCAGAAGTATCAGCAGAAGAAGGGCAGGTGGTAGCAGCAGCTGCCAGTGTCATCCAGCGATCGTGTTTTTCTTTTTGTTTAGCTAGGGGTTACCTAGGACTGTTGGTGGACTGCATGATGATGTGCACGTCCTTATACTGTATGAGACCTGCCTGTCCTACTGACGCACAGCAACTGTTCCACTACCAGAAAGGACTAACTATGCATGTTGCTGCAATGCACAGTGATGTATAGTACACCGAGATACTCTCCCTGCAGGCCAGCATGTAATTAATTTGGAACGAAGTAAATTTCTTGAAAAAATTTGGCGACGCGTCTGAATCGAATTTCAGCATATCAGTCACTTTAGTTACTATATAATAAAAAATAAAAAAAACACCTCATAGTAAGGAATAACTTACTCTGCCAAAAACTGGATTAGATCCATTTAAAGGAAATTAGGGAAGGCTTTCCCACAGAATATCCCCTTCAATTCCACAGAAGCAATGAACGTGCAGAATTTTTCTTGGAGTAATGGAGCTTAGATGAAAGTGAAACATACACGAGGATGTAAAGTAAAAGAGGAAATATATGTCTTATTTGTTTATATAAAAATCATGTGTTAGTACCGTACTATAGTATGCAAAGCCAAAAATACCCCTTTAATTGTGTTTCTATTACTGCTTTATTTTTAGTGGGACTTTGAAGATTTACATCAGAACTGGAATAAGGACTCCGACTTCCCAACTATCCAGGCAAATGACAGCTCTGTCTTGAAAGCCGTCAACATCAGTTCTGAACAAAAGTTCCCATCCACCATCTGGCCAAGTTTCAAAAGCCTTGAGTCCACTACCGGCTATAATAATACACAATCTGCAGACCTGACGAAAATAGAACAGAGGTGAAGAAAAGAAAATTGTTGATTTTTTTTTGCATCGGAAAAAGAATGTTTTGACTCCATTCCTTCAGTCAATCAATGACCTGTAAAAATAATTGTGTAGACTTGCTACACAAAGTACAACTTCTGGGATGTACATGTACAGTGGATTAGTTAAGAAAAATCTTTTTTTTTTTTGGGCAGCAATATCTAGCACTTTAGTATAGGAGCTGCTCTGATCAGAGTGTTGCACATTGGATGCTGCCTCTATCAATAGTTTTGTCATATCCCACAATCTACTTTTCACACAATACTTTCTTCTATGCTTTTTTCTTTTTTTCAAATTTGTAAATTTGTGAAATTTCGAATGTTTTGTACCTATTCAAATTTACCCAATTTTGAGTTGTAAATTTCAGTTTTTAATTGTGTATTTTTTTGAAAGTTTGATAGTTTATTCAGTTTTCACCTGCTTCAGTCTATAACTTAAAAATGAAGTTTGATTCGCTCATTGGATTTCCCCGTCTACGTGATGTTTGTTATCTTGTGTTGTAAATGTGGTCGTACACACTAGACCAGAATAGGTTGAACTACAGTTAAATAAATGATACCTTCTTATAGCCAATATATACGTTCCAACATTATATTCCATATTTTCATAAAGGTTGTTCGATATATAGCGATATCATTTTCAAGGTAAAGCCAGCCAAAGGATAAACTATCTTCCTGGGAACATTATTTCTCTGAGAACAAAAGGAAATAGTTGAAATACAACTGGCCAATCCTTTGGCCTTATAAACATTTAATGGTTGTACAGTTCTGCCAATTTTTTTTCTCTCTCCCCCCCCCCCCCACAATCTGCTGGTATATGTAATTTATTTAATAAACATTTATATAAATTTATTATTGTATTTTCAACCTCTTGGGCTGAGTTTACACTTCCGTTATTTCCATCAGTTAATGCAAGCCAAAACTAGGTGCTGGTCAAAACCACAGAACAGGTGCAGAGTAGTGTTGAGCCACATGCTCGGCCGAATACCAGTTCGGCTTGAGCATCGCGGTACTCGGCCGAATACCGCATGTGCTCGAGCGCAATGCTAGTCTCCCTACCGCACGTTTTGCGGCTGCTAAGCAGCCAATAAACGTGCAGGTAAGTACTGTCCTCACTGTAATGCCAGTAGCCATGTTGGCTACTGGCATTACAGTGATTGGCTGGCCGAAACACGTCATCGGGTGCTATATAGTACCCAATGACGCGTGTTCGACTCATTCGAAGTCAGGAAGAGCTGAGCATAGGAAGGGACAGATAGTGTAAGGAGTGTAATTCAATTACATTTTTCTACAAAAAAGTTTCATACAGGGTGGATAAAAAAAATCAATGATTTAAAAAAGAAAAATCAGATTTTTTGGATTTAAATCAGATTTTTTTTTATATAAAATGCTTTTTGAGGAAAATATATCACCATCCAAAGGTTATTTCATCATGAAATAAAGATTTGTTTTTTAATTATGTAGAATAAAGCTGTATATGTTTAATTTTTTTGGTAAATAAATTCCATTAATCCATTCACAATGTCATGCTTTTCCAGAGGTTTTTGTAAGATTATTGGGCAGTTTCTCAACTGAAAATGCTGACAGGTTGACTCTTATAAAAATGAACAAGGCCTGGATTGACCATGACTTCTCGACTCCACCAAAGGAAAGCGGCTGAACATATAGGCACTTTACATGTGTTGTTTATAATGTACTGAATACACTGTATTCCCATGCACCCCTTCCACCACAAACAAGGGTATATGGTTGAATCTTTCTTTTCTCCTCCTCCTTTTCCATCATATCAACATGCTTATTCGTCACATATAATGCCCTCGCATATATGCCATTCGCATATACTGCCAGCAGGCCCTCACCTACAATCTTTTACAGGGTCAGCTTGCCTTTAGGCCCTTGCATATAATTTTTTAGAGGGTCAGCTCACCAGCAGGCCCTCACCTACAATCTTTTACAGGGTCAGCTTGCCTTTAGGCCCTTGCATATAATTTTTTAGAGGGTCAGCTCACCAGCAGGCCCTCACCTACAATCTTTTACAGGGTCAGCTTGCCTTTAGGCCCTTGCAGATAATTTTTTAGAGGGTCAGCTCACCAGCAGGCCTTCACCTACAATCTTTTACTGGGTCAGCTCACCTGAAGGCCCTCGCATTTTATTTTTTTATAGGGTCATCTCACCTGCATGCCCTCGCATATAATGTTTTACAGGGTCAGCTCACTTGCAGGCCCTCACCTAATTATACCTAATAGGTAATTTGTGCGCATGCTGCCTTGCTTGGATGTGGTAGCCGTAGCTGTTTCTCAGGCTCCCTCTCCAGAATCGAACCATGATTCCCCCATTACCCATGGTCTACATGGTTTGGGCTGAAAATAACATCGAAAGTTGATAGGACAGACATCCGAATGGATCGTTGCCATCACGGGAACGTGCGATCGTCCCCAGGTTATCTAGAGTCACCAAAGCGGCAGCAGGCCCTCGCCCATAATGTTTTAAATGGTCAGATCAGCAAGCATTTGCTCCAAATGTTTGAGGGTCACCAGCAGGCCATCAATCATAATTTTTCAAGGGTGTGTATGATGCCCTCCTTTATGTGTAACAAAGGGTGTATTGGAGTGCCGGTTCCTTGTAATGTTTGGCAGCCCTTTCACTTAGTGCATAGGCTTTATGAGTGTAGGAGTCCCACTACATGAACAATTGTACCACAATGTGAATGAGGTTCTCCTTTATGTGATATACAGGTTGTATCAGAGTGCCTCTTCCTTGTAATTTTTGGCAGCACTTGCACTTTATATACAATTAAATGTACAGGAAAGAATGTTTCCTATAAATTTTTCCTCCTAAAATCAATATTTTTTTCTTCGGTTTGGTGGGTATTATTGTCAGTCTGTAAAAGTGGCGTACTACTCGGACAACATCATTCCCAGCAGCGACCTGTGAGTCCAAGATGCATCCAGACATCCTCCCCATGCTGTTCCCGAACCATTTCGGTGGTGTTTCCATCAATTTCTGACATTTTCCTATGAACCAGGCACTCTCCCCTCTTCAGAGCAGGGGGTGCCTGGCTTAATGCTCTGGTTCTCCCATTGACTTCCATTATACTCGGGTGTCGAGCACCCGAACACCCCGATGTGTTCGGCCCGAGCACTACGGTGCTCGATCAACACTAGTTCAAAGCTTTCCATTATACCTTATCTCTTTTTAGGCTGATGAAAATAATTGAAGTGTGAACTCAGCCTTAGGCTACATGCACACAAATGTATTCTGTTTCCGCGTACGCTCAGTTTTTTTTTAGATAGGATGCGGACCCATTCATTTCTATGGAGCTGTTAAAAAATGCAGATAGTCAACTGTTTGTTTTCCGCGTCCGTTCCATTCCGCAAAAAAAATTGTGTGTCCTATTTTTGTCAGTTTTGCGGACAAGGGTACGCATATACAATGGATCCGCAAAAATAAAAATGGATGCCATACGGACGTCATCCGTTTTTTGTTTTTTTTTGCGGGCCGCAAAACACATACGTCGCGTGCATGTAGCCTAACTTTTACTTTTTGCAGTTAGACCATGTGACCCTCGATTACGGTTTCTGGCGCCCACAGCATTTGCCAACTAGACAGGATGTCCGTTTCTTGATTCCTATAGTAGCCTTGATGTCCGTCTCATAGGAATGAATAGAGAAACTGACTTCCTGTCCAAACAGCAGATGCTGTGGGATCCAGTGAGTCTCATCAGGGTCACATGGTCTGTCAAATGTAATGAAGGCTGAAAATACACCAATAAACTAATATGTCTGTTAAAGTATTATATTTTTTTTTTTGGGTGGTCATTGCTTCATGACCACCTCTGCCTATTGCCTCATAGGCTTCAGACTTAGTGGCTTGTGGCCTATGAGCGTGAACGTAGGGCACGAGAGCTGTTCTGTCCTCCTTATGTGTGAAGGTACATAGCTTGACAGACAGCTAAACCTTATCCAGACAATGAATTGACAATGGAGTAACGTCCAACTTTATCTTTATTGCAAGGATGTAAATCAGTGGGGTAAAACTGGGGAACAGAAAAAAACTATGCGCTTACTAATGGGGTCTGACATATAGTAATGTATATACAAACACAGATGCATACCTAAGCAGAGCATGCTACCTATCTGCATAACAAGCATGGTCCCTAGCTGCTAACTATAAGCTGCTATTAAGGAGAGGAAAAGGATATGCAAAATACATATAAAAACAGATGTAAAACAGGCTGTAATGTGGCTATGTGACATACCAGCGATGCTACCATGTGCTATCCTCTTGCACTGATGTCTGTGAATGAAGAAAATGGCTGCTATGTGCAGGGATGATGATGTCACTAAGATAAGGAAGCTGAGGTAGACAAAACTTGTAGCGTCAAATAACTGCAATTGTATGTAAAACGGCCACTAGATGGTGCTGTTACACAATCAACAGAGAATTATACAGAAAACATTAACTATGTATGAAAGTTATGCATAAATTAACAATAAACATGACAAGAGCCATTGGCCACTATATGCCGCCCCTCATGGAATATACAGCCTTGCATGGCTTTTTTGTAGGCTGTACACTGGTTTAGATCTGCGTCCTGTGAAAGTGAATGGCAGGTGCCCCCTTGCAATTTGCTCCTTTGTTCCCCCACGCTACACCAATGGTATCCATTGTAGTCTGCACTGGTTGTTAAGTCTAAAGTCATTAAAACTGGCCATACATGTTCAGTGACACCGGACAAGCAATATTTCTGGGAACATTTCTAGAAGTAATCAGTACTACAGCCATCTGAGGTAAAGTATTGATCTCGGGGCAGATATATTTCTGGACTTCCATTGAGCAACACAGATACATTTTTAAGATCACGGATCTCTTTAACCCCTTAGTGACCAAGCCATATTTTGGAAATCTGACATGTCATTTTAGCTTAGAATAACTTTGTAACGGTTTTGCACATCAAAGTAATTCTGACATTGTTTTCTCGTCACATATTGTACTTTATTTAGGTTGTAAAATTCTACCGATAAAATATGCGTATCTTTATTAAAAAAGTGAAAATTTAAAAAAATTGGCACATTTTCCTATTTTCAACTGTAATATTTCACATACATACAAAAATACTATTCAATATTTTTATCAGAAATCTATTTCCACATCTTTACTTTATTTTGGATGCACTTACAAAAATTGTTTACTTTTTATTTATTTATTTAGATGTGGGGGGGGGCGCCCTAATAACTTTATTTAACACATCTGGGGGCCATATTGCCCCAATCGGGGCATATTTGAACTTCTCTCTCCTCTCCTGAGGAGAGAGACCTTACTGAGAGCAGCGGCGGCGGTCGGCTTTCAGTCTGCGCATGCGCCGGGCCGCCGCCGCCATCTTTCTTGAGGGTAAAGGGGGGTGGTGGGTGAGGATCGGGACCCAGCTTAGGGCCAGAAGCGCTGGGGGACCCAATCGCTGCACCGGAGACTTTCTCCCTCCTCTCTTACATGAGAGAAGGGTGAAAGTCTAGTGCGGGCAGCTCCGCTGACTGCATTTTCTGTGATCGCCGTGATAAAGTGTATCACGGCGATCACGTGATCAGAGACCGATTGTCACGGTCTCTGATCACTGCCCCGAGCCCTCAGCTACCTCCGGTAGCTGCGGGCACGGAGCTACAGCGCTTGATTTTATCGCTAACTTGGGCTGAAGTGCCGCCGTAAAAAGGCGCCGCTCCAGCCCAAGGCTCCTTAGTGACCGCCGTAAAAACACATATGGGTGGTCACTAAGGCATCAAGATCTAATTTTCTGATATGAAATAACTTTTCCAAAAACGATTGTTCTCAACATTTGAGTTAGCAACAATGAACCCTACGTACACACCTAACCATCCAGGATCCAGCGGGACAGTCTCGGATTTCAGCGTCTTTTCCACATTCCTGGAGGGCTGTGGTATGTGTTATGTGCTCTCTGTGGCTTGTGCATTCCCCCTTTGCACCATGATGCAGTTACGGCGCCAGCACCCGGCATACCCAGGCAAGTGCAAGGCAATTCCCGACCCTTAAGGAGTAAGCACACGTTCTGCAGGATGCGGTGATGTCACCGCCCAAAGGGAGCGTGTTTGATAGTACAAGAGAGGGGGGTTGGTGTGTTGAATATTTGCATAGAAATGTGGTTATGCTATGTAACCACACACAACACATTGGATCTGCTATCAGGGGGGAGGAGAATCTGAGTGTCCGGCGCTCTGTTCGTGTAGAGCAGGAGGAGAGGAGCTGTGCTCTGGAACTATAAGAGCAGCAGGTAGGTGCTGGATTCCACCAGACACTCTACATCAGGGGTGCACAACCTGCGGCCTGCGGGCCAAAGTTTGCGGCCCCCATCTTCCTGGACAGAAACACAGATGATTGTGCTATCAGCTGTGTTCCTGCCATGAGCACAGCATGACAGCGCATTACAGCACTGTAGCAGGAGAAGGATGGGTCCTCAACTGTCAGTGACAGCACGAGACCCGAGGAGAAGGCAGAAGCAGTGTATCAGCGATTCTGCCTTCTCAGATAGGTATGCGCCGCGCTATGCAGGGTGGACCCGGCTGGGGGACAGAGGAGCGCAGACCCTGCTCAGCCCCCCACAGCAGGCTGATTTAAAAAAAAAAAAAATATATATATATTAAAACACAATTGAAAGAAAAAAAATTATAAAATATGATGTGGCAAAAAAAGAAAATTATAAAAAACTAAACAAAAAAATACAAATAAAAAAAAAAAAAAAAGAAATTGCTTAATATAAGAGTGTTCACTGTCCGCCAACAGGTTTTTTATGATCCCTTGGGGGACATTTTATGTGGCTAAAATATTAATAAAATACAAATAAAAAGGGAAAAATTTACAAAAAGTGTCAGTGTCCCCCAAATGTCTTTTTATTACCTCTTAGGGGATATATTTTGTAGCAGAAATATCTAAAAAATTAAGCTAAAAAAAAAAAAAAAAAATACATAAAAGAAAAAACAGCAACACCAACCAAAACCGTCGCCATTATCGCCCCATTCATATGAAACCATACATATTATAAAACAAAACGACCGACACAAAATAGGGAACTAATTATAATAATTTATTTTGGTGTCAGTTTGCATATTTAAAGAATAAGGAGCTATAGTTTGAAAAAAAAAAACTTTTTAAAAATGTTTTGTACAGTTTTTCCCCCAAATAAAACAAAAAAGAAATTATAAAGCCCTATGTGTCAAGTAAAAAATAGTTTCAAAATTTATTTTTATAGTCCCAACACATAAAACAGTTCCAAATGTTTGAACCACCACGTGCTCTAAATCACAAAAAAAGTGTCTGTTCAGGCCTGGTTATTAAAGTGTTAACCAATAGGCGCTTTCCCCAAGGGAAAGTGTTTACTGGTTATTACATGGCGCCTGTAACTGGGGGGCAGGAGGTGGTAATACCAATGAGCGTCGTCCTCTGCAGTGAAGGAAAGCGCTCATTTATGAATAGGAGGCAGGAAGGAAATGTCACCACTTTTCCAGGTTTTTCCTGTAAAAATGATATTTTAACAAGTTCCTGCAGCAACGCTACTGAAATAGAAGATTCATACTTACCTGCTCCCCACGACCCTGGTCCTTTGCGCTGTTCCCATTGCCTCCATCTTCTGGTTCCTGTGCTGTTTACACCAGTCAGTGCATGGACATGGTCACATACACCGCTCCAGTCAATCACTGGCTTCAGTGGTGACACGCTTAGGGTGGCCAGACGTCTGGTTTTAGGCTGGACAGTCCGGTTTTTAGACTCCTGGTCCTCCATCCGGCGCAAGGCTAGGACGGACGGCCAGAAGTCCTCCTTTTTAGGACGGGACCACGGCGCTCAGGCATGGTCACTTTAAGGGGGCAGTGCCACATTTGGATCACACTATGACTGGCTGCGCGCTTACGTGTCAAGCTGCACCAGGCAAATAATTCTGGTTTGTGCTGGAGCCTTGTGGGAACTAGTAGGGAACAGAGGAGCGCGAATCGCGATGGGACAGGACTGTCACGGGTGTGCTGCTGCGGCGGTGCTGCCAGTCAAAAGCACTTCTCTGCCAATGCCCACTAGTACCTAGCTCTAAGGGTACTTTCACACTTGCGTTGTGAAGATCTGGCAGGCAGTTCCGTTGCCGGATCTGGAAATCCGTGTGCAAACGGATAGCATTTCTAGACGGATGGGATCATGCAAGTCTCGCACATTCGCGGTGCGCTCCTTGTCACTGCGCAATCCCGTCTATGGCTCCCGCACTCAGCCGGCCGCTTTTGTCTCTCTGCGCATGCGCCGGGCACGCGCACACGATGGAAAAGCCTGGCGCATACACAGCGAGAGGGAAGCAGCCGGCTCAGTGCGGGAGCCATAGATGGGATCGCACAGTGACAAGGAGCGCACCGCGCATGCGCAAGACTTGCACAATCCCAGCCTCAGAGCAGGATGTCAATCACAGTGAAGGGAGGACGGGTAAGGGGTGGGTTTAGCTTGACTTCAAGCTGACTGAGGATAGCGAAAACACAGATTAAAACAGCGTTTTTATTAAGTATACAACAACCAGTGGAGGAATGAAAAACATGATTAGGAACAAACTGGGGGCTACTGTAAGGCCTCATGCACACGACCGTTGTTTGGGTCCGCATCCAAGCCGCCATTTTGGCGGCTCGGATGCGGACCCAATCACTTCAATGGGGCTGCAAAAGATGCGGACAACACTCCGTGTGCTGTCTGCATTCGTGGCTCCGTTCCGCGGCCCCGCTAAAAGAATATAACCTGTCCTATTCTTGTCCGCGCTTTGCGGACAAGAATAGGCATTTATATTGCAGGCGCCCGTTGCGTTCTGCAAATTGCTCAAGGCAACATGGGCGGCTTCCGTTTTTTGCAGATCAGCAGTTTGCGGACCGCAAAAAACGGCACGGCCGTGTGCATGAGGCCTAAGGTAATGATGTCGGTTTAAAATGTGTTTTGGAGGTGACAGGTTCCCTTTAAGCCCCTAATACACTGTGAGATATTCAGGTCAATTATTGGGAACAAGTGTTCATAAGAGTGCTTATTCATGATAACTGGCCGGTATAATAGTGCCGCACATCTCTCTGTGTAATCAGGGATGTGCTACTGATGATCAATATAACTAAATGAAGGAGGAATGACTGCTATAGCGATCATTCCTCCCCAGTCACTTTACATTGGCCTGCTTAATAGGCCAATGCAAATGAGTGCCGATCAACACTTTTTTTTTTTTATTTGCGGCCCCCTGAAATCGAGCGATGTGACAATGCGGCCCTCAGACCAAAAAAGGTTGTGCACCCCTGCTCTACATGGAGTCTGATCCACCCTGCTGCACTGGACTATGACCCTGAGAACCCCTCTGCTGGACAGTGCATGGTCTATATCACTTCCAGATCTGGAGATTTCAGGTTGCAATGAAGTTTATATGGAGATGAGCTGCGGCTTCCCTGCACTTCAGCAACGGTAGATATGTTAGGGGACCATTGGGGGGGGGCATTACACTGTGTGAGAGTCCCTAACATAGTATAATGACCCTCAGTGCCCCCCTTTCAGTATAATGATCCCAATGGCCCCCCATACAGTATAATGATCCCAATGGCCCCCCATACAGTATAATGACCCTCAGTGTCTCACCATTCAATATAATGGCCCCCTCACAGACTATTCCAGAAGTAAAAAATGATTAAACGGAGTGGCACCGCTCAATATCTCCTTCACAGGAAATGGCTATCCATATATGTACAGCGTTCGTGGTACTCAGTCCATATATATGAATGCGTAAGATTCCAAGTGAATAAGATGAAAAGAAGCAGACGCACTCACCACTGTACGATTGATTCCTTTATTGACACGAAAGCTGAATACAAACAATCAAGGCTGGGGCGGACTTATTCCTTCACAGAACGCTGAATGGCGAAGGCCGCTTCACGCTGCCGCGCTTCTCAACGCGCATGTCTGCGCCTTCTTTTAGCGTCATTACCTATGGTTGCCATAGCAACCTCTGACGCTCATTAAATGAGTTAAAAAATACAAGACTCTTTACACTTATTATAAATCTATACTACACAAAGACACTCAGGTCATTTCTTTCATTTAAGCCCAGGGGACCCATGGCTGCGGTCCGAATGATCCATCTCGCTTCCTTTTGTAGCAACAACCGGTGCCTATCACCACCATATGGCATAGCTGAAACAAGTTCAATGCCGGCAAAGGTGAGACAACTCGGATCGGCTCCATGGGTTTCACATATATGATTAATGAGCCTAGGACATCCCTTCCCCGTTCTCACGGAATTAAGGTGTTCCATAAATCTTTCAAAAAGGGGTCTTATTGTTTTGCCTACATAAAAGGCACCGCAACGACACTAAACTACATAAACATCGTAGCTACTCCTACATGTAAAAAATTGCGATACTTTATGCTGAATGCCCCCAAACATGAGGAATTTCCTCTAATGGTTGTATCTGCAATAGGAGCGATTGATACACTTGTAATTACCCAGTGGTTTTCTCTCCCTTAACCAGTTAGTTGGTCTTTTTACATTGAGGCGGCTCCTCACTAGTTTGTTCTTTATAGTATGGCACCTCCTAAAGGTAATGAGTGGTTTATTTTCAGCATACTCCCTGAGGTTCTCTTCATTTCTTAATATGTCCCAGTCAGGGCTGGGACAAGGCCATTTGGTGCCCAGGGCGAAGATGGCAAACTGCGCCCCCCCCCCCCCCGTTTTTAAGAAAGAATCAATGTTGTTTCAAAACAAGAATATACTTAAAGCAATAGAACAAAGGACTGTGGGACTTTGAAAGTCACAGACACTATAAAGTTCCCCCCCATCATCATGTGCCAGTATAAAGTCCCCCCCATCATCATGTGCCAGTTTTGTAATAAGCCCCCCCAATGTGCCAGTAACACTATTGTAAAAAAAAACAAAAAAAAAACACTTATACTTACCTAAGTGTCAGCGATGCGATGCAGCCTCTTCCTGTGTCCCACGCTGTAATGTAAGGCTCAGGCGGCACGATGACGTCATTGCGCCGGCCTCTGATAGGCTGCCGGCCTAGTGCCTGCAGCCAGGGGCGTACATAAAAATCACGGGGCCCCATAGCAGGAATCTAAATTGGGCCCCCATTCCCCTTTTATAGCCCCTCCCTTTGTTCCATGAACTATTCTTGCTGCTGCGTTTTATAATTTATGCCATCAGAGCCGGAATGGGATTACAAAACAGCCCTGGCACACAAAAGAGGTATAATAGATGCAGATGTATATTATATACAGCAGTGTACAGTTATGTGAGGTACGCGGTATAATAGATGCAGTGTGTACAGGTATATAGTATATTCCCTAGTGTTCTGATATGTGAGGTACAGGGTATAATAGATGCAGTGTGTACAGGTATATAGTATATACAGCAGTGTACTGATATGTGAGGTACGGGGTATAATATATGCAGTGTATACAGTATATACAGTAGTGTAATATGTGAGGTACGAGGTATAATAGATGCAGTGTGTACAGGTATATAGTAAATACAGCAGTGTATTGACACCTCGTACCTCACATATCAGTACACTGCTGTATATACTATATATCTGTACACACTGCATCTATTATACCTCGTACCTCACATATATAGTATATACAGAAGTGTACTGATATCTGTACACACAGCATCTATTATACCTCATACCTCACATATCAGTGCACTGCGGTATATACTATATATCTGTACATATTGCATGTATAATACTGTGTAATATATGCAGTGTGTGTGCATGTATGTGTGTGTATATATATATATATATATATATATATATATACAGAGCAGTGTATTGATGTGACACATAGAAGGTATAATACTGTAGATGCAGTGTTTATAGAAATATGTGGTCAGTTATGCATTATAGTCACTGTGAGGTACATGAGGTAGTGGTAACTGTCTGAAGTAGTATACATGAGTGAGCAATGAGTAAAAACAGGGCATGGAGGGGGGGGGGGGGTAAATGATGAAAAGTGGAGGACCTCCTCTTACCTCTCCATTCCAGTCTGTATGGATCAATACAGAGCTGCTTGTGAACTTTTAATACTTGCTGTTAGGGGTTGAAGGACCTGTGATGATGTCATCACAGGTCCTGGCAGATGTACCTTTGAAACCTAGGAACTACACCATTTTTGGTGCAGTTCCTTTGCTAGATTCTGCAGGACCTGTGATGTTGAAGATGATGTCATCACAGGTCCTGGCAGATGCACTGTTCTAACCTGGGAACTACACTTTACACTGTGCAGTTCCCTTACAGGACCTGTGATGACATCATCAAAGGTCCTTTAGCTTTAGAAAGGTAAACAGGAGTAATTAGGGGGCGGGGCCTCTCCTCCACTTCGGTGCCTGCCTGCAGCCTATCAGAGGAAAGGGAAGGGACACGCCTCTCCCTCCCCTGCACCTCCGCTGGCACAGACAGTTTACAATGGAGATGAGCGCAATGGAAGCGCTCATCTCCCTGTGCCCGGTGGCGGCTGCTCACTTGGGGGGGGGGGGGTCATTTTAGTTGGGGGGGCACATGGGGGGGCACAGCATGATGTAGGGGGGGCCGTGGCCCCCTCTGGCCCCCCCCTTGGCGACGCCACTGCTGCTGGCACTTCACCTGCGCCCCCCTCCTGTCCGCAAATGGTAGCGCCCAGGGCACCCGCTCCTTCGGCCCCTGCCTTGTACCGGCCCTGGTCCCAGTTGTTTTGAATTATACACTGCTCAAAAAAATAAAGGGAACACAAAAATAACACATCCTAGATCTGAATTAATTAAATATTCTTCTGAAATACTTTGTTCTTTACATAGTTGAATGTGCTGACAACAAAATCACACAAAAATAAAAAAATGGAAATCAAATTTTTCAACCCATGGAGGTCTGGATTTGGAGTCACACTCAAAATTTAAGTGGAAAAACACACTACAGGCTGATCCAACTTTGATGTAATGTCCTTAAAACAAGTCAAAATGAGGCTCAGTAGTGTGTGTGGCCTCCGCGTGCCTGTATGACCTCCCTACAACGCCTGTGCATGCTCCTGATGAGGTGGCGGACGGTCTCCTGAGGGATCTCCTCCCAAACCTGGACTAAAGCATCTGCCAACTCCTGGACAGTCTGTGGTGCGACGTTGGTGGATAGAGCGAGACATGATGTCCCAGATGTGCTCAATTGGATTCATGTCTGGGGAACGGGCGGGCCAGTCCATAGCATCAATGCCTTCATCTTGCAGGAACTGCTGACACTCCAGCCACATGAGGTCTAGCATTGTCTTGCATTAGGAGGAACCCAGGGCCAACCGCACCAGCATATGGTCTCACAAGGGGTCTGAGGATCTCATCTCGGTACCTAATGGCAGTCAGGCTACCTCTGGCGAGCACATGGAGGGCTGTGCGGCCCTCTAAAGAAATGCCACCCCACACCATTACTGACCCAATGCCAAACCGGTCATGCTGGAGGATGTTGCAGGCAGCAGAACGTTCTCCACGGCGTCTCCAGACTCTGCCACGTCTGTCACATGTGCTCAGTGTGAACCTGCTTTCATCTGTGAAGAGCACAGGGCGCCAGTGGTGAATTTGCCAATCTTGATGTTCTCTGGCAGATGCCAAACGTCCTGCACGGTGTTGGGCTGTAAGCACAACCCCCACCTGTGGACGTCGGGCCCTCATATCACCCTCATGGAGTCTGTTTCTGACCGTTTGAGCAGACACATGCACATTTGTGGCCTGCTGGAGGTCATTTTGCAGGGCTCTGGCAGTGCTCCTCCTGTTCCTCCTTGCACAAAGGCGGAGGTAGTGTTCCTGCTGCTGGGTTGTTGCCCTCCTACGGCCTCCTCCACGTCTCCTGATGTACTGGCCTGTCTCCTGGTAGCGCCTCCATGCTCTGGACACTACGCTGACAGACACAGCAAACCTTCCTGCCACAGCTCGCATTGATGTGCCATCCTGGATAAGCTGCACTACCTGAGCAACTTGTGTGGGTTGTAGACTCCGTCTCATGCTACCACTAGAGTGAAAGCACCGCCAGCATTCAAAAGTGACCAAAACATCAGCCAGGAAGCATAGGAACTGAGAAGTGGTCTGTGCTCACCACCTGCAGAATCACTCCTTTAATGGGGGTGTCTTGCTAATTGCCTATAATTTCCACCTGTTGTCTATCCCATTTGCACAACAGCATGTGAAATTGATTGTCACTCAGTGTTGCTTCCTAAGTGGACAGTTTGATTTCACAGAAGTGTGATTGACTTGGAGTTACATTGTGTTGTTTAAGTGTTCCCTTTATTTTTTTTGAGCAGTGTATATTTAATCAAATCTGCCGCTGGACTAAACCTGAAAGCGAACACAAATCTCCTTTTGTTATTATCCTTGCGCTCATTTTTTCCACTATCCCTCAACAGTTTTTCCTGTGTGTACTGTTCCGCTCTTTTCATGGCTATCACAATATTTTTTTCGGGATAGCCTCTTTTTAACAACCTGCTTTTTAAGTCTTGGGCCTGTTCCATATATCTCTCTTTTGTATTATTTATTCTTCTTAGTCTGATAAACTGTCCATAAGGTACAGATTTTTTAACGCTAGGCAGATGAAAACTATCATGATGCAATAAAGAATTGGTGGCAGTGGGTTTACGATAACTTTCAGTGCTGAAGACTCCGTCTCTAACCGTGACAAAAACATCTAAAAACTCCAATGACATACCACCATAATTAGAGTAAATATCATCAGGGCCGTCTTTAACAAGGGGCAAAAGGGGCAGCTGCCCCGGGCCCAGTTGCTCCTGGGGGGTCCAAGGCAGCTGCCTCTTGAGCCCTGCTGGCCACTGCCCCGAATATCAGGCTATCAGCTACACAGGAGGGTGCTGCCATGCCTGCCTGCCAACACTCCAGGCAGCGTACTGTGAGAGCTGTGATTTTTTAGGACCTTAGATGACATCATCACCATGTGACCAGTAACCTAGCAATATTACTGGTCGCATGGCTATGAGGTCATCACAGGTCCTGTCTACCAGGAGTGTTACTGCAGGAGAAGTTTCCCATAATTGTGGAGCTTTTTTTTTGTTGAGAAGATTACATCAGAAAAAGGTGACATGGGCTGTAATGCTAATATACTGTAAGCTACTGTATAGTGGGGTGCTATACTGCTCTACTGTATACTATGGGGGTGCTGTATACTGTATATTGTGGGGTGCTTTATACTGTGGGGGGGCTGTATATTTTGGGGTGCTGTATACTGTGAGGTGCGGTATTCTGTATAGTTTGGGGTGCTGTATACCGTGAGGTGCTGTATACTGTGGGTGCTGTATATTGTGGAGTGCTATACTGCTGTACTGTATAGTGTGGGGGGCTGTATAGTGTGGGGTGCTGTATACTGTGATGTGTGGTATTCTGTATATTTTGGGGTGCTGTATACCATGAGGTGATGTATACTGTGGGTGGTGTATATTGTGGGGTGCTATACTGCTCATCTGTATACTGTATAGTGTGGGGTGCTATACTGCATAGTGTGGGGTGCTGTATACTATAGGGTGCTACACTGCATACTGTGGGTTGCTGTATACTATAGGGTGCTATACTGCATACTCTGGGGTGCACTGTAACGCTAGGGTGAACCGAGCCCCGGTCTCCTTCCTGCAGAGCGGTGCCCACTTCCAGCCTGAGCCCAGCTGCCCAGAGCCCTGATCCTGAGCCGCTGGAGTCTTCAGAACTGGATGTACTTATATCACTGTACTCTACCAGGTGTGTGGATTTTTTGTGTGTGTGTGTTGTGGTGGAGGCTGTGATTGCATGCTAGGGTGTGGGAAGGCGGGATCCAGGGGGCCCAAGTAAATTTTTGCCCAGGGTCCAATCAATATTAAAGACGGCCCTGAATATCATATTCATTTCATTGGTGGTGTTGAGGAAAGAGACAAATTCTCTGCACTGAAGCTCAGTGCCAGACTATATAATAAAGATATCATCCACGTAGCGGAGAAAAAGCTGTAAATAACGTAGATAGGGATTTGTTATGGAAAAAATATACCTAGCTTCAAATGAGGCTAAATACAGGTTGGCGAAAGTACATGACATCGGAGTGCCCATCACTGTGCCATATATTTGTTTGAACCATTGCTCACCAAATTTAAAAACATTATTGGTGAGCACAAAGTTCAAAGATTCATGCACAAACTGGCAATACAGATCGCTCTTACCGGTATTGCCCAAAATATCAGCAACTGCTCTAACACCCGCATCATGCGGTATTGCGGGTGCAGTGGCGTAGTGTGGGTTGCCAGCACCCGGGCAAAAATTTTGGTTCCTCACTTTACTATCATCCTCTCCTTCCTGGTGTCTCAAAAACTCATCCTGCTTCCCCCCCCCCCCTCCCAATACTGTGCTAGAGCCATACAGATAGTCCCCCATTCCCCATAATATTATTCCCCCTGTATATTATAATGGCTCCCTCTTTATTATTAATGTAATGGCCCCCTTTCTATTATTAATGTGATGGCCCCTCTTTAATAACAAAGAGGGGGCCATTATATTAATAACAAAGAGGGGGACATTATATTAACAAAGAGGGGGACATTATATTAACAAAGAGGGGGGCATTATATTAATAATAATGTATTGTCCCCCTCTTTATTATTAATATAATGTTCCCTCTTTATTATTAATATAATGTCCCCCTCTTTATTATTAATATAATGTCCCCCTCTTTATTATTAATATAATGTCCCCCTCTTTGTTATTAATGTAATGGCCGCCTCTCCACTCTTATTACTATGATGTCCAGTCAGTGGTCCTCCTCTTTCTGCTTCTCCCGCACCCCTATAGTGCCCCCAGTGCCTCTGCAATTAGGGTAGGGTACATAAAAAAAAAAAATTAATACTTACCTCTCTCCATCACAGCTTGTGGCATCCCGGCACAGGCGGTCACGAACGCCTTCCCGCGACGCGTCATCGCGTCATCTCGCGAGATCCAACGGAGGAGGTCACAGTGAGGTAATCGATTCGTGACCGAGTACTGCGTCGCTCTACTGCCTTATAGGCTTTAAGCCTAGTGGCCTAAAGCCTATGAGGCATAACGGAATTATTAGCTGCCTGGCTCCCCCTTTAATTTGGTGCCCGGGGCAACGCCCCCCCCCCCTCCCACACACACACACGCTACGCCACTGTGCGGGTGTACAAGCTTTCAACATCTAGGGACACTAAGCTAAACCCCTCCCGCCACGGAACATCGTTCAGGGCCAGGAGAAAATCGCTAGTGTCACCCAGGTAAGTAGGGGCTTTTTTAAGAAGCGATCTAATAAGCCAGTCAACATATTTTGATAATGGCTCGGTCACTGACCCGATCCCCGCCACAATGGGGCGTCCAGGGGGTTGGGTCAGCGATTTATGAACCTTAGGCACAAAATACCAAGTAGGTCTTTTGGGGCACTGCGGTATCAGCTTGTCAATAATGCTATCTAGAAGAAAGTCCACAGCTATATACAGGTGTCACGGCTGTTTGTGAGCAACAAGAGCATACACAGTGGATTAGCTACTGACCGGACCCAAACTAGGGAGGATAAAGGGTGACACCTGTCAGACCCTAAAAGCTCTCCCTATGCTGCTAAGCACATGTCCAGATCCAGATGGTGGATCGAGACATGCCCGCGAACCTAAGACTGATGACCACTGTAACCCCTACAATAGTGGAAGGGGCACGGCCACCGGTGCCCTGCTCAGAATATGGAAGGAACCGGGGTCGCCTCGGATCCAGTCAGCAAACAAACAGAAACACACAATGTCTGCACACTTAACTGAAAGAGCTGCAGCAGCAGTGAAAACAGATCCAAAGTCAGCTGCCAATATCCGAAGTACTTGCTTCAGCAGAACTCAGGTCCATTGAAAGATATCACACAAGTGAAGATACTCAAGCGAGAGATACAGCTCAAATGAAAAGTATAATCCACACCCTACAAAGGAGGAGGGGTGATTTAAAGGCAGAGAAATCAAACACAGGAGGGACAGCTGGGAGGAAGGAAACAGAAAGTAAAGACCTCAACACAGGGGCGGAGAAACAGAGCAGAGAGAACTCCTCCAAGCTCTAGTAGTGACATCATCACAAGGGTGGAGAAACAGAGCTGTGAGAACGTCTCAAAGCTCTGGTAGTGACAACAGGTGAAACTCGAAAAATTAGAATATCGTGCAAAGTTCTTTTATTTCAGTAATGCAACTTAAAAGGCGAAACTACTATATGAGATAGACTCATGACATGCAAAGCGAGATATTTCAAGCCTTTATTTGTTATAATTTGGATAATTATGGCTTACCGCTTATGAAACCCCAAAGTCTCAATTTTGAGGTCCCCTTTGCTCAGGGGGTATGGATTAATTAGCTGACTAGAGTGTGACACTTTGAGCCTAGAATATTGAACCTTTTCACAAAATTCTAATTTTAAGCTGCATTAATGCAATTCCTTTTAATTTGCATTACTGAAATAAATGGACTTTTGCACGATATTTCTAATTTTTTGAGTTTCACCTGTATTTATGCAACAATTCTTTCAGTTGCAGATGTACGGTCGATGTAGGGTCACCCACCAATCTCTCATATAAAGAGGTATCTCTCAACTGTCTATTCGCTTCCAGTAAATAGTAGTCTCTTGTCATTAATACCACGTTCCCACGCTTGTCCACTGGTTTCACAATTATGTCATCATTAGCACTAAGTCTTTGCAAAGCAGTTTTTTCTTGCTTACTTATGTTTTGCTAAGCCCTAGGGTGTACCAAGGCTTTGGTGTCCCTAAGCACACGTTTATAAAAAAAATATCTATACTGCTACCAGCGGGCAAGGGTGGGCAATAGATAGATTTGTCCAAACTGGGAGCCTTTATTACATTTTCACTAAGGTTAATACACTGCCTGTCCAAAAAAAGTCACCACCCAAAAAAAAATAATGATTCTCAATAGGGTTAAGGTTTGGACTCTGTGGTGGCCAATCTATGTGTGAAAATGATGTCTCATGCTCCCTGAACCATTCTTTCACAATTTGAGCCCAATGAATCCTGGCTTTGTCATCTTGAAATATGCCCGTGCCATCAGGGAAGAAAAAATCCATTGATGGAATAACCTGGTCATTCAGTATGTTCAGGTAGTTGCTGACCTCATTCTTGGAGCACATACTGTTGCTGAACCTAGACCTGACCAACTGCAGCAACCCCAGATCATAGCACTGCCCCCACAGGCTTGTACAGTAGGCACTAGGCATGATGGGTGCATCACTTCATCTGCCTCTCTTCTTACACTGATGTGCCCATCACTCTGTAATAGGGTAAATCTTGACTCATCAGACCACATGACTTTCTTCCATTGCTCCAGAGTCCAATCTTTATGCTCCCTAGCAAATTGAAGACTTTTTTTCTGGTTTGCCTCACTGATTAGTGGTTTTCTTATGGCTACACAGCTGTTCAGTCCCAATCCCTTGAGTTCCCTTCGCATTGTGCATGTGGAAATGCTCTTACTTTCACTATTAAACATAGCCCTGAGTTCTACTGTTGTTTTTCTTCTATTTGATTTCACCAAACGTTTAAGTGATCGCCGATCACGATCATTAAGGATTTTTTTCCCCTCCACATTTATTCCTCGAATATGATGGTTCCCCACTATCCTTCCAGTTTTTAGTAATGTGTTGGAAAGCTCTTAACCCAATTTTAGCAGTTTCTTCAATCTCCTTTTGTCTGCTTGATGCATGCCAATGATTTGACCCTTCTCAAACAGACTAACATCTTTTCCACGACCACGAGATGTGCCTTTCCACATGGTTGTTTAAGAAATGAAAAGCAACTCATTGCACCAGTTGGGGTTAAATAACTTTTTGCCAGCTGAAAAATAATCACCCATGCAGTATTTATCCAATAGGAGGCTCATAACTATTTGCTTAGTTAAATCCAGGTGGCGACTTTTTTTTTGGACAGGCAGTGTATCTGTGAGTAGTTCTAAACATGAAATCTCGGTATCATCAAACTTGTTATGAACATTAAAACCCAAATAATTAGTGTACATAGGAATCTCACACTGTTTTTTAGGATTATGTTGCATAGGTATTTCATGAAGCATTTTTTTTAGGTGTAACTTACGAATCGATCTATACAAGTCAATTTCAAATTCCACTGCGTCGAACTGCTATACCAGGCTGTATCCCAGCCCCCTATTAAGGACTGAGACACAGTCCGGCGACAGCTCGTACGGGGTGAGATTAATGACTACATTGTCCTTAGCTATGTTGGAGTCCAGATTCACTGTCTCCACGAGACTTGTTTTTTCTTGCGACTTGACTTCCTGATGTTTCTTATTTCTTCTCCTACTGCCCCTTTTGATCTTGCCTCTAAAGGGTCTTTTCTAGATGTCTGCTCACTTGGGCCATTAAAATAATCAGAAACGCTTGAATCAGAATGGGTGGTCCAATAGTCACTCCTCATTTTTTGTTGTGGGCATCTTTTTCGTTGTCTTTTCGTATTCCACTCAAATACTTTACCGGTGTCATAATCACATTTATCTCTGAGGAACTTATCTTTCTTTCTTTCTTTCTTTGATTTCTGTTTGCGTTATTACCAATTTTTTATTTAGTTTCTTTTCCAAGATAAATAACTGGTTTTCTGTAAGCCTTCTCTTTAATTCCTCTTTTTCTTTCTTTAAATCCTCATTCACCACCGTATATACTCCATTTCTTCGCTTTGCAGCACCAACTGTAAAATCTGCATAAAAACATTTGCATGTAGGTTTTTCCACTGGGTCACAAATGCGGTAACATCCTCATATTGCATTAAATCTTTATAAATATGTAATCCCCTTGGGACCCTTTTACTTTCTTTATAAGACCTGAGTGAATTCACTGTCCAGAATAATCGGACCTCTTTGTCCGCTAATTGCGTGATCTTATTCTCAAGAGCTTTTGTGCTCAAGGACTGAAGTGTGTCTTTGCAATTACATTCTGTGAAGAAGGCGTCCACCCCTGTTCAGACAAGGTACAACATCCTCAGATGCCATCCTGAATATATTTAAGACAAACGATCACTGCGTGCTCTACTCCAAAAAAGTCCATATAACAATTCCAAAAGTAAAAAATGATGAAACGGAGTGGCTCCGCTTAATGTCTCCTTCACAGGAAATGGCTATCCATGTACTCTGTCATATGTACAGCGTTCGTGGTGCTCAGTCCAAATATATGAATGCGTAAGATTCCAAGGGAATAAAATGAAAAGAAGCAGATGGCACTCAACACTGTACGATTGATTCCCTTATTCTTGACAAAAAAGCTGAATACAAAGTATTACAAACAATCAAGGCTGGGGCGGACTTATTCCTTCACAGAGCGCTAAATGGCACTGACCCAACCGCCTGGACGCCCCATTGTGGCGGGGATTGGGTCAGTGACCGAGCTATTATCAAAATATGTTGACTGGCTTCTTAGACCACTTCTTAAAAAAGCCCCTACTTACCTGGGTGACACTAGCGATTTCCTCCTGGTCCTGAACGATGTTCAGTGGCGGGAGGGGTTTAGCTTAGTGTCCCTAGATGTTGAAAGCTTGTACACCCGCATACCACATGATGTGGGTGTTAGAGCAGTTGTTGATATTTTAGGCAATACCGGGAAGATTTATGTGTATTGCCAGTTTGTGCATGCATCTTTGAACTTTGTGCTCACCAATAATGTTTTTAAATTTGGTAAGCAATGGTTCAAACAAATCGATGGCAAAGTGATGGGCACTCTGATGTCATGTACTTTCGCCAACCTGTATTTAGTCACATTTGCAGATAGGTATATTTTTCCATTAAAAAAATTCCTATCTACGTTATTTACAGCTTTTTCTCCGCTACGTGGATGATATCTTTATTATATGGTCTGGCACTGAGCTTTAGTGCAGAGAATTTGTCTCTTTCCTCAACACCACCAATGAAATGAATATGAGGTTTACTCTAAATTATGGTGGTATGTTGTTGGAGTTTTTAGATGTTTTTGTCATGGTTAGAGACTGAGTCCTCAGCACTGAAATTATCGCAAACCCACTGCCACCAATTCTTTATTGCATCATGATAGTTTTCATCCACCTAGCGTTAAAAAATCTGTAGCTTATGGACAGTTTATCAGACTAAGAAGGATAAATAATACAAAAAAAGACATATATGGAACAGGCCCAAGACTTAAAAAGAAGGTTGTTAAAAAGAGGCTATCCCGAAAAAAATATTGAGATAGCCATGAAAAGAGCAGAACAGTACACACAGGAAAAACTGTTGAGGGATAGTGGAAAAAATGAGCGCAAGGATAATAACAAAGGGAGATTTGTGTTCGCTTTCATTATAGTCAATGGGGACGGGGAGGCAGTCCGGGGGCACACGTGAACTAGTGACAGAACGGATCCGACAGGCTTTTCCCCCTCTGGAACAGCTTGCCGGAGGTCTGTGCCGCTAGTGTGAAAGTACCCTAAGGCACAACTGTGCAATATTCATGCTCTCTAATCAGCACCTTGATATGCCCCACCTGTGAGGTGGGGTGGATTATCTCGACAAAGGAGAAGTGCTCACTAAAACAGATTTAGACAGATTTGTGAACAATATTTGAGAGTAATGGGTCTTTTGTGTATGTAGAAAATGTTTCAGATCTTTGAGTTCAGCTCATGCAAAATGGGAGCAAAACCAAAAGTGTTGCACTTATATTTTTGCTCCGTGTATATACATACACACACACATACATACATACACTCAGCTTTATATATTAGATTGTGAACACAAAGTTATCGCAGGTTATTAGACTTTGTAGAGTGGAAGGGAGTCTGATGTTTTGGGATAGAGAGTTCCAGATTGCAGGGGATGTGTTAGAAAAATCACAGACTGGAAAAAGAAGCAGACAATACTAGAGAAGAAGGTCTTGAGAGAAAGACTGAAACTTCCTTTGCAGATTAGGTTCCAGTCATTATGTGTGCACTAATGGAGAAGAGCTAAAATAGTGGCCATGCAACTGACACAAAACACAGTGAAAATCTGCTAAGCAGGGGAAGTGACTGCTTTGGGGCCCAAACTCAGAAAAGGCCCACCCAGGAGGAGGACTAAAAGATTTTATTGTCAGAGCCCCCTCAACAGTATTATTAAATGACAGTATATACAGTGACACTGTATACAGTACAATGAAATTACATTAAATATTTACGTGTAGGAAATGGACAGGGCAGCTGCTGGGCCTCCTCTGAGAGAGTAATCTTAACTAGCCACAGGAGTAGGGGGTTGCAAAGAAGTTGCTGGGGGGCCCATTTAAAAAATTTCTGTGGGGCCTAGACATTTATAGTTACACCACTGCTGGTAAGCATCATCTATGGGGAAGTGGCTTGACGCATACCTGTTTCAGGTGACTTTTCTGAATAAGCTGCCATGTGCCATATGAGGAATAACAATTTTTGTCCATTACAGTATATGATTAGTATTCTGCATTTGTTACTGTTTTCCATTCATCAGTTTTACCTGAGATAGTGGGTGGAGACTAGCTCCCCTATCTTTCTGTAGTACGCCTTTAGATGCAGAAGCAGCATGGAGGACATTATACAGTAGCGCTGAGCACGGTTGCTATAAATCCAGCACTGGGGTGAGACAGTAAAACATTAGAGCCAGCATTAGCATCTCTCTGTGCCTCTTTCCCTGTCTCCTTCCTGCAGCTCACTCCTTGTCTTTCCCTCTCTATAGACTTCTGTGTGCAGCAGGTCATGCCATCAGTTAGCATACATTTTGCCTGATCCGGCAGGCAGTTCCGGCGACGGAACTGCCTGCCGGATCTCTCTGCCGCAAGTGTGAAACTAGCCTAACCCGATTCCTCAGTCATCTGATATTCCATGTTGTCGCTCAAGATGGATTGTAGCTAATAATTTAGGGTAATAATCAAGGCAGTAGGAGAGGAATAAGTGGCTCCTTACTGGAGTAGGAGGCATTTTTTTCTAGCAATGTATATTACAGAATTTCTTATATTAGTTTATGCAAAGTTCGGGTTAGTGACCCAGCATCTTCAGAAAATGGAACATCTTAGTTATCTGTGCTTAACCAGTCCTAGTTACCTCTGTACAACTTGACCTAAGTTTGTTTATAACTCTCTTACCAAGAACCTCTCTGCCAATGATCTACTGAATTCTTTATCATCTGGCTCATGTCCACTGCAGTCTTCTGAAATACTGCTCATAAAAGTGGCAAATTATTTACCCACCTGCATCCAAGGCCATTTACTTCCTTTTCAGACTTTCCTGCATTTGTTTTGCCTGCTTTATTGTATTTCTTGCAGGCATGACATACTGTATGTATTGTGATTGTAGTTGCGTCTGAAGGCCATAGATGGCCAGTATGACAAAAGATGGACATGCTATGCTAAGGCCATTGTGTTTGTGTTTCTGTTACTAACCATATTGTATATTGATTCCAGTAACTGTATCTAGTAGGCAAATATTTTTACACCTACAAGGTATAGAAGTGCGTCAGTTTTGTTTGTAATGTCTGTATAGGTATTTTGAGCAATTCAGTTTTATACAATAGTGAGCTGTCAAGTATTCTTTTAACAGAAAGCTAGCCCACACAGGTGTTACTATACATTTCTGAGTTGTCCACTTGTCTCACTACACGTAATAATATAATTATGAACGATATATAATTATATACATTTCCTGTTCTTTAAAAAAAAATTCAAGGAAAGGAACTTTCATCTGTGTCCAGTCTGTAAATAGCACGGCGAGTGGAGTCACGTTGCTGGCATTAGTGTAGAGATTTGCAGCCTCAGTATAAGCCTCACTTGAACAATGAGTGCCCCAAATAATAATCTGTTGAGTTATGACTGGAGCTGTACTTTATGACACTGTAGGTGATTAGAAATGGAAAAAAGTTCTATGTAACTGTAAAACAGCTTTGCAGGGACACTTTGGGGACATGTCGAGTAGGGGACAATGTTATATTGTGCAATATGTGTGGAAGGTTTGTCAATTATATTTTTTCCCTGTAACACTTTGCCAACAGTTTCCAATTGTGGTTGGGGCTCAATGGGGTATCAGTGTGATGCATCAAGCTTGTACTGTATATGATTTTCTAGAAGAGAAAGCTGTCAACCAGCTCTGAGCGGTTCTATAATGAAGAAAGGAAATGTCCCACACTGCAGTGTAGAATTCAACATACATAAAATTGTTTGTACTGGCACACACTGTACATTCAGACGACCGGCTGTGTGCGTTTCACATTTTGCTTAACGCACAGGACAGCCCTATGATACAGATGCCTATTCTTGTCCGCAATTGCAGACATGAATAGGACACGCTCTATATTTTTTGCGGTGCCGCGGAACGGAAGCACGGACAAGGTGTGCTTTCCGCATCTGTTGCAACAAAATTGCGGAAGGGATGTGGACCCGTAAATATGGTGGTGTGAATATACCCTAAGTTTTTTTTTTTTGTACTGGCACCCATTGTAAGGGGACATTTTTTGTGCTGGCAGACATAAGGAGGCTTTTTTAGTTTTTGTACTGGCACACATTATAAAGGGGCATTTTTTGTACTGGCACATAGGGGAGTATGTTTTGTACTGGCACACATTAAAAAGGGAATTATTATTATAGGGGGTCATTATGGTGGGCTTTATTACTATTGGGGGATTATGAGGAACATGATTGCTAGTATAGGTACTATGGGATCATGATTACTATTGGGTGGATGGGACTTTAGAGAGCACTATTACTGTGGGTGGGATCCTAGCATAGTATCGGCTTATTTTTTAGGGACACTGTTTATGACGCCATTAGTGTCAGGGGCTATATTTGATGGGCTCAATTATTTTTGAGGGCAATAGTTATTGAAGGAGAACTATCTGGGTGGTGCTACTATTTTCAGGGGGATTATCTGTTTCTGCAGTGTAGTATTGGGGAGCACAGCTGGCACAGTATTGGGGGTTGCAGGATGGGGTGTTCAGAAAGTGGGGAGGATGATGGAAAAGTATGAAACTAAGATGTGTGTGTGTGTGTGTGTGTGTGTGTGTCAAACTCTGCAGAAACAAGAGATGGTTATAAGAAATAATCATGGTGGTCTGGTCTGAATGGAGAAGATAAGAAAAGAGAAACGTCTACATCAGATGAGACATCACTGGATGTAAGAGGTATGTAGTGCTGTATTAACCTCTATGTTTTTGGTGCTGTATGTTATGTTTTCCAAGCATGGGAAGGGAAGGGGTTAGTTTGAGAATTTTTGCATCAGGCAGCAGAAGGGCAACGTGCATCCCTGGCAACATATACTATGCAAGATTTAGAAAGAAATGATCCTGCATACCTATCATGCTTGCCAAAGAATTATATTAATAGCTTGTCACATTGCTGTTTTTATTACAATGATCTACTGTATGTCCTACTGTATATCTCAGTAAATGAGTGTTGCCAGCAATATAAAGTACTTGCACTAAACATCTATATACACACAAGTGGGGCAGAAGCTAATTCCCTTTTACCCATTTGGGTTGGGGCTACACAATGACAATGATTGTCAGTGGCATCACAATATGTAATGACAGTCGCAAAAATCCAGACCTTATGTATTTTGTGTCTTAGATCGCAAGTCACACACAACTTTTACTCCATTTACCTTAATGTAAGTTGTGTGCGTCATGTGACTCATCTGCGACTTCGCTTACAGGCAAATTTCAGTTCTAAAATAGTCGCGCTTCAGCAAGTTGCAGACAAGTTGCTCATTTTTAGTGTTGCGCATCTTTTCTGTGACTTGTTACCTAAGGTCCTTTTCCCACGAGCGAGTTTTTTTTATGCATCAGTTCTGCGTTGCGTGAGAATTGCAGCATGTTCTATATTCTGCGTTTTTTTTTACGCAGCCCTGCGTGGGGCTTTAGTGAAAAACGCAATGCATTCGGATGTAATCCGGGTGTAATGTGTTTTTCACTGAAGGTTGCTAGGAGATGTTGTTTGTAAAGCTTCAGGTTTTTTTCACGTGTGTGAAAAATGTATCAGAAGTGATTGCACCCGCGCAGAAAAAACTGAACGCAATCGCAGACTGACTGAATTTGCTTGTGAAATGGGGCGAGTTTTACTGAACACAGCCTGAGCCAATCCGTATCGTGTGTGTGAAAGAGGCCTAAGGGTATATCCACAGGCAACAGATTTGTAGGACTTAGGCCTCATGCACACGACCGTTGTTGTGTTCCGTTCCGCAAAATGGGGTTCAGTGATCCGTTTCCGTTTTTGTTTCTGTGTGTCTTCCTTTATTTTTGGAGGATCATCAGACATAAAGGAATGTAAAAAAAAGTCTAAGACAGGTTTGCCATGCAAATGATAGGAAAAAAAACGGACGCGGATGACAATCTTGTGTGCCTCCGCGTTTTTTAGCGGTCCCATTGACTTGAATGGGTCTGCAAACCGGTTTCCGCGAAAATAATAGGACAGGTTATATTTTTTTGACGTAATACAAACAATTAGACCTACAACACCCCACAATTACAACACATCAGTCCTCAGAAAAAAAACAACATAAGGCAAACACCAAAAAACGAGGATACTGTTTGTATAAAAATGTATGATTTTATTAAATTCCATCAGACAATAAATATCACTTATGGTCAAAAGGGATGGGATATAGAGAAACGAGCCTCTAAAAAATGGGTTCAACAATGCGGAGAATCGCATCAGAGGAAGATCGCACCTTGATGCAGCCACGGTTCACAAAATACTAAAGAGTCGGGTGACAATCAAATTCATAATAACTTACAATAATGGGAAATATCACATCAAACCCCTAACATGATTATCCAAAAAATCCTCTCACCCTCCTCAATATAGAAATCAAGTTGAATATCAGACTACGGCGTTATCTATTATATAAGTGGTAAGCAAAGCCTACAATCTTGATAACTGCTTTTCACTAGGTAAGTCCGCCGGTCTAAAAATCAACTATATCTCCATATTACATACCCATATTACTGCTGCTCGCGGTGACAGATGGTCCCCAAATGCCTCAACCTCAACACGTGTTTCGCCACCTAGGCTTCGTCAGGAGGTGGCGAAACAAGTGTCGAGGTTGAGGCATTTGGGGACCATCTGTCACCGCAAGCATCAATAGATGGTTCCGCAAAAACGGAACGGATACGGAAGACATACGTATGTGTTCCATTTTTTGCAGACCCATTGACTTGAAAGGAGCCACGAAACGTGATTTGCGGACAATAATAGGACAAGACTCAAAATGTAGCGGAACGGAAATGCGGACATACGGAAACGGAATACTCACGAAGTACATTCTGTTTTTTTTGCGGACCCATAGAAATGAATGGTTCCGTATACGGACCGTATACAGAACGCAATAAACGGCCCGTATACGGAACGCAGAAAACATTCATGTGAACGAGCCCTAAATAGGACAGGACAGTCTTTGAAATTTCTGCAATAAATCTGCTGTGTGTGAATATACCTTATAATGTGGCAGTGTATTCAAGGTCACATTTAGGTCTGTTAGTACTTTGCAAAGGACAACGAGTATTAAACCGCTAGATTGACCAATGGTACATTGCAACATTCTCCTGTCTACTCAAGAAACCTCAGTTATCACAGTGCAACAGATGGACTTTGAGACAATTTTGAGGACAAAGTCCTATTTAAAGGGTTTCTACCACCAGAAATACTGTTATGTAGCTGACTGATATAGCGATGCGCCAATGTCAGCACTACATAACAGTATGTTTCTAACATTAGTCCCTGCAGCCGTTTTTGTTAAAAAAGCACTTTTATTATATGCTAATGAGCCTCTAGGTGCTATGAGGGCGTAAAATCAGCACCTAGAGGCTCCGTCTACTCACGCTTTATCCCGCCCAGGTCCAGTGTTCTGCCCGCCCCGCTCCTTTTGATTGATGCCACTGTTCCCTGCCTCGTTGGCGAAATCCCGCGCCTGCGCCGTTCACTTCTGTCTTCGGCGCAGGCACAGTGAGTGAAGGCCGCTATCCTGATGCCGGCTTCCTCACTGTGACGTAATCGGCGCAGGCGCAGAGAGGTATCCGGCACCAGGATCGCATCATTCACTCAATGCCCCTGCGCCGAAGACAGAAGTGAATGGCGCAGGCGCGGGATTTCGTCAACGATGCGGTGGACCGTGGCATCAATCAAGAGGAGCTGGGTGGGCAGAACAGGGGACCTGGGCGGGATAATGGCTGAGTGGACGGAGCCTCTAGATGCTGATTTTACGCCCACATAGCACCTAGAGGCTCATTAGCATATTATAAAAGTGCTTTTTTTTTACAAAAACGGCTGCAGGGACTAATGTTAGAAACATACTGTTATGTAGTGCTGACATTAGCGCATCGCTATATCAGTCAGCTACATAACAGTATTTCTGGTGGTAGAAACCCTTTAAATCTTAAAGTTACCTATTTTTATGGACTGTCCAGAAATTTCTGGCCGGTTGGCAACCCTGGCCCGCTCAATTGCCGAACACAGCATAAAACTGGCTGTGCGACTAAATATTGTTGTACGGCCGGCCAAAAAGTACCTTAATAAATGACCCCTAAGTGTTTGTAGGGTATTTTATAGTTTCCTATTTAACATCTGCCCATAGTTTGTTTTTCTTTTGGTTAGCAGCTGAACACTAATCATGCAGCTGCAGGAGGGGAGTGTGGTTGCAATAAATATTTCTGAAGATCCATCATCCGCCATTGGTTGGTTCCTTGCGTCGAGGGATGCTCCTTCTTTTCACTTTATCCTAATCCTCTGTGTGGGCCCTGGCACGCTCATCTGAGGACACCTGCATCCGTGGCTGCATACCTACCTTTACATTGGGGATTGAATTTATCTCCGACACGTCTACAGTAGCGTTGTGCCTATATTTGCACAACCCTATAAGGTGAGCCTCCTAAATTGGAGTATATTTCAAATTCCCAAACGTTTTTACCCTATGGTGCGCCCTGTTTTTCTGTCTATACAGTAAACAACCTGCTTTTACACGTCCTCTTGGATAGTAAGGGCTGAAGGTCTGAGCAGAGCTACAGGAAGGATGTGTATGAGAGAGTTTCTGCAGACCAGGCCCAAATCCAGAAAACCTGTGTCTCTAGGACTACAGCTCCTAAAGGAGCAGCTCTACTACTAGAGTACCCCTGAAGGAGAAAAAACATACTTTATAGAAGGTCCACAACCATCTAGGCTGTGCAGGATTCCGACAGCAAGATATTTACTCGTTTATGACATTGAGGCTTTGCTGCTGTGGAAAGGATCATTGCCTTATTCTCCCCCTCACGAAACTTTCCCCTCTCCAATCTATTCTTAATGCAGCAGCCAGGCTATTCTGACTGCTACTCAGATGCCTCCACCCTTTGCCAGTTATTGTATTAGTTGCCCATACAGTATAGGATTCAATTTAAACTGCTCATTCTCATCCACAAAGCTCTCCACAGTGCTGCACCCCCTACATCTCCTCCCTCATTTCTGCCTACTATTCTACCTGTGCTTTCTGTTCAGCCAATGTTTTACGGCTGACATTCACCATAATCTGAACTTCTCACTCCCATCTTCACTTCTCCCGAGCTGCACCAGTTCTCTGGAATGCCCTACCCAAAGCAATTCGATTCATTCACAACATCCACAATTTTGGGTGTTCCCTAAAAACACATCTTTTTAGGACGGCCTATCACATCCCCTAATCTAATTCTTCTCCATTCACTCCCCCCCTCCCTTACGACACCATTTTTCTGAACCTGATCCATCATCAAATGCTATCCACCCCACGCCATGCAATCAAAAGCATTACAAATATCAACTGGAGGCTGCTTCATGCAGCTTTATATCTACACCCTTATTTAGTTAAGGCTGGACCAGCGCTTTTTACCTTTTGTGTCAGCCCCTATCTCCTCATAGATTGTAAGCTCTTGCGAGTAGGGCCCTTATTCCTCTTGTTTTATTTTATATAATGCATTATTTTGTTTGTACATGCGCGGCAGAATATGTTGAGACGGACTGCCCATCCTTATCTAAACTCTGCACCCCTCAGCCTAGGAATTGCAGAAAAGGTTTACAACACAGCTATTGGGAAAAGTAACCTCTTTTGAGGTACTTTGGAACTGTGTCTTTTGCTGCTATCTCTGTTACCACTCCCCTGTGTGGCTTGGGAAAAGAACAGCCGTCTATTCAGAGAAAACTACTCCAACATCTAGTGGAACTAAAGTGTTCCTGGGGAGACAGAAAGACTAAGGCCTCTTTCAGACGGGCGAGATTTCCGCGCGGGTGCAACGCATTGCACCCGCACTGAATCTGGACCAATTCACTTCTATGGGGCTGTGCACATGAACGGGGATTTCACGCATCACTTGTGCGTTGCGTGAAAATCGTAGCATGCTCTACTTTGTGCGTTTTTTACGCAACGCAGGCCCCATAAAAGTGAATGGGGCTGCGTGAAAATCGCAAGCATCCGCAAGCAAGTGCGGATGCAGTGTGATTTTCACGCACGGTTGCTAGGAGACGATCGGGATGGGGACCCGATCATTATTATTTTCCTTTATAAGATGGTTATAAGGGAAAATAATAGCATTCTGAATACAGAATGCTTACTAAAATAGGGCTGGAGGGGTTAAAAAACCTTAATCCACTTGTTCGCACAGCCCGGCTTCTCTTCTTTCTTCTTCTTTTGGACCATGTGATGAGCGCAGTGATGTCATCAAAGGTCCTTTACCCAGGTCCTGAAGAAAGCAGACAGAAGAGAAGCCGGGCTGCGCGAACAAGTGGATTAAGGTAAGTTAAACTATTTTTTTTTTTTTTAACCCCTCCAGCCCTAATTTACTAAGCATTCTGTATTAAGAATGCTATTATTTTCCCTTATAACCATGTTATAAGGGAAAATAATTACATCTACACAACCTTGAACCCATAGGCGTGCGCAGCCTATTGCATTAGGGTGTGCACCCTATGGCACAAACACACACACACACACACACACACACATATATATATATATATATATATATATATATATATACTCACCTAAAGAATTATTAGGAACACCTGTTCTATTTCTCATTAATGCAATTATCTAGTCAACCAATCACATGGCAGTTGCTTCAATGCATTCAGGGATGTGGTCCTGGTCAAGACAATCTCCTGAACTCCAAACTGAATGTCAGAATGGGAAAGAAAGGTGATTTAAGCAATTTTGAGCGTGGCATGGTTGTTGGTGCCAGACGGGCCGGTCTGAGTATTTCACAATCTGCTCAGTTACTGGGATTTTCACGCACAACCATTTCTAGGGTTTACAAAGAATGGTGTGAAAAGGGAAAAACATCCAGTATGCGGCAGTCCTGTGGGCAAAAATGCCTTGTGGATGCTAGAGGTCAGAGGAGAATGGGCCGACTGATTCAAGCTGATAGAAGAGCAACGTTGACTGAAATAACCACTCGTTACAACCGAGGTATGCAGCAAAGCATTTGTGAAGCCACAACACGCACAACCTTGAGGCGGATGGGCTACAACAGCAGAAGACCCCACCGGGTACCACTCATCTCCACTACAAATAGGATAAAGAGGCTCCAATTTGCACGAGCTCACCAAAATTGGACTGTTGAAGACTGGAAAAATGTTGCCTGGTCAAATCATTTCAAATTGGTTTCTTGAACATGACAATGAGTTCACTGTACTAAAATGGCCCCCACAGTCACCAGATCTCAACCCAATAGAGCATTTTTGGGATGCGGTGGAACGGGAGCTTCGTGCCCTGGATGTGCATCCCTCAAATCTCCATCAACTGCAAGATGCTATCCTATCAATATGGGCCAACATTTCTAAAGAATGCTATCAGGACCTTGTTGAATCAATGCCACGTAGAATTAAGGCAGTTCTGAAGGCAAAAGGGGGTCCAACACCTTATTAGTATGGTGTTCCTAATAATTCTTTAGGTGAGTGTATATAGCCTTTATGCCATTAGCCCCCATCATTAGCCCCCATTATGCCTCTCATTAGCCCCCATTAGGCCTCTCATTAGCCCCATTATGCCTCTCATTAGCCCCGATTATGCCTCTCATTAGCCCTCATTATGCCCCCAGCAGCCTCATTTTTTATAAAATAAAAAAACACTTACCTCTCTGCTCCTGCATGTCGCCGTTCCTCACCACCCGTGATTTTCTTCCTCCTGATGTCAGCTCTCGGCTGTGCGCTCTGAACTGGCGTGCACAGCGTGACATCACAAAGCGCCTCACGCTGTGTGCAGCCCTGCACAGCCGACAGCCGAGGACCAGGAAGCAGTAAGTAAGGAGCATTCACCGCTTCCTGGTCCTCCGGTACTAATGAGCGCTTCCAAAATGGAAGCGCTTCATTAGTATTCGCCGGCCAGCGGGGCTCAAGAGGAAGCTGCCGGAGGTGACAGAACCTCAATTTTGAGGCTTAATTAGGGTGTGCCCGGGTTGACCCCAAACCCGAACTTCAGTGAAGAAGTTCGGGTCTGGGTACCACATTCAGTTTTTTATCACACGCGTGCAAAACACATTGCACCCGCGCGATAAAAACTGAACAACGGAACGCAATCGCAGTCAAAACTGACTGCAATTGCGTACCTACTCGCGCGGGTTTGCCGCAATGCACCCGAGACGCATCAGGAGCCAAAACGTGACGCCCGTGTGAAAGAGGCCTAACTGTACAACGCTGGCATGTAAGGGTGCCACCATCTTGAATAACGTGTGCGTAACCACTACCCAGCACAGCATTACAAAAGCACTTGGAAAAGAGACTTTGAACCACCAATAATGAGCACTGCTGGGGAAAATAACTCTGTCCAGATTATCTGGTGCCATTGTTATGCACTATAACCAGTCCTGCAGTGCCACAATCACGCTTCTTAAAGGGACCTGTACTACGAATTACAGTCATAGTTCATAGCAACACAATGCAAAGGTGTACAATTGCCTACCTGAACTGTAAATTTGGGAGAGCACATTAACAACATGTCTGAAAACAGAGATAGTGCTCACTCAAGTTGCAGCAACTCCCCTAAGGGTAGTTTCACACTAGCGTTAGAGGAATCCGGCAGGCAGTTCCGTTGCCGGAACTGCCTGCCTGATCCGGAAATCTGTGTGCAAACGGATACCATTTGTTTCCGCATCCGGATGCGGATCCGTTTCACAAATGCATTGAAATACTGGATCCATCTCTCCGGTGTCATCCGGAAAAACGGATCCGGTATTTATTTTTTCCACATTTTAAGGGTCTGCGCATGCGCAGACCGGAAAACTGGATCCGTTTTTCCAGAACACTTGGTACCGGATCCGGCATTGTTACATTTCAATGGAAAATAATGCCGGATCCGGCATTCCGGCAAGTGTTCCGGAATTTTGGCTGGAGTAAATACTGCAGCATGCTGCAGTATTTTCTACGGCCAAATACCGTAAAAGTGACTGAACTGAAGACATCCTGATGCATACTGAATGGAATGCTTTCCATTCAGAATGCACTAGGACAAAACTGAAGCGTTTTTTTTTCGGTATTGAGCCTCTAGGATGGAACTCGATACCGGAAAACTTTTAACGCTAGTGTGAAAGTACCATTAAACTGTTACACCGTACATGATGCCTCTGACTATGCAATACTACTTTGGGGCACCATGGCTCCTATGCTACATGGGAGAAGCCCATGCACTAAGAGACTTTTAGGAGAAAATGCTTGCCACCCTCAAATGGTATCTTGTGTCCACTGAGCAAAAAGTGGAAACCCTTGTTGGTCAGTTTGAGGGTACTGCACAGTCATAGTGACAGCGGTCAGAAAAAAAGACTGCAGCTAATTTTTTAAAGACTATGCACTACCTTTGAAACTAGGACTGCCTCAGAACTAAAAATGAGTTTTTCGTCAAGAACAGTTCGAGGAGTCCCTCAGAAATTTTGCGTTGTCACTACAAGAGGCCCTGGCAGCTGTACTTCACGTGGATCCCTGTGAAGCAGAAAACAGACAAAACTGAAAGAAAGTTGATAGAAAATGCTGCTACACAGACTGAAGAGCCAGCTAAAGATGTTATCTGCTCAACATCCAGATACCACCTTCCTGGACTTTCAAGAACTGGCTAACAACATCCTGGGGATGGACCATAAGCCTTAGCCTGCCAAGAACGCTAACCTGATGCCGTGCCATCAAGCAGTCGCAGTTGCTGCCCTAACCAACCAAGTCTCCCCCTCCAACCAAACCTCCTTCCTAACCGAAAGTATGGAGAAGATTCGGCAACATATGGAGCTGTCACACTTTCAATTCCAAATAAAACTACAACATGAATCCAGGTAGGCTGCCTACAGATTGATTCGGCTAACAAAAGAAACTCATATGCAGGTACTGCCACAAACGTGGCCGTGTTGAACTAATGTTCTGGCAGGTAAAAAGGCCATCTCCCGAGGCCAAGTATCATTCCTTAGGTTGAAGAGGTGTAGGTCCAGAAGAACTAGGTTGGATGCCCAGGTCTGTGCTACCCTGTTCTGAAGTCAATGGGGTTCCCTTTGCCACCCTGCTGGAGACCGGTTCACAAGTTACAACCACCCAGCAGGCCACGTTCGAGAAGAACTGGGACAGTCAACTGCTGATGCAGTCACTAAAATCTTGACTGGACATTACAGCCAGCAATGGCCAACCAGTACCTATGCATGGATATGGGATCCAACCATTCTAGTGGGAGAAACAAGACTACCACAGCAAGGTGTCATTGTAGTGCAAGTCTGAGATGACAATACACCTCCAGTATTGCTTGTTATAAGTGTCCTCAGAAACTGCTATAGAGAGATGCTAGAAGCACTATGCTGGTCTTTGCCTACTTTCCCCACTTTATCAAGAATGAGATCCAACAGACCATCAGAGTACTGAGTACTCAACAAAAAATTGCAATCCAAAATGAGAGATCTGCCATATCTGTATTAGAGATGCCCAACTTGTGGTTCTACAACCCGACACAGAGACCCTCCAGTTGTGCATAGGTGTCCAAGATCAAGACTACCAAGCCTTAATGGAACCCATACACTTAGAAGAACACCCCATGGTGTTAGCAGCAATATGCCTAGTGATTGTTTTTCATGGGAGAGTGCCTATTCATCTCATGAACCTGAGTGACCACGGTGTGAAGTTAAAGAAACATTACCTAGTCGCCCAACTGGTCCAAGTTACCTTTTAAGATATCAAAGACTCTCCTGCCACCACAGTTCACCAGTCCTCACAAACACCAAGTGCTCCAGAAGAGACAGTAGCTATGCCTGTCCCACACCCTCCAATCAATGAAAGGCATTGGTCTATACCACCTGCCATTTACCAGCCTGTTAAAATAATTATTCAAGAGATGAAAGAAGCCAAGCTCATTCAAAACACAGTCCATGGGCGTCTTATCAAAAAGAAGGACGGATCCATCTGGTTCTGGGAGAAGTACCAAAAACTGAACAACATCACCTACAAAGATACATACCTGTTGCCAATCATTAAAGAATTCCTAACAGCTCTCTGATCCACAGCTTATTTCGCTACAGAGGACATAATCAGTGGATACTGTCTAGTACCTATGGCTTCTGAAGAGAAAGTAGAACTTGCTTAGTTGCCCATAGCAACCAGATTCCACCTTTTATTTTCCAAAGGGGCTGTAAAAATCAATGGTGGAATCTGGTTGCTATGTGCTGTGTGTGACCATCATCCACAGCAGCAGGTAACAGTAATATGCGTTCATTAGCAGCTGCGTAGTAACCTTATTTCTTGTTTTTCTACTGGTGGCATATGTATACCCCACTGTCTACCACTAGGGGTATGATTTACTCCACAGTGTACCTGTGTTGTGCGAAGTGATTCCACCTTGCACTTGATCTATAATTGCATTCCTCCTACTATTACTGTTCAAATGTTTCAAAATAAATCTGCCATGTTGTTTTATCCTTATCTCTTGTGAGTGTGTACTGAGCTTAGGCGGGTTTTTCTAGAGTTGACCTCTGGCATAAGATATGGTTGCCCGCCAGAGTGATGAGGGAGGGCCTTGTCAGGATCCATCATTGTCACTGAGAGAGTTTTGGAGAAGGAATATTTTCTATCTGTCATAGCAGGGCCAATATAACATGGTCGACAATGGAAGATCATCTGCCCTATGAAGCCTACAGCAGAGAATAGGTGTCAAACACACCACATAGGAGGTCCAGTAGATATTTAGCTCCTATCACGCTTGTGCTAAGACTGAGGGAAGTGCTGCCACTGCCAATGGCAGCCATGGAGAGGTTTATCAACCAACTTGCAAAGATGCAGCCTTATCACCATCTAAAGACTTTCTCAGGTGTCAACCCTACCCCAGGTGGGGAAGAAGGGTATGATACATAGGGAGATCTTAACCTACAGTATCTGGGAGAGTGGCAGTGCACTGATGCCGTGAAAAAGCGGAGAGTGATAGAGAGTTTGAAGGGTCCAGCTGTGGAAGTGGTGCAGGCTGCTTAATGAAGCAGTCCGCAGGCCACTTATCAAGACTATACTACTACTGCTATACTACTACTACTACTGCTTTTGGATCCCCAGAAGATGCCACTGACCTACTTTATAAATTTCTCACCACCTACCAGAATGTTGGTGATAAGATGTCTGCCTACCCCTATCGGTTATACAAGATGGCTCATAAAATAACATCCAAAGGTGGGCTTAGCCCTGGAAAAGTTAGCCAATGCTGTCTGCAACAAGTTCTACGAGGGGCTCTAACTCAAGATCCCATATCTCAAGTTGCTGTGATAAAGAGAAGATTCCCCACTCCTTCCATCAGGTACATAACTGTGTCATAACCCAAAGGACTACTCATCCATCTGGTAACTGACCCTTGCTCTGTTTAACTCTGTTGTATCATACCACCTGTATTTGCACCTCCGACCACTGTATATATTCTCTGTGTATATAGTGTATTGTCTAGTGCGCCCTTAAGGCAATTAAATATATAATTTAATCTTGTGCTGTCCTTGTATCTCGATCACAAATCCCTACGTCCGTGTTTCGGCATAGTATACGCTACTGTCGGTTGGTTTCTCACCCTATATAATTCTGACCAGGCTTATGTCAAACGAGGAACTGGTGGCAGTCACCGGCTGAGAAAGCTCTGTTTCACTGGGGCAGTGAAAAGCCTCTCTCAGTTTCTCGGGGTTGTGAGCAAGTGTGGAGTTATGCTGGAGGCTGTGTGGACCACTGTCTCTCACTCCTGTGCCCACGTGGGCAGGAGGCATCTGTGTAAACTGTACCAATCTGACCTTACGTGCTCCCAGGGAGGGCATAACGTCACGTCTTAGAAACCAGTGACTAAACTGTATCTCGTGAGCTCGACATAGTTGACGTCAGGCGGGGCCACGAGGTGCGGTATTCGTCACACTGACTATTTCACCTGTTATGCCCAAGCTTACCCCACTTAAGACCAGGTGACAATTACTATAGCCAAAACACTGGGAGTTCTTTGGATGCGTGCATTATGGACTGCCAGCACGCATCCATACTGACCAAGGAAGAGACTTTGAGATGACTGATCAATGAACAGTGCGAAATCTGCAGGCAGGGGCGGACCGATCATAGACCCCACAGGGAGTTTTCCTGATGGGCCGATGCCCACAGGGCCACGTGAGCCCTCTTCACTGACACTGGCTGGCACTATAGGGGTTATTAGTACAGGAAGTCCAGGCAGCATGCTAAAAGATATTGTTGGCTTTGTCCTGAGGCCCATATTTCACCTCCTAAGACACCTTCTCCATATCTTAGAGACAATTGGAGTGGAGGAGGACAAAATGTGTCAGCTATTGATCACCACAAAAGGACAGCTTTTGAGGAGGTATTTTGTGCTGCACTGTGGTATTTGGTTTTGTGGGATGGTATTCTGTGCTGCACTATTGTATTACTGACCCTGCCAACTTGTATTGGCCTACTATTTGGACCCACCTACAACATTCGGGCCACTTTTAGTTTTTTTTTCCAGGACCGCTTTAAGTTCCCAGTCCGCCCCTGTCTGCAGGATCAAGAAATCCAGAACCACACTTTTCACCCTCAAGGGGATCAGAGAGCTTCAATCATACTCTTCTCAACATGTTAGGCACCTTATTCCCCAAGCAAAAGAGCCACTGGAGTTGATATATGTCAGTTAGTCCATGCCTACAATTGCACCAAGAATTAGTCAAATGGGTACTTGTCACGGTCCCTCCCATGACAGAGGTGAGAAGATCTGAGAGACTGGCGGCACATGAGGTTATCTGACAGTCTCTCTGTTCTCACCTTGCAGTGTTGTTGCTTAGTAATGACCACACCTCTTGTCAGGTGCAGCGTGTGGTCATTACTGAGGCTCTATTTAGTCCTGAATCACACTGCTTACCATGTGGTTGATATTTCCTGCTTGGTGTTGGCTGAGCTGGTGTGTTGTTCCTTTGGATCTCATGCTCCTCCGTTCTTCTTTAACCCCTTTGGGACGCATGACGTACCGGTACGGCATGTTTCCCGAGTCCTTAAGGACCCATGACGTACCGGTACGTCATGAGTTTAAAATAAGATTGCGGCGCCCCGGGGGTTAATCCGAAAGGGATGCCGGCTGAAATCATTCAGCCAGCATCCTGTCACAACGCCGGGGGGGGTCATGTGACCCCCCTGTATCGGCGATCGCAGCAAACCGCAGGACAATTCAGACCTGCGGTTTGCTGCGCTTTTAGCCGATTCTGATCACCGCGGTCTCTGACCACGGGGATCAAACTTTAAAATGCCCGAAATAAAGTTTTATTAACCCCCCCCTGCACCCCTGAATGATATTATGTGGGCGGGTGGTGCAGGGGGGGTGTCGCAGGCGGTGCGGCAGGCGGGATCGCGATCCCCCGCCCGCCTCCCCTTGAATAATCGTTGGTGGACAGTGGTTATACCAGGGTGTCAGCACATTGCTGTAATGGAAAAGGTTAACAGCTCAGGGAGCACCCTCCCTCTCCCATCAGGGGGCTGCTGTGCCTTTGCAGCCCCCCGATGGGAGAGGGAGAGAGCCCCCAGACAGCCCCCCCGACAGCCCCGTCCTTACCCTTCCCCGTCTGCGCAGTTGTGGCTACAACTGAGCAGACGGGGAAGGTTCCCATGGCAACAGGACGCCTTCTCAGGCATCCTGCTGTCCATGGTGCTGAACAGATCTATGCTAAAGACATAGATCTGTTCAGACAAAGTGTAAGTAAAATACAGTACAGTACCCTATATAGTGTACTGTACTGTATTATACAGACATCAGACCCACTGGATCTTCAAGAACCAAGTGGGTCTGGGTCCAAAAAATTAAAAAAAAAGTGAAAAAAGTTAAGATGAAAAAAAAACACATTTATCACTGAATAAAAATAAAAAAAAATAAAATACACTACACATATTAACATAAAATAAAAAAATAAAAACTATGAGAAAATTGAAATTTTGCCCACCTTACTTTCCAAAAAAGGTAATAAAAGTGATCAAAAAAGTCGCATGTATGCCAAAATAGTACCAATCAAACCGTCATCTCATCCCACAAAAATCATACCCTACCCAAGATAATCGCCCAAAAACTGAAAAAACTATGGCTCTTAGACTATGGAAACACTAAAACATGATTTTTTTTTGTTTCAAAAATGAAATCATTGTGTAAAACTTAAATAAATAAAAAAAAGTATATATATTAGGAATCGACGCGTCCGAATCTACCGGCTCTATAAAAATATCACATGACCTAACCCCTCAGGTGACCACCGTAAAAAAATAAAAATAAAAACGGTGTAAAAAAAGCAATTTTTTTTCATCTTACATCACAAAAAGTGTAATAGCAAGCGATCAAAAAGTCATATGCACCCCAAAAAAGTGCCAATCAAACCGTCATCTCATCCCGCAAAAAATGAGACCCTATTTAAGATAATCGCCCAAAAACTGAAAAAACTATGGCTCTTAGACTATGGAGACACTAAAACATTTTTTTTGTTTTAAAAATGAAATCATTGTGTAAAACTTACATAAATAAAATAAATTGTATACATATTAGGTATCGCCACGTCCGTGACAACCTGCTCTATAAAATTACCACATGATCTAACCTGTCAGATGAATGTTGTAAATAACAAAAAAAAAAAAACGTGCCAAAAAATCTATTTCTTGTTACCTTGCCGCACAAAAAAGTGTAATATAGAGCAACCAAAAATCATATGTACCCTAAACTAGTACCAACAAAACTGCCACCCTATCCCGTAGTTTCTAAAATGGGGTCACTTTTTTGGAGTTTCTACTCTAGGGGTGCATCAGGGGGGCTTCAAATGGGACATGGTGTCAAAAAAAACAGTCCAGCAAAATCTGCCTTCCAAAAACCGTATGGCATTCCTTTCCTTCTGCGCCCTGCCGTGTGCCCGTACAGTGGTTTACGACCACATATGGGGTGTTTCTGTAAACTACAGAATCAGGGCCATAAATAATGAGTTTTGTTTGTCTGTTAACCCTTGCTTGGTAACTGAAAAAAAAATATTAAAATGGAAAATCTGCCAAAAAAGTGAAATTTTGAAATTGTATCTCTATTTTCCATTAAATCTTGTGCAACACCTAAAGGGTTAACAAAGTTTGTAAAATCAGTTTTGAATACCTTGAGGGGTGTAGTTTCTTAGATGGGGTCACTTTTATGGAGTTTCTACTCTAGGGGTGCATCAGGGGGGCTTCAAATGGGACATGGTGTCAAAAAACCAGTCCAGCAAAATCTGGCTTCCAAAAACCATACGGCGCACCTTTCCCTTTACGCCCTACTGTGTGCCCGTACAGTAGTTTACGGCCACATATGGGGTGTTTCTGTAAACGGCAGAGTCAGGGCAATAAAGATACAGTCTTGTTTGGCTGTTAACCCTTGCTTTGTTAGTGGGAAAAATGGGTTAAAATGGAAAATTATTCAAAAAAATGAAATTCTCAAATTTCATCCCCATTTGCCAATAACTCTTGTGCAACACCTAAAGGGTTAACAAAGTTTGTAAAATCAGTTTTGAATACCTTGAGGGGTGTAGTTTATAGAATGGGGTCATTTTTGGGCGGTTTCTATTATGTAAGGCTCGCAAAGTGACTTCAGACCTGTAGTGGTCCCTAAAAATTTGGTTTTTGTAAATTTCTGAAAAATTTCAAGATTTGCGTCTAAACTTCTAAGCCTTGTAACATCCCCAAAAAATAAAATATCATTCCCAAAATGCTACAAACATGAAGTAGACATATGGGGAATGTAAAGTCATCACAATTTTTGGGGGTATTACTATGTTTTACAGAAGTAGAGAAACTGAAACTCTGAAATTTGCTAATTTTTCAAAATGTTTGGTAAATATGGTATTTTTTTATGCAAAAAAATTTACTTTTTTGACCCAATTTTAGCAGCGTCATGAAGTACAATATGTGACAAAAAAACAATCTCAGAACGGCCTGGATAAGTCAAAGCGTTTTAAAGTTATCAGCACTTAAAGTGACACTGGTCAAATTTGCAAAAAATGGCCAAGTCCTTAAGGTGAAATAGGGCTGAGTCCTTAAGGGGTTAAAGATAAGTGCATTTAGTTTTGCATTTTGTTGATTGCTTGTGCGTGTTGTTTTCTAGGCCTCAGGGAGAAGCTGGTTCCTTCATCTGGGAAGGAACCAGTAGTCTCATTCCCTGCCACCATTCCTAGGGCTTCCAGGGTCCCCAGGGCTAAGGTTCCGGTGTATGAGTATTTCCACCTTCAGGGTCTACTCATACTGGCAGGAGTCAAGGAGAGGTCTAGGGATTCCTAGGAGGTCACCATCCCTCTCCCTTAGCTTTGAGGCCTAGACTCTGGTCTATTCCCTTCTGTGTGTATTCTGGTTTTATCCCCTCCCCATTCCGTGTGACAGTGCTCCCCTACTTTCTCATGTTTGGGAGGGGAGCTCAGCTACTAGTGAACATTAGTTTTGGAGTATCGCTTGATCATTCATCTGGGAAGACCCACGTAAAGTAATGCATGTGTCCTAGTTGAAGAGAGAACTGAAAGAGGCATATAAATTGGCTGATCAGGCTTCTGGTAAATCAGGGAAGTGGAACAAGACCTGTTATGATCGTATAGTTCGAGAGCAAGTTGTGCAGCCTGGAGCTTTACTCAACAACTGTGTCTTCCTGGAAAACATAAACTTGCTGATCAGTGGCATCCAGAGCCTTATGTGATGGTAGAAAATCTGCCTGGTGTTCCAGCCTACAGAGTGAAGCCTAAGATGTGGGATTGCGAAGTCCTATGATAATCAGCATCTGTTGCCTGTAGGACAGAACAGTTATCCACCCAGGTGCTCAGAAAGAGTTGTCAGCATCATAAATGTGTGACTGGTTCCCTCTGAAGGGAGCAAGAATGAATCTAGTGATGAATTGTTGCTTGAGGTTGGCACCCAAGAAGAGTTTACCCCAGAAGTCAGTGTGCTCTCTCTCCATTTGGGGGAGAATTTACAAGAATTTGGGTCCACCTTGTGAAGAAGCCACTGCCATGGAACGTAAGTTTGAAAGTCAAGAGTTATTGGTCGAACAGGGGACTACTATAGTACACACTCATCCTAAATGGGACACAAGGCCGTCCATGGTGCTGACCTATGAAAGGATGGGGCATATTACCGAGGTACCCAGGGTAATACATCCCAATTTCAATGACACATTGCCATATTTCTCCTCTGTTCTTATGTGGCATGAAAGTGATTTTTGTGTGACTGAATATGGCCTTAGTCAGGCTGCCTTAACACCCTCTTGTATTCCAGGTGGTGAGTCTTCACTTTGTGTTTGGACACTCACCAGGGTGACAGTGTAACCCCTGTTGGGAAAACATTGCGTGCAGTGGGTACTGCTGCTAATGTCAAACAGGGATTCATAACAGCAAGCATCAGCACTTCTTCTGAAGTACACTGGACTACAATTCCCAGCACCACTTGTTCCTCTATGCTCTTACAACCTAAGGGAGGAGTTACCAAGGAGAGGCTAAAAAAGGTGAGCAGGGAGGAGACCAAAGGGAGAAAGGACTGGTAGAGCACATTGCTAATGCTGGCTCCAGGTTTTCAGAGTGCAGGGAGAAAGATTAACAGTGACAGCCACCTGAAATTCCATGAAAGGAGAGGACTTAGCTGTAGCGAAGCATCAGAGAGTTGATCACAGTCCCCTGGATTTCCCCAGAGGAGGACTTTATCCCTGCTACATTTTCATCCCAGGGTTTGAATGCTGCAGCCCCAAACTGAATCTAGTTGTAACAACAGCCTTGTTGCAAGAAGGGGTAAACATTAAGTTGAGGCTTGTTGTTCTGCTATTGATAAGTTTGCTTGTGATTTTGCTATGTTTATATGTGCACCAACGGTTTCTGGAAGCAAGCCAATGTATGTACAATACAGACCAAAAGTTTGGACACACCTTCTCATTCAAAGAGTTTTCTTTATTTTCATGACTATGAACGCATCAAAACTATCAATTAACACATGTGGAATTATATACATAACAAACAAGTGTGAAACAACTGAAAATATGTCATATTCTAGGTTCTTCAAAGTAGCCACCTTTTGCTTTGATTACTGCTTTTCACACTCTTGGCATTCTCTTGATGAGCTTCAAGAGGTAGTCCCCTGAAATGGTCTTCCAACAGTCTTGAAGAAGTTCCCAGAGATGCTTAGCACTTGTTGGCCCTTTTGCCTTCACTCTGCGGTCCAGCTCACCCCAAACCATCTCGATTGGGTTCAGGTCCGGTGACTGTGGAGGCCAGGTCATCTGGCGCAGCACCCCATCACTCTCCTTCATGGTCAAATAGCCCTTACTTTCAAAGTTTTCCCAATTTTTCGGCTGACTGACTGACCTTCATTTCTTAAAGTAATGATGGCCACTCGTTTTTCTTTACTTAGCTGCTTTTTTCTTGCCATAATACAAATTCTAACAGTCTATTCAGTAGGACTATCAGCTATGTATCCACCTGACTTCTCCTCAACGCAACTGATGGTCCCAACCCCATTTATAAGGCAAGAAATCCCACTTATTAAACCTGACAGGGCACACCTGTGAAGTGAAAACCATTTCAGGGGTCTACCTCTTGAAGCTCATCGAGAGAATGCCAAGAGTGTGCAAAGCAGTAATCAAAGCAAAAGGTGGCTACTTTGAAGAACATAGAATATGACATATTTTCAGTTGTTTCACACTTGTTTGTTATGTATATAATTCCACATGTGTTAATTCATAGTTTTGATGCCTTCAGTGTGAATCTACAATTTTCATAGTCATGAAAATAAAGAGAACTCTTTGAATGAGAAGGTGTGTCCAAACTTTTGGTCTGTACTGTACATTGCAACTGGGCCCCAGCAGTTGGACTTTGTTTATAGTACTGCTACGCTATAGTTAGCTAGGAGGAGTGTGCTAGCTGTTATTTATATTATACATTAAGTCCGTGTGTGATCATTAACATTAGGTCACAGTTATGTGTTCATAACAGCTGCATGGTAACCTTATTTCTTATTAAACCTACTAGACTTTTTCTACTGTTTTATATTGTTAGCCTAGCCAGGCCTGTCATATATATGCCCCATTCCCTACCACTAGGGTTATGATTTACTCCAGAGTGTACCTGTGTTGAGCTATGTGATTTTAACTTGCAATTGATCTATAATTGCATCCCTCCTACTTGACCCTCTACTGTTCAAATGTTTTAAAATAAATCCGACAATTTTTAAAATCCTTATCCATTGTGAGTATGTACTGACCTTATGCAGGGGTTTCCAGACTTGACCCATGGCAGAAGAAGATCCTATTGCATCCCTGTATAACTTCCAACAAGATTCGGGTGAAGGCACTGTGCCATGGTGAGGCGAGAACTAGAACACACCCTGCTTACAGAGGTTGGTACTAAGGGGATGTTATACATCCATTCTATCTCTACACCGACGCAAGCAAGAAAAGCCTAGGTCAGTAATGGCAAGCCTTTTAGAGACCGAGTGCCCAAACTGTAACTCAAAACCTACTTATTTATCGCAAAGTACAAGAACGGCAATTTAACAATATACTGTATCTTCCATGTACTTTATCATACTGTTGATATGCATATCAAAAATGTTGATAGCGGCGGTTCCAGCTTTGAGACCCCCGCTGATCTCTAATACAAGCAGTCTGAAGCGCTCAGCAGAGCTGTGCTTTTCTTAACTGCTGAGCAGTCCTTATTACAGCGCCCAGCAGTGAGAAGCACCTGTCTGCTTACTGTGCTGATGAATGCCAGGAAAAGTCTAAGGTGTATTGGTACACTTAGTCTTTTTCCAGGGTGCGTGTGCCCACAGAGAGGACTCTGAGTGCCCCCACGTGTGCCATAGGTTCGCCACCACTGGCCTAGGTGCTGTCAAAAAAGCTGATCAAGCTGACCAAAATTACAGATCCTTCAAGCTAGAGTTCAAGGCACTAGTGTGGGCTGTCACTGAGAAATTCAAAGACCTTCTCGTGACCACAACCTTCACCATATACACAGACAATAATCCTCTAGCCCATCTGAACACAGCTTGGCTGGGAGCTCTAGAACAAAGTTGGGCTTCTCTATCACAAACTTTGACTTAGTAGTCAAATACTGCACAGTTAAGTCCAATGAAAATGCTGATACCCTATTCAGACTACCAGCAACAGAAGATGCAACTCAATCAGATGATAGCCGGAAAGAAGTTAAAATGCTATCTTTCTATACCTGATTTGCCCAGCAAAGTAACAACAATCAAAAAGCCATAAGCTCTTAACAACAGCCTGAACCGTCTGTGGGGATTTGCTCTGGTAAGCGGACGCAATACAGAGGCAAAACCACGGTTGAAAAGCAAAAGTCAGTGTTTATTCACACAAAAGGCAGAAAAGAAACACAATACTTGGCAGGGCCCTGGTGTTAATTCACACTGCAGGAATCTTTGTGATAATTCACACAGCAAAAGTCCACAGAACTCAGAAACACGTCACCTGGCAGTCCACAGCAGGCTTTAGGGCGCCTGGCTACCAGCTGGCGGCTCTCCGCCTTGCAGTATGGCAGAACTCCTCGGCTCCCAAAACACAGAGCTCCACTAGCACCTGGAGGTTCATTCCACACCCAGCTGAGCTGCTGGCTGGGTTTTTAAACCCCAGCCCAAAACCTGGCCTGGACATGGGGAACAGCCACCCACCCTGCTCTTAGGCTGCTCCCAATAAGAACCACACAGCCACACTAAGTAAAACAGTGTCAGCGAGCACTAGCTGCCGCTGACACACAAAATTACCGGTTCTTATCTCACCGAGGCCAGGAACCTCGGTGACACGTACCTTCCGTCAATGACGGACCCTTGCGCCTTCCTACACATCACAGAAAAAAGAACTGTGGATCAAGCACCACTACACAAAATTTGTAGTTGCCATACCCATCAGAGACCTGACTGCCAAGACCAGTGCAGCTGCTTTGTGGAAGAGTTTCCTGTTACGCTATCGTTGTCTCGAACAAGGTTCTGCATTTGAGTCCTAATTCTGCTGTGTAATGCAAGGCACCAACAAAACAGACCAGTGAGGGTGAAGTAAAGAGGGTTTATTAACAAAATAAACAAAGTCCAGGTAAATTTTACAGGGCAAACATCAGGCAAACAAAAAACGAAGGAAAGCCAGGAGTAGTTCTGATCCGTGCATAGGTCTCTGTGCAACTTGCCAGGTAAATGGATGCGTCACGGAAAGTCCCGGGTCCTGGGTCCCACTGGAACGGACGGAGTCCCAGCAAACTTCAGTCAGTAGCTAGCAGTACTGTCCTGCACCTGGATAAGGAAGGATAACAGTGGGCACTGACCGACCTGGGAGGCCACCTTTTATGTGCCTGCTAACAAATCCCAGGGCGCCAAGTGTCCACTCCCCATAGGTCATGATCCTGCCCTACACCTGTGTACAAGGCTTTGGTCGGTCATTAGTCAGTTAGACCAATGCCGGCACCCTAATCTGCTTCGAACTTGCGGCCAGGTGCTATTCCCTTCGCTGGTCCGCGAAGCGTATAAGAAGCGCGTACACTCGACCGCGTATCCCCTTGCAAACCTGTTTTCGAATGTAAATGCGGATGCACGACAGGCTCTGCAAGAGTGCGCGAGCGCGTCGACATGGACACTGGAATGGAATCCGCAACAGGCACCGGAGACAAGCTTGGCCGCAGTTTACTGCCACTAGCCCGGCCAAGCTATCCCCGAAAGCCATGCGGTCTTCCCCTCTGGAGCACATGCGAACGCATCCCCGCATCGGTTCGCAAAGGGGTCGGAGCTGGTGTATCAATGGAGACACGCGTAACCTGTCCCGCAGCTCCACGAGGACCCTTTTTGGTCACACCGGAGTGCGAGACAGGTGAGGATCTTACATGCTGTACAGCTGACAAAAATTCTGAACTACTGCTTGCCATCCTCAAGACAACAGTCTATGTAAAAAATGCACCAAACTGTCATTGACATGCTGAAAGCTGTACCACCTCACAAGAGAGCCAATTGGCTATCCTGCTGCCTGAACTGGTGTACCTATACAACAATAAGATCCATTGTTCCACCATACTACCTAATGTTTGGCCACCAAGGAAAGTTTCCTGCTGACATCTAGATGTACATAGCTGTATCAGATGCTGTAAACACTTTGCCACAAATTGAATGGGTAAAAAACATCATCATGTCTGGAGTATGCCAAAGAAATTGTCGACATCTGAATGGTAAAAAGCTCACCAGAAACAAAGGCAATTATAAGAACTGACTGCCGGTGACTAAGTGTGGCTTAAAAACAATCATTCATCTAGCAACAGTAAGTGGGAGCAGCCATCCCACATCCTGACATTTACGAGATTACCCAGTTACTCAAATTGTGCATCATAAAAGGTTAAAGACATGTCTGAAAGAACCTATTCCCAAACAGCTTATGGAAGTGGAAAAGTCACCAGAGCTGCCAAAGTCATCTGTTCTTGACTCAACGCTTGAGCAAACACTCGTACCCGATCCATTGCAGTGGTTCTTGAGACTCTTAATTCGCTTCATAGTTCCAAGCGAAGCTCCTATGAGCATCCAAGAATCTGTAGAAGTCTCCAGTCTAGGAGGACCATAATCCATCCCTTACAGAATCGCACTGTGAAGGCCTGAGAGATCTACACAGAGTAACATGCTGGCCAGATATCTAGACTAGAAGCCTAAACCCAGGGCAAAGACTGTAATATATCGGAGCTCTCTGAGAGAAAACTTCAAGTAAGTTAGGTAATGGTTTAAGCTCTGTGCCCAGAGAAGAGACTTTAACACTTTTAAGCCACTGTGAGATGTTTTCCTAAAATGTTCAAGTGTTATAATCAGGGAATAGACTATTGTTGCAATAAAAATTAACTTTACCCTCATAAAAGACATAATTGTCCCATGTAACCCTATGAAAGATACTGTCAACCCAGATCCTATCTACTGTCATTGAATCCCTAGGCTTAATATAATTGCACTGTTTATTTTCCACATGCCTTAACCTAATTCTTGCAGGAAAAAGACAAGAAGGAGCCAGAATCTACTGTGTCTTGCATACAGTATATGCTGTTTTGCATAAGATCTACATAGTAAGACACCGAGGACAGCTTTTCTCTTAATAGGGGTAGTTCAGTGCCCAAGAGGATGACTGCAAAGGGTTAATTATTGTCTAAAGGATTAATTTCATTTTACTAGGTTAAATGTTGTGATTTATTGTTGAAGCACTTACTTCTTTATGCACTGTGCGATCCTAACAGCAATGTATTAGCAACAGATGGTTAACATTGACAGACTGGTTAGGTTACCAGGGTGATGGATCAGGTCCATCCCCTGACTAGTGACAGAGTCTAGTCTGAGCAAAGCTATAGGAAGGACGTGTATGGGAGAGTTCCTGCAGACCAGGCCCAGTTTGGAGAGACTGCAAAGTATCTTTAGAGAGAGAGAGGCAGGGAGTACTACAACTACAATAATTGTTGCTGCTTATACACAGCTATTGGGAAAAGTAACCTCTGTGAGATACTTTGGAACTGTGCCTTTTGCTGCTATCTGTATTACTGCTTCTGTCATTAATTCAGTAAAATACTTTATTTAATGCAACCAACAGGCCTGGTTATTGACTCCTTCATCTGAACTCCTGTCTTGCACCCAGCCAAACTGTTCACCTCAAGGCAGGGGCGTATTGGCCATAGACCCTACAGGGAAATTTTTCTGGTGGGCCGATGCCCCAAGGGGCCACCCAAGTGCTCCTCTATGCCATTGATCGGGTACATAATGAGCTCTCAACAGTAATTAACGCTGTGAGAATCAGGTAATCATGTAGCCAGCCAGCTACTGAACATGCCCTCCTGAATTAAACTGCTGTTGAATTGATGGCCACCACAGAGGGCCATTTTTGGGGCAATATATTGTGCTACACTGTGTTATTTGGTTCTGCTGGGATGGTATTTTGCACTATGGTATTTTTGACCCTGTGTTTCCCTACCTTCTGTTAATTTGGACCTGCCTACAAAATGGGGAATCTTTTTTTTCTAGGGCCACTTTAAGTTTCCAGTCCGCCCCTGCCTCAAGGACACCCTAGCTACCACTGGGCAGGAGCTCCAAGACCAGGATGTGTCCAGAGGGAAGAAAGAGTTCACCCTCCAGTCACTGTATGGCCCTAGGGAGTGACAAAGTGGAGCTAGCCTCCATGAACTGTGACTACTACTAACACCATCCTAGCCACTACCACTCCCTTCCTCCTCGCCTCCCCTTCAGGTCACTGCATCTGCAATCAGTATAACCAATAGAGAAATTCTTACTTTTAGTGATATGTAAATATGGTGTTTGGAGCACCAAGGGACTGACCTACCCCCTTAGAAGACCGTTTCACCTCCCACCTTCCTGGTTGTGACTTCCCCTCCCAGGGATATTGACAAGGCCAGGCATGCCTGCCCCTGAAATCTTGCGCAGGCACAATGAGGATCTCAGAGCAGTCATCAGGACCTGATAGATCCTGAAGCCTGTCATAGCAAAGATCCTATCATATCAGATCTGCACATGCCGCAGGGCTTGATAGGAACTTTGATATGACAGGCCACAGGGCCTTGAGAAGGTCCGATGCAAACATAACAACCAAACAGCTCCCACGAAATTGGCATGGTGAGTCGTTTGGTCCCCAGGAGTGCAGCGCTCCCAAAAAAAGATCTCTCAGATGCCGTGTTTGGCACCTGAGGGGTTAAAAGTCAGTGAATGGCATTATTGCCAATCACAGACTCTGTATCAGGTGTCTTCTGTGTAAAATAGCAGGCATCCAGTGACTTTGGTGCCTGCTTAGCCACACCAGACTGACATGTACAGTCGAATTACGCACAGTGAATGTTCAGTGGAGCAGGCTATTGTCATTATCATTTTTTTCACAATAATTTTCTATTATTTTCCTTATGCTCTTTAACTAAAGCATTTAGCAGGATACATTTATTTTAATGATGAAACAGCCCAAAAAAACATATACAGTGCACTAAGGAAAAACCTCTCCAAAGCGCTGCAGTTATTCTCAAGAACATAAGATGAATTGCCTACATTAACTTGAAATCTGAAAATCGAGACAATGGAGAGATTGGAGTACACAATGGAAGGAAATTCTTTGGCCGTATTGCCTTTTCCCATTAAGATAAGATAGTGGAGAGACTTCATTTATTTTCACACAGTAATACACCACAATGAGAATGTCTGCTCTGACTAATGTGCTTAAGTGGACCTCAATCACAGGTTCAAAGTCAATCACCATTTGTAAAAATGACAATAGAGAGAATTCAGGAGTGAAGAAAGATTAAGCGTGGTTGTCCAGATGTTAAGAATATTCCCATACAGTGTACAACCAAGGTCTCTGTATTCTGGTGGGGAAATTGTATTTGAACAGAACAAATATTATATTGTATGTTAATTCATGATATTCCAATGATGAATATTAGTAGCATTAAAAACATTGCAAATATTAACTTATCATATCTTAACTTATGCTATAAAGATTAGTGTTGGAGTGAAGGCAAATCATTTTAAGGCCCCATTCACATGACTCTATTTTTGGTCCGCATTTTTTGCCGGTGAGAATAGGTATTGTTACAAAAACAGATGCAACATGGACGTCATCCGTATTTGTTGCGGACTGCAAAATACATATGGTCGTGTGAATGCACCCTAAAGGGGTTGTGTAGTGGATGGAGCTGGTTACTGAAGCGCTGTGCGTATTGATGTGAATTGCTCCATCTACTATGTGATAGATGGAGCGGTGTAGTTCCAGTGTTGACTTCCACTGGTGAAGTAACTGCAAAACAGCTGATCGGTGGGGCTACTGCTGATCAGATATTGATGGCCTATACTCATAGGCCATCAATAGTAAAATCCTAGACAACCCCTTTAGAGGTTCTTCCTTAGTCAACAATATAACAAAGTGGGCCACAATAAAGAGCACCCTGTTTCCCTTCTGTGGTTTGTACAGGATAATGCCTCTTCATTTAAGACAAGTACCTGGCCCACCATGTTTTCCCCTGCCAGTCGAGTGGTACTCTCTTTGGACGGCAGTAATGTTGTTTGTATGTCCAACATGCTATATTTAATTCCTCAAAGAATTGTGGAATTGGAGCCCTATGTATGCACAGGCTCTTTAAATGTAACAGAGGACTGTTTTATTGGTCAGTTTCTGGACCTTCCCATTCTAAAGGTACTTTCACACTTGCCTTTTCCGGCATAGAGTTCGGTCCTAGGGGCTCTATACCGGAAAAGAACAGACCAGTTTTATCCCCATCCGTTCTGAATGGAGAGTAATCCGTTCAGGATGCAACAGGATGTCTTCAGTTCAGTCTTTTTGACTGATCAGGCAAAAGATTAAACCGCAGCATGCTACGGTTTTATCTCCGGCCCAAAAAAACGACAGACTTGCCTGAATGCCGGATCTGGCATTTTTTTCCATAGGAATGTATTAGTACCAGATCTGGCATTCAAAATACCGGAATGCTGGATCCGGTAAAAAAAATAAAAAAAATAAAATCGAAACGGATCCGTTTGTCCGTATGACAAACAGACAAACGGATCCGTTCCTACAATGCATTTTTAAGACGGATCAGTGTCCTGATCAGTCTTAAAATGCAATCAGTTTGCATGCGTTTTGCCGGATTCCTCTGCCGCAAGTGTGAAAGTAGCCTAACAAAAAGCAGAATACATGGTTTAGTGATGAAGTGGTATAACACAGGACCTGCCTTAAAAAAAAAAAAAAAATGGACAACCACATGTCTAGAAGATACCTGGTATTGTTGCAGATATCCAGAGGAGGATTATGAGAATCCTGATAAAAACGATTTAAAAATGATCTCAGCTGGCACATGTTATTTGCTAATATCGCTACACTTGTTGATTGTCTTGTTTCTGATATTGATCATCTATCCTCAGACCAGACTTCCGGCATCCCCCGCTGATCAGTTGTATGAAGTGAATGCAGCATTCCTACGGGCCCTGTATTGTCTTCACTGTTTACCTGCTCATCATTGGCTTTGCAGCTGCATGCAGTGAAATTTCAGTTCCTCTGGAAGGATCAGTTGTAGTTACACGCAGTCCTATTCAAGTGAAGGAGGAGCTGTAATCACACTACTCGCCGCTGCGAGGCCGATGGAGAGCAGGGAAAACGGTGAAGAAAATGCAGTGCTAGCAGGAGCCCTGTGTTCTCCTAAAACATCTAATCAATGGGGGTGCTGGGAGTCGGAGCCCTGCTGATCTGATATTAATGACCTATCCTGTAGATAGGTCATCAATATTGGAAAACAGACAACCCCTGGCCATACCTAGTGTCAACTGTGGAACAGGTAAAAGAGTGGGATAAACAGAAAGGCATGTGGTATATTGTAATTGGCTGCTGGACATGATCATCGACGGACATTTATATGTCTGATGAAGCATGGTTCCATCTAAGGGTTCACATCACTGTTATGGATTCCGTTTTTGTTTTCTGTTATAACATGGTTATAACGGAAAATAACGGAATCCATAACATGGAAGTGAAAACGGAAGCTTTTAAGAGGCATTCCGTTTTGATCCTCCATAATACAAGTCTATGGGCAAGCATAACGGATCCGTCCTGGTTTCCATTATGCAGGAGTCCAGTCCTGTATAACAGAAACCAGGACGGATCCGTTATGCTGCCCTCAGACTTGTATTATGACGGAATGCAAAACAGAAGACTTTTAAAGGCATTCCGCTTTGCTTTCCGTCATAATATAAGTCTATGGGCAAGCATAACGGATCCGTCTGATTTCCGTTAAGCAGAAAGAAAAAAAAGTCCTGTCCTGGCTTCCATTTTGACTTCCGTATTATGGATTCCATTATAACCATGTTATAAGAAAAAACAATAACGGAATCCATAACGGTAATGTGAACTCACCCTAAGGCCTAGTTCACACTTCAGTGTTTGGTCAGTGATTTCCATCAGTGATTTTTAAACCAAAACCAGGAATGGAGCCTACATTGATAAGGTAGAATGGAAAGATCTGCACTCGTTCTGTGTTTCTGACCTGCACCTTGTTTTGGCTAAAAATCACTGATGGAAATCACTGACCAAACACTGAAGTGTGAACTAGGCCTAACTGGCGTGTTAAAGGAAGTCTGTCAGCAGTTTTGACCATGCTAAATAGTCAATAGCACTAGATAGGGGCTGGGGATAGCAGTACAAACAAACATACCTTTTGTGGAGCTTTTCTCATCAGGAGTAGTGAAAATGTATTCTGCTCTTGCAAGTGTCAAGGTAGGTCTTCACTGTGCAGTGTTCTCTCCATCGCTTTGATAAACCGTTAGGTCTCTTTCAGACAAGCGTATTTGCAATAACCCGGATTTTATGTCCCAGAATTCGCTGTTAATATTATTGAATAGAGCTGTTCACATGGGCGTATAATTTCCGTCAGTATTTGAAATCTGCAGCATGTCCGAGTTTTGTGCGGATTTGTTTCCAAATACGCACATTACAGTATATGGGAGTGCATAAAAAATGCAGGTAGGGAGGAATACGCATGTAAATCCTGATGAAATCCTAAAGCCATACTGATGACAATACTGATGGCATATCGTCAGTAATCCATGCCTAGTCCAGAGCCAGAATACTGGCGGATTTCCATACGATCGTGTGAAAGCGGCCATACATGCAAAGCTGCCTAAGCCCTGTTTCACCTGGTCAGTATTTTGCATCTGTATTTGGTCAGTATTTGTAAGCCAAAACCAAAAGTGGAACCTACAGAGAAAATGTATAATATAAATATTTGTGCCTCTTCTGTGTTTTGGACTCACTCCTGGTTTTGGCTTACAAATACTGATGCAAAAATACTGACCAAATACTGACTGTGTGAAAGAGGCCTAAGGGTACGGCCACACAGAGTTTTTGGGACGAGGTTTTGAGGCAGATCTGCCTGCAGGATCTTCTGCCAAACCCAGAAGTGGATTTGAAAGGAACCTGAAATATAAAGGAAGGATTTATACTTCTTCCTGGTGGATAACTTCTACTGCCCTGCGGCCTAGTTTCTGAGGCGAGGGGATCATGCTCTGCCTCAGTATGTCACAGTACATGTAGGCATTCATGGTTCCCTCAGTAAACTGTAGCTCCCCACAGCCGGCAGAAATCATGCATCCCAAGCCATGACACTCCCACCACCATGCTTGACTGTAGGCAAGACACACTTGTTTTTGTATTCCTGGTTGCCGCCACACACGCTTGACACCATCTGAACCAAATAAGTTTATCTTGGTCTCTTCAGACCACAGGACATGTTGTTACGACCAATGGGTGGGACCCACTGGTCAAACCAGAGATAGTGTGGATTCTCTGTGTCAACTAAGGGTTAGAATCTACTAACCCCTAGGGCAGGGATGCTCAACCTGTGGCCCTCCAGCTGTTGTAAAACTACAACTCCCACCATGCCCTGCTGTAGGATGATAGCTGTAGGCTGTCAGGGAATGATGGGAGTTGTAGTTTTGCAACAGCTGGAGGGCTGCAGGTTGAGCATGCCTGCCCTAGGGTGTTATTCAGCACTCTGCAAGAGAATGCAGCAAGAGAGAAACTGAACCACTACCTACAGGATTAGCTAATATGGTTGACAGCTGACTCAGAGTCAGACAACAGGTAATGCTCCATTAGCTAAAGTTGCAGTAAGAACCACAGTTAGTGTGAACTGAGTCCAATAGTAGACACGGTGGTGAGAAGTAGTATTGCAGAGAAGACTGTAGTAAAGGCAGCAGCAGCTGATGATGATGATTATCAGAGGCAGAAGCTGAAGCGTGGTCAAAGACAAGTCCAAAGTCAGAGACAAGTCCAATAGTCGATGCAGGCTGAGTCAAGCATAGAAGATCAGATCAGAACACCTTTGCTATTACTGATAGTAACTGAACACTCAGGCAACTTACTGGAAGAGGAAGCTGCTATTTAACCTAGTAACCCTGCCCAGGGGCCATGCCGGGAGGCAGGAAGCAAGCACCCCTGGAAGCATATATGACAGGAAGCAGCAGGCGCGCTCCCCTATGGGACGCCAGCATAGGATGGAGCATGTAGGTTGCATGGCCAGAGAATGCGTCTGGCAGGCATGCGCCTGCCACATCTGTGTCACTGCCTTTGCTGTGTGCACCGTGACACTGTTGCCACACTTGAAGTTGCCGTTGGCAACATGTTGACTGGTGTGTGCACTTCCCCTTTAAGTTGTAGCCTCCTTCTGTCTGGTGCTGTAAGGGTTAACTCCCTGACTGGGTGTGGTCACTTGGCTTTTATCTCCTGTGGCTTCCTGACTGGAGTCAGTTGTACTTCAGCCGTCATTGGTGCTGGAGCTCTGCTCCAGCCCAGGGTGTTTTATCTGCCCAGTCATTGAGGGACACCTTGTAGGACATGGATGTCACCTGCAATGTAATTCCTTTGTCTCCCTTGTATCCTCAGTGTACCCAATCTCACTTGTATGTTTGGTCTGGGTTTATTTTCAGGGTTTGTTGTTACGTCTTGTTTGTTGTTAAATGTCTGGGATATTGTTGTTGTTTGTCCCTACATGTGTGCAAGATGTTTCCCTGTGTGTGTTGTCCCTCCGGAAGGGGGTTGGTTTCCCAGAGGGGTGAACCATAAGTCTGTATGCAGTGCTGCCTGGGGCGGCAGTGCACCTTGCTGTTTCGGGCCCAGGCAGAATCAGGAGTGCTGGATACCTGTGTGTGGTGTTGTTTGTACGGTGTCCTATTTGCTGTGTGGGCACCTGTACTTTTGTACGGGTTCCAGGTGTGGTGGCTGCGGCAGGTAAATGTGTTTCTGGTGTTCTTACCTGCCGACTCTGTTGCTGCATATGGTCTTTTCCTTTCCCTGCTGCTAGGCCATTTGAGACTCCTGTTCATCCGTGTCTGGGAAGAACAGGTCGTCTCTCCCCTGCTCCTATGTGAGGGATTATCAGGGCGACTCAGGGTCAAAGGTATCCTGGTATGAGCCACCCTACCATCCAGGTCCACTCATACGGTGAGGAGTTAGGGTGAGGATTAGGGACGCTTTAGGAGGTGAACTGCTCCCTGATTCCAGCATCCTGGCCTAGCTGCTTCTCCCTTATACCTGACATTGTACGGTGGGCGTTTTCCCCCCACTCCCCACCGTGACAATCTGGCGGAGAGCGCAGCAGGCAGCAAGGCAGAAGATGCTGGGGATATGACAGGTGAGACAGTGGGAGGTATGGTAGAAGGTCCAGGCCTAACATGGTTCCAGTAATCCATGTCCTTAGTCTACTTGTCTTCAGCAAACTGTTTGTGACTCCTCACCCCTTTAACCTCTGCAGCAATGCTGGCAGCGCGTCTATTTTGAAAAGACAACCTCTGGATATGATGCTGCGCATGTGTACTCAACTTCTTTGGTCGACCATGGCGAGGCCTGTTCTGAGTGGACCCTGTCTTGTTAAACTGCTGTATGGTCTTGGCCACCGTGCTGCAGCTCAGGGTGTTGGTAATCTTCTTATAGCCTAGGCCATCTTTATGTTGAGCAACAATTCTTTTTTTCACATCCTCAGCGAGTTCTTTGCCATGAGGTACCATGTTGAACTTCCAGTGACCAGTATGAGAGAGTGTGAAAGCGATAACACCAAATTTCATAAACCTGCTCGCCATTCACACCTGAGACCTTGTAAGACTAACGAGTCACATGACACCGGGGAGGGAAAATCGCTAATTGGGCACAATTTGGTCCATTTCACTTAGGGGTGTACTCATTTTTGTTGCCAGCAGTTTGGACATTAGCTGTGTGTTGAGTTATTTTGAGAGCACACCAAATTTACACTGTTATACACTGACTACTTTACATTGTATCAAAGTGTCATATCTTTAGTGTTGTCCCATGAAAATATATAATAAAATATTTACAAAAATGTGAGGGGTGTGCTCACTTTTGTGAGATACTGTATATTCCCAAATACCTTTCATTAGCTATAATGGCTAATTTTGTCTAGAGAGCAATCATTAGAAGAAATAAAATGGCTACCATCCTATTAGTACACACAAAACATATCCTAATCACACAGCAGGACAAGTTACTTAAGAGCACTGAGCTAAAGAGCTGCCTCATCCTCCTCTCTGCTCTACATGTCAGAGATTATCATCGTGAATAGAGCTGATAAGATCTTTAGTTGAACCTCTGTTGGAATGGAGCTCATGAGGAGACCTGAAGTACAGAGGGAACAGACAGAACAGACTGTGGTCAGGGCCGGGGCTACCATAAGGCAGACCAAGCGGCTGAATTAGGGCACACCCTGGGGGAGGGCGGAAAAATGAACCTTTCTTTTTTTAAATCACTTACTTGTGAGTTGCGCCGCCGACCGCCCGCCCCTGCCTGCGCCGCGCGGCCCCGGCCCTCACAGAGCAGCACGGGCCTGGCAGCACGGTCATGGGGTCAGGCCAGGGGGGTGTGACTGGCGAGTGGCGCAGCGGAGGCGGGCGGCAGCAGAGTCTGGAGCTGACTGTGTCTGTGAGTCTGACTCACACACAGCCAGATTGCCGTAGCAGCAGGACAGGTGGGTAGGTGATCACTGATGAACGCACTAGCACCAGAGTGCACGGCATAAATGTGTTTTAAAAAAATTATTACACAAACAACAATCATAAATGCAGGGGGGGATGGTGACCGTAACATGATGGGAGAGGGGACAATGTCTGTAGTCTGTGACATGGGGATGGGGCAAGGGCTGGCCGGGGGAGGGGAATATGACACAATAGGGGGTAATGATGTGATCATGATGTGAAACGAAGGGGATGATGTGACATGGTTTGGAGGGGGAGAAATGTGACATGGGGGTGATGTGACAAAGGGGATTATGTAAAAAGGAGGGGGAGAAATGTGACATGGGGGGTTGATGGCTGACATGGGGGCATGATGGCTTACATGGGGGGCTGATGGCTGACATGGGGGGGCTAATGGCTGACATGGGGGGGCTAATGGCTGACATGGGAGGGCTGATGGATGGGGCTGATGTCTGACATGGGGGTCTGATCTGAGGCATTTGGGGTCTGATATGAGGTCTGATTAACATTGGGGGTCTGATTGCTGGTCTGACCTGAGGTCTAATGGAAAATATTTTTTTACTATTATCCCCCTCTAAAATCTAGGTGCGTCTTAGAGAGCGAAAAACACGTTCCTCAAACCAGCGATTGTCTGAAGCAGAGAGAAGATACCAGGACCACACAGAGGAGAAGCCAGCTGCTGCAGACGTGACCAGGGCCAGGTGAGCTGCGAGGGAGGGGTCCTTCTGCGTGCGTTCTGTATTTTTCTCACACCCATCAATTGCAAGGGCTGTTATTGTCTGAAAGTATGAACAAGATCAGGACTTGCTCTGTAATTTGCAGAACAGTTGCAAAAATTCAGCCCCATAGAAATTAATGGGTCAGAAAATGGTGGTTTTGTGCATGCACTATTTGCCTTCTTGGGGGGGGGGGGGGGGCAAAATGTAGCTTCGCTTGTGTTGGCAAAAATTCTTACACCGGCCCTGACTGTGGTAATGTGGGGTTGTGGTAATGGAGACTGCAGACAAGTGCTGCTGCTCATTAGCCACACTTCCACCCTCCTCTCTGTACCTAATGTCTCCTCATGAACTCCATTCCTACAGAGATTCAGCTGAAGATCATATTAAACTGTATTCAGCATTATAATCCCTGACAAGTACAGCAGAGAGGAGAATGAGCAGTTCTTTAGCTCAGTGTTGTGAAGTAACTTGTCCTGCTGTGTGATTAGGACAGGTTTTGTGTGTACTAATAGGATGGCGGCCATTTTATTGCCCCTGATGATTTCTTCTCAGACAAAGGGAGCCATTATAACTAAAGAAAAGTATATGGGAATATATTTATAATAAAGTAATATTTCGGTATTTTCTGTAATTGAATTTTCTTATTCCTGGAGAACCCCTTTAAATTGACTCAGTTATTGTGCTAAAATCTTGTACTGAACAGCTCAATTGCATGCCGCTGAGTCCTGAATATTCATGAGCTTCTGCTTTTCTCTGTCCCTCTGCTGCTAATTCAGTTGGAAAAAAAATGTCAGTCGGTGGCAGAGGGGCGGAAAAAGTCAGAAGCTCATGAATATCAGGACTTATTGGCATCCGCTGGAGCTGTTAGAACCTAGCAGCATAAAACTGGTCACAGATTCTCTATAACAAACAGGGATCTATTAATGTCAGATCAGCACAACATATTTGTGGAACTGTATCATAGCAAGAACAAAGGTGTTTACTGAAGACCTCAGTAGAAGCGTTGTTGATGGTCATCAGGCTGGAAATGTGTACATGACCGCCTCTAAAAAGTTTGCACTCCACCAATCAACAGTCTGCCAGATCATGAATAAATTAAGAAAATTCAAGACCATTATTACCTTCCCCAGGAGTGGTCAACCAACAAAGATCAGGCCAAGAACAAGGCTTGTAATAGTCCGCAATGTCAAAAAGGAACCCAAGCAGGCTCGGACTGGCCCACTGGGGTACAGGTGAATCCCCGGGTTGGCCCCTGAGCAAGGTGGGCCCTTAGTCTGCCACCTCCTGCACAAGTGGCACAAAACACAGTAGACTTACTGCACTACATACATATATTCAATGTACAGCACCTCCACCAGCCTATGTTCATATAAAAAAAACTGATAGATTATTAAAGAAACTCCCCAGTTTATTATTATAGACAAGATCAGAGCTGAGATGAGGAAAGCTAGCCAGTATCCTCTTTTCCCCAGGACCTGCCGTCTCAAAGTTGCTGCAGGGACCCCAATATTCAATCATCTGGTAGCATCTTGCTGCTGTGTGAGCAGGTAATATTTGAATGTATCCGTACAGTGGGCCCCCAAAATAAATTTTACTGGTGGGCCCTAGGCACCCCAGTCCGACACTGAACCCAAGGTAGCCTCTAAGCAACTAAAAGCCTTTCTTACATTAGCTACTGTTAAAGGGAGTCTGTCACCAGCATTTCACTTTTTTAACCCTTCCCATAGCTCCCTAGCATGCTTACAGTTAATAAAAACGTTACCTCTGGCATCAATCCTGGACTTATATAACCTTCAAAAACGATCTTTATAAGATATGCAAATGAGGGCTCGCAAGTGCCCAGGGGCGGCGTTACTCTCTTAGGTGCCCTGCTTGCTCAGCCTTCCCCCGCCCCTTCCTACCCTCTGCCCGCCCATCCTTTCCCTCTGACCGCCTTTGTACTAACTTGTTATTCTGCCGATATCCCGCGCCTGCGCACTCATTCCTTTGGCCGGCGCATGCGCACTGCGATGCCCATTCCTTGTACGGCAACACAGTAACTATTGAGCATGCGCCGGCTAACGACGCAGATGGACCGCCTCCTTTGTTGTGTTTTCGCGTCGTTAGCCGGCGCATGCGCAATAGTTACTGTGATGCCTTGGGTTCAGTGTCGGACTGGGGTGCCTAGGGCCCACCAGTAAAATTTATTTTGGGGGCCCACTGTACGGATACATTCAAATATTACCTGCTCACACAGCAGCAAGATGCTACCAGATGATTGAATATTGGGGTCCCTGCAGCAACTCTGAGACGGCAGGTCCTGGGGAAAAGAGGATACTGGCTAGCTAGCCAAAGGAATGAGTGCGCAGGCGCGGGATATCGGCAGAATAACAAGTTAGTACAAAGGCGGTCAGAGGGAAAGGATGGGCGGGCAGAGGGTAGGAAGGGGCGGGGGGACGCAATGAAAAGGCTGAGCAAGCAGGGCACCTAAGAGAGTAACGCCGCCCCTGGGCACTTGGAGCCCTCATTTGCATATCTTATAAAGATCGTTTTTGATGGTTCTATAAGTCCAGGATTGATGCCAGAGGTAACGTTTTTATTAACTGTAAGCATGCTAGGGAGCTGTGGGAAGGGTTAAAAAAGTGAAATGCTGGTGACAGACTCCCTTTAATGTTCATGAGTTCACCATCAGGAGGACACTGAACAACAATGGAATGCATGGCAGGACTGCAAGGAGAAAGCCTCTGCTCTGCAAAAGGAATATTGATGCCAGTCTGTAGTTTGCTAAAGATCATTTGGACAAGCCAATACTACTAGAACAATGTTTTATGGACAGATGAGACCAAAATAGAACTTTTTGGTTTAAATGAAAAGCGTTATGTTTTGCAAAAGGAAAATACTGCATTCAGGCATACAGATGCTATTCCACCTGTTAAATGTGGTGGTAGTATCATGGCTTAGGCCTGTTTTGCTGCATTTGGGCCAGGACAGCTTGCCATCTTGATGGAACAATGAATTCTGAATTATACCAGTATGCAAAGAGCTATCTCTCAAGGAAGAGAACCATTTCACAAGTGCCACTGTAAGTGAAAATCTGACTGTTAAACAAGACTTGGGATTTGAACAGGAATTCAAGACATCTCACCCAGACAGCCAGAATCCTTCTCAGTACTGACGATGGGCAAGAACTCTGAAACAGTTGTCCACTGCTGGATATTTGGCTTGGCTATATTCCCTTGTCAAATCACGAGGCTTGTTTAAAAGTCGGATTTTGATGGTTCTTTTCCTTCGGAATTACCTCTTTACATATTCTTTTCACATGGAGCATTCTCAATAAGTCTCCATACCATGGAGTATTTTCAGTAAGTCTTTATATAGGACTGGTCTCTTTAAGGAGATCCAGCACTCTGCCTAAGCTGAATTATACCAACAAATTCTAAGGGAAAATGTCAGGACATATGTCTGTGAGCTCAAGAGAACATGGGTCATGCAGCAAGACAATGACCCTAAGCACAAAAGTTGTTATAACAAAGAATGGTTAAAGAAGAATAAAGTAACAATGCAATCTAACAGCACCATGTTATAGAGCAGAAGAAGCTGAGTAGATTGATATATGTTTTTGTGAGAAAAGATTCAGTAAAACCTTCTGTAATTTATATATTTATATCTTTGCTTTTTTGCAGTACTATCAGTACAGGAGGGAGGTGTTATCAATGATTGACAGCTATCTTGTATGCACACTTATACACACAATGCTATGAATCACTGATAACACCCCCCTCCCCCTCCTGTACCAATAGTTTTTCACAGGGCTGCAAAACAAAAACAAAAAAAGTTTTACAGAATCTTTTCCCACAAAAATAGATATCAACCTGCTCAGCTTCTCCTGCTCTATAACATGCTGCCTTCAAATTGCATTGCATTTTGTGGTGAATGGGGAATGGCCAAAGTAAATGTTGTGGAAGCACCTGAAGCGCACAGTTCATAGGAGGAAACCCACCAAATAACGGTTGAGGATGTTTGGCACAGAAGAATTGACTGAAATTCCTCTAAGCTGATGTGCAGGACTAATCAACAATTACCAGAAATTAGCAGCAGTAAATACTGCACAAAGGGGTCAGACCAGATACTGAAAGCAAAGGGCCACAAATTTCTGCCACTCACAAACATGAGAGATTGGATCATTTTCCTCAAATAAATTACCAAGTCTAATATTGTTGACTCATTTGTTTGATTTTGCGCTTTGCAAACACTATATAGTTAAAAAATATCAGCTTTTTGTACATCATAAACTAAACTAAAACTCACACATATTTGGTAAAGACAAAAAACACCACATGACAAGACCTACTAGGGTCAAAAATAACACAATTGAACCAATACAGATACTCCATAAAATGCAGGTAGCATAAGAAAAAAAGCCACAATAGAGGAATACACAATATACAAACCCAGTAGGCGCCGCAGACATCAGCCCATTGCTGTTTCTCGTTGCTTCCTCAGGGGGACAGAGTGAGGAGGGCACACCTCTTTTATATACCTAGACCTGCCAACAGGATCATAACGACGTAGCTGCTGTATAACCAATGAGTATTCAAGTGCATTTACTAATTAGAAGCAGTAGACTACCAGATGCTGGCAGGTCATGTGATCGCCACGTCATCACGGGGCAGAAACTCACGCAGAGCGCTGGTCATGTGACAAGGTGAAACATCACAATCTTTCCCCACACATTACAGCGCTTTGAAAGAGAAACACATGGTCCTTATAGAGTATGGAGTTACTGGTGCGGTGCTAGGAGTACACATAGTAACATAGTTTATAAGGCTGAAAAAATACATCTTTCCATTCAGTTCAGCCTGTTATCCTGCAAGTTGATCCAGAGAAAGGCAAAAAAAAAAAAAAGTGAGGTAGAAGCCAATTTTCCTCACTTTCCTCACAGGGGAAGAAAAAATCCTTGCCGACTCCAATCAGGCAATCAGAATAACTCCCTGGATCAACGACCCCTCTTTAGTAACTATAACATGTAATATTATTACACTCCAGAAATACATCCAGGCCCTTCTTGAACTCTTTTAGTGAACTCACCATCACCACCTCCTCAGGCAGAGAGTTCCATAGTCTCACTGCTCTTACCGTAAAGAATCCTCTTCTATGTTTGTGTACAAACCTTCTTTCCTCCAGATGCAGAGGATGTCCCCTCCTGACACTCCTGGGGATAAATAGATGATGGGAGAGATCTCTGTACTGAACCCTGATATATTTATAAATAGTTATTAGATCTCCCCTCAGTCGTGTTTTTTCTAAAGTGAATAACTCTAATTTTGATGATTTGATTATCTTTCAGTCCATCCATTCCAGTTATTACTTTAGTTGCCCTTCTCTGGACCCTCTCCAGCTCTGCTATGTCTGCCTTAATCACAGGAGCCCAGAACTGTATACAGTACTCCATGTGTGGCCTGACTAGTGATTTGTAAAGTGGCAGGACTATGTTCTTATTACAGGCATCTATGCCTGACACTGGTTTCTATAGCTTAGGAATTTTAGTGAACAGCAAACTGTCCTTTTCCATGTCAGTGTTACTGAGTGTTTTACCATTTAGTATGTACTGGTGACTTGCATTATTCCTTCCCATGTGCATAACTTTACATTTGTCAGTGTTAAAACTGTCATGCCCTGCTCAGGTTTTGGTTTGGATTTGAGCTGTATCCGCCTCCTTTCAGGTGCACTGGGTGGGGTTGTTTGTATGAGTTTAAATTACCCCCCTTCCCAGTGTCCTGTGCGGGTTATAGCTTCTATCTTGCTCTGAGGAAGGAAGGAAGGAATCGCTGTTTCTGCTCAGCTACAGATAAGTTGGTTTTGTTTCTCTCTTGTGTTCTGTCTAGGCTGTTAGGGAGACACCTGCTCCCTCCTTACTTGAGGAAGCAGGCTGTCTCTTTTCCCCTTTTCCACCATCTTAGGGATTTTAGGGTTTCTTCAGTCTTAGGCACGGGGGCACGTTAATTCCCACCTTCAGAGTCTAAACGTGGGAACAGAAGTCCAGGGAGAGTTGGTAGGGATTTGTCAGGAGGGGACCTTTATCCACAGCTTCTGGCCTAGACACTTGTTTTATGGTTTTCTGTGTTTCTATTGTATCTTGTATCCTACCCAGCATGACATTATAACCCGCCAATACTTAGACTGCCATTTCTCAGCTGCTTTGAGATGGAGTCAATTGATGCGCTAGCTGATCGCATGCAGGGATTATCCCTAGAGGTTGCTGATCTGCGTAATTCGGTCACACGGTGTCAGAATGCCCTGGCATCAGGTGCAATAGGAGAAAGTCGAATTTATGGGGAGCCTAGAGTCGCTCTCCCTGATAGATTTGCAGGGGGTGTGGATGACTTTATCCGCTTTAGAGAGTCATGCAAGCTGTATTTTCGGCTGTGTCCATCTTCATCTGGTGATGAGAGCCAGAGGGTAGGGATAATCATATCCCTGCTTTAAGGGGACACGCAAGCCTGGGCCTTTTCTCTGCCGTCCGGTTCTCTGGCCCTCCGGTCGGTGGAAGAATTTTTTAAAGCCTTGGGATTAATTTATGATGACCCAGATCGGGTCTCGATGGCAGAATCTAAATTGCGTAATTTATTACAAGGTGAACATACTGCAGAGGCTTACTGCGTTAAGTTTAGGAGATGGGCTACTGAGTCAGAGTGGAATGACCCCGCGCTACATAGTCAGTTTTGTCAGGGGTTGTATGAGGGATTGAAAGATGCCCTTGCTTTTCATAAGTACCCGGATACATTGGAGAATGCTATGTCTTTGGCAGTACGGTTAGATAGACGTATTAGAGAGAGGTGTAAGGTTTCCTCCGCGCGAGGGGTTTTGTCTCACCTGTTCCCCAGGGTGATATGACATGTAACTCTGGGGTAGGGGAGGAACCCATGCAGCTGGGTCAGGCGTCTTTCCGTTCTGGTAAAAGGAACTTTAGGAGATTGCATAAGCTATGTTATTACTGTGGAGAAAGTGGTCATTTTATTTTTGCTTGTCCTTTTGTTAAACCACATGTTGATGATAAAGAATCACAAAGAGATTTACATAAAGAAAAAAAAAAAACATCCCTGACTCTTGGTAGTGTGAATGGGGTGGCGGAGCAAGCAGGTATGCAAGCTCCCTGTAATACTCATTTTCTCCTTCCAGCTATGGTGGCGCTAGACTCAAGGAAATTTAATGTTGAAGTATTCATTGACTGTGCTGCTGGGGTAAACCTTATTGATTTTCTTTTTCTTCAAAATCTGGGCCTAAGTATTTGCACTTTAGAAAGAGAGATTCCAGTTTTCGCAATTGACTCTTCCCCTCTTTCTCAAAGGAGTCTCACTCATATAGCTCATGGTATTCAGTTTAGGGTGGGTGATTCACATGTTGAGATCATGTCTTGTTTTGTCATGAAGGACTTGCCCGCTCCTATAGTCTTAGGTTCCCCGTGGTTGACAAAACATAACCCAATTGTAGATTGGCAGGCAAGACAGATCATTGATTGGAGTGAATTTTGTTTGGACAATTGTCTTGGCACATCTATCTCTGGTGTGTCTCCTACGGTTTTACCTCAGTATCTATCAGATTTTGCGGATATCTTTTCGGAGGGTGGGGCTCAGGAATTGCCTCCTCATCGTGACTATGATTGTCCAGTTAATCTCATCCCAGGGGCTAAGTTGCCAAAGTCTCGGCTTTACAATCTTTCTCAACCTGAAAGAGAGGTCATGCGGAAGTATATTGCCGAGAGTTTGGCAAAAGGTCATACAGTCCTGATCAAAAGTTTAAGACCACTTGAAAAATGGCAAAAAATCATACTTAGCATGGCCGGATCTTAACAAGGTTCCAAGTAGAGCTTCAACATGCAACAAGAAGAAATGGGAGTGAGACAAAACATTTTTTGAGCATTCAATTTAATGAAAACAACGAATAAACTGAAACAGGCTGTTTTTCAGCTGATCAAAAGTTTAGGACCACACCTCCAAAAAAAACTAAACCCCTCCAAAACAGAAATCCAACTTCCAAACATGAACTCAGTAATGAGTAGCTCCGCCGTTATTGTTTATCACTTCAAAAATTTGTTTCGGCATGCTTGATGCAAGCGTTTCCATGGGGTGAGTGGGATCATTTCTCCAAGTGGTGAAGACGGCCGCACGAAGGCCATCTACTGTCTGGAACTGTTGTCCATTTTTGTAAACTTCCCTTGCCATCCTTCCCTAAAGGTTCTCAATTGGATTTAGATCAGGGGAACACGCAGGATGGGCCAAAAGAGTGATGTAATTCTCCTGGAAGAAGTCCCTTGTCCTGCGGGCATTGTGTACTGTAGCGTTGTCCTGTTGAAAAACCCAGTCGTTACCACACAGACGAGGGCCCTCAGTCATGAGGAATGCTCTCTGCAACATCTGGACATAGCCAGCGGCCATTTGACACCACTGCACTTTCTGAAGCTCCATTGTTCCACTGAAGGAAAAAGCACCCCAGACCATTATGGCGCCCCCTCCACTGTGGCGCGTAGAAAACATCTCAGGTGGGATCTGCTTGTCATACCAGTAACGTTGGAAACCATCAAAGTTACATTTTTTCTCATCAGAAAATAAAACTTTCTTCCACCTTTGAATGTCCCATGTTTGGTGCTCTCTTGCAAAGTCCAAATGAGCAGTTCTGTCGAGTTCAAGGAGACGAGGTCTTTGAAGACGTTTTTTGTTTTTGAAGCTCCTCAGTCTCAGATGCTGTCTGATGGTTATGGGGCTGCAGTCAGCACCAGTAAGGGCCTTAATTTGGGTCGAGGATCGTCCAGTGTCTTGACGGACAGCCAATTGGATCCTCCGGCTCAGTGCTGATGAAATTTTTTGGGGTCTTCCACTTGACTTTTTTGTTCCATAACCCTCAGGATCATTTAAGAATGAAAAAAATTCCAAATGACTGTCTTACTGCGTCCCACCTTGGCAGCGATGGCGCACTGTGAGAGACCCTGCTTATGCAGTTCAACAACCCGACCACGTTCAAAAAGGGAGAGTTTTTTTGCCTTTGCCATCACAACGTGTGACTACCTGACAGAAAATGACAATGAATCCACATCTTTGCACAGATTTGGCCTTTTAAAGGCATGTGGTCCTAAACTTTTGATCAGCTGAAAAACAGCCTGTTTCAGTTTATTCGTTGTTTTCATTAAATTGAATGCTCAAAAAATGTTTTGTCTCACTCTCATTTCTTCTTGTTGCATGTTGAAGCTCTACTTGGAACCTTGTTAAGATCCAGCCATGCTAAATATGATTTTTTGCCATTTTTCAAGTGGTCTTAAACTTTTGAAAAGGACTGTCTGTATTAGGCCATCTAAGTCTCCGGTTGCAGTTGGGTTATTCTTTGTAAAGAAAAAGGATGGATCGCTTAGACCTTGTTTGGATTTCTGGGAATTGAACCGTATTGCGGTTCATGATCCGTATCCCCTTCCTTTGATCTCTGACCTTTTTGATCAAATTGTTGGAGCCAAGGTGTTCTCCAAGTTAAATTTAAGAGGGGCCTACAATCTGATCAGAATCAAGGAAGGGGATTAGTGGAAAACACGCACGAGGGTCATTTCGAGAATCTGGTTATGCCTTTTGGGTTAACTAACGCGCCAGCAGTGTTTCAGCGATTTGTCAATGACATTTTCCATCATTTTGTGGGAAGGTTCGTGGTAATTTACTTGGATGACATTCTAATATACTCTCCTGATCTGAAGACCCATCAGGATCAAGTGAGACAGGTTTTGTCGATCCTTCGGGAGAATAAATTATATGCTAAATTGGAGAAATGTGTGTTTTCTGTGCAGGAGCTTCCATTTCTGGGATATCTGCTTTCTGACTCTGGTTTTCGTATGGACCCCGAAAAGGTCTGGGCGGTTCTGGAATGAGACCAATTATTATAGAAAATTTATCTTGAACTATTCTATCATTGTAAAACCTCTGACCGATATGACTACGAAGGGCGTCGACTTCTCTGTCTAGTCGGATGAGGCATTGCAGGCCTTTTCGGCTATTAAGGAATGTTTTGCGTCTGCTCCCATTGTGATGCAGCCCGATCTGTCTCAGCCATTCGTGGTGGAAGTGGATGCATCAGAGGTGGGGGTTGGAGCAGTGTTGTCGCAGGGTTCATCTCCTGGCAAATGGGTTCCATGTGCTTTTTTTTCCAAGAAGCTCTCGGTCGCCGAGAGGAATTATGATGTAGGAGATAGGGAATTGCTGGCCATCAAATTGGCCTTTGAGGAGTGGCGTCACTGGTTGTAGGGGGCGTCTCATCCCGTTACGGTATATACTGATCATAAGAATTTGGCTTAGCTGCAATCTGCCAAGCGTCTGAATCCTAGAGAGGCTAGATGGTCACTGTTCTTTACTAGGTTCAATTTTGTGGTTACTTTGCGCCCGGGGGTTAAAAACGTCAAGGCAGATGCATTGTCTCGTAGTTTTCCTGGGGGAGGTGATTCAGAGGATCCTGCTCCGATTTTGGCTGATGGGGTGTGGTCTCCGCTCTGTACCCCAAATTGAAGATGGAGGTGTTGGGAGCCCAGGAGGGGGCTCCTGATTCTTGTCCCCCAGGGAGGTTGTTTGTTCTTGATGGACTGCGATACAAGGTATTCAAGGAACATCACGATACTGTCCTTGCTGGACATCCTGGTGGCAAGTCCACCTTTGATCTTATTTCCCGGAGGTTCTGGTGGCCCGGGTTACGTAAGAGTGTTGAGGATTACGTAGCAGCTTGTGAGATCTGTGCACGGTCAAAGGTTGCTCACACTCGACCTTCTGGTTCACTTCTTCCTTTGTCTATTCCATCTCGTCCTTGGACGCACTTGTCTATGGACTTTATTACGGATCTGCCGAGTTCCTCCGGGAAAACAGTGATTTTGGTGGTTGTTGACTGTTTTAGTAAAATGGCTCACTTTGTATCGTTAGCTAGTCTGCCCAATGCCAAGACTCTTGCTCAGGTTTTTGTTGATAACATCGTGAAATTACATGGAATTCCCTCGGATGTGGTTTCTGATAGGGGCACGCAGTTTGTTTCCAGGTTTTGGAGGGCGTTCTGCTCACGGCTTGGCATTCAACTTTTGTTCTCTTCGGCTTTTCATCCGCAGTCGAATGGGCAGACAGGGCGTACTAATCAAAACTTGGAGATCTACTTGTGGTGCTTTGTGGCTGAGAATCAGGAGGACTGGTCCTCATTCTTATCCCTAGCAGAGTTTGCTTTGAATAACCGTAGGCAGGAGTCCACGGGTAAGTCGCCATTTTTTGGCGCATATGGTTTTCATCCTCAGTTTGGTACCTTTTCTGAGACTAGTTCCTCTGGGATGCCAGAGGAGGAGAGATTTTCTTCTGCCTTGTCTTCTATCTGGCAGAAGATCCAAGTGAATTTGGAGAAGATGGGTGAGAGGTATAAGCGAATGGCTGACAAGAGACGTATGACTGGTCCGGACCTGTGTGTGGGTGATCTGGTGTGGTTATCTACTAAAAATATTAAACTGAGAGTACCATCTTGGAAACTGGGTGCAAGATTTATTGGACCTTACAAAATATCTGCGGTTGTCAATCCAGTGGCGTTTCGTCTAGATCTTCCGCAGACCTGGAGGATCCATGATGTGTTCCACAGGTCTTTACTGAAGAAATATGTGAAACCGGTGGAACCATCGCCATTGCCTCCTCCCCCTGTTCTGGTTGATGGAAATTTAGAGTTCGAGATCTCTAGGGTTCTCGACTCACGTGTTCTTCGGGGTTCCCTTCAGTACCTGGTGCACTGGAGGGGATATGGCCCCGAGGAGAGGATGTGGGTACCGGCTATGGATGTTAGTGCCAGCCGACTGGTGAGGGCCTTTCACAGGACCCACCCGGATAAAGTTGGGCCGGGATGTCCAGAGGTCACCCGTAAAAGGGGGGGTACTGTTATGCCCTGCTCAGGTTATGTGCGGAGGTCTGCCAGGTTAGCAGCACATGTGTAGTTTGTTTTGTTTTGGGTCTGGATTTGAGCTGTATCCACCTCCTTTCAGGTGCACTGGGTGGGGTGGTTTGTATGAGTTTAAATTACGCCCCTTCCCAGTGTCCTGTGCGGGTCATAGCTTCTATCTTGCTCTGAGTAAGGAAGGAAGGAATCGCTGTTTCTGCTCAGCTACAGATAAGTTGGTTTTGTTTTTCTCTTGTGTTCTGTCTAATTTGCTAGAGAGACTCCTGCTCCCTCCTTACTTGAGGAAGCAGGCTGTCTCTTTTCCCCTTTTCCACCATCTTAGGGATTTTACAATTTTACGTTTATTCCCACCTTCAGGGTCTGAACGTGGGCACAGAAGTCCAGGGAGAGTTGGTAGGGATTTGTCAGGAGGTGACCTTTATCCACAGCTTCTGGCCTAGACACTTGTTTTATGGTTTTCTGTGTTTCTATTGTATCTTGTATCCTACCCAGCGTGACATAAACCTCATCTGCCACTTCTCTGTCCAAGCCTCCAATCTATCCAGATCCATCTGTAGCAGTATACAGTTCTCTTCTGTGTTAATTACTTCACACGGTTCAGTGTCATCTGCAAAAAATTTATATTTTACTGTGCAAGCCTTCTACAAGATCATTAATAAATATATTGAAGAGAATAGAACCCAATACTGATGCCTTTGGTACATTATTATCAGTGCTGTTTTCAAAAGCAGCGGTTATAACATGACATCGCATCATCCTGTGGCAGTCACATGACCGGGTAGCCCTGGAAACTAGTAAACAGAATGGGCCGTGGCCCATTTCCTAGGGCATGTCCACCACAGGGCGAGCATGTCATTTATATTGTGTCATAGGCACCTGCACCAGAAGCCTCTCTAAGTTGTCATAGACCAGTGTGAATGAGGGCATACCCATAGATAAAGAAATACATATCAAATTAAGTCATATGCTGAATAAAAGCAGGTAAAACCCATAATGTTAGAGATGGGAGAGGTGGAAAGGGAGGCAAAGTAAAAAAAATACATGTATACGTACGTGGGTGTATGTAGATAGCCTTAACAAAGCATTGTATTAGATTGTTATGATGTAGTAACAGTTGTGTTTCTTCCACTTTATACGATTTCTTGCATGGTCTATGATTTCATTCTCATACTGGGTAGCACATTGTTGTGTGTAAATATAAAATGTTTTAAGTTATGAATTCAAGGAAAACCTGGGTCAGTTCTACTTAGTCCTACTGCAGATTTATCACTGACTCTACTCAGAAAGTGTCACTGGAAATTGCCCAATGTCTTCGGTCATGTTTGGAATAGTTTAAACAATACATTGACCTTGTTATAACATTTAGAAAGTTCTTTAACCTTCTGGAAGAAGCCTATTGTTAAAAACTCAACCTTTTAGATGCTTACTTACAATGTGAAGGAAGCCCTAGGCTGACTACGGAGTTCAATTTCACACCAGGTCTACATACAGTGCTTTTTGGAAAATAAAAAATTTGAAAGCTGGCCTTTCCCATGCTTGAACTTTCAAAACTTCTACAGTAAAATATGTGGGGACATTATACGAACCTTACAACAGCATTGTTAAGACTTATACACGGTGTGGTTGATTATGATGACTAATGGGTATAGCCTTATAATTGCCAGATGGAGAGAACATCCCTACCAACAATAATCCATACTAATTTATAAGGATCCAGTAAAAGAGAGGTAATCCACGGCCATATTTCACTTTATTAAACAAAGTATATGATAGAGGGAGTAACAGTGATCAGATTTACAAATGAGCACCACTCATATTGTCAGCCCTTGCTCAGCTGGACTTTCATTGGTGGTTGTGTGTGGTGCTGACCATTTTCTTATTTTTCTACTTAAAGGGGTTGTCCGGGTTCAGAGCTGAACCCGGACATACCTCCATTTTCACCCCGGCAGCCCCCCTGACTTGAGCATCGAAGCAGTTCATTCTCCGATGCTCTCCTTTGCCCTGTGCTAAATCGAGCAGGGCAAAGGCATTTTTTTGAGATCTGGTGACGTATCGGGGCTCTCCATGGGGCTGCCAGGAAGCCCGGTCATGTCACCGGCACTGATGGGTAGGATTTAGCGCTGCCCTAGCAAATAAAACGGCAAATAAAACCCGCCCATCAAAGCCGATGACGCCACCGATCACACTGCCGGGCGGAAGTTTCAGCCCGGCAATGTGTTATGATAAACAAAAGAGCCCGTGCCCTGCGCGATTTAGCGCAGGGCAAGGGAGCGCATCGGAGCATGAGATGCTCCGATGCTAGCCTCAGGGGGGCTGCCTGGGTGAAAATAAGGGTATGTCCGGGTTCAGCTCTGAACCCGGACAACCCCTTTTATGAGGATGAGCATTTGACCCTGTTGCGGTGGCCACTCCAAGCAATTTGAACAGTTGAATTGTGACTTTAACATACCAAATATGACAGTAATGTATATGTTATTTTGATTGCATACTTTTATATCTCCCCACACCTAAAGTAACTTGTCACGCTGAGCTGCAGGCAGCATGTTATAAAGCAGGAGGAACTGAGCAACTTGTTTTTTATTCATTTAATTTTCTGCTCATTCTGGTCTTTGAAGTCAAGGAAGCGGTCCTATCAGTGATTAACCCTTTCGCTACCAGCGCTGTACATGTATGGTGCTAGAACGATGGGTAAACATGGCGCTCGCTCACGCATGCAGTGTTTCAAACAGCAGAGACCCGCGGCTAATGACCGTGACTGGCAATAATGCAGATAGCAGTCATTTAAGCCTTTAGATGCCATTGTGAATTGTTATCACAGCATCTAAAAGCTCTAAAACCCTGGCTTCTTACCGGCATCCTCAGTGGCCAATGAGGATGTCTGTAATTGGTTTCAATACACTGAGTCTCTTTGAAGAGACCCAGGGTATTGGAGTTGCAATTCTTATTTTGGCCAGCAGGTGGTTGGCCAAAATAAGAAATGAGCAATTCTACAGAATAAAAAAAAAATACATAAATAACAAAAAATATAAACATCATGGGCATCACCACCTTCCAAAACATCCATACTATTAAAATATAAAAATATTTTTCCAATACAGCAAATGGCGTAATGGAAAAAAGTGTCAAAATGACTGATTTGCCATTTTTTAATCGCTTCTCTTAAAGGGGTTTTCCCATCTTGCTATTTCATCCTCACCTGTAGCCAGCTCTGCTGTTCACTTCCGGGTTTCCTGCTTCTAAGGCTGGGCAGACTTAGGCAGTTTGAGTGAAGGCTGGCCACGCCTCCTTATGACATCACTCTGAGAACTCAGTCCTTGCTTGTTGGTTCATGTTGATAGTATTAGTGATCAGTCTGGGAGCCTGCAGTGTCTTTGAAGTCCATCCCCCCTGCTGTGGAATCATCACTCAGAGAGCAATGCGAAGTAAGCGAAGACAGTAACATGTGGCTGTCCTGCAGTCTAATACAGTTTTACACACCATATCTCAGTCTTATCTGTCTATATCTATCCCCCACGAGCACTGAGGCTGAACAGCTTTATATACAGCTCTGCTACATCTGTCTTCCCTAAACCCCTCTATATAAAGCTCTGCTTTGAAGCACTCTATATACTGCTCTGCTACATCTGACTTCCACTCCACAATAACAGCACTGTTTGAATCACTTCATATACAGCTCTACTACATCTGTCTTCCACTACCCTTTTAGCACAGTGTCTAAACCGTCTCATATACAGCTCTGCTACGTCTATTTCTCTCTCCCACCAGCACTGAGGCTGAACAGCTTTATATATAGCTCTGCTACATCTGTCTATTTCTATCTCCCACAAGCACTGAGGCTGAACTGCTGCATATACAGCTCTGCTACATCTGTCTATTTCTCTCTCCCAACAGCACTGAGGCTGAACAGCCTCCACTCAATAATGTCATCCCCTCTGTGTCCCTCCATTCAATAATGTCATCCCCTCTGGGTCCCTCCATTCAACAATGGCATCCCTTGTGTCTCTCTACTTCTGAATGTCATCCCCTCTGTGTCCCTCCATTCAATGTCACCCCCTCTGCGTCCCTCCAGTAATGGCCTCCCCTGTGTCACACTACTTCTGAATGTCATCCCCTTTGTGTTCCTCCATTCCACAATAGCGTCCACTGTGTCCCTCCAATTCTGAATGTCATCACCTCTGTGTCCCTCCATTCAATAATGTCATCCCCTCTGTGTCCCTCCATTCCACAATGGCGTCCCCTGTGTCACTCCAATTCTGAATGTCATCCCCTGTGTCCCTCCATTCAATAATGTCATCCCCTCTGCGTCCCTCCACTTGAGAATGTCATCCCCTCTGTGTGTCACTCCATTCAGTAACGTTGTCCCCTCTGTGTCCCTCCATTCAATGTCATCCCCTCTGCGTCCCTCCATTCAATAATGTCATCCCCTCTGCGTCCCTCCAGTAATGGCCTCCCCTGTGTCCCTCCACTTCTGAATGTCATCCCCTTTGTGTCCCTCTATTCAATAATGTCATCACCTCTGTGTCCCTCCATTCAGTAATGTCGCCCCCTCTGTGTCCCTCCATTCAATAATGTCATCCCCTCTGTGTCCCTCCATTCAATGTCATCCCCTCTGCGTCCCTCCGTTCAATAATGTCATCCCCTCTGCGTCCCTCCAGTAATGGCCTCCCCTGTGTCCCTCTACTTCTGAATGTCATCCCCTGTGTGTCCCTCTATTCAATAATGTCATCACCCCTGTGTCCCTCCATTCAGTAATGTCGCCCCCTCTGTGTCCCTCCATTTAGTAATGTCACCCCCTCTGTGTCCCTCCATTCAGTAATGTCGTCCCCTCTGCGTCCCTCCACTTGAGAATGTCATCCCCTCTGTGTCACTCCATTCAGTAATGTTGTCCCCTCTGTGTCCCTCCATTCAATGTCATCCCCTCTGCATCCCTCCAGTAATGGCCTCCCCTGTGTCCTGTGTCCCTCCACTTCTGAATGTCATCCCCTTTGTGTCCCTCTATTCAATAATGTCATCACCTCTGTGTCCCTCCATTCAGTAATGTCGCCCCCTCTGTGTCCCTCCATTCAATTATGTCATCCCCTCTGTGTCCCTCCATTTAGTAATGTCGCCCCCTCTGTGTCCCTCCCTTCAGTAATGTTGTCCCCTCTGCATCCCTCCATTCAATAATGTCATCCCCTCTGCGTCCCTCCATTCAGTAATGTCATCCCTCTGTGTCCTCCATTAATAATGTCATCCCCTCTGCGTCCCTCCAGTAATGGGCTCCCCCTGTGTCACACCACTTCAGACGTCATCCTCTCTGTGTCCCTACATTCAACAATGGCGTCCCTTGTGTCCCTTCACTCCATATTGTTGTGCCCTGTGTGCCTGCATTCCATAATGGAGTTCCTCCTGAATTCCAGAGGAACCCCCTTTATTGTCATCTTTGGTGGTTCATTTATTTATAAAAAAAATTATACTCACCTATTTCGCTGTTGTCCCGATCCTCCGATAACTCTCCGGCACGTCCTCTCTCTCTCCACTCCGTCTCTGAAGTCCGCGCTGAAAACAGAGCATGCGCGGCTCTGTTTTAGGTGCGGCACATAGTAATAAAGATCAGCGCATACGCAGCTGCCCGACGCCGTGCGCGTTCATGAAAGAAATGAGAGGCCGACCGCTGGATCTATCTGCTTCATCTGCGCATGCGCGGCCCCTGCATTCGGCAGGCGAGAGGTGGCCGGAACTATTGGATACAGAATGCCAACAATGAGGTAGGAGGGGAACAATTTTCTCAAGAACGGTGGGAATTGGGTAATACATTATAATAACAAAAATGATCACTGTCACATCATTACAAGATTAAACAGTGATTATTGTGATGAGAATACCCCTTTAACCCCTTAAGGACCGGGCTCATTTTCACCTTAAGGACCAGGCCATTTTTTGGAAATCTGACCAGTGTCACTTTAAGTGCTAATAACTTTAAAACGCTTTGACTTATCCAGGCCATTCTGAGATTGTTTTTTCGTCACATATTGTACTTCATGACACTGGTAAAATGAAGTCAAAAAAATTATTTTTTTTGCACAAAAAAATACCTAATTTACCAAAAATTTGGAAAAATTTGCAAATTTCAAAGTTTCAGTTTCTCTACTTCTGTAATACATAGTAATACCCCAAAAAATTGTGATGACTTTACATTCCCCATATGTCTACTTCATGCTTGAATTGTTTTGGGAATGATATTTTATTTTTTGGGGATGTTATAAGGCTTAGAAGTTTAGAAGCAAATCTTGAAATTTTTCCGAAATTTACAAAAACTCAATTTTTAGGGACCAGTTCAGGTTTGAAGTCACTTTGCGAGGCTTACATAATAGAAACCACCCAAAAATGACCCCATCTAAGAAACTACACCCCTCAAGGTATTCAAAACTGATTTTGCATACATTGTTAACCCTTTAGGTGTTGCACAAGAGTTATTGGCAAATGGGGAGGAAATTTGAGAATTTGATTTTTTTGTCTAATTTTTCATTTTAACCCATTTTTTCCACTAACAAAGCAAGGGTTAACAGCCAAACAAGACAGTATCTTTATTGCCCTGACTCTGCTGTTTACAGAAACACCCAATATGTGGCCGTAAACTACTGTACGGCCTCACAGCGGGGCGTAGAGTGAAAGGTGCGCTGTTTGGTTTTTGGTAGGCTGATTTTTATGGACTGGTTTATTTACACCATGTCCCATTTGAAGCCCCCTGATGCACCCCTAGAGGAGAAACTCCCTAAAAGTGACCCCATCTAAGAAACTACACCCCTCAAGGTATTCAAAACTGATTTTACATACGTCGTTAACACTTTAGGTGTTGCACAAGAGTTATTGGCAAATGGAGATGAAATTTGAGAATTTCATTTTTTTGCCTAATTTTCAATTTTAACCCATTTTTTTCACTAACAAAGCAAGGGTTAACAGCCAAACATGACTGTATCTTTATTGCCCTGACTCTGCCATTTACAGAAACACCCAATATGTGGCCGTAAACTACTGTACGGTCACACAGCGGGGCGTAGAGTGAAAGGTGCGCCGACTGTTTTTTTGACACCATGTCCCATTTGAAGCCCCCCTGATGCACCCCTAGAGTAGAAACTCCATAAAAGTGACCCCATCTAAGAAACTACACCCCTCAAGGTATTCAAAACTGATTTTACAAACTTTGTTAACCCTTTAGGTGTTGCACAAGATTTAATGGAAAATAGAGACACAATTTCAAAATTTCACATTTTTGGCAGATTTTCCATTTTAATATTTTTTTTCCAGTTACAAAGCAAGGGTTAACAGCCAAACAAAACTCATTATTTATGGCCCTGATTCTGTAGTTTACAGAAACACCCCATATGTGGTCGTAAACCGCTGTACGGGCACACGGCAGGGCGCAGAAGGAAAGGAATGCCATACGGTTTTTGGAAGGCAGGTTTTGCTGGACTGTTTTTTTGACACCATGTCCCATTTGAAGCCCCCCTGATGCACCCCTAGAGTAGAAACTCCAGAAAAGTGACCCCATTTTAGAAACTACGGGATAGGGTGGCAGTATTGTTGGTACTAGTTTAGGGTACATATGATTTTTGGTTGCTCTATATTACACTTTTTGTGCGGCAAGGTAACAAGAATTAGCTTTTTTGGCACCGTTTTTTTTTTTTGTTATTTACAACATTCATCTGACAGGTTAGATCATGTGGTAATTTCATAGAGCAGGTTGTCACGGACGCGGCGATACCTAATATGTATTACATTTTTTTAATTTATGTAAGTTTTACCCAATGATTTCATTTTTAAAACAAAAAAAAGTTTTAGTGTCTCCATAGTCTAAGAGTCATAGTTTTTCAGTTTTTGGGCGATTATCTTAAGTAGGGTCTCATTTTTTGCGGGAGGAGATGACGGTTTGATTGGCACTATTTTGGGGTGCATATGACTTTTTGATCGCTTGCTATTACACTTTTTGTGATGTAAGATGACAAAAAATTGCTTTTTTTACACAGTTTTTTTTTTTTTTTTTTTTACGGTGGTCACCTGAGAGGTTAGGTCATGTGATATTTTTATAGAGTCGGTCGATACGGACGCGGCAATACCTAATATGTATACTTTTTTTTTATTTATGTAAGTTTTACACAATGATTTCATTTTTGAAACAAAAAAAATTATGTTTTAGTGTCTCCATAGTCTAAGAGCCATAGTTTTTTCAGTTTTTGGGTGATTATCTTAAGTAGGGTCTCATTTTTTGCGGGATGAGATGACGGTTTGATTGCTACAATTTTGGCGTACATGCGACTTTTTTGATCACTTTTATTACCTTTTTTTGGGAAGTAAGGTGAGCAAAATTTCAATTTCATCATAGTTTTTTATTTTTTATTTTTATGGCGTTCACCGTTCGGGTAAAGTAACATGACCGTTTTATAGATCAGGTCGTTACGGACGCGGCGATACCAAACATGTGTAGGGAATGTTATTTTTTTAATTTTTAATCAGTGATAAATGTGTTTTTGGATTTTTACTTTTTTTTCACTTTTTTTCACTTTTTTTTTTACCCAGATCCACTTGGTTCTTGAAGATCCAGTGGGTCTGATGTCTGTATAATACAGTACAGTACAATATATATTGTTCTGTACTGTATTTTACTTACACTGAACAGATCTATGCTTTCAGCACAGATCTGTTCAGCACCATGGACAGCAGGACGCCTGAGAGGCGTCCTGTTGCCATGGGAACCTTCCCCGTCTGCTCAGAACTTCGCAGACGGGGAAGGGTAAGGATGGGATCTGGCGGGGGGCTGTCTGGGAGCTCTCTCCCTCTCCATCGGGGGGCTGCAAAGGCACAGCAGCCCCCCGATCGGAGAGGGAGGGAGCTCCCTCTTACTGTTAACTTTTTCCATACAGCGGTCCGTACGGACCGCTGTATGGAAAGGGTTAAACGGCTGACATCGCATCACCGATGTCAGCCGTTTATACCAGGGTGTCAGCAATGTGCTGGCACCCTGGTATACCCACTCTACACCAACGATTATTCAATGGGAGGCGGGCGGGGGATCGCGATCCCGCCTGCCGCACCGCCCACCTCCCGCACCGCCCCCACCGCCCGCAACACCCCCCCTGCACCTCCCACCGGGCTAAAATCATTCAGAGGTGCAGGGGGGGGTGATAAAAATATATTTTCGGCACACTAAAGTTTCTGATCGCCGCGGTCAGGGACCGCAGCGATCAGAAACAGCAGAAAGCGCAACAAACCGCAGGTCTGAATTGACCTGCGGTTTGTTGCGATCGCGGACATGGGGGGGTCACGGGACCCCCCCGCGCATTTAGCCGAGGTGCCTGCTCAATGATTTGAGCAGGCACCTTGTTCCGATCACAGCCGGCCGGGCGGCAGTGATCGGAACAACACATGACGTACCGGTACGTCATGTGTCCTTAAGGACTCGGGAAACATGCCGTACCCATACGTCATGTGTCCTTAAGGGGTTAAGCACAAAAATTTAATAAAATGTAATCAAAAAGTCACACACACTCTAAAATGGTTAAATAAAAACTACAGATTGCCCCGCAAAAAATGAGCCTCCACACAGCTCAGTAGACATAGCTATAAAACGTTATGGGGGTAAAATTATGGTGCTGTAAAAAAAAAAATTCATTTATTTTTACACTATTTATACATAAAAAACCTATACATATGTAGTATCGTTGTAATCGTACTGATCTACAGTAGAGAATGAAGCTCACAGGTAATTTTTGCAGCAAAGGGAACACTGTAGGGATAAAACCAGTAAAACGGTGGAGGAATTGCATTTTTTTTCAGTTCCACCCCATTTGGAATTTTTTTCCTGCTTCCTACTAAATTGTATGCCATATTAAATGGTGCCATTAGAAAGTACAACTTGTCCCGCAAAAATAAGCCCTCATATGGATATGTGAATAGAAAAATAAAAAAGTTATGGCTCAGAGAAGATGGGGAAGAAAAATGAAAAAAACTCTGGTATCAAAGGGGTTAACAGCCTTCCCTCTGTGCATGCAGAGACAGCTGTCAATCACTGATATGACCGCCTTCTTATACTAAATCTTTTGCCACTAACTACAGTAAATATCATCTCGTCCTGCTCTAAAACATTTCAACGTGATAGGTTCCCTTTAAGTAGGCCATTTAATTTGCGTCAATGATTGATACGCCACGTGTACTGTGCCTGGTAAGACACCAGAAAGATTACAAGAACTGAGGGATGGAACTGGGAACAGTAGGCAAGATACAAAAGGAATATTGGATATATTGAAGGGTTTTTATGTGTCCCTATATGAATCCACTGTCCCTAGTTCTGGGGATCATCTTTTTAGAGGGGGCACAGCTGTCGGTGTTGTCAGATGAGGATAGGGAGAGACTGGAAGAGCCGATTTCATTTGAGGAACCGGAAGCAGCACTTGGAGGTATGGCGAATGATAAGGCCCCGGGGGCAGACGGACTACCTGTGGAGGTATACAAGAAATTGCAGGGGGTGCTTCTTCCTGAATTGCTTAAGGTGCTGGAACACTCACTGGAGACGGGTTCGCTACCACACTCAATGCAGGAGGCTATAATTGTAGTCATTCCCAAACCTGGGAAGTATCCCAAATTTCCAGACTCATATAGGCCGATTTTGCTTCTAACAGCTGATGTAAAGCTCCTAGCTAAGGTGCTGGCGAACAGGTTGTCCAGGGTGATTCTGACTATTGTACACTCAGATCAGACAGGCTTTATGCCTGGGAAGTCGACTGCTATAAACATCTGCAGGCTATATGCTAGTTTGAATATCCCGGCAGATAATCGTGGAGACAGGGCCTTACTTACTCTCGATGCCGCTAAGGCATTCGATAGTGTAGAGTGGAATTATCTGTCTTGAGAGCTATGGGTTTTGGAGCCCGGTTTATACAGTGGGTACAGGTGTTGTATTCAAGTCCTAGGGCCCGCATTAGATCCAATGGGGGGCTGTCAGACAATTTTACTTTGGCTAGAGGCACCAGGCAGGGATGCCCACTGTCGCCTTTACTATTTGCGCTGGCCATCGAGCCACTAGCAGCTCTAATACGCCTGTCACCTTATATTGTGGGGTTCAGATACGGTGAGGTTCAGAACAAGGTGGCTATGTATGTGTCACAACCAGACAGCTGAGAAGCTCTGACAGGAGCCTTCCAGATCCTCCTCCTTGAGTTTCTTTGTTTTGGTTTCAGTTCCTCATCTCGTTAGTCTATCTCAGCTGTCATGCAGTTGGACTGATTGCTTCCCTTTAAGTTCCTCCCCATAATGCAGTAGTGTGCGGCTTATACAACTTCCTGGAGTGTGTGTGCATGCTGTTCCTATTTCCCAGTCCTCTGCAAGATAAGTGCTGTTCCTTTATTTGTGATTTTCTGTCTGCTGGATTTCAGGAGACCCTGACTCCCTCCGTGTCTAGTGTAGGGAGCCGGTGGTCGTGTCCCCTCACTATTGTAGGGTCTTCAGGTATTAGATAGCCGTGGATATGCGCCCATCCACCTTTGGGGTGTTCGCATAGGCTGAGCATTTAGGGAGAGTGGCAGGTCTCATGCAGGGGTCTCCCTTTTGTTCCTTAGTTGTGGATCCAGTGAGTCATTGTATATATTGCATTGTCTTGTTTCCTGTACACCATCCGTGACAGTATGCTGATGACACCTTGCTTTTCTTGGGCGATACTGGGACATCTCTGGATGCTGCCATGTCACTGATAGATTCGGGAACTTCTCTGGACTTAAGATTAATTGGCAAAAGTCTGCTTTGATGCCTGTGGATGGGCAGGCCTTGTTAGCTGAGCGAGTTGATAGTAGGATTCCCTGGGTGGACAAGTTCAAATATTTAGGGTTGTACATAACGCCTAGATTGCTGGACTTTGAAGAACTAAATCTGACCCCCTTGCTTGTTACTTTCAGACTTAAGGTAAGGACTTGGTGTAGGCTCTTTCTATCTGTAGTGGGTAGAGTGAATCTTTTAAAAATGGTAATGATTAGGGATGAGCGAACCCGAACTGTATAGTTCGGGTTCGTACAGAATTTTGGGGTGTCCGTGACACGGACCCGAACACGAACATTTTCGTAAAAGTCTGGGTTCGAGTTCGGTGTTCAGCGCTTTCTTGGCGCTTTTTGAAAGGCTGCAAAGCAGCCAATCAACAAGCATCATACTACTTGCCCCAAGAGGCCATCACAGCCTTGCCTACTATTGGCATGGCTGTGATTGGCCAGTGCAGCATGTGACCCAGCCTCTATATAAGCTTGGGTCACGTAGCGCTGCACGTCACTCTGCTGATACAAATGTAGGGAGAGGTTGCAGCTGCGACGTTAGGGCGAGATTAGGCAGTGATTAACTCCTCCAAAAGACTTCATTCAGTGATCGATCTACAGCTGTGGATCATTGAACTGCTGCTATTCAATTGCTCAGTGTTTTTAGGCTGCCCAGAGCGTTTTTCAGTCACTTTTTTCTGGGGTGATCGGCGGCCATTTTGTGGCTTGTGGTGCGCCAGCACAAGCTGCCACCAAGTACATTTAACCATCAATAGTGTGGTTATTTTTTGCTATATCCTACATCAGGGTCAAGCTTTCATCAAGTGCATTTAACCATCAATAGTGTGGTTATTTTGTGGCCATATACAACATCAGGGGCAAGCTGAGCCTGTCCCACAAGTGCATTTCACCATCAATAGTGTGGTTATTTTTTGCTATATCCTACATCAGGGTCAAGCTTTCATCAAGTGCATTTAACCATCAATAGTGTGGTTATTTTTTGGCCATATACTACATCAGGGGCAAGCTGAGCCTGTCCCCCAAGTGCATTTAACCATCAATAGTGTGGTTATTTTTTGCTATATCCAACATCAGGGTCAAGCTTTCATCAAGTGCATTTAACCATCAATAGTGTGGTTATTTTTTGGCCATATACTACATCAGGGGCAAGTTGAGCCTGTCACCCAGCGCCTAAAAAATAGGCCTCACATTTATATTCATCCAAATCTGTCATTACTGTTTTAGCTGGTCAAGTTATTTTTAGTGTCCGTCAAAGCACAGTTTTTGTTCTAGTTGAAAAACAATTCCCAGTTTTGCAATTCTCAAAATTAGTGGTTTCTGCTGTATCAGGCCTACTTTAAATCTATCCCTAAAAGGGTAGATTAGATTCAAGGTGCTGATAGGGTCATTCTCAAGAACTTCACACACACGCTACAGTGCAGATCCAAGTCTAATTCTGTGATTAAACGTATACCTGTCACCCAGCGCCTAAAAAATAGGCCTCACATTTATATTCATCCAAATCTGTCATTACTGTTTTAGCTGGTCAAGTTATTTAGTGTCCGTGAAAGCACAGTTTTTGTTCTGGGTTGAAAAACAATTCCCAATTTTGCAATTCTCAAAATTAGTGGTTTCTGCTGTATCAGACCTACTTTAAATCTATCCCTAAAAGGGTATATTAGATTCAAGGTGCTGATAGGGTAATTCTCAAGAACTTCACACACACGCTACAGTGCAGATCCAAGTCTAATTCTGTCCGTAAACATATACCTGTCACCCAGCGCCTAAAAAATAGGCCTCAAATTTATATTCAGCTAAATCTGTCATTACTGGTGTGCCTGTATTAGTGTAATACGGTACCTAAATAGATAGCCAGATAGTGTTAGGTGTCTGTAAAAAAAGGCCTGAATTTTAATTCAATACATTGGCCCGAATAATATTTTTCTTATTGTGGTGAACGGTAACAATGAGGAAAACATCTAGTAAGGGACGCGGACATGGTCGTGGTGGTGTTAGTGGACCCTCTGGTGCTGGGAGAGGACGTGGCCGTTCTGCCACAGCCACACGTCCTAGTGAACCAACTACCTCAGGTCCCAGTAGCCAGCAGAATTTACAGCGATATTTTGTGGGGCCCAATGCCGTTCTAAGGATGGTAAGGCCTGAGCAGGTACAGGCATTAGTCAATTGGGTGGCTGACAGTGGATCCAGCACGTTCACATTATCTCCCACCCAGTCTTCTGCAGAAAGCGCACAGATGGCGCATGAAAACCAAGCCCATCAGTCTGTCACATCACCCCCATGCATATCAGGGAAACTGTCTGAGCCTCAAGTTATGCAGCAGTCTCTTATGCTGTTTGAAGACTCTGCTGCCAGGGTTTCCCAAGGGCATCCACCTAGCCCTTCCCCAGGGGTGGAAGAGATAGAATGCGCTAACGCACAACCACTTATGTTTCCTGATGATGAGGACATGGGAATACCACCTCAGCACGTCTCTGATGATGACGAAACACAGGTGCCAACTGCTGCGTCTTTCTGCAGTGTGCAGACTGAACAGGAGGTCAGGGAGGAAGACTGGGTGGAAGACGATGCAGGGGACGATGAGGTCCTAGACCCCACATGGAATGAAGGTCGTGCCACTGACTTTTAGAATTCGGAGGAAGAGGCAGTGGTGAGACCGAGCCAACAGCATAGCAAAAGACAAAGAGGGAGCAGTGGGCAAAAGCAGAACACCCGCCGCCAAGAGACTCCGCCTGCTACTGACCGCCGCCATCTGGGACCGAGCACCCCAAAGGCAGCTTCAAGGAGTTCCCTGGCATGGCACTTCTTCAAACAATGTGCTGACGACAAGACCTGAGTGGTTTCCACGCTGTGCCATCAGAGCCTGAAGCGAGGCATTAATGTTCTGAACCTTAGCACAACCTGCATGACCAGGCACCTGCATGCAAAGCATGAACTGCAGTGGAGTAAACACCTTAAAAACAAGGAAGTCACTCAGGCTCCCCCTGCTACCTCTTCTGCTGCTGCCGCCTCGGCCTCTTCTGCTGCTGCCGCCGCCTCGGCCTCTTCCTCCGCCTCTGGAGGAACGTTGGCACCTGCCGCCCAGCAAACATGGGATGTACCACCACCACCTGCGTCACCAAGCATCTCAACCATGTCACACAGCAGCGTTCAGCTCTCCATCTCACAAACATTTGAGAGAAAGCGTAAATTCCCACCTAGCCACCCTCGATCCCTGGCCCTGAATGCCAGCATTTCTAAACTACTGGCCTATGAAATGCTGTCATTTAGGCTGGTGGACACAGACAGCTTCAAACACCTCATGTCGCTTGCTGTCCCACAGTATGTTGTTCCCAGCCGGCACTACTTCTCCAAGAGAGCCGTGCCTTCCCTGCACAACCAAGTATCCGATAAAATCAAGTGTGCACTGCGCAACGCCATCTGTGGCAAGGTCCACCTAACCACAGATACGTGGACCAGTAAGCACGGCCAGGGACGCTATATCTCCCTAACTGCACACTGGGTAAATGTAGTGGCGGCTGGGCCCCAGGCGGAGAGCTGTTTGGCGCACGTCCTTCCGCCGCCAAGGATCGCAGGGCAACATTCTTTGCCTCCTGTCTCCTCCTCCTCCTACTCAGCTTCCTCCTCCTCTTCTTCCACCTGCTCATCCAGTCAGCCACACACCTTCACCACCAACTTCAGCACAGCCCGGGGTAAACGTCATCAGGCCGTTCTGAAACTCATATGTTTGGGGGACAGGCATAGAACAACAGACCGACGAGTGGTTGCTGCCGGTGAGCCTCAAGCCCGGCCTGGTGGTGTGCGATAATGGGCGAAATCTCGTTGCAGCTCTGGGACTAGCCGGTTTGACGCAGATCCCTTGCCTGGCGCATGTGCTGAATTTGGTGGTGCAGAAGTTCATTCACAACTACCCCGACATGTCAGAGCTGCTGCATAAAGTGCGGGCCGTCTGTTCGCGCTTCCGGCGTTCACATCCTGCCGCTGCTCGCCTGTCTGCGCTACAGCGTAACTTCGGCCTTCCCGCTCACCGCCTCATATGCGACGTGCCCACCAGGTGGAACTCCACCTTGCACATGCTGGACAGACTGTGCGAGCAGCAGCAGGCCATAGTGGAGTTTCAGCTGCAGCACGCACGGGTCAGTCGCACTGCGGAACAGCACCACTTCACCACCAATGTTTCGAGTACTCCACCAACATGGCCAGTGGCGATGACGCCATTATCAGCGTTACAATACCACTTCTATGTCTCCTTGAGAAAACACTTAGGGCGATGATGGAAGAGGAGGTGGCCCAGGAGGAGGAGGAGGAAGAGGGGTAATTTTTAGCACTTTCAGGCCAGTCTCTTCGAAGTGACTCAGAGGGAGGTTTTTTGCAACAGCAGAGGCCAGGTACAAATGTGGCCAGACAGGTTCACAGCGGGCTGGTACCCAACGCAGCTCGGGCCCATCACTGGTGCGTGGCTGGGGGGAAACGCAGGACGATGACGATACGCCTCCCACAGAGGACAGCTTGTCCTTACCTCTGGGCAGCCTGGCACACATGAGCGACTACATGCTGCAGTGCCTGCGCAACGACAGCAGAGTTGCCCACATTTTAACGTGTGCGGACTACTGGGTTGCCACCCTGCTGGATCCACGGTACAAAGACAATGTGCCCTCCTTACTTCATGCACTGGAGCGTGATAGTAAGATGTGGAAGTACAAGCGCACGTTGGTAGACGCGCTACTGAGAGCATTGCCAAATGTCACAGGGGAACAAGTGGAAGCCCAAGGCGAAGGCAGAGGAGGAGCAAGAGGTCGCCAACGCAGCTGTGTCACGGCCAGCTCCTCTGAGGGCAGGGTTAGCATGGCAGAGATGTGGAAAAGTTTTGTCACCACGCCACAGCTAACTGCACCACCACCTGATACGGAACGTGTTAGCAGGAGGCAACATTTCAATAACATGGTGGAACAGTACCTGTGCACACCCCTCCACGTACTGACTGATGGTTCGGCCCCATTCAACTTCTGGGTCTCCAAATTGTCCACGTGGCCAGAGCTAGCCTTTTATGCCTTGGAGGTGCTGGCCTGCCCGGCGGCCAGCGTTTTGTCTGAACGTGTATTCAGCACGGCAGGGGGCGTCATTACAGACAAACGCAGCCGCCTGTCTACAGCCAATGTGGACAAGCTGACGTTCATAAAAATGAACCAGGTATGGATCCCACAGGACCTGTCCATCCCTTGTGCAGATTAGACATTAACTACCTCCCCTTAACAATATATTATTGTACTCCAGGGCACTTCCTCATTCAATCCTATTTTTATTTTCATTTTACCATTATATTGCGGGGCAACCCAAAGTTGAATGAACCTCTCCTCTGTCTGGGTGCCGGGGCCTAAAAATATCTGACAGTGGCCTGTTCCAGTGGTGGGTGACATGAAGCCTGATTCTCTGCTGACATGAAGCCTGAATCTCTGTTATGGGACCTCTCTCCTCTGCCTGGGTGCCTGGGCCTAAATATGTGACAGTGGCCTGTTTCAGTGGTGGGTGACGTGAAGCCTGATTCTCTGCTATGACATGAAGACTGATTCTCTGCTGACATGAAGCCTGAATCTCTGTTATGGGACCTCTCTCCTCTGTCTGGGTGTCGGGGCCTAAAAATATCTGACAGTGGCCTGTTCCAGTGGTGGGTGACGTGAAGCCTGATTCTCTGCTATGATATGAAGACTGATTCTCTGCTGACATGAAGCCAGATTCTCTGTTACGGGACCTCTCTCCTCTGCCTGGGTGCCTGGGCCTAAATATCTGACAATGGACTGTTCCAGTGTTGGGTGACGTAAAACCTGATTCTCTGCTATGACATGCAGACTGATTCTCTGCTTACATGAAGCCAGATTCTCTGTTACGGGACCTCTCTCCTCTGCCTAGGTGCCTGGGCCTAAATATCTGACAATGGACTGTTCCAGTGTTGGGTGACGTAAAGCCTGATTCTCTGCTATGACATGCAGACTGATTCTCTGCTGACATGAAGCCAGATTCTCTGTTACGGGACCTCTCTCCTCTGCCTGGGTGCCTGGGCCTAAATATCTGACAATGGACTGTTCTAGTGTTGGGTGACGTAAAGCATGATTCTCTGCTATGACATGCAGACTGATTCTCTGCTGACATGAAGCCAGATTCTCTGTTACGGGACCTCTCTCCTCTGCCTGGGCCTAAATATCTGACAATGGACTGTTCCAGTGTTGGGTGACGTGAAGCCTGATTCTCTGCTATGACATGCAGACTGATTCTCTGCTGACATGAAGCCAGATTCTCTGTTACGGGACCTCTCTCCTCTGCCTGGGTGCCTGGGCCTAAATATCTGACAATGGACTGTTCCAGTGTTGGGTGACGTAAAGCATGATTCTCTGCTAGGACATGCAGACTGATTCTCCGCTGACATGAAGCCAGATTCTCTGTTATGGGACCTCTCTCCTCTGCCTGGGTGCCTGGGCCTAAATATCTGACAATGGACTGTTCCAGTGTTGGGTGACGTAAAGCCTGATTCTCTGCCATGACATGCAGACTGATTCTCTGCTGACATGAAGCCAGATTCTCTGTTACGGGACCTCTCTCCTCTGCCTGGGTGCCTGGGCCTAAATATCTGACAATGGACTGTTTCAGTGTTGGGTGACGTAAAGCATGATTCTCTGCTAGGACATGCAGACTGATTCTCTGCTGACATGAAGCCAGATTCTCTGTTATGGGACCTCTCTCCTCTGCCTGGGCCTAAATATCTGACAATGGACTGTTCCAGTGTTGGGTGACGTAAAGCATGATTCTCTGCTATGACATACAGACTGATTCTCTGCTGACATGAAGCCTGAATCTCTGTTATGGGACCTCTCTCCTCTGTCTGGGTGCCTGGGCCTAAATATCTGACAATGGACTGTTCCAGTGTTGGGTGACGTAAAGCATGATTCTCTGCTAGGACATGCAGACTGATTCTCTGCTGACATGAAGCCAGATTCTCTGTTACGGGACCTCTCTCCTCTGCCTGGGTGCCGGGGCCTAAATATATGACAATGGACTGTTACAGTGGTGGGTGACGTGAAGCCAGATTCTCTGCTATGGCATGAAGAGACTGATTCTCTGCTGACGTGAAGCCAGATTCTCTGCTATGGGACCTCTCTCCAATTGATATTGGTTAATTTTTATTTATTTTATTTTTATTTTAATTCATTTCCCTATCCACATTTGTTTGCAGGGGATTTACCTACATGTTGCTGCCTTTTGCAGCCCTCTAGCTCTTTCCTGGGCTGTTTTACAGCCTTTTTAGTGCCGAAAAGTTCGGGTCCCCATTGACTTCAATGGGGTTCGGGTTCGGGACGAAGTTCGGGTCGGGTTCGGATCCCGAACCCGAACATTTCCGGGAAGTTCGGCCGAACTTCTCGAACCCGAACATCCAGGTGTTCGCTCAACTCTAGTAATGATGCCTCAGCTGCTTTATGTACTCAATAATGCTCCTGTCTGGATCCCTCTAGATAGGTTCAGGAAAATACATTCCATATTCAGAGATCTCATTTGGAAGTATGGCCAAGCAAGGATCAAACTAGAGACGCTGCAATACCCTAAGGCAGAAGGTGGTTTGGCAGTCCCGAATCCCTGGATCTACTTCTTGGCTTCTCAGTGTCAGCACTTTAAGGGCTGGATTGATTTTCAGGCTCCGGATGTGACAGGCAAGATACTGCAGCACTGGTTGGGCAGTCGAGACCTTATGTGTATACTGGAGGGGGCGGGAATGCATGTGGGGAGAGAGAAAGTCCTACTTATTGAACTTATGAAGAAGGTATGGGCGAAGGTGAAACTGATCAGAGGTGTGGGAGGAGTTGGAGAGATTTCCCCAATATGGAACAATAATTTATTGCCAGAATTCACGTCTTTGTTAGGACTTAGGAATTGGGAATCTCATGAGGTAATGAGGATAGGTCAACTAACGGAGGGTAATGTATTCAAATCCTTTCAGGGAATACAGCAAGAATTTAATGTCCCCAAGATGTGGTTTTTTAACAGTATCTGCAACTGAGGCAAGCTTATGATGTCACGGTGAGGAAAGGGTGTAATATAGCTAAAATGGATGTGGTACAGAAACTTATTCTCCCAAAGGGGGGGAAGAGAGGATTGATATCGCAGGTATATACTCTATTGCTGGACAAGTTTCTAGATGGGTTCCCTCTGTCGAGGATGATGAAGTGGGAGGGTGATTTGGGTGCCGTGTCTAAAGATCAGTGGGAAGATATATTAGAGGCAGTTCCCAGAGTGTCTTTAAGCGAGCAGGCTAAATTGTCACAGCTTTTCATCATCCACAGAGTATACAAAACACCGGTATTTTTACAAAAAATTGGGGTTAGGAATGATGATAAGTGTCCGAAGTGCATGGAGGAAGGAGCGGATCTGATGCATATGCTCTGGTCGTGTTCTGTGATAGGTAGATATTGGGATGAGGTGCTGACCATGATTAATCACAAATTGGCGCTGAGATTGCAAAAGGATCCTAAGGTCTGTGTGTTGGGATATATGTCGGAGATTGGAGGAAGTGATCTGGTCAAGGTGGCGGTGGGAAGGCTGTTATATGTGGCCAGGAAGCTGGTGGCGCAGAGGTGGATCCAGGGGAGTCCGCCAACGATTGATGGGGGGGGGGGGGGGGGGGTGTTGAGGGGAGGGGGATTGGGCTTTAATTTGATATGCTTTGTGCCTTTTAAAATTTTGCCATATTTAATTTTGATGATGTACATTGTATATCATTTCAGTTACTCATGACTGTGCATAATGCCTAATGTTGAAATGGACATGTCGTCTGATGACGTACTTTGTTATTATATTCTATTTTGTTTCTTACCATGGCGAAATGTAAATGTAATTGCAGAAAATGCTATCTTAAAAGATCAATAAAAATGATTTGATTAAAAAAAAAAAAAAAGACACCAGCAAGATAATGTCCTGATGTGGTTCTGTCCCCACTTAAGAACACCAAAGAGGGTACTTTAAAAGTTATTGTACCACATTGGGTGAAAGGCCCCGTGTGCACAGGTCCTGGCGCAGTGTTCAGATTTGTTAATCCTTAAAATGGCATAAGCTTAGGTTTCTTTCACACTCATGTTAAGAGGTCTCTAGCAGGTGTTTCTGGCAGACAACAGCCTGGCAGGAGCTTTCTGGGCCAGTATAGCAATTGCCACCAGCCCCATTGACTATAATAGGGGCCGGCGGAGATCTGGCCGCTACCTGGCAAATATGCCAGAATTATCCCACAGGATCCGGTGATGCTGCCTCATGTGCCACAATAGAGTCCTAGTACCTATGTTTGTGTTTGAACGCCGACAACTTATTTTAATCCAGCAGCTGTGGCACACAGCTGTGGTTTTGTGTGGCAGCCTTGTCGAGAAAAACTGCCATAAAGGAGTTGCTTGTGTTGTAGAAATTTTAATAGTTGTAATCTGCTCTCCAATGTCTTTATGTAAGGAAAGGTAAAAATCTCAACCGCAGTCAGCCAAAGGTGTTTTCATGTTAAATTCTTTTCCACAACACTTGCACAGAGCTAGAGGCAGCTGAGCTTGGCCTAAATCTGGCATGTTTTAAGCCTCTGCCCACAATATCAGCAGCATCACCAGTTCTCAAGCTGACCACAATAGAAATAGACCTGGCCCTGACAGTTTTTTGGGAGTTTCTGGCTGTATGTTGCCTCAGCTCTTTATTGCTGTTGCTGCCATCACTCTCCTCTTTTAATGTCAAATAATCCTCAGCACCCGAATCTGGCTCCCGGGTCTTGTCCAACACACAATTACTGTAATAGTCCTCACCCTCCCCGCCACTTTTATCAGACTGTGATATGTCGTTGAGGGCTCCTTGGCCCCCTCTAGATTCCCTGCTCTGTATTTGCCCTGAGTGCCTTTGTTGCTAGCACTGCCACCGTGCTATAATTATGACTACTGGCTGGATGGCTGGAGCTGCTACTACGTACATTATTTCTGTGGGAGGATGAGACATGGGCCTTTCATTTTCCACTCTTCCTTTTGAACACATTTAAATATGAGGCCTATGAAAAGTCACTGCTTTGATACACATTTCTCAAACTGGTGTAAAGTAGAACTGGCTTAGTTACCCATAGCATTTCATTTTCCAAAGGAGCTGTCCAAAATGAAAGGAGGAATCTGATTGATTGCTATGGGCAACTAAACCAGTTCTACTTTACGCCAGTTTGATAAATGACCCCGACAGTTTATTAACTGGTACTAACAAAATAGCAAGTGTTTTTTCTGTAATTTAAAGACAGAGGTGCAATGAAATACCCCTAATCCCTTCCACAAACACACTGCACACTGGTATTGACACTTTCCAATGGTATTAATGCAGTTTTTGCAGTGAAACATGTTTAAACTACAAACTCTGAAGCAGTAATACCAGCCCTTCACTAAAACCCATGTGTGACGATGCAATTTTTTTCCAGTGATTCCAGACGTCTTTTGAACTAGACACTGTGATGCAGTTGCTTTTAGCCACATGGTTATAATTTGTGTTAATGATGTGAAATGCGTTTTCTGCTGTTGTACCGTATCTACCACTTATCTTGCAGCAATGTACGTGTTCAGTAACATGGCTATAGTAATAGCGTTATTACTGTTGAATTATTATTATTTTATTGCCGTTATTTATTTTTGTAAAAGAATAACACACATTAACTAAAACTCGGGTTTGACAAGTTTATTGAGTGCAGCGGGCCCCCACCAGGCCCAGTCACACTCTCTGTGACCGCAAACATCCCTGGCGCCACAAGATGAGGAAAAAAATGGTTCCGTGGAAAGATCACCAACACTGACATTTGGTGATGAACCAGCTGATTTTACAATCACTTCAAACAACATGAGGCGACAATTTAGAAAGTGGAAAATAGGCAAAGCAGCAGGGCCAGATATAATTAGTCTTTCAGTACTTGTTTAAGGCTACTTTCACACTAGCGTTTCTATTTTCCGGTATTGAGAAACCTTCTGTTTAGTCCTCATTCATTGTCAATGGGGACAAAACGTAACTGAACAGAACGGAATGCTACAAAAGGTATCCCATTCTGTTTGGTTGCGTTCCCATACCAGAGAGCAAACCGCAGCAAGCTGCGGTTTTCTTTCTGTCATGGGATGCGGAGCAAGACGGATCCGTCATGACCCACAATGCAAGTCAATGGGGACGGATCCGTTTATCTCTGACACAATAGAAAATGGATCCGTCCCAATGGAGTTCATAACGGATACAGATGGTTGTATTATCAGTAACGGAAGCGTTTTTGCTGAACCCTGACAGATCCAGCAAAAATGCTAGTGTGAAAGTAGCCTTACTGTGTTATGGAAGACTTCCTGCCTGGTGCCGGTCCCTAAGAGTACTTTCCCAGTGTCCCTAAATGACTGTCGTCCAGTGGCTTTAAATTCGTATGCTATGAAGTCCTTGGAGAGATTAGTGTTATCTTACTTGGGGCTGTATTACACCAACAGATTGTCTGAACAATATCTATCTAATCAGACCAATAGTTGATGTGTATAACAAAAGATTTGTGTGTGTGTAATAGGCCATCTGATCAATGATTGCTCAGAAATCTGCAAGACGTCTGTCAGATAATCTTTTGGTGTAATACAGCAAGTCCAAGGGTGAGAGCTTTTGCAGAACCCCTACGGTTTGGTTGTCAGCAAAAAGTGGGGGTGGACGAGACAGTTCTGTTTCTGTTACGTACATTCAATTTTGGACAGTGATGACACCACTGTGCTTGAAATGTTCTTTGATTTCTCTAGTGCATTTAATACTTTACAGCCACATTTACTATGAAAAAGATGACTAATATGCAGGTTGATTATAGGATGGTAAATTAGGTTAAATGACTACCAGTTAAGTAGGCAGCAGTTTGTACAGATGGGGCAACCATGTCTGGCCGATTACTGTGTAGAGTAGGTGTGCAGAGCTCATGCACACAACGGTATGTAATTTGCGGTCCACAAAAAGTATGGATGACGTCCGTGTGCATTCCGTATTTTGAGGAACAGCTGACCCCTAATAGAACAGTCCTATCCTTGTCCTTTATGCGTACTAGTACTAGTCGGAACTGAAGCCTAGTTCGTTGTCAAGTTTTAAACTGGTTTTACACTTTAAAAATCAATTACCGAAGTTAATCAATGAATTTACACGTGAATTTTATTACATGACACGGAGGCTCCTATTGCATTCTCTTTCTTTACTGAAATTTCTATAGCAGCACAGAAAAAGAAGAAAAAACCTTTACCACACAGGGTAACCATGGCAACAAGCCCTCCCCTAACCCAGTATAAGAGTCCTGGCATCAAACATCTCCTCCTCTTTCTTTGCTGCTCCACATCAGATAAGTAGCACTTTTATCTTGTGTGGCTAGATATATATATACTGTGTTATTAGTTTTGATATCTGACAGGGGGGTTTTCTCCCCTTTCTGGGGTCTTGTTCCGTTTATCTAGGTACCGTTTTACTGTGTCCTGCTGTGGTTTTATTAACTGCGTTTTTACTGTGCCCTGCTGTGGTTTTATTAGCTGCGCTTCTGGTTATTGTCCCAGGGATGTTTCCCTTTAGTCTACCTATTCGTTTTTTCCCCTCTGTGGCTCCGTTCAGCACTTCCCCCCTTCTCCCTTCCTTGCGGCGCTCACCTTATTCGGCCGCCGTCTTCTGCTTCTGAATCCACTCCCCCTCGCCATCTTTGCCCGCCCTTCTTCTTCCCTGCTCGCCTTCCCGCTTCTTCTCGTCGGACGGCGCGCTCTTTTCAGTCCTACCCGGAAGTCTCGTTTGTTCTCGCGAGACTACGCCTGTCTGTCCCTGCAGATACCGGATTCGGCTGCTCCGATCCTCTCCTGCGTTCACGTCTGTGATTCCTGCTGGGAGTTTTCAGTATTTATCCTTTTCTGATATTGTTTCTTCAATATATTGTGTCTACAGTCGCCCATATATATATATTTTATTCATTATGGCTGAGGGAAATATTATTAACCCTTCCCTACCTGGGGGCCCTGAGGAGGTTGTATCCCCTCCTTCTCTGCTCCATAGTGCCCCTGCTGTTTCTATGCCTCTACAGGCTTCTGATTTGCAGCGCTCTGTTACTGCTGCCATTCAAGCCGCCATGGGCTCTGTATCCAGCGCCATATCCTCCTCTATATCTGAGGCGCTTAGGGGTCATTCATCTAGACGTCAGCATCGCCCTGCCCGTCAGCACAGTCACTCTGTGCCTGAGCCCACCGCCTCCAGAAACCCTATGACTGGTGTGCTAAAATCCACCACTGAGAGCGCGCAGATATCGCGCAAAAGAGCCCATGCCCGCCGGGCAGAAAAGGCGAGGCCTTGGAAATGCGCCAGAGCGCAGCCAGAACCCGATTCTGAATCGGATGTATTTTCTGATGAGGAGGCTAGTTTACAGGATGTTTCTTCTGCTGAAGAAGGGCTTGATTTTGTAGATGAGGTCCTCCCGGGCACCTCTTCCACCTTGGTGGACCCTATGGTCTCTCCTGTCCCACCCCCTGCTTCTACTTCAGCGGTCCTTGACCCATCCGGAGAGTCCCTCTTTGACCCTGATGCTCTGCATCACCCTCGCTCTGCCGAGTGGCTGCCATCTGATCATGTGGCTAGATACTTGGAATCCCGGGTTCGCCATCCCTTATCCAAGGAGGCGAGAAATAAATTACAGGCTGAATGTCCCAGGCCCATTATTCCTAATAAAGTGGGCGAAACACCTTCGGTAGATCCGAAAATGACCCAATTCCTGGCTAAGTCCGGGTGGAACCCGCGTAGGGGTTTGGAGTCGGCCCTGAAGGCCTGTCAAGATAAATTGCTTGACGTTTTAGGTCCGCTGACCAAAATATTTGAGATGGCAGAAGCTGCCAGAACCCCAAACCTGGCCATTGACCCAGAAGAGCTTACTGGATGGGTTCAGAGAGCCGTGTGTATTACCGGCAATGTCAATACCTCTCTATCCATCGAGAGGAGAAAGGCCATATTATTTAAAATAGAGCCGAAGCTCTCTAATTTGGCTCTTACTGAGGCCGGCAAGGACGCCCAAGGCCTTCTATTCGGGGACTCCTTTATTAAGGACCTCGGCCGCTTTGTAGGGGCCTTCACTGCACTCGATAAGGCTCAATCGTCCATGAAACGAGTTTTCCATGGGCGGGTCTCTTCTAGGGCCGGCAGCTTCAGGGGCCGCCTGTCCGGCCGTGCATCGTTCCAGTCCCGCGGCTCTGCGGGTCGAGGCTCCTACCCATTCCGTGCCTCCCAGGACTCAAGACAGCCTCCGGCATTCTTCCCGTCCCGTGGTTCCTCTTGGAGATCCAGAGGCCCCAGAGGTTCTTCCTACCGTCGACCCCTCGGTAAGTCATCCTCTGTATTCTTCAGCAATTTGGATAGGAGGCAGACTCCATCATTTTTCCCATGTTTGGTTGACTGTCACCACAGACCCTTGGGTCTTAGCTACGGTTCAGGGGTTTTATATAGAATTGATTGTTCCATCTGTTCAGATCCCTGTTCCCCATCCCGTTTGTCTTCCATTTCAGAAACAACGCCTTCTACACCTAGAATTGTTTTCTCTTTATCAGAAGGGCGCAATAGAACGTGCTCCCCCTACTCCTGCGGGTGTCATCAGCAGCATCTTCCTGGTGGCCAAGAAGGACGGCCAAATGCGTCCGGTTATAAATCTCCGTCCCCTGAATCGCTATGTCCGCTACCGCCATTTCAAAATGGAGGGCATTCATCTTCTCCGGGACATGCTCCTCTTCAACGATTGGATGGCCAAGCTCGATTTGAAAGACGCCTACCTGACGGTTCCGGTAGCGGATTCCTCCAGGGACCTGTTGCGTTTCCATTGGTGCGGCGAAACTTGGAGATTCACATGTCTTCCATTCGGCCTATCATCAGCCCCTTGGTGCTTCACCAAACTGATGCGGCCGGTTGTGGCCTTCCTCCGCAGTCGGGGAATTCGTCTAGTTATTTACCTGGACGACATCCTTCTCATGGCCCAGGATCGCAACCATCTTCTGGAGCATCTGTCGACTTCTATGGATCTTCTTTCCCGGTTAGGTTTTCTCATCAACCGGGAGAAGTCTTGTCTTGTCCCGTCTCGTTCCATGGAGTTTCTGGGCTTCCGAGTCGACTCTGCCTCAGAGTCCCTCAGTCTTCCTTCCGCCAAGGTTCGATCTATTCGCAGGGAACTTCACCGGACGTTGACTCTCCCGCAAGTCTCGCTACGCCAGCTTGCCCGAGTGATAGGCCTTCTATCCGCTTCCATTCAGGCGGTCTTCCCGGCTCCGTTACACTACCGAGCTCTTCAACACCTCAAACTTGCACACCTTCGTGCCGGTGCTACGTACGAGGACCTGATTTTTCTGGACAGAGAGACCAAGGACGAGCTTCAGTGGTGGATCCACAATCTGGAGGCCTGGAACGGCAAGGCTATCTTTGGTCCGCTCCCGGACTTCACGATAGAGTCGGACGCCAGTCTCTCGGGCTGGGGTGCCTACTGCAACGGGGTGACCACTGGCGGGCGTTGGTCCCCTGCGGAGACGAATCTGCACATCAATTCTCTGGAGTTGCTGGCTGGCTCCTTCGCAATTCGCAGCTTCACGAATGGTATGGCCAACGCGTGTGTGAGACTGCGGATGGACAATATCTCGGCGGTGCGTTATGTCAACGCCATGGGAGGAACACGCTCTTCAGCTCTTTCCCAGCTAGCGAGGGACTTCTGGGAGTTTTGCCTGGAGAAGGACATCAATGTTGTGGCAGAATATCTTCCGGGTTTGCACAACACTCACGCGGACTGGTCCTCTCGTTTTCTGGTGGATTCCAGCAATTGGAGATTAGACGTGAAGATGTTCTCTTCTATTTCTTCTCGATGGGGTCCTATGTGCATCGACCTTTTCGCTTCTCGCCTGAATGCTCAGCTTCCGAGATTCTACAGCTGGAGGCCAGACCCGGACGCGGAGGCGGTGGACGCGTTTCTCCAGAAGTGGACCAGTCGTCTGTCGTATGCGTTCCCACCGTTCATGATGATCCCTCGAGTCCTTGCTCAACTGCGTCTTCAGAGAGCCGAGATGGTTCTTCTGGTTCCTTTCTGGACGGCCCAGTCATGGTTCCCTCAACTTCTGGAGTGTCTAATTCAACCTCCCTTGCTCCTGCCGTCTCTCCCAGACCTTCTACTCGATCCGTCAGGTCACCAACATCCGCTCGTTTTGGACGGGTCTTTACGCCTGATCGCGTGCAGAGTTTCAGGGGTTCCTGGGACGTCTCTGAGGTTCCGGAAGCAACTAGACGCCTTTTGGAGAGCGCATGGGCTCCGGGGACTAGGAGATCCTACCGTGCTGCCTGGCGATCTTGGTCTGACTGGTGCCTTGCAGGGAACTTGGATCCCGTATCAGCCCCTGTAACTGAGATCTTGAAGTTCCTCACTTCTCTGTTTGAGTCGGGTAAGGCTTACTGAACAATTAACTTGTTCCGTTCTTCCATTTCTGCCTATCATTCGGGTTTTGACGGTCGCCCGGCTGGGCAACACCCCTTGGTCTGTCGTCTTCTCAGGGGTTCCCGTCTTTCCCGTCCACCTCGTCCTCGATTTTCTTGTACCTGGGATGTTTCCTTGGTTCTTTCCCTTTTTTCTTCCTGGCCCTCCAATGACCAGCTCTCCTTGCGTCAGTTGTCTGCAAAGTTGGTCACTTTGTTTTGTTTGATTTCATGTAAGCGGGTTTCCGATGTCAGGGCCTTAGATTATGATGCTAGATCTTTTACGCCGGATGGTGTTGTTTTTAACATTTCGCGGCGTACTAAAACTAATATTAGATCGGTTTCTTACCCTAGCTTTCCCGAGGTTCCTGCCCTTTGTCCAGTTGCGTGCCTACAGGTATATGAGGCCCGCACGTTTCCTCATCGGTCTTCGGCATCGCCGGAATTATTTCTGTCGTATCGGCGTCCATTCGCTCCAGTCACTTGTGTTACCTTATCCAGATGGGTTAAGTGGATTATGTCCTTAGCGGGTGTGGATACTTCTGTGTTCACGGCTCATTCCACTAGAGGCGCTGCTTCTACATCGATGGCGGTCGCTGGTGCCCGTTTGGAGGATATTCTTCGTGTGGCTAACTGGTCTCGAGTTTCCACATTTCGTGAGTTTTATTTCCGTCCATCCACTCATGTATTTTCTTCTGGTATTCAACAACTTTAAACTTGCAATAGGAGCCTCCGTGTCATGTAATAAAATTGCATGATTTTCCTAGTTTATGACGTAAAGTCATGATTTTATTAAGGACACGGAGGCGAGTATTGCCCCTCCCATATTTATATTCTCCCACCCTCATTGTCTATATTTGGTATTTGATGATATTCTTATTATTACTGTTACGCTATATCATACCTCATGTTGCTTAATATTTATTTATATGCTTATTCTGCTTTACTGCAGTACTGATCTGTTCTTATCGCTATGCAGTACATTTGGCTTGCATTGATTTTACATTATCTATGTTCTCTTGTCTGTTTTTTCCTTAGGATAACAGCACTGGCGTTCTTGGTGCCTGAGATCAAGTTTGGCTCTGTTGCCTTGTCTCTACAATCATCCCGGTTGGATGTTTTCGGATTGGGATCTTCGTGTTGGGATTCGGTCTTGCTGTCATCACGGTTTTGAGGATGTGCCTTCATCAAAGAAAGAGGAGGAGATGTTTGATGCCAGGACTCTTTATACTGGGTTAGGGGAGGGCTTGTTGCCATGGTTACCCTGTGTGGTAAAGGTTTTTTCTTCTTTTTCTGTGCTGCTATAGAAATTTCAGTAAAGAAAGAGAATGCAATACTCGCCTCCGTGTCCTTAATAAAATCATGACTTTACGTCATAAACTAGGAAAATCATGCAATTTGTGACTAACTTCGGCTCATCGGAGCCCATACATTCTAATACTGTACAGAGACGGATCTCTGTACAGTATTATTCCGAAGTTTTGAACAAAGCGACTTAGGGTGAGGCATCCGAAACTAGCTTCATTCAACACTAATCGTGACAAATCTTAACACTGCCTAAAGCCTCGTGCACACGGCCGTTTTGCAGCCGTTCTGTGTATGGGGACTGCAATTTGCGGTCTATCTGTGATGCGCTGAAGCACACGGCCGGTGCCCGCATATTGCAGACCCGCTGTTTGCGGGCAACGGCCGTGTGCATGAGGCCTAAGAAGTGCGGTGAGGTAAAAGTATTTAAAACCGTCCGGCACATTCCAAATTCATTTACTGCTTCATATCTGCGGTTATCGTGCGTTTTCTTCCATTAATGTAATATAACTCAGTTTTGCTGTGTGTCATTTGCTTTTTCCCCTTTGCTGGAAGGAAAAGCACCATAATTGCAGATATGTTGTTGCAAAAATCATATGCGTTTATGTATTTTTTGCTACATCCAAAACGCGACATTTAGCAGCACCCTTAAAGCAGTGTAATAAAATGACATTAGAAATGCCTCTGTAGACATGACTTTGCAGGATTTTTCTGGTATCTAAGTGTCAGATATCTTGACATACAGTGTGGTAGCAGTGGTGCTGCAGTAATGACTTGCTGATGTCTCCGTCTGTCTCTTTCTAATCTTTACACCTTCCTACACATCTTCAGAAATATCCATGACAGTTGTATTTGCATTCCTCTCTCTCACAGTATTGATCACAGAGAATATGTTTTTTAATGACATGAATATAATGTTATGTTAAGGCAGTGCTAAACCTACACTCAGCAGACATTCCAAGAGCCAAACATAATTCAGGGCACTTCATAATCTCACTCCAAAGGCTGGCGAGCGACAGAACAGCATGCTTCTTAGTGACAGCCATAACACTGTTAACATGAATTACTATGGCAGAAAGAGAAATGAAACTATGAGCTAAAAAATAGCTATTCAGCATTTAGGCTTTATAAAATATGGAACTTCTCATTCTTAACCTTAGGCTGGGTTCACATGTAACTGATTAGCTGCAGATTTGGCATCACAGATTTTCGGGCAATTCTGTACAGTTGTACAGTACTAGCAAAATGAATTTGTCTAATGTCAGTATAGTGTAAAAAAGAAAAAGAAAAAAAGTTGCAAGCACCCTTTTTGAGACTTTTTTACACCTGTGCAATAAAATTTTGTCACACGTGGTGTGGCGGGGACGTGGCGGGGGGGAGGCATCAACCCCTTAGCGAATTCACTAACAATTACGCCTGAAAATGGGTAAATTATGGCAGAAAACTCCTCTAGTCTGGAGTAGTTTTCCCTCTAGGCGCATAGACTGCTGGGTGTGTGTGCCTAATTTATGACAAGGTGTGTGCCTCATCATAAAATATGTGCATCCTTTGGCAGGGCAGAAGCTATTAAAGACAGGCCTTAAAAGCTGGTCTTCAATAAATTCCCCATTGGTCTTTGTTTCCCCTTTTATCTGTCATAGCTTGCACCTAAATTATGTTGGGGAAACTTCTGTGACTGTCCAATTCTGTGTGTATTTCTCACAAAAAATAATGAGAAGCTTTATCAAGCATTTCTGAAGCATATTACTGCTGTAAATACCCTGCATATGTTGCCAAGTGAACGTGGCTTTAGGCCACATGCATACATATATAACTCTAGCAATTCCGCAAGTATCCATAAGAAAATTGGCAGTGGCAAATTCTTACCAAATCATACAGATTGCGAATTTACACAGGAGAAAAAAAAATACTCACCTCTCCAGGCTTCAGCGATCATCACAGCAGGCCAGATTGTAGAGATCGCCATGGGATGAGGCAAGGGAGCCAGGGAAGTTGCAGTGGAGGCGAGTATTGTGTTTTCTATTGCAGTGGATCCCTGACTAATCTGCAGCATAATCCTCAGCAAATACGGATTTTCATTTACCCACTAAACTCAATGGGGAAGACCTGCAACAAACCTGCGACAATTCCACAACTGAAATTCACATGCTGCTATGTGGCAGGCGCAGCACTATGAAGAACCTTTTGCGCTGTGGCATTAGAAGAATTCTGATATCTCTGAATTTTAGTCTAGCCAGACTGTTTGTAACTCTGTAATGTTTTAAATACCTATTTTGGCCTCTCTGCTTCCATAAAACACAGCTCTTAGTGGAGTGAATGTCTGTTCAGCTTCTTTCCTCTGGTGTAATGATTCTAGCAGCTCCTGCTAGGGGAATTTCCCACAAAGGCTGTGTGTGAGGCTGGCTGTGATTGGTCAAAACTCTTGCTGTGTGTGAGGCTGGCTGTGATTGGTCAAAACTCCTGCCCAGCAACAACAGTTTAACTCTATGCTTTCTATTGTTGCTGCTGTGTCATTGAGCTTACCTCAGAAACATATAATGAATCGTAAAGGCATATTATCTTTTCTGCATCTGTGAACACAATATATATAACAGTTATATGACATCCAAACATGAAGTCACTGTAAATAACTCTGCTTTTGTCTTTAACACACAAACATAGGAACTGTATTAAGGTTATTGGCAGGTCTAGCTGTATAAACATATAAGCTATATTAGCAACCTAGGACAGGTCTTAGCTGGCCAGCTACATGCTGATTTCATTATTATTTTTAATAGCAACCTGTTCCTATTTTACAAAACCTATCTCTGCCTGTAAATACATAGCTCAGACCAACATCCTAGTCATGGTTAACATAGTAGATACCATATTTGATATAAAAAATGCATTATCATACTGGCAACAAATGGATTGTTATCAGAGGTATGTAAAAACCTACTGATTAATGGTACATACACATGACCGTGAAAAAAAACGGATAAACTGTCAGTTTTTTATGGCCATTTTGCATCCGTGTGTGCATCAATTTTCTGGCCCTCTGGTTCTCAACATCTGTTTTTCATCAGTTTTGCATCTGTTTTAAAGGCCATTAAAAACAGATGAATTTCATTCGCTTTTTTTTAACCTAAATCCCTGCAGTGCCCTCAGTATACAGTCATGGGCTCAAGCGCTGACACCCCTGAAATTTATCCAGAAAATGAAGTATTTCTCCCAGAAAATTATTGCAATTACACATTTTGTTATACATGTTTAGTTCCTTTGTGTGTATTGAAACACAAAAAAGCCAAAAATGATATAAAACTCCAAAATGGGCCAGACAAATTTACTGGCACCCTAACTTAATGTTTGGTTGCACACCCTTTGGAAGAAACACCCTTTCCTATAAACATCAACAAGCTTCTTACACTTCTCAACAGAAATTTTGATCTGGACTCATTGCTGGCCACTCCCGAACTCTCCAGCACTTTGTTCCCATCGATATCTGGGTGCTTCTTGAAGTATGTTTGGGGTCATTGTCCCGCTGGAATACCCATCACCTAGGACATAAACCCAGCTTTCTGACACTGGGCCCTACATTCTGACCCAAAATCCTTTGCTAATCTTCAGATTTTATGATGCCTTGCAAATATGTAGTGCTCTGTAGAAGGGGTACTTTAAAGTCTGGAAATTTGCCGTTTCCCTTATGCAAAGTCATCAACTCCTTACTTTATTTCAAACAACCTACAAAGAAGAAACGAGCCCAAAGTAGTACCCATAAAATATATTAAAGCTTTATTCTGTATACAAATAACATGCTTTTTCTGGAGGAGGATGCTTTTTTGCCACCTGTCCTTGCATCATGTGATTTTTTATGTTTATGGGTACTGCTTTGGGCTTGTTTCTTCTTTGTAAGTTGTTTGCAGTTTTTGAGCTGGTACCTTGGTTACCAAAATAGATGCTGGTAGTCTTCAAGCACAGTGCACTGTACGCCCGTGATTTAGTTGTTGTAAGTGCTGGGCCTGTTTGGTCTTTTTTGTTTGTCTTTACTTTAGACCATGTTTTAATGGGAAAAAGCCAGACTTGTTTACCACCAAAACCAGACAGACTGACCTTTTGAATGTCCGGTTTAGGCTAGTTTCACACTAGCGGCAAGGAACTCCAGCAGGCTGTGACGGCGGGTGAACAGCTTGTCGGATCCATGCTGCAGCTAGTGCACGCGTCACCCCGGACTACCGCTCTGGCTCCATTGACCATAATGGGGGCGGGCCGCAGTTCCGGCGGCAGCAGGGCAGTGCATGCCAAGAGGCGGCCGGAATAAAAGTACGACATATCGTACTTTTATTCCGGCCGCTTCTCGGCATGCGCTGCCGCCGGAACTCCGCCCCCCCCATTATAGTCAATGGGGCCAGAGCGGTTATCCGGGGGCATGCGTGCACTAGCAGCAGCACGGATCCGACAGGCTCTTCACCCGCCAGAACAGCCTGCTGGAGCTCCTCACCGCTAGTGTGAAACTAGCCTTAGCTATGTTATGTCTGGAAACACTGCTGTGTCATTGCCATTGAATATCACTAAAGAGCTAATATAAGTCTATGACAGATGGAAAGTGTAACAATGTGTCTGTTTGTGTTGAGTTTCTCCACTCCACCCCTCCCACTACAATGTTCTAGTTCAGCCAGAAACTGTATATAAGGAGAGCAGCCAGAGCCCCTAATGTTCTGCATTCAGTGGCGTCTCTAGCTTTCAAATTTTGGGGGGGCACACTGGGGGCCAGGACAAAAGTAGGGGGGGCAGCTATAACAACGATACATTTACACAAGTACGCTTAGAAATGCTGCAATACTTTACCCAATACCTAAAACCGCAACAGGGAAGAAAAGTCCAGCTGTCTGTGGATGACACTTTTATAGAGAGGGGGATCTGTGGATGACACTGCTATGGGGGGGATCTGTGGATGCCACATACCGTATATAGCATCTTATGCTATATGTGTCACCCACAGATCCACCCCATGACAGTGTCATCCCCATTTCCCCCTCCATAACAGTGTCATCCACAGATCTCCCTCCCTATAACAGTGTCATCCACAGATCTCCCTCTCCGCCTCTCACAGGAGTGTACATATATAAAATAAACATATTTCACATGAACACTTACAGTTACTTGGCTTGGCCCTTGGGGATCTCGGACGCCACTTCCACACTTTGGCCGGGGGCTCGGCGGAGCTGATGTTGTGTTTTATCCTAATGAGAAAGATTTCATAATAAGGATTTGGAGAAGGGGCAGAGGGATAGCAGAGCAGGGAGAGGCTGGTGCTGCTACTAGGGGGTCATACCATGGGGGAGTAATAAAGCCCACCATAATGCCCCCCAGTAGAAATAATTATCCTTATAATGTGCAAAACATACCCCCTTATGCCCCCAGTTGAGCTAATGTCCCCCATAATGTGCCAGTATAAAATACCCCTATATAGTGCACCAGTAAATGCCTCCATAGTGCTCCTCTCCCCCCTTCCTGCTAGTGCCCCCCATAATGTACCAGTATAAAATGTCCCATATATCGTGCCCCAGTAGATGCCCTCAGTGTCCCCCATAATTTGCAAGTATAAACTACCCCTTCTTAGTGCCCCCCGTAGATGACTCCATAGTACTCCTCTCTCCCCTTCTCCATAGTACCCACCATAATGTGTCCCAGTATAAAATGCTACTGTACAGAGTTCCCCATATAAAACACCCCTTATTTGTGGCCTCAGTAGATGCCCCTATAGTGCCCACCAATAATGTGCCAGTAATAAGTGCCCTCAATAACGTGCCAGTAACAAGAGCCCCCCAATGTGCCAGTAATAAGCCCCCATCACGTGCCTGTAACAAGAGCCCCCATCACGTGCCAGTAATAAGCCCCCCATCACGTGCCAGAAATAAGCCCCCCATCACGTGCCAGTAATAAGCCCCCCATCACGTGCCAGTAATAAGCCCCCCATCACGTGCCAGTATTAAGCCCCCCCATGTTCCAGATTAAGTCCCCCCATCATGTGCCAGTATTAAGTCCCCCCATCATCATGTGTCAGTATTAAGTCCCCCCCATCATCATGTGCCAGTATTAAGTCCCCCCCATCATCATGTGCCAGTATTAAGTCCCCCCCATCATCATGTGCCAGTATTAAGTCCCCCCCATCATCATGTGCCAGTATTAAGTCCCCCCCATCATCATGTGTCAGTATTAAGTCCCCCCCATCATCATGTGCCAGTATTAAGTCCCCCCCATCATCATGTGCCAGTATTAAGTCCCCCCCATCATCATGTGCCAGTATTAAATCCCCCCCCATCATCATGTGCCAGTATTAAATCCCCCCATCATCATGTGCCAGTATTAAATCCCCCCCATCATCATGTGCCAGTATTAAGTCCCCCCCATCATCATGTGCCAGTATTAAGTCCCCCCCATCATCATGTGCCAGTATTAAGTCCCCCCCATCATCATGTGCCAGTATTGTAATAAGCCCCCCCATCATCATGTGCCAGTATTGTAATAAGCCCCCCCCCATCATCATGTGCCAGTATTAAGTCCCCCCCATCATCATGTGCCAGTATTAAGTCCCCCCCATCATCATGTGCCAGTATTGTAATAAGCCCCCCCAATGTGCCAGTAACACTATTGTAAAAAAAAAACAAAAAAAAAACACTTATACTTACCTAAGTGTCAGCGATGCGATGCAGCCTCTTCCTGTGTCCCACGCTGTAATGTAAGGCTCAGGCGGCACGATGACATCATTGCGCCGGCCTCTGATAGGCTGCCGGCCTAGTGCCTGCAGCCAGGGGCGTACATAAAAATCACTGGGCCCCATAGCAGGAATCTAAATTGGGCCCCCATTCCCCTTTTATAGCCCCTCCCTTTGTTCCATGAACTATTCTTGCTGCTGCGTTTTATAATTTATGCCATCAGGGCCGGATTGGGATTACAAAACAGCCCTGGCACACAAAAGAGGTATAATAGATGCAGATGTATATTATATACAGCAGTGTACAGTTATGTGAAGTACGCGGTATAATATATGCAGTGTGTACAGGTATATAGTATATTCCCTAGTGTTCTGATATGTGAGGTACAGGGTATAATAGATGCAGTGTGTACAGGTATATAGTATATACAGCAGTGTACTGATATGTAAGGTACAGGGTATAATATATACAGTATATACAGTAGTGTAATATGTGAGGTACGAGGTATAATAGATGCAGTGTGTACAGGTATATAGTAAATACAGCAGTGTATTGACACCTCGTACCTCAGATATCAGTACACCGCTGTATATACTATATATCTGTACACACTGCATCTATTATACCTCGTACCTCACATGTCAGTACACTGCTGTATATACTATATATCTGTACACACTGCATCTATTATACCTCGTACCTCACATATATAGTATATACAGAAGTGTACTGATATCTGTACACACAGCATCTATTATACCTTGTACCTCACTATACAGTGCACTGCGGTATATACTATATATCTGTACATATTTCATGTATAATACTGTGTAATATATGCAGTGTGTGTGCATGTATGTGTGTGTATCTATATACATATATTACACACACAGCAGTGTATTGATGTGACACATAGAAGGTATAATACTGTAGATGCAGCGTTTATAGAAATATGTGGTCAGTTATACATTATGGTCACTGTGGGTGAGGTACATGAGGTAGTGGTCACTGTACCTGTCTGAAGTATTATACATGAGTGAGCAATGAGTAAAAACATGGCATGGAGGGGGGGGGGTAAATGATGAGAAGTGGAGGACCTCCTCTTACCTCTCCATTCCAGTCTGTATGGATCAATGCAGAGCTGCTTGTGTACTTCTAATACTTGCTGTTAGGGGTTGAAGGACCTGTGATGATGTCATCACAGGTCCTGGCAGATATACCTTTGAAACCTAGGAACTACACCATTTTTGGTGCAGTTCCTTTGCTAGATTCTGCAGGACCTGTGATGTTGAAGATGATGTCATCACAGGTCCTGGCAGATGCACTGTTCTAACCTGGGAACTACACTTTACACTGTGCAGTTCCCTTTCAGGACCTGTGATGACATCATCAAAGGTCCTTTAGCTTTAGAAAGATAAACAGGAGCAATTAGGGGGCGGGGCCTCTCCTCCACTTCGGGCCTGCCTGCAGCCTATCAGAGGAAGGGACACGCCTCTCCCTCCCCTGCACCTCCGCTCCGCTGGCACAGGCAGTTTACAATGGAGATGAGCGCAATGGAAGCGCTCATCTCCCTGTGCCCGGCGGCGGCTCACTGGGGGGGGGGGGGGGTCATTTTAGTTGGGGGGGCACATCATGATGTAGGGGGGGCCGTGGCCCCCTCTGGCCCCCCCCTGGCGACGCCACTGTCTGCATTTAGGGAACAGTGTTCAGAATAGGGGAGTTTGCCAGACTATTGAGTGACCAGAAGAAAGCACTGAGACAGGGATACTCTGAGACAGACTCTGGGCCTCCAGCCTTTGCCATGGTACCAGCCTTCTGAAGAGAGAGGGGGACAGCTCAGGCCTTTCCTCAGCATTAAACCCTTCGGCCAGGGAGGGCCCCAGTCCCTGCACACAGTCAAGGCTGTTCTTTTCTCTGTAGGGCTCATTCAGCTTTCGGTAGTAGAGTGATGTGTTTTACCAAAAAGCTCTATCTTGGTCTTATCTGTTCACAAGATGGTTTTTCCAAAAGGATTTTGGCTTACTCGCGTACATTTTGGCAAACTTCAGTCTAGCTTTTTTATGTCTCTGTGTCAGCAGTGGGGTCCTCCTGGTCTCCTGCCATAGTGTTTCATTTCTTTCAAATGTTGATAGATAGTTTGCGCTGACACTGGAGCACCCTGAGCCTGCAGGACAGCTTAAATTTCTTTGAAACTTGATTGGGGCTGCTTATCCACCATCTGGACTGTCCTGCGTAGCAACCTTTCATCAAGTTTTCTCTTCTGTCCTCGTCCAGGGAGATTAGCTACAGTGCCATGGGTTGTAAACTTCTTAATTATGCCTTTATTCCTCAGTTTTTTTGTGTGGTTCAAATACACACAAAGGAAATAAACATGTGTATAACAAAACGTGCAATTGCAATAATTTTCTGGGAGAAATACTTCATTTTCTGGAAAAATATCAGGGGTGCCAACACTTGGGGCCATGACTCTATATTGGGAGTCTTTTCCGAACATTTTTATGTGCTTTTTCTTTGTCGCATGACCCCTTTTTACGACTTTCTGAACACCTGCCTGACAACATAGTAGTTTTTTTTTAAAAAATCTGCCATTTATTTAGCTACACATTAGTCAATCAGCTTTATTGCATGATCTGTGTGGGGGAGGCACGTGTCAGGAGGAACCTGATCATGTGACGATCCCACATTACATAGATAGGCCATATATTGACCCCACGCAAACCTGCATCATATGACTATGACCTCATACTCATTAAGGAGAATCTAGCTAAGTTGAAACTAAGTATTTAATGCAGATGTCCCTGTGAATTTGATTTGTATTAATTAAAGACCACCTTGATTCTGGCACTGGTATTCAATTAAATAGTATCAATTAACTACACTTCCGTTTCATAGCTGAATTATCTTGCGGAGTATCACAGGCTATGATAAAACTAGCAATGCTAATTGGCATTTGCCTGATCTCTACATGGTAAAAATGATCACATACTCTGATCATTCTGTTTCAGTATAACTATCGCAAAGTGTGCTCTAGAAATAAATTGTGATACAGTTTACTGTACACAAGCAGACTGGTAAGTGAGCTATTACAGCAATATAGTCAATAGTGAATTATTTAAATTTTGAGACCAAACTGATTCCTGTTTTTCAAACTGAAAATCCATAAGGCCTCTCTATTGATCATCACTCCAGATCTCTACACTGATTATATCATTTTAAAGGAAATGTGACACCAAAAAGGTTATCTGCCAGCTAAAACCAGATAGATATCCTTTTGTTATAATCGTTGTAGTCTCTGTTGTTCTTAACAGCATTTAGAAACCATTAAAGGGGTTGTCCAGGTTCAGAGCTGAACGGGTGCTGGATCGTGCAGGGCAAAGGCTTATTTATTTATATTTTCAGACTGCTAGGCGTAGGCTTCCACCTAGCAGTTGTGTCGGTGACGTCACCGGCACTGATGGGCACCTTAGCACTGCCCTAGCCATTTTACAGGGACATCAGTGCCAGTGACTAGAGATGGCCTTGCGGTTCGCCCGGCGGTCGTTCTGGCGAATTTTGCTCGTTCGTGATTCGCCGAACATATGGCGATGTTCGCATGCGCCAAATTCTTTTGCATTGCGAACTTTGACCCATGACACATCCATCAGGTGGGACAGGAAAGCCAATTGAGACGTTTCACCACATGGATACACCCCCACCCTACAACAGAACCCAATCTGGAAGCCATTTTACATTCTGTGTTTTGCCAGTGTATAGAGAGGTTGCTTTGTGGAGCAGGGACAGACTGTTAGGCACACTAAACGCTAGCTAGTAGGGCCACAAAAGTCATTTTAAGGACTGGTATAGGTGTGATTTCGATAGGTGTGATATACTGAGGGGTGTGATATACTTATAATATACTTTCTAACATAGAAAGTATATTATAGTGCATTTGTATTGTGCAGCAGTTGTGTGCGGTTCTGCTGTGATACCGCAGCAGAACAGAGGGACAAGCGTTATTAGAACAACTGTTTGCAACGGGTGTGATATACCTGATTGAGAGGTTTGATATACCTGCTTCCACAAAAAACTGATTAAGGGGTGCGATATACCTGCTTCCACCAAATATTGATTCAGGGGTTCTATATACCTGCTTCCACAAAATACTGATTGAGGGGTGCGATATACCTGCTTCTAAAAAATACTAATTAAGGGGTTCTATATACCTGCTTCCACAAAATACTGAATGAGGGGTGCGATATACCTGCTTTTACAAAATACTGATTAAGGGGTTCTATATACCTGCTTCCACAAAATACTGATTGAGGGGTTCGATATACCTGCTTCAACCAAATATTGATTGAGGCCTGTGATACACCGGCTTCCACAAAATACTGATAGAGGGGTTTGATATACCTGCTTCCACAAAACACTGATTGAGGGGTGCGATTAACCTGCTTAAACCAAATATTGATTCAGGTGTTCTATATACCTGTTTCCACAAAATACTGATTGAGGGGTGCAATAAACCTGCTTCTACAAAATACTGATTAAGGGGTGCGATATACCTGCTTCCACAAAATACTGATTAAGGGGTTTGATATACCTGTTTCCACAAAATACAGATTGAGGGGTGCGCTATACCTGCTTCCACAAAATATTGATTCAGGTGTTCTATATGCCTGTTTCCACAAAATACTGATTGAGGCGTGCGATATACCTGCTTCCACAAAATACTGATTGAGGCCTGCGATACACTGGCTTCCACAAAATACTGATTAAGGGGTGCGATATAGCTGCTTCCACCAAATATTGATTCAGGGGTTCTATATACCTGGTTCCACAAAATACTGATTAAGGGGTTTGATATACCTGCTTCCATAAAATACAGATTGAGGGGTTCGATATACCTGCTTCAACCAAATATTGATTCAGGTGTTCTATATACCTGTTTCCACAAAATACTTATTGAGGGGTGCGATATACCTGCTATCACAAAATACTGATTGAGGGGTGCGATATACCTGCTTCCACAAAAAACTGATTATGGGGTTTGATATACCTGCTTCCACAAAATACAGATTAAGGGGTTTGATATACTTGCTTCCACAAAATACTGATTGAGGGGTTTGATATACCTGCTTCCACCAAATACTGATTCAGATGTTCTATATACCTGTTTCCACAAAATACTGATTGAGGGGTGCAATATACCTGCTTCTACAAAATACTGATTATGGGGTTCTATATACCTGCTTCCACAAAATACTGATTGAGGGGTTCGATATATCTGCTTCAACCAAATATTGATTGAGGCCTGCAATACACCAGCTTTCACAAAATACTGATCGAGGGGTGCAATATACCTGCTTCCACAAAATACTGATTGAGGGGTTTGATATACCTGTTTCCACAAAATACTGATTGAGGGTTGTGATATACCTTCTTAAACCAAATATTAATTCAGGTGTTCTATATACCTGTTTCCACAAAATAGTGATTAAGGGGTTTGATATACCTGCTTCCATAAAATACAGATTGAGGGGTTCGATATACCTGCTTCAACCAAATATTGATTCAGGTGTTCTATATACCTGTTTCCACAAAATACTTATTGAGGGGTGCGATATACCTGCTATCACAAAATACTGATTGAGGGGTGCGATATACCTGCTTCCACAAAATACTGATTAAGGGGTTTTATATACCTGCATCTACAAAATACTGCTCTTCTCTAGGGACTTTGGCACAGGGTAATTTTGAAAATGACAGGCAGAGGAAGAGGCAGGCCATTCCGCAGGGGTGGTAGGGTTTGGGCAGGTGCACAAGGCCGGAGCCTAAGTGGGAAGTTGGTGAAGGTGCGTTTGATTACATCAATGGATGCACCAGAGTTGGTTGAGTGGCTCACTTAGCCTTCTGCTTCTGCACCCTCCTCACTCTCTGCTGTGTGCACCCCCAAAGACACCACCACCACCACCATAGCCCCTCCACTCGAGTCAGAGCAATTATTTTCCCATCCATTCCCAGACCTTACCGATGTGCAGTCATTCTTGGCATCGGATGAGGAGGTAGCAACGACCGCCACCCAGCGGTCTGACGACAATACCCAGATCAGCCCAAGGAGGGTGGTCCTCGCTCTTGCTGCCTACTCCGAGATCTTTGTCAGTGGTGGTGAAGGTGACGATGATGACGTGTCGATGGACGCCACGTGGGTGCCCACAAGAGAGGAAGAGGAGGGAAGTTCAGAGGGAGAGACGGAGCAGCAGATAGGGAGGAGAAGCAGGCAGAACTCACAGTGCACAGGACGCAAAAATCAGACTGCAAATGTATCTGGAGTGAGCCATCCACCATGCACATTTTGCGCTCCCAGGACGCCGGCACATGGCTCTGCAGTGTGAGCTTTTTTTTTTAACATGTCAGCTGCTGACAAAAGTGTTGCTATCTGCAGCCTGTGCTGTCAATGCGTAAGTCGAGGTAATCCCAACACTCACCTAGGCACCTGGCTTCCCATCACCGAGCCCAGTGGGAGCAACACCATCAGAACCCACAAAGCCACACTCCCGGCACTCCACTTCCTGCCTCTTCTTCTCCCATTTGTCCTCCACCTTCAACCGTGCCATCATCGTGTTCATCTAGCAGAAGGCAGGCTTCCGTGCCCCAAATGTTTGAGCATAAAAAGTTGATGACGCCGGATAACCCTCTTGCCCAATGGCTGACCGCTGGCTTGTTGAAACTGCTACTCCGTTCTGCCCTAGAAGGGCATCCCAGAGCTATATAGCAACGTTCAGCGGCAATTGAATAGATCTCTGGCACACAGTGTCGGTGCCAAGATACATCTGACCACAGACACGTGGTCTAGCAAACACGGGCAAGGAAGGTACATAACTTTTACTGCCCACGGGTTGAACCTCCTGACGGCCGTCAAGCATGTAACCCGTGGCACCCATGTAGATTTGGTGCTACCGCCACGAATTGCATGCAGGCCTGCCTCTTCTTCACCTACTCCATCCTCCGTCTCTTCCTTGGCTGACTCCTCCTTTTCCACTGCTACCGCCTCTTCCGCTGCACCCCCCAAAACCTATTCGACGTGCCAGGTGAGACGCTACCATGCTGTGCTGCGGCTGTTGTGCCTGGAAGCCAAGAGCCACAGCGGTCCCGCACTGCTTTCAGTTCTGCGGTTACAGGCCAATCAGTGGCTAACCCTGCTCAATTTGACAGTTGGTAAAGTGGTGTGCGACAATGGTGCCAATCTGCTAAGCACGCTGAAACAGGGAAAAATTATAAACGTGCCCTGCATGGCACACATTCTGAACCTAGTATTGCAGCGATTTGTTGCCAAATACCCCAGGGTCTAGGACGTCTTGCAGCAGGCCAGGAAAATCTCTGGGCATTTTGGAAGATCTTAGACGGCCATGGCTCGCCTTGCTGATGTTCAGCAACGACACCACCTGCCCATCAGACGTCTTATTTGTGACAGCTAGACGCACTGGAACTCCACCTTGTATATGCTTGATAGGCTGCTCCAGCAGCAACATGCCATTAACGACTACCTATACGAACTCTGCAGCAGGACAAGTTCTTGGGAGCTTGGTTTCTTTTCACCACGTCAGTGGCTGCTCATGCGTGACGCATGCAGACTTCTGCAGCCATTTGATGAGATCACCAAACTGGTCAGTCGCAGCCAGGGCACCATCAGTGACATCATACCTTACGCCTTCTTTCTGGAGTGTGAATTGCGTCGTGTCATTGATCAAGCTGTCGAGAAGCAGGAGTTGGAAGATGAGGAAGTCGCAATGCTGAATGAATTCCCAGGGGGGGCCACTCCATCTGAGACAAGTCAGCAGGAGTCTGAAGAGGAGTCAGAGGATGGTGGCTGGAGGGGGAAGGAGGAGCAAGAAGAGCAGGCTTTGAGGGGGACTTTAAACTTTTCGTGGATTCCTGGTGTTGTCCGTGGCTAGGGGGAGGAGACCAAGGATGACATTCTACTGGGCGATGAGCACAAGCCAGGAAGCTCTACCGCTTCCAATTTAGTGCAAATAGGAGCCTTCATGCTCCAGTGTTTGAAGAGGGACCCCCGTGTAAAAAGCATAAAGGGCAAGGACCAGTACTGGGTGGCAACGTACTTAGACCCCTGGTACAAACACAAAATGGCAGACATGTTACCAGCATCACAGAGGGATGTCAGAATGCATTTTCAGGCCTTACTGCAAGAGATGCTGCATTCTGCTGTTGCGGGCACTGGCAGAGAAATTTCCACCTACGTGAAACAGGTGCGGGTACCAATCCTACCACGCCTGCAAGAAGAGGGCAGTTTGAAGATGTGTTGGTCACTTCGCATATGAGATCATTTTTGCAGCCAACCCATCAACAGCCGCCCTCCAGATCCAGCCTCAGGGAACGCCTAGACCGACAGGTGTCCGACTACATCAGGTCAACAGCCGAGGTGGACACTCTGAGAAGCAAGGAACTCCTGGACTACTGAGTGTGCAGGCTTGAACTGTAGCCAGAGCTAGCACAATTTGCAATGGAACTCTTGGCTTGCCCCTCGTCGAGTGTCCTGTCCGAAAGGACGTTCAGCGCAGCAGGGGGGATTGTGACCGATAAGCGCACTCGCCTAGCTCATGACAGTGTGGACTACCTCACATTTCTAAAAATGAATGAGGCATGGATCTTGGAGGACTTTAACACCTGTGATGACCACGTGTAATTTAATTTCCTCATGTCAGCCCACACATATCCGGCAGCACAAAAGAATGGTCCTTATCTTATGTATATACAGCGGCATAAAAGGCTTTTTCTGTCAGGTGAATGCCTAATTTTTGGGGCCTCTACTCCAGTGGCCTAGAGTAAAAATTTTATCCAGTGACCACCTGATGTACCTCCAGACACAATCACTAGTTCTTTTCTGTCAAGTGAATGCCTAATTTTTGGGGCCTGTACTGGCCTACAGTAAAATATTTTCCATTAACCCCTACCGTACCTCCAGCCACATCATCACAAGTTCTTTTCTGTCAGGTGAATGCCTAAAGGGGTTTTCCCATCTAAGACAATGGGGATATATCGCTAGGATATGCCCCCATTGTCTGATAGGTGCGGGTCCCACCTACAATGAGAACGGAGCCGGGAAATTAAAGGAGGGCGCTATTGCCGTCTGCCCCATAGACATGGGAGCACAGCCCGGCCATGCACTCCCATTTACTTCTATGGGAGCAGCGCTTGGTGGTGGACGGACCCTGGGAAAACGGGGTCCTCCAGCCACAGCACTCCCAGCTTCGTTTTCGTTGTAGGTGCAGGTCCCAGCAGCGGGACCCACACCTATCAGACAATGGAGGCATATCCTAGCGATATGCCCCTATTGTCTTATATGGGAATACCCCTTTAATTTTTGGGGCCTGTACTGGCCTACAGTAAAAATTTTAGCCAGTGACCGCCTAATGTACCTCCAGCCACATAATCACAAGTTCTTTTCTGTCTGGTGAATGCCTAATTTTTGGGGCCTGTACTCCACTGCAAAAGGTGCACCACAATGATATGCAACTGACAATACTGACTAATCCCCCAGGCTGAAAACTGAGACTTTAGACAATGTATTCTAGTCAGGAACACAACAGAGCCTTTTTGCACCACCGTCAAGGTATCTCATTGTGGCATGGGTCCTACCACTAGACCACTATGGTGTGTGAACACTGTCTGAATGGTGCTAAGATCTAACTCACAGCCAAGCTCCCACATACCTCCATAGTGAGATCACTCATGCAGTGGGAGAAGGGATAGGGCTGCAAGCCCCACCTATAACAGGCCATGTGACACAGGCTACCAGGTGCAACAGAATATTACCAGCATTGCACAATGGCACATTCCATACATACAGTGGCGGAAATAATTATTTGACCCCTCACTGATTTTGTAAGTTTGTCCAATGACAAAGAAATGAAAAGTCTCAGAACAGTATCATTTCAATGGTAGGTTTATTGTAACAGTGGCAGATAGCACATCAAAAGGAAAATCGAAAAAATAACTTTAAATAAAAGATAGCAACTGATTTGCATTTCATTGAGTGAAATAAGTATTTGAACCCCTACCAACCATTAAGAGTTCTGGCTCCCACAGAGTGGTTAGACACTTCTACTCAATTAGTCACCCTCATTAAGGACACCTGTCTTAACTAGTCACCTGTATAAAAGACACCTGTCCACAGAATCAATCAATCAAGCAGACTCCAAACTCTCCAACATGGGAAAGACCAAAGAGCTGTCCAAGGATGTCAGAGACAAAATTGTAGACCTGCACAAGGCTGGAATGGGCTACATAACCATTAGCAAGAAGCTGGGAGAGAAGGTGACAACTGTTGGTGCGATTGTTCGAAAATGGAAGGAGCACAAAATGACCATCAATCGACCTCGCTCTGGGGCTCCACGCAAGATCTCACCTCGTGGGGTGTCAATGGTTCTGAGAAAGGTGAAAAAGCATCCTAGAACTACACGGGAGGAGTTAGTTAATGACCTCAAATTAGCAGGGACCACAGTCACCAAGAAAACCATTGGAAACACATTACACCGCAATGGATTAAAATCCTGCAGGGCTCGCAAGGTCCCCCTGCTCAGGAAGGCACATGTGCAGGCCCGTCTGAAGTTTGCCAATGAACACCTGAAGATTCAGAGAGTGACTGGGAGAAGGTGCTGTGGTCTGATGAGACCAAAATAGAGCTCTTTGGCATTAACTCAACTCGCTGTGTTTGGAGGAAGAAAAATGCTGCCTATGACCCCCAAAACACCGTCCCCACCGTCAAGCATGGGGGTGGAAACATTTTGCTTTGGGGGTGTTTTTCTGCTAAGGGCACAGGACAACTTATTCGCATAAACGGGAAAATGGACGGAGCCATGTATCGTGAAATCCTGAGCGACAACCTCCTTCCCTCTGCCAGGAAACTGAAAATGGGTCGTGGATGGGTGTTCCAGCACGACAATGACCCAAAACATACAGCAAAGGCAACAAAGGAGTGGCTCAAGAAGAAGCACATTAAGGTCATGGAGTGGCCTAGTCAGTCTCCGGACCTTAATCCAATCGAAAACCTATGGAGGGAGCTCAAGCTCAGAGTTGCACAGAGACAGCCTCGAAACCTTAGGGATTTAGAGATGATCTGCAAAGAGGAGTGGACCAACATTCCTCCTAAAATGTGCGCAAACTTGGTCATCAATTACAAGAAACGTTTGACCTCTGTGCTTGCAAACAAGGGTTTTTCCACCAAGTATTAAGTCTTTTTTTGTTAGAGGGTTCAAATACTTATTTCACTCAATGAAATGCAAATCAGTTGCTATCTTTTATTTAAAGTTATTTTTTCGATTTTCCTTTTGATGTGCTATCTGCCACTGTTACAATAAACCTACCATTGAAATGATACTGTTCTGAGACTTTTCATTTCTTTGTCATTGGACAAACTTACAAAATCAGTGAGGGGTCAAATAATTATTTCCGCCACTGTATAAAGAAAAATCACTAAAATAAAGTGGCCTAAATGAGAGGAAATGCTCAAAAACCCCAAACACTGTAGCGTGTTTATAACCGGGGGAGCAATTCCTCCGCATACGATCTGTTGTTAGCGGCAATCCCCAGCAAAAAATGCATACAATGGAGGATGTTGGCAGCGGACCACATGCACCACAAGGCATCCTACACAAGATGGAGTAGTGTGTGCATATCATTGTGGTGCACCTTTTCCACCAATTTATGTATTTGTATAATTTCATCCACACACTACTCTATCTTGTGTAGGATGCCTTGTGGTGCATGTGGTCCGCTGCCGACATCCTCCATTGTATGCATTTTTTTGCTGGGGTTTGCCGCTAGCAACGGATCACATGTGGCGGAATTGCTCCCCCGGTTATAAACACGCTACAGTTTTTGAGCATTTCCTCCCATTTAGGCCACTTTATTCTAGTGATTTTCCTGTACTCCACTGGCCTACAGTAAAATTGTTATCCAGTGACAGTCTGATATACCTCCAGCCACATAATCACTTGTTATTTTCTGTCAGGTGAATGCCTAATTTTGGGGGCCTGTACTCCACTGGCCTACAGTAAAATTGTTATCCACTGACCGTCTAATATACATTCAGCTACATAATCACTTGTTCTTTTCTGTCCAATGAATGCATAATTTTTGGGGCCTGTAGCAAAATTGTTATCCACTTACCGCCTAATAAACCTCCAGCCACATAATCGCTTGTTCTTTTCTGTCCGGTGAATGCATAATTTTTGGGGCCTGTACTCCAATAGACTACAGTAAAATTGTTATTCACTGACCGTCTAATATATCTCCAGCCACATAATTACTTGTTCTTTTCTGTCCGGTGAATGCCTAATGTTTGGGGCCTAATGTTTTGGTCTACAGTAAAATGGTTATCCACTGAGGGTCTAATGTACCTCTAGCGACATAATCACTTGTTCTTTTCTGTCCAATGAATGCATCATATACATTTATTCCTATTTTCACTTTTTTTTTTTCTTTCTAATTTTTATATCAGTTTTTTCGAAATCGTTCGAATTATCTTTCGGAAACACCTTAAAACCAATCAGAAAGAACCAGAAAGCGGATAACCAATTGCGATTCTACACTCCAAAAGCGAAATCCCGCCCGAAACTTAGGGACCAATCGCAACCACCGCCAGGAGTGACGTGTTACCCCACCCTGTCAAGTGAGACACCACAACACACCCGCAAAGGACCACGTGGGACGCCTCGTAGGTCCTTGCAGGGTAAAGAAAGCGACCGGACAAGCGGAAGAAAACACAGCAAATTGGTGTTAGTACGATCTACCTAACATTTTTAACCGACTCAAGTGAAACTATATATCACTCCCAATTCTATTTTTATTGTTATTTTTATTTTCCCATTGCAAGTTTTTTCAAACACATGGAACCACTTATATGACTTTTTACGATTACCACAAGACTGTCATACGAATTCCTCTACCAGGACAAATATCCTGTAGAAACATTGGAAGCCTAACCCCCTTTTTTTGTGTTTATATGCACATATCCTCAACTGAAGTTCACATACTGCACTAAAGTTCTACCACACCTAATACCTAACCAAGAACCATCCGGCACAACTACCCACACACCTTACACTCCAGCCAACCTTTACGGCAAATAAACACCACATTTTTACATATCCCAACTGAACAGCCACTCAAGAAAGAAGACTCCCCATCCCCAAAACAACAATTCTGCCAAAATTGTTTTATAAAAAAAACGTTTTTTAGATAAAATAACTTTTAATACTTACAGTCTTGTGAAAAAATTAGGACACCCTTTGAAAGCATGTGGTTTTTTGTAACATTTTTAATAAATGGTTATTTCATCTCCGTTTCAACAATACAGAGAGATTAAAGTAATCCGACTAAACAAAGAAAACTGAAGAAAAGTCTTTTCAAGATCTTCTGTAAATGTCATTCTACAAAAATGCCTATTCTAACTGAGAAAAAGATAGGACACCCTTGCCCCTAATAGCGAGTGTTACCTCCTTTGGCTGAAATAACTGCAGTGAGACGGTTCTTGTAGCCATCTACCAGTCTTCGACATCGGTCTGAGGAAATTTTACCCCACTCCTCAATGCAGAACTTTTTCAGCTGTGAGATGTTTGAGGGGTTTCTTGCACGTACAGCCCTTTTCAAGTCACCCTACAGCATCTCAATGGGATTCAAATCTGGACTTTGACTTGGCCATTCCAGGACTCTCCATTTCTTCTTTTTCAGCCAATCTTTGGTTGATTTACTAGTATGTTTTGGGTCATTGTCATGTTGCATGGTCCAGTTCCGCTTCAGCTTTAATTTTCTAACTGATGGTCTCACATGTTCTTCAAGCACCTTCTGATACACAGTAGAATTCATCGTGGATTCTATGATGGTGAGCTGACCAGGTCCTGCTGCAGCAAAGCAGCCCCAAACCATGACACTTCCACCTCCATGCTTCACAGTTGGTATGAGGTTCTTTTCTTGGAATGCTGTGTTTGGTTTACGCCAAACAGGTCCTCTGCTGTTGTGTCCAAATAATTCAATTTTGGACTCATCTGTCCAAAGAACATTATTCCAGAAGTCCTGGTCTTTGTCAACTTTATCGCTGGCAAATGTCAGTCTGGCCTCGATGTTTCTCTTGGAAAGCAAAGGTTTCCTCCTTGCACACCTCCCATGCAAGTTAAACTTGTACAGTCTCTTTCGGATTGTAGAGGCATGTACTTCTACATCAACAGTAGCCAGAGCCTGCTGTAGTTCTCGAGATGACACTTAGGGTTTTTGGATACCTCTTTTAGCATCTTGCGGTCTGCTCTTGGGGTGAACTTGCTGGGGCGACCAGTCCTGGGCATGTTGGCAGTTGTTTTGAAAGCCCTCCACTTGTAGACTATCTTCCGGACAGTGGAATGGCTGATTTCAAAATCTTTTGAGATCTTTTTAAATCCCTTCCCAGACTCATAGGCTGCTACAATCTTTTTTCTGAAGTCCTCTGACAGCTCTTTTGCTCTCACCATGGTGCTCACTCTCACTTCAACAGTCAGGAGCACACCAAACTAAATGTCTGAGGTTTAAATAGGGCAAGCCTCATTCAACATGCAGAGTAACGATCTACTAATTATGTGCACCTGGTGTGATATACCTGTGTGAGATCTGAGCCAATTTAAGAGGGAATACATGTGAGGGTGTCCTATCTTTTTCCTCAGTTAGAATAGGCATTTTTGTAGAATGACATTTACAGAAGATCTTGAAAAGACTTTTCTTCAGTTTTCTTTGTTTAGTTGGATTACTTTAATCTCTCTGTATTGTTGAAACGGAGATGAAATAACCATTTATTAAAAATGTTACAAAAAACCACATGCTTTCAAAGGGTGTCCTAATTTTTTCACATGACTGTAGATATATAAATAAACACACAATTTTAGACCCCATCATTGTCTCTGTATTTATTCCGTGCAGTAAAGTATAAGAGTGTGCCTGTCATACCCATCTATACTCATAATTTTTAGGGCCTGTACTCCACTGGCCTACAGTAAAATTGTTATCCACTTAGGTTTTTAAGGTTCGCCTGCCATTAAAGTGAATGGGGCCCGCAGCGAACATTTGATCGAGAATGTAAGTTCGCGAAACGTCCCGGCCGATGTTCGTCAATCACTACCAGCGACATCACTGGGCTCACTGCTACATAGAAGCCTCTGCCTAGTTTACCCTATGGAGAGCCCGGTATGTAACTGGATCTCCATAAAAAGCCTTTGCCCTGCACAATTCAGGGCAAAGGAGAGCATTGGAGCATTTCATTTCTCATATCAGGGGGGGCTGTCTGAGTGAAAATGGGGGTATGTCCTGGTTTAGCACTTGTGTTGAAATTCACTTTTTAATACAGTTGTTAGTGCAGTATAGGATTCATCCAATCTCCGACTGTGTCTACATTTGTAGCTATCTCTCCCCTTACTTTTTCTATTGTCCCTTATTTCTTTGATCTGTATGGTTTTGATATTGCCTTGTATTGAAAGTCCTAAGAATACTAATACTTTTGTGGCTGTACAATCGTGGCGTCACTGGGCCTGCAGTAAACAGCGAGAAGTCGGCGGGACTACTGCCAGTGCCGCTGCCTTCTCAAACAGCTGATTGGCAGGGGTCCCGGGTGTCGGACCCCCGCCCATCAGATGCTGATGATCTATCCAGAGGATAGATCATCAGTTTAAAAAAACTGCAGAAACCCTTTAAGGTGTCGTTACATATGCCGACCGAGAGAGCAATTTTTGGGAAGGGACCATTCCTTATTGAAAACTACCTGCTTCTCAGGGGAGGTAAGGACTGCATTTACACGCAGTAATTTCTTCCACTGTACAGATTCAATGTTTATGGGCAGCAGATCGATGTTTGCACTGCACAATCTGCTGCCCAGAAAAAATAGTTTGATGTGATTATTTAATGTCTGCATGAAAGATGATTTAACCTTTTGCTTGTTTTCAGGTGATGGACAGCACATACAAACATACAGATTATCGGGAACGGGAGTGTTTGATCTAATGATGTAATGGCTAACCTCTGGCTCTCCAGCTGTGGTAAAACTACAACTGCCAAGATGCACACTTGTTTGGCTGTTCTCAGAACTCCATACTAATGAATGGAGCATGCTGGGAGTCATAGTTTTACCACAGCTGGAGTGCCGGAGGGTAGCCATCACTGTATAATGTTTCTGCCCGATAATCATCCCAACAAAGGAGCAATGTAAATCCACCTTTAGAAAGGTCAATCCTAATCAGACTTTGTGAGTACGATATAAAAGTGTAGTTAGTGCAGGAATCAAGTAGGTATCAAATTCACTGGGCCATCTGTATTAGGGCTCATGCACACAAACGTATTTTCTTTCCGTGTCCGTTCTGTTGTTGTTTTTTTGCGGACCGTATGCAGAACCATTCAATTCAATGGGGCCGCAAAAAAAACGGAAGTTACTCAGTGTTCATTCCGTTTCCGTACCGCAAAAAAATAGAACATGTCCTATTATTGTCTGCATTATGGACAAGGATAGTACTGTTCTATTAGGGGCCAGCTGTTCTGTTCCACAAAATACGGAATGCACACGGATGTCATCCGTATATTTTGTGGATCCTTTTTTCGCGGACGGCAAAATACATACAGTCGTGTGCATGAGCCCTTACTATGTTTCAACTTGGTTGCATTCTCCTCAATTACTATGAGGTCGTAGTCACCTCTTTCAGTATTTTGAATTCTGCTCTTGGGCACGTCTTGTTTGGACAGATAAATCGCTTTTCTTGAAATAAGAACTACAGCCAGGTCCATAAATATTGGGACATCGACAAATTCTAAAATTTTTAGCTCTATACACCACCACAATGGATTTGAAATGAAACAAACAATATGTGCTTTAACTGCAGACTGTCAGCTTTAATTTGAGGGTATTTACATCCAATCAGGTGAACGGTGTAGGAATTAAAACAGTTTGCATATGTGCCTCCCACTTGTTAGGGGACCAAAAGTAATGGGACAGAATAATCATCATAAATCAAACTTCCACTTTTTAAAGGGTTTCTATCACTTTGTATGACATAATTAGCTGTCAGACACTAGCGATCCGCTAGTGTCTGCTCTGGCCAACCATCCTAATATAACAGCTTTTGGGGCAGCCGTTTTGCTAAAAAAATAACTTTTATAAATATGCTAATGAGCCTCTAGGTGCTATGTGGGCGTCATTAGCACCTAGAGGCTCCGTCTACCTTCATAAACAGCCACCGCCCAGCGCGTCCCTCCAGCCCGCCCATCTCCTGCTGAATGCGATCCTCCGTGTGACGCAGCGGACGAATTCTCGCGCATGCGCCGTGCGCGGCTGTATTCGGCGCATGCGCAGTGAATGTCTGACCGCTTCCCTGCTCAGACATCTCCACTGCGCCTGCGCCGATGACGTCATAGTGCTCCAAGGAACAGGCGCAGTGGAGATGTCTGAGCAGGGAAGCGGTCAGACATTCACTGCGCATGTGCCAAATACAGCCGCGCACGGCGCATGTGCGAGAATTCATCCGCTGCGTCACACGGAGGATCGCATTCAGCAGGAGATGGGCGGGCTGGAGGGACGCGCTGGGCGGTGGCTGTTTATGAAGGTAGACGGAGCCTCTAGGTGCTAATGACGCCCACATAGCACCTAGAGGCTCATTAGCATATTTATAAAAGTTATTTTTTTAGCAAAACGGCTGCCCCAAAAGCTGTTATATTAGGATGGTTGGCCAGAGCAGACACTAGCGGATCGCTAGTGTCTGACAGCTAATTATGTCATACGAAGTGATAGAAACCCTTTAATACTTGGTTGCAAATTCTTTGCAGTCAATTACGGCCTGAAGTTTGGAACGCATAGACATCACCAGACGCTGGATTTCATCCCTGGTGATGCTCTGCCAGGCCTCTACTGCAACTGTCTTCAGTATCTGCTTGTTCTTGGGGCATTTTCCCTTCAGTTTTGTCTTCAGCAAGTGAAATGTATGCTCAATCGGATTCAGGTCAGGTAATAGACTTGGCCATTGCATAACATTCCACTTCTTTCCCTTAAAAAACTCTTTGGTTGCTTTTGCAGTATGCTTTGGGTCATTGTCCATCTGCACTGTGAAGCGCCGTCCAATGAGTTCTGAAGCATTTGGCTGAACATGAGCAGATAATATTGCCCGAAGCACTTCAGAATTCATCCTGCTGCTTTTGTCAGCAGTCACATCATCAATAAATACAAGAGAACCAGTTCCATTGGCAGCTATACATGCCCACGCCATGACACTATCACCATCATGCTTCACTGATTAGGTGGTATGCTTAGGATCATGAGCAGTTCCTTTCCTTCTCCATACTCTTCTCTTCCCATCACTCTGGTACAAGTTGATATTGGTCTCATCTGTTCATAGGATGTTGTTCCAGAACTGTGAAGGCTTTTTTAGATGTCGTTTGGCAAACTCTAATCTGGCCTTCCTATTTTTGAGGCTCAATAATGGTTTACATCTTGTGGTGAACCCTCTGTATTCACTCTGGTAAAGTCTCCTCTTGATTGTTGATTTTGACACACATACACCTACCTCCTGGAGAGTGTTCTTGATCTGGCCAACTGTTGTGAAGGGTATTTTCATCACCAGGGAAATAATTATTCGGTCATCCACCACAGTTGTTTTCCGCGGTCTTCCGGGTCTTTTGTGTTGCTGAGCTCACCGGTGCGTTCTTTCTTTTTAAGAATGTTCCAAACAGTTGTTTTGGCCACGCCTAATGTTTTTGCTATCTCTCTGATGGGTTTGTTTTGTTTTTTCAGCCTAATGATGGCTTGCTTCACTGATAGTGACAGCTCTTTGGATCTCATCTTGAGAGTTGACAGCAACAGATTCCAAATGCAAATAGCACACTTGAAATGAACTCTGGACCTTTTATCTGCTCATTGTAATTGGGATAATGAGGGAATAGCACACACCTGGCCATGGAACAGCTGAGAAGCCAATTGTAACGGATCTCCTAGCACCCCGACTGGGTACCTCCGTCGATGGATGCTCCTAGCGCTTCCCGAGGACTCCAAGCACTCCACTTGACACCGTAAGCACTGCAGACCCCACGAACCGCTGAAGCTTGGTTGAGGTCTCGCCGTCTCCTACCCACCCTGGACCTACGACAAGGCTCCAGGCTCCAGTGGGTGAACCTCTCTTAAATCCAGAGAGCAGCAACAGCTCTTACAAGAGCTAATAGTATAGCCAGGGGAGTATAGCAAATCTTCAGTGTATAGCAATCCCCAGTGTTGATCAGTTACCCAAACACCAGCCTCAACATGATGAAGGGTAAAACAGGAACTCTTTATTGAACACACAGCATTGACTTATATACACATGACATACTGAGGACATGACATAGCAGCCAATCCTTTACACACAAAACTAACCCTATTCAACAAACCCAATGGCATTGTCTGTGATGCAATTAACAAACACACTGGCATTGTCTTTGACGCAATCAACATGCAAACAGATATCTTCACCCCCTCCATAATGAATGAATAGAGGACGAGGAGACACATGTGATGGGATTATCTCCTGAGTGTATCATAGGAGTCAGCTGCTATTATAATCAACTATCTTAATCCCATCACTAACACAATCAGTGGGAGCTTCAGTGCAGTTAACCCTTTTTGTGTTGCTGAATCCACACCATGCCTTTTTAATGGGCCATAGGAAATATGTGACATATAAATTACACACATAAATCAGGGTTCATAGTTCCTTGTAACCCCAAAAGGTCTAAGGGGGTCGCCATCATTCTTGGTCCATAGTCTGTAGGAAGGAGGCTAGCCCTCAGGCTCCTGCAGCAGCCCCAGTGACAGTTCAGTCCGTCACACCAATTGTCCCATTACTTTTGGTTCCTTAACAAGTGGGAGGCACATATGCAAACTGTTGTAATTCCTACACCGTTTACCTGATTTGGATGTAAATACCCTCAAATTAAAGCTGACAGTCTCCAGTTAAAGCACATCTTGTTCGTTTTATTTCAAATCCAATGTGGTGGTGTATAGAGCCAAAAATGTTAGAATTGTGTCTATGTCCCAATATTTATGGACCGGACTGTATGTATAAAATAGACACAATAGGTGTATACCACCTAAATTATGACAATAATTAAGTTGCCTTCAAAGGGTTATGCCACGATTAAATACTATGTACACCTTTGTGTAGCTCTTATCTCTGAACTCCTGACCCCATAAACACTTATTTAAGCCATATTCTTAACAGTTTTATAAGAACTTAGTGATAACAAATGTTTATGAGGTCAGGAAATCAGAGATAAGAGCTACACACTAGGCATCAGCTGACAAGATTCAAAGAAAACAGACTAACAGCTTGCAAACAGACTGATTTTTAACCCTTGTATCTCAGAAATGGCTAAACATTTTTAATAAAGACCAATTTAAAAAATATTTTTTAACCCTAAATGAGTAAATTGCAATAATAAAAAATTGCAGCGAAAGTGTCCATTTCCTATAGTGTAAAAAATGAAAATCAGTCATAATATAGTTCATGAAAAAGTTTTTTTAAACAAAGCTAGAACCAGTCCTGTACATCACATGAATCCAGAAGTCTCCACATTCAATTTTCCCATCGCTCAGCTACAGCTAATTTAAGCTGGCAGCTCAGGTGTGTGTCCATTTTCAGGGGCATGTGCCTTCTTCTACAGCTCTCTCCCTGTAACTGTCACAGCTTCTAACAGTACATAATGCTGATGACTTGATGGATCTGAGCATATGTGTCCACCTTAGTGATGTTAGTGGGGTGGACAGAGAAATAAGGAAAAGAATAAAAAGCAGATGGTGCTATACTGATTAAATAAATACTAAATTACACTAAATGCTTTATTACATGCAAAATCAAGCGTTCATATCTAGGTGCTGGTTTGAAAAGGTAGGATATTTTTGGTGAACAGAGAACCTGGCCAGGGCAGGGCAATTTAGTAGTTTGAAATCTTCTCCACACATCATTTTCCAGACAGTGGAATAATGTCCAATTGTTTTGGTGATTTTTTTTTATCTAACTCCTTGTCTAGACATAACCTTATTTTTGAAGACCTTGAACTTTGGGTCTAGGCAAAGCGATAACTGAGGATTAAATAAAATCCTCTCTAGCAGTGCACTAATCCAGTGATTCCCAACCATACTACCATGGGGAACCCCTGAAAAAATATTCACTCTCAGGGAACCCCTTAAGAATCTTCCATTCTTACCCTTGGGAACCTAAACAAAATGTTGCATCTATGTCAAACAACTTTGAGAAGACAGAAATTATTTTGCTTTCACTACTACAAAAGTGACGTTTGCTTTAGTGGTCTCCTGGGAAACCTCTGACCAGGTTCCAATGAACTCTGCTCTGATCCTCAATTCTAGGGTAAGGGGTACATACACCTAGACTTCTCTTTATCATACTACAAAAAAGAAAACTATCTTCGTCTATAGGAAATGCATTAAGGAGGAGATGTGTTTGATCACTGGGGGTCTCACCACTGGGCTCTTGACGATCACTAGTATGGGGGCTCGTGTTTCCCATCTGAATGGAGTGGTTGACACACATGCATTTTGGCCACTACATTCAACTCTATGGGGCTGCTGGACATGACAGAGTACAATTGCTCCGCTAGCTCCAGAAGCCCCATAGAGTTCAATGGATGGACATGCATGTGGAGAAACATGGGCCCCTGTTCCAGTCATTAAATTGACAACTTAGTAATACCAGTTGGGAATGTCACACGCTAACAAAGTCCACTTAATGCTAATAGTGCCAAATTGTGTGGGAACACGTCCCTTTAGTTATTTGTAAATGTCTAGGAGGGGTAACAGAGAAATAGTACAAGATAAATGTCTAAAAAAGATGTTCCAGATTTTTTTCTTGGGTAATACAAGTATTTATTAAAACAGACATTTCAGAAAGGGTCCTCTCTACTCTCTGTTAAGACCACGTAAAGGGAAAAAGGGGGATTCTTTTATTTTTGACAGTCAAAACAAGAGAAGCCACTATATAATCCATTTAGCGACTGTGGAGCATTGGCCTGTTCACTTGAAAGAGTACCGGGCACAACTTGTACATGAGCAACAGATGTACACAAAAACCAACACACCAACGAGGAGTTGGAATCAAAAGGAACTTTCTACACTGCGTGCAGAATTATTAGGCAAATGAGTATTTTGACCACATCATCCTCTTTATGCCTGTTGTCTTACTCCAAGCTGTATAGGCTCGAAAGCCTACTACCAATTAAGCATATTAGGTGATGTGCATCTCAGTAATGAGAAGGGGTGTGGTCTAATGACATCAACACCCTATATTAGGTGTGCATAATTATTAGGCAACTTCCTTTCCTTTGGCAAAATGGGTCAAAAGAAGGACTTGACAGGCTCAGAAAAGTCAAAAATAGTGAGATATCTTGCAGAGGGATGCAGCACTCTTTAAATTGCAAAGCTTCTGAAGCGTGATCATCGAACAATCAAGCGTTTCATTCAAAATAGTCAACAGGGTCCCAAGAAGCGTGTGGAAAAACCAAGGCGCAAAATAACTGCCCATGAACTGAGAAAAGTCAAGCGTGCAGCTGCGAAGATGCCACTTGCCACCAGTTTGGCCATATTTCAGAGCTGCAACATCACTGGAGTGCCCAAAAGCACAAGGTGTGAAATACTCAGAGACATGGCCAAGGTAAGAAAGGCTGAAAGACGACCACCACTGAACAAGACACACAAGCTGAAACGTCAAGACTGGGCCAAGAAATAGCTCAAGACTGATTTTTCTAAGGTTTTATGGACTGATGAAATGAGAGTGAGTCTTGATGGGCCAGATGGATGGGCCCGTGGCTGGATTGGTAAAGGGCAGAGAGCTCCAGTCCAACTCAGACGCCAGCAAGGTGGAGGTGGAGTACTGGTTTGGGCTGGTATCATCAAAGATGAGCTTGTGGGGCCTTTTCGGGTTGAGGATGGAGTCAAGCTCAACTCCCAGTCCTACTGCCAGTTTCTGGAAGACACCTTCTTCAAGCAGTGGTACAGGAAGAAGTCTGCATCCTTCAAGAAAAACATGATTTTCATGCAGGACAATGCTCCATCACACGCGTCCAAGTACTCCCCAGCGTGGCTGGCAAGAAAGGGTATAAAAGAAGAAAATCTAATGACATGGCCTCCTTGTTCACCTGATCTGAACCCTATTGAGAACCTATGGTCCATCATCAAATGTGAGATTTACAAGAAGGGAAAACAGTACACCTCTCTGAACAGTGTCTGGGAGGCTGTGGTTGCTGCTGCACGCAATGTTGATGGTGAACAGATCAAAACACTGACAGAATCCATGGATGGCAGGCTTTTGAGTGTCCTTGCAAAGAAAGGTGGCTATATTGGTCACTGATTTGTTTTTGTTTTGTTTTTGAATGTCAGAAATGTATATTTGTGAATGTTGAGATGTTATATTGGTTTCACTGGTAAAAATAAATAATTGAAATGGGTATATATTTGTTTTTTGTTAAGTTGCCTAATAATTATGCACAGTAATAGTCACCTGCACACACAGATATCCCCCTAAAATAGCTAAAACTAAAAACAAACTAAAAACTACTTCCAAAAATATTCAGCTTTGATATTAATGAGTTTTTTGGGTTCATTGAGAACATGGTTGTTCAATAATAAAATTAATCCTCAAAAATACAACTTGCCTAATAATTCTGCACTCCCTGTATGTGTGAATGTAATGATGATAAATTATGTAAGTAAGTAGAGTGAAATGATAAGTTGATTGGGGAAAACTGTACAACTGTAAAGAGACTCTAGTACTCTGTTGGCCCTCTCTAGCCCAGATAAGATACGGCTGGGCATGGAGGTATATAGGTTCTGTATGTTATTATTCAGCACATACGCCACCAACGATGTAGCTGGGCCTTTAGATCCTGCAAACTTACAGGATGCCCAAAGCTAGCGTCCCAGCAATGCTCGATTGACGATAAATCTGTTTAAATTCTTTTTTTATTCAAATTTTTAAGGTTCAAAAAAGTAAATTCTGCTTTAAAGTAAAATGATAATGAATATCTAGATCAAAAACATAAATAAGATTGGTCTACATGGCATTAAATATCATGACATGTGTTACAATGGGATTGTACAACAATCAAGTATTAATGTAGGAAAGAAAATTTTTAGTTCATCGACGATAAATCTGATGACTGGACAGGCCAAGGAAGTGCTACAATCTGGCGGAGACATTCCTGGGAAACCCTGGCTGTGTGTGGGCGAGCATTATCCTGCTGGAAAATGCCAGTTAGAATCCCTGCCATGAGAGGTAACACTTGTGGCTGCAGGATGTCCTGTATATATCACTGAGCTATTAGTGTACCTCATATTACTACTAGAAATGACTGTTAGCTCCTTAGACCATCACACCAGCAGTTGGGGCAGTGTGTCACTCCATAGCAAAGGCAGGATTGAAGCGCTCACCACAAGGCTTCCATACTTGAACCTGACCATCATCAGATCCCAAATTGCTAAAGACTATACAGTTCCCATCTGTAGCAGTCCAGGTTTCAAGTTCATGACACCACTACAAACGAATGTGATGGTGGCTGGCTCTCAATGACTGGACACATAATCGGCGCCATGACATCAAATTTCCTTCTGATAGGCGCCTGGATATGGTCCGGACAGGGGTGTGTAATGAAGGTGCCACCTGTGTTTGGATCGTGGATAACGAAACTGTGGGAATTGCTCATACTTGTCAGGCCATCTGGAGCCTGTTCAGATTGTGTGTGCTCTAACCTTTGTTCCCAATACTTCATAACAGATAGGTCGGAAAAACCTATATGGCGGGCAATTACTAAAAACAACCATCCTGCTTCTCTCAGTCAAGATCAAGGGCAAAATGTCTTTGAGTGTGTCATAGAGGCATACCTAGTTGTCCTTTTGTCATGATTAAGGGTTGCTGTCTGACCAGAGACGCGTAGACTTTTTTTTTGCTATTTGGATTTTACGTCTTGGAACAATAAAAGCTGGATTTTATATTTCCGTAAGCTGGGCTTTGTGAACTTTTTTCTATTAGTTGTCAACAGTCTCTCACCAAGATTTATGCTATCCAAAAGTAACCTCTGAGAGCCTCTTTAGTAGGGAAGCACTTTTACACCCACTTGTTGCAAGGCCCTGTGCCTAATCAAACCATACATGTTGTAGAATGTGCTCTGCTTTGCGGGTGCCTTAAATTACTGAAGAACAACTGTATCTTAAGTCAGTGTTGGATTTATTTACAAATAGGGATATACCTACATTCTAAATACAATTAAGGGAATGGGAGAGGGGATTGGAGGGGGTCAGGATCCTTGAGCTAGCTTCACCATTCTCTCTCTCAGTCACACATGCCATGGGCTTTTCTCTGTACTCAGAACCCTCCTCTCCAGCAGGTCTCAGTGAATCACATTATTGATTGTAGAGTCCAGAAAGACTTGTCTTGTCCCAGAGGTCATCAAGGTCACCATTGCTCCTACTTGTGAGCTAGGTTAGTGCAGATAATAACACAGAAAGAAAATTATATCATATACCCCTGCCCCCATCCCAGCATGTATGTCCTTGCTGACACAGGTGTGGGCAGTAAATACCAGCAGGGGGTCGGGCTTGCCCCAGGACGCAGATCTACCTTTCATCAGTGTCCTGCCCCAAGAACCCTTTGATGGTCCTCATTTGCATATCAAGAAGACCCAGGCTGATTCAGTTCAAGATATCAAAGAACATCTTTGCATCAAAGCTGTATCATAGATGTCAATTTTATCGGTTCCAACACATGTAATCACATATCTGTCTGAGACATAACTCCATGCTGAGTTTAGCAGAAATCTGATATTTCTATCTGGGTGTAATTTATTTATTTTTGCCAATGAGTTTATTTAGTAGGGAAACTTTAAAATAAAAGTATTGAAAAGAGAGCCGAATATCGACACCTGTGACATCCCTCCGGAGCATCAAATCACTAGAAAACGACAGGGTGGCCCACAAAAAAGTAGCCCGCCTCCAATATCTCCAAACCAAACTGCCTAATAATAAGTCTGTCTTAGTTGTCCATAGCAACCAATCAGAGCTTAGCTTTCATTTATTCAGATCCCTGTAGGAACTGAAAGCTGAGCTCTGATTGGTTGCTATGGACAACTATGACAGATTTATTTTTTAGTTTGATAATGGTTTAATGTGTCAGAAAGATGGTGTTCTCCCTGGAACAGCGAATAGTGATTGTGGAAGGCTATATGCGAAGCAGATCAATTAAGGAAACAGAAGAGACCTTTGCCGACAAGTACCCAGAAACAAACCCACCAGATAAACGCTGTATTCAGAGTCTGGTTCGGAAATGGCATCAAACTGACTCAGAGTACTTTCACACTGGCGTTTTGGCTTTCCATTTGTGAGATCCGTTCGGCGCTCTCACAAGCGGTCCAAAACGGATCAGTTTTGCCCTAATGCATTCTGAAAGGAAAAGGATCCGCTCAGAATGCATCAGTTTGCCTCCGATCCGTCTCCATTCCGCTCTGGAGGTGGACACCAAAACACTGCCTGCACAAAACAAAACTGAGCCAGACGGATCCGTCCTGGCATACAATGTAAGTCAACGGGGAAGGATCCGTTTTCACTGACACAATAGAAAATGGATCCGTCTCCCATTGACTTTCAATGGTGTTCAAGACGGATCCGTCTTGGCTATGTTAAAGATAATACAAACGGATCCGTTCATGACGGATGCATGTGGTTGTATTATTGTAACGGATCCGTTTTTGCAGATTCAAGACGGATCCGCCCAAAACGCGATTGTGAAAGTAGCCTCAGTTGCAAACATGAAACAAGAAACCGACCAGAAATTTGGCATGGCCTGGATGAACTCAAGGAAAACAGCACAAAAACTATCCGCAGCATCAGCCAACATAATCCAACGTGCCCAAAGATGCATAGACCTGAACGGGGACCACTTTCAGCATCTTTTGTGACTTCTGGGTAATAAAAAAAAAACAAAAACAAAAAAAACACAATCCTCTTGCTCGTTCATCTTGTCGTAATATGGCTGGAGTTGGGCTATTTTTTCGGGGGCCACCATGTATAAGAAGCATGGAGCACTAAAACAGTGGATGCCAGTGACGGAGGCAAGAGAATCGCAGTAAATAGACCTCAATCATACAGTCAGACTGAAAGGAACAAAATACCGAGAAAATATGGATTGTCACGTCTGTACTTTGTATGTACAGTATCTCACAAAAGTGAGTATACCCCGCACATTTTTGTAAACGGTTTTAGAGACCGTCATGGTCATTTTAGAGATAATACAACTGGATCCGTTCAGAAGGGATGAACATTATCCTAACGGAAGAGTGTTTTGCTGATCCATGACGGATACAGCCTTACTTTGAGGGCACACCAGATTTACACTGTCATACAAGCTGTACACTGACTACTTTACATTGTATCAAAGTGTCAGATCTTCAGTGTTGTCCTATGAAAAGATATAAAATATTTACAAATATGTCAGGGGTGCACTTACATTTGTGAGATACTGTATATCCGTGTTTATTGTGTGTTTCTTCCATATGGCAGATACAAACATGGATCACAGACAAAATACATACCGTATTTTTCACTCCATAAGACGCACTTTCCCCCCCCCAAAAAAGTGGGGGGAAATGCCCCTGCGTCTTATGGGGCGAATGCTTCCATTTTACATCGCAGCCTGCGCTGTATGAGCCGGGAGAGAGGAGGGGCTGGAGTCCGTAACTAGGGGCGGGGCCCGATGCAGTCACTGTACTCTTACACCGGGCCCCACCGCTCACCGCAGTATTTCTAAACATGATTCCTTATCCTGTTATTAAGTTTAACTAACGCTGCGCTCTCCCATGTTCCCCTGTATCCCCATAGCACTTACTTAAGCTTCAATAGCAGGCAGAGCGGACGGCAGCAGTAACGTCACTCACTGACGTCGAGCGCCTGCTCCGCCCACTTTATGAATGAAGCAGGCGGAGCAGACGCGCGACGTCAGTGAGTGACGTTACTGCTGCCGTCCGCTCTGCCTGCTATGGAAGCGTGTTCGTAAGTGCTGTGGGGATACAGGGGAACATGGGAGAGCGCAGCGTTAGTTAAACTTAATAACAGGATAAGGAATCATGTTTATAAATACTGCGGTGAGCAGAGGGGCGGTGTATTGGGGGACACTGTTATGAGGGGGATCTGTGGATGACATATAGCAGTGTCATCCACAGATCCCCCATAACAGTGCCATCCACAGATCCCCCCACCCCATAACAGTGCCATCCACAGATCCCCCCACCCCATAGCAGTACCATCCACAGATCTCCCCACCCCATAACAGTGCCATCCACAGATCTCCCACCCCATAACAGTGCCATCCACAGATCTCCCACCCCATAACAGTGCCATCCACAGATCCCCCATAACAGTGCCATCCACAGATCCCCCCCATAACAGTGTCATCCACAGATCCCCCCATAACAGTGCCATCCACAGATCTCCCCACCCCATAACAGTGCCATCCACAGATCTCCCCACCCCATAACAGTGCCATCCACAGATCTCCCCACCCCATAACAATGCCATCCACAGATCTCCCCACCCCATAACAATGCCATCCACAGATCTCCCCACCCCATAACAATGCCATCCACAGATCTCCCCACCCCATAACAATGCCATCCACAGATCTCCCACTCCATAACAGTGCCATCCACAGATCTCCCACCCCATAACAGTGCCATCCACAGATCCCCCATAACAGCGCCATCCACAGATCCCCCATAACAGCGCCATCCACAGATCCCCCATAACAGTGCCATCCACAGATTCCCCCATAACAGCGCCATCCACAGATTCCCCCACATGACAGTGCGTCATCCACAGATCCCCCATAATAGTGTCATGCACAGACCACCATTAATTCAAAACCCACCAAAAGCACACCTTTTGATAAAAAAATTTTTTTTTCTTATTTTCCTCCTCAAAAACCTAGGTGCGTCTTATAGGGCGAAAAATACTGTACATCATATGTGTTTTCTATGATGGGTGCAAGAATGTGCCGTCACCAGATACCTCGGGAGCTGCTATTCTTGAGGAACCCGGCACCCTAAGGAAATTGCCAATTTTGCCAGGAGAAGCCACAGCCAGCCAGGTACTTACCAGGCATTGGCTACTGCAGAAGAAATGTAGGATTATGTGGTGTCCATTCAAATGAACGGCCCACCCTGCAGGGTCAGGGTGGGAGATGCTTTCTGTTCTGGCTCAGAGGAGGGTCCCAAGCAAGTTTTGGTGTTGGAACTCTTTGGAGTCAGTAGTGTTTTTTTTTATGTGCCATGCTCTAGGTGTCACATTGTAAAACACTGGAGACAAGAGGGGGGTCAAGAGGCCCTTAGGGTACGTTTACATAGGGCGTTTCCACAGCAAAATCTGCATGTGTTACATGGGGACTTCACTCTACGCCTTGCAAGGGGTGAAAACCACAGCATGAGGGTCCATTCAGACGTCCGTAATGCATTGCGTATCCGCAATAGACCCGGCCAGCACCCCCCATAGAACTTCCTATTCTTGTCCGCAAGATCGGCGGCGCTCTCCGGAAATGTGGATGCGGAGAGCACATAATGTGCATGCATTCCATCCCCATAGAGAATGAATGGGTCTGAATTTGCGGAACGGGTGCGAACCCATTATACGGACGTGTGAATGGAGCCTAAATCAACACAGTTTTTTTTCCCGCAACATGTGGATGAGAGGCCTTAAAGGGGTTGTTCATATTGCTGAGCTTTTTTTCCAGACTCTCCAGCTTGGCCGAACCCGTGGTGGTGAGCATACTTACCTGATCCCCGCCACTGGGTTCAGGGCGGCTCCATTACTCCTCCTTGAGCACTGCAAATCCCTGGTCTCCTCGTATCAACTTTGATGTGGGTCACATGACTGTCATAACCAATCACTGTCCTCAGCTCTAAACTCTATAAACATAGAATGGAAAAATTCTCCAGTACAGTAATACCGCCATCACATAATTCTCCAGTACGGTAATACCGCCATCACATAATTCTCCAGTACGGTAATACCGCCATCACACAATTCTCCAGTACGGTAATACCGCCATCACACAATTCTCCAGTACGGTAATACCGCCATCACACAATTCTCCAGTACGGTAATACCGCCATCACACAATTCTCCAGTACGGTAATACCGCCATCACATAATTCTCCAGTACGGTAATACCGCCATCACATAATTCTCCAGTACAGCAATACCGCCATCACATAATTCTCCAGTACAGCAATACCGCCATCACATAATTCTCCAGTACAGCAATACCGCCATCACATAATTCTCCAGTACAGTAATACCGCCATCACATAATTCTCCAGTACAGTAATACCGCCATCACATAATTCTCCAGTACAGCAATACCGCCATCACATAATTCTCCAGTACAGTAATACCGCCATCACATAATTCTCCAGTACAGTAATACCGCCATCACATAATTCTCCAGTACAGTAATACCGCCATCACATAATTCTCCAGTACAGTAATACCGCCATCACATAATTCTCCAGTACAGTAATACCGCCATCACATAATTCTCCAGTACAGTAATACCGCCATCACATAATTCTCCAGTACAGTAATACCGCCATCACATAATTCTCCAGTACAGTAATACTGCCATCACCTCGTCCTGTGTGAGAACACATATGACTGACTCATTAGTGCTCTGGACAATATTCATTCAGATGGTCCGCCCTCTGATGAATGGTGACCTGTGGTCCACCCATGGCTCTCTGCCTTGTCCTTCATGGCGACTTATCCTCCCTGACACCTCCTGCTCTCTGCGCTTCTCATGGCTGCTCCGTCACGACCCCCCCTGCACTGGCTTTATATGTAGCCAATGAGCTTTCCTCTTTTAGTTTATCACCTACATTGTTACGATGAAAGCCGAGATTTGATTGGTTAAGTTGTTTGTAGGCGAGGCCGGGCGTGTGTCGGTTACCTCAGTTCCCACCTTGCCGTGGCCGGCGCCTCCATCTCTCGGGCCCCCCTCCCCGTGCTCTCGGCGCGTTACTCCTCCTTCCGCTACTCTCGTCTCCCCCGTCCCTCTCTCTATGGTATCTCCTTCTTCTCCAGTCCTCGCCGCTGCCGCTCTCCCGCCTGCCTCGGTGTATTTACCTCCTGTCACGTTCTGTCGCTCTCAGGCTCCGGCCCTCGCACCCACCATGGGCCTCAGGTGATAAACCGAGACGGCCGCCGGATTCAGCGGGCGGGGAGCAGAGCTACCGGAGAGCGTGGATTCCCGGGCCTGACCGCCCGTACCGGGGGCCTGAACACCGGGTAAGGCATTGTGTGCTGTGTGTGTGTGACATGTCCTCTGCCGCCCCGGGGTCTGCCGTTCTCGGGCTGTCAGCGAGGTCTCCACGTGGTGTCCGCAGCCGGAGGGAGTCTCCGGGCTCGGTGTGTGGGGCAGCCCTGGGTGCCATTGTTTTCCTGCTGTCACACTGGCTCTAGTTGTAACTGGAAAGTGCTGATCAGAGAGAGTCCGCCATCAGTCAGGGGCTGGCTGCTGACTGCCTCCACCATGCCCAGGAGTGCCCATCCTTGAGGGTGACATTCTGGATGGTGGGGTGTTCTCCCGCTGTCCTTGGATGGCTGGTTATGGAGCAGTATCATCACATTCAACATCCTCTGGGGGAAGAGAAGGATGGAAATGTGTCTTCTTCCCTGCACTTATCCGTCCTGCCGAGTCCAGCAAAGAAGTATGTGTTAATGGAGCCTCTAAGGCTACTGTCACACCAGCGTTTTTACTGGATCCGCAGGGATAAGCAAAAACGCTTCCGTTACTGATAATACAACCGTCTGCATCCGTAATGAATGGATCCGTTTGTATTATCTGTAACGTTGCCAAGACGGACCCGTCATGAACTCCATTAAAAGTCAATGGGTGACAGAACCGCTTTCTATTGTGGCAGAGAAAACAGATCCGTCCCCGTTGACTTACATTGTGGGTGATGCCGGATCCGTCTTGCTCCGCATCTCATGACGGAAAGAAAACTGCAGCATGTTGCGGTTTTCTCTCCAGTATGAGAACGCCACCAAACAGGATGGAATGCATTTTGGAGCATTCTGTTCAGTTACGTTTTGTCCCCATTGACAATGATTGGGGACTAAACGAAAGCGTTTTTTTTTTTTTCCGGTATTGAGTCCCTATGACGGATCTCAATACCGGAAAACTAAAACGCTAGTGTGAAAGTCGCCTTATTTATTTTTTTACAATGTAATACTATGATGACTGATGCCGCTGAATGGCATCTGTGGGACGCATCTTTTTAAAGCGGTTCTCCAGGTCTTCTGCATAGGTCATCCGTATCTGATCTGTGGGGGTCCGACACTTGGGACCCTCACCAATCAGCTGTTTGAGAAGGCATCAGCACTCCTCTGAGCGCCGCGGCCTTCTCACAGCTCACCAAGCACAGCGCCGTAGATTGTATAGCGCCTGTACTTGGTATTGCGCTCAGCCCCATTCACGTGACCGATGAATGTGTCGTCACTGACCTAGGAAAAGCTGAGGCGCTCACAGGAGCTCTGGTGCCTTCTCAAACAGCTGATCGGCAGGGGTCCTGGGCGTCGGACCCCCACCTATCAGATACTGATGACTTAGGGCTCATGCACACAAACGTATTTTCTTCATTCCATTTTTGTTTTTTTGTGTTTTTAGTTTTTTTGAGGACTGTATGCGGAACCATGGGTATGGGTCCACAAAAAAACAAAACAAAAAAACAACAGTTAGTTTCCGTATGTCCGTTCCGCGAAAAAGTAGACCATGTCCTATTACTGTCTGCGTTACGGACAAGGATAGGACTGTCCAGCCGGCCCCCAATAGTTACGTTCTGCAAAATACGCAATGCAAACTGATGTCATCCTTGTTTTTTGCAGACCTCAAAATACATACGGTCGGGTGTGCATGAGCCCTTATCCAGATGTAAACTGTGGAAACTTGATGGTCATTATATATATATATATATATACTGTATGTACAACCTCTATGATGGCCTCCGCCCCCAACATTCAGGCTGACCTCCTGATAGATCCTCCTGCCGACCTCAGCGTCTGCTGTGTCCTGACACCAACAATATACCACAGTCAATCCCCAGTTAGAGGGACTTGTAAGACTTCTAAGATGCTTTTATTTTAAAGAAATCCGCACTATTTATTTGCAGTTTTGGTGTATTATATTGTTTTGCGGTTATTGTTGCCGATTTTCTGTTTAACAACCCCATTGAAGTCTGTGGGGACAACTACTCTACATAAGGCGCAGAATCACACAAACCATTCACAGATTAAAAAATCTGCACGGCAGATCAATTTCCACATGAAATAATGCGCAAATCTCATTCACTTTGCTATTACGTAATCATCATCGTGAGCAGGTGCTCTAAGGCTCCTTTCACACTAGCGTTAATGTTTTCCGGTATTGAGATCCGTCATAGGGTCTCAATACCGGAAAAACGCTTCCGTTTTGTCCCCATTTATTGTCAATGGGGACAAAATGTAACTGAACAGAACAAAATGCTACAAAATGCATTCTGTTCCATTTGGTTGCGTTCCCATACCGGAGAGAAAATCACAGCATGCTGCGGTTTGCTTTCCGCCCTGGGATGCGGAGCAAGACGGATCCGTCATCACCCCCAATGCAAGTCAATGGGGACGGATCCGTTTTCTCTGACACAATAGAAAACGGATCCGTCCTCCATTGACTTTCAATAGAGTTCATGACGGATCCGTCTTGGCTATGTTACAGATAATACAACCGGATCCGTTCATAACGGATGCAGATGGTTGTATTATCAGTAACGGAAGCGTTTTTGCTGAACCCTGACAGATCCAGTAAAAACGCTAGTGTGAAAGTAGCCTTACTGTGTCGCCATCGGTCTTCTTATACGGGCAGATTTCTGCCCGGTGACGAGTGCCTGATGGGATAGCTAGTCGATCAGCATTAGTTTAAGGACCTTCACACAGAAAGATAAGGTTGTATTTACACGTTCAGTCTTTTCATGTAGTTTTTGAAGCTAAAGCCTGGAGCGGATCACACATGGAGGACACATGCCATGAGGATGCTGAGTCTTCTCTTTTTGAATCCAACCCTGGCTTGAAGGTGTAAAAAAAAAAAAAAGAAAAGTAGTGTTGCGTCGAAACGCTGAAAACTTTTAAGGACCAGAAAGGAGGCGCCAAAATCCCTAGGATCTAGAACTTGGACCGTAAAAAACCCTAAAATAGAATTTATGGGGTTTGGAAAAACAAGTGGAGTAGCAATACTTACACACTCTCAGGATGTATATACTCTCAGGATCAGACCACATAAAGTCAAACAATGGTATAGATAATAACGTATAAAATCAAAATATTAATGACCCACTTCACCCAGGAGGGTAATGTGGGATAAAGCTCAAGACACCCACATCACACCTCCTGCGCCTGGGTCGCCCGTAGAGATGTCAGGATCGAACAATGACCACTCAGGAGTCTTTTTTTCTTTTTTCTTTTCTTTTATTCCAAAGCCAGGTATTCCCTGTCTTTGGAATAAAAGAAAAAAGACTCCTGAGTGGTCATTGTTCGATCCTGACATCTCTACGGGCGACCCAGGCGCAGGAGGTGTGGAATAAAGCTCAAGACACCCACATCACACCTCTTGCGCCTGGGTCGCCCGTAGAGATGTCAGGATCGAACAATGACCACTCAGGAGTATTTTTTCTTTTCTTACCTATCACCTACCCTGAGGGCATCAGGGTTAGGTTGAGACCAGTGGCAGCCGGCCCTCCTTTGCTCTACCAATAATTTTGTCCATTATATATCTTTGTCCAATTGAGTAGAACCTTCCTTTTACACTGTCTGCCTTCCCTTTGGCGCCCTGCGAAGTTATTCCCGTCTCTGACTTTGAAGGTGTAAACCCAGGCTCCTTGCCCAAACTTACCGCCTCATGAAAGATCAGATGGTTTGTGGCCATCACATTACACTGTTGTTGGTGGCACATGTTTACAAGGGAGGAGGTTCTGCTGGCATACAAGCTCCGATCAGCGGTCAAATGAGCGTTTACTTGTCAGTTGATAGGCCCGCCACTTACACGGGCCAGTGATTAAGATGGTTCCTTTTGGGGGATACTTGGCCCATGTTAGAGTGCCTTCAGGTGTGGCAGAAGAATCTGCAGGGAAATGCATGGCATAAAGACTTGCCCTGTCTTATTGGGTTGAAAAGTTTCAATTCCCAACCTGGGTTCTGCGGCGGAATAATATTATCTGCTCCTATAATCGGGTGGATTTTCAGGAACCCTAATACACCCTTATTGGTTTCTCCTTTGACCTGCAGTTTCAGTCACTTTATTGCGTGGGGGACATTCCAGATGCAGTAAACTGTTAATAAGTGAGATAATGTCTGCAATGGTTCCTTATCAGCATGTTCTCCTCCCAGCACAATTTCTGCTAGATATCATGAGCTGTTTCTGTGGAAGATAAGGTGGTTATTCACATTTTCTCTTCTCTAATACTGGGTTTACACTGACTGTTGGGCAGATTATCGGGGACAAACGGTCCTACAAACACTCATTCCCCATAGTCGGCCTAGATCATCGTTTGTGCAGACACCTAAATGATCGTTTCTGGGCCGCAGATCATGCTGTGTAACGGGGATCTGCTACCCAGAAACAATGCAGCTGTATGAGGATGAGCGATCGTAATAGCCATGGCTCATCTTCATACTGTGGAGGAGATTACTGCATGTAAATGCTACACTTCACCCCCTCTGAGCAGCCAATTGTCAATAATCGACTGTTCCTGGGCCATGTAAACCCAGCTTAACCCCTTCCCGACACATGATGTACTGTTACGTCATAGAAGCCAGTGCGTTCCCGCATCTTGATGTAATAGTACGTCATGGTTCACTCCGGTCACTGCACTGCATCGCGCGGTGACCGGAATAAGCACTAATCGGCAGGCAGCCATCTTAGCTGAGGGCGACGAGGAGTTTTTCCGCCTCCCTGCAGCCCCAATCAGTTAGTGAAGACCGACCCATCACAGCGCCAGCAATGTATGGTGCTGCAGGGGGGCTGGGCTAGAGGTGGGAGGGGCTGATGACATCAGCCCATGTCACCTCCTTGGTCAGGGAGGGGACACCACACAATGGAAGTGCTATACTATTATTAGCCAATCTATGGTGCTGCTGGTGGCTGGGACTAAGGTGATTGGGGCTGATTACATCAGCCCATGTCACCTCCGAGGTCAGGGAGGGGACATCAGACACTGATGTCCCCTCCCAGCTCTGCAATTGGCTGGAACAACGCTCCAGCCAATGGCAGCGCTATGCAGCTGAAAGAACAGTTGGATCCTCTTTGCAGGCAGCCATTCTAGCTTGGATAAACTTGCAGGATAACAGGCCGAACTGGATGGACAAATGTCTTTTTTCGGCCTTATGTACTATGTTACTATGTTACTCTCTGCAGGCAGCCATTCTAGCTTGGTGACTTCTTGCAGAGAGGAGTTGTTCCCCACTGCAAATCAGTGATTTTCACTACTTTTCACTTTCAGAAGAACAACAACAACTGGAATAACTGTAGTGATCTTTGGCTCATCTGCAGCAGTTTCAGATCCCCATATTACCCCCCCCCCCCCCCCCCCCCCCCCTCCGGCGGACTCCAGTCAGTCTTCTTTTTTTAGATAGAGTTATATATACACACACGTCAATTTTTTTTTTTTTAGTACTAGGTTCGATTTTTGAACCTACGCACGAGCCGTCTGCGTACGTGGATCTTGAGTGGTGGTCAGTACTGTTAATTACTGACAGCGTCTGCTTAGGTTTCAGTGTTTTTTTTGCCTATTTTTTTCTTATTCTTTCACTTATCTTTTTCTCGTTTCTTTCTTTCTTTCTCTTTTTTTTTTTTTTTCTTTTATCATAAATTATATTCATTACAAACCCCCTCACGTTTCAAATAACTACATACACCCCCTGACACTTTTCATTTAAGGCTACTTTCACACTTGCGTTAGGGGATTCCGGCACGCAGTTCCGTCGCCGGAACTGCCTGCCGGATCTGTCAAGACGTATGCAAACTGACGGCATTTGTCAGATGGATCAGGATCCTGATCCGTATGACAAATGCATTGAACTGCCGGTGTCATCTGGAAAAACGGATCCGACAAAGAAAATTCAAATTTTTTTGCGGTCTGAGCATGCGCAGACCGCAATGCTGGATCAGTTTTGCCGCTAATGCATTTCAATGGGAAAAAATGCCAGATCAGACATTCCGGCAAGTGTTCCGGAATTTTGGACGGAGATATAAGCGCAGCATGCTGCGGTATTATCTCCGTCCTGAAAAGTCAAAAAGACTGAACTGAAGACATCCTGAACGGATTTCTCTCCATTCAGAATGCATTAGGATAAAACTGATCAGTTCTTTTCCAGTATTGAGCCCCTAGGACGGAACTCAATGCTGAAAAAGAATAACGCTAGTGTGAAAGTACTCTTACACACACACCAATAAAAGTAAAAATGTCCCATTCATCCCAGAGAATGTACTCTGCTGAAGAGACATATGCCATCCTTGCCTCTGAAACAGTCTGCAAGTGAGGGAGAAGAGGATGTTACATTCTTCTACTCCATCATCATCATCATCATCCAGTGATGAGGGACCCTCAAGGAGACTCCCCAGGAGAGATAAAGTAGCCCCCCCCCCAGTGATCCCCTATGGACCACACACCGCCAGAGGATTATGAGCCCCAAATTCCAGAGTTTGTGGGAAATTCTGGAATTCAGATTGATTGCACAGGCTTCACAGAAATATATATTTTTTTCAATATTATTTTTCTCTCACTATTTCATAAATTTGATGGTGACCCAAACAAATATGTACACCCAGCAGTTTATAGCTCAAAACCTGACATCCTCATATGCTAAACCCCTAGGTTGGAGCCCAGTAAATGCAGCCGACATTATGACATTTTGGGGGCTGTATCTGCATATGGGCCTGGTAAAAAAAACACCGAAATGAGGCAATATTGGAATTCAGATGTCTTGTAAAACACTCCAATTTACATATAATATAGTCATTATAATTATAACGCACAGTGCCCCCCGCCCCCCCCCCCCCCCCTAAAAAAAAAAAATGACCCACAATTTGACTGTCTGGTCAAAATAAGAGCCCTCCTGGAGCACCTCCACTCCAAATTTAGAGAGGTGTTCACTCCAGAAAAAGAAATTAGCATAGACGAGTCCCTTGTACATTTTAAAGGAAGGGTTAAATTCTGCAGTATCTGCCCAGCAAGCACACCTACAGGTTCTGGGTTTATGAGGGGAAAGATGATTCATGGATACAACCCCCCTGAATGCCGCCCCCCCCCCCCCCCCCCCGTCCTCGGAGTTAGTGGGAAGATCGTGTGGGACTTACGGCACCCACTGCTGGATAAGGGTTACCACCTCTGTGTAGATAACTATTATACCAGCATATCCCTATTCATGTCCCTAAAAGCCCGAGGTACTGTGGCTTGCGGCACGGTATGCAAATATTAGAGAGGCCTCCTTAGGTCCCTGGTAGGGCAACTACTCCGAAAAGGCGACAGTAAGGCTCTCTGCCATGAGAACATCCTGGCGGTTAAGTACAAGGACAAGAGGGATGTCCTTGTACTGACCACCATTCACACTCGCACCACTTCTCCTGCCCGAGTGCGAGGTGCCACAACCGCTGTCAACAAGCCAGACTGCATCCTTGATTACAACAGGCACATGGGAGAGGTTGATCTGTCTGATCAAGTTCTGAAGCCCTACAGTGCCATGCGTAAAACTAAGGTGTGGTACAAAAAGCTGGCCATATACATTGTACAGATGGCAATGTACGATGCATACATTTTACATAGAACTGCAGGACACACAGGAACTTTCCTTCAGTTCCAAGAGGTGGTCATTAAGGCCCTAATTTTCCAGAGTCAGGGAGGGGAGGGCCCGAGTACTACAGGAGGTCATGGTGCCCATGTTATACCAGGACAACATTTCTCTGGTGAAGTGCCACAAACAGCAAAAAGGGGAAAGACCCAAAAAAGATGTCTGTTTTGTTACAAAAGGGGAATATGAAAGGACACCATTTATCAGTGCGACACCTGCCCTGATAAACCTGTTCTCTGCATAAAGGATTGTTTCCGAACCTACCACTCATCCATGGATTTTTAATTTCATGCTTTATGCGCCCTGTAATATTTCCACTTTATATGGCCTCATGCACACAAACGTATTTTGTTTCCGTGTCCGATCCTTTTTTTTTGCAGAGAGGATACAGACCCATTCATTTCAACGGGTCCACAAAAAGTGCGGACATCACACCGTGTGCTATCCGCATCAATATGTGCGTTCCGTAGCCCCGCAAAAAAAATACAACATGTCCTGTTCTTGTCCGTTTTAGGCATTGTTAAAATGGATCCGCAAAAAAAAACGGATGGCATACGGAGGTCATCCGTTTTTTTTCGCGCATCCGCAATTTGCGGACCACAAAACTCAGGCTACATGCACACGACCGTATATCTCTGATTTAGTCCACCTCGCTTGCAAATCCACTTTCCAACAACCACTACATATTTTCTTTGAGACAACTGTTAGGTCAAAAGTACCCTTTCCACCCCTTAAAATGTTTGTACGGGGGTGCTCTTTGCAAAATGGGGTCACTTCTTGTGGTTTTTCATTTCTGGGGACCTCAGGAAATTTATTTAATGCGACATGGCAGCTAAAATCCATGTCTGCCAATTCAGGCCTGCAAAAAACATATTTTGCACTTTGCCTCTAGAGACCTGCTGTGCGCCAATACAGCAGACTACAAGCACATATGGGGTGTTTGCAAAAAGGGGAGAAAATGGGGAGCATATACTGGGGTGCATTTTCTCCTTTAACCCCTTGTGAAAGTGAAAAATTGGGGTCTGCTAGTAATTTTTCATTTTTACAAATGTGTGCTTGGAAATCCTTTCTCTAGTATTTCTGCTTTCTGTGATGCACCTGTTTGCTGAAAAGTACCCTTTCCACTACTTAAAATGTTCGTACGGGGGTGCTCTTTCTGAAATGGGGTCACTTCTTGGGGTTTTTCATTTCTGGGGACCTCAGGAATTTATTTAATGCGACATAGCACCTAAAATCCATGTCTGCCAATTCGGGTTAGCTGTCTGACTCTAGAGCCCTGCCATGCTCTAGTGTTGACGTATTCGGGGGGGAAATGGGAAACACAATTTGTCCTGTTACCCCTTGTGAAAGTGAAAAATGTGGGTGTAAAGCAACTTTTTCTGGAAAAGAAAATGTACATTTTTAATTTTCACAGCCAAGCGTTTCCTAATTCTGTGAAACGCCCGATGGGTCAAAGTGCTCACTACACACCTTGAAATATTCCTTGAGGGGTGTAGTTTCCGCAATGGGGTCACTATTTGGGGGTTTCCACTCTAGGGATACCTCAGGGTGTGTTCATTTGGAAGATGGCGCCTGTGAATTATCTGCCTTCCAGAATCAATTTGGTGCTCTTTTCTTTCTGACCCCTGTGGTACGCCCATATAGCAGTATACAAGCACATATGGGGGTATTGCTGTAATCTGGAGAAAGTGGGCAATAAATTAGGGGGTACATTTTCTCCTGTTCCCCCTTGTGAAAGTGAAAAATGTGGGGCTAAAGTCCATTTTTCTGGAATTCCATGAATCACCTTTTGAGGACAAAGTGCTCACTACACACCTTGAAATATTCCTCGAGGGGTGTAGTTTTCAGAATGGGGTGACTTTTTGGGGGTTTCCACTCTCGGGCCACCTCAGGGTGTCTTCTTATGCGACATAGCTCCTAATTACCATTCCAGCTAAATCCGCTCTCCAAAAGCCATATGGTGCTCCTTCCACTCTGAAGCCTGCCGTGTGGCCATACATCATTTTTTTCAGCACATATGGGGTGTTTCCGTTTTGGGGGGGAAATGGGGAACAAAATGTGGGGTGCATTTTGTCCTGTTACCCTTTGGGAAAGTGAAAAATGTGGGTGTAAAGAAACTTTTTTGTGAAAAAAATGACCTTTTTCTTTTTCACTGCCAAGTGTTTCCTAATTCTAGGAAATACCTTTTGAGGTCAAAGTGCTTACGATGCACCTTAAAAGATTCATTGAGGGGTGTAGTTTCCAAAATGTGGTGACTTTTTGGGGGTTTCTATTGTAGAGCCAGCTCAGGTTGTCTTCATATGCGACATGGATCCCAATTACCATTCCAGCTAAATCCGCTCTACAAAAGCCATATGGTGCTCCTTCCACTCTGAAGCCTGCTGTGCGCCCATACATCAGTTTTTGAGCACACATGGGGTGTTTCTGTAAACTCCAGATTCAGGGTAATAGATTTTGAGTTTTGTTTGGCTGTTAACCCTTGATGTGTTGCAGACATGTAAAATCTGCAAAAAAAATTGTAATTTTGAAATGTCATTCCTATTTCCCTTTAATTCTCGTGGGGCAACAAAGGGTTAACAAAGTTAGTAAAATTAGTTTGAGGGGTGTAGTTTCTAAAATGGGGTGATTTATGGGTGGTTTCTAATATGTAAGCCCCAGAAAGTGACTTCATAATTGAACTGGTCCTGAAAAAAATTGGGTCTAAGCATTCTAACATCCCAAAAAAACAAAATGTAATTTTCAAAATGATCCAAACATGAAGTAGACATATGGGGAATGTAAAGTAATAACTATTTTTGGAGGTATTACTATCTATTATATAAGTAGAGAAATCTAAATTTGCTAATTTTTGAAATTTTTTGGTAAATTTTGGTTTTTTAAAAAAAAAAAAAAAATTACATTTTTTGACTCATTTTTACCACTGTCATGAAGTGAAATATGTGACGAGAAAACAATCTCAGAATGGCTTGGATAAGTAAAAGCGTTTTAAAGTGGCCTGGGCAGGAAGGTGAAAACTGGCCTGAGGTAGAAGGGGTTGTACTTTGTCGACGTTTAAAGGTGCATTTAGATGCCGCGAGGAGCAGCCAGTTGTCGGGAAGGAAGCGTTTAAGTGGAGGTGAAGCACTGCATTTACATGCAGCAGTCAGCTCCACAGTATGAGGATGATCAGTCGTCCCCATACAAAATCATTGTTCCTGGGTGGCACAATCTGCTGCCCACACCTCAGATAATTTCACCAGATGAGCAAGCTTTTTTGCTTGTTCATTGGGTGATCTGCAGCACCTTTAGCATGCCTCGTGAAAGATGTGATCACACCAGGAAGACTTGACATATTTAGACTTAGTGGCTCTTTAGAAACCTGCATGATTCTAGGTATTTTACCAGAAGCATAACTTAAAAACCTGTTTTAAATAATAACAAATTTTCTAATGACATATTGTCTTTAACCCCTTAAGGACCTGTGCTGTACATGTACGGCGGGCTGATCGGGCGGTTGGGCGGGCGCAGCTCCTGCAATCAGCGGCACAGACCCGGCAGTCACTGACGGGTGCCCTCTGCATCTTCGAGTCCCTGTGCTGCAGTGATGAGGACCCGATGGCAGAGGAGGCAAGCCCGATGCCTTTCATAGGCCTCGGGGCTTGTCTCCTACAGAAGCCTGTGAGATCCAGCCCTTAGGCTGGGTTTCACAGGCAGGCTGTCAGCATACAAGCTGACAGCCAATGCATTACAATACAGGATGTATTGTAATGCATTGCAGAGGATATCAGACCCCCAGAGGTTGAAGTCCCAGAGTGGGACCAAAAAAATGTTTTTCATAATAGAAAAATAGTTTTAAGTAAAAAAAAAAAAAGCCCCTCTCCCAAAATAAAACACATAAAATTGTAAAAGAAAACCAGACATATTGGGTATTGCCACGTCTGTTACGACAGGCTCTATAAAAATAGCACGTGATCCACCCCCTTTTTTCACTTTACATCACAAAAAATGCAACACCAAGCGATCAAAAAGGTGTATGGCCCCCAAAATAGTACCAATCAAACCCTCACCTCATCCCGCAAAAAATTAACCCCTACATGAAACAATCGGGCAAACAATAATATGGAGACACTAAAACATGATTTTATTTTTTTTTGTTTAAAAAATGCTTTTATGTTAAAAGTGAAGAAAAAAAAAAAGTAGACATATTAGGTATCGCTGTGTCCGTAACTACCAGGTCTATTAAAATATCACATGATCTAACCCCTCAGATGAACACTAAAAAAAATAAATAATTATATATAGATATATATATATATTATACGAAATGTAATGAATGGCAGCACCAACCTTGAAATAGGAAAGTTGGGTGCAAGCTCCAGTGGGTAACCAATTGTTACCTGGGTTATTGCACAAGTGCACTTTATTAGGGATCGACCGGAGAGACGGATCCGGTATTGCAATGCATTTGTGAGACTGATCCTCATCTGGATCCATCTCACAAATGCATCCGTTTGCGTCCGGATTGCCGGATCTGCCTGCCGGAATCCTCTGCCGCAAGTGTGAAAGTACCCTAACACATGTACCTGGTAAATCTGCTAATCCAGTTGGAAAGTCTCCTGCATGCCCTCAAATCTCAAGTGAAGATCATGTCCCCCTGGATTACCAGTACTACATTTCCTAGCACCTGCCAATGTTTCCAGTGCTAATGAATGATTGATGTACATGGTTCATTAAGACATTCAGTGAGATAAAATAATCTCTTGATCCAATCTTCGTATGTTTTTGTATTTCATAGGGCCATGTGTATTTCACTTTGTTTTTTTTGTGTTGAATCTGAACTGAAATCCTGTAACAAGTCCCCAATTTCTGACCGTGGGCTCATTGTAATCTGCGAGCAACTCCTCCATTGAACTATTTTTGGTTTGGCTGTTGGGATGCTATGATTGTGTCCCTGTCCCCGGGATACACTACTGATCATCAGAGATTAGTGACTGGCTCTTCTGTTTTTGTATTGGGGGCGAGTACACTGTCAGAGGTTCACATTTTCTGTTTGTGAATACATGATTTATCAGCTTAGGGTACTTTCACACTAGCGTTTTTCTTTTCCGGCATAGAGTTCTGTCACAGGGGCTCTATACCGGAAAAGAACTGATCAGTTTTATCCCCATGCATTCTGAATGGAGAGTAATCCGTTCAGGATGTATCAGGATGTCTTCAGTTCAGTCATTTTGACTGATCAGGCAAAAGAGAAAACCGCAGCATGCTACGGTTTTATCTCCGGCGAAAAAAACGGAAGACTTGCCTGAATGCCGGATCCGGCATTTTTTCCCATAGGAATGTATTGGCGCCGGATCTGGCATTCAAAATACCCGAATGCCGGATCCGTCCTTCCGGCGTGCGCATGCGCAGACCGGTAAAAATGTACAAGACTGATCCGTCTGCCCGCATGACAAGCGGAGAGACGGATTCGTCCTTGCAATGCATTTGTGAGACTGATCTGGATCCGTCGCACAAATGCTTTCAGTCAGCGGCGGATCCGGCTGGCAGTTCCGACGACGGAACTGCCAGCCGGATCACACTGCCGCAAGTGTGAAAGTAGCTTTATCTGTTTGTTATGACTGGTAGATTGTGTGCTTGGTTATTTTAGGCTACTTGCAGCAGATGGATCCGGCAATCTGCATACAAACGGGCAGCATTTGTAGACTGATACGGATGTGGATCCGTCTTACAAATGCATTGCAAGAACAGATCCGTCTCTCCGGATGTCATCTGTAGAAATGGATCCATATTTATTTTTTTCACATTTTTACCGGTCTGCGTGACTGATCCGGTATTGCGGTAATTTTTAATACCGGATCCGGCACTAATACATTTCAGTGTAAATTAATGCCGGATCCGGCATTCCGGAAACTGATCTGGAATTTTGGACAGAGATTTCCTCCGTCCAAAACTCAGTTCAGTGACTGAACTAAAGACATCCTGATGCATCCGATACGGATTTCTCTCCATTCAGAATGCATGGGGATATGCCTGATCGGTTCTTTTCCAGTATAGAGCCCCTGTGACGGAACTCTATGCCGGAAAAGAAGTAGGGTGCAGCAGAGCGACTTACCTGCTACTCTGTCCCATAGGACATTAGTACGGCGCATTAGGGTGAGTATTACAGCCTTCCCTCCCACAACTCCTTGTATTGCAATTTCCCTTTTTTTTTCTTTTTTTTTTTCTTTGTGTTCTGTTTGTTGGGCGCCTGCTTTTTTTTGATTTGCTTCTAGTTTTATATTTTTGGGAATATTTGATATTTTAGACATCAATTAAGTTGCATTTTCAGTGATGTGTCGCTGTGCTAGACACTCTGTGCATGGCTGGTGTGATGCAGGCTATCCGCCTGACTGTGATTGGGTTGCACTCCAACACAATTTGACTGATTCAGAAAGCTGTGTCATACAATTTGGATTTTCTAACCTTTTTTTGCTGGTCGGTTAGGCTATGTGGAAATCACTTGAAGTCTGCTATATTTGCTGTGACTTCCATAAAATCCACAGCAGAAAGCTGCGTGCTGTCAACTCTGTGCGCCTTTTGTCTTCTCATACGTGGATGGAGCTTTCTTAATGTCACTCGCATGCAGTGTACTTTTCGGTGTGAATTATCCACCAATAAGTCAAGTAAAACAATCGCTGTTGAAAGCTGGACGCTTAAAAAACAAAAAAAACTTTATTTAATAAACCTTTTTATCAGGGCAGATACCCACAAGTACTCAAAAAGGGTTAATTTTAAAATGTGACCCAAATTAGTGTGGACACAATAGCGCACAGAGGTGATCACCTCCTCAGCTGTATGTCCCCCGTCAGGGTACCGTATTCAGCAATGGACACATAAGCAGGTGTAGGGCAAGGTTGATTTCCTATTGTCCGGACCCCACTATGTAATTCCTATTCTATCCATTATGCTCGCTCTGTCTGTACGGCCCCACGTGTTTCGGCACGAAGGCTGTGTATCACCAGGAGCCCGAAAGCTTAGAGAGCGGTTATTTCACAAGAGCAACATTGCGCTCGCCACATATGTTTACTGGCAGCGAGGCCGGCACTATTTACAGTATTTATACTCAATTTGCAGTTTATGTTGCGGTTTTAAGTTCTGTGTGGAACTGACATGATGTGAATTTCAAAATCTGCATGTCAAGTCAAATTCAGAATGGGGGAAAAAAATAGCAAATGGGACATGAGATCTGTGTAATCTCATTCACGTAGCTGGTCCTGTATTATGCTGCGTTTTATCTGTGTGAAAATCGGTGCAGAAAAACCAAATGTAATCTGCAACGTAGATAGCCCTGGTGTGCGGCCAAGTCACGCCAGCCCCAAAATCATGCAGCTATTGGCTGCCCTGAGTGGGCGTGGCTTGACCACATACGGCCTGCTGCACTGTGGGCTCGTACCCTTACCTTATATCGGCACTTGTTTTGACAATTTGCCCGTTTATAGGGGCCCTTGGTTATGGATGTACATAGCTGTCTAAGAACGTTGCTGTATGTACACTAGCCGTGTCTGGTTATACTTACTGTCCCTGTCATAGTTTCATCAGATTGGGGGGGAAAATTCCATATGCCTCCTGTAAGTTTGGTATGACAGTAGCAGGATTTTTTTTTTTTTACCTTTTGGGGTAGCTCTATTTCGGATCCATACAATATGGCCATGTGCTTGAGCCCTAACCCAAATCAATATTGCATTCAGCATATCTGTGCTGTGTACCCCCATGGAGGTCTGTCCTCCCCTTGTTCACGTAGTATAGGTTCAAACGAAAGCTTCATTTACCCGTTGAACTTCCTATACCCTGTAGTAGTAAAAATGAATAAAAACCGCCTGGTCCATGAATGTGCTCCATAGTTGCCCCGCAGCTGCTTTGCCTCTGGCTTGTAGAAGGATTTGAGTTCCCTTGGTGGCCAAATATTTGAACCCTGTAGCATTGCCTATTGGCAAGAAAATGGACATGGCTTTGAGTTATTAATGGCAGGTGTCAGTTTTTGGTGTGAAATACCTGTAAACTCACTGTGTAGTGTATACTGTCTAATTGTTGGATGGGGTTTGTAAATCTGCCCTATTTTTTTTTTGTGTAGAGGCTGCCTGAATATTGTCCCATATCGTTCTGCTTTCTCCACCGTGGGATTAGGCAGATGTTGACTTGATTCATGTAAAACTTTATAGGCGATGGTATTCATGTTGGCAGATAAACACTGAATTATAGCTGTACCTTGTGCCACTTAGGCCCCTTTCACACGGGCGAGTATTCCGCGCGGGTGCAATGCGTGAGTTGAACGCATTGCACCCGCACTGAATCCTAACCCATTCATTTCTATGGGGCTGTGCACATGAGCTGTGATTTTTACGCATCACTTGTGCGTTGCGTGAAAATCGCAGCATGCTCTATATTCTGCGTTTTTCACACAACGCAGGCCCCCTAGAAGTGAATGGGGCCGCGTGAAAATCGCAATCATCCGCAAGGAAGTGCGGATGCGGTGCGATTTTCACGCATGGTTGCTAGGTGACGATCGGGCTGGGGACCCGATCTGTATTATTTTCCCTTATAACATGGTTATAAGGGAAAATAATAGCATTCTGAATGCAAAGTAAAATAGAGATGGAGGGGTTAAAAATAAAAAAAATTAACTCACCGAGTCCACTTGATCACGTAGTTGCGGATCTCTGTCATCTGTAATGTTTAGCTGCTGGCTAAGGACCTGTGGTGACCTCACATCACATGATCCAATCACATGGTCCCTCACCATGGTGATGAACCATGTGATTGATGACGTCACTGTGCTCATCACATGGTCCAAAGGTCCTATTCCTGTGCACAGCAAAGAAGACAGAAGAGATGCCGGCTGCGCGATCAAGTGGATTAAGGTGAGTTAAATTATTTTTTATTTTATTTTTAACCCGTCCAGGGTTGTGGGTGGGTTTATGCTTGACCACTACACTAGCACCTGGATCTGAGACCATTAAAAGGATTGTCCCACAAAAAATATTCTACATTTTGCAAACCATCATCTGGATCTGAATATATTTGTAATTAAAGAGGACCTTTTACCGGATTTTATTAATTGAGATAATTACCTGTACTTGCGGGGTACCCCCTGCTGATGCTTCCACCCTGTCTGTTTTGTTACATTAGTGCTCCTATGCCGCGCTATTTTTCCCCGCTCAGGAGCAGTGGGGAGGAGACGCAGTCTTTCTCTGTGGGCGTCTTCTTCTCCCTAGCTGTTGCATTGTCTAATCGCATCGGAGAGCGTCACAGCCAGGGAGGTTTATTCCTGGCTGTGACCCTCTCCCTGGCTGTGACGCGCTCTGATGCGATTGGACAGTGCTACAGCCAGGGAGAAGGAGACGCCCACAGAGAAAGACTCAGTCTCCTCCTCATTGCTCCGATGCTCAGTATTAGCATACTGAGCGGGGAAAAATACCGGGGGGCACCCCGCAAGTACAGGTACTTATCTCAATTAATAAAATCCGGTGAAAGGTCCTCTTTAAAAATTTAGTATAGCCAGTGATTTATTCACTGAAATGTATCTGTATAGCGCCACCTGCTGGTTCTTTTTCTACTTTCTCTGTCCAGCTCACTGAGGTTGACATACATGCTCTGTTCCATCCTTCATCTGCAGCAGTCGGGACATACTGCCTGAGAAAGGGGAGATCTCTGGATCCATGTGAGGTACAGGGCTGCTTCTAACTTTGTCATGTACTATATGATATCATATTTACATTTTTTACATTACTCATGGGATAACCCATTTAATTGATGGTAACATACCTCTGTTGTCTATTTAAAGGGGAAAACATTAAAGGGTTATACTGGTTGTGAGAAGTTATCCCCCATCCACTGGGTACAGGAAAACTATTAAAGGGGTTGTCTGAGTTATTTTTTTTGTTCTTTGTATGTTTCTAACTAATTAAATGTAGCAGCTTTACCATGCACTTACTGCATCTGTAGTTGCTCCTTTCTCAGATTTCACTGAGGGTCGCATGACCTGTGATGTCAGCTTCTCTCCCTGCTCAGATGATGTTTCGTGCAATAAGCCTGACAGAGCAGATGTGAGTCTGTACACAAGACGTCACTGTGCTGGCCAAGCCCCCCTGCACTGCCGTCTGCTGCTGCTCTGACCTGTGTCTCCCTCCGACTGGATACTTCAGGAAAGATTAACCCCTTCAAGAGCACAGACTCGAAGCTAGAGGCTTTACTGAGTAGTGAGGAGACCAATACTGGGCACAGGAGCTCACAGACTAGAGGAGTTCTGCACAAGAACAGGTATGGAGAAGATCCTGTGTGTATCAGCAGTGTCATTGTACAGCTGGGACTTGTAGTCCTACACATACAACATGCTGCTGAGTATTCCAGCAGTCAGGCATGTCACTCAGGGCAGACTTATTCACTCCCTTAGCAGTTCATGGTGAGGGGCAGAGATTGTTGTAATTGCAGGTAAACAAAGGACCAGAAGAGAACCAGGGAAATGAGGAGATATATATATATATATATATATATATATATATATATATATATATATATATATATATATATATACCTAAAACTTGCTTGGCTCAGTTATATATTGCTGCCCATCAGATTTACAGTGCTATATATTTTTTATTTTTTCATAACTCGGACAACCCCTTTAAATTGGTGGGGTTCCTACCCCTGGGACTCCCATGATCATGAGAACAGGATCCTCGTTTCCCTTGGGGCCCTCTGAAATGAATGGAGCTGCTGGTCTGACATGCACTGTGCTCCATTCTTCTGGGGGTTACGGAAACAGCAGAGCACTGTACTTGACCAGCTCTATAAATGGAGCTGCATTGTGCATGCCTGACCTGCCGCACCATTCATTTCAGGGGACTCCCAAAGGGTACTGGGTCCCCATCCTCATGATAGGTGGGGGTTCTAACGGTAGGACCCCCACCAATCTAATTGTTATCCCCAGTCCTGTGGATAAGGGATAACTTCTCATCTAGGGCTGCAACGATTACTCAATTAAATCGCGTAACTAGATACAAAAAAAAATCCTCGATTTCAAATTTTTTGCATCAAGAATCTGTTTGTGATGGCATGGGGTGGAGGGGGGGGGGGGGGGTGGTGATGGCACACAGGACTGATAGCATGGGGGGAGCTGATGGCAGAATCCCATTCACTTGGATGGGAATAAACTGCTAAAAGGCCATGTGACCAATGGATGCTACATCCTAAGCTGAGAAAGAGGCAGAGTGGCTTCTTCTGACAGTTCATGGAGTAACAGTAGTCGGGCCCCCCATCATCTGATATTGATGACTTATCCTGGGTCATCCATATTAAAGTCCTAAAGAACAGTAAAAAATAAAAATAAAAAAGCTGTGACATTTGAGGCTATTGGAGTACAGCTCTGCACAACAGAGGTTTAACAGAGCATTAAAACTGCCGTGTGCACGAACCCAAACCCTGTTCTCTAGGTGAAGGGTTTATTTGGTGTTTTTTCTAATGAAAAACATATTAAATATAATTTGAAGCCTCAGTGTGTTATTTAATGTGACGTCACTTTGCCGTCCATTTGAGGAATGAGTAAGGCGCTGCAGTTACATATTGCAATCAGTAAAATGGCCAAATGTAATGATGCCTTTATATAGGAAGAATCACTGAAAAATATTTTTAGTAAAGTATCGTTCATGAAACGTTGGAAGATGCATCATTCCATTTAGGAAGCCTCTGTATGATTTGTTAGTGGTCGCTTTGTGTCATCTGGTTGTTTCGGAATTGAGTCCATTCTCCAGCCTTGGGATAGGATTTCAGTGTCCGTAATCTGCCTAATATTGTATAGTTAGCCACTAGAGGGAGTGGGAGGATTTATTGCAGTTGGAATAGAAAGACATAAGTCACATTATATAGGTGTGTCTTTCTTCACAGCATGCCATTATTGCATCCTTGTACTTGTGTCATGGTTGCTTCATTTTAATATTTCAGCAGTAAGACACACTGTTCACACTGGTGCTCTTGAAGGGTCCGCACTCGTATGGTGGATTTGGTTTGTAAAGGTGCCCTAGATATATTCTGACAAATTATGTGAATTAGACTTGTAGAAATCCATCTTCTTGCCTTCAGATGAATGGAACTGATCTTCTGTCACAGACTTTTTCAGCACAAAAATCTGCTTTGTATGAAGTAGGGCTGAAACGATTACTCGAATTAATCGATTACCGTGACACAAAAAAATCTGCAATGCAAATTATTTTGCATTGATATTTAGTTTTGTGCCATGTGACCATGGAGTGTGAGTGAAGAGCTTGCTATTACTCACGCTCCGTGGTCACCCGCAGCGCGCGAACAAGAGAATGGAAGATCTCTGGAGTGTCGCCAATGCCCCTAAGGTAAGTATTTTAGTTTACTGGCACTGTGGCAGGACACTGGCTAGAAGGAGGAGCAGCGGAGGAAACTGATGGCAGTGGGGGAAGCTGGTGGCACTGGGGGCGAGCTGGTGGCATTGGGGGAGGAGCAACTGATGACATGAGGAAGCTGGTGGCATTGAAAGGGGAACTGGTGGCACTGCTGGAGGAACTAATTGCATTGGAGGGGGAACTGATGGCACTGGGGGGAGCTGGTGGCATTGGAGGGGGAACTGATGGCACTGGGGGGAGCTGGTGGCACTGCTGGTAGAACTAATTGCATTGGGGGGGGAACTGATGGCACTGGGGGGAGCTGGTGGCACTGCTGGAGGAACTAATTGCATTGGAGGGGGGACTGATGGCATGGTGATGAGTTTTTATAGAAAATGTTCTTAGCCTTTTCTTAGAGTACTCGATTAATCGGTAGAATACTTGATTACTAAAATAATCGATAGCTGCAGCCCTAATATGAAGGCACTTTAATAGGTCCTAACAGATCCCACTAACTTATCACGATGGTCTGACCAGGCGGAACTTATACACCTGTGTAAGTAGAGTCCAAGTTATCCACCTGTCCTGAGATTTCTAGTTGTTTTACTGATACACTGAAGTATGTTTATGCCTATAGTGCATCTGAAGCTTTTATACCTATCACGCCTCTGGTGTCGTGCAGACTTTTTATCTGTTGGAATAGGTAAGAATGCTAATAATCGTTGTATGCATTATCCGATGTCGTATTACTGAGGTCTGCTGTAAGACTGCATAAAGCCCAGTGTAGACTATATAGTATATATATTTTTGCATCCACTATTTCCCAAACGGCAGTGCAATTATTTTGGGTTGTTGCTTATGAACTGACCCTAGACGCCAGGAGATGATGCCACTGGATCTTGCTCTCCCTATGTAATAACTAGGGTCACTCACCATACTGCAAAAAGGCATTCCCATTGACAAGACTACAAGCGAGGGAATACTGGGAGAATGTGAGGCAGATCTCATCTAAGCTGAACATACACTTCACACTATGCATCTGTCGCCTTCTATAGATTTAAGTGCTACATTTTCCAAGAAGATAGAGCGGATATCGGCTGAATGCCAGCATCACTGAGTGGTCAACTGCTGGGCGTCTCAGTCATCAAGTCGTCCATATAACATAGTGCTGAATGTTTCAATATGGTGCTGAAGAGGGATCAGTTCTGGGCAGTTCATGTGAGGTTTATGTACACCTAGATGGTGGAATTTACTTAGACAACTGTCTGATTAAATTCAGATTTGTCTCATTTGTGGAAAAGCTGTCCATCACATCATTTCTAGTTGTTACCTGCAGAATCTGAGCCATTTTATGTTTGGATGATCTGTCTTCCTTCTCTTACTATTATCAGCTGTGACATATATTTGTGAAATATATACCCGTATTTTTCGCCCTATAAGACAAAAGTGGGGGGAAACTGGCAGTGCGTCTTATGGGGCGAATACTATCATTTACACTGATACATCGCTGATCGGAGGGGCCGGGCAGGCGGCGGCAGCGTAACCTCATTCACTACGTCACGCGCCTGCTTCAATCATAAAGTGGGAGCAGCAGTTGCGTGACGTAGTGAATGACGTTACGCTGCCGCCGCCTGCCTGGCCTGCCTACAGGAGTTTCAAGTGAGTACCGTACTACACGGATTTCTCTATGCTGCAGAAGATTACTATAGTTTAAAACAGCGCCCATGCCTACACGTTACCTATTAATACTACAGTGAGCGGGTCCTGTTTAATAGAATACAGCAACTGTGCCGGGCCCCACTGCCATTACAACACCAGATGCCGGCCCCCACCCCCTGTATTGGGGTCATTCACTATTTTTTTATTTTTTTATTATTATCCTCCTCTAAAACCTAGGTGCGTCTTATGGGCAGGTGCGTCTTAAAGGGCGAAACATATGGTAATAAAAAATGGGGAAAGAGTAACTTTCCTAGCTAAAGCATCAGGTCTCCCTGCCATCTGTGTGATGCTATGGATCTGCTGTCTCATCGGTTACCATTATAAGACATACTCAGACTATTAGTGCCTAGTGAGAACCTGCCCAAATAAAATATCAGAGCTGAATTTATCTCTGGCAGCCCTGCCTTTAACGGCTCATGCACATGGCCCGCAAACAGCGGGTCCGCAAAATATGGGCACCGCCTGTGTACGCACTGTATCATGGATGTGGACCCATTCCCTTGAATGTGTCTGCAATCCCGATGACACAGTGCGGAACAGAGGCTCGGATCAGAAGCCTGAGGAAGCACTCTTGGAGGTGTGCCCGGCCAGCATAGGTTCGTGAGCATGAGTCCTTACTGGACTTTTTCTTCACTCGCAGATCTGCTTTGAACTGTCAGTTAGCTGAATCTGCAGAATATTCTGTATTTCTAGCAAATTCAACTTCTGCAAATATGTTCTTGTTGGCCCTAGTAATAGTTTATGCGCTTCCTACTTGTACATTGTCCCCAGCAGTAAAAAAAAGATAAGCATGTCTCGCTGCTCTGAAGAGCGCATGTCTCGCTGCTCTGAAGAGCGCATGTCTCGCTGCTCTGAAGAGCGCATGTCTCGCTGCTCTGAAGAGCGCATGTCTCGCTGCTCTGAAGAGCGCATGTCTCGCTGCTCTGAAGAGCGCATGTCTCGCTGCTCTGAAGAGCGCATGTCTCGCTGCTCTGAAGAGCGCATGTCTCGCTGCTCTGAAGAGCGCATGTCTCGCTGCTCTGAAGAGCGCATGTCTCGCTGCGCTTACATTGTGACCTTTCATATGAATGGTTGATTTCATGCAAGAAAGGGCTGGGCCCAGAGATCACAATAACATCTGTACACGAGTCATAGAGCCTGTTCAGGCCGTTTTACTCCCTAAAAAGTCTAACGTGTTTTCCCACCATTCATAAGCGCCAGGCGCGCGGTGAACGGCACAGGCAGCTCAGCGATGCTGCTGGTGCCTGAAATAACCAATAACAAGGCTCCTCACAGCAAGGAGCTTTGTTACTGATCGGGTTGGGCAGGCTGCCGTACCATTCAGCACACTGCGCTGAAACTGTGGAGTGAGGCTTGTGCAGCAGTGCGCAATCTTCATGGGGTTGGTGCCTGCTGGGGTAACTAGCCTCAGTGGCCTTTAGTTTTTGGAACTTTTGATATGTCATGTGCTGCTTCTCCTCGTGTCTGAGCGCGATACTGAAGACTGTCCCATAGACTTTCTTTTGAGACTGTCTTCCACATCGTGCTCAGCAGCAAGTAGAAGCAGCGCTTGGCTGAGAGCTTCTGATTCCTCGTATTAGAAATCATCTCAGAGCTGGGATCGCCACTAATCAACACTTTTAATATGTCCCTATGACATATCAAAAGTTACTTTTTAATGTTGCTTTTTTAATGTTGCTGGTTACTTTTTAATGTTGGATAGGGGGTTGTCTTGGGGTTTCAAAGCCCCTGAGGGGTCTGGAGTAAATGCAGGCAGGCTTTTATAGCCAAGTGATAAAGTACAGTGAGGATACACTATTGGACTGTACTTTATTACTTGGCTATAATTGCCTGCTCTGCATTCACCCCAGACCCCTCAGGGGCTTTATTAACCCTATGCTGAAGGGAGAGGAGCAATGTTATTCACACGGGACTGTATGTTGGAGAAGCTGATGGGAGGGTACGTTCCCACCACCACTATTTATTTTTGTAGTTCTGCTCCTGTGTCCCTAGTCGGGCATATAACTGAACCGAATTAACTATGATGGAGTCTGTTCAGCTTCTTTTTGGGTTCCTTTTTTCCAGACAAAGTCCTGCATATAAGGCTTTTTGTCTGGTCTTTTTGATGATCTGCAACAGAGGTCCCGAACTGAGCCTCCAGTGCAGATTTGTAGAAGCCCTTAACATTATGTAGGCCTATGTATTATTTATAGGAATTACTGCAACTTTCAAAGAGGAGTATTGGTGTACTGGGATCTTTTGGCTGGGCCACTGATAATTAGTTGCTTTGGCTTTTCGAGATGACTAGGTAGATGGGTAGCAAATTAATAGGTAGGTACTTGCTAGAGCAAGTACATTGAGAGTGGCATTGCTACAGCTGTGTGCTGTGTTTCCCCCTCCCCTATCTCATCTAGCTGCTACATCTGGGAAGTAGCATGTTCTCGCAGATGTGGGATCTTATATGAAAGGAACAAATGCTGCCTGCTGTCTCCACTCCCTCCTTTACCTCTTTCTGCCTCTCGGCAAGTTCTGCACTCAAGGCCTTGTCTAGTCTGCACATTTATGGCATCTTCACAGGATATGCCATAAATGTCTGATAGTTGCGGGGTCTACCTCTGGACCCATTCCTGCCCCAAGAATGGGACCTTGTTGCATGCTGCTGGTAATGGAGAGGACTACTGGTTCCAGTACTGCGGCTTCCAACCCTGCTGGACTGGAACTGTGCCACCTACATGCAAGTGACAGCTGCCTGCCTATGCGTGTAGATGGCACGTCAAACTTACATTTTTACAACCAGGTTTGGCCCGCTGTCAATTTCTGAAGTTTTCATAAAAATAATTCCATATTCATTCTGCTGTGCAGTGTTATCTGCTGTGATTTAGGCTTCTTTCACACTCACATTTTGGCTTTCCGTTTGTAAGATCCGCTCAGGGCTCTCACAAGCAGTCCAAAACGGATCAGTTTTGCCCTTAATGTATTCTGAATGGATAAGGATCCGCTCAGAATGCATCAGTTTGCCTCCGATCCGTCTCCATTCCGCTTTGGAGGTGGACAATAAAACGCTGCCTGCAGAGTTTTGGTGTCCATCTGATGAAACTGAGCCAAACGGATCCGTTCTGACACACAATGTAAGTCAATGGGGACGGATCCGTTTTCACTGACACAATCTGGCACAATAGAAAACTGATCCGTCCTCCATTGACTTTTAATGGTTTTCAAGACGGTTCCGTCTTGTCTATGTTAAAGATAATACAAACGGATCCGTTCTGAACGGATGCAGACGGTTGTATTATCTGAACAGATGCGTTTGTGCAGATCCATGACGGATCCACACCAAACGCGCGTGTGAAAGTAGCCTTATCTGTATGATGGGTCTCGTTGGAAACTGGCATCGGCAAGTTGTCTGGCATCTGTTTGCTTTGTAAAGTGGTACTGATGTGTGACTGCTGCCAAGATGTGCAGGACTACTGTTGGCTGGGTTTCAGCTCTTTACCTCATGCTGACCATCTGTTTTACATGGTTTCTGTGTTGTCTGTCCCATGCCAAGTGCATGCCACAAGAGGTGAGCTGTGCTGCTGCTTTTCAGAAATGACACCTTTTTATATCTAATATGCAGATTACACTGTATTTTGTGGTGACAGGGCATGGATAGGGAGTTTGATATTGCTCCTAACACATTAGCTTTCCCGTCGGCCTCTATTACGTCAGTAAGCAGTCTCTGCCTAGACCAGCCTGCCTGTTGGAGCATCAGCTAGTAAAAGATTCCCTTGTATGTTGTAATGTAAAGCAGTGCAGAGAATTGAGGAACAGTGGAGGAGATTTATGTGTAGTGTTGTAGGATGTGAAGATGGTGAAATTGAGCAAATTTCCTTCTGAGACACAACTATCTAGACATATTTCCCCCCATGTGAATTTCTAAATATTTGTACCAGTATATCATGCCGAAATAACACACCATTTCGATAAAGTTGGACTTTGGTTTGTGTGAGGTTTTTCCAGTTTTTTTTTCTTTTAACCCCTTAAGGACCCGGCCATTCTTAGCAAATCTGACGTATCGCTTTTTGTGGTGATAACTTGTATTAATCCAGGCCATTCTGAGATTTTCTCGTAAGATATTGTATTTCATGACAGTGGTAAATTTGAGTCAAAATATTTCATTTTTTATTTATGAAAAAAATTGAAAATTTAGAAAATTTACATTTCTCTACTTTAAAAATAGATGGTAATACATCAAAAAATAGTTTATTACTTTACATTCCCTATATGTCTACTTCATGTTTGGATACTTTTGAAAATGACATTTTATTTTCTTGGGACGTGAGAAGGATTAGAAGTTTAGAAGCAAATCTTGACGTTTTTAAGAATTTCCAAAACCCAATTTTTTTAAGGACCAATTCAGTTATGAAGTCACTTTGTGAGGCTTACATATTAGAAACCACCACACATAAATCACCCCATTTTAGAAACTACACCCCTCAAGGTATTCAAAACTGATCTTACAAACTTTGTTAACCCTTTAGGTGTCCCACGAGAATTAAAGGAAAATTTCAAATATAATATATATATATATATATATATATATATATATATATATATATATATATATATATTTTAAATTTTTAACCATTTTTCCTGCAACACATCAAGGGTTAACAGCCAAAGAAAACTCAATCTATTACCCTGGTTCTGTAGTTTGCTGTACGGGCACACGACAGGGCGCAGAAGGAAAGGAACGCCATTTGGTTTTTGGAGGGCAGAATTCACTGGGATAATTTTAAATTGCCATGTCACATTTGAAGATGAACCCCTAAAAAGTGACCCCATTTTGGAAGCTACTGGATAAGGTGGCAGTTTTGTTGGTACTACTTTAGGGTACATATGATTTTTGGTTGCTCTGTATTACACTTTTTGTGAGGTAAGATAACAAAAAAATTGCTGTTTTGGCACCATTTTTATTTTATTTTTTTAAAACAGTGTTTATCTGACAGGTTAGCTCATGTGCTATTTTTATAGAGCAGGTTGTTACTGACCCGACAATACCAAATATGAATGCATTTTTTGGTTATTTGTTTCAGTTTTACATAATAGCATTTTTTTTCAGTATGAGATGACTGTTTGGTACTATTTTAGGGTGTATATGACTTTTTGATCTCTTGGTATTACACTTTTTGTGTTGTAAGGTGACAAAAAATGGCTTTTCTCGCCCATATTCCTTGGGGGACACAGGAAACCATGGGTATAGCTCTGCTCCCTAGGAGGCGTGACACTAAGTGAAAGCTGTAAGCCCCTCCTCCATCAGCTATACCCTTCAGCCTGGAGAGAGAGACTGCCAGTTTTTTTGCTTAGTGTCCAAGGAGGCAAGACACCCCCTGCTTATGCAGGGTTGTTTTCCTATGATTTTTTTATTTTTGCGTTATTTGTTGTTTTTATTCGATTTTTTTTCTACCTACAGGGACAACAGAGGCGCATTAGACCCCTCTGTTTCTCCCGGGGTTGAGTTGCGCCAGTGCCGGTAATTACGCACTGCCGCCTCCCCCACAGAAGACAAGGTGGACCAGGGCAGCCTCGCTCCCCTGCGTCCCGCCAGCTCAGGGTCGCCCGCACGCCAAGTCCCTCCCCCGGCTTCCTGCCACTGCGGTGCCAGGAGCTGAAGGGGCGACCCCCGCTGGATGGACTGAGGGCGAAGACAGCGTATGGTGAGAGTGGCTGCTCCAGCCTCCCCTTCCTCCCTCCCACCGCTGCTACATCCCCCATGGCCGCTGCTACATCCCCCATGGCCACTGCTACATGGCCACTGCTACATCACCACAGCTGCCGCTTCGGCTCCTCCCCAGGATAAGCGTAGGAAGCTGTTTTTTCGGGCGCAGCCCTCCTGGCGCAAGCCGCAGGCTGCCCGCACACCCGCAGCAAAGCAGTCCTCTGCCTGAAGGCGCGCCCCCACCCACCCGGGTGGGGGGCCGGCTACTCCTTTTCAGGGACGTCTGGATGGCTCACGTCTCCGACGCCTGGGCCCTCGAAATTGTGTCCTCCGGATACAAAATCGAATTTGCATCCTTCCCTCCAGATCGGTTCTTTCGCTCCCGCCCGCCGCGGGACCCGAAAAGCGCGGCTGCGTTCTCCGCGGCCGTTCAAGCCTTACTGGACAGGGGGGTGATTACCCCCGTTCCTCTAGAGGAAAGGTTCCAAGGGTTCTACTCGAACCTCTTTGTAGTTCCCACTATGGAAGGCATCGGGCTTGCCTTCTCTGCCATCGGGTCCCCGTCACTGCAGCTCAGGGATCCGATGGAGATGCGGAGGGCACCCATACTTTCTGCAAACCCTCTGCATGCCGGGGGGCATACAAGGGGTTAATACGCCAGCATCTGTGTTTTTACCAATTCCGGCATATGCAGCAGGGCCACGGCTGTCAGAGACTGCTGGGTCTGTGCCACTGATCGGGCGGACGCAGCTCCTGCACCCACCCGATCAGCCTGCCGTACATGTACAACGCCAGTCCTCTACGGGTTAATATGCACCCCGACACTTTTTTTAAACGTTTGAGGTAGGTGTAAAAAGTTTCTAAAACGTAACTGTCTTGCATCACTTTTTTGGTTATATTTGAAGCTGACTGTGGCACCTTTTGCTTAATAAATCTCCCCGACAGGGTCTAGCGTAGACTCCTTATCCATTCTTGAAGGAAATTTTCAGCACTGATGAAATGTAAATATATTTGTAGCAGGGGCTCCTAACATACAATGGTCTTCCGAAAGCCTAAACACTAAACAAAAGCTTGCCTCAAAATACAAGTCCCCAGATGGGAAGTGATAAAGTGAGCCGGAGTATGGGGCTTTGTGAGCATTTTCCATGTATTCATGCTCTTTATTATGTCATTTCTATTGTTGGCCGTCCATTTGTTTTGTGACTTGGTCAGTAAAAAGCTCTGTCCTGTACTTGCTTCTGGTGTTCATAATCTCATTTCAGGGTGAGGTTTTTAGATCTGTTGCAACAACTAAAGCCGGTATACAGTACACGTCCTGATGTAACAGCCGATATTTGTCGAGAAGGAAGCGATTCTTCCCGGCAGTCGGCTGCTCGTTTGGTGGAGGAGACCCCTACATTTACATGCAGCGATCTTCACAGTATGAGGCCGAGGGATGGCTATTATGATGGCTCATACTCTTACAGAAACGATAATTGGTGTGCCTGCATGAACGACAGGATCACCTGATGAACGGGTGTTTTGCTCGTTCATCGGGTGATAGGCGGCAGATTTAGATGGGCAGATTGTCGGGAACGAGTGTTCACCGGAATGTTCGTACCCCATAATCTGCCCAAACATCGGGCCGTGTAAATCCACCTTTAAATCATCACTTAGTTGTAATACGTTTTCAGATTTTTATTTTTTTGTATTGATGAAAGATTTGAATTACTGTACATCTTTCATGTAGAGAAATTATACTGCGGTTACGAAGTACGACAAGCCGAAGTACGACCAGTTTGAAACGAGGTAGTTTCAGACATCTGAAAACTAACATCATCATAGTCTTCTGTTCCACAGTTTACCTCTAAGGCTACTTTCACACCAGAGTGTTTGCTGGATCTTTCATGGATCAGCAAAAACGCTTCCATTATGACCGGATCCGGTTGTATTATCTTTAACATGGCTATTGAAAGTCAATGGTTAGACAGGTCAGTTTTCTATTGTGTTAGAGAAAACGGATCCGTCCCCATTGACTTACATTGTGTGTCAGGACAGATCCGTCTTGCTCCGCACCACATCGCGGACAGAAAAATGTTGTCCGTGATGGGGACGTAACAAAACGGAACGGAATGCATTTTGGAGCATACTGTTTCGTTCAGTTCAGTTTTGTCCCCGGATCCGGCAAACCATGTGCAAACTGAAATCCTTTTTTTTTTTTCCCCGGATCCGTTAGACGCATCCGGTGAAATACCGGATCAGTCTCATCCATTATCATCCGGAATAACTGATCCGGTATTTACATTTTTCAAGCTTCAAAAGAACCAATTTCAGATGCAAATTGTACAGTGGCTATGAAAGACAACCGAAGGTCATATACCCTTCAAATGCTGCCTCTGAAGATAGTAAACATGATGCTGGACCACATTCAGCTTAGATTTAGGGCTCTAATCCTTGTTTCCCGCTGGAGATGTCTTCGAGCCTACCGGCGTTGTCGCTATTGGGTGCATTCGATCACTTCTGCCAGAATGAGATGGGGTGCATTTGAAGTTCTTTATCCCGAACTGCGGAATTATCCTGACACGTTTCTTAACTACCTACGGATGAGCGTCTCCAGTTTTGATGATCTGCTACAAAGGGTGTCTCATCGCATCGAAAGACAGGGCACCATTTTCCGCAGAAGTGTTTCACCTGCAGAACGGTTAATGCTTACCATAAGGTAATTATACTTTTTTTTTTTTTTTTTTTACTTTTATATTTTGCTAGTAACTGTTTTTGTATACTTTTTTAACGTAGCTTTTCCAGGTTCAAAGCTGAACCCAGACATATTTCCCTACCCCATGGTACGTAAATTTTCTGTATTTGATACTGTACTCTACCTAGCGCAGCTCTTGATTGTGCAGGCCAAGGGCTTTGGGGGCTCTGCATTAGTATTGTTTATTGTGACTTCACCGGCTTTTATCTCGACCATTTGAGACGTTGACTTCACTGTGTACAATGCTAGCCAGAAGCATATGCCATCACTGGATTTCCAAAAATTGCCTTTGCCCTGTGAGAATGACCAGAGAACAAAGGAAAGCATTTGAGCATTTAACGGTGGTATGGCCAGTTTAAGGTCTCAAACAAGGCCAACCAAATTATATTGCTTGTATTGTTTATTTATTTTTTTGTTTTTTAACATATTTGCTCATTTTTATTTACACTTTTTTTTTTTTTTTTTTCTTCTTCTGATACAATTCTGGCAACAGGAGAAAGTTTGACGTCCCTCTATCAGTTTCGTCTAGGAATATCCACAGTTTCCTTGATTGTTAAAGGGAACCTGTCACCGGGATTTTGTGTGTAGAGCTGAGGACATGGTTTGCTAGATGGCCGCTAGCACATCAGCAATACTTAGTCCCCATAGCTCTGTGTGCTTTTATTGTGTAAAAAAACTACGATTTGATACATATGCAAATTAACCTGAGATGAGTCCTGGCCCTTGCTCATCTCAGGTACAGGACTCATCTCAGGTTAATTTGCATATGTATCAAATATTTTTTTTACACAATAAAAGCACACAGAGCTATGGGGACTGGGTATTGCGGATGTGCTAGCGGCCATCTAGCAACCCATGTCCTCAGCTCTATACACAAAATCCTGGTGACAGGTTCCCTTTAAGGATATGAGCCGTGCTTTGTGGGAGCAGTTGCATGCAGAATTTATACCACATCCAAGTAGGCAACATTGGATCGAAATTTCAGAAAATTTTGGGAGGTGTGCCAGTTTTCTAACTGTCTTGGGGCAGTGGATGGGAAACATATAAGTATTCTCAAGCCCCAAGGCACTAGTTCTGAGTACTTTAATTGCAAAAAATCTTTTTTTATTATATTAATGGCCATCGCTGATGCCCAGTACCGTTTTGTGGCAATCGATGTTGGGTCTTATGGCCGAATCAATGATTCTATTGTCTTCAAAAATTCTGACATGGGGCGAAGGCTATACAATAGACAATTTGATTTTCCACCACCTCAACCTCTAACAGGTACTGATGCTCCCCCCATGCCCTTCGTGTTGGTTGGTGATGAAGCGTTTCAGATGTGTGGCAATCTAATTACCGTATTTTCGCTTTATAAGACGCACCCCAGTTTTAAGAGGAGAAAAATAAGAAAAAATATTTTATCACACCTCATATCAAATCCTTATATCAGACCCCCATAAATATCAGGACATCAGATCAGGCCCCCGTATCAGGACATCACATTAGCCCTTCATGTCAGACCCCCCCATCAGACCTCAGATCAGTTAACGTTTTCAGACCCTCTCCAGACATCAGACCACTTTGTCAGACACCCATCATACCTCAGATCAGCCCGCCTTGTCAGACCCTCTTCAGACCTCAGATCAGCCCGCCTTGTCAGACCCCCCCCGTCAGACCTCAGATTAGCCCACCCTGTCAGACCCTCTTCAGACTTCAAATCAGATTAAAGTAAAAAACTCCTCTTGCCTATCCTGCGCCACTGCTCTTCGTCTTCCCGGCCTGCGCTGCTCTGTTACCTGTCTGCATGCAGCATCAGGTTATAGTGCGCGCACTACGTCCTGACTCTGTACGCTGTCAGGACAGTGAAGCGCCGGCCCCAGAAATGAAGACCGGGAGGGTGAGTTTTACAAGCACTTGCGGCGCTTCGCTCCCCGCACCTAATAGATACTAGTGAGCGCTTTCATATGGAAGCACTCCCTAGTATTTGCTTTATAAGATGCAAGGCCATTTCCCCCCCAATTTTTTTGGGGAAAAACGTGTCTTATAAAGCGAAAAATACGGTAAACCTTATTGCAGCTGCGGATTAAACCGTAGCAAACGCATATTTAACTACCGCCTGACTAGGGCCTGAAGAATGGTGGAATGCGCATTCTGGTGGCTAAATGGCGGGTTTTCACCAAACCCATTCAACTAAAAATAGAAACTGTTGATGAGGTAGTAAAGGCATGTGTGGTGTTACACAACTACCTCCTCATAAAAGAACCGCTACATGTCGAACAGATCTCTGAAGACAGTGATTTGGCCAGTATTGAAAGTTTTGGACCAAGGACCACTGTAGCAGTTTCCAGGATGAGAGACTCCTTTGCTGAATATTTCTGCTCCGCTGCAGGAAGAGTGGACTGGCAGGACCAACTGATTTAAATTATTCGTCTTTTTAAATGAAAAATTAATGTAATTAGAATATATTCTAGATGCAGTTTGGTTGCGTGGTTATGTAGGTGGGTGGATACAGTAGTGTTTGTTGATTATCAAAACCTGTTTTGTAAAATTAGTTTGTGTATTAAACTTCTTTTTTTTTTTTTTTATACCATATACTGAGTCTTTATGCATATATTGATCTCCCCACCCTGGAGGAGCGACAAATACTTTTTTCTTTTTTCTCCTGTTCTGTTTTAGTTTTAATGATTGGAATAAACGTTACGCTTTATTTGACCAGAAACAGGAGCTTTAGTTTGTAGCCTTCGGCTATTTGAATCATATAATTTCAAAATCCTGGGTCCAAAAGGGTCTATGAAAAATAAATACTTGTGTCGCTCCGCCAGCATTGGGAGATTGGCAGGCGTCTCTTCTCCACACTAGTCTTCCTTTTTTTATGTTTACTCTGTTTTTGAGTTTTTCAGAATATAACAAATTAAGCCATCAGGTATGTGAACAATCATTCCACAGGATCACGCAGGATCCATTTAACATTGAACAGATACAGCCTTCAATCAGTGTTGCTCGAACTGCACACATCACGCCATAGAATCAGTACATATTAAGGCAGTCATTTGTAACTGAAGCACAATGTATACTGTAAAGTGTGTGATTGCAATAAAACCTATTTTCTGGTTTTTCATTGTTCATAGCATTAGTGCATCTAAGTAACTTCTAGTAAATAACTATGAAATAAGAACAAAAAATAATATAGGGGGGATGCGAGGAAGGAAGAGAATGGGATAGGTCCTGCGTGAGAAAATTTTGGTGCCTATCTAGTCCCCCAATGTTGAGGGAGTCGCAACAGGCCTGAAATTCCGGAGAATCTAGGAAAGTGAGCAGAGAGTGATATTTATTCATAAATGTATCCGACCTTACTTGTTGTTCTGCTATCGGCTCTTCCATGCATAGATATATCTGAGCTCCTTGATCCACTCACATATTGTGGGTGGAGACTTCGACTTTCAAAGTCTGGGAATTACCATTCTCGCAGCCGTCAAGAAATGCCTTAGAACCCCTTTCTTAACTTGTGCCAAGGAACCAGGGATAAGAGAAAGCAGGGTTACTTGAGGACTATTGGTGATCCTCTTGCCGGAGTATTTAGTATATATCTGTAGAATCTTGTCCCAAAACGCAGGACAAGTCCACCATATGTGCAATTGGGATCCCCTATCCTTCTCGCATCGCCAGCATATCTCTGAAACTGAGGGGAACATATAATGTAAAGTAGTCCGGCAGTAGTACCATCTAGAAAGAATCTTGTAATTATTTTCCTTGGCCTGCAATATTCCATGGGAGAACGCACACATCTTTACAACTTCTGCATTTATAAATTGGACCTGCAAGTCGGCTTCCCATCTATCAAAGAAAGGTGCCCTATCCCCACTGCACAAATCTAGGAGAACCTTGTACAATGTGGACAGAGCACCCCCTCCATCTCCTGGTTGTAGATAAATCTTATCAAACCCTGTCAGAGGGCCAACTGCATTGTTTGTGAACGTAGCTCTATGAAAGGAACTCAGTTGGGCATATCACAGCCAAGTGGTCATGGAAATTCGTGGCGCTTGAGCGCAGGGCCTCAAAGGAAGTCAACGTCCCTGAGGTTATAACCTCTCTGATGTCTCAGAAAGCCGTTGTGTACAGCTTTGATGAGAAACGATGAGGGATCCAATCCCGGGCTAAAAGCTGGGTTATCATGTAGTGGAGTCATGGGCCCAGGTCTATGCAAAATCTGTGATCTAGAGATCCATTCATCCCAAACTGCCAGGACATGCCTCACGAGATAAGGCCAGTCCTCTTTAGGTGGTCTGTCTTCCAGAGTGAGCCAGGGTATAGCTTTAAGGGACAGTGGAGACAGAGACTGTTCCAAGGAGACCCACAACTTCCCCGAATCCCTGTGCATCCAATCTAGTAATCTAGAAAGTACCGCTGCGTTGTGATAAAGTTGAAAGTCTGAAAGGCCAAAACCTCCCAAAGATTTATGTTTAATTAGAACCCTCTTATTTAACCGAGGCTTACTGGTATGCCAAATAAACCCGGTGAGGCCCTTTGTATAGCCAAAAGATACCCATTCATGCCCCGAAAAGTTATGATCTGAAAGATATAAAAATCTCAGGACGATGTCCATTTTAGCAGTATTCATACGGCCAAACCAAGACAAGTGTTTTAACTTGTACAATCTTAGGTCCTCAAGCGTTCTCCTCTGCAGTGGCAAGTAGTTGAGTGGGAATAGTACCGTAAGTGTAGTTGTATCAGGATTTGAATGCCTAGGTATGTCAAGCTCTTCCATTTGAAAGAGAAGTTATCTTGTAAGGATTGTGTCTCTGTCTGGGAGAGATATTCAATAGTTTGGTTTTAGTAAGGTTCACCTTAAAAATACTAAGGTGCCCGAACCTTTCAACCTCCGTTGGACGCATATAGTGTTGTCTTTGTTTGGTTTGGGTAGGACCACAATGTGGGCTTCTAAGGATTGTTTGGGAAAGGGGCAGGTTTGCGATATACTATTGAAAACCCTGGTAAGAAAGGGGAGAAGCAGTTCATGATAACATTTAAAGAAGGTGGCTGTGAAGCCATCGGGCCCAGGACTTTTCCATCCTTTTAGTGAGGAGATTACTGCCCTAATTTCAGGTTCTGTGATAGGTAGGTCTAATTCTATTCTCTGCTCTACTGGTATCCTGGGTAAAGCCGTCTCATTTATATAAGTGACTATGTGATCTTCAAGCTCTTGTTGTGGCATATCTGCAAATTGTCCTTCTAATGTTGTAGAGGGATTCATAGTATGTACGAAATACATTTTCTCTATGGGAAGGGTGGGGTAGTGCCTGTCACCTGTTATCCTTAATTTCTGGTATGTATGTTTGTGTGAGTCTGGGATGGAGCAACTTAGCCAGCGCTCGACTGCATTTATTAGCGTTGTCGTATAGAAAGCTGCAGAAACGCTCCCTTTACAGGTTGGGTCTTTTGTCTATAGCCTCTTTTAGGGTAAGTTCACACTTGCGCGTTTTACAGCGCGTTCGAACGCGCTGTAAAACGCATAACCGATGCAAACCAATGTTTCCCTATGGGACTGGTTCACATTTTTGCGTTTTACAGCGCGTTCGAACGCGCTGAAAAATGCCTGACGCATAAACAAGTTCTTGAGCTTCTTTGGGGCGTTTTGTCGCGCGTTTGCGGCCATAGGACACTGCTGTCAGTCACACAAACGCGCGTAGACTATGGACAAAAACGCGCGACAAACGTTAAACCCGCATATCAAATACGCTCAGGTCTGAACACAGTGTTAGACTTATCTCTTACAGCTGTTAGTTCAGCCAAGAGAGCGGGCGTGAGTGATTGTTTGTGTAGAACAGTGGTGCCCAACCATTTTTCGTCTGAGGGCCACACTAGACTTGGTATAAATTTTGCGGGCCAGAACCAGGTAGCTTTGCCAGAAAGAAATGCAAACACTGTGAGAGGCATGTGTGAGCATTACTACTGTGAAGAGGGCACATATCTGGCCATTATTACTGTGAGGGGACACGTGTGAGCATTACTGCTGTGAAGAGGGCACATATCTGGCCATTATTACTGTGAGGGGCACATTTGAGCATTACTACTGTGAAGAGGGCACATATCTGGCCATTAATACTGTGAGGGGACACGTGTGAGCATTACTGCTGTGAAGAGGGCACATATCTGGCCATTATTACTGTGAGGGGGCATGTGATGTATATATGTGTATGATATATGTGATGATCACACACTGCTCTACATACATTACACACATCGATACATTACACCCTGCGCTGTCACCTTCTTTTGCAGGTCCATCTTGATGTCTGGGCTGTAGACTTCAGCTCCTTAGCTGCCATGATTCTCGGGGTCCTTGCGCAGCGCGCCCGGCCAATCTAACCAATAGCAAAGCTCCTTGCTGTCCGGAGCTTTGCTATTGGTTATTGCAGCCACAGGCAGCATCGCTGCGTTGCAACTTGCCTGTGCCATTCACAGCACACCCTGTTCTGATAAAAAGCAGGGAAAAGTCTAAGGCCTCCGGCCCCCGCAGTGACCGCATGACAGCTTTGCGGGCCGGATTTGGCCCATGGGCCGTAGGTTGGGCATCACTGGTGTAGAGTATCCAATCTGCATAAGCGAGCTGTCTGCCTCTCAATGTGTGTTTCCTTTTCCTTTTTTAGTCTAGCCCCATGTTGAATGAGTGTGCCCCTAATCACACACTTTAATGCTTCTCACTGCAGAGGAAAAGCTGTAGTATCAAAAGCGTGGGTCTCCATGAAATCTTTGATTGTTGTCTCTATCGCCTGTCTGCACACAATGTCCCTCAATAGGGTCTAGTTAAGACTCCAGGTCCATTCCCTAGCCACCAAGTCGGACAATTCGAGGGTAAGGGATTTATGCACATGGTCTGACCACATAGCTGGGCCTATAGTAGCCTTAGGTTGGAAAGTGAGAGCGTGATGGGATAGGACGAACATGTCTATCTTGCTATATGATTGGTGAGCCGGTGAGTAGTAGGTATAATCTCGTTCCCTGGGATGCAGAATTCGCCAGATATCAACCAGTCTCCTGCTATGTAAAGTTGAGCGCACCCTGGAGATTGTTGAAAATGGTACCAATGACCTGCCCAGGGAAGTGTCCAACTTTGGGTTCAGTACCAGTTTGAAGTCCACACCAAGAAGTAGTATACCCTCTATGAAGGAGTCCAATCTAGCCATTATATTAGCGAATGCCTTACCCTGTTCTGAGTTTGGCAGGTATATATTACCAATCGTATATGTTCTCCCATGGATAGCCAGCTTGACGAAGGCATATCTGCTCTTGTCACACATTCTGGAATCTATAACCGAACAAGAAAAGGATTTGTGTAAAGCAATAGATACACCTTTGCATTTGGATTCTGGAGTTGTGCTGTAGAACCAAGTCGTGTAACTTTTAGAGCTAAAATGAGGGACATGGCGGGTCTTAAAATGAGTTTCCTGCAATAATACTATCTGAGCCTTATCCTTTTGTAGATTAGACAATATCTCAAGGGACAGGAGAAGGGAGAGGGAAGAATAGGGAAAAACACAAGGGGGAAGAGGAGACAAAAAAGCAGAAACCTCCACTTTTACAGTAAATCAAAAAGGGGTTGGTGTATAACACACTACAAGGTGTATACTCTAGTCTAGTATACCCTATGTGAAACCTCGAAAAGGAGGAACTTAACGATAAATGTTTAACTATATAGGGTTGGTCTTCCTACAGCAGGTGAGGAAGCCACCATGAGACTAGTGTGCAACAATACTTAACGAGTGACCGTTCTTTCTTCTTCAGTACCAATAGCAGTCTAATCAACTTAAAGTTATAATGTGTGTGTGTATATGTGTATATATATATGTATGTGTGTGTGTGTGTGTGTGTGTGTGTGTGTGTGTGTATATATATATATATTAGTGTATATGTAAGGGCCGCCAAAGTGCGACAAAAAAAAAAAAAATGTATTCGCTAATGAGCTCTATATGACCTCGATATCTTCTTCAACTGTCCCTGACTCAACTCAGAATATAAAGTTGACTATTAAAGAAAAGAGCACCCCACTTAACGCTATCTTCCTTCCTAAAATATCTCAGCATTTAAGTATGGCTATCTAGCTAAATCAGCAAAGAAACAATGTCAATATAAATCACATGTCGATGTCATAGTGCAGTGATGGCGAACCTATGGCACGGGTGCCAGAGGCGGCACTCAGAGCCTTCTCTGTGGGCACCCGCACCCTGGAGAAAGTCTATGGTGTACCAATATGCCTTAGACTTTTCCTGCCATTCATCAGTGCAGGACATGCTATGAACAGCACAGGCAGCACATTGAATGTAGGCAGGCTATTATAGCTAAATGATAAAGTATATGGAAGATATAGGATATTGGTGTTCAAGTTAAATTGCTATGTTGGCACTTTGCGATAAATAAGTGGGTTTTGGGTTGCAGTTTGGGCACTCGGTCTCTAAGAGGTTCACCATCACTGTCATAGTGTGTCCCACAGGACTCATGTTGGTCAAGTTGGAAGTCCCTTTGTAGTGGATAGCCTCCGTGTCCCAGATCTTTTAGCCTTCCACACCGAAAAACACGATGGCAGCGGAGGGATGGTGTGCCAATCCGGAAGAGATATCTCTGGCTAAGGGCTCATTCAGAATGCTGTATGCTGTCCGCAAAAATGTGGATCCGTTTTTTTGCGGACAGTTCAGCATTCCAGTTTTCAATAGGGCCATGTCCTGATTTTCACTGACAAGTATAGGACAGGTTTCATTCTTTTGCTGAGCCGTGCAATGGAAGAAAAGGGCCCCATAGAAGTCAATGGGGCAGTATCTAATTCGCAAAAAAAAAACGGATCTGCGTTTTTGCGGACAGCATACGGCCGTCTGAATGAGCCCAAACCAAGAGCTGCCAATAAGTCCGACAATTCTAAAGGATCTCTCGGCTCCAAGCGTTTGCTGTTGCGACGGACCTCTAGATGAAAAGGATATACCCACATATATGGGATCTCTCTCTCCCTGAGGCAGTCCAGTAGAGGGTGTAGCGCCTTTCGTTGTAGTAAAGTAGGGCTGGATAGGTCTTGCAATAGAGATATGCGAGCACCATTATATTGCATAGTAGATTGATTGCGCACTTTCCGCATAATTTCCTCCTTTAGGCTCCATTCACATCCGTTCCGCAAATTTGCGGAACGGGTGCGGACCCATTCATTCTCTATGGGGACGAAATGGATGCGGACAGCACACAGTGTGCTGTCCGCATCCGCAATTGCGGAGTGCGGCCCCGATCTTTGGGTCCGCAGCACCGCAAAAGATTGAACATGTCCTATTTTTGTCCGCAGCTGCGGACAAGAATAGGCATTTCCAAAAGGGTTGCAGATCCGCAATTTGCGGGTCCGCAACACACCACGGACGTGTGAATGGAGCCTTATAGTGTAATAATGCAAATGACAGATAACGGCTTGGCGGCATCAGGGTTGGGAGGCGCCAAAGCTCTATGTGCACTGTCAATTTCCAAATAATCTGTGATCGACCTGTCCAGGATTGTCTTAAAAAAAAGTCCTGTAAGGTGGACACCAGATCTGCAGTGGATACAGCCTGGATATACCCCTGATACTAATGTTGTTTGTTCTACTTCTATTTTCGGTGTCTTCATGGAGGCGATAGAGTTGACTTATATGCTGATCTCTAGTGTCTCCCTTATTCTCAAGGTCATCTAATCTGGATGTTAACTCATCCTGGTGAGAGGCCACTGCTTCTACCCTTTCTTCAATGATTTGTAGATTGCTGGAGAGTGTGTGTGTGTGTGTGTGTGTAGCTATTGTTTTTTTTTTAATTATATGATGTCTCCAGTCTCACTGTAAAATGCTCAATTTCTTGCCTAGTCGGCAGGGTTTTACATGTTCTCTCCAATCCCAAGTTACCTCGTCCTGTGTAGATGGTGTTGCAGATAGTAACGGAACAGGATGAGGCTGCACTGTATATTGCTGCGTAGAGGCTTGGGGCTCCGCCGCTATTGCGCAAGATGGCGGCCGCCGCGTGGTTGTCTGGTTATGGAGATAGGCTTCCGAGACCAGTAGTGGCCCATCCCGCTCTTCCCCCACCGATCCTGTGTACTGCATTATTGGACCTGCACTTGTTCTATGTGTTGCGGCCTATTACCGACTGCCCTTCCGGGGCGAAGAAGTGCTGAATACCGCCGCACAAAAGGTCAGGTACCGGTGCTGATGGGCCAGCCGTGAAGCCCTTTCTGGGCTGAACCATTGAGGCTCCGATAAGGCTGCCTGGAGAGTGAGGAACGGCTGTTTTGTAGTCTCGTGGCAGGAGCTCACATCAAGCGCGTGTTCACTCCGCCATAGCCAGGCTAGTCTTCTCTTTTAAACATATTTTTCGCACGCTGGTGGAGCGACAAATACTTGTGTCACGCCAGTGCAGGGGAAAAAAAAATTATAAAAATTTTTTGATACCCAACTTAACCACCTCCGGACCGCCTAACGCAGGATCGCGTTCCGGAGGTGGCAGCGCTGCGCACAGTCACGCATATACGCGTCATCTCGCGAGACGCGAGATTTCCTGTGAACGCGCGCACACAGGCGCGCGCGCTCACAGGAACGGAAGGTAAGAGAGTTGATCTCCAGCCTGCCAGCGGCGATCGTTCGCTGGCAGGCTGGAGATGTGTTTTTTTTAACCCCTAACAGGTATATTAGACGCTGTTTTGATAACAGCGTCTAATATACCTGCTACCTGGTCCTCTGGTGGTCCCCTTTGTTTGGATCGACCACCAGAGGACACAGGTAGCTCAGTAAAGTAGCACCAAGCACCACTACACTACACTACCCCCCCCCCCCCATCACTTATTAACCCCTTATTAGCCCCTGATCACCCCTAATCACCCCTGATCACCCCATATAGACTCCCTGATCACCCCCCTGTCATTGATTACCCCCCTGTCATTGATCAACCCCCTGTAAAGCTCCATTCAGACGTCCGCATGATTTTTACGGATCCACTGATAGATGGATCGGATCCGCAAAACGCATCCGGACGTCTGAATGAAGCCTTACAGGGGCGTGATCAATGACTGTGGTGATCACCCCATATAGACTCCCTGATCACCCCCCTGTCATTGATTACCCCCCTGTCATTGATTACCCCCCTGTAAAGCTCCATTCAGATGTCCGCATGATTTTTACGGATGCACTGATACATGGATCGGATCCGCAAAACGCATCCGGTCGTCTGAATGAAGCCTTACAGGGGCATGATCAATGACTGTGGTGATCACCCCCCTGTCATTGATTACCCCCCTGTAAAGCTCCATTCAGATGTCCGCATGATTTTTACGGATGCACTGATAGATGGATCGGATCCGCAAAACGCATCCGGACGTCTGAATGAAGCCTTACAGGGGCATGATCAATGACTGTGGTGATCACCCCATATAGACTCCCTGATCACCCCCCTGTCATTGATTACCCCCCTGTCATTGATTACCCCCCTGTAAAGCTCCATTCAGATGTCCGCATGATTTTTACGGATGCACTGATAGATGGATCGGATCCGCAAAACGCATCCGGACGTCTGAATGAAGCCTTACAGGGGCATGATCAATGACTGTGGTGATCACCCCATATAGACTCCCTGATCACCCCCCTGTAAAGCTCCATTCAGATGTCCGCATGATTTTTACGGATGCACTGATACATGGATCGGATCCGCAAAACGCATCCGGTCGTCTGAATGAAGCCTTACAGGGGCATGATCAATGACTGTGGTGATCACCCCCCTGTCATTGATTACCCCCCTGTAAAGCTCCATTCAGATGTCCGCATGATTTTTACGGATGCACTGATAGATGGATCCGATCCGCAAAACGCATCCGGACGTCTGAATGAAGCCTTACAGGGGCATGATCAATGACTGTGGTGATCACCCCATATAGACTCCCTGATCACCCCCCTGTCATTGATCACCCCCCTGTCATTGATTACCCCCCTGTAAAGCTCCATTCAGATGTCCGCATGATTTTTACGGATGCACTGATAGATGGATCCGATCCGCAAAACGCATCCGGACGTCTGAATGAAGCCTTACAGGGGCATGATCAATGACTGTGGTGATCACCCCATATAGACTCCCTGATCACCCCCCTGTCATTGATCACCCCCCTGTCATTGATTACCCCCCTGTAAAGCTCCATTCAGATGTCCGCATGATTTTTACGGATGCACTGATAGATGGATCGGATCCGCAAAACGCATCCGGACGTCTGAATGAAGCCTTACACGGGCGTGATCAATGACTGTGGTTATCACCCCATATAGACTCCCTGATCACCCCCCTGTCATTGATCACCCCCCTGTCATTGATCACCCCCCTGTCATTTATCACCCCCCTGTCATTTAGCACCCCTCTGTAAGGCTCCATTCAGATATTTTTTTGGCCCAAGTTAGCAGAATTTTTTTTTTTTTTTCTTACAAAGTCTCATATTCCACTAACTTGTGTCAAAAAATAAAATCTCACATGAACTCACCATACCCCTCACGGAATCCAAATGCGTAAAATTTTTTAGACATTTATATTCCAGACTTCTTCTCACGCTTTAGGGCCCCTAGAATGCCAGGGCAGTATAAATACCCCACATGTGACCCCATTTCGGAAAGAAGACACCCCCAGGTATTCCGTGAGGGGCATATTGAGTCCATGAAAGATTGAAATTTTTGTCCCAAGTTAGCGGAACGGGAGACTTTGTGAGAAAAAAATTAAAAATATCAATTTCCGCTAACTTGTGCCAAAAAAAAAAAATTTCTATGAACTCGCCATGCCCCTCATTGAATACCTTGGGGTGTCTTCTTTCCAAAATGGGGTCACATGTGGGGTATTTATACTGCCCTGGCATTCTAGGGGCCCCAAAGCGTGAGAAGAAGTCTGGTATCCAAATGTCTAAAAATGCCCTCCTAAAAGGAATTTGGGCACCTTTGCGCATCTAGGCTGCAAAAAAGTGTCACACATCTGGTATCGCCGTACTCAGGAGAAGTTGGGGAATGTGTTTTGGGGTGTCATTTTACATATACCCATGCTGGGTGAGAGAAATATCTTGGTCAAATGCCAACTTTGTATAAAAAAATGGGAAAAGTTGTCTTTTGCCAAGATATTTCTCTCACCCAGCATGGGTATATGTAAAATGACACCCCAAAACACATTCCCCAACTTCTCCTGAATACGGCGATACCACATGTGTGACACTTTTTTGCAGCCTAGGTGGGCAAAGGGGCCCATATTCCAAAGAGCACCTTTAGGATTTCACAGGTCATTTACCTACTTACCACACATTAGGGCCCCTGGAAAATGCCAGGGCAGTATAACTACCCCACAAGTGACCCCATTTTGGAAAGAAGACACCCCAAGGTATTCTGTGAGGGGCATGGCGAGTTCCTAGAATTTTTTATTTTTTGTCACAAGTTAGTGGAAAATGCTTATTTTTTTTTTTTTTTTTTTTTTCATACAAAGTCTCATATTCCACTAACTTGTGACAAAAAATAAAAACTTCCATGAACTCACTTTGCCCATCAGCGAATACCTTGGGGTCTCTTCTTTCCAAAATGGGGTCACTTGTGGGGTAGTTATACTGCCCTGGCATTCTAGGGGCCCAAATGTGTGGTAAGGAGTTTGAAATCAAATTCTGTAAAAAATGACCTGTGAAATCCGAAAGGTGCTCTTTTGAATATGGGCCCCTTTGCCCACCTCGGCTGCAAAAAAGTGTCACACATCTGGTATCTCCGTAATCGGGAGAAGTTGGGGAATGTGTTCTGGGGTGTCATTTTACATATACCCATGCTGGGTGAGAGAAATATCTTGGCAAAAGACAACTTTTCCCATTTTTTTTATACAAAGTTGGCATTTGACCAAGATATTTATCTCACCCAGCATGGGTATATGTAAAAAGACACCCCAAAACACATTCCTCAACTTCTCCTGAATACAGAGATACCAGATGTGTGACACTTTTTTGCAGCCTAGGTGGGCAAAGGGGCCCACATTCCAAAGAGCACCTTTCGGATTTCACAGGTCATTTACCTACTTACCACACATTTGGGCCCCTAGAATGCCAGGGCAGTATAACTACCACACAAGTGACCCCATTTTGGAAAGAAGAGACCCCAAGGTATTCGCTGATGGGCATAGTGAGTTCATGGAAGTTTTTATTTTTTGTCACAAGTTTGTGGAATATGAGACTTTGTATGAAAAAAAAAAAAAAAAAAAAAAATCATCATTTTCCACTAACTTGTGACAAAAAATAAAAAATTCTAGGAACTCGCCATGCCCCTCACGGAATACCTTGGGGTGTCTTCTTTCCAAAATGGGGTCACTTGTGGGGTAGTTATACTGCCCTGGTATTCTAGGGGCCCAAATGTGTGGTAAGGAGTTTGAAATCAAATTCAGGAAAAAATGAGGAGTGAAATCCGAAAGGTGCTCTTTGGAATATGGGCCCCTTTGCCCACCTAGGCTGCAAAAAAGTGTCACACATCTGGTATCCCCGTACTCAGGAGAAGTTGAGGAATGTGTTTTGGGGTGTCTTTTTACATATACCCATGCTGGGTGAGATAAATATCTTGGTCAAATGACAACTTTGTATAAAAAAATGGGAAAAGTTGTCTTTTGCCAAGATATTTCTCTCACCCAGCATGGGTATATATAAAATGACACCCCAAAACACATTCCCCACCTTCTCCTGAGTACGGAGATACCAGATGTGTGACACTTTTTTGCAGCCTAGGTGGGCAAAGGGGCCCATATTCCAAAGAGCACCTTTCGGATTTCACAGGTCATTTTTTCCTGAATTTGATTTCAAACTCCTTACCACACATTTGGGCCCCTAGAATGCCAGGGCAGTATAACTACCCCACAAGTGACCCCATTTTGGAAAGAAGAGACCCCAAGGTATTCGCTGATGGGCATAGTGAGTTCATAGAAGTTTTTATTTTTTGTCACAAGTTAGTGGAATATGAGACTTTGTAAGGAAAAAAAAAAAAAAAAAAAAAAATCATCATTTTCCGCTAACTTGTGACAAAAAATAAAAAGTTCTATGAACTCACTATGCCCATCAGCGAATACCTTAGGGTGTGTACTTTCAGAAATGGGGTCATTTGTGGGGTGTTTGTACTGTCTGGGCATTGTAGAACCTCAGGAAACATGACAGGTGCTCAGAAAGTCAGAGCTGCTTCAAAAAGCGGAAATTCACATTTTTGTACCATAGTTTGTAAACGCTATAACTTTTACCCAAACCATTTTTTTTTTACCCAAACATTTTTTTTTTATCAAAGACATGTAGAACTATAAATTTAGAGCAAAATTTCTATATGGATGTCGTTTTTTTTTGCAAAATTTTACAACTGAAAGTGAAAAATGTCATTTTTTTGCAAAAAAATCGTTAAATTTCGATTAATAACAAAAAAAGTAAAAATGTCAGCAGCAATGAAATACCACCAAATGAAAGCTCTATTAGTGAGAAGAAAAGGAGGTAAAATTCATTTGGGTGGTAAGTTGCATGACCGAGCAATAAACGGTGAAAGTAGTGTAGGTCAGAAGTGTAAAAAGTGGCCTGGTCTTTCAGGGTGTTTAAGCACTGGGGGCTGAGGTGGTTAACCACCTCCGGACCGCCTAACGCAGGATCGCGTTCCGGAGGTGGCAGCCCTGCGCAGAGTCACGCATATATGCGTCATCTCGCGATGGCCGAGATTTCCTGTGAACGCGCGCTCACAGGAACGGAAGGTAAGAGAGTTGATCTCCAGCCTGCCAGCGGCGATCGTTCGCTGGCAGGCTGGAGATGTGTTTTTTTTAACCCCTAACAGGTATATTAGACGCTGTTTTGATAACAGCGTCTAATATACCTGCTACCTGGTCCTCTGGTGGTCCCCTTTGTTTGGATCGACCACCAGAGGACACAGGTAGCTCAGTAAAGTAGCACCAAGCACCACTACACTACACTACACCCCCCCCCCCCCCGTCACTTATTAACCCCTTATTAGCCCCTGATCACCCCATATAGACTCCCTGATCACCCCCGTGTCATTGATTACCCCCCCTGTCATTGATCAACCCCCTGTAAAGCTCCATTCAGACGTCCGCATGATTTTTACGGATCCACTGATAGATGGATCGGATCCGCAAAACGCATCCGGACGTCTGAATGAAGCCTTACAGGGGCATGATCAATGACTGTGGTGATCACCCCATATAGACTCCCTGATCACCCCCCTGTAAAGCTCCATTCAGATGTCCGCATGATTTTTACGGATGCACTGATAGATGGATCGGATCCGCAAAACGCATCCGGACGTCTGAATGAAGCCTTACAGGGGCATGATCAATGACTGTGGTGATCACCCCATATAGACTCCCTGATCACCCCCCTGTAAAGCTCCATTCAGATGTCCGCATGATTTTTACGGATGCACTGATAGATGGATCCGATCCGCAAAACGCATCCGGACGTCTGAATGAAGCCTTACAGGGGCATGATCAATGACTGTGGTGATCACCCCATATAGACTCCCTGATCACCCCCCTGTAAAGCTCCATTCAGATGTCCGCATGATTTTTACGGATGCACTGATAGATGGATCGGATCCGCAAAACGCATCCGGACGTCTGAATGAAGCCTTACAGGGGCATGATCAATGACTGTGGTGATCACCCCATATAGACTCCCTGATCACCCCCCTGTAAAGCTCCATTCAGATGTCCGCATGATTTTTACGGATGCACTGATAGATGGATCCGATCCGCAAAACGCATCCGGACGTCTGAATGAAGCCTTACAGGGGCATGATCAATGACTGTGGTGATCACCCCCCTGTCATTGATTACCCCCCTGTAAAGCTCCATTCAGATGTCCGCATGATTTTTACGGATGCACTGATAGATGGATCGGATCCGCAAAACGCATCCGGACGTCTGAATGAAGCCTTACAGGGGCATGATCAATGACTGTGGTGATCACCCCATATAGACTCCCTGATCACCCCCCTGTAAAGCTCCATTCAGATGTCCGCATGATTTTTACGGATGCACTGATAGATGGATCGGATCCGCAAAACGCATCCGGACGTCTGAATGAAGCCTTACAGGGGCATGATCAATGACTGTGGTGATCACCCCATATAGACTCCCTGATCACCCCCCTGTAAAGCTCCATTCAGATGTCCGCATGATTTTTACGGATGCACTGATAGATGGATCCGATCCGCAAAACGCATCCGGACGTCTTAATGAAGCCTTACAGGGGCATGATCAATGACTGTGGTGATCACCCCATATAGACTCCCTGATCACCCCCCTGTAAAGCTCCATTCAGATGTCCGCATGATTTTTACGGATGCACTGATAGATGGATCCGATCCGCAAAACGCATCCGGACGTCTGAATGAAGCCTTACAGGGGCATGATCAATGACTGTGGTGATCACCCCATATAGACTCCCTGATCACCCCCCCCTGTCATTGATCACCCCCCCCTGTCATTGATCACCCCCCCCTGTCATTGATCACCCCCCCCCCCCTGTCATTGATCACCCCCCCCTGTCATTGATCACCCCCCCCTGTCATTGATCACCCCCCCCGTCATTGATCACCCCCCCTGTCATTGATCACCCCCCCTGTCATTGATCACCCCCCTGTCATTGATCACCCCCCTGTCATTGATCACCCCCCTGTAAGGCTCCATTCAGACATTTTTTTGGCCCAAGTTAGCGGAATTTTATTTTTTTTTTTCTTACAAAGTCTCATATTCCACTAACTTGTGTCAAAAAATTTAATCTCACATGAACTCACCATACCCCTCACGGAATCCAAATGCGTAAAATGTTTTAGACATTTATATTCCAGACTTCTTCTCACGCTTTAGGGCCCCTAGAATGCCAGGGCAGTATAAATACCCCACATGTGACCCCATTTAGGAAAGAAGACACCCCCAGGTATTCCGTGAGGGGCATATTGAGTCCATGAAAGATTGAAATTTTTGTCCCAAGTTAGCGGAATGGGAGACTTTGTGAGAAAAAAATTAAAAATATCAATTTCCGCTAACTTGTGCCAAAAAAAAATAATTTCTATGAACTCGCCATGCCCCTCATTGAATACCTTGGGGTGTCTTATTTCCAAAATGGGGTCACATGTGGGGTATTTATACTGCCCTGGCATTCTAGGGGCCCCAAAGCGTGCGAAGAAGTCTGGTATCCAAATGTCTAAAAATGCCCTCCTAAAAGGAATTTGGGCCCCTTTGCGCATCTAGGCTGCAAAAAAGTGTCACACATCTGGTATCGCCGTACTCAGGAGAAGTTGGGGAATGTGTTTTGGGGTGTCATTTTACATATACCCATGCTGGGTGAGAGAAATATCTTTGTCAAATGCCAACTTTGTATAAAAAAATGGGAAAAGTTGTCTTTTGCCAAGATATTTCTCTCACCCAGCATGGGTATATGTAAAATGACACCCCAAAACACATTCCCCAACTTCTCCCGAGTACGGAGATACCAGATGTGTGACACTTTTTTGCAGCCTAGGTGGGCAAAGGGGCCCATATTCCAAAGAGCACCTTTAGGATTTCACAGGTCATTTACCTACTTACCACACATTAGGGCCCCTGGAAAATGCCAGGGCAGTATAACTACCCCACAAGTGACCCCATTTTGGAAAGAAGACACCCCAAGGTATTCCGTGAGGGGCATGGCGAGTTCCTAGAATTTTTTATTTTTTGTCACAAGTTAGTGGAAAATGATGATTATTTTATTTTTTATTTTTTTCATACAAAGTCTCATATTCCACTAACTTGTGGCAAAAAATAAAAACTTCCATGAACTCACTATGCCCATCAGCGAATACCTTGGGGTCTCTTCTTTCCAAAATGGGGTCACTTGTGGGGTAGTTATACTGCCCTGGCATTCTAGGGGCCCAAATGTGTGGTAAGGAGTTTAATAATTCTGTAAAAAATGACGAGTGAAATCCGAAAGGTGCTCTTTGGAATATGGGCCCCTTTGCCCACCTAGGCTGCAAAAAAGTGTCACACATCTGGTATCTCCGTACTCAGGAGAAGGTGGGGAATGTGTTTTGGCGTGTCTTTTTACATATACCCATGCTGGGTGAGAGAAATATCTTGGCAAAAGACAACTTTTCCCATTTTTTTTATACAAAGTTGGCATTTGACCAAGATATTTATCTCACCCAGCATGGGTATATGTAAAAAGACACCCCAAAACACATTCCCCACCTTCTCCTGAGTACGGAGATACCAGATGTGTGACACTTTTTTGCAGCCTAGGTGGGCAAAGGGGCCCATATTCCAAAGAGCACCTTTCGGATTTCACAGGTCATTTTTTACAGAATTTGATTTCAAACTCCTTACCACACATTTGGGCCCCTAGAATGCCAGGGCAGTATAACTACCCCACAAGTGACCCCATTTTGGAAAGAAGAGACCCCAAGGTATTTCGTGATAGGCATAGTGAGTTCATAGAAGTTTTTATTATTTGTCACAAGTTAGTGGAATATGAGACTTTGTAAGAAGAAAAAAAAAAAAAAAAAAAATCATCATTTTCCGCTAACTTGTGACAAAAAATAAAAAGTTCTATGAACTCACTATGCCCATCAGCGAATACCTTAGGGTGTGTACTTTACGAGATGGGGTCATTTGTGGGGTTTTTCTACTGTCTGGCCATTGTAGAACCTCAGGAAACATGACAAGTGCTCAGAAAGTCAGAGCTGCTTCAAAAAGCGGAAATTCACATTTTTGTACCATAGTTTGTAAACGCTATAACTTTTACCCAAACCATTTTTTTTTACCCAAACATTTTTTTTTTTATCAAAGACATGTAGAACTATAAATTTAGAGCAAAATTTCTATATGGATCTCGTTTTTTTTGCAAAATTTTACAACTGAAAGTGAAAAATGTCATTTTTTTTGCAAAAAAATCGTTAAATTTCGATTAATAACAAAAAAAGTAAAAATGTCAGCAGCAATGAAATACCACCAAATGAAAGCTCTATTAGTGAGAAGAAAAGGAGGTAAAATTCATTTGGGTGGTAAGTTGCATGACCGAGCAATAAACGGTGAAAGTAGGGTAGGTCAGAAGTGTAAAAAGTGGCCTGGTCTTTCAGGGTGTTTAAGCACTGGGGGCTGAAGTGGTTAACCACCTCCGGACCGCTGTACGCACAGACGCGTCCTGGAGGTGGTTGATTCATTCCTCCTGGACGCATATACGCGTCCTCTCGCGAGACGCGAGATTTCCTGTGAACGCGCGCACACAGGCGCGCGCGCTCACAGGAACGGAAGGTAAGAGAGTTGATCTCCAGCCTGCCAGCGGCGATCGTTCGCTGGCAGGCTGGAGATGTGTTTTTTTTAACCCCTAACAGGTATATTAGACGCTGTTTTGATAACAGCGTCTAATATACCTGCTACCTGGTCCTCTGGTGGTCCCATTTGTTTGGATCGACCACCAGAGGACACAGGTAGCTCAGTAAAGTCCCACCAAGCACCACTACACTACACTACACCCCCCCCCCGTCACTTATTAACCCCTTATTAGCCCCTGATCACCCCATATAGACTCCCTGATCACCCCCCTGTCATTGATTACCCCCCTGTCATTGATCAACCCCCTGTAAAGCTCCATTCAGACGTCCGCATGATTTTTACGGATCCACTGATAGATGGATCGGATCCGCAAAACGCATCCGGACGTCTGAATGAAGCCTTACAGGGGCATGATCAATGACTGTGGTTATCACCCCATATAGACTCCCTGATCACCCCCCTGTCATTGATCACCCCCCTGTCATTGATTACCCCCCTGTAAAGCTCCATTCAGACGTCCGCATGATTTTTACGGATCCACTGATAGATGGATCGGATCCGCAAAACGCATCCGGACGTCTGAATGAAGCCTTACAGGGGCATGATCAATGACTGTGGTGATCACCCCATATAGACTCCCTGATCACCCCCCTGTAAAGCTCCATTCAGATGTCCGCATGATTTTTACGGATCCACTGATAGATGGATCGGATCCGCAAAACGCATCCGGACGTCTGAATGAAGCCTTACAGGGGCATGATCAATGACTGTGGTTATCACCCCATATAGACTCCCTGATCACCCCCCTGTCATTGATCACCCCCCTGTCATTGATTACCCCCCTGTAAAGCTCCATTCAGACGTCCGCATGATTTTTACGGATCCACTGATAGATGGATCGGATCCGCAAAACGCATCCGGACGTCTGAATGAAGCCTTACAGGGGCATGATCAATGACTGTGGTGATCACCCCATATAGACTCCCTGATCACCCCCCTGTCATTGATTACCCCCCTGTCATTGATCACCCCCCTGTAAAGCTCCATTCAGATGTCCGCATGATTTTTACGGATCCACTGATAGATGGATCGGATCCGCAAAACGCATCCGGACGTCTGAATGAAGCCTTACAGGGGCATGATCAATGACTGTGGTGATCACCCCATATAGACTCCCTGATCACCCCCCTGTCATTGATTACCCCCCTGTCATTGATCACCCCCCTGTAAAGCTCCATTCAGACGTCCGCATGATTTTTACGGATCCACTGATAGATGGATCGGATCCGCAAAACGCATCCGGACGTCTGAATGAAGCCTTACACGGGCGTGATCAATGACTGTGGTTATCACCCCATATAGACTCCCTGATCACCCCCCTGTCATTGATCACCACCCCTGTCATTGATCACCCCCCCTGTCATTGATCACCCCCCCTGTCATTGATCACCCCCCCTGTCATTGATCACCCCCCTGTCATTGATCACCCCCCTGTAAGGCTCCATTCAGACATTTTTTTGGCCCAAGTTAGCGGAATTATTATTTTTTTTTCTTACAAAGTCTCATATTCCACTAACTTGTGACAAAAAATAAAATTTGACATGAACTCACCATACCCCTCACGGAATCCAAATGCGTAAAATTTTTTAGACATTTATATTCCAGACTTCTTCTCACGCTTTAGGGCCCCTAGAATGCCAGGGCAGTATAAATACCCCACATGTGACCCCATTTCGGAAAGAAGACACCCCCAGGTATTCAGTGAGGGGCATATTGAGTCCATGAAAGATTGAAATTTTTGTCCCAAGTTAGCGGAACGGGAGACTTTGTGAGAAAAAAATAAAAAATATCAATTTCCGCTAACTTGTGCCAAAAAAAAAAAATTTCTATGAACTCGCCATGCCCCTCATTGAATACCTTGGGGTGTCTTCTTTCCAAAATGGGGTCACATGTGGGGTATTTATACTGCCCTGGCATTCTAGGGGCCCCAAAGCGTGAGAAGAAGTCTGGTATCCAAATGTCTAAAAAGGCCCTCCTAAAAGGAATTTGGGCCCCTTTGCGCATCTAGGCTGCAAAAAAGTGTCACACATCTGGTATCGCCGTACTCAGGAGAAGTTGGGGAATGTGTTTTGGGGTGTCATTTTACATATACCCATGCTGGGTGAGATAAATATCTTGGTCAAATGCCAACTTTGTATAAAAAAATGGGAAAAGTTGTCTTTTGCCAAGATATTTCTCTCACCCAGCATGGGTATATGTAAAAAGACACCCCAAAACACATTCCCCAACTTCTCCCGAGTACGGAGATACCAGATGTGTGACACTTTTTTGCAGCCTAGGTGGGCAAAGGGGCCCATATTCCAAAGAGCACCTTTCTGATTTCACTGGTCATTTACCTACTTACCACACATTAGGGCCCCTGGAAAATGCCAGGGCAGTATAACTACCCCACAAGTGACCCCATTTTGGAAAGAAGACACCCCAAGGTATTCCGTGAGGGGCATGGCGAGTTCCTAGAATTTTTTATTTTTTGTCACAAGTTAGTGGAAAATGATGATTTTTTTTTTTTTTTTTTTTTCATACAAAGTCTCATATTCCACTAACTTGTGACAAAAAATAAAAACTTCCATGAACTCACTATGCCCATCAGCGAATACCTTGGGGTCTATTCTTTCCAAAATGGGGTCACTTGTGGGGTAGTTATACTGCCCTGGCATTCTAGGGGCCCAAATGTGTGGTAAGGAGTTTGAAATCAAATTCTGTAAAAAATGACGAGTGAAATCCGAAAGGTGCTCTTTGGAATATGGGCCCCTTTGCCCACCTAGGCTGCAAAAAAGTGTCACACATCTGGTATCTCCGTACTCAGGAGAAGGTGGGGAATGTGTTTTGGGGTGTCATTTTACATATACCCATGCTGGGTGAGAGAAATATCTTGGTCAAATGCCAACTTTGTATAAAAAAATGGGAAAAGTTGTCTTTTGCCAAGATATTTCTCTCACCCAGCATGGGTATATGTAAAAAGACACCCCAAAACACATTCCCCAACTTCTCCCGAGTACGGAGATACCAGATGTGTGACACTTTTTTGCAGCCTAGGTGGGCAAAGGGGCCCATATTCCAAAGAGCACCTTTCGGATTTCACTGGTCATTTACCTACTTACCACACATTAGGGCCCCTGGAAAATGCCAGGGCAGTATAACTACCCCACAAGTGACCCCATTTTGGAAAGAAGACACCCCAAGGTATTCCGTGAGGGGCATGGCGAGTTCCTAGAATTTTTTATTTTTTGTCACAAGTTAGTGGAAAATGATTTTTTTTTTTTTTTTTTTTTTTTTTCATACAAAGTCTCATATTCCACTAACTTGTGACAAAAAATAAAAACTTCTATGAACTCACTATGCCCATCAGCGAATACCTTGGGGTCTCTTCTTTCCAAAATGGGGTCACTTGTGGGGTAGTTATACTGCCCTGGCATTCTAGGGGCCCAAATGTGTGGTAAGGAGTTTGAAATCAAATTCTGTAAAAAATGACGAGTGAAATCCGAAAGGTGCTCTTTGGAATATGGGCCCCTTTGCCCACCTAGGCTGCAAAAAAGTGTCACACATCTGGTATCTCCGTATTCAGGAGAAGTTGGGGAATGTGTTTTGGGGTGTCATTTTACATATACCCATGCTGGGTGAGATAAATATCTTGGCAAAAGACAACTTTTCCCATTTTTTTATACAAAGTTGGCATTTGACCAAGATATTTATCTCACCCAGCATGGGTATATGTAAAATGACACCCCAAAACACATTCCCCAACTTCTACTGAATACGGAGATACCAGATGTGTGACACTTTTTTGCAGCCTAGGTGGGCAAAGGGGCCCACATTCCAAAGAGCACCTTTCGGATTTCACTGGTCAGTTTTTACAGAATTTGATTTCAAACTCCTTACCACACATTTGGGCCCCTAGAATGCCAGGGCAGTATAACTACCCCACAAGTGACCCCATTTTGGAAAGAAGAGACCCCAAGGTATTTCGTGATGGGCATAGTGAGTTCATGGAAGTTTTTATTTTTTGTCACAAGTTAGTGGAATATGAGACTTTGTAAGAAAAAAAAAAAAAAAATAAAAAATCATCATTTTCCGCTAACTTGTGACAAAAAATAAAAAGTTCTATGAACTCACTATGCCCATCAGCGAATACCTTAGGGTGTGTACTTTCCGAAATGGGGTCATTTGTGGGGTGTTTGTACTGTCTGGGCATTGTAGAACCTCAGGAAACATGACAGGTGCTCAGAAAGTCAGAGCTGCTTCAAAAAGCGGAAATTCACATTTTTGTACCATAGTTTGTAAACGCTATAACTTTTACCCAAACCATTTTTTTTTTACCCAAACATTTTTTTTTTATCAAAGACATGTAGAACAATAAATTTAGAGCAAAATTTATATATGGATGTCATTTTTTTTGCAAAATTTTACAACTGAAAGTGAAAAATGTCATTTTTTTGCAAAAAAATCGTTAAATTTCGATTAATAACAAAAAAAGTAAAAATGTCAGCAGCAATGAAATACCACCAAATGAAAGCTCTATTAGTGAGAAGAAAAGGAGGTAAAATTCATTTGGGTGGTAAGTTGCATGACCGAGCAATAAATGGTGAAAGTAGTGTAGGTCAGAAGTGTAAAAAGTGGCCTGGTCTTTCAGGGTGTTTAAGCACTGGGGGCTGAGGTGGTTAAACAAAACCATTTAAAAAAATCTTTGCCTTTTTTTTTTTTTTTTTTTTTTTTAAACATTTAACATTTATTAATAACAATTTTTCAGAAAAAATAAATAAAAAACTATTTACAGTTGCCTAAAAACAGGCCTGGGGGGACTAGAAGAGTGGTGGGTGGAGGGCATTGCATGGGTTGGGACCCCTCTGCCTTGTTGCTGTTCTGCCACTGTGGACAAATAAGTGTGCGTTGGGGCAAGTGCAACAGTGGGAGTATTTAAAGTGGAGGATGGGGCAGGAGATGGAGTTTGCCGAGCTAGGGAAGAGGGAGTAGTGCAAGAGGTTGGAGGATAGTAATGAGGAGGAGAAGGAAAAAAAGGGGTGAGAAAATAGCCCGGGGGTTTGGGACTGGGAGGGGAATAGGGCTGGGGTGGGGGGAAAGGATGTGGGGCGGTGTTGCACTTGCCACAAAGCGCAGTTCACTTGTCTTCTGGCCTCAAACAATCGGTTGTGCGTAAACTGTTCCATCACGGGTACTAACAAATTCAAATAAAGTTGCACCGGACTCATTTGCGACGTCAACACCGCCCCCTCCTGAAGACAACGCAAATCCTCCAATCTGGCAACTCTATTTGTGAATCCCTTCAAGGACTCGTAAAGGAGCCTTGTGAGATCCTCGTAGTCCTCCTGACTGCTCCTACCTGCCCTCTGGGGCTAATCGATCCATCAATGCGTTGCCAGAGGGTGGAGGTAGGGGAACATCGGAGTCCTGACCAGTTGCTTGAGCAGGACGAGAGGGGCCCGCGGTGCCCGGCTCATCAGGGACCGCCTCCTGAGGAACTTCGGGGCACCCGAGTACTGCTTGATGTTCTGCAAAGCAAAGAGAAAAAAAATATTGCAATTTGGATTTCAGTGGAGAACCTCTGGAATAGAGGTGAGCAAAGCGACTTCTGATGCTACATAGAAAGTTGCATTACAAATACTGTATATAGAGCCCATACATTCTATTAGTGTACAGAGAAGTATCTATGTACAGTATGACATTTTTTGGGGAAAGCAACTTCAGATGTATAATCTGAAGCACGCTTCACTCATCTCTACTCCATAAAATACTATGTGGATGTCCAAGACAGAGTGCCAAATGACAGTCTGCCTGGGCCATAAACATAGATTGGATAACATAATTCATAATCTCGATAAACATAATGTCTTACCTTCGCAACTCTAGGGTTCTTCATAGGAACCCCAAGGCGGAATGATATCTATATTCCCGCCTTGAGGTAGCTCCTGAAGCACTCGGGACCCGAAGTTCCTCGTTGTAATCTTTCTTATAGCGTTCCCTGATGGACCGCCACCGAGCAATGATTGTCACCCCTGGAAAACAAAAAATAATCTATAAAAAATAAAGGTTAGTCTTTAAAATACATGATTTTCTGCCATCAAATATGGTTTACTATTTAATTGATCTAGCCACAACGATAATGAAAATACATTTGTTCTTAAACTATCGGTGGCAGTGACCCACATCAAGTAGATGGTAAACCACTTCTGAGCAATAAAACATACGTGTATGCAATCTACAAATGAAGTTTGTATACTTATGGCACTGCTCCCGTTGCCTGTCTCCGAGGTCCTCCCAATTCGGCACTATTGCCTCATCGATTTCGTGCCGAAGGAGCCGGGTTGCGTTGTAGTCTACGTGGCGGCAGTCTGTGTGGTCCCACAGCGCTGTACGCGCCTCCACCACCTGGACGAGGAGGTCTTTATCTATAAAAAAGCCGACCTCCTCCTCATCCATTCTGGTGGAGACTCTGGAACCTTAAAAAACAAAAAACAGTTTGAAACTTTTTGAATTTAAAAGACTTGCAAATACTTACACAACACCAACCGCCGCACGCTTCCCAACTGCCTCTGGCGGAGGCTCGAGGACCTCTCTGAGAGTCAATAGGACAAGATGGCTGGAAAACAGAAAAAAAATTATGATTTGAGAACCTACAATAACATGTGTTGTGGGGGGTGGGGGGAATAGAAAAGTAAACACCTACCATTTCCTCCTCTGGTATTGCTGCTTGGCCGAGGTGCAACTCCTCTACAGACGATGACTGCGAGAAAAAAAACAAAAAAAAAACGTAATTAGAATAATGACAAAATATTACAGTGGGGCTTTCTATAATCCAACCTGACATACCGTATCATGTCGGTGAGGAGGAGTGCTCCTGGCCTCACTTGAAGAAGATGGGTTTATTTAAAAAATATATATATAATAATTATATTTGAACTTTACACACGACAAGCATACCCACGTAAATATTACTTACTTTCCATTTCTGGAACTTTTTTTTTATGGCAGGCGGACAGGCTTGCTTTGTTTTTTTTCCTAAAAAATTAATACGAGGAGTGGTAGTTATATTCTTGTGCATATGATTACTGCTCCTAGCATCCCCTGCCTATGTCATTATACTACCAGAAGTCCCTATGTACTTTTGCATGGGGACTGTTGGTAGTATAAGTACATAGGAGTTGCAGTACCTAGGACTACAACTCCTAGCATCCTCTATGTACTTGTACTACCTGCAGTCCCTATGTACTATTGCATAGGGACTGCAGGTAGGGGATGCTAGGATTAGTAGTCCTAGGTACTGAAACTCCAAGCATCACCTATGTGCTTATACTACCAGCAGTCTCTATGCAATAGTACATAGGGACTGCAGGTTGTATAAGTACATAGGAGCTGCTTATAATTATTGTTTTTTAATGCTGCAGGCTGGAGCAAAGAAGCAAACGGGAAGCTGCGAAATCAGCTCCTCCTATATCCCCGCGCAGGCACAGACGGGAAAACCGGATCCGGCGACGCGGCAATTTACGGAACACTTGGTACTGGATCTGGCATGAATACATCTCAATGGAAATTAATGCCGGACCCGGCAAGTGCGGTATTGTTCCGGAATTTTGGCTGCTGTATTTCCTCTGGCAAAATACCGTAAAAGGGATGGAACGGAAGACATCCTGATGCATCCTGAACGGATTGCTTTCCATTCAGAATGCATTAGGACAAAACGTTTTTTTCTGATATTCAGACCCTTTACCGGATTTCAATACCGGAAAAGAATAACTCTAGTGTGAAAGTACCCTTAGACCTATTGTCATCCACATACATTATTAGTACATGTAAGGATAGAAAAATTGCAGTTTTTCTTTTATAGAAGCTGACATTTAGATGACATTATTACTTGTCTTCATCTGATTAGTGCAGACGCAGCTTCTGGTAAGACCACAAGTTTCTCCATCCTGGTGACATTCCAGGTCCACCCTGGATGCAGTGTGCATTTTTCCCCTTTGTCTCATTTTTTTTTTTTTTGTTTCTTATCCATAGCTTAGAAGTACCCAGCATAGATCTGGTCCTTGTAAATGGAAGGAAGGGTTTGGTCAGCAGCATAATATCCTATAGTGCTTTACCCTGGTAGATAACATCAGGGCTCATGCATGCACATGGAACTCTGTCCGAGGACTCCACCAGCTGTCTGTTAGGGTTGAATAGACTGAGCCACAGCACTTGTCTGGGCGCTGAAGGCATATCCTCTACTAGGGCCCGATTAGAGTTTGCAATTGTTCCAAATAAACAAACAGTGCCAAATTTCTTTGATATTGTAATCTTTTGATAAAGAAGTCTGAAAGGTCCTTGGAGACCTTTTTTTAGATTTTAGACAAAATAGTTGAGTGGCAGGACTTCCCTTGCTGATATGCTGTGGGCTGCTCAGCACGGCTTCACTTGACCATTGATAACAGGAGACATTGTACTGGGCTGTCCAGATTGCAGCTGAGAAGAGGTAACTTTTTCTTGTTTTATTGGGGTTTGAGATTAGGGAATGTTCATCTTTATGCGCTAAATTACTTCGGCTTCTTCAGCGATACACGTAGAGAGACTACTGTCCTGTCTGTACCCTCCTCCAGAAATACCTTGGCAGGGGAATAAGCATTCGTCTACCCACTGTAACAGAAGTAAACTTCTCCATGGAGCTGCCATCATATGAACAGTTTTCTTCCAGTGATTCTTGAAGTGACTGTTTTTGGAGACAACTTAGAAAATGAATTCATTGTAATGCACCAGTCGGCTTAATTTGTGCCCTGGAGAATGCCAGCATGTGTCAGCGCGTGTGTAAGTTTAATCCCATCATACAGTGGTGACTCTGTCTTTCCATAATGACGTAATTGTGCAGCATTTTGTTTGCATAGTCTAGGGCAGCCCTTAGAAAGACTTGATGCCTCACGTGGGTGAGATATTTCTCCAGGTTTAGGCAGCTTTTCTGGAACGTGGGAGGGAGTATTCCTAAAATAAATTTTATGTCTACCATTAGTGGCTCGCCAACTTTCATGTAGTGAATGCTGTAATATCTGCTGGCTGTGTTCTCTTGTGTCTGGATTAAGGTTTTCTTGAAGTGATCTGATAACTTTTTTTGTTGCTTTGCCCTATTCTGGTCATCTACTTAGTTGAGAAACCCCTTTTAACCTGTTAACAGTCACATTCAAATTGGGAAAAACCCTCTGGAAAATGTCACTTTCTTTATTGTGGATTTTTAATATGTGTCTGAAGTAATTCTAATTGGCGCATAACTTTGGGGACACAATAGCATTTTTAACCCCTTAATGCCATAACTAAATTTAGCCTTTAAAGACCAGTAACATTTTGCTCCTCTGTGTTCCAGCAGTCCTATCTTTTCTTCAAAAAATATTTTTTTTTTTACTTTGCGGGGTGAGTTTTTACCATATGGGGCACATATAATGTATTTAATAAATTTTATCATTTTTAGGGGGATAGATAAAAAAAAAAAAACAGCATTTAACATTATTTTGTGGAATATATATATATATATATATCACACCGTATATATATAATTATTATTTTATTTTTATTTCCTCTTGCAGGCTGTCCACGCCCTAACTGCACCCACCTACCTTCAGACTGAAGGTGGAAGGGCTGCTTTAGCTGCTCATATCTAGGGATTGGGCCTGGTCTTGTTTTAATTTCAAGCTTTCAAACAAGACCAGAATCACAGCATTATCGCCACTACATCAGGAGATAATAATAATAATCTTTATTTATATAGCACCACCATGTTCCGCAGCATGTTACAACTCAGAGGGTTCATGCACAAAACAAGACATCACAACGTAACTGGCTAATCTACAACTGAATCACTAGGAATGAGGGCCCTGCTGTTAGAAACCAGGGTGGCAGTGAATGCAGCTGAAAGATAAAGTTCCATTACTTTCACTCCCGACTTGATTTTAAACAAGTTTTCAAACAAGACCAATCCCATATCTTTAGCTGCTACCAATCCCTACATACCAGCAGCTAAGACAGCACTCGTCCTGCTGTCCGACCTTTTGCTGTTAGCGTACTTTCAAATTAGCGTTATTGAATTCCATCCTAGGGGCTAAATACTGGAAAAAACGCTTCAGTTTTGTCCTAGCATTCCGTTCAGTATGCATCAGGATGTCTTCAGTTCAGTCACTTTTATGGTATTTGGCCGGAGAAAATACCACAGCCTGCTGCAGTATTTTCTCCGGCCAAAATTCCGGAACACTTGCCGGAATGCTAGCAAGTGTATGTATTAATGCGGTACCAAGTGTTCTGGAAAAACGGATCCGGTTTTCCAGTCTGCATGCGCATACCTGTTAAAGAAAATCTAAAAATACCAGATCCTTTTTTCCGGATGACACCGGAGAGACGGATCCGGTATTTCAATGCATTTGTCAAACCGATCCGGATCCAGAAACAAATGGTATCAGTTTGTAAACGGATTTCCGGAACTGGCAGGCAGTTCCGACAACGGAACTGCCTGCCGGATTCCTCTAATGCTAGTGTGACAGTATCCTTAAAGGGAACCTGTCACCTGGATTTTGGGTATAGAGCTGAGGACATGGGTTGCTAGATGGCCACTAGCACATCCGCAATACCCAATCCCCATAGCTCTGTGTGCTTTTATTGTGTAAAAAAAACGATTTGATACATATGCAAATTAACATAAAAGAGTCATATCTTACTTGTGTGACCAGAGAAGTCATATTTTCAAGCTCTGACTCATCTCAGGGTAATTTGCATATGTATCAAATCGGTTTTTATACACAATAAAAGCACACAGAGCTATGGGGACTGGGTATTAGATGTGCTAGCGGCCATCTAGCAACCCATGTCTTTAGCTCTATACCCAAAATCCCGGTGACAGGTTCCCTTTAATTATAGTGCCCTGCAAAAGTATTCATCCACCGCCCCCCATGTTTTGTTGCGTTATAAACTGGAATTAAAATAGATTTGTTGATTGGTTGTATAATTTGGTTTACTTGCCGACCACTTTGAAGGTACAAAATATTTTTTCATTGTGATACAAACAGTAATTAAGACAAGATATATATATTTATTTATTAAGCTGAAATGCACCTATATTAGGCATATTTGAGGCGCAGATTGCATCACAATGGTTAGTTGTGCCGCAATCTGCGACTTCTACCTGCTCACGCCAGGTCTAAAATTGTGGGCGTAGCAGGGAAGGGGACGTTTCAGGTGTAGAAAAAGGTCTAAATGTAATACCGCTAGGATGCTCTCTTACATTTAGAACTGGCGGTGGATCCGCCGAAGTTATGAAGAGGCCGGCGCCAGCTTTGGAGCTTATGAAGACTGGCGTTTAAAATGCTTATCTTAATAAATGTATATGTATTCCCCCTGAAAGCTAATAATTTACTGAGCCACCTTTTGCTGTAATAACAGATGCAAGTCTTTTGCGGTATGTCTCTGACTGGTCAGAAACCTTTTGGCACTCCAGCTGTTGTGAAACTACAACTTCCAGCATGCACGTTTGCTTGGTTGTTCTTGTAATTCCAATAGAAGTGAATAGAGCATTTTGGGTTCTGTAGTTTCAGAACAGCTGGAGTGCTGGAGGTTTCTGATCCAAGCGCTAGGAGCTTAGCACATCTAGACACTGGGATTTTTGTCCATTATTCCAGTCAAAATGGCTCCTACTCTTTCAGGTTACATGGTTTGCATTGCTGTACAGCAAGTGATGCCACTCTTCATTGGATAGTGGTCTGGGATTTGACTAGGCCATTCTAAGACATTGTTTAATTAAGCGTCCATTCACACATCGTGTGTGTGTTTTGCGGATCCACGAAACACGGACACCGGCAATGTGCGTTCCGCATTTTGCAGACCGCACATTGCCGGCACTAATAGAATATGCCTATTCTTGTCCACATGGGCATGTTCTATTTTTTTCGGGAACGGAAATGCGGACCCGGAAGTGCAGGTCCGCATTTCAGGATCGGGGCCACACATCGTGCGGCCCGATAGAAATGAATGGGTCCACAATTCTGTTCTGCAAAATGCGGAACGGAATTGCGGATGTGTGAATGGAGCCTTAGGGTCACTGTCCTGCAGGAAGGTGAATGTCCATCACAGCCTCAGATCTCTGGAAGACTGAAACAGGTTTTCCAAAAGTGGCCCTGTATTTACTGCCATCCAGCCTTCCTTCAATACTGACCAGCTTTTCAGTCCCGACCAAAGCATCCCCACAGCATGATGCTGCCACCAGCATGCTTCACTGTGGGAATGGTGTTCTTGGGGTGTTGGGTTAGCCCTACACATAGCGTTTCTCATGATGGCCAAAAACTTGGATTTGAGTCTCCTTTGTCCAGAGAACCTTCTTCCATATGTTTGAGGAATCTGTCCTATAGACCGTTACTTCCAACTCTGCTGTGGATCTTTGATGCCCTCTGGGTGTTAGGCTTCATTCACACGTTTTCGCATTTTGCGGACTGCACATTGCTGGCACTAATAGAATATGCCTATTCTTGTCCGCAATTGTGGACAAGAATAGGACATGTTCTATTTTTTTTCGGGAACGGAATTGCGGATGCCATTTTGGCATCCACTTTTTTGGTATGGACTGGTTTAGACTGTGTTGGTGTTGACGATACTTGTTACTGGGAATGGAGCTTCATTCATATAATGATTTTTCAGAGAGGGGTTGTGCTGACGTGCCGGGTCTATATTTACTAGGGATGAGTGGATACTTTGGGTCTAGTTTGGCGTTTGCTCTGGATCACCTCTGTGTCGTCATATGCGTTGTACTGTATCGCCTGCCTCTGAAGTGCAGGCTTCATGTATGAGTCAGGGCGGTATGCTTCAGCCTGTGATGCTGTGTTCTCCAAGTTTGGCCAGGAGGGATGATGAATCAAGTGTGTTATTTTTAACGTAATATTGTCTTGCATTCTTTATGAATGACTCCTGCACCACAACTTCTTCTTTTAACTCGCGACCACTTAACCCCACTGCTGCCAGTATCTGTGTGGCACCCTGTCTGCTGTAAACCCACCATTGTTGTCTTTTATTGCCAAACTACATCTTGCACTAGTGTGGAACTGACAATGTTTTCTTGTGGGTTATAAGTACGGATTAAAGGGGTTTTCTGAGGTTTTAATATTGATCTATCCCCTGGATGTCTGATCGATGGGGGTCAGACAATTGGGACCCCTGCTAATCCGCAGTTTGAAGGCAGTTCTGCCGCAGCCTTTTCACAGCTTTCCCTAGGCCAGTGACAACACGTTCATCGGTCACATGGTCTAGTCGCAGCTCGGCCCCATAGAAGTGAACGGCGCTGAGCGCAGTACCAAGCACAGCCACTATACAATGTACGGTGCTGTGCTTGGTATACTGCGAGAAGGTTGTAGCTCTCCCTGGAGCGTCGATGCCTTCTCAAACAGCTGATCGGCGGGGGTCCCGGGTGTCGGACCACCACCGATCAGATACCAATCAGTATTTAAATCTTGGAAAACCCTTTTAACTATTTGAGATGTGTAAGGCCCCTTTCACAGGAGCAAGTTTTCCGCTCGGGTGCAATGCGTGAAGTGAACGCATAGCACCTGCTCTGAATCCGGACTTATTCATTTCAGTGGGTCTGTGCACATCAGTGTAGTTTTTCATGCATCAGTGAAAACTGCATTGCATCCGGATGTAATGTATTTTTCACAGAAGGTTGCTAGATGTTTGTAAACCTTCAGTTTTTTTTTCACGCTCGTGAAAAACTCATCAAGACTGATTGCACCCGCGTGTAAAAAAATAAACACTGAACGCAATTGCAGACAAAAGTGACGGAACTTGATTGCGAAATTTACGGAACGCATCCTAAGGCCCCTTTCACACAGACGAGTATTCCGCGAGGATGCGATGCGTGAGTAGAACGCATTGCACCCGCACTGAATACCGACCCATTCATTTCTATGGGGCTGTGCACACGAGCGGTGATTTTCACGCATCACTTGTGCGTTGCGTGAAAATCGCAGCATGCTCTATATTCTGCGTTTTTCACGCAACGCAGGCCTCATAGAACTGAATGGGGTTGCGTGAAAATCGCAAGCATCCGCAAGCAAGTGCGGATGCGGTGCGATTTTCACGCAATGTTGCTAGGAGACCATCGGAATGGAGACCCGATCATTATTATTTTCCCTTTATAACATGGTTATAACGGAAAATAATAGCATTCTGAATACAGAATGCATAGTACAATTGGGCTGGAGGGGTTAAAAATAAATAAATTATTTAACTCCCCTTAATCCACTTGATAGCGCAGCCGACATCTCTTCTGTCTCCTTCTTTGCTGATTGTAGGAACAGGACCTGTGGTGACGTCACTCCGGTCATCACATGATCCATCACCATGGTGATGGATCATGTGATGTGATCAAGTGGATTAAGGTGAGTTAAATCAATTTTTTATTTTTTTTAACCCCCTCCAGCCCTATTTTACTATGCATTCTGTATTTAGAATGCTATTATTTTCCCTTATAACCATGTTATAAGGGAAAATAATACAATCTACAGAACACCGATCCCAAGCCCGAACTTCTGTGAAGAAGTTCGGGTTTGGGTACCAAACATGCGCGATTTTTCTCACGCATTGTTCCTGCAACGCACCCGCACATTTTCCCGCAATGCCCGTCTGAAAGAGGCCTAATTGCTACAGCTAATGATTGGCTGCAGCAGCCACACGTCTGTGTCAGTGTTTTACCGCCGGAGACCAGTATACACACATTAATGGAGGACCCGGGAAGTGTTAGAATTGGAGCAGTGAGTTTTACTGCTATTTTTTTATTTTATACCTTTTATAGGTATTAAATGTTTATTATTTTAAGTCTGAAGGTGGCCTGAACAGCCCCTATAAAGAGGCCCTCAGATGAAAATATTTATCACCTATCCACAGAATAGGTAATAAGTACTGGTTCACAGGGGAGCGGCAGTTCACATTGATTTAGAACTCCATTCACTCTTATGGGACTGACAGAGCACTGGCTACGTCCACTCTCTTAGGGTACTTTCACACTTTTTCTTTTCCGGCATTGAGTTTCGTCCTAGGGACTTTATACCGGAAAAGAACTGATCAGGCATATCCCCATGCATTCTGAATGGAGAGCAATCCTTTCAGGATGTCTTCAGTTCTGTCTTTTTGACTGTTCAGGACGGAGATAATACCGCAGCATGCTGCGGATTTATCTCCAGCCCAAAAAAACGGAACACTTGCCTGAATGCCAGATCCGTCATTTTTTCCCCCCATAGGAATGTGTTAGTGCCAGATCCGGCATTAAAAATACTGCAATGTCGGATCCGTCTTTCCGGTCTGCACATGCGCAGACCTTTAAAAATGTGGAAAAAAATTTAAACTGATCAGTTTGTCCTTATGACAACCGGACAGACTGATCCATTCTTGCAATGCATTTGTGAGACTGATCTGCATTCGGATCCGTCTACAAATGCTGCCCATTTGCATGCAGATTGCCGGATCACTTTGCCGCAAGTGTGAAAGTAGCCTTATTAGTGAATGGAGCTTTTGACGTCACCACTACATTTTAGAGAAGGAGCCCTCCATTCTTGGGATCACTGGAGTCCCAGCAGTCGGACTCCCCACGATCCAATATTTAACAGTTCTGTGTATAGATGATAAATACCTTTTGGTGGATAACACCTTTAATGATGATGTGTGCATGAGCCCAAAGTGTTTATTTTTTATTTATTTTTTTAATACAAAAGCTAATGCAGAAAACCACACAACAGTATGGATGATGGATCTGCAATATTCTCCAGCTTCTCAATCTTCTAGGAACACATGTCTCTGTAGTAAAGTTCTAGCTGCTTATGGTTTTGTCTTTATATTAAATTGCCTTGTGTTTTTGATCTTTCAGCATAAAAGTCCGGTAACTTGAAGTTTGGAAGGACTCTTTTTGGACTCAGTCAAAATGGAGAATGGGGAGAAGATCAACCAGGAGCAGGAAGATGAGATGGTCAGTAGATTTCATTTTCATACAATGCAACAAGAACATTTGTGTGCTTTACAGCAACATATAGATTTTTTTTTAAAATTCTAGTATGGCGACGCCTTGCTCTTTCTAATGCAGCCTACATTCGGGTACCCCATTGGTCAGGTGATCTGCACACCGTGTCTGCTGTGTGGACTGGCTGTATTTTCTGTGCATGTCTGAGATACTCATAGACTTGCATAGAAGAGGAGACTTCTGTCCACACAGCACACACTAAGTCAGTCAGCAAGTCTGTGTGCTGACCAAAGGTGGACCTAACAGAGGCTGCATTTATAGAGAGGGTGTGTTGTGCGAGTAACTCACCATACTGATGTATACATGGTGCCCTGTACTAAGAGCAGAAGAATAAAGTATTTCATCAAAGTATGGCATTGTAATAAAAGTAAGATAATGCTAAATCTTCGGAATATATAAAAACTACAGTTGTGCCTTTAAAGGAGTTGTCTGGCTAGTAAAAAATAAATAAAAAATCTATAAAATGTTTCAGAATGGCTTAAAAATAACACTTCCTGATCCTCCCTGTTGGTCTTGACCTGGTTCCATCTAAACAGGGAATTTGACCACAGACCACTGTGTAGCCACAATTTTCAGCCCATGATTGGCTGAGCAAATTGGTGAGGTGAGCATGTCTTCTTTTTTATTTTTTATTTTTTAGCCATTCTGACCTTATTTTCTTTATGAAAAAAAAAATAAAGTTTTTCTGGCTGGGCAACCCCTTCACAGATAAACAAGTGTACATTTCATACAATAGTGTGAGAATTGTAATGGTTGTTAATTAGTGCTTCCCTGGACCCCTGCCTGCCTGCCTCATTTATCATTTTCCATGCTGATTTTTGCCATGGAAAATGGCTTAAATCTACACCAGCAAGGGAGCTGGCCTACAGTTAATGGGGTATTCTCATCTGAGACAATGGGGGCATATCGTGGTGGGACCCGCACCTATTATGAGAACGGAACGGGCAAAGTGGTGACTGGAGGACTCCAGTCCAGCCACCAAGCACGCTCCCATAAAAGTGAATGGGAGCACACCACGCATGACCGGACACTGCTCCCATTCACTTATATGGGCCCAACAGAAATAGCCAAGCCTGCGCTTGGCGGCCTCATAGAAATGAATGGAGGGCGCTCTCCACCACTTTTGGGGCTCCGTTTAGGAGAAGGCAATATGCCCCCATTGTCTCAGATGAGAAAACCCCTTTAAAGGGTAACTGTCATGTTTTCATCAAAAAATCTATTTTAGCATATGTTACTGCTGCAGCAGCATTATGCATAAAGCAATCTTTAGTTTGTTCACATACCACTGTTTTCCTTGAGTTTTTCCCTTAGTTACGGTTGTTTAAACATTTACAATATGAGGACCTTTTCAAGATGGCTCCTCTGCCAGTTCTCTAGGGCAAAAACTGCTTTCCCTCACTTCCCATACACACTTGCTGTAGCCAGCAGCTCCCTGCCAGCCAATCAGATTGGATTACTGAGAGACACGCCTCCTCACTCTGAAGCCTAATGCAGGCATGCAGTGTAAAGGACCGCCCCTCTGTCTTCTGTTTATACTAAAAGGAAGACAGACAAGCCATAGCAACGGTCTTTTAAGGGAGCAGTGGAAAGGGACAGAGGACATTAATGAAAGCTGTTATTATAAGTTAATTACAGATCTTTTGACAATTATTGACAGACTAACTCAGGTATACATGCCTATCTCTAATAAACTAGCAAATAAATAAAAATGACAGTTACCCTTTAAGTTTGTCTCATGGCCTGCTGGATGACACACCAAACTTATGTAGAGGACTGCACTTCCTCTGGCAGCGCAGTGGGACTTAAGACTGGCGTGAAAGACACCGGCCTTAATAAATGTCCCTGTAAGTATATAGCTCTATGAGGTACATGTATTATAAAAAAAAAATCGGTGAACTGTTCATGTAAGTAAGCTCTATTTCTATAAGCCTAGAAACTACATTTAAGGGTCTGTCGGTCACTCAGGTATGATCATGCAAAACTGCTCACTACCCTACGTAGGGGCTAGGGAGAGCAGTGAAAACACATCTTTTGTGGAGCTTTATCAAGTTTTATTCTGCAAGAATCTGCTCCTGCATGTGCCCAGGACAGGGTATCACTATGAAGTGCTCTCTGCATTGAGCTACCTTACATCCCCTCCTATTGGCTTTGAGTGACAGCTGTAGCATCCAACCAGGAGAGGAGTACAGCTGTCACTCAGAGCAGAGGGGAGGGGCTGTGAAACAACTGAATGCAGAGAGCACTTCATGGTGAATCCCTGTTCTGGGTATTTGAAGGAGCAGAATCTGGCAGAATAAAACTTCATATTCACACTACTATATATGGGAAAAGTCCCTCAAAAGGTATGTTTCTACAGCTGTCAACAGTTTAGCATGGTCAAAAGTGCTGACAGAATCTATTTAAATAATGTTGTGTACCAGTTCACTCAGTTGAGTCCATTTGTAAACCTCTAAGTGGTCTACTAACAGCTTTCCCTTCTTTCCATATACAGGAGATTTATGGATACAATCTTTGCCGGTGGAAGTTGGCTTTAGTAGCTGTGGGTGTGCTATGTACTGGAGGATTTCTTCTCCTCCTTCTCTATTGGATGCCTAAGTGGCGCGTGAAAGCAACATGCACTCGAATAACATTGAAGGAATGTGACGTTGTGCTGCTGAGGACGACTGTAAGTCTCTAAGTTGTCCCTGTAGTCTAATGTTGAGTGATCTCCAGGAAATGGCGATTTGTTGAAATTCTCATTTGTTGGGTTCTTGTCTTGCTGTATGTACGAGGCTGCAACAGAATGAAGAACTTAGAGGTTTTCTGAGACTTTATTAGTGAAGATCTATCCCCCTGGCAACCCCCTCCCCCCATCAGCTGTTTGGGAAGGCTACACACCTGCAGTAGCGCTGTAGCATTGTTGATTTTTCCCCCTAGGCCAGTGTTGTCACGTTCATCTGTCACATGGCGTAGGTGCAGCTCAGCCCCATTGAAGTGAATGGGACCGAGTGCAATACCAAGCACAGCCTCTATACAATGTACGGTGCTGTGCTTGGTAAGCTGTGAGGAGACTGCAGCGCTCACAGGAGCTCTAGTGCCTTCTCAAACAGCTGATCTTCAGGGGTCCCATGTGTCGGACCACCACCGTTCACATACTAATGACTTATCCTGAGTACAAATCATCAGTTATAAAGTCTTGGAAAAGCCTTTTAAAGTGTATAGGTAATTTGTGTAATATTAATATATATATATTTTTTTGCGTTGACTTGAATTTTGCTGCACTGCAGAAAGCATGCTGCTCTCTGCTGCACTATTCTGCACCATCCTTGTTGAATGCAGTGATTAATGGCCTAAAATTCTAAGTGATAATGGCTTATAACATGGAATATTGCTTCAAATATATTTTGTTTTATGCACCCTTTTTGACAAAAGTTTTAAAAGTGAAGCTTTCCAGAATGCTTATTGAACTTGGTGCTGATGGTCTTGGCAGTTGTTTTAGGCCTCATGCACACGACCGTTGTTTTGGTCCGCATCCGAGCCGCAGTTTTTGCAGCTTGGATGCGGACCCATTCACTTGAATGAGGTCGCAAAAGATGCGGACAGCACTCCGTGTGCTGTCTGCATCTGTTGCTCCATTCCGTGGTCCGCAAAAAAAAGATAACCTATCCTATTCTTGTCCGTTTCGTGGACAAGAATAGGCAGTTATATCAATGGCTGTCCATGCCGTTCCACAAATTGCGGAACGCACACTGATGCCATCCGTGTTTTGCGGATCCGCAGTTTGCGGACCGCAAAACACAAAAATGTTCGTGTGCACGAGGCCTTAGGCTAATTTTCTCATGCACTTTACATTTGGCATTTCTTTTTTTTTTTTATTATACAAAGACTCAATATTTTCTTTTATTGACCCTTCTTTTTGAAGACTTCTGCAATTCTCCTTGGCATGCTGGATATTAGCTTCTGGGCCTAATCCTGAGGGAGGAGGTCCAGTCATCAAGAAATAGCAAAAGGTCCTCCGCAACCTTTTCCGTTATTGACCCACAAGCGATACCCTTCACTGTTTCTGCCTTACGGAGAGCCTCAGCCAAAGGTTCCACCGCGATTGCGAACAATAGCGGTGAAAGAGGGCACCCCTGTCTAGTCTCCCTGTGCAGTTCAAAGGAGTCAGAGAGATTGCCATTCAACTGTATTCTAGCAGTAGGACGTGCATATAATAGCTGGACCCAATTAATAAACCCTGACCCAAATCCCATGGCCTTCAGTACAGTAATGAGGTATCTCCACTCCACACTGTCGAATGCTTTGGCCACGTCTAGAGACGCGACCGCCGCATCAGACGCATGAATCTACCCCACCTGAATATTCAGGTACAGTCGCCTAATATTCACCGCCGTTGACATGTTGGGTGTGAATCCAGCTTGATCAGAGTGGATTACAGACTTAATCACAAGGTTCAAACGGTTAGCCAATACCTTCGCCAACAGTTTGATATCCACCTGCAATAGGGAAATGGGTCGGTGAGATTCTGCCTCTAGGACGTCTTTCCCCGTTTTTGGGATAACTACAATAATTGCCTCATTCATAGAAGCTGGCAGGGCCTTACTGGTATGAGCCTCTTTAAATACTTCTAACAACTGGGTTTTATATACTTCAGCTGGTAGTCCATCCCTCCCAGGGGCTTTATTATTGGACATGTCTCGCAGCGCTATTTCTAATTCCATAAGGGAAATGGGGGCGTCTAATTGAGATTGTTGGTCCTGTGTAAGAGTAGGGAGGTCAAGTGGGACCAGAAAGTCTTCCATCTGAGACTCAGAGGCAGTAGTTTTGGAGAAGTATAAATTGGAGTAAAAGGAATACATGACCTATCACCTGCTCCGGGGAGGTGCATATCGACCCTTCTGAATTACGCAGAGCTGGTATAAAGCTGGACTGATGTTGGGCCTTAGTTAAGAGAGCTAACAATCTCCCTGTCTTTTCTCCCTCCTCATAGTACCGCTGTTTTTGAAAGAATCTCCTATTCTGCTCATTCACCAATAATCGATTATTCAGCGCCTTTTGGGCCTCATTCCACTTATTCTCAGAATCTACAGATGGACTTAATATAAACTCAGCTTCAGTTTCCGCTACTTCTTGCGTCAGCCTCCTCACCTTTTCTCTAGTCTTCTTTTTCCTCCCATTAACCCTCGCTATGAGAATACCTCGAAGAAAGGCTTTCAGCGCATCCCAAACAATCATCCGCGAGGCAGTAGGTAAATTAAAAGTGAAAAATTCTGCCAATTGTTGCTTAACATCTGCTACATCCACTAGTACATGCAGCCAATTTCCAACACCTGTCTCCCTGCTGCAAGCGTGGCTGTAAGGTAATGATTGTCAGTAACGGAGAATGATCAGACAACCTCCTAGGGAGGTAAGCAATATCTTGTATAAAATGGCCCATAGTCTCATTTCCTAGCGCCAAATCAATTCTAGATAATGAGCCATACGAACTAGAATGACAAGAATATTTTCGCACATCCGGATTTCTCATTCTCCAGAAGTCAAAAAGCGCCGCCTCCTGTATTAAGCGCCTAAAGGGAGTAATACCCTCACTTATCACATTAGAGGTCTGACTGAGCTTGTCTAATTTCTGACAGGGAACAGTATTAAAGTCACGAAAAAGTAGAGTGGGAACCTGTAGCAAGTCAGCGATTAAAGGAGATCACTTTCCTTATCAGCGATGGTGAATAGGGCGGAGGGATAGATCCCTATAAGAACGCATTCGACATTAAAGAGGACCTTTCACCGATCCTGACATTGTGAACTAAGTATACAGACATGGAGAGCGGCGCCCGGGGATCTCACTGCACTTACTATTATCCCCGGGCGCCGCTCCGTTCTCCCGCTATGCCCTCCGGTATCTTCGGTCACTAAGTTATGGTAGGCGGAGATTTCGGTCACTAAGTTATGGTAGGCGGAGTCTGCCCTTGTTCTGCTGTAGCGCTGGCCAATCGCAGCGCAGAGCTCACAGCCTGGGAGGTTATTTTCTCCCATACCTACCATAACTTGACTTGTGACCGAAGATACCGGAGGGCATAGCGGGAGAACGGAGCGGCGCCCAGGGATAATAGTAAGTGCAGTGAGATCCCCGGGCGCCGCTCTCCGTGTCTGTATACTTAGTTCACAATGTCAGGATCAGTGAAAGGTCCTCTTTAAATAAAGTGCAGTGCAGGTATACATATCTCCTTTCCTCATCAATTCTTTTGGTGATGCAGGTAAACAGAATATTTTTATGAACCAGAATGCTCACTCCCCTGGCATATGACTAATACGTGGCGTGGAAGCTATGTCCAGCCCAGAAATGAGCAAGTGAGTTTCCTGCAAACAACATATTAAAGGCTGGTGCTGTCGTACACTGTCTAAAACTGCTTTTCTTTTGTTGGCGTCCTTAATCCCTCTCACATTCCAGCTCAGAAGATTTACGGAGCTAGCCATGGTCATCAAACATCAGCAAGTGACTAATTAAAGCGTACCTCTTAGGAGCCCAATTTTCCCTAACCGCGACCTTTGGAACCCTCCCTATCCCCATCCCATGTAAACAATTGGAACTAAAGGACGGACACCGGCCGCACCAACCGGTCCCCGCAAAAACTCCCATGACAGGACCGCGGGATCAATAATCAAAACCCGTCAGCACCACCGGGTCCAGCCCCGTAGTTGACTACCCCGTGAGGGAATAAAAAACAAAGTTAAAACTTTTAAACCATGTAACACAGAACAATTCAAATAGAATCTGCAATCATTGGGGCCTGAAACTCCTACAAGAGCAAAACCAACCCGCGGTAATGTCCGGATAAATCTTTATTAAACAAATATGCACACATACAGGATAAATAATTAAAACCCAGTAGGGAAATGCAGAGAAGTGTGGATAAACCACCCCCCCCCCCCCCCCCCCCCCCAATGCCAGTACGTATGTCAATACATAATAGTTGCATATAGTTACCGCTGCTTATGTGCTATATGCCAGTCTCATCAATGAATGCATGAGTATACCACAGGCCTATATAATTCGAACCTGGGTGGCTAGAAGGGACCAATAAGCATAGCACTGTGTAAAGTACCACTAACACTCGGTACTAACACATAAGAAGCGATAATAGCATAATAATTACATAACAAATAACCAACCTGGCTGGAGGGACGGCCCGACGTCCGTTTCGCTCACTTGCTTTTTCACAATGCCCTGTGAAAAAGCTAGTGAGCGAAACGGACGTCGGGCCGTCCCTCCAGCCAGGTTGGTTATTTGTTATGTAATTATTATGCTATTATAGTTTCTTAGGGCTCTTTCACACTTGCGTTCTTGTCTTCCGGCATAGAGTTCCGTCGTCGGGGCTCTATGCCGGAAGAATCCTGATCAGGATTATCCTAATGCATTCTGAATGGAGTGAAATCCGTTCAGGATGCATCAGGATGTCTTCAGTTCTGGAACGGAACGTTTTTTGGCCGGAGAAAATACCGCAGCATGCTGCGCTTTTTGCTCCGGCCAAAAATCCGGAACACTTGCCGCAAGGCCGGATCCGGAATTAATGCCCATTGAAAGGCATTGATCCGGATCCGGCCTTAAGCTAAACGTCGTTTCGGCGCATTGCCGGACCCGACATTTAGCTTTTTCTGAATGGCTGCCGGGACGCTAAAGTCCTGGCAGCCATGGTAAAGTGTAGTGGGGAGCGGGGGAGCAGTATACTTACCGTCCGTGCGGCTCCCCGGGCACTCCAGAGTGACGTAAGGGCGCCCCAAACGCATTGATCATGTGATCGCATGGACATGTCATCCATGCGCATGGGGCGCTCTGACGTCATTCTGGAGCGCCCCGGGAGCCGCACGGACTGTAAGTATACCGATCCCCGCTCCTACTATGGCAACCAAGACTTTAATAGCATCCTGGGTGCCATAGTAACACTGAACACATTTGGAAGACGGTTCCGTCTTCAAATGCTTTCAGTACACTTGCGGATTTCCGGATCCGGAGTGTAATTCCGGCAAGTGGAGTACACGCCGGATCCGGACGACGCAAGTGTGAAAGATGCCTTATGTGTTATGTTTTAATTATTTATCTTGTATGTGTGCATATTTGTTTAATAAAGATTTATACGGACATTACCGCGGCTTGGTTTTGCTTTTGTAGGATTTTCATGTTTTGTGGCCGTGCGGTACATATAATTGCTGGTCTCAGCTTTTGTTGGTAAATCATTGGGGCCTGTAGAGTCCTTGGACCCACCGCTATCACCTCCTCGGACTATGCAATTTCAATATAATCTCAAACCTAGTCATATTATATAACTACTATGAATCCCTAATATCTTTTGTTAGAAAGGGAAGACAGTGCCATCAAAACGGTAACTCTAGTGCATAGCAGCATGAACATTCAGGAACACATTCTCATGCATGCATTCAGTACAGTATACTCAAGTATTCAACGGCGTTCAGAAGAGCGAATAATTCAGTCCCCATCTGCCTGTGGTTCCGCCACACGTAGTTGTCGCTCTAGCCATCTCATTGCTTTTTTTGGGTCTTAAAAAAATGTGGTAGTTCCTAAGGCAACTACTCTCAATTTTGCCGGATAAAGCATAGAGTAGGACACGTTGAGAACTCGCAGGCGACGTTTTATGTCCATGAATTTCGCCCTTCTTTTCTGGACATCAAGAGAATAGTCAGGAAAGAGTGACACCTTCTGGCCGTTAATAGACATTGCAGGCATTTCACGAGCTTTTCTGAGAATAATGTCCCGGTCTTTATAATGGAGTATTTTCAGAGCACTGGTCTGGGTGGGGCACCTTGTGGTAAGGGCGCTCTTTCCACTGCGAAAAGCGGAGTGAGGGATTCTGTCCCGAATTGCTCTTTAATCCAATTTTCAGTAGGGTTCGGCCCTTCTACTTTTTCCGGTACTCCCACAATACGCACTTTATTTCTGCGTAGACTATTTTCCAAGTCGTCCTGTTTGGCCGCAATAACATCTAGTTTACGGGTATGTTCACTCGTTTCCCTTCTTAGAGGTGGTATTGCGTCCTCCAGATCCCCCACGCGACCTTCTAGAGCAGTAGTACGTTCCGCCAACTGTTTTAAATCATGGCGCACTATAGACACGTCACTTGCATTGTGAGAGCGGTTAAGGACTGCATTTACTGATGGCCCGCAGGATGGCTCTGGGTCTGCATCCATCTCAGCACTGTCTTTATAACTTAGCAAGGATTCACTTGTGTCAGAGACATGCCTGGCTGCAGTGCCTTCAGCAGAATCTTCTTCCTCTGAATCAGTGGGAGGATGTTGCCTGTTGCCACCGCTATTCTTTGCTGGGGTTGAGGCTGCATTACTGGCATACTTGCCCAGCTTAGCTGCTGCTTCCCGCTGAACCTCCCCAGCGCGCTCTCGGCGCCTCAGCGTATCGGATCCAGCGCCATCTTGGATATCCCTGTCGGCGCTTTTGGCTCCTCTCCGGCCGGTCATTTCTCCTCCTGCTGCAATATCACAGGTACCGGAGGACTCGGTGCACCATTAGGCAGACTTTGGGGATCCAAATATAGTAATTGGGGTGGTTTTTTCAGGATAAACTGCCGAGGAGCTGCAGTCCTAGTGTTGCTTTTGGACATGGTCAAACATTGTACAGTAGGTGGTAAATGACCTAGCTTGCAGGCTATGCTGGTAGTTGTAGTTCTAAGGCAGCACGTGCCCTAGTCTCCACCCTGCATGAGGCTATCCCTGCTGTACAGGAGGCTCTATTATTCTCTTTAATTTTGTTGGAACTCACTATAATCGTTTTATTTATCAGAATACTTTTTTCCTCAATTTGTTACATTAATATGGCCAGCTTCCTATCAGGGACTTTTTTTTTACAGAGGCGCTTATCAAAGAAGCGAGATTCCGGGTCTTTCCACCTCCGCCACCTGTAAACTTGCTTTCAGGAAGCTTTACGTAGGGTATAAAGAGAATATAAAATCGTGGTAGGAAGTTAAGTCCCTTGAGAGTTAGTTAGAATATCAAATTGTACCAAAGGGACTGCGTATCAGACTTGTCCCTGCAGCACGTATTGCCTCCCTGTTATTATTCAAACAGTTGGAAGAAGAACTCACACGAAGCTCTCTCCACCTGATGAAAATCCTCCTGGAGGAGGAAAGGAAAGTGTTCGAGAGAACATCAGAAAGGTTAAAAGAGCTGACTGATATAGAGACTGACTTTGATTTGAGAATCATCCCTTCAGACATCTGTGGAAAGATTCCAGAGTCTGCTAATGGAACGGAAACATAGGCAGTTGAGGAGGGATCTGGGTGAATTTAAAGGGGTTGTTTGGGTTCAGAGCTTTTTATTTTCACCCAGGCAGCCCCCCTAATTTGAGCATCGGAGCAGTTCATGCTCCGATGCTCTCCTTTGCCCTGCAAAGATCATCAGTTTAAACAAACTGCAGAACCCCTTTAACAAAAAGGACACCCCAATTGCTAGCCACGTGATTGATAAGCATTCAGTGCACCCCAATGCATTGCGTTTCTCGGTGTTGAAAACGATTCCCCCACCAGGAAAATTCTTCAAAAGGAATTGGAATGGATTTACCATTTCCGATTTCAGTCCCCCAGGGTTCTCAATGAAAGATTGACCTTTAGCTGCTTTCTGTAGATACCTGATTTTCTTTTCTGTGATCTGGGAGCTCACTGTAATAATTTTTGTACTTTACCCCCTGTAGCGGCCATGGATACGCAAAGTATCCGATTGTATATGTGGGTGACGTTTATCCTGCCACCTGGCTATTATCAATTATGTTTGTTTATTTCTATATGATTCCCTCCAAATCGTCTGGGATTCTGCCCTTTTCAGTTTTTCCTATGTGGGGACTGACTTTTTCTGTATGTGTGGCGGTGTTTCCGTACTACCTTGATCATTTGTTATATACAGTTGCAAGAAAAAGTATGTGAACCCTTTGGAATGATCTGGATTTCTGCACAAATTGGTCATAAAATGTGATCTGATCTTCATCTAAGTCACAACAATAGACAATCACAGTCTGCTTAAACTAATAACACACAAAGAATTAAATGTTACCATGTTTTTATTGAACACACCATGTAAACATTCACAGTGCAGGTGGAAAAAGTATGCGAACCCCTAGACCAGTGGTGGGCAACCTTTTTTTTCAACTGAGCCAAATCTCGCCAAAACCACGATTGAAATTTATTTTGAGAGCCACATTTTTAAAACCGAAAATACATAGGATGGTACACTGTTTTTAGTTTCAATAAGTTTTTATTGAGAATATTGTGCATGCAAGTATCCACATAGGTCGGGTACTGTGGGACTCTTTGCACCGGCCCTGTCACGTGGACGTGACCAGAGCCTGTGCAAGGATTTTTTGGCAACACAAGCGAAGCTACATCTCGGTGACCCCCTTCTCCCACCGCCCCGCCCGCAGCTCACCTGGTCCTGGTTCTGTCTGCAGCAGCTGGCTTCTCCTCTGTGTGGTCCTGATATCTTCGATCTGGTTTGAGGACTGTACTTTTCGCCCTATAAGATGCACATAGGTTTTAGAGGAGTATAATCAGAAACAATATTTTCCATTATACCTCAGGTCAGACCACCAATCAGACCCCCAATGTTAATCATACCTCAGATCAGCCCCCTATATCAGCAGTCAGCACCCCATCCATCATGCCCATGTCAGCCCCCATCCATCATGCCCCCATGTCAGCCGTCATGCCCCTATGTCAGCCGTCAGCCCCCCATGTCAGCACCCCATCTATCATGCCCATGTCAGCCGTCAGCACCCCATCCATCATGCCCATGTCAGCCGTCAGCACCCCATCCATCATGCCCATGTCAGCCGTCAGCACCCCATCCATCATGCCCATGTCAGCCGTCAGCACCCCATCATGCCCATGTCAGCCCCCATCCATCATTACCCCCCATGTCAGCCATCAGCCCCCCATGTCAGCCATCATGCCCCCCATGTCAGCCGTCAGCACCCCATCCATCATGCCCATGTCAGCTGTCAGCCCCCATCCATCATGCCCCCCATGTCAGCCGTCATGCCCCTATGTCAGCCGTCAGCACCCCATGTCAGCCGTCAGCCATCAGCCCCCCATGTCAGCACTCCATCCATCATGTCCATGTCAGCCGTCAGCCCCCATCCATCATGCCCCCCATGTCAGCCATCATGACCTTATGTCAGCCGTCAGCACCCAATGTCAGCACCCCATCCATCATGCCCATGTCAGCCGTCAGCACCCCATCTATCATGCCCATGTCAGCCATCAGCACCCCATCATGCCCATGTCAGCCCCCATCCATCATTACCCCCCATGTCAGCCATCAGCCCCCCATGTCAGCCATCATGCCCCCCATGTCAGCCGTCAGCACCCCATCCATCATGCCCATGTCAGCTGTCAGCCCCCATCCATCATGCCCCCCATGTCAGCCGTCATGCCCCTATGTCAGCCGTCAGCACCCCATGTCAGCCGTCAGCCATCAGCCCCCCATGTCAGCACTCCATCCATCATGTCCATGTCAGCCGTCAGCCCCCATCCATCATGCCCCCCATGTCAGCCATCATGACCTTATGTCAGCCGTCAGCCCCCCATGTCAGCACCCCATCCATCATGCCCATGTCAGCCGTCAGCACCCCATCCATCATGCCCATGTCAGCCGTCAGCACCCATCCATCATTACTCCCATGTCAGCCATCATGCCCCCCATGACAGCCGTCAGCCCCCATCCATTATGCTCCCTAATGGGGGACAATGTTGGAGTCTGCACCATCGGGGGGGTGACATGATGAGGGACAATGTTGAAGTCGGTACCTGATATATCACTGGGGTCTGGCTGGAGTGGGGTCGGTCTGGTCCTGGCTCCAATCTCAGCTGGCTCTGCCTTAAGGTGTCTTCTCCAGAGTCCAGACTAGAGTCCAGCAGGGTCGGCCAAGTTCCAACAAGTCGTGCCTCAGTGTTACTCTGTGACTGTGTTCTTCTGCTGCCAGCCTGGAGGGGCAGCTTTTACAGGTCATAGCAGACAGAGCAGCTCCGCCTCCTCGCCTCCCTCCGCCGCGGCCCCACTGACAGTCAGTGACGCCTCCTTTGGCCTGAGCGCCGCACGGCACACATGTAGGCAGGACAGCCGCAGGCTGCCGCCCCCGAGAGGAGGGAGGGGAGCGGGCGCCGGGCACACAGAACAGTGCTCCAGACTAAAAAAAAATTCCAAGTAGCCATTGGCTCCTGAACTGAAAAATTTAGGAGCCAAATCAAATTTTTAGTTGCCAAATCGAAACTGAATCAAAATTTTGGTATCGTGACAACGCTACGCCGATCAGATCGGCGTAGGGTTGTTTTGAAACCAAAATTTTGATTCGCTTTCGTCACCATAAAAAAGTATTGTGATACTCAATACCGTGCAAAAAAAAAAAAACAACAAAAAAAGCTGTGTGCATTTCGCATTTTATGAAACATTCGGCCCATAATAGAACAGTCCTATGCTATTTTTTGGGGTGACAAGGTGACTAAAAAGGCTATGTAATATGTTTATTTATTTATTGTTTATATATTTTATATGTAAAATTGGGAAAGGGGGGATTTAAACTTAATATTTTAAAGTACTTTCACATTAGCGTTTTTCATTTCCGGCACTGAGTTCCGTCACAGGGGCTCTATACCGGAAAATAACTGATCAGTTTTATCCCCATGCATTCTGAATGGAGAGTAATCCGTTCAGGATGCATCAGGATGTCTTCAGTTCAGTCATTTTGACTGATCAGGCAAAAGATAAAACCGTAGCATGCTACGGTTTTATCTCCGGCGAAAAAAAATGAAGATTTGCCTGAATGCCGGCTCCGGCATTTTTCCCCATAGGAATGTATTAGTGCTGGATCCGGCATTCAAAATACCGGAATGCACCCGCACTAAATCCGGACCCATTCACTTCTATGGGGCTGTGCACATGAGCGGTGATTTTCACACATCACTTGTGCGTTGCGTGAAAATCGCAGCATGCTCTGTTGTGCGTTTTTTCGCGCAACGCAGGCCCCATAGAAGTTAATGGGGCTGTGTGAAAATCGCAAGCAAGTGCGATTTTCACGCATGGTTCCTAGGATGAAAGTCTATTCACTGTATTATTTTCCCTTATAACATGGTTATAAGGGAAAATAATAGCATTCTGAATACAGAATGCTTAGTACAAGGTCAATATAATAAACATTGGTGGCGCAGTGCGCCCCCCCATCACCCCAATATAATAAACATTGGTGGTGCAGTGCGCCCCCCTCAATATAATAAACATTGGTGGCGCAGTGCGCCCCCCCCCATCACCCCAATATAATAAACATTGGTGGCGCAGTGCGCCCCCCCTCAATATAATAAACATTGGTGGCGCAGTGCGCCCCCCCATCACCCCAATATAATAAACATTGGTGGCGCAGTGCGCCCCCCCTCAATATAATAAACATTGGTGGCGCAGTGCGCCCCCCCATCACCCCAGTATAATAAACATTGGTGGCGCAGTGCGCCCCCCCCATCACCCCAATATAATAAACATTGGTGGCGCAGTGCGCCCCCCCAACACCCCAGTATAATAAACATTGGTGGCGCAGTGCGCCCCCCCCATCACCCCAATATAATAAACATTGGTGGCGCAGTGCGCCCCCCCTCAATATAATAAACATTGGTGGCGCAGTGGGCAGTGCCAATGAGGGTTAAAAAATAAAAAAATAATTAACTCACCTCCTCCAATTGATCGTCTCCTGTTCTTACTTCTTTCTAGTTTCTTCAGGACGCAGGACCTGTGGTGACATCACTGTGCTCATCACATGATCCATCACCATGGTAATGGGCCATGTGATGAGCTCAGTGACGTCACCACAGGTCCTGAAGAAACTAGAAAGAAGTAAGAACAGGAGACCGGCAGCTACCTGATCAACTGGAGGAGGTGAGTTAATTTTCTTTTATTATTTTTAACCCTCATTGGCACTTCCCACTGTGCCACCAACGTTTATTATACTGGGGGAGGGGGGGCGCACTGTGCCACCAACGTTTATTATACTGGGGGGGGGGGGGCGCACTGTGCCACCAACGTTTATTATACTGGGGGGGGGGGTGGCGCACTGTGCCACCAACGTTTATTATACTGGGGGGGGGGGCACTGTGCCACCAACGTTTATTATACTGGGGGGGGGGGGCACTGTGCCACCAACGTTTCTTATACAAATACAGGAGGCGGGTGCCGGAATCAAATAGCCGGCACCCGACCTTTGTGACAGGGAGCTGCGATCAGCGGCAGTTAACCCCTCAGGTACCGCACCTGAAGGGTTAACTCAACTGCAGCGGATCGCAGCTCCCTGTCACAGAGGTCGGGTGCCGGCTATTTGATTCCGGCACCCGCCTCCTGTATTTGTATTAACAGGTCAGTTTTCTTCATTGGTGGCGCAGTGGCCACAGCCCCTCCCCTCCTCCTCCTGCCTCTTCTTATTGGCAGCGGCGGGGACAGCAGCAGCACAGGGGGGAGGGAGAGACTCCTCCTGCGCTGCTGAGAACGATCATCTCCTGTGCCCGCCGCTGTATTGAGCAGAGCTGCGGCGGCGGGTCTAGTCGCTAATGGCATCTGGAGCCCTGCAGAAGAGCCGCATTAAAGTGTGTAAAGAGCCGCATGTGGCTCGCGAGCCGCGGCTTGCCGACCACTGCCCTAGACTAATGACATCTCCAAGAGCTAATTGGAGTGGGGTTTCAGCCAACTGGAGTCTAATCAATGAGATGAGATTGGAGGTGTTGGTTACAGCTGCCCTGCCCTATTAGTAGCATTTAAGCCTTATTCGGTAATTGACCTTTATTATGGTCATCTTCCTTTTCTACATCTTATTTTAGTTTTATTTTACCAGCTTAATTACGTTTTCTCCTCCGATTTTAATGCTTGGCTCTGCGCCATCGCCTCCCCTTGATTGGGGTAGGAGGACTGGCTGTTAGTCCCTCTACCAGTTGGATCGCTAAACTGGAAGTAAGATAACTTGCGCTCCAGCATGCGTTCTGCTTACAGGAAGTGGGGTGCGTTCTATGTTGGCCTTCTCTTTCTCCCAGCTCTTCAGCTGAATGAGACTTGCCATGAAGGTAACCATGCATAAAAAATAAGTGTACAGGTTTTGTCGTCTTTGACTTTTAAAATCCCCGTCCTGCTGTGTTACTCAACTCTTCCTAATTTCTAGCTTCTGTCTACAGAAAAGGACTCTGAGAAAGGATTCTACAGAATATAAAACACTGCTCATATGCTCATACATCTACCAACGTTATATACCGTATATTTTTTTCCTAGAATTTTTTTTTTTGTATTGTTCTTATCAGAACAATATTTTGCCTTGCGTTTTATCTCCCAAATAATCACTTCTGGCTGCCCTGTGTAATGGATACTATAAATTGTGAGTGGGTACAGGAGCCAACAGAAAATAAGTGGTTTCCTTGTGGTTGATATCTCTGCAAAGGTTTATTTCCCCCGCCATGTAAAATTCTATTTTCTTTAGCCGTTGTTGAATGGAGGCTGCACAGTTCAGTGATTTGAAGTTGATTTTCAGCCATTGGTCTAGTGCTGACTGTAAGGCTCCATTCACACATCCACAATTCCATTCCGCATTTTGCGGAACGGAATTGCGGACCTATACATTTCTATGGGGCCGCACGATGTGTGGCCCCGATCCGGAATTGCGGACCTGCACTTCCAGGTCCGCAATTCCGAACCTGAAAAAAATAGAACTTGTCCGCAATAGCGGACAAGAATAGGCATATTCTCTTAGTGCAGGCAATGTGCGGTCAGCAAAATGCGGAACGCACATTGCCGCTGTCTGTGTTTTGCGTATCCGTACACGGATGTGTGAATGGACCCTAAGTCTGTGAATAATGACATGCAGACTAAACCATCTAGGAACAGGCTGTACCCAATAATGTTGCCACTAATTTCTGTTTCACACTTGTGGCTATAAAAAAATGTAAGGACCAATTAGACAGTATACATAAATGATGTAATCCCAGCAGATTTTTACTACTTTATATCACCAAGCACGCTTTGTATGTGTTAGGCAAACTACTAAACTTAAAGGGAATGTGTTTTTTTTCTGCCAATTAGGCCACATGTACACAAACGTGTACCAGCCATGCCCGTGCTGCGGTCTGCAATGCAGGGGCACTAACTGTAGGACTGCCACATGTGGATGTGGACCCATGGAGTCTGCGATGTGCATCCGACGGTCCACACTGCAAAAAAAAGGCTTCCGTTCCTCACCGAGCTTCCGAATTGTGACCCATTCAAGTGAATGGGTCCGCATCGGTGATGCAGGGTACACACAGCCGGTGCCTGTGTATTGTTGATCTGCTGTTTGCAGGCCGCAATACGGCAATGTGCATGAGCCCTTAACCAGACAGCGACACACACCCTTTTTTTTTCTAATCTGTTTTTATTTCCTGATTGCAGATTTTTAATTCTATATCCTAAACATTATTATGGGGGTTGCCATGTTGCTTGAGAAGTCCTTAACAACATTTAGAGATTTGCTTTACAGCAGCCACATTGGCCATAGACACAGTGGTCAGAAGGGGGCCTTGTTGACTTCTTAGGGAGAGTTTTCTAGGCATGCTCTGTGACCTGTACAAAAGTCAGCAGACAGCTGATCAGATGTGAGATCACCTATTTTGAATGGTAGATCCTGTGTTATCTGTCTATATAGGTGATATGTGTCATTCCACTTGTGCCTGGAATAAGGAGATAACTATAGTAAAGTGATCTGTCCTGGCCAAGAAGTGGAGTCTATTATTAGGCTTAGTGGCCAGGATTTTTTGTTTGTTTGTTTCTTAACACTTTCACCCCCAGAGTGTTTCTTTGCGTTTTCATTTTGCGCTCCCTGCCTTCCCAGAGCCATGGCTTTTTTATTTGTCTGTTCACATAGCCATATGAGGGCTTGTTTTTTGCGGGACAAGTTGTACTTTCCAACACCACCATTTAATATTGCATATGATATGCAATAAATACACATTGGAAATATGGTCCTCTGCTGACTTCTAGAATTGGAACCAGTGACTTCAGACAGCATTTTTAGCAGTCATTCAATTCAGCAGCATTTGTGTTAATGTTGCAGCAGATTTAATGGCCATTTTGAGCGTTATCTGCAGCTCTTTTCGCACTGCGTCTTGAGTGTCCGTTTAAAGCTGTGGTGCACAACCCTTGTTGTCGATCAGCGCTCTGCTTGTTACACAGGTCGGTGCAAAGCTAATTGGGGAGGAATGATCGCTACCACAGTCATTCCTCCCACAGTTCCCTCTTAATCGCTTGCACATTCGTGATAACACAGGGAGATGTACGATAATCGTCCATCTCTCACCCTCATAAAATATGCAAATCAGCCGACAAACGAGTGATTCCTTTTTTATCAGCTGATCAGCGGCACGATTATAAAAGCAAGATATCAGGAACATTGATCCCAGTAATTGGCCCAAATGTCACGCAATCTATCAGGGACTTAAAGGGATTTGTCAGTAAAAATAATTTTGTAACAAGTTCCTGCAGCATGGCCCCTGAAACCACCACTGTCTCCATCTTGCTGTCCCCACACTGTTTACATCTGGCTGGATTTCTAATTGTATCTTATTCATGTCACATGGACCTTGGCTACTGCCTCATGTAGGATTAATGTAGTGACTACATTATGGTTGTAATTTGGCTTAGAAATGCTGTGATGTGCTAGCTGCTGGGGGAGGGCAATACATTCCCATTTTAGGTCCGTTTCTATTTACTATGCTTTTTTCTTTATTTATTTTTTTCTTACCAGGATGAGTTCAGAACATGGTTCTGTGCAAAAGTGCGAATACGGCTGTGTCCAGGAACAGACCCCTTTCAAAGCCCTGAGTCCATTGCAGGCAAAACGCTCAATGGTCACACCGGCCACCTTCCTGAGAGTCCCACAGAGCACCATGAAGATCATGCAGTGAACGCTACAGCAGTCCCACTAAACGAGGTGATAATCTATTCTATTCTATATCTGAACTTTCATGGCAGGGTCTCTTCTGGAGAGGAATGGAGTACCTTACTCTGTGTGCATATCTCGAAAAACATCACTCACAGTCTTAGGCTTTGGGTGTATGGCATATATACTCTGTGATATCATAGATGTCTTTTTAAGTTAGTGGGTCTGCACCTCCTAATAAATGGTGTGGAGTGTAAAGCAAAAGCAAATGAAGCACCATGGGGAATCTGAATTTGAATTCTTGCCTAATTTTGATTTTATTCTTAAAGGGAACCTGTCACCATGAAAATGCAGTGCAGTCTGCAGGCAGCAAGTTATAGAGCATTGTTTTATAGGATTCAGTATTCATTCCCTTGAATTCCTGCTCATTCTGGTCTTTGAAGTTGAGGAGGCGGTCCTATCGGTGATTGACAGCCTTCCCCTATGACTTTGTATAGAGATAGTTGTCAATCACTGATAGAACCGCCTCCTTGACTTCAAAGACCAGAATGAGCAGGAATATAAATGACTGAAATACACTGCTCAAAAAAAATAAAGGGAACACAAAAATAACACATCCTAGATCTGAGTTAATTAAATATTCTTCTGAAATACTTTGTTCTTTACATAGTTGAATGTGCTGACAACAAAATCGCACAAAAATTAAAAAATGGAAATCAAATTTTTCAACCCATGGAGGTCTGGATTTCGAGTCACACTCAAAATTAAAGTGGAAAAACACACTACAGGCTGATCCAACTTTGATGTAATGTCCTTAAAACAAGTCAAAATGAGGCTCAGTAGTGTGTGTGGCCTCCACGTGCCTGTATGACCTCCCTACAACGTCTGTGCATGCTCCTGATGAGGTGGCGTACGGTCTCCTGAGGGATCTCCTCCCAGACCTGGACTAAAGCATCTGCCAACTCCTGGACAGTCTGTGGTGCAACGTGACGTTGGTGGATAGAGCGAGACATGATGTCCCAGATGTGCTCAATTGGATTCAGGTCTGGGGAACGGGCGGGCCAGTCCATAGCATCAATGCCTTCGTCTTGCAGGAACTGCTGACACACTCCAGCCACATGAGATCTAGCACTGTCTTGCATTAGGAGGAACCCAGGGCCAACCGCACTAGCATATGGTCTCACAAGGGGTCTGAGGATCTCATCTCGGTACCTAATGGCAGTCACGCTACCTCTGGCGAGCACATGGAGGGCTGTGCGGCCCTCCAAAGAAATGCCACCCCACACCATTACTGACCCAATGCCAAACCGGTCATGCTGGAGGATGTTGCAGGCAGCAGAACGTTCTCCACAGCGTCTCCAGACTCTGTCACGTCTGTCACATGTGCTCAGTGTGAACCTGCTTTCATCTGTGAAGAGCACAGGGCGCCAGTGGCGAATTTGCCAATCTTGGTGTACTCTGGCAAATGCCAAACGTCCTGCACGGTGTTGGGCTGTAAGCACAACCCCCACCTGTGGACGTCGGGCCCTCATATCACCCTAATGGAGTCTGTTTCTGACCGTTTGAGCAGACACATGCACATTTGTGGCCTGCTGGAGGTCATTTTGCAGGGCTCTGGCAGTGCTCCTCCTGTTCCTCCTTGCACAAAGGCGGAGGTAGCGGTCCTGCTGCTGGTTTGTTGCCCTCCTACGGCCTCCTCCACGTCTCCTGATGTACTGGCCTGTCTCCTGGTAGCGCCTCCATGCTCTGGACACTACGCTGACAGACACAGCAAACCTTCTTGCCACAGCTCGCATTGATGTGCCATCCTGGATAAGCTGCACTACCTGAGCCACTTGTGTGGGTTGTAGACTCCGTCTCATGCTACCACTAGAGTGAAAGCACCGGCAGCATTCAAAAGTGACCAAAACATCAGCCAGGAAGCATAGGAACTGAGAAGTGGTCTGTGGTCACCACCTGCAGAACCACTCCTTTATTGGGGGTGTCTCGCTAATTGCCTATAATTTCCACCTGTTGTCTATCCCATTTGCACAACAGCATGTGAAATTGATTGTCACTCAGTGTTGCTTCCTAAGTGGACAGTTTGATTTCACAGAAGTGTGATTGACTTGGAGTTACATTGTGTTGTTTAAGTGTTCCCTTTATTTTTTTGAGCAGTGTACAAGTTTTACAGATTCCCCCCCCCCCCCCCATAAATATTATTTCAATCTGCTCAGCTCCTCCTGCTCTATAATCTGCTGCCTGCAGCTCAGACGCCATGTTCAACGTGACAGGTTCCGTTTTAAATATAGAACATTTTTACAATAAAGAAATGGATGAGTAGACTGTACAGACTTTTTATTCACATGCGGCAGAGTTGTAGAGGATTTTCTGTGCACTGAGTGTCTATAGCACTATACCATCAGTACACTTTATGTGGATGGGGTTTTAAAAATCCCATCCACTTATAGAGGACAAGATCTGTGCAACCTGTGAATTTTGGAACAGATTTGTAGCAGGAAAAAGTCTGTGTTAGCTCCGTTTTTTTTTTTTTTTTCACAGACTTGGGTGATAAATACCAGATTTTGGGGTTTACTGTCCACTCGAGTCCCCAGCAGTCCCGAAAATGGAGCGTTCCCAAGTCACCTCTGTGAAGGCAGTGGTAGTGTGCGTGCCAGTCCACCTTTGCGGTCACTGGCATGGGGTTGACTGAGAGCGCGCACAGTCAGTCCGTATTGCCGTGTAGCGGCGGGCTGTGTGGTTGGCTGCGGCATTGCTAGGCTTTGTTTTGCAGCAGGAACAGAGGCTCATTGTGTAATGTGGTGTTTGTACTGAGGACATAGCTGCCAACAAACATGGAAACTGAGTTTCAGTGTTGTGTTGGACACGTGCCCATGCTTGTAAATTGGTTATTCTCCGCAAATTGCTAAAGTTACTAGAAACCAGTGATAGTAGTGTTCTGTTATATGAGCTGATGTGGGAGGCATTGCAGGGTGTAGGCTTTTCACTGGTCCTGTTAGCTAGCTTTTGTTTTCCCCTTCTCTTGTGTAAATGTGGCTAATATAGATTTTCTTCTTCTCTTCGGCAGGTTCGTTATTTTGTGCATCACAGTGTTACTTACTACTGGAACGATTTACACCAAGCATTCAACTATGTAACGTAAGTACTTGCCATCATTTCCGATTTCTTTGTATATGTAGTTACAGCCTCAATGCATATGTCATATCTGAATTATTATAGGTAACAATACAATTACCGTATTTTTCGCCCTATAAGACGCACTCTCTCTCTCTCTCTCTCTCTCTCTCCCCCCCCCCCCCCCCCCAAAAAAAAAGAGTGGGGGAAAAATAGCACTGCGTCTTATGAGGCGAATGCTGCAATTTTACACTGATACATCGCTGCCACCATCTGTGGTAATCATATAGGCAATGTTAATTCATCTCCAATCCAAACTGTAGTATGTCACTTACTACTAACTTCCATAGCAGGCAGGAGGCCGGGCGGAAGCCAACAGCGTAACTCACTATGTCACGCGCCTGCTCCGCCCACTTTATAAATGAAGCAGGCGCGTGACGTAGTGAGTTACGCTGCCGTCTCCCGCCCGGCCTCCTGCTATGGAAGTTAGTAGTAAGTACCGTACTACAGCCTGGATTGGAGATGAATTAACATTGCCTATATGATTACTACAGTGAGCAGGGCCCGGTGTAGTAGAATACAGTGCCTGCAACGGGCCCCGCTGCCATTACAGAACAAGATGCCCCTATAACAGTGCCAGTCCCAGATGCCCCTATAACAGTGCCAGTCCCAGATGCCCCTATAACAGTGCCATCCACAGACCACCATTGGTTCAAAATTATTCTTTTTCTTATTTTCCTCCTCAAAAACCTATGGGCTGGTGCATCTTATAGGGCGAAAAATACGGAATACTGAATGACTTGGGACATTGACATTTTGGGCCTTAAAGGGTTTCTATCACTTCGTTTCACCTATTTAGCTTTCAGACACTAGCGATCCGCTAGTGTCTGCTCTATCTAACCATCCTAATATAAGAGCTTATTGTCCTGCCGTTTAGCTAAAAAAATAACTTATATAGATATGCAAATGAGCCTCTAGGTGCTATGGGGGTGTGATTAGCACCTAGAGGCTCCGTCTACCTTAACAAACTGCCGCCGCCCAGCGCGTCCCTCCAGCCCGCCCATCTCCTCCGGAATGCGATGCTCCTCGTATTCGGCGCATGCGCAGTGAATGTCTGATCGCTTCCCTGCTCAGACATCTCCACTGCGCCTGTTCCTCGGAGCACTATGACGTCATCGGCGCAGGCGCAGTGGAGATGTCTGAGCAGGGAAGCGATTAGACATTCACTGCGCATGCGCAGAACAGAGACGCGCACGGAGAGGATCGCTTCAGCTGGAGATGGGCGGGCTGTTTTTATTGAACAGACTTTCTTTGTTCACCTTTTATCTCTCTCTTCGACCATTCTGGTACGCAGAGGGATCAAATTCATTCAGAAATCAGAGTTCAACCCCACTTCCCATCTGCGCTGCTTAGGTAGTAGCAGTAGAGCTTATGCGCTAGTGCCGCTACTTGGAGCAACGCCACAAGATTGAAAGGGCCTGGTGAGATGTCTTGCACTGTCAGTCAAGGCAGAGGGGGAGTCTCTTAAGTAGCAGACTAACTTTTGAATGAATTTGATTCATGGTGAGTTGTTGCTTCTGAAGCTGCGGTGTATTCTATCCATGCTGAGCAAGAGTGAAGGCCGTGTTCACACATTGGGGAACATTTATCAATGATTTTACAACACAATTGCGGCGTAAAAAAGTTGCACATTATGGCGCACGCCATCTGTAAACCATAATTTGCAGCTTTTAAAGCTACTCACACTTTTCTGAAGTGCTGAGAAAAGGGGTGTGGCTTGCCAGAAGGGGGTGTGGCTTAGCACAGCTGCTGCCTTTACTATAACTTTTGCTAGAAAGTGGCAAAAGTTATGGCTGAAGTCTATGCCAGCCTGGAGCTGTTGTAGACTTCAGTATCTGGTACACAGGAGGGCATTGATACGCCTGATTTGTTAAGAGGTTTCTGCTTCTTAACAAATCAGGCGCATCTCCTGCCAGTGCAGGGAGATCACGACTGGCGGATGGATCCACCAGTCTTGATATATTTTCCCTATTGTGTTAATGTCACTTTTTTTGCAGCGTTTTTCTGTATTGTGGCAAAAATGCTGTGATTTTGCAGCGATTTGAGAAACTTATGGCAGAAACCTTAAAGGGTTTCTGTCATGAGAAATAACGTTATGTAGCTGACTGACATTAGCGATGTGCTAATGTCAGCAGTACATAACAGTATGCTTTATAACTCCCTGCCCGTTCTCTTAAAATAACCACTTTTAAAGTATGCTAATGAGCCTCTAGGTGCTATGAGGGCGTTGCTTCAGCACCTAGAGGCTCGGTCAACTCACCCTTTGGCACGCCCAGGTCTCTTTTGATTGACTTGCGATTTCTCCTCTTCGTCCAGTAAATCCTGTGCCTGCGCCGTCCAGTTTAATATTCGGCGCAGTGAGTAAAGGACGCGCTCCGAGCCCACTGTTATGTACTGCTGACATTAGCACATCGGTAATATCAGTCAGCTACATAACGTAATTTATGATTACAGAAACCCTTTAATGTTATCAAAGACCGTGAGACAGCATTATGGAATCTGGGAAGCAGAGAGGATGCTGCATGTTCAGAAGCACCCAGCTCACCACACCAAGGATCCTCCACATATTTGGTGGATAAGAGAGAGAGACAGGGACAGGACTGTGCTGTTCAATAGAAACAGCAGGTGGCGCTATACGAACGTTCAGGGAATATCTGGGGATGTAAGGCTTTTCTTCAAAGAGAACCCATCACCATGAAATGCAGTGAAACCTGCAGACAGAAGGAGCTGAGCAGTTTGCTACATTTTTGTGGGAAATATTCCCAAATAAATTCTTTGCTCTTTTTGCTCAGTGACAGCATTCTCTGTGTAAGTGTGTATACAGAGATAGCTGTCAGTCACTGATAAGACTGCCCAATGTATAACTGAGCTCAGAAAGAGCAGAGAAATAAATTCGAAATAAAGTCTTACAGAATTCCCCCCCCCCCCCCACAAATCTGTATCAGTTTGATCATCTCCTCCTGCTCTATAACATGCCGCCCGCAGACTGCACTGCATTCCATGGTGAAATTCTTTAGGTGTAAATACAAAAATGTTCATAATTAGAGACTGGATTTAAAGGGGTTCTGCACTTTGTTTTAACTGATCTATCCTCTGGATAGATCATCAGCTTCCGATCAGCTGTTTGAGAAGGCAGCGGCGCTCCAGCAGCGCAGCGCCCTTCTGACTGTTTACCACCGGCCCACTGATGTCACGACTAGTATCAACTAGCGTGGGCGCGGCTAAGCTCCATTCAAGTGAACAGAGCTTAGCTCCGCCTATGCTAGTTGATACTAGTCGTGACGTCAGTGGGCCGGCGGTAAACAGTGAGAAGGCCGCGGCGCTACTGGAGCGCCGCTGCCTTCTCAAACAGCTGATCGGCGGGGGTCCCGGGTGTCGGAACCCCGCTGATCAGAAGCTGATGATCTATCCAGAGGATAGATCATCAGTTAAAACAAAGTGCAGAACCCCCCTTTAATGATCTATTTTCTTCATGGTACAACCCCTTTAAAGCTGCTCTGTAACCAGGATCACCCCCTATTAAACGAAGCACATAGCCTGGTAGGGGTGATCTTGCAGTTTAAAATGATACCTTACTTCTCATCGTCAGCACCACGGTTGTTGATAATCATACTTTTATTCCTTTGCTGGCAGGTAATTTTGAGCACCAGGAGGCGGGCTTTTTCAGTACTAGCACTGCTATGCAACACCTACCGACATCTAACCCCCCTCCCCTCCCCCTTGATTTGACAGTGCTAGACCAAGTCAAAGTCATACTCTAGAGCTGTCAATCAGGGGGAAGGGGGGTGTTTAGATGTCAGTAGGCAATTTTTTTTTTATAAAAATTAATAGTAATGGGCAGGATTTAACTATAAACATTATTATTCATAGGACAGCCCCTTTATTGATATGGCCTTGTTTGGGCTTTAAGGATGTTCGGTTTTAGAACATATGCCAAGGATCAGCAACTTCTGGCACACCAGCTGTTTTGACAATACAATTCCCAGAATGCCTCATACACTTTAATGAGAGTCACAAGAAAAGCTAAACAAGTGGGAATGCTGGAGTGCCGAAGATTGCTGATCCCTGGCATACACCAGGCAGTTTGTATGACATGTTGGATTTATTCTGTTGATACCAAATTAATAATTTTTTATATTTTGTTTAAAAGGTTTGCACGATAAAATGTAGCTCTAATTGGTTTTGATTTATTTATTTTGGCTTCCCTTTCCCCCATAAATGAGACAAAAAAAGAACAATTCTGGCATTGTGTGTGTACACTTCCGCGGTCCGCAAAACATGGATACTGGCGGTGTGCGTCCTGCATTTTGCGCTCCCACACATTCTGCCCTGTTAGAAATGCCTGTTCTTGTCCACAAAACGGCAAGACTAGGACATGTTCTATCTTTTATACAGGGAAGCTGAATGGACAGACCAGTACACGGTGCGCTGTCTGCATCTTTTGTGACCCAATTGAAATGAGCGGGTCCGCAATAAATGCAAATCGGATATGGACCGGAAATACGTGTGAATTGACCCTTACCATGTTGGTAGTAGTGAAAGGATTACCTAACATAGTCCTTGGGCTCATCTAATTTTCCAGTACCTATTCTGTGCTTAGAATTTCTACTCTAAGGTATGTGTTCTGTTCCCCGCCATTACTTGTGACATTGATTTGCACTGTTTCTCTCTAGGGGTCTAGATGATAGGGCTTCATGTGCTGCCATACACACTGAGCACAGCAAAGGATTAAGCAAAGAACTCCACGATTATAGGTATGTGGCTCCGTTATCCTCAGTGAACTAGTATTTTATTTTTCTAAAATGAATCTTTTCACATTCAGTGACTGTTGGCATAGCCTTCAAGTGTATTCTGTATATTATTTTTTGTCCTGACGATCGCGGATAATTGCTTGAACGCTGATTTTTATACACTTAGTAGTATTACGCATTCAGAACACTGGTAATAAACCTGTAAGCCAAATTCAGATAAGATGATTCCTTTCACTGTCAGTTCAGATTGAAGTCCGGTGTGCAGATACCTAGTGGTCATTATGAAAACTGCAGTGTTTCATGTATAGTCATAGCATGATGGAAAAATGTAAATGTATTTTAAATTCCTGTATACTATAGAACACGTTGTCTACGATCAGATTATTGACTTATCAGCAAATTTATTACCAACTAACGTTATAAGGTTATGGTACTTTCTCATGTAGTTGATATCTCAGATATGACATTTTACTTATCTACACATACTTTGGAATACATTGATTTTAAATTCTTCTAGTTCATTATACAATGTAACTAAACCTTGATGAGTAATATCTCCCAACAGCCATCAGCAGAACACTTGTTTGGCAGTCAGCCATTTTTCTTGACTTTCCCTTACACATGCGTGTATTCTGAATGAGGGAAGGGGAATTAGCTGCTGCCTGAGAACAAAAGGTCAGGCATGTTGAAATTCAGCATGCTCGATCCTTCCCTCCCGCTTAACATCTGCTGCATGATTGTTGATGATCTGATGCACTTGAGATGGTCATCTGGCCCCACCTAATTTGTCAGGTTCAATCAAACTTAGGCCTCATTCACACTACCATATCAGTTTGCGGTCCGCACACCTTGGATTTGCAAAACGTGGATACCAGCAGCATGCATCCCACACTTTCTGCAGTCCTCATTGTCGAAATGCCTATTCTTGTCTGCAAAATGGCCAAGAATAGGACATGTTGTATGATTTGCGGCACGGGTGTGGATAGCACACAGGTGACATCAATGTGCGGTTCGCATTTTTGTACATGAGGCCTTACTCTTATGTTTGTAGCCCCTATTAGTCCTCATAGGTGGTATACATGGGGGAAAAAAGTAACAAAGATTATACTTCTCCTATTTGCATCAACTATTTGCTTAAAAGGGTTCTGCAGTTTGTTTAAACTGACGCTCTATCCTCTGGATAGATCATCAGCATCTGATCAGCGGGGGTCTGACACCCGGGACCCCCGCCGATCAGCTGTTTGAGAAGGCAGCGGCGCTGGCAGTAGTGCCGCGGCCTTCTCACTGTTTACCGCTGGCCCAGTGACGTCATGACCAGTATCAACTGGCCTGGCCGCGGCTAAGCTCCATTCAAGTAAACAGAGATACTAGTCGTGACGCCGCTGCCTTCTCAAACAGCTGATCGGCGGGGGTCCTGGGTGTCGGACCCCCGCCGATCAGATGCTGATGATCTATCCAAAGGATAGATCATCAGTTTAAACAAACTGCAGAACCCCTTTAAAGAATGTTTACAAAATACTAAATTTGAATAAGGCCTTAATCTTCTGGGTTTTCTTCATTCATGTTTGATTACTGTCTAGATTGCAGCAAGTGTGGAGCTTAAAATGAATGTAATGTACTAATGGGAAATGGATCCTAGTTTATACTGACATGTACTGTTAACCTTGAGCTGGATTCATATGATACAAAGTAACACTGATACAAAGGTGATTACGCAAAGTAAAGTTCCTACTGATGACTTCAATGTTGGTATTTATGGCCTCTCTGTAGGTCAGGATAGAAGCACGAATATAATCTATTTCTATAGAAGTTGTTTTGTAGTTGCTCACATATAAATGTATTTAGAACTATATGGAACTTTAATTGAAGACAGAAAAATAAAATGTGACATGCATCTCATCCCTAATATGAAGTATGAAACCTATAATGTTGCACGTCTGCATGAATTTATCTTCTACATAAAGGACCACATGCACACAGTTTGCTAAATAAAACCAATTTTGAAAATAATAAATGTGCAATTTCATACATGTCTCAAAGTCTGGTGGGAAGTTGTAAGCCGCACCTCGTCTCACTTTTTTGTGGGCTATTTAACAGTTTGCATCTTCATTAAGTTAAGATTTTTTTAATTCCTTTTCAGAAAGTTATTTTATGGAATAAATGAAATTACTGTTAAAGTGCCTTCTCTTTTTAAGCTTCTAGTAAAGGAGGTAAGTGGATCTTTGGTTAGTTTCAGATGCCTCTTCCTCATGTTGATGATGTTTTGTAAGAAGTTCTTCTTGCTAGTTAGTACAAAGTTCAGTCTTTTCACTTCATTACTGATTATTCTACACCATAGCTAATCAATGTCAGCATACCAGTACAATCTCTCAGTAGAACGTCCTGAATGGAGGAGCATAGGTCAAGTCATTGCATAAGCTGTACTGTATATCTTTGCCCTGCGATATGAAGCAGGTGGACTAAATATTGCATAATAATAATAATATATATATAAAATCTCTTCTGCTGTGGTCTATAGACCAACTCACGCATCGCATCCGCGCGGAATACTCGCCCGTGTGAAAGGGGCCTAAGCGATATAACATGCCATCAGTATGCCCTACACAGCCAGCTATTAACATGATAATGTCAGGACTGGTAAAAGGTCCTCTTTAAAGGGAGTCTTTCACCTAAAATGACTGTTATAGAACACTAACCCCATGATCTGCATTATAGTCCCCATATTTGAATAATACTTACTGTATAACTGTCCGTCGCTTTTTTTCACAAAAAAACAACACTTTTATTCAATATGTAAATTAGGTTCTGAAGGTGCCCAGGGGCGGCGTGCAAGCGGCCGGTGCCCAGGCCGCTCGTCGCTTTTCATATGAATCCCCTCCCCTTTCTCCCCTCTGGCCCGCCCTAGGTTTTTCAGAAATACAGCGCCGTTCACAAGATTCGCCGCACCTGCGCACTTAATTCCCCATTATGGGCAGAGGCACAAGAGCGTTTAATGTGCATGTGCCGGCCCGTACATCTAGCCGGCCTTGTGCCTCTGCCCATAATGGACAATGAAGTGCGCAGGCGCGGCGAATCTTGTGAACGGCATTGGCGCTGGATTTCTGAAGAACCTAGGGCGGGCCAGAGGGGTGAAAGGGGAGGGGTTTCATATGAAAAGCGACGAGGGGCTTGGGCACTGGCCGCTTGCACGCCGCCCCTGGGCACCTTCAGAACCTAATTTACATAATAATTATTTATTTATTTTTTTGAGAAAATAAGCGACGGACAGCTATACGGTAAGTACTATTCAAATATGGGGACTATAATGCAGATCATGGGGTTAGTGTTCTATAATGGTCATTTTAGGCTACTTTCACACTAGCGTTCTGCTGTCTGCTCGTGAGCTCCGTTTGAAGGGGCTCACGAGCGGAGCAGAACGCTTCCGTCCAGCCCTGATGCGGATCCGCTCAGACTGCATCAGTCTGGCGGCGTTCAGCCTCCGCTCGCCTCCGCACGGCCAGGCGGACAGCTGAACGCTGCTTGCAGCGTTCGGGTGTCCGCCTGGCCGTGCGGAGGCGTGCGGATCCGTCCAGACTTACAATGTAAGTCAATGGGAACGGATCCGCTTGAAGATGACACCATATGGCTCAATCTTCAAGCGGATCCGTCCCCCATTGACTTTACATTGAAAGTCTGAACGGATCCGCTCAGGCTACTTTCGCACTTAGAAATTTTTCTAAGTTATTAATGCAGACGGATCCGTACTGAACGGAGCCTCCGTCTGCATTAATATGATCGGATCCGTTCAGAACGGATCCGATCAAGCGCAAGTGTGAAAGTAGCCTTAGGTGAAAGACTCCCTTTAAGCGTGCTTAAAAATCACAATAAACAATAATTGCCACAGATTTTCTGGTTTTGTCTTTACTGCAGTCGTTGCTTGTTCTCCTCTAGAGCAGTTACACTGCTAATGCCTGGCTGATTTCTGTTCAGACTAGAGGATGTGGCAATGACTAACAATCTTTCAGTTGAGCAGATTTGTGAAATTCACAGAACAATTATGATTTTTAGTGCACTGTGTGAATGTAAACGGAAAGTTTAAAAAGATACGACTCTTGGTAAGTGGTAAGGAAGACCTTAAAATGGAAACAGTCCTTAAAGGGGTTAAAGTCTGTTTTGGACATTTTCCTGATAATTTGAAAAATTGATCTGAAGTTCAAAGCCTTCTAACGTTCTAAAAAATAAAATTACATTTACAAAAAAAACCAGCATGTAGTAGACATGTGGTAAATGTTGATAACTATTTTGTTGAGGTATAACGATCTGTCTTAAAAGCATAAAAAATAAAAATCACTTGGATAAGGCCTCTTTCACACGACCGTATGGCTTTTTCAGTGTTTTGCGGTCCGTTTTAAACGGATCCGTTGTTCCGTTTTTTGTTTCCGTTGTGTTTCTGTTCCGTTTTTCTGTATGGCATATACAGTAATTTCATAGAAAAAATTGGGCTGGGCATAACATTTTCAATAGATGGCTCCGCAAAAAACGGAACGGATACCGAAGACATACAAATGCATTTCCGTATGTGTTCCGTTTTTTTTGCGGACCCATTGACTTGAATGGAGCCACGGAACGTGATTTGCGGGCAATAATAGGACATGTTCTATCTTTTAACGGAACGGAAATACGGAAACGGAATGCATGAGTACTAGGGATCGACCGATATTGATTTTTTAGGGCCGATACTGATACCGATAATTTGTGAATTTTCAGGCCGATAGCCGATAACTTATACCGATATTCTAAGAATTTTCATTTTTGAGAAAAAAAAAAATTCCTACACAAATCTGCTGAAAATTAATATGTTTATTGTTAATGTGTATTTTTATTTTTTTTGTAAATCTTTTTCATTTATACTTAATATTTTTGTGTTTTTTTTTTTTTTTTTACTAACTTTTAGCCCCCTTAGGGACTAGAACCCTTGTCCTATTCACCCTGATAGATCTCTATCAGGGTGAATAGGATCTCACACTGTCCCTGCTGCTCTCTGCTCTGTGCACACAGCAGCAGGGAGCTGAACATGGCAGCCAGGGCTTCAATAGCGTCCTGGCTGCCATGGTAACCGATCGGAGCCCCCAGGATTACACTGCTGGGGCTCCGATCGGAGGAGGAGGGGAGAGGGGACCCTGTGGCCACTGCCACCAATGATTAAAACTGGGTGGGGGGGCGCACTGCGCCACCAATGGTTTTACTATTGGGATGGGGGTGGGGGGCGCACTGCGCCACCAATGATTAATACTGGGTGGCTTGGGGGGGGCGCACTGCGCCACCAATGAAGATAAGTCTCTCAATCATTCATATACAGGAGGCGGGAGCTGGCTGCAGAATCACATAGCCGGCTCCCGACCTCTATGAGCGGTAGCTGCGATCCGCGGCACCTAAGGGGTTAACTACCGCGGACCGAAGCTGCCGTTCATAGAGGTCGGGAGCCGGCTATGTGATTCTGCAGCTCCCGCCTCCTTTATATGAATTAATGAAAGACTCCTCTTCATTGGTGGCGCAGCGGCCACAGCCCCTCCCCTTCTCTTGTCTCCTCTCCTGCCATTGGCGGCAGCAGCAGCACAGGGGGAGGGAGACACTGCTTCCTTCTCCCCTGTGCTGCTGAGCGAACACGGAGAGCGCTGACAGCAGCGCGTTCTGTGTTCCAAATATGTTATCGGTATATCGGCAAAATAGATGCCGATACCGATAACGTTCAAAATCCTCAATATCGGCCGATAATATCGGTAAAACCGATAATCGGTTAATCCCTACGGAGTACATTCAGTTTTTTTTGCGGAACCATTGAAATGCCGTATACGGACCGTATACGGAACTCAAAAAACGGCCTGCAAAACGGAAAAATAAAATGGTCGTGTGAAAGAGGCCTAAGTAAAAGCATTCCAAATCTGTAATCGCATAAATTGACACAGGTCAGATTTGCGAAATTGGTCTTGGTCAGGAAGGGGGAAACTGGCTGGGTCATGAAGAGGTTAAAGTGGATTTTTTTTTTTATTGGTTATATACCACATTTGCTGCTTGGCTTGAGCAAGTCATTCAGTGGTGTTTCCTGGAATACTACAATAGGTTATTTTATAGTTACATAAATTTGCCACTGCAGTTAGGTCGATCTTCTTTTTCTTTTTTTTCTTTTTTTTTTCTTTTTCTTCAGCATATTTCTACAAATCGGTAAGATTATGCCTAGTGTCTGATGTGAGGCATGGATAGCCATGACTACGATTTGTTGGACATATAGCACTTTGGAGAGTAGCCTTCTAGTGATTTATCAAAGCTAATGTCTCATGCATCTGTGCAAAAAATCGACCTGCATTACGACTGCTTAGGTCTAAGTGAGATCCCATTTCAGTAATCAAGATTACCTTTAGTAGCAGTTAATTCATTGCTTTTGGAGTGTACTCTGACATGCCAGTTATTTAGTTATTTGAGGCCTCATGGTGATTGCACCAACCACTTGTCATAGACTTAGTGTTAAAGTGTACCTGAGTTAAAAAAAAAAGTTTGCATTAATAGCTGTGCTTCTTTGTACAATCGGAATTGAGGGAATAGATCTTTTGGCCTTCCCTGTCTTTTTCAGTCTAATTATTCTCCTCTTCAGCTTCACAGCTAGATACATTTCTCTCACAAGCAAGGGTCATTTCCCATCTGTACTGCTGTGATCCTTTCCCTTAATTACCCAAAAAAAAAATATTTTCAGCTCTGGGGCTCACAGAACAGATTTTGAGGGAGATGTTCCTGTTCTCTTCAAAAGCAGTGTAGAAGCAGTTCTTTTATCAGGCTTAGGATCTTGGCTAGCTCTGACACGCTCCGCTTCCTCTCATTCATAGTCTGTCTCTTTATTACTAGGGACGGATCTTGCCTGACAACAGGCAGTGGACTGTAAATTAGGTGGAAGTGAGACCCTTGGGTTTTTAATTTTACCGCCTTTTTCCGGTGGATGCAGGCATATTCTTTAAATGAAATGATTTAGAAATTCGCTATTTACACTATTCTCTATTTAAGTTAAATTATGTGAAAGCATAGTGACTCTTTTTAATGTTCTTTTCATTCTTTCTATTTTTCTTCCAGGTTCTCAATCCTTTTTACATTTTTCAGCTGTTCAGTGTTATTTTGTGGAGCACAGATGAATACTACTACTATGCATCTGCCATTGTGTTAATGTCTGTAATATCCATTATTAGTTCTCTGTATACCATTAAAAAGGTAAACCTTATTAATGTAGACTTCCTTCAGAATGTGTCAACAAGACCTATCTATTAAAGCACTTGACATATATCATACAATTACAGTCATGTTGGGAAGGAGTTCCTGCACTAGCACGTTGCAATACAGAGTATTGCATTGTATTGTACCAGTGATGCAGACTTGGGACTAACCTAAAAAGTAGAAGAAAAAAAAAAAAAAAATTCTAGCTAAATCCTACAAAAGTAAAATGACTCTTTCCCTTCTGAGCCCTGCCATGTGCCCAAATGTCTGTTTAAAGCTACATTTTGGGTGTTTGTTGCTTTTTCCCCTCCTTTTAGCCTTAGAGAAAACGTTTCCACTAAAAATACATATTACTGTAAAGCTTTGTTTTTCATATTAACTTCCCAGTTTTAGTAAATTCTATGAAACACCTGCAGGGTCAAAATGGAAACAATGCCACTAAATAATTTCCTTGAGGGGTGTAGATTCCAAAATGCAATCTTGTGCATTGTTTCTTATATTTTGGCACCTTAAGACTTCCACAAACCTGATAAAAAAAAAACAAACCTGATGCACAATGAGTGATTGGCCGGTGCTCCTGAACTTGGAGTTCTGGCCTGATTGCTATGGAATCTGGACGCTAGCGCTGCCACTTGCTGAGAGTCACTGCCGCCGGCATCCAGAATCTAACACTCATCCATCAGACTGCCAGATAGAGAAGTTGGATCCTTTACTCCACAGAACATGTTTGCATTGCTCTAGAGTCCAGTGGTAGGTGTTTTAGACCACTCCATGCGACATTCGGCATGTGCTTGTAAGACTTTCATGAAGCTCCTGGTGCAGTTTTTGTGCTGCTGATGATACCACTGGAGGTTTGGAGCTCTGCAGTTACTGTGTCAGCAGAGCTTTGACAACTTTAATACACTGGTCCTCAGCGATCCCACTCTGTAACTTTGTGGCGTGCCACTTTATTACGAAATTGGTGTGGTTCCTTAAACACATCTACTTTATAGTAATACAACTCAAGGATGATGGTGGAATATCTGGGAGGGAAGAAATTTCATGCCATTTAAACCTACTAATATAGATGGGACCGGCCTATTATGCAATGTGTATGGGTGTGTCCTGACCCTTCCTTGATGGCAGATGTTGGGCATGTTGGATTTTGACATGCTCAGTCCATTTGTCTCACAGTAGATTTACGAACACCAAGAGGTGTCTGTCAGCAGTTTATTCCCCTTGATGCTCGGTGTCAGCTAGTGCTAATGCATTTTCTTCTTTTTTACAGCAATATATAATGTTACATGACATGGTTGCAGCTCATAGTATTGTTAGAGTTACTGTGTGCCGCGCAAACCAAGGTAAGTCACTTAGCATGGTTTCATACTGCCTATTGCTGGCTCTGAAGCTTTAGAATACTGATGGCTATACAATTTGACAAACATTGCATTATATGTGCATAGATTAACTTTCATCATCCTAATAGCAATGGTGACTTTACAAATCCTTGTGCCACCCGCAACTGACTATATATTGGAATTATTTTTTGCTTACTGTCCTATGAATGTGTGTAACATGGATTAGGGATCGACCGATATTGATTTTTTTTAGGGCCGATACCGATAATTTGTCGGGGGTGGGGGGGGGGGGGGGCGCACTGCGCCACCAATGTTTTTACTATTGGGATGGGGGTGGGGGGTGCACTGCGCCACCAATGACTAATACTAGGGGGGCTTGAGGGGGGGGGGGCGCACTGCGCCACCAATGTTTTTACTATTGGGGTGGGGGGCGCACTGCGCCACCAATGATTAAAGGGAATCTGTCACTAGCAATGTTTCAAAATTTTTTTTTCATGGATCCATGTTTAATAAAGTACCTTTTTTCCATCTGTGTTCTTCTTTTCCATGTCAGTCTTGTCCTTTCTTCTAAAAATCGATTCTTAGGATATGCAAATGACGCTGTAAGGAGCCCAGAGGGGCGTTTTTCTTTCTCCACGGTGCCCAGGAACGCCCCTCTGAAGTGCCGTGCCCGCCTAAATATGAAAACTACTAACGCCTCCATGTTTAGCTGAATCACCTCCCAGAGGCGCGGCTAAGTCCTCAACATTCACCCCCCCTCCTCCTCCTCAGCGCCGCGCTCTGCGAACACCCGATCCTCCTCTCGTCGGCGTCCCAAATCCTGCGCAGGCGCAGTGCCGGCAGTGCCGGCGATTGCCTGCGCTCTGATAATACGGCTGAGGGCAACAGCTTCAACATCGTCACTGGGCTCGGCGCATGCCCAGTGACGATGTTGAAGCTGTTGCCCTCAGCAGTATTATCAGAGCGCAGGCAATCGCCGGCACTGCGCCTGCGCGGGATTTGGGACGCCGACGAGAGGAGGATCGGGTGTTCGCAGAGCGCGGCGCTGAGGAGGGGGGGGGGGGGGGGTGAATGTTGAGGACTTAGCCGCGCCTCTGGGAGGCGATTCAGCTAAACATGGAGGCGTTAGTAGTTTTCATATTTAGCCGGGCACGGCACTTCAGAGGGGCGTTCCTGGGCACCGTGGAGAAAGAAAAACGCCCCTCTGGGCTCCTTACAGCGTCATTTGCATATCCTAAGAATCGATTTTTAGAAGAAAGGACAAGACTGACATGGAAAAGAAGAACACAGATGGAAAAAAGGTACTTTATTAAACATGGATCCATGAAAATTTTTTTTTTAAACATTGCTAGTGACAGATTCCCTTTAATGCTGGGGGGCTTGGGGGGGGGCGCACTGCGCCACCAATGATTAATACTAGGGGGCTTGAGGGGGGGGGGGGGGCGCACTGCGCCACCAATGAAGATACCTCTCTTTCACATACAGGAGGCGGGAGCTGGCTGCAGAATCACATAGCCGGCTCCCGACCTCTATGAGCGGTAGCTGCGATCCGCGGCACCTAAGAGGTTAACTACCGCGGACCGCAGCTGCCGTTCATAGAGGTCGGGAGCCGGCTATGTGATTCTGCAGCCAGCTCCCGCCTCCTGTATTTGAATTAATGAAAGACTCATCTTCATTGGTGGCGCAGCGGCCACAGCCCCTCCCATCCTCTTGTCTTCCGTCCTGTCATTGGAGGCAGCGGCAGCAGCATCACAGGGGGAGGAGACACTGCTTCCTTCTCCCCTGTGCTGCTGAGGGAACACAGAACGCGCTGAGAGCAGCGCGTTCTGTGTTCCCAATACGTTATCGGTATATCGGCAAAATAGATGCCGATACCGATAACGTTCAAAATCCTCAATATCGGCCGATAATATCGGCCAAACCGATAATCGGTCGATCCCTAACATGGATATCATGTTGCATTTCAGAACGTTTATTGAATGTGATCATGCCCAATAATTAAACTTTTATAGGTCAACATTAGATTAGATACATGTCTCTTAATGTTCCCAAGGCATGTACTAATTAAAGAACCCCCCCCCCCCAAAGCTACCATCTAAACTTTTAACCCCTTAGGGACTTAGGACGTACCCGTACGCCCTGTTTCCCGAGTCCTTACTTTGAATAGCGATTGCGGCGCGGGTTAATCGCAACAGGATGTCCGCTGAAATCATTCAGCGGTCATCCTGTCACAGCCCCCTGGATCTCACAGGCCGGAAGCTGTATGAGTAATACACACAGTATTACTCATACAGCCAATGCATTCCAATACAGAAGTATTGGAATGCATTGTAAAAGGGATTAGACCCCCAAAAGTTCAAATCCCAAAGTGGGACAAAAAAAATAAAGTTTAAAAAAAAGTCCCGCCCCCCCCCCAAATTAAAAGTTTCGAGTAAAAAATAAACAAACGTAATTTTTCCCAAATAAAGTAAAAAATAAAAATTGGTAAAAAAATAGGTATACATAAGTATACATATTAGGTATCGCTGCGCCCGTATCGACCGGCTCTATAAACATATCACATGACCTAACCCCTCAGATGAACACCGGAAAAAAAAAAAAATGCTAAATAAACAATTTTTTTGTCACCTTACATCACAAAAAGTACAACAGCAAGCGATCAAAAAGGCTTTTGCCCACCAAAATAGTACCAATCAAACCGTCACCTCATCCCGCAAAAAATGAGCCTCTACCTGAGACAATCGCCCAAAAAAAAAAAAAACTATGGCTCAGAATATGGAGACACTAAAACATCATTTTTTTTTGTTTCAAAAATGATATTGTGTAAAACTTACATAAATAAAAAAAAGTATACATATTAGGCATCGCCGCGTCTGTATCGACCGGCTCTATAAAAATATCACATGACCTAACCCCTCAGATAAACACCGTAAAAAATAAAAACAAAAAGTGTAATAGCAAGCGATCAAAAAGTCACACGCACCCCAAAATAGTGCCAATAAAACAGTCATCTCACCCCGCAAAAATCATACCCTACCCAAGGTAATCGCCCAAAAACTGAAAAAATTATGGCTCTCAGACTATGGAAACACTAAAACAGGATTTTTTTTGTTTAATAAAAAAGAAATCATTGTGTAAAACTTACATAAATAAAAAAAATGTATACATATTCGGTATCGCCGCATCCGTGACAACCTGGTCTATAAAAATATCACATGATCTAACCTGTCAGATGAATGTTGTAAATAACAAAAAATAAAAACGGTGCCAAAACAGCTATTTCTTGTTACCTTGCCTCACAAAAAGTGTAATATAGAGCAACCAAAAATCATATGTACCCTAAACTAGTACCAACAAAACTGCCACCCTATCCCGTAGTTTCTAAAATAGGGTCAGTTTTTTGGAGTTTCTACTCTAGGGGTGCATCAGGGGGGCTTCAAATGGGACATGGTGTCCAAAAAAACAGTCCAGCAAAATCTGCCTTCTAAAAACCGTATGGCATTCCTTTCCTTCTGCGCCCTGCCGTGTGCCCGTACAGTGGTTTACGACCACATATGGGGTGTTTCTGTAAACTACAGAATCAGGGCCATAAATATTAAGTTTTGTTTGGCTGTTAACCCTTGCTTTGTTACTGGGAAAAATGGATTAAAATGGAAAATTTGCCAAAAAATTTAAATTCAGAAATTTCATCTCCATTTGCCAATAACTTTTGTGGAACACCTAAAGGGTTAACGACGTTTTTAAAATCAGTTTTGAATACCTTTTGAGGTGTGTAGTTTCTAGAATGGGGTCATTTTTGGGTGGTTTCTATTATGTAAGCCTCGCAAAGTGACTTCAGACCTGAACTGGTCCCTAAAAATTGGGTTTTTGAAAATTTCTGAAAAATTCCAAGATTTGCTTCTAAGCCTTGTAACAGCCCCAAAAAATAAAATATCATTCCCAAAATGATCCAAACATAAAGTAGACATATGGGGAATGTAAAGTAATAACTATTTTTGGAGGTATTACTATGTATTATAGAAGTAGAGGAATTGAAACTTAGAAATTTGCAATTTTTTTAAAATTTTTGGTAAATTTGGTATTTTTTTTTATAAATAAAAAAGATTTTTTTTTTACTTCATTTTACCAGTGTCATGAAGTACAATATGTGACAAAAAAACTATCTCAGAACGGCCTGAATAAGTCAAAGCGTTTTAAAGTTATCAGCACTTAAAGTGACACTGGTCAGATTTGCAAAAAATGGCCAAGTCCTTAAGGTGAAATGAGTCCTTAAGGGGTTAAAGGCTATGTAACAAGTTAGAAAAACTGCACTAACTTTCAGGCTTCAATCTTCCTTCCTTCATTCATTTATAGACCTCCTGATATTTAGTTTGCAAGCTGCGTATGTGAGGTTTGTGTGTCCACAATGCTGCTTTCTTCATTACCTTTCATGTATCAGCACAACTTTACTCCTGTACTGGTTTCTGCTTCTGATATAGCCCGTGTGTTGTCCTCCTCTCACCTGTGCTGACACCGATGCCATGCTTGTGTGATGTCCCCTTCCTCTAAAGATTCTGCCCTGCGTTCCCTCCCCTCCTCACATTATTACAATCTGGCAGACTCTGCCATGTGTGATTTTCCTCTGTTAAAGTTCTTGCTCTCATGCATTCAATCTCCTTCCCATCCCTGCTTTCTCTAACCATGTGATACATGCGGAAGAGGGTAGGTTCTTATTAAAGCTAATGGACAATGGCAGCCTAGACCGAATGGCGGTCACGAGCAGTGTGCTGTTGGATGTTTCTCAGAGGTACAGGACTGTCGGCTATGTGAAGCAGTTGCTGAAATGCTACATTATGATTCTGCATTTAGGAAGCAGGAGAAGAACTAAAACCAAATCAGTGAAAAGGTTCCAAGGTTTTTAAGGCTACTTTCACACTTGCGTTCAGAGCGGATCCGTCTGGGGTCTGCCCAGACGGATCCGCTCATATAATGCAGACTTGGGATCCGTTCAGAACGGATCCGTCTGCATTATATTGTAGAAAAAATTCTAAGTGTGAAAGTGGCTTCAGACGGATCCGTCCAGACTTTACATTGAAAGTCAATGGGGGACGGATCCGTTTGAAGATTGAGCCATATTGTCATCTTCAAACGGATCCGTCCCCATTGACTTACATTGTAAGTCTGGACGGATCCGTTTGCCTCCGCACGGCCAGGCGGACACCCGAACGCTGCAAGCTGCGTTCAGGTGTCCGCCTGCTGAGCGGAGCGGAGGACAAACTGTGCCAGACTGATGCATTCTGAGCGGATCCGCGTCTACTCAGAATGCATTAGGGCAGTACGGATGCGTTCGGGGCCGCTTGTGAGCCCCTTCAAACGGAACTCACAAGCGGAGCCCCGAATGCTAGTGTGAAAGTAGCCTAAAATGTAGGATGTTACTTTTATTCATACACTTTCAAGAGCAATAACTGAGGAATGGCACAATGAATGAGTTGTATGGAAAGATATTCCAGTATTTCATGTCAAAAGGAGAGTTGACAGTTTTTATTTTTTTTATTTTTATATTTTTTAAATATATGGTATAGCAGCCCTGATTAACAGGAACCTCTGATAGACTCGCTTTAGGTTAAATTGTTTATGCTTGGGCGCTGTGACCTCTTCACGGTTTACACTGCATGCTATCCACTTAGTAGCGGCTGTGCAGGGGACCACAGCTTGGTGGCCGTGGTCTGATCCTCACTGATCCAATATTGATGGAATATCTGAAGGACACACAATCAGCATTGTGAACCCAGGAAACACCTTTCAGTAGTTTGCATGTGACAGCTGTGGTAAACCAGAGGATGAATGTCTGATGCATTTAAACTTACCAACATATGAAAACATCAGTAATATAGTATCTCTCTTGCAGAGGTTGAAGAAATCATGTCTACGGAGCTTGTACCTGGGGACATTTTGTTAATCCCACCTAATGGGACCATTATGCCATGTGATGCTGTCCTGATTAGTGGAACCTGCATTGTGAATGAAAGCATGTTAACAGGTAATGGTGTGGATATGAAATTATCTTAATGGCCACTAATGTGTCTGTATAAAGCTTAATAGCCTGTACTGCTTCCTTTAGGTGAAAGTGTGCCAGTGACCAAGACTAACTTGCCCGACCCATCTACAAATTCCAGAGGAGTGGAAGATGAACTCTATAATACAGAAACTCACAAGCGTCACACTTTATTTTGTGGAACCAATGTCATCCAAACCAGATTTTATGCTGGAGAACCTGTCAAAGCCATAATCGTCCGGACAGGTATTACCAATCTGCTTCTCATGGCGTTTAGTCTTTCGTTTTGTATTTTACGCGTAGAAATTGCAATTGTGTTATTGGAATGGAACCTTGATGTGTTAAATCTCTTGTCTTCTCAGGGTTCAGCACTTCTAAAGGACAGCTTATTCGTTCCATACTTTATCCAAAACCAACAGACTTCAAGCTTTACAGAGACGCCTACCTGTTCTTGCTATGTCTTGTTGGAGTTGCTGGCATTGGGTTCCTGTATACTGTTGTAAATAGTATTTTAAATAAGGTGTGGATCCTCTTTGTCTTATGAGCCCCCTCCCTTTTTTTTTTTTGACAGTTTGCTGATTTTCAATGACTATTACTTTATTTATTTTTTGCATGTTTGCTCTGTTCTTCCAGGTCCCAGCCAACATTATTGTTATCGAGTCCCTTGACATTATAACCATCACAGTACCTCCTGCTCTTCCTGCTGCCTTGACTGCTGGGATTGTGTATGCACAAAGGCGTCTGAAAAAACTTGGCATCTTCTGTATCAGTCCTCAGCGAATAAACATTTGTGGGCAGTTAAACCTCATATGCTTTGACAAGGTTAATATATTTGATCACAGCCTTACTTATCTTTGCATAGAATAGCACAGGCTTAAAATATTGTAGGATTATCAACATTTACAAGCATTTTTTCATGGCAGTAGAATATTATCTGCATCCACAGATACAGATCTATTGTCAGTCTCTGTAAGAAAAAGTGTATGTATTATCCAGTTGTAACACAGAGCCTGCTTTTCTGTATGCAATATCTGGAGGTCTTAATAAATCCTGTTTATAGTTTTTGTGGCGAGCACCTGACTGTCTTATTACTGACTTTGCCTTGTTTTTCCTATATCTAGACTGCTTTTCTTTGTCATGCGGTGCTCCACTGTTACTCATCGCACACAGAGCCGTTTCCTGCAGAGCTACTTTAGCTCCTATAGTACAGCCATGGTACTAGAAAGTACAAGCTGCCACTGATTTACACATTTTTTTGTTATAGCGATGAGACAGGTCCCCAAGAATATCATGACTCGTTGACTCACTGTGTATTGAACAGGTCCAGCATTGAAGCTGTTCAGTACACAATTTTAGCAAAACAGCTGGGTCAGTTTAAGAACTTATGGATCTGTCACTAGTTCAACTAGTGCTATAAAAAAACTTCGGACAGATTCTCTTTCATTTTAAATAAATATATAAAATACCATATTGACATGGTCAGGCATGTGCACTGCCGCTCCTTTCATTCTCTATGGGACCGCCATAAAGCAGTCCACTCCAATCTCTCCAGCAGTCCTGTAGAGACTAGATCACATTCTTCTTGAAGCTTTGGGCCTCATTTATAATAACTGTACCGATAGCAACCGACCAACGCACAGCTTTCATTTTTCACAGCAGTTTAAGAAATGAAAGCTGAACTCTGGTTGTTGTGGACCACAAGGCCAGTTTCTCTTTGAGACCGTTTTGATAAATGAGATCCATTGTATGAAATCTGGATGGTTGACTTTTTTTTTAAAACGACAAGTTTTTCCTTGTCCCTTTTCAGCAAAAAAATAAATAAATAAATAGTTTTAATTATCTTTTCGTCTTTTAGACTGGCACTCTTACCGAAGACGGTTTGGACCTCTGGGGAATCCAAAGAGTGGAGAATGCTCAGTAAGAGAAGTCTAATTTCCTGTTCTTTATTACACCACATATGGATTTTTTCATAGCTCTAGTGACTTTTCTGTATGCGATACAAAGTCTGTACTGGGCAAGGATATTTTTCACGTGATCTGTCCTTTTTGTAGATTCTTCACACGTCAAAAAAGTTCTACATAATCATTTGTGTTCGTGGCTGTTAAACTATTTAGAAAGTGCTCAGTACTTTATATATATATATATATATATATATATATATATATATATATATATATATATATATATAAATAAATATTTTATTTTTATTTTTCTAAATTCCAGGTTCCTTTTGACAGAGGAAAAAGCTTGCAGCGAGAGCTTGGTTAAGTCTCAGTTTGTTGCCTGCATGGCAACATGTCACTCGCTCACAAAAATTGATGGATTGATTTCAGGTGACCCCCTCGACTTAAAAATGTTTGAAGCCATAGGATGGGTAAGTGATGTTTCAGCTTTCTGACCCATTGAAAAGCATCTGAACACAATTTTGTTCACTCACTCACTTTTTTTCTGTGCATTTAAAATACATTTCCCCCCCCAAAATCTTATTAAAGTTTAAGGCAAGATACAGTTGCCAAACAAAATGGCATAAGACATTTATACTTTTGCATAATATCTTTTGACAAAACCTGAAAAAATTACAAATAATAACAATCGGCCCAATAATTTAGGCTGTAAGAACATTGAAAACCTGAACTATTAACATATTTCCCTAAGAGCTGAAGAAAGGAAACCTGTTGTAAGGTAAAAAGATATTATTGCTCCCAAGAGAAGGTATGAAAACAAGGTTAGGCTCACACTACAGTTTTTTTTTTTTTTTTTGTCAGTTATTTCTGGGTCAAAAACACAAAATAGGAGGACATTTTTCAATTCTACCTTATCTCCACGTAGGCTACACTACTGGTTTTGGCTCACAATAACTGATGTAAATCACTGATCAAATAACTGACATGTGAACTGGGCCCTATGGATATACTTTAGTAAAACAAGAAGCCCGCAGCTATTGAGAATCTGATAGGTACCAGAGGAAAGAGAATTAGGATAAGGTGTTGAGTGTGAAAACTCAACCATGGATTCTAAATCTGTCAGAACTTATGCTCAACAAGTATTATTATAAAATACAAGATGTTCCTCACTGTGGAAAATCTGAGGATGTGGTCGTACTTTATTCCACATTTATCAAATGTCTCATATTACTTGATAAATGTGTCAGTTTTCCTTCTCCACCCTCCTCCTGGGCTGAGATTGCGACTTTTTTTTAAAAAGGTCTCAATGAAAAATCTGGAGTGAAACTCATTAACATAGATAACCACACCCACTTTCCCACCCACATTACAAAACTGGATGCCGCCTAAATTTTGGGCATGTGAGTGCAAAAAGTCGCAAAAGCTCTATTTTTGCGACTTTTTGACGCCAGAATTCTGGAGTGAAGATATGATAAATCAGGGGCTATGGTACAGTACAGACTATAACGAGAACCTGACACATTGAATATGCAGTCCAATCTTCAAGCAGCATGTTAGACAGCAGGAAGAGCTGGACAGATTAATGTATACTGTATTTGTATGACAAAACGAAAATATTCAATACAACTTGTTGATTGAAAGCTCTGCGTACTTCTCAGCTTGGGAGTCCGGTGGGCAGTCTGATCAGTGATGGTTGTTTTTCCCTGAGTAAGGCCGAATGCACACGGCCGTGTTCCGCGGCCGAGAGCGGTCCGTGGTATCCCGGGCTGGATTTCTGTTCAGAGCAGGAGCGCACGGCGTCATTGGTTGCTATGACGCCGTGCGCTTCATGCCGCCGCTGCACTACAGTAATACACTATACGAGTGTATTACTGTAGTGCAGCGGTGGCATAGCAACCAATGACGCCGTGCGCTCCTGCTCTGAACAGGAATCCAGCCCGGGATACCACGGACCGCTCTCGGACGCGGAATACGGTCGTGTGCATTCGGCCTCAGACAGCCCTCTAAACTCCTAAGCCCAGAATGAGCAGGGACTTAAATGAATAGCATTCAAGTTCTACTGAATCTTTTCCATAAAACTATATATCACTCTGCTCAGCTCCTCCTGCGCTATAACATGCTACCTGCAGATTATACTGTATTCTTGTGACAGGTGCTGATCGAAATTCTTCTTGTCTATTAGCTATGACACCATGTAATTGAAGCATCCAGTGAATGCCTCTCACTATGCGGACACCACATCATTTGGTGTTGATTGGCTGCCACAGTCCTATCATGTACAGGTGACAAGAGAAAGTGACAAAGGATTAAAGGGGTTGTCTCACTATTGCAAATGGGATTTATCATGTAGAGAAAGTTAATACCAGGCAGTTACTAATGTATTGTGGTTATCCATATTGCCTCCTTTGCTGGCTTCATTCATTTTTCTTTCACATTATACACTGTTCATATTCAGGGGATACAACCACGGCTGCAGCACAGATACAAAGTGGCTAGGAAGGCAGCTGCTGTGTATGTGTGCCTATGCTCTCTCTGTCTTGGTCTGCGCTTTTTCTATAGTGTGAAAGCATGGCCACCACTTTTGGATTGCAGGGTGGTCATAACCCCCTGGAAACAAACAGTGGATGTGATGGAAAATTGAATCCAGCAAGCAAAGCAGGCAATATCGACAATCGCAATACATTAGTAAGTGCCTCGTATTTACTTTGTCTACATGTCCAGTTTGGAGGTAGTTAACCCCTTCCCGCATTTTCACATACATGTAGTCAGCGCTGACCACGACACATGCAGGGTTTACAGAGATAGTGGGCTCCCTTTAACTCCATTGGCTAACCGCGCTGCGCTGGCATGGGGGCCGATGGTTGCCATGGCAGCCCTGTGGCCTTCCACAGACATCGGAGCTTGCCAGCTACGGAAGCCCAGGAGATCCAGCCTGAGGGCTGGGTCTTTAGGCAACTGTCAGCTTCTTAGGGTCCATTCACACATCCGTTGTTTCTTTCCTGATCTGTTCCGTTTTTTGCTGAACAGATCTGGATCCATTCATTTTCAATGGGTCCTGAAAAAAAATCAGACATTGAGCTGTCCGTTTTTTTTCAGGACCCATTGAAAATGAATGGGTTCAGATCTGTTCAGCAAAAAACGGAACAGATCAGGAAAGAAACAACGGACGTGTGAATAAGGCCTTACTGTGTAAGACACTGACAGTTCAATTTAGTACAATACAGAATGTATTGTACTGAATTGAAACAGGGCTCAAACCCTAAAAAGGTGAAGTCCCACAATGGGACAAATATAAAAAGTAAAAAAAAAATAATAATTAAAAGCGTCCTTTTCCCAATATAAAGTAAAAAAAAATAGGGAAAATAAGAAAAGTAGACATATTAGGTATTGCCGCGTCCATAACAACCTGCCCTATAAAAATACCACATGACCTAACTCCTCGGGTGAACACCGTAAAAAAATAAAAAACATTTTTTTGTCACATTACATCACAAAAAGTGTAATACCAAGCGAACAGAAAGTCATACGCAACCTAAAATTATACCATACAAACCGTCATCTCATCCCGCAAAAAATAGATCCTACCTAGGACAATCGCCCAAAAAACAAAAAAACTTTGGCTCTCAGAATATGGAGACACAAACAATTTTTTTTTTTCAAAAATGCTTTATTATGTAAAATATTTTTTGTTACCTTGCCTCACAAAAAGTGTAATATAGAGCAACCAAAAATCATATGTACCCTAAAATAGTACCAACAAAACTGCCACCTTATCCCGTAGTTTCCAAAATGGGGTAATTTTGGGGGAGTTTCTACTCTAGGGGTGCATCAGGGGGTATTCAAATGTGACATGGCAACTTAAAATTATCCCAGTGAAATCTGCTCTCCAATAACCATATGGCATTCCTTTCCTTCCGCGCCCTGCCGTGTGCCCGTACAGCAGTTTACGATCACAAATGGGGTGTTTCTGTAAGCTACAGAATCAGGGTAATAAATATTGAGTTTTGTTTGGCTGTTAACCCTTGCTTTGTTAGCAGAAAAAAATGGATTAAAATGTAAAATCTGCCAAAAAAAGTGAAATTTTGAAATTTCATTCCCATTTTCCTTTAATTCTCGGGTTAACGTTTGTAAAATTCGTTTTGAATAGCTTGAGGGGTGTAGTTTCTAAAATGGGGTGATTTATGGGTGGTTTCTAATATGTAAGCCCCAGAAAGTGACTTCATAACTGAATCGGTCCTGAAAAATTTTCAGATTTGCTTCTAAACTTCTAAGCCTTCTAACGTCCCAAAAAAATAAAATGTCATTTTCAAAATGATCCAAACATGAAGTAGACATATGGGGAATGTAAAGTAATAACTATTTTTGGAGTTATTACAATTTATTATAAGAGTAGAGAAATAGAAATTTGCTAATTTTTCCAAATGTTTTTTTTATTAATAAAAATGAAATATTTTGACTGAATTTTACTACTGTCATGAAGTACAATATGTGATGAGAAAACAATCTTAGAATGGCCTGGATAAGTAAAAGCGTTTTAAAGTTATTTCCACATAAATTGACACTGGTCAGATTTGCAAAATTAGGCTGTGTTCAGAAGGTGAAAAATGGCTGTGTCCTGAAGGGGTTAAAGGGATTATCCAACCCCTATAATTACCCCCCTAATGTCCAGGCCCCTCAGATAGGTTATACTTATCCCGCTCCCCGGCACCCACATCGCCCAATTGTGGGTGACGCTAGGGAGGCTTGTCTGTCGCGGCCTGCAATTGGCTGCTCCCCCCCATCACATCCTAACATCCTCAGTTGCTGGATGTTTTGATTAGTGTGACTGTTGTGCAGGTATCAGGAGCGAAGCGGGTGCTACGTAAGTATAACCTATCTAAGGGGCCTGAGCATTAGGGGGTTCATTATAACTATGTCTCTGGAGAGTGCTAAAAAGAATTTTTTTTCACTGAGTGCGGTCCGCACTTTCCACGGACAACACACATACCCATCACTTTTGTTTTTTACTCACTATGGGTCAGAGACATGCACTACTTTGGTCCGTGATGTGGACAATACATGTTCAATGAAGTCTATGGGTACATGAACAATCACTGACACAACACTGATAGTATCCTTGTTTGTCCTGTTTTTCACTGACTACTGGTAGGAGATTCTCTGGAAATAAATTTTCAGCCAAGCAGAGTTGGTAGAGTACGGATAACACACGGACCAAACACAGATCCTTCTTGGACATGTTCAATGATAAAACACAGATGGATCCACTAGCTGACACACAAATCCATGAAGAGTGTGTGTTTTGTCCCTATGCCTGTTTTTTTTGCCGTTCATGCGTCACCCTGCTGCTTAGTGGTCAGTGAAAAATGGTTCCATTCGTGTTGTGACAGTGATTTTCATGGACCCATAGACTTGAATCAGCTTGTGTGGTCCGCAAACGCATTTACATCAATGGGTACGTGTGCTGTCTGCAGAAAATCTGTGAAGAATGGAAATGTGAACGAGGCCTTACATGTTTGTCAATGCAATCACTGAACACGAACATGTCAGTGACCTGTGTTTTATGCTTAGATTCTGGAAGAAGCCACAGAAGAAGAGACTGCACTTCATAACAAAATAATGCCAACCGTTGTTAAACCTCCAAAACAACCCACCTCTGAGCATAAGCCTGCTGACGGCGAAGAAATGGTAGGGGCATTTATCTTGTTCCTGAGGGTATCTAATCATTAGTTTGGGAGGTTCACGTGCTGTAAGTTTTCTCTGCAGTGATATCCTGAATATATTCTTAGTCATATTGCAGGTCTGACATGTATTTTACTGAAGATGCATTGCAGGAAACAGAGGTGTAGGGTCCTCTTACTTGGGCTGATGGTCAGCCAATTTTCGGAAATGCTCATTCCAGATAATTGGTCTGTGCAAATGTGCTGCCAGTCACCTGTTAAATGAGGAAATACTCGGTTATCCTGTAATGGCATCGTTCATTTGGCACCCAAAATCCTTGTTTGTCAGCAGCACTGTGTACCCGGGCATGGGCTGCCGATAATGAAACGATAAGGGGACGAACAATCGTAATACTACTTGTTCACCCGCCATTCAGCAGTGATCATTGTATGTCAATACTGCTAATGCGCAGGCAATGATCGGAAATGAGTATTAGCAGTGAACGTTTAACTATTGGCACATGTAAAAAGGCCCTTCCACTCTGATTCCTGCTGCAAATATGTAGTTTGAAGTGAAGCGGATCTGCACAAGGATTCACCTCATTCAGTGGAGCTAATCCCTCTGGTTATTCCACTGAATAGCAGCAGCCCACCTATCAGAAAAGGGGTCACTATCAGAACAATAAAGTAATTTCAAGTGCATAAAAAGAACTCAAACTACCTATATAGGATACCTAAAGTACACTGCAAACACAAGTATAAATTATACCAATTTCTATCTTTATTGGATGATAAAATACATAATAAGGGAGCATTCACACGAACACGAAGTGTTTTGCAGTCAGCAAATTGCAGATCCGCAAAACACGGATACCGGCCGTGTGCGTTCTGCATTTTGCAGACCGCACATGGCCCGAGCTATATAGAGAAGGCCTATTGTCCACAACAGCGGACAAGAATAGGACATGCTCCATATTTTTTGCAGGGCCGCGGAACGGAAGTGCGGAAGCATCTTTTGCAGCCCCATTGAAATAAATGAGTCCGCATTTGCACAACCATTTATACGGTCGTGATCCATTTAAAAAGTACATGAAAAAGCACTGACAAACAAAAGCCACAAAAAGGTGCCTAATTCGGGTCCGTTGTAATTATACATGAGACTACTAAGAAGGGGATGTATGTGCATAACGATAATATCATACCATATCATACCATATGGCGCAACCCCTAAAGCTTAAAAGAATCAGTACAAGTGAAACGTGTAAAATACAGACCCGGATGACTGCACCTCCAAAAAGAACACCCCGACACGTGTTTCACGTCAGCTTCCGCAGCACATATTTGTTTGCAGTGTGCTTTAGGTATTCTATATGGGTGTTTTTATCCACTGAATAGTAGCATGCTACTTGCTCTTGAAGATATGCAAGATGCAGAACACCCAATAGCATATATAGGATGTGTATTGTTCCTCCTGGGTTCTTCCATCTTAACACAATGACTGAAATCTGCTTATGAACAAATTTGTTGTATTTTTTTTTTCACATCTCACAATTTTTTTTAAATTTTTTTTTTAGGAACTGTTTGAATTGCAGGTAAGAAGTCTTTTTACTCTTTGATATTAAATGGTGATTTCTGACGTCATTTTGATGGAAGCAAACCTAATGCAAGTGTCAACTGATTGGCCCAGTCTTCTCTTATTCATCATTTTCATTTGGTTAAGGCCTCATGCACTTAACAGTTTTCTTTGCTAGAAATAACTAGGACAAGAATAGTACAAGTTCTGTAATTTGTGCAAAAAACATATGGATGTGGACAGCACATGGATGACATGAGTATACTGCCCCTTTTATTTTTATTTTTTTTGCAAATTACGGTTGTGTGCAGTGGTGGAAGCGAATAGTTTTCTTTAAGCAACTTTCAAAATTTGGTCTGTCTTATTGATGCTACTTGGAAATAATATCTGTTCAGATGGTTTAGATCCAAATAGCCTCAACACCTTGCCTTTCTAAAGGCCTCCATAAATTTTAGTCTAAGGCTACTTTCACATATGCGTTTGGTGCGGATCCGTCTTGTATCTGCACAGACAGATCCGCACCGATAATGCAAACGCTTGTATCCGTTCAGAACGGATCAGTTTGCATTATCATGAACAAAGTCAAAACGGATCCGTCCTGAACACCATTGAAAGTCAATGGGGGACGGATCTTTTTTCAATTGCACCATATTGTCTCAGTGAAAACGGATCCGTCCCCATTGACTTACATTGTCAGTCAGGACTGATCCGTTTGGCTCCGCATCGTCAGGCGGACATCAAAACGCTGCAAGCAGCGTTTTGGTGTCCGCCTCCAGAGCAGAATGGAGACGGAACGGAGGCAAACTGATGCATTCTGAGCGGATCCTTAACCATTCAGAATGCATTGGGGCTTAACTGATCCGATTTGGGCCGCTTGTGAGAGCCCTGAAACGGATCTCACAACCGGACCCAGAAACGGCAGTGTGAAAGTAGCCTAAAGTTGTTTGAAAACAGATGATTTCAGCCAAAATGAATGTTCATCGGTTGAAATTTAACAACGTTTATTTCTCGCCCATATTCCTTGGGGGACACAGGAAACCATGGGTATAGCTCTGCTCCCTAGGAGGCGTGACACTAAGTGAAAGCTGTAAGCCCCTCCTCCATCAGCTATACCCTTCAGCCTGGAGAGAGAGACTACCAGTTTTTGCTTAGTGTCCAAGGAGGCAAGACACTCCCTGCTTAGGCAGGGTTGTTTTCCTATAATTTTTTATTTTTGCGTTATTTGTTGTTTTTAATTCGGTTTTTTTCTACTTACAGGGACAACAGAGGCGCACTAGACCCCTCTGTTTTCTCCCGGGGTTGAGTCGCGCCTGTGCCGGTAATACCGCACTGCCGCCTCCCCCACAGAAGACAAGGTGGACCAGGGCAGCCTCGCTCCCCTGCGTCCCGCCAGCTCAAGGGTCGCCCGCACGCCAAGTCCCTCCCCCGGCTTCCTGCCACTGCGGTGCCAGTGGCTGAAGGGGCGACCCTGCTGGATGGATTGAGGGCGAAGACAGCGTATGGTGAGAGTGGCTGCTCCAGCCTCCCCTTCCCTCCCTCCCACCGCTGCTACATCTCTCCGTGGTGTCCATCAACCCCCCCCCCCCTCCCCCATGGGCATATCGGGGCCGGCAACTTTACCGGCCATCATTTGGGGGGGACTTCGTTCTGGTGTTGCAGACCCAGGACAAGGTGGTTCTTAGGGGGGTGATTACCACTTCAACGGCAGGGCAGTCAGGGGGACGGCTGTATGAGGAGTCGTCACATTCAGGCGAGGGGCCGCTTACTTGGCGCGAACGGCACCTTTTCATGGCCGGCACTTCATCTACCTAGGGGGTTAAATCATTTTGCCGCGCGCGCGCGCGGCTCTGCTTCTCCTTCAGCGCGGCAAGGGGGGGGGGCGGAGCTTCCTACATGCGCTCCGCTACTTCCTGGTTCGTCGGGCTCCACATCTCAGGTGCTGCGTGGAACTCTCTCTGCCGTCCGATCCTGAAGCTATTCACCTCCGTGCCTGCCGCCTCTCCTCCACAGCCTCCCTTCAGTCTGCTGCCCTTGCTGTCTGCCGCTTGCATCATCTGGGTCTGGTAGGACTGTTAACCCCCTCCGTGCCACCAGTACTGTTACTTGGGTGTGATCCCCGTTTTTTCACCTGGGGTCTCCCACTTTAAGTGCAACTTTTTTTCCACCATGTCAGACCCTTCTGCAGCTGCCAAGCCTTGGTACCATGCCTGTACCGCTTGTAGGGAAGCCTTTCCCCGGGGGCAGTCTGATCCGCACTGTCCTGCATGCCGAGCTCCACCGCAGCCTCAGTCGCCCGCTGTGTCGCTCCCTGCTTCCTCTGACCCGCCTGACTGGGCTAGATCCCTGTCCCAGGCCGTGGAAAGCCTCACTCATGTCGTGGGCCGCCTAATAGACAGGCCGCCTACCCCGCAGGACGCCACTCTTACTGTCGCGCCCTCCGGGTCCATCGCTTCTGCTGCTGCGGCGGGTTCACCCTCCCTTAGTGACCCTTCCCGAGCTAGGCACTCTCAGAAGCGTTTTAGAGTAGAGCGAGCCTCCTCCTCGGATGCCTCCCTCTCCCCGCCACGCGTGCGCACTCAGACGGGCCTCTCCTCTCCAAAGGATTCGCTCTCTGAAGGTGAATTGGCGGTTTCAGATTTGGAAATGGACTCGGCCCTGCCGTCCAAACTAGCCTCAGCGATGGGTCAACTCATCTCTGATATTCGTGACACCTTTAAGGTGCAAGATGACCCCCCTAGCTCTGACGCAGCTAGCGTCTCCTTTATCAGACCCAGGCAGGCCTCAAAAGTTTTTCCAATCCACTCTGATTTCTCCTCCGTGGTGTCTAAGGCTTGGGCTCGCCCGGACGCCCGTTTTGTCAACCCCAAGAAGCTGGACATTTGCTATCCTTTTCCGGCCGATGTCGTGGCCACCTGGTCGTCCCCACCCAAGGTGGACCCCCCTGTGGCCCGTTTGTCAAAGAACACGGCCATCCCTGTTCCCGACGGGTCCTCTCTTCAGTCAGCGGAGGACCGTCGCATGGAGACCCTTTCCAAGGGCATTTTTGCTGCCTCCGGTTCTGCCCTCAGACCGGTTTTTGCCTCTGCTTGGGCAGGTAAAGCAATTTCTGCTTGGGGTGCGCAGCTGGAGCAGGAGTTGGACTCGGACGTCCCCATCCAGGACCTACGTTCCTTGGCCCAGCTTATTATTCGGGCCGGGAATTTTGTTTGTGAGGCCTCCCTTGATGCGGGAGCCCTTATTGCACGCTCCTCCGCCCTGGCGGTTTCCGTCAGGAGGGAGCTCTGGCTGAAGGTTTGGAAAGCGGACGCTGCCTCCAAACGTTCCTTGGCGGGGCTACCGTTTGCGGGTTCCCGCCTTTTCGGGGTCCGCCTAGACGAGCTTATTTCGGAGGCCACGGGTGGTAAAAGCACCCATCTTCCTCAACCCCAAGCCAGGGGCGCCCCCCGCGGACGCCCCGGTGCGTCTCGTTTTCGGTCCTCCAGCAGGAACTCTGGGGCTCCCCCCGCAGCTGCCGCTTCGGCCCCTCCCCAGGATAAGCGTAGGAAGCCGTTTTTTCGGGCGCAGCCCTCCTGGCGCAGGCCGCAGGCTGCCCGCACACCCGCAGCAAAGCAGTCCTCTGCCTGAAGGCGCGCCCCCACCCACCCGGGTGGGGGGCCGGCTCCTCCTTTTCAGGGACGTCTGGATGGCTCACGTCTCCGACGCCTGGGCTCTCGAAATTGTGTCCTCCGGATACAAAATCGAATTCGCGTCCTTCCCTCCAGATCGGTTCTTTCGCTCCCGCCCGCCGCGGGACCCGAAAAGCGCGGCTGCGTTCTCTGCGGCTGTTCAAGCCTTACTGGACAGAGGGGTGATTACCCCCGTTCCTCTAGAGGAAAGGTTCCAAGGGTTCTATTCGAACCTCTTTGTAGTTCCCAAGAAGGGAGGTTCGGTGCGGCCCATTTTGGACCTCAAAAAGCTCAACCGTTTTCTCCTCCTTCGACGGTTTCGGATGGAGTCCCTCCGTTCCGCGGTGGCTTCCCTGGAGCGGGGAGACTTCATGTCTTCCATCGATATACAGGATGCCTACCTCCATGTTCCGGTAGCCCGGTGTCACCATCGCTTCCTCCGATTCGCCGTGGGGGACCTCCACTTCCAATTTGTCGCCCTTCCCTTTGGGCTGGCAACAGCCCCCCGGGTGTTCACCAAGGTCCTGGCCCCGGTTTTGGCCTTACTCCGTTCCAGGGGTGTTTTTCTGCTACCGTACTTGGACGATATCCTCATCAAGGCTCCGTCCCTTTCTCAAGCGGTTGCCAGCGTGGATCTCACTCTAGAGACTCTGGCGAGGTTCGGTTGGGTCATCAACTTCCCCAAGTCCTCCCTTCCCCCCTCCAGACAACTGGTCTTCCTGGGAATGCTTTTAGACACGGGAGCGGCGGAGGTACGTCTTCCCTCGGAAAAACGATTGACCCTCCGCCGGGCGATTCGGGGTCTCCTTCTCCACCGTCGACCGTCCTTCCGCTTCTGCATGCGGGTCTTGGGTCAGATGGTTGCCTGCTTCGAGGCGATCCCATTTGCGCAGTTTCACTCCCGCCCTCTCCAACGGGCGATCCTCTCCTCCTGGGACAAATCGCCGCAGTCTCTGGATCATCCCTTCCATCTATCGCCTCCGGTGCGGTCATCTCTCCGCTGGTGGTTACAGTCCCCTCTTCTGGGCAGGTCCTTTCTGCCGCTCAACTGGTTGGTGGTTACAACCGATGCCAGTCTCTTGGGCTGGGGAGGCGTGTTTCCTCCCCGATCCGTCCAGGGCATTTGGTCTCCATCGGAGTCCAAACTCTCGATCAATGTCCTGGAGCTGAGAGCGGCCCTTCTGTCTCTGCGACACTGGACCCATCTGCTGAAGGGTCATCCAGTTCGTGTGCAATCGGACAACGCCACGGCCGTGGCATACATAAACCACCAGGGGGGCACTCGCAGCGCTGCAGCGATGCGGGAGGTCACCAGCATTCTCCGTTGGGCGGAAGCCCACGTCCCGGCTCTATCGGCAATTTTTATTCCAGGGGTGGACAATTGGGCGGCGGACTTCCTCAGTCGCACCACTGTCGACCCCGGCGAGTGGTCTCTTCACCCGGAGGTATTCGAGGCCATTTGCCTTCGTTGGGGCATGCCGGACGTGGACCTCATGGCCTCCAAGTTCAATCACAAGGTCCCCGCCTATCTGTCCAGGGCCAGGGATCCGGGAGCTTGCGGAGCCGACGCCCTCGTTCGTCCTTGGCGAGGCTTCGCGCGTCCGTACATATTCCCTCCCATCCCACTCCTGCCCAAAGTCCTTCGGAAGATCGCGGCGGAGGGCGTCTCGGTGATTCTGGTCGCTCCGGACTGGCCCCGCCGGTCTTGGTATGCCGACCTCATGCTGCTCCTGGCAGACGCGCCCTGGCCGCTGCCCGCCAGGGAAGATCTTCTCTCTCAGGGACCGATCTTCCACCCGCGTTTAAGGTCCCTACGTTTGACGGCGTGGTTGTTGAGACCACCGTCTTGACACGTAGGGGTTTTTCTGCGGACGTCGTCCGCACCATGATCCGTGCCCGCAAGCCGTCCTCTTCTAGGATCTATTATAGGACCTGGAGGACCTATTTGGGGTTCTGTGCCGATCTGGGGATTCCTCCGCTCCGCTTTTTTCTCCCCACTGTTTTGTCCTTCCTGCAGAGCGGACTCGCCCATGGTCTGGGTCTTAGTTCTTTGAAGGGTCAGGTGTCTGCGCTGTCCATTTTGTTTCAGCGCCCACTGGCCCCCCTTGGTCCTGTCAAGACCTTCCTTCAGGGCGTGGCTCACGCGGTTCCCCCGTACCGCCCTCCGGTACCGCCCTGGGACCTGAACCTGGTTCTCTCAGCGCTCCAGGCTTCTCCTTTCGAGCCTCTGCGGACGGTTTCCTTGCGACTTCTGTCCTGCAAGGTTATTTTCCTTGTGGCCGTCACCTCTCTTCGGAGGGTGTCCGAATTGGCTGCACTCTCCTGTCTGGAACCTTTCCTAGTGTTCCACCAGGACAAGGTGGTCCTTCGTCCGGTCCCTTCCTTCCTTCCTAAGGTGGTCTCCGCCTTTCATCTGAACGAGGACATCGTTCTCCCCTCTTTGTGTCCTTCCCCTTCCCACCCCCGGGAGAGGGAGCTTCATCGCCTGGACGTTGTCAGGGCGCTCAAGGTTTACCTGGAGGTGACCAGCTCTTTCAGGCGTACTGACTCGCTCTTTGTGGTTCCGGAGGGGTCGCACAGAGGGATGGCGGCGTCCAAAGTTTCTATCGCCCGTTTGGTCAAGATGGCTGTTACTGAGGCTTATCTCGCCAAGGGCAAGGTTCCGCCCCTTGGTGTTACCGCTCACTCCACTAGAGCGATCGGAGCTTCCTGGGCTCAGAGGAATCGGGCTTCTACGGAGCAGATTTGCAAGGCGGCCACGTGGTCCTCCTTGCACACTTTCACCAAGTTCTACAGGGTGCATACTCATGCGTCGGCTGACGCTGCTTTAGGCCGTCTGGTGTTGCAGGCGGCAGTTGATTGATGCCTCTGGTGTTGGTCTAGTTGTTCTGGTCCCTCCCTTCTGGGACTGCTCTGGAACGTCCCATGGTTTCCTGTGTCCCCCAAGGAATATGGGCGAGAAAAGGAGACTTTTGTATTACTTACCAGTAAAGTCTCTTTCTCGCTCTTCCTTGGGGGACACAGCACCCACCCTTCATTTGGGTTTACAGTTGTGGTTCCGGCTTGGTTGCCCCCGTTGGGGCTTGACAGTTCTTTTTTTCCGGTTGGTGGTTATCTTTCACTACTTGGACACGCAACTGGTAGTCTCTCTCTCCAGGCTGAAGGGTATAGCTGATGGAGGAGGGGCTTACAGCTTTCACTTAGTGTCACGCCTCCTAGGGAGCAGAGCTATACCCATGGTTTCCTGTGTCCCCCAAGGAAGAGCGAGAAAGAGACTTTACTGGTAAGTAATACAAAAGTCTCCTTTTTAGCCAACAGATGGCAGACCATTATCGTTTGAGGGCTCATTCAGACGGCCGTATGCTGTCTGCAAAAATGCGGATCCTTTTTTTTGCGGAGAGTTCAGCATGTCTGCAAAATAACGCATTGCATTCAGTTTTTTTGCTGATCCATAGACTTCAATAGAGCCATGTCCTGATTTAACATGTCCTATACTTGTCAGTGAAATTTTTTTTTTGCTGAGCTGTGCAATGGAAGAAAAGTTCCCCATAGAAATGAATGGGACAACATCTAACCCGCAAAAAAACGGATCAGCATACGGCCGTCGAAATGAACAAATATAAACTAGCAATGCCAACCTTAACCAACAGGTGGCAGTATAATTTCATTTTGTATCCCCAGTTTACGAAAAAGCATTGGTCTAAAATGGTAGAATGTGAAGATTTATTTAATATTTTTGACCACAAACTTGATTCCAGTGCACTGCCTAAATGAATAGGGTTACGTACATAAAAACCAATCTACAAAGGAAGGAGAAAGAGGGTGACACTATTTAAATGTGTTGTGAACACACAGTTTCTAGTATCATAGATGATTTGTATAGTACATTTACTTAGTGCAAGTGATGACCTGTCTAAATAAACTGTCACTCAAAGAAGAATATTGTATGTATAACTAGTAGGGATGAGCGGACCCGTGGATGTTCGGATTCGCTGGGTTCGGCCGAACTTCGGGTCAGAGTTTGGGTTCGGGACCCGAACTTGACTCTAACCCGAACCCAATTGAAGTCAATGGGGACCTGAACTTGGCTGTAAAATAGTCGTAGTAAGGAATAGAAGGCTGCAAAATGGGGGTAAGAGCAGGATAGTTGCCCTGCAAACAAATGTGCATAGGGAAATTACTTAAAATAACATAGAAAATAAAAAAATTAAAAATAATCTTGAACTAGGAGGCGGAGGTCAAAGTGGAGTAGAAGGTTGAGGAGGCGGTGGACGTGTCGGTGTAGGTGGAAGCGGCGGTGGAGGAGGTGGCCAACACTTTTTTTTTTTTTTTTTTTTTTTTTTATAAGTTTGGGAAGACCCCAAAACATTAGGAAATGGAAAAGAGAATGCAAAGAGAGAGTGCGCTGGAGTATAACAATAGCTGGGTGCGGCCAGTATACTTGTCTACTCAGCACAAGGTACAGACATTGGCTGTGGACATGCGGCTGCGCTCGTTTGTGATTAGACCCCCCCCCCCCTTACCCCCCAGACGTGCTAAACACACGTTTGGACAATACACTGTCCGCAGGGCAGGCCAGCACCTCAAAGGTGTAAAGGGCAAGCTCAGGCCATGTGCTTAATTTGGAGACCCATCAGTCAGTACGTGAAGGCGTGTGCACACATACTGCTCCACCATGTTGCTGAAATGCTGCCTCCTGCTAAGACGTTCTGTATCAGCTGGTAGTGCTGGTTGTGGCGTGCTGACAAAGCTTTTTCACATTTCGGCCATGCTAACTCTCCCTTCTGAGCTGCTGGCGGTGCCCCAGCTGCGTGGGTGACATCTTCCATCTCCTCTGCCTTCGCCTTGTGCTTCCACTGAACCCCTGCTGTCAGGTGGGAATGCTATCAGCAGCGCGTCTACCAGCATGCGCTTGTATTCGCGCATCTTCCGATCACGCTCCAGTGACATTATTAAGCACCGCACCTTGTCCTTGTAGCGGGGATCCAGCAGGGTGGCCATCCAGTAATCAGCACTAGTTAGATTGTGGGCAACTCGGCGGTGATTGGGCACACACTGCAGCATGTAGTCGCTCGTGTGCCAGGCTGCCCAAAGGCAACAATAAGCTGTCCTCTGTGGGAGGTGTATCGTCTGTGTCCTCTGTATCCCCCCAGCCACGCTCCATTGATGCCCATAAGCTGCTTTGGGTGCCACCCTGCTGTGAACACTGTTCCTCCTCCTCATCCTTTAGAACTGTGCCCTGGCTGGACAGTTGTGTACCTGACCTCTGTTGGTACAGGAACCCACCCTCCGAGCCACTTGTGAAAGACTGGCCTGATAACCATGGAAATGATCCCTCTTCTTCCTCCTGTGCCACATCCTCTTCCATCATCGCCCGAGGCGTTTTTCAAGGAGACATAGAAGTGGGATAATAACGCTGAGGACTGCGTCATCGGCACTCGCCATGTTGGTGGAGTACTCGAAACAGCGCAACACGGCACACACGTCCTGCATGGAGGCCCACTTGGTGGTGATGAAGTGGTGCTGTTCCACAGAGCGACTCACCCGTGCGTGCTGCAGCAGAAACTCCGCTATCGCCTGCTCGCAGTCTCTTCAGCATGTGCAAGGTGGATTTCCACCTTGTGGGTACGTCACATAGGATGCGCTGAGCTGGAAGGCCGAAGTTACGCTGCAGCGCTGACAGGCGAGCAGCAGCAGGGTGAGAACGCCGAAAGCACACACAGATGGCCCGCACTTTCTACAGCAGCTCTGACATATCGAGGTAATTTTTCAGGAACATCTGCACCACCAAATTCAGCACATGTGCCAGGCAAGGGATGTGTGTCAAACCGACTAGCCCCAGAGCTGCTACGAGATTTCGCCCATTATTGCACACCACCAGGCCAGGCTTAAGGCTCAGCGGCACCAACCACTCATCGGTCTGTTGTTTCATGCCCGTCCAAAGCTCCTGCGCAGTGTGGGTCCCCCCCCCCCGTCCCCCCCCCCCCCAAACAGATGAGTATCAAAACAGCCTGCTGTCGTTTCCCCATGACTGTGCTGAAGTTGGTGGTGAAGGTGTTACGCTGACCGGATGAGGAGGAAGCGGAGGAGGCAGCAGGAGGCAACGAGAAATGTCCTGCAATCTTCGGTGGCGGTAGGACATGCGCCAAACTGCTATCCGCCTCAGGCCCAGTGCCACTGCATTTACCCAGTTTGCAGTTAGGGAGATATAATGTCACTGCCTGTCCTTACTGGTCTACATATCGGTAGTTATGTGGACCTTTCCACAGATGGTGCTGCGCAGTGCACACCTGATTTTGTCCTGTGGGACAGCCACCGCCATAAGGTTTTTAAAAGTCTCCGTTTCCACCAGACAGAATGACAGCATTTCAAAGGCCAGGAATTTTGAAATGCTGGCATTCAGGGCCAGGGATCGTGGGTGGGTAGGGGAGTACTTCCTCTTTCTCTCCAGTGTTTGGAGGAGGGACAGCTGAATGCTTCCATGGGACAGTGTGGACATGCTGGGTGATAGTGGTGGTGGAGGTGGTGGTGTTGCTGCCACACCCTCTGTTTGCGTGGTGGGCAGATGCCACCGTCTCACTCAAGAGGGGGAGAAAGAGGTGCACTCAATCTCTTCCACTTCTGGGGCAGGGCTAGGTGGATGGCCCACGGAAACCCTGCTAGCAGAGTCATCAAAAAGAATAAGAGACTGCTGCATGACTTGGGGCTCAGACTGCTTGGCTAATTTGCAAGGGGGTGAGGTGAAAGACTGATGCCCATGGGCTGAAGGTGCCCACTCTGCGGTTTCAGCAGGGGACCGGGTGGGAGACTATGTGAAGGAACTGGAGGCACTGTCGGCCACCCAATCTACTACGGCCTCTACTTGTTCTGGCCTCACCATTCGTACACCGCTATTCGGGCCTACAAAATAATGCTGAACCTCCTGTCACCTACGTGCACCTGAGGAAGGTGTTTCATTTGGGCTTGTAGCTTGCACAGATCGACCACGTCCTCTCCCTGCAACAGGAGCTCCAGCAGCCCCACGACCAGGGCCATGTCCCTTATTTGATGCTCTCCTCATTCTTTGAGGTCACCAACTGAATTAACAGACAAATTAACTATATTAATTTCTGTGTCACGTATGCAGTGCAGGTGTACCTCACACCAAAAATGGGAATATGTCACCCACCGAACTAACAGATGGATTAACTACATTAATCTCCCTGTCACATATGCAGTGCACGTGTATCTCTCACACCAAAAATGGGTATATGTCACCGGCCGAACTAAGTCAAATTAACTATTAATTTCCCTGTCACTGGTACAAAAATGGTGCATTGCACTCACAAAAAATCACTATAGGTCACCCACAGAATTAACAGCCAGATTAATTATTATATTTCTGTGTCAGGGGTACAAAGATGGTGCATTGCACCCACAAAAAAATCTTTATAGGTCACCCACAAAACAAATGGCCAGATTCCTAACACTCTCCCTCGCTTCAGCTGCCTGCTTCCTGTCCCTGCATTACTCAGAGCTGATGGGCAGTGCTACACTGATCCAGCTTGTATAGAGGCTGGGTCACATGATGCATTAGCCAATCACAGCAATGCCATTACTAGGCATGGCTGTGATGGCTTCTAAGTGCCCACAGCTTAAAAGCTTGTTGAATGGCTGCCCTGCAGCCTTTCAAAAGCTTTATTAAATGCCCGAACACCAAACTGGAACCCAAATTTTTTCCAGCAAAGTTGGGGTTTGGGTCCAGGCACCCGAACTCGCAAAGCTCGGTACGGACCCGAACTTTACAGTTCAGGTTCACTCAACACTAATAACTAGCTTAAAGAGGTTCTCCAGAAATTAAGTTAATGAAAATACTTAAACATTACTTTTATTTTAAATATATTCCCAAATACTTCTCATTAGTTACAATGGATTGTTTTTTCTGGGGACCAATCATCAGGGGAAATAAAATTTCCGCCGTCCTATTAGTACGAACAGAACCTGTCCTAATCACATAGCAGCACAAGTTACTGCACAACACTGAGCTGAAGAGCTTGTCAGGGATTATGGTCCTGAATACAGTTAAATATGATCCGTCCTCTCTGTACTTCATGTCTCCTCATGAACTCCATTCCTTCAGAGGTTCAGCTGAAGTTCTTATCAGCTGTATTCAGGGTCATAAGGATGAAGCACCTCTTTTAGCTCAGTGTTGTAAAATAACTTGTCCGGCTGTGTGATTAGGACAGGTTTTGTGTGTACTAATTGGACGGCAGCCATTTTCTCTTGATTACTCCCCAGACAAAACGAGCCATTATAACTAAGGAAATTTATTTAGGAATATATTTATTATAAATTAATATTTTATTTATTTATTTATTTTTATTACTGGAGAACCACTTTAAGGTGGGTTCTCCAAGTAACACTTGCCTCACGCATTATGGATGTGACAGTAGATCTTGGGGTACAATTACTTGACTGTGTGTATATTGCAGTCCATAAAATGCAGTTCCGCAAAGTACGGATACCGTCCGCGTTACGTTCTATCGTTTGCAGATTGGACATATGAATGCAGAGAGCACATGGAAGTCTTTGTGTGCTTTCCACATTCACATATCCGTTGTGTCCACAGTGTTGTCATTATTCTGTGCAGGTTTTTCTGCTACATGTGAATGGCTAGGAATTCCCCATTCACATACATTGAATGTTGGATGCCAGTGGATTTGAAGATCCACACAGAAGTCCTCATCAAATCCTGAATTTGTGAACACATCCATTATAGTCATGTTTTGGAGGCAGCTCATTAACCACTTATTAAGAAGTTCTTTTGATCCAGTCTCAATTTGCTGTTTTCAACATTAACCTCTTAAGGACACATGATGTACCGGTACGGCATTTTGTCCTGGTACTTAAGGACACATGACGTACCGGTACGTCATGTATAGTTCCGATCACCGGCGGGCGGTGATCGGAACCTGGTGCCTGCTCAAATCATTGAGCAGGCACCTTAACTAGATGCGCAGGGGGGTGCGGTGACCCCCCCTGTCGGCGATCGCAGAAAACCGCAGGTCAATTCAGACCTGTGGTTTTCAGCGTTTCCGGATTTTTCGGGTCTCTGAGGACCTGATAACCCGGAACAGGATGGTGATCGGTGGTGTGATTTTAACCCCACCAATCACCATCCTGCGATCCTGAGAGGTGACATCACCTCTCAGGATCGCCTCTGATTGGTACGTGGACGGGCCGGCGGGAGATTCAAATGTTGCCAGCACTCCTCTCCTCCTCCTTTTGTGTCCGGAGCCCGAGGAGAGAGGAGCGCTGCCTGCACGTTGGTGGGATCTGAGCCAGCATCACCCCATCTGTGCCCCAGCACCCCCCATCTGATAAGCAGGTAGTTAGGGAAAGTATAGGGAAAGGTTGGGCAAAAAAGTTTTATTGCATCACCCTAAGTAGGGTGTCTGGGGTCCACAGCTGTGACCCTAGACCCCCCAGGGGTGCTGCTGCTTGACCCCCCCCCCACAATTTTTTTGGGAGCGCATGCAGTTCTTTACATTTTTCATTTTATTTTGTGTGCGTACGCTGACTGTGGCCCGCACTCTTAGCGTCCGGCCATCGCACACCCCACCGCTGATCAACTTCGGACGGTTGATCAGCGGTTTTGAATTATTTTTTAAACCTTTTTTCACATTTTTTGGCCCTTTTTTTTTTTTTTTTTTTTTTTTTTTTTTTGGTCTTTTTTTTTTTTCTGTTAGTTTTAGGGATAAAGTACGCGAACACCCGTGCCCCCACGCACACCAAATAAAGATTTACACGCACGCACACACGCAAACGCACACTCCCCTATGGCCCGCCGGATGTTCTCGGCCGAGGAGGCATACGCCCAGCTTGCCTGCGAGTCGGAGAGTCTCAGTGAGAACGAGGATGACCCCACTTTCCTGTTGTCATCCGCGTCCTCCTCATCATCTAGCGATGATGATGAGCCCCCAAAGGCGGCGGAGCAAGGGGACCGCAATGTTAGGGACCCTGTGGCCCACCCTAGTACGAGCAGCTCTGGGGCTTGTACTAGTTTTCCGGCCCACCAGTTAAATCCACCGGAGCCCCCTGCCGGTGAACTTGTCTGGTGTACCTCAGAGCGATTTGAGCCCGTGATTCCTGATTTTGAAGGTCAACCAGGAATCCAGATTTCCACTGTGGGCTTCACTGAATGACTTTTTTTGTCATTTTTTCAGTGACCAATTGGTAAATCTAATGGTGGAGCAGACGAACCTGTACGCCCAACAGTTCGTTGCTTAACACCCTGGCCACTTTTTTGGCTAGGCCCGGTGGCTGGACGCCGGTCAGTGCAGCCGAGATGAGGACATTTTGGGGCCTCGTGCTGCATATGGGCCTAGTCAAGAAACCTAGTGTTAGGCATTTCTGGAGTGGGGTCGTCCTCTACCAGACCCCACTTTACAGTACGCCATGACGCGCTCCCGGTTTGAGGCCATCCGGAAATGCCTGCATTATTCAGATAATGCAGCATGTCCCCCCTGAGGAGATCCTGCCTATGACCGTCTGTATAAGATACGACCGGTCATCGATCACTTTGGGGCCAAATTTGTACAGGCCTATGTACCGGTTGATGAGTCTCTCATTGCGTTCAAGGGGAGAATCATTTTCCGCCAGTATGTTCCCTCAAAGCAGGCGAGGTATGGCTTGAAGCTGTACAAACTTTGTGAGAGTACCTCAGGGTACACTTACAAGTTTCGTGTGTACAAGGGGCGAGAGTCCCGTATTCAACCCCCAGAATGTCCCCCCACTCTGGGTGTTAGCGGGAAACTTGTGTGGGACCTTATGCACCCACTTCTAGATAAGGGTTACCACCTTTACGTGGATAACTTTTATACTAGTATCCCCTTGTTCCAGTCCCTCGCCGCCAGATCCACGTCAGATTGTGGGACCGTGCGGAAAAATCAACGCGGCCTCCCTGCCCACCCCCTCCAGGTACCTATCCCCAGGGGTGAGACCCGTGCCCTTACCACTGGAAACTTGTTGCTGGTCAGATATAAGGACAAGAGGGATGTCCTTGCAGTTACCATGAATTGTGGACAGTACATCACCCCTGTCCCTGTGCGAGGTACCGCGGCAACGGTCTTCAAGCACGATTGTATCGTCGACTACAATCGGTATATGGGAGGAGTTGATCTCTCTGATCAAGTCCTCAAGCCATATAACGCCATGCGCAAAACCCGGGCATGGTACAAAAAAGTTGCGGTCTACTTGGTGCAGGTTGCCATATACAACTCTTTTGTGCTGTCCCGGAGCGCTGGCAACACAGGGACATTCCTTCAGTTCTATGAGGCAGTCCTCAAGGCCCTGATCTTTTCGGACCGGGAAAGAGCAGGCCGGAGTACCCCGGGAACTTTCCAGGTGTGGTCCCCCATACTGGAAAGAAGGGACGAACCCAAAAAAGTGCAGAGTGTGTCACAGGAGAGGGATATGGAAGGACACCACTACTCAATGTGACAAGTGCCTCGATCATCCGGGCCTCTGCATTATTACTTCAGGGAGTACCACATTTCCATGGAGTACTAAATTTATATCCCAATTTAGCCACTTGACATCTGATAAAAAAACTATGGTTCTCAGATTTGAGACACCAAAAAAAATTGTAAAAACAAAAATAATTTTAAAAAAGTATACAAGTTAGGTATCTCCGCGTCGGTAATAATCTCCTTTATAAAAATACCCCATGACCTAACCCCCCAGATTAACACTGTCCAAAAACAAAAAATTTCCATTTCAATCCGTTTTTTCCGTTAACAAAGCAGGGGTTAACAACGAAACAAAACTTTATATTTATTACCCTGATACTGCAGTTTACAGAAACGCCACATTTGTGGTCGTAAACTTCTGTATCACTAAAAGGCAGGGCGCAAAAAGAAAGGACCGACATGGTTTCTGGAAGGCCGGTTTTGATGGCCTTTTTTATTGACACCATGTCCCTTTTGAAGCCCCCCTGATGCACCCCTAGAGTAAAAATTCCCTACAAGTGACTCCATCTAAGAAACTACACCCCTCAAGGTATTCAAAACTGATTTTACAAACTTTATTAACCATTTGGGTGTTCCTCAACAGTTAATGGCAAATGGAGATGAAATTTCAGAATTTAAATTTTTGGTAACCTTGCCTCACAAAAATGTAATATAGAGCAACCAAAAATCATATGTACTCTAAAAATAGTCCCAACAAAACCGCCACCTTATCCCGTAGTTTCCAAAATGGGGTCACTTTTAGGGAGTTTCTACTCCAGGGGGGTTGATACAGGACATGGTGTAAATAAACCGGTCCATAAAAATCAGCCCTCCTAAAACCACACAGCGCTCCTTTCCCTCTACGCCCCGCCGTGTGGCTGTACAGTAGTGTACGACCACATATGGGCTGTTTCTGTAAACCGCAGAGTCAGGGCAATAAAGATACAGTCTTGTTTGGCTGTTAACCCTTGCTTTGTTAGTGGAAAAAATGGGTTAAAATGTAAAATTTGGCAAAAAAAATGAAATTCTCAAATTTCATCCCCATTTGCCAATAACTGTTGTGCAACACCTGAAGGGTTAACAAAGTTGGTAAAATCAGTTTTGAATACCATGAGGGGTGTAGTTTCTTAGATGGGGTCACTTTTCTGGAGTTTCTACTCTAGGGGTGCATCAGGGGACATGGTGTAAATAATCCAGTCCAGCAAAATCTGCCTTCCAAAAACCATATGGCGCACCTTTCCCTCTACGCCCTACTGTGTGGCCGTACAGTAGTTTACGGCCACATATGGGGTGTTTCTGTAAACGTCAGTCAGGGCAATAAAGATAGTCTTGTTTGGCTGTTACCCCTTGCTTTGTTAGTGGGGGAAAAAAGGTCAATTATGAAATTTTATCTCCATTTGCCATTAACTCTTGTGGAACACCTAAAGGGTTAACGAAGTTTGTAATATCAGTTTTGAATACCTTGAGGGGTGTATTTTCTACATTTTTGGGTGGTTTCTATTATTTAAGCCTCGCAAAGTGACTTCAGACCTGAACTGGTCCCTAAAAATTGGGTTTTTGAAAATTTCTGAAAAATTTCAAGATTTGCTTCTAAACTTCTAAGCCTTGTAGCATCCCCAAAAAATAAAATATCATTTCCAAAATGATCCAAAAATGAAGTAGACATATGGGGAGTGTAAAGTAATAACCATTTTTGGAGGTATTACTATGTATTATAGAAGTAGAGAAATTGAAACTTGGAAATTTGCAATTCTTTTTTACAAATATTTGCTAAATTTGGTATTTTTTTTTATTTAAAAAAAATGAATATTTTTGACTTCATTTTACCAGTGTCATGAAGTACAATATGTGACGAAAAAACAATCTCAGAATTTCCTGGATAAGTCAAAGCGTTTTAAAGTTATCACCACTTAAAGTGACACTGGTCAGATTTGCAAAAAGGCCTGGTCCTTAAGGTGTCCCAAAGGGGTTAAAGAACAGGATGTGTATATATTTTTATATTTTTTGTGCACTGGACTTTGACTTTGTTTATATTCCGGCTCAAGTTTTTGTAAAGTTGCAGTATGCAGGTAAACCGCTGTGCATTGCACATCTGCAGCCAGGATGTAAAATGTCCTGTATCATTAAGCATTTGTTATTGTTCAGGATTGGTCTGGTTACACTCTGTTTCCTACTTTGTTTCCGTGAGGCACTGTGATCGTACATGGTTAAAACCACAGGCATGAGTGGGAGGCTGGTGACCTAATGGTAAAAACATTCAGCTTTGGGAGAGGACAGATCAACATTAATAATGTTACTTGAATGGCCACATGGTAACCACACATTTCATAGGCTTGAGGAGAGAACTAAAAAAAGGTTTATTTTACGACCTATTACCAAGCAGAAATATCTGGAAAGATCTTAGAGATCTTTCCACCTCACTTTCTACATTGAGCTAGGATGTGATTCCTGAAGTCTAGTCTCTGTCTAATCTCTCAAAAATGGGTATACAATTGCAAGAAAAAGTATGTGAACCCTTTGGAATGATATGGATTTCTGCACAAATTGGTCATAAAATGTGATCTGATCTTCATCTAAGTCACAACAATAGACAATCGGTCTGCTTAAACTAATAACACAAACTCACAGATTGAACATAACCATGTTCAGGGGATTGTAGTAGAATGTGGTCATTTAAATAGGATTCACAGAAGCACCACTTTTCTAAAACATAACCTTTAATAATATAATGTTAAAAGCCAATACGCCCTTATAATCATAGAAAAGAAAAAATAATCGAAAAGAAAATCAAAACCTAATGTGAAGTTGCTATTCCAATGCCTAATGCTTGCAGGAAGGTAGGCAGACGTATTTTAGGCCTTGGATGGGGGCGATATCCCTAGTACTGGCCCTACTGGTCGCTGATCAAAACTGACCCCGATTTAACTGCAGTACTATCTGAGAACCCGGCTATTACTTAGACGTGGACGCAGTATAGGTGATACACTAGTCCACAGCCACCTAGAATCTCCAGAAATAAGCACATGGTTGTCACGTTTAAGTGCGGTAAATGCAAGGCTTGCACTTTTATAGTTCCAGGCAAAACCTTTACTAACAATTCAGAAGACCAGGTATTTTATACCCGCAGCTTTGCAAACTGTAACACCTCTGGAATTATCTATTTGGCTCACTGCGACTGCGAACTCAAATATATAGGGAAAACAAAAAGGATTTAAAAAAAAAAAAATCCTTGAACACTTTGGGGACATCCAGAACAGACTGGATAAACCCATCTCTAGTCACATATGGGCCAGTCATGCAGGGTCCACCAAGGCTATTCATTTTTCTATGATTTGAAGTACTCAAAATGTCCAAGAGGGGTGGAGATATAGACAAACTATCAAAACAAAGAGTCCAGATGGATTTTTAGGCTTAATACCGTTGCACCTGCTGGACTAAATGAATGCATTGAGTTTGCATATTTTCTATAAGGGGCCGCCTTTATCCTTGAATCGGGGATCAATTTATCATGGACATTGTATATAGTCCAACGAAGGTTGGCTGGGAGGTGAACCCCTCCAACTAGATCCTCATAATGCTCTAGCGGCTAGAGTCTAGCCAGTCGCCCTCATTGTAATTTATCAACAATCCATTAGCCTGGGATCTACATATTGATATACTAACAGGTTGCCCCAACAAGTCCCCCATCACATCAATATGTAGGGAATATTTTTTCCCACATATATAATCGTGACTATTTACAGCATAACATAGGTATCCATGGAGTTTGGGGTGCTCAGTGGGCTGTACCTATATGCCTGCTATAAAATATAAAGAAATACACCAAACTGACGATAAGATACTGATTTGGAACATATATAATCATAAGATATGGAGGAAATTATTTGTTTTATCCATTCATTAATATCGGCACCCTATTCTGCTCCTCCCTCTTGAGAACGGCTTAGCTGACCGGTCATGTGATGGGCAGTAGGGTCACGTGGGAGCGGCTGACATCAGACTGCACCCGGAAGTAGCGCTTAAAAGGTGAGAACGCCAGGAGCACTTTGATGCTATATCTGCCTGACATCCTAGCCACCGCTGCTCGTCTGGGTTATATCCACGCCCCCACTGAGAGCGCCCCCTGATATCGGAGGACACTGAAGGGTTGCCCTATCACATCCCTTGGGCACGCAAGTATCGCTGGCCATACCAGCACTCGTGAGATATTAATTTACACTATGTGCTTTACATGTTGACAACACAAGTGATTGATGGCCAATGATTTATTAGTGTTCATGGACATGTAGGCTCACTGAATTAGCTATAACAGTATATCTGTGTGCATTTCTGCTGTTCCATATATTCACACTATGGGTTCTATCGAATATATCTACAGGATTGCTCAGCCCAATAGAATGCTATTTATATATATATTTATTTATTTATTTATTTATTACGGGTGAATAAGTGAGGCACCCTGTGTTAACCCAGGCTCTGGATAGAAGTTTGCACACTTTCTGGCTCTAGCTAAAGTATTAGTCAATGGGTCCACTCATAGTCAGTACTCATAATAGCGACTATGCCTTTATCTGATATACACTAGCTTCTGCTTTACATTTGCGACCTGTTGAGTCATTTAGTAGTGTTACCAAGTAGTCATCACTCATAATAGTGATTGTTTTACTACTAGAAAAGAAGAATTGTGTATATATTGTATTTGGTTTGCTCAGGTGATTATCTTTGGTGATAGATACTTCTTAGTCTGATATGTCCCCTGATGAGCCTGACACCAACCAGGCGAAACGCGTAGGGATGATATAGGACACTTCTATGGACACTCCTTTCCAATGTTTCTATACTGTTTATTTTCACTAATTTTATAGGGTGGTTCCTGTCACCCCACCTGGGATTTTGTATGTTTGTTATTTTTGGTACTTATATTAGTCCAGGGCCAAATATTCCACATTGTTGGAATCCTTCCCGTGTTCGGGTCATCCGAGGGCTATTAGGAGGCACGAGACACAGGATCGCCCCTATCGGGGCGGCTATTCCGTTTGCAGGCAGGGTGGCAGCAATAGGGCCAGTACTAGGGATATTGCCCCCATCCAAGGCCTAAAATACGTCTGCCTACCTTCCTGCAAGCATTAGGCATTGGAATAGCAACTTCACATTAGGTTTTGATTTTCTTTTCGATTATTTTTTCTTTTCTATGATTATAAGGGCGTATTGGCTTTTAACATTATATTATTAAAGGTTATGTTTTAGAAAAGTGGTGCTTCTCTGAATCCTAAACTAAGAACACACAAATAATTAAATGTTACCATGTTTTTATTGAACACACCATGTAAACATTCACAATGCAGGTGGAAAAAGTATGTGAACCCCTAGACTAATGACATCTCCAAGAGCTAATTGGAGTGAGGTGTCAGCCAACTGGAGTCCAATCAATGAGATGAGATTGGAGGTGTTGGTCACAGCTGCCCTGCCCTATAAAAAAAAACACACACAAGTTCTGGGTTTGCTTTTCACAAGAAGCATTGCCTGATGTGAATTATGCGTCGCACAAAAGAGCTTTCAGAAGACCTACGATTAAGAATTGTTGACTTGCATAAAGCTGGAAAGAGTTCTAAAAGTATCTCCAAAACCCTTGCTGTTTATCAGTCCACGGTAAGACAAATTGTCTATAAATGGAGAAAGTTCAGCACTGCTGCTACTCTCCCTAGGAGTGGCCGTCCTGTAAAGATGACTGCAAGAGCACAGCGCAGACAGCTCAGTGAGGTGAAAAAGTATCTTAGAGTGTCAGCTAAAAACTTACAAAAGTCTCTGGCATATGCTAACATCCCTGTTAGCGAATCTACGATACGTAAAACACTAAACAAGAATGGATTTCATGGGAGGATACCACAGAGGAAGCCACTGCTGTCCAAAAAACCCATTGCTGCAGAGAAAAAGAGGCACAGCACACCAACATCAAAACCTCATCCCAACTGTGAAGTATTGGGGGGGGGGGGGGGGGCATCATGGTTTGGGGCTGCTTTGCTGCGTCAGGGCCTGGACGGATTGCTATCATTGAAGGAAAAATGAATTCCCAAGTTTATCAATACATTTTGCAGGAGAACTTAAGGCCATCTGTCCACCAGCTGAAGCTCAACAGAAGATGGGTGTTGCAACAGGACAACGACCCAAAGCATAGAAGTAAATCAACAACAGAATGGCTTAAACAGAAGAAAATACGCCTTCTGGAGTGGCCCAGTCAGAGTCCTGACCTCAACCCGATTGAGATGCTGTGGCATGACCTCAAGAAAGCGATTCACACCAGACCTCCCAAGAATATTGCTGAACTAAAACAGTTCTGTAAAGAGGAATGGTCAAGAATTACTCCTGACCGTTGTGCACGTCTGATCTGCAACTACAGGAAACGTTTGATTGAAGTTATTGCTGCCAAAGGAGGTTTAACCAGTTATTAAATCTAAGGGTTCACATACTTTTTCCACCTGCACTGTGAATGTTTACATGGTGTGTTCAATAAAAACATGGTAACATTTAATTCTTTGTGTTATTAGTTTAACCACTTAAGGACCACAGGTTTATACCCCCTTAGTGACCAGGCCCTTTTTTACAAATCGGCACTCCACAACTTTAGCGGTTTATTGCTCGGTCATGCAACTTACCACCCAAATGAATTTTACCTCCTTTTCTTCTCACTAATAGAGCTTTCATTTGGTGGTATTTCATTGCTGCTGACATTTTTACTTTTTTTGTTATTAATCGAAATTTACCGATTTTTTTTTTTGCAAATAAATGAAATTTTTCACTTTCAGTTGTAAAAAAAACGACATCCATATATACATTTTTCTCTAAATTTATTGTTCTACATGTCTTTGACAAAAAAAATATGTTTGGGTAAAAAAAAAATGGTTTGGGTAAAAGTTATAGCGTTTACAAACTATGGTACAAAAATGTGAATTTCCGCTTTTTGAAGCAGCTCTGACTTTCTGAGCACCTGTCATGTTTCCTGAGGTTCTACAATGCCCAGACAGTACAAACGCCCCACAAATGACCCCATTTCGGAAAGTAGACACCCTAAGGTATTCGCTGATGGGCATAGTGAGTTCATAGAACTTTTTTTATTTTTTGTCACAAGTTAGCGGAAAATGATGATTTTTTATTTTTTATTTTTTTCTTACAAAGTCTCATATTCCACTAACTTGTGACAAAAAATAAAAACTTCCATGAACTCACTATGCCCATCACGAAATACCTGGGGGTGTCTTCTTTCCAAAATGGGGTCACTTGTGGGGTAGTTATACTGCCCTGGCATTTTAGGGGCCCGAATGCGTGAGAAGTAGTTCAAAATCTGTAAAAAATGGCCGGTGAAATCCGAAAGGTGCACTTTGGAATGTGAGCCCCTTTGCCCACCTAGGCTGCAAAAAAGTGTCACACATGTGGTATCGCTGTACTCAGGAGAAGTTGGGGAATGTGTTTTGGGGTGTCATTTTATATATACCCATGCTGGGTGAGATAAATATCTCGGCAAAAGACAACTTTTCCCATTTTTGTTATACAAAGTTGGCATTTGACCGAGATATTTCTCTCACCCAGCATGGGTATATGTAAAATGACACCCCAAAACACATTCCCCAACTTCTCCTCAGTACGGCGATACCAGATGTGTGACACTTTTTTGCAGCCTAGATGCGCAAAGGGGCCCACATTCCTTTTTCGGAGGGCATTTTTAGACATTTGGATCCCAGACTTCTCACGCTTTAGGGCCCCTAAAATGCCAGGGCAGTATAAATACCCCACATGTGACCCCATTTTGGAAAGAAGACATCCCAAGGTATTCAATGAGGGCCATGGCGAGTTCATAGAATATTTTTTTTTTTTGCCACAAGTTAGCGGAAATTGATATTTTTTGGGGGTTTTTCCTCACAAAGTCTCCCTTTCCGCTAACTTGGGACAAAAATGTAAATCTTTCATGGACTCAATATGCCCCTCAGCGAATACCTTGGGGTGTCTACTTTCCGAAATGGGGTCACATGTGGGGTATTTATACTGCCCTGGCATTTTAGGGGCCCTAAAGCGTGAGAAGAAGTCTGGAATATAAATGTCTAAAAAATTTTACGCATTTGGATACCGTGAAGGGGTATGGTGAGTTCATGTGAGATTTTATTTTTTGACACAAGTTAGTGGAATATGAGACTTTGAAAATTCACAATAGTGGGTTGCTAAATTAATACTTAACATTTTATAGTATCAAAAAATTAAAATGATGGGCCCTTAGTATATAGAAAAAAATCTAGACTGAGTGCATAAGATACTACATACAACTCTCCGCTGGCAGATGCCAATCCAGAGAGAGGGGTGTGGACCAAAAAATGAGAAGGGATAGATATAAAGATAGTTTGAGAAGAAAGGATGCGTAGTAAGAGGGACACACTGCTGGGTCAATAACCCTAGAGGTCCCTTACCCTGACTCCTCAACACTCTATATAATCTACCACAGACCCTAAATGGCCCTGCCTAAACATGGACTGCCCAGCTTTGTCCGAAAGATAGAGTGTGGTCCCTATAACTAGGGGAAAACAGTCAAAATGAGAGAAAGGAGGGCAGTGTAGACTGACAAACAAAACATATAGCGACCTATAATTGAACAATGTAACTGTAACTATAGGTACGATGCTCAGGAATAGATGATAAGTCCCAAGTCAATTAGAAAAATGTCCCGACGCGTTTCCTTGAAGGTTAGCAAATCTTCAGGGGACTGAAACCTTTAAATGTATCCGTCACTGAGTTGGCTGAAATATAGATGTCACATTCAGTCAACTATATCAAGTTCTGCAAAAAGGTAGCTCTCAAGTATCAAAGATATAGCCACACAGGTAGTGTACAGAAATCTTGTCTTTTTACCAAAGAAGACTCAAGAGACCCCCTGTGTATCCACCTATTGCAGGGTCACAGACTCAAAAAACATTCAAGTGAAGGGGTCTCGAGTCACTTTGGTTCAAATGACTAAAGCAAGCCAGTGACCACCTGTTCCAGGGTCACTAGTTCAGTTCATCAATCATAAACAATATATCAAGTGACTAACTGTTCAAAAGTCACTTGAAATGTACAGTGTATCAATTGGACCACCAATAAAACTAAAGTCCGAATGTAAGACAATATATGTAGCCTGGTTTACACTCAAAAAGATGCTAAAAATAGCTGGCTCTCCAGTGTTGAAACGGCTTTACTGGTGTAGTATAATACCCCAGCAGGTAATCATAGGCCGTTCAACACAGTGTGCCAAGAAGCGCTGTGCAGCAAATGATATTTAATCGCACAATCAGCAAAGTACTTTGCCTAAAGGCACTGTGCAACATTGATGTTTGATCACACAGTCAGCAGAGTACTTATCTGTACAGTCATAGTGCTCCGACTGTCCACAGAGAGGTGCGGGTGTCACTCCTTGGCATTCCGCGTATAGCAGCTGCACCGAGGGTGAGTTCGCGGCTCATTTAAAAAGGCCGCCTTGTACCGCCCATTCTCCGCCCAGTGACGTCGTCACGTCAGCTGATCGGGTCACGTGACGACAGCACGTGAATGTTTACCGATCAGATGACCCGGCCGTGATGAGAGGCGCTAGGCAAATCATGCTGTCATGGCGACCGCAAACGCGACAACTATCTCCACACACTGGAGGCCTCGATCGCTCAGCTGTCAATCCAGCGGTCGCCATGGCTATAGCGCCGCCCCACTCACACAGGATTATTGGCGTCACAAAGGGCGGATTTGTTTCAATGTGTCAGTGAAGCAAGCAGGCTAAGCAGCCTCACCTGGCACTTTAAACAGTAGAAACTTATCTAAGGGATCAATGATGTCATTGATCACCAGATAGTAACATAGAGCTTATATGGCTGGATATTGATAATAATAACTGCGTCAATATTAACTATGGAATGCTTCCACAAATCAAAACAGCAATGACAACAAGCCAAAGGCGAGAGGGAGAGATGAGACAGGTAGGCGTTGTTTAAAGTACAGATGAGTAGTATATGGTGGTATCTATAAGACTGAGGCCTAGGGATCAATGTAGCTATTGAATGACAATTGTTCATTCAATCCCAAAGGAGCCACAGTCTGCAATTGGAAGATCCACCAAGTCTCCCTCTGTAAAATCCTCCTGTCCCAGTCTCCCCCTCGTCTTGGCCTCTGAACCATCTCTATTCCCATAAACTTGAGGTCAGATGTGTCGCCCCCATGTATAGTATTAATATGTGTGGCTATGGGTGTATCCCTGTCATTCCTGACGTCACCCAGATGTTCCCCAACCCGTCGACGGAGTTCACGGGTGGTTTTGCCCACATATTCAAGGCCACAAATACAGTTGGCTTTATATATCACGCCCCTTGTGCGGCAGTTCACAAAATGTCTAACCTTATACTCCGTACCAGTGACATTACTACAAAAAGAGCGTCCCTGTATAATATGAGGGCATGCCACGCAGCCTTTGCAGCGAAAACTACCAATAGGAGGCCGAAGCCAGATTTCTCTCACCTCCTGGTTCTCGCTGAAGTGGCTGCAGACCAGCCGGTCCTTTAGGCTCAAACCCCTGCGATATGTGACCTGTGCTGTCTCGGAGACCGCATTTTTTATATCAGGGTCAGAGACTTTGTAAGAAAAAAAAATAAAAATAAAAATTCCGCTAACTTGGGCCAAAAAAAGTCTGAATGGAGCCTTACAGGGGGGTGATCAATGACAGGGGGGTGATCAGGGAGTCTATATGGGGTGATCACCCCCCTGTCATTGATCACCCCCCCCTGTAAGGCTCCATTCAGACGTCCGTATGTTTTTTACGGATCCACGGATACATAAATCGGATCCGCAAAAAAACACATACGGACATCTGAATGGAGCCTTACAGGGGGGTGATCAATGACAGGGGGGTGATCAGGGAGTCTATATGGGGTGATCATCCCCCTGTCATTGATCATCCCCCTGTCATTGATCACCCCCCTGTAAGGCTCCATTCAGACGTCCGTATGTGTTTTGCGGATCCGATCCATGTATCAGTGGATCCGTAAAAATCATACGGACGTCTGAATGGAGCCTTACAGGGGGGTGATTAATGACAGGGGGGTGATCAGGGAGTCTATATGGGGTGATCACCCCCCTGTAAGGCTCCATTCAGACGTCCGTATGTGTTTTGCGGAACCGATCCATGTATCAGTGGATCCGTAAAAATCATACGGACGTCTGAATGGAGCCTTACAGGGGGGTGATCAATGACAGGGGGGTGATCAGGGAGTCTATATGGGGTGATCACCCCCCTGTAAGGCTCCATTCAGACGTCCGTATGTGTTTTGCAGAACCGATCCATGTATCAGTGGATCCGTAAAAATCATACGGACGTCTGAATGGAGCCTTAGAGGGGGGTGATCAGGGAGTCTATATGGGATGATCAGGGGTTAATAAGTGACGGGGGGGGGGGGGTGTAGTGTAGTGTAGTGGTGTTTGGTGCTACTTATTACTGAGCTACCTGTGTCCTCTGGTGGTCGATCCAAGCAAAAGGGACCACCAGGTAGCAGGTATATTAGACGCTGTTATCAAAACAGCGTCTAATATACCTGTTAGGGGTTAAAAAAAATCGCATCTCCAGCCTGCCAGCGAACGATCGCCGCTGGCAGGTTGGAGATCCACTCGCTTACCCTCCGATCCTGTGAACGCGCGCGCCTGTGTGCGTGCGTTCACAGGAAATCTCGGCTCACGCGAGATGACGCCAATCGGCGTTAGTGTGACCTGGGAGAGCCGCCGCAATGACGCCTTTCGGCGTTAGCGTGGCGGGAAGTGGTTAAACAGACTGTGATTGTCTATTGTTGTGACTTAGATGAAGATCCGATCACATTTTATGACCAATTTGTGCAGAAATCTATATAATTCCAAATGGTCCACATACTTTTTCTTGCAACTGTATGTCATCCACCGAACTAACAGGCGAATTAACTATATTAGTTTTGCTGCAAAAATAAGGGGGTTAGTCAGCACCTCCCAGTGCGCAGGTGCACGCTGCCATGGCAAAGACCTAGAGGGGGAAAAAAGAGACAATGCAGCAGCACTCTGCAAATCAGACAAAGTACAACAATGCTTACAAAAATTATGGTGCTAATACTACGCTTATTTATAAAAGCGAGATGCTTGGACAATGCATTTTGTACAAAACCATCTAAGCCCGTCTGCCGAACGTCAAGGCGATCTCTGTTAGACGGGTCCTAACACTAAATACTACCTGTTATGCGCCATAATGACCGCCATAAAATTCAGGGAGTGTTGGACCCACATGCATGTTGGATCCACTCTGCCTTTTTCCATTTTTTGTGCCAAAATGGAGCAAATTTTTGTGCCAAAATGGCCTCCATTACAAGGGATGCAGGTACCAACATGCATGCTGAGCCCACTCTATACCCTTCCTGGCGGTCATTATGGCGCATAACAGGTAGTATTTAGTGTTAGGACCCGTCTAACAGAGATCGCCTTGACGTTCGGCAGACTGGCTTAGATAGTTTTGTACAAAATGCATTGTCCAAGCATCTCTCTTTTATAAATAAGCGTAGTATTAGCACCATAATTTTTGTAAGCATTGTTGTACTTTGTCTGATTTGCAGAGTGCTGCTGCATGGTCTCTTTTTTTTCCTCTAAGTCTTTGCCATGGCAGCGTGCACCTGCGCACTGGGAGGTGCTGACTAACCCCCTTTTTTGCAGATTTACAATGCTGGAGATGTGGCACTCTAGCGAGTCGTGCACTCCTGATTAGCCTGTCTGCACCATAGGCTGATTTTAATTATTTTCAGTATAAAGCTGTAGCCTGCTCTCACTACATTCATTGGAAGCTGTCTAGCACCAGGAAGGTTATAGAGTGGGCTCGGCATGCATGTTGGTACCTGCATCTCTTGTAATGGAGGCCATTTTGGCACAAAAAATGGAAAAAGGCAGAGTGGATCCAACATGCATGTGGGTCCAACACTCCCTAAATTTTATGGCGGTCATTATGGCGCATAACAGGTAGTATTTAGTGTTAGGACCCGTCTAACAGAGATCGCCTTGACGTTCGGCAGACGGGCTTAGATGGTTTTGTACAAAATGCATTGTCCAAGCATCTCGCTTTTATAAATAAGCGTAGTATTAGCACCATAATTTTTGTAAGCATTGTTGTACTTTGTCTGATTTGCAGAGTGCTGCTGCATTGTCTATATTAGTTTTGCTGTCACGTATGCAGTGCAGGTGTACCTCACACCAAAAATGGGAATATGTCACCCACCGAACTAACAGACGGATTAACTATATTAATTTCCTGTCACATATGCAGTGCACGTGTATCTCACACAAAAAATGGATATATGTCACAGGCCGAACTAACAGATTAACTCTGTAATCAAGTGGTTATGGCGTATCTAGTTTAGTTCATTTGCAAAACATAAGTATTAATAAATTCAAAGTTTAATTTACACTCCATGCTCTGAGTGTGAAACTGGAAGGGGATTGGCTCGTACGATGACACCACTTCAGATATGTACAAAGTGACCTCTTTTCTGGAGCTTTAGTGTTGGTGATCTTGGGTAATGATGTCTAAAGATATTTAATATTTTATTCCCTCTGATTCACCTGCAGACCTCATATGAAATCGGAATCGTGCGGCAGTTTCCTTTCTCTTCAGCTCTGCAGCGAATGGCAGTGGTTGCCAAAGTATTAGGAGAAAAACGCATGGATGCCTATGTGAAGGGCGCCCCAGAAGTGGTAGCTAGCCTTTGCCGATCAGAAACGGGTAAAATTCAAATTCTTTTCTAGGCAAAAAAAAACAAAAACTATCATTCCATTATAAAGCCACATTAGGGGAGGAATCTAGTCTAATCTAGTAATCTGTTGTAGATGTATTTGTGACATATGATGATGTTTTGAATGCTCTGCTTAGATTTCCAGTAACAGAAATCTCAGAGCGGTGTCTAGAGGCTAGGCGTCCTCTAGAGATTGCATTCAGGATACAATGTATCCATCCGTCATACAGCAGAGGATATGCATGTCCGATGAGCTGACAGGTTTTGCTTCCAAATGCAGAAATAATTTTTCTCGTACTTTTTTCCATTGGGGGACACAGACCATGGGTATAGCTTAGAGGTATTAGTATGAGGGACACTATGCAAATATAAAAGAGAGCTCCTCCTCTTCGGGCTATACCTTCAGGCTCCACCAGGAGGAACTCAGTCTTTGCTTAGTGTCTGGTGAAGGAGGATGACACTTATTGATTCTACTCCTTTTTGTTATTTTCTTTCTAGAGGGGGACACAGGTCGGCATTGCGCCTTCCTGGTCCCCCGTGGAGTGCCCGCCGCAGTCTGTTGGACGCTGCCTGGCTGCCTCCATTTTCCCCCAAGAAGACAAGCGGATCCGGGCTCGACCTGTTAGCTCCGGCATCCCACCAGCTCCTGGGTCACCTGCTGCTGCCTTCCATCCAGAGCATTGTACTCAGGGGGCGGAGCCTCTGCGCTTCGCTCTAGCATCTGCCGCCGCTTGCTGAGAAGCTCCTCATTCGTGTGGCTGCTCCCTGCTCCTCTCTGGTCTGTGCTGTTGCCTGGGTGGTAGGACTTTTTTAGCCTTATAATTCTGATTGCCATCATGCCTAAGCCTGGGGCCCCCCTTAAGTCTGCCAAGACCTCTTCTCGGACCACAATTGAGTCCTGTAAGGAGTGTTCTCTGACACTTTCGGTCTCTGGTATCTGTGCCTCCTGCCCTGCCCCTGGACGGATCATCCTTCTCTTGCCCAGTCCAGTTCCCCCCCTGTCCCTGCGGAGCCTGCGGTTCCCGCTTGGGCATCTGCCATGTCCAGTGCGGCCGCTGATTTGGCCTTAGTCGCCAAGGCAGCCATGTCTTTTATGGAAATATGGCAGTTTCCAGTCCTGTGGCGCCAACCACTCTATCTCCTATCAGTGGTTCCCGCAGAGGAGGCCTGACTACTAAGAGGCAGCGTGAGCGGCAGCATCCCTACTTGGATGACTCAGTTTCCCCCCCTCGCCTAGAGGCGCGTTCGGACGACGTTCCCCTTCCCCCGGGAGCGCAAGCCTGAAGGGGACGAGGTCATGGAGCGGGACCCCTCGCCTAAGCTCTCCACCATGGTGGCTGACTTAGTGGCAGCGGTCCGAGACACTTTTAATCTCCAAGGGGATTCTCCTCCTTCCACTAGTCCGGAGTTTGCCCTTTTTCCATCCAAGAAGCCGGAGGCTGCCGCGTTTCCGGTCTATGAGGAATTATCCGCGATCATATCCAGGGCCTGGGACCGTCCTAATCAAAAGTTCTCTGCCACCAAACGCATGGATACGCTTTATCCTTTTCCGGCTGACAGTGTGGAGAAGTGGTCTTCTCCCCCCAAGGTCGATCCCCCGGTGGCCAGATTAGCCAAGAACACGGCCCTCCCTGTCTTAGACGGCTCCTCTTTGCAGGACGCTGTAGACAGGCGCATAGACTCTTTCCAAGTCCATTTTCTCACTGGCAGGCACGTCCCTGCGACCTGCCTTTGCCTCAGCATGGGTGGCCAGAGCCCTCTCGGTGTGGTTGCAGCGCCACCACCAAGACCTGGCGGAACTTGATGCGTCTACTGACACTGTATTTGGTTCTCCAGATGTCTCAGGCTTCTAAGTTCCTTTGCGAAGCTTCCATGGACATTGCTTCCCTCTTTGCCCGCATGTCAGCCATCTCGGTCATTCAGCGCAGAGAGGTCTGGTTAAAGGTGTGGGACGCCGACGCCTCTTCCAAACGTTCCCTCGCTAATCTCCCCTTTGGGGGTTCCAGACTTTTTGGGGCTCAGCTGGACGAGTTCATCTCTGCCGCCACTGGGGGCAAGAGCACTCATCTTCTTCAACCCAGGTCCAAGCGCACTTTTCGGACCAGGTCCTCCGGCTCCCGGTACCAGTCTTTTTGTCGCTTCTCGTCTAGTAGGACGTCGCCTGCTTCCTCCGCTGGGGGGGTCTCAGGACTCCTGCAAAAAGCCCTCCTTCAAGCCCCAGCCTTCCTGGCGCCAGAGGACACAGTCGGCCCGCCCTGCTGCTCCCAAGCAGTCTTCCGCATGAAGGAGCGCCCCCACCCCTTGTGGTGGGGGGCCGCCTGCTCTCTTATCAGCAGATTTGGAGGGCTCATGTTCAGGACGCATGGGCTCTAGAAATTGTAACATCAGGTTACTCGCCGCCGGAACATTTTTTTCCCTTCATGCGTTCCGTGGGATCCGGCCCGAGCCTCGGACCTCTTGATGGCAGTTTCCTCCCTTCTGGACCGGGGTGTTATTACCCCAGTTCCCCCAGAGGAACAGGGCACAGGTTTCTATTCAAACTTGTTCGTGGTCCCAAAGAAGGAGGGGTCGGTGCGTCCAATCCTGGATCTAAAGCTGCTCAACAAGTTTCTGCACGTGTGGAGGTTTCGAATGGAATCCCTCCGCTCCGTTATTGTTTCTCTTCTTCCAGGGGAGTTCCTCGCGTCCGTAGACTCCTATCTGCATGTCCCAATCGCAGAATCTCACCAACGATTCCTGCGCTTCGCCATTTGTGGCCGGCACTATCAGTTTGTCGCCCTTCCTTTCGGGTTAGCGACCACCCCTCGGGTCTTTACCAAAATCCTAGCGCCGCTCATGGCGCTTCTTCGCACCAGGGGCATTCCTTTGCTACCCTACCTGGACGACATCCTGATAAAGGCCCCCTTGCTTCCGCAGGCCGAGGACAGCGTCCGGATCACTGTTTAGACTCTGGAACAGTTCGGCTGGCTGATCAACTTCCCAAAGTCCTCTCTCCTCCCGTCCCAGAAGCTCTTTCTGGGGATGGTTTTGGATACCTTGGCCGCCAAAGTGTTTCTTTCAGTCGCCAAGTCCTCCCAGATCCAGGGGGCAGTGTCGCACCTGCTGCGCTACCGTGTCTCTCCATCCGGGAGTGCATGCGGGTCCTGGGTCTTATGGTAGCCTCTTTCGAGGCCGTACCATATGCCCAGTTTCATACTCATTCGCTCCAACAGGAGATCCTTTCCCTCTGGGACAAGACCTCTCGTGGTCTGGACGCTCGCATCCGCCTGTCTCTGCGGGTTCGTGCGGCTCTTCCCTGGTGGCTGTCCCCTATGAACCTGACGTCGGGAAGATCTTTCCTCCCGTTCTCCTGGACGATCGTCACCACCGATGCCAGCCTTCTGGGATGGGGCGGCGTTCTCCTGTCCTGCACGGTTCAGGGGGTTTGGTCGGAGGCGGAATCTCGCCTCCCGATCAACATCCTGGAGCTGAGATTGATTTTCCACTCCCTCTCCCATTGGACTCCCCTTACCGGCCGCCCGGTAAGGATTCAGTCGGACAATGCCACGGCTGTGGCTTACATAAACCATCAAGGCGGGACCCGCAGCCGGGCGGTGATGCAGGAGGTGAGAAGAATTCTGCTGTGGGCGGAGTCTCACGTTCTGGTGTTGTCAGCGGTATACATTCCAGGAGTAGACAATTGGACAGCAGACTTTCTAAGCCGCAACAAGGTGGATCCAGGCGAGTGGTCTCTGCATCCGGAGGTATTCGAAGAAGTCTGCCGCAGGTGGGGCCGCCCGGATGTGGACTTGATGGCGTCCAGGCTCAACAACAAGCTCCCGGTGTTCCTGGCTCGCGTCCGGCATCCGAAGGCGTACGGGGTGGACGCGCTAGTGTCTCCGTGGCAGGACTTCAGCCTCCTCTATGTCTTCCCTCCACTTCCTCTGCTGCCGAAGGTTCTACGCAAGATCGAGGCGGAAAGGATTCCGACCGTTCTCATCGCCCCGGATTGGCCTCGCCGCGCATGGTTCTCGGACGTGGCTCAGATGCTGGCGGACGCCCCATGGCCTCTTCCCGACAGAGAAGATCTACTGTCTCAGGGCCCACTCTTCCACCGGAATTTACAGTCACTTTGTTTAACGGCGTGGCTGTTGAAACCGCCATCCTGAAGAGGAGGGGGTTCTCGGATTCGGTGATTAGAACCATGATCAGAGCAAGGAAGCCGGCTTCCTCCTGCATTTACCATCGTACCTGGAAGGCCTTCCTTGCCTTTTGTGAGAACTCAGGTTTTCCTCCCCTTCGTTTTTCCATCCTGATGGTACTCTCGTTACTTCAGTCCGGACTCGAGATGGGACTGTCGCTGAGCTCCCTGAAGGGTCAAGTTTCGGCTCTGGCCGTCTTTTTTTCAGAGGTCCCTTGCTCTCCTGGGTCCTGTGAAGACTTTTCTTCAAGGGGTGGCACATTCGGTCCCTCTGTACATCCCCCCTTTACCTTCTTGGGATCTCAACTTAGTCCTGGGCGCCCTCCAGTCGGCCCCCTTCGAGCCTCTGAGGGAGGTTTCCCTGACTTTTCTCACCTGGAAAGTGGTCTTCCTTGTGGCCATAACTTCCATCAGGCGGGTCTCGGAGCTGGCCGCACTTTCCTGCCAGGAGCCTTTTCTGGTTTTTCACCAGGATAAGGTGGTGCTCCGTCTGGTTCCCTCCTTTTTGCCCAAGGTGGTCTCTCCCTTCCACCTTGACGAGGATCTTGTCCTGCCCTCCTTTTGTCCTTCTCCGGCAACTCCAAGGAACGCGCTCTCCATTCCCTGGATGTCGTCCGGGCCCTGAAGGTGTATCTTACGGCTACTGCCTCCGTCCGCCGTTCAGACTCCCTCTTTGTGATCCCCGAGGGACCTCGTAAGGGTCTGGCGGCCTCCAAGGTCACTGTGGCGCGATGGATCAGCTCGGCTATCTCCGCGGCTTATCGCGCTCGTGGTAGGATTCCCCCAGCTCGGATTACCGCTCACTCCACTAGGGCGGTGGGAGCTTCCTGGGCAAGGCGCAATTGTGCCTCTGCGTCTCAGCTGTGTAAGGCGGCCACCTGGTCGTCCTTACATACTTTTACGAAGTTTTATCAGTTACATTCGCTGGCTTCGGCTGATGCTGTCTTTGGCCGCAGGGTTTTGCAGGCTGTGTTTCCTGTTTGACCGTTGGACGTTCCTCCTGGCGGTGTTGATATTTTTATCCACCCCATGGACTGCTTTGGGACATCCCATGGTCTGTATCCCCCAATGGAAAAAAGTACGAGAAAAGGAGATTTTTTGTGAAACTCACCTGTAAAATCTTTTTCTCGTCTTTTCCATTGGGGGACACAGCTCCCACCCATTCTGCCTGTTGCAGGAGGGTTTTCAGTTCAGTGCTGTTTGTGATTGGACCTCATGGGCTTTGGTCCGATGGCTTCCATTATTTTTTTTTATTTTTTCTTGTCTCCTTCTCTTACTGCTTTTGCAACGCCTGAGTTCCTCCTGGTGGAGCCTGGGGGTATAGACCGAGGAGGAGGAGCTCTCTTTTTATATTTGCATAGTGTCCCTCCTACTAATACCTCTAAGCTTTACCCATGGTCTGTGTCCCCCAATGGAAAAGACGAGAAAAAGATTTTACTGGTGAGTTTCACAAAAAATCTCCTTTTTTTTTTTTTTTTTGTGTTTGTTAAATATACTCGTGATGTGCCAGAGAGATGTTCCAGTAGCAATATTATTATTAGTATGTTCCTTTTATTCATGTTCTTCATTTGGCTATCAACTGCAAATCAATTTTTTTTTTAACTAAATGAGCGCTCCTATAGGTGACTGGATAACCTTTTTTCCTCATGTTCTGTATAGAAGTCTCTGCTGTCTTTTGAGATGAAACGTAACTGTCATTTCGAAGCTTTTGACATTTTATAGTGACGTTGTAGGTTTTGATCAGTATGGTTCCAGATGCTGAGACCCCTACTATTCGCGAAATAGTTAAAAAAAAAAAAAAAAAAAGCACTGTCTCGTCTTGGACATTCTATTCAACTCATCTTCAGCACTTTTATCTCCTCGTTTTAGGAATCAGTGGTTTGTCTTTGCACCCATACCAATAAAAACTGATATGTCTAACGTTTTTTGAAATGAGTTACACTGAAATGTAAATCTACTGGCAGCGGAATACATCATCCACTACTACCAGTTATAGTTAACAGCAGTTCCTTTTTTTTTTTTTTTTCTTAGATGACAAAATACACAATAGTAGTTTAAAGCGGACCTTTATTCTAAAACGAATATTTTCTTCTGTAATATGCCTACTTCAGATGCCATCACACTTTCTTTTTTTTTTTTCTTTTTTTTTTTTTTTTCTTGGCCTCCCTATGCTGCAGCATTGCCTCCTGCTCTGTTCAGTCTTGATTATAATGCTGTCCTATTGTTGTGGACCTCATCACAGCCAAGGAGAAGACATGCTGTTCTCTGAAAGTTTACTAAATCTCACGAGAACAGCATATGGAAGCAAGTAATTCCTGTTAGACGTCATTTGGACCAGACAAGAAGACTCAACAGGCAGAAGAGAAGAGGAACTGACAATCTGAGCCCCGGTTCTTTGGTTCCTCTTCTCTTCTTCCGTCGTCTTGACTGGTCACAATAGCGTTGGTCAGGAAATACTTGCTTTTATAGGCAGTTCTCAGATTTGGTACATCTTTGCGAGAACAGCTTGTATTCTCCCCTGCTGTGAAGCAGTCCACGGTGAATGAACAGCATCACAACCAAGGAGAAGATGCTGCCCACTGAGGAGAGCAGAGATCTCCTACTCCCTATATCTTTGCAACTAATTTGCATATTGTGTGCCAGAACAGGGGGTGGGGGGCAATGCAGCACAATGGAGGGGGCCAATCTGAAAAAAAAAAACTAAAAAAAATATAGCAATGGCATCTGCTGTAGTCGCCGTAATCAGAAGGTAGTTTTGGAATTAAAAAAATTTGGTGACAGGTTCTTTTTTAATTTTTTTTTTTTTTTTTTTTTTTTTAACCTTGGAAAAGATAACTATCTTTAAAATCAGTATACAATTTTACATATGTTACATATTTTAATTCACTTTTTTTTTTTTTCTCAGTTCCTTCTGACTTTGCAGCTGTGTTAGAGGACTACACAAAGCAGGGGTACCGTGTCATTGCACTTGCACACAGAAAATTAGAATCCAAAATTGCATGGCACAAAGTACAAAATATTAGTAGGTATGGAGTCTTTCTAGAGCATTATACCACCATGTATCTTGGCTAATGTATTTATATTTCAAAGTGCGTATTGGTAGTTACCAGTAAATTATAATTAAGACTAAGCTTAATTTTTAAAAAAAAATATTTTTTATTAATCAATAGTATGTATAACCAAACTTTGTAATATTACAGAAAATGCCTGTTTCTCAATTTCTTCTCCCTCACCCTGCACTAATGATTAACTAAGGCTACTTTCACACTTGCGTTGTTCTTTTCCGGCATAGAGTTCCGTCACAGGGGCTCTATACCGGAAAATAACTGATCAGTTTTATCCCCATGCATTCTGAATGGAGAGTAATCCGTTCAGTTTGCATCAGGATGTCTTCAGTTCAGTCGTTTTGACTGATCAGGCAAAAGAGAAAACCGCAGCATGCTACGGTTTTCTCTCCGGCGAAAAAAAACTGAAGACTTGCCTGAATGCTGGATCCGTCATTTTTTTCCCATAGGAATGAATTAGCGCCGGATCCGGCATTCAGAATACCGGAATGCCGGATCCGTCGTTCCGGCATGCGCAGATCGGTAAAAATGTGAAAAAATGTACAAGACTGATCCGTCGGTCCGCATGACAAGCGGAGAGACGGATCCGTCCTTGCAATGCATTTGTGAGACGGATCCGCACCCGGATCCGTCTCACAAATGCTTTCAGTCAGCGGCGGATCCGGCGGGCAGTTCCGACGACGGAACCGCCCGCTGGATCACACTGCCGCAAGTGTGAAAGTAGCCTAATTCACTTCTAAACATTACTGCTACTGTGCAAAAATAGTATGTGGGCCCTTTGTGGTTTAACTGCTAATTTTATCAAGATTGATATGCTCATCTTTGATCTCCTTGCTTTGACTCTCTATGCAGTCCTCCATCTTATCCGTTATTTTGAGCAAGACAGCCTTGGTGCCCTTTTCTTACATAAGGGTTCCCTATGCAGCTGTACAGGCGTTACCAGTGGTATGTCTGCCCTGAGAGTCTGTACCCTGAGAGATCAGATTTCTTGTGTGGAGGGGAGAAGGGGTAGCAGCTGTGGGTTGCTGATCTAGACACTGCTGCTTCTGCTGTCTTGTCCCTATAAAAGATTCACAACTACACTGCACAGTACTGTTTTATAATGGAGGAGCATAATCTGTTCTCTCTGGGGGACAACAGAGCAGCTCTTCTCCACCCACTAGCTCAAGGAAAACTGACAACTATAGATGAGCTTGTAGAGCTGCTGATAAATGCTGGGTACAAGTAAGGCTACATGCACACGACCGTTGTGTGTTTTGCAGTCCGCAAAACACGAATGGCGTCCGTGTGCGTTCCGCAATTTGTGGAACGGCACGGACAGCCATTAATATAACTGCCTATTCTTGTCCGCAAAACGGACAAGAATAGGACAGGTTATTTTTTATTTTTTTTGCGAACCACGGAACAGAGCAAAGGATGCGGACAGCACACGGACTGCTGTGTGCATCTTTTGCGGCCCCATTGAAGTGAATGGGTCCGCATCCAAGCCGCGAAAACTGTGTCCATGAGGCCTAATGGTGAGATATAGTGCTATTCCTCATGCACACACATCACCTTATAATCTAGTACAGTACCTGTAGTGTTTTAGTTTTGTAATATACCCTGTGTTATAGCTTTGTCCCTTTTGGCTGATCTCTGGGTCAGTAGTGGTTGGGAAAACTTTTAAGGAAACTGCATGTCCTGTGCATGTGGAAATGTTTGCATACAGTGGTTCCTGAAATCAACACTCAGTGATCCAAACCAATAGTAAGAATGGAAGCACTGTTGTAAAATACTAAATGTGACACCTATGAAACACATAACTATACAGTACTTTATCTGGAACTTTATTGCAGAGATGCCATTGAAAACAACATGACATTCTTGGGTCTGATCATTATGCAAAACAAACTGAAACCAGAAACTCCAGCTGTTCTTGAAGACCTTCGCAAAGCTAATATCCGTATGGTCATGGTCACAGGTGAGCCGAAGCATATGTAGAACAAGAGGTTAGGGGTCATTTTATGCCGGTCTCTGATTCCCACTGCACTGCCAGAGGATGTTCCTAATTTAATTAGGTGCATCTACCGCTGGTCCATGCGTCTGGGGTGAAATATACTACAGCCCCTGACTGATTTTGCCGGGGTTGGGTGGCCCAGCTCCTGCCCACACCCCAGTAGTGAGGATTGTGTTTTTTTTTTGTTTGCTTTTTTCATGTCTCAAAATGTATTCTTACACTGATTTGTTTTATAGGAGACAACATGTTAACTGCAATTTCTGTTGCTCGAGACTGCGGAATGATTCTACCTCATGATAAGGTTATTGTAGCTGAAGCACTACCTCCTAAAGATGGCCAAGCTGCCAAGATTAATTGGCACTATGCAGACACCATGCTAAGGAGCAATTTGAATGCAATAAACCAGGAGGTAAATATTTCACTTGGAGGGAATAATAGCATATTATTTCCACATCTTAAAATGATACTTGTAAAACATTACTTTGCACATTTTCAGCAGCTGGGGAACTTAACAAACAGTACTTCTTTACTGTGCGCCTTTATATGATTGGTCATAAATCTACTTAAAAGATTGTTCCGAACCGGAGATGCAGAGAAGCTGGTGATTGATGGATTTGCTAGAGACCTGCATTCTGGAGTCTGCTGTGTAATGGAATGCGTGCAAGCTGCAGGAGCCAAGCAGGCCAAAACTTACAAGGACTTGCACCACTCCCAGTTATAATGTAGATGTCATCTTTAGTAAACCTCCATGGTTAAACACATTACAAAGCAGTGACCAGACCAAATGTACACAATGCAGCAAGGTAGGAATAATAAGCAATGCTAGTAACTATTAACAATAGCTAATGCTGATCCCACATAGAGTTAACACCCAAAATAAAGTACAGGTGCATATACAGCCATCATATATTAAGACCGACAATTAAAAATAGCGTATATAAGATGATAATATACCCAACACAAATCTTACCATAGCACGACAGACACTGATGCACGTCACCTCCGATAAAGGAAATTAAACGTGCCAGGGTAAGTTTTGTTAGGCATTATATTATGTTATATGCACTATGTTTAATGGATCATCTTTAGTATATGATGACTTTATATGCACTTTATTTTGGGATTTAACTATTGTGGTAGTACTGTCTAGTTTTAATAGTTGGGCTTCTTTCACATCCAGGCTGCTGGAACAGCCTGCCGGATCCATACTAACGTTTGCACACGTAGTCCGCCCCGGCCCCATTCACTATAATGGGGACAGGCAGGAGATGCAGCCACAGCACAGCAAACATGCGTAGAGGCGGCCGGACAAAAAACACAGAACGCATGTTTGCCGTGCTGCGACTGCATCTCCCGGCCGTCCCTATTATAGAATGGGGCCAGGGCGGACTTCCGTCAGTACTTGTCTGCAAACGTTAGTACGGATTCAGCACGCTGTTCCCCTGCCGGAACAGCCTGAAAGACAATCGTAACGATTGAGAGAAGCCTTATTAGCACTGCGTACCATTCCTACCTTCATGTGTTGTGTTGTGTGTGTTTGGTCACTGCTTCTTAGGCTGCTCTCACACGGGCGAGATTTCCGCGCGGGTGCAATGCGGTAGGTGAACGTATTGCACCCGCACTAAATCCCGACCCATTCATTTCAATGGGGCTGTTCAGATGAGCGGTGATTTTCACGCATCACTTGTGCGTTGCGTGAAAATCGCAGCATGCTCTATATTCTGCATTTTTCACGCAACGCAGGCGCCATAGAAGTGAATGGGGTTGCGTGAAAATCGCAAGCAAGTGCGGATGCGGTGCGATTTTCACGCATGGTTGCTAGGTGACAGTCTATTCACTGTATTATTTTCCCTTATAACATGGTTATAAGGGAAAATAATAGCATTCTGAAAACAGAATGCTTAGTAGGTGATCAATTGAGGGTTAAAAAAAATAAATAAAATTAACTCACCTTCTCCTCTTGATCGCGTAGTTCCCGGTCTCTTCTTTACTTCTTTAATGATGAGCTGTGGGCTAAAGGACCTGTGGTGACGTCAGATCACATGCTCCAATCACATGGTCCATCACCGTGGTGATGGACCATGTGATTGGAGCATGTGATCTGACGTCACCACAGGTCCTAGCCGGTAGTTCATCATTAAAGAAGTAAAGAAGAGACCGGGAACTACGCGATCAAGAGGAGAAGGTGAGTTAATTTTATTTATTTTTTTAACCCTTAATTGATCACCTACTAAGCATTCTGTTTTCAGAATGCTATTATTTTCCCTTATAACCATGTTATAAGGGAAAATAATAAAAATCTACACTACAACTAACCCAAACCTGAACTTCTGTGAAGAAGTTCGGGTCTGGGTAACACATTGCACCCGCACGATAAAAACTGAACATCGGAACGCAATTGCAGTCAAAACTGACTGCAATTGCGTACCTAATCGCGCGGGTTTGCCGCAATACACCGGGACGCATCCGGACCTAATCCGGAACCACACCCGTGTGAACCCAGCCTTAGTCAGGTTAACCCATAGATCATGGGTGGGGAACCTTTTTGTTGCCGAGGTCCATTTGGGTATTTGTAACCTCGTTAAATTCTCAACTTAAAAATTTGACTGCTATATTTGGTCAAGCATATAATTGACTTAGGGGTAAGTTACAAAAATTGCGGTTCAATAAAAAAGAAAAATCTAGAGCGCTGTATTTTTTCTGCACAAAATGGCACCTGCCCTACATACCTTATATATAGTACAGGCGCCATTTTGACCAAACACAGCAGTCAAATTTTTAAGTTCAGAATGTTATGTATTTAGTGCTTTATTGGCATTAATGGCAGCCAAGCTCATGCCAGGGGTTCACCCAGCTTTCACTCTTCCTTCCACTGTCTCTGCCTCTGTCACTTTCTCAGCCTAAGTTCTCCCCCTTCCTGCCCCTGTCTTGTAGGTTTGCAGTTTGGCTTGTGTTTGACTGTCGTGAGTAGATATTCTGACATAAGGGCTTTTTTTTGTTAGTGTAAAAAAAATAAAGTTTTTAGACCAAAATAATTTCTATGAAATAAAATCATCTCAAAGTCTCCGTAGCCTTCAATGCTTCTGGATTTTATTGTAATGTTTCTACTTTCCTCAGGTTATTCCTATGAAGTCACTAAATGACAGTCTTGAAGAGAATCAGGCAATTGATTACCATTTTGCTATGAATGGAAAGTCTTTTGCAGTCATCTTGGAGCACTTCCAGGACCTGCTTCCAAAGGTTACACAAATTAACGAATTTCTGCTTGTTAACCAGCTCTACTCTTATCTTATCTTTCTCACCAGTGCTTTGTTTTTCAGTTGGTATTGCATGGTACAGTGTTTGCACGGATGGCACCTGATCAAAAGACACAGCTGGTGGAAGAGCTGCAGAATGTAGAGTAAGTGCCATCTTACCGTCCAGTGTTTTGCAATTCACATTCCTGAAAGGGTTTACTAAAATATGGTAAATGTTTTCATTAACATTATAGGGTTAGGTTAAATGTAAAAAAGTAGAAATAAAACTATAAATTAGCACAAATAATAAAGGCATAACACTGTGTAAAAAAATTATAATTAATAAATAAAAAGCCATCTTTATTTTTACATCTATGTAAATACTTGAATGTTAAAAAAACATGGGCTTATACCTGTAAAGAAGAACTTTACCAGTATACTTAATTTATTAACCCCTTTCTTCTCTCCGCCGTATTATGTTAAGGCTGTATAATAGTTAACCCACAGTATCTTAGCTCCCCACTTTAATGGCCGGCATGATACCTCCGATCTCATTCGTCTAACACGTTAGATAATGTGGTAAATGCTGATCAAGGTATCGAAGTGGTTGGAGGGAAGGTGGGTGGCTCGCTCTCATCCAGTCGACCTACCCACAATGATGTCAGAGTGTGCCAAGTGGTTGCTATGGCAACCTAATTGTGTCCTCCAAACCTACCATGTACGGATGCCTATTAGGCCCTGTGATAAATATTGTTAAAAAAAAATCTAAAAATTGCTGTTTTTTGTTCCCAAAACACAATAAAAATGGTAAACTTCAACTTGTTCCACAAAAAAAAACTATCCCTCACACCACAAAAACGTTAAGAGTACGGTGACACAAAACCAAATTGTTTCTTTAAAAAGGGTCTTAATTATGCAAAAGTAGAAAATATATATATATAAATTTGGTGTTGGTGTAATCATACTGACCCACAGAATAAAGCTATTAACTTGGGGGGAAAAAACAGAACATTAGATGTACTCTAATAGTGCTATTTAACAAAACAAGTTGTAGCCTTAAAGGAAATGTAAAAACATTATGGCTTTTGAAATGCAGAGAGAAAAAAAAAAAATGTAAATGGGTGTCATTCTTACAGGTTTAACCACCTCCGGACCGCCTAACGCAGGATCGCGTTCCGGAGGTGGCAGCGCTGCGCACAGTCACGCATATACGCGTCATCTCGCGAGACTTCCTGTGAACGCGCGCACACAGGCGCGCGCGTTCACAGGAACGGAAGGTAAGAGAGTTGATCTCCAGCCTGCCAGCGGCGATCGTTCGCTGGCAGGCTGGAGATGTGTTTTTTTTAACCCCTAACAGGTATATTAGACGCTGTTTTGATAACAGCGTCTAATATACCTGCTACCTGGTCCTCTGGTGGTCCCCTTTGTTTGGATCGACCACCAGAGGACACAGGTAGCTCAGTAAAGTAGCACCAAGCACCACTACACTACACTACACCCCCCCCCGTCACTTATTAACCCCTTATTAGCCCCTGATCACCCCTAATCACCCCTGATCACCCCATATAGACTCCCTGATCACCCCCCTGTCATTGATCAACCCCCTGTAAAGCTCCATTCAGACGTCCGCATGATTTTTACGGATCCACTGATAGATGGATCGGATCCGCAAAACGCATCCGGACGTCTGAATGAAGCCTTACAGGGGCATGATCAATGACTGTGGTGATCACCCCCCTGTCATTGATTACCCCCCTGTAAAGCTCCATTCAGATGTCCGCATGATTTTTACGGATGCACTGATAGATGGATCGGATCCGCAAAACGCATCCGGACGTCTGAATGAAGCCTTACAGGGGCATGATCAATGACTGTGGTGATCACCCCATATAGACTCCCTGATCACCCCCCTGTCATTGATTACCCCCCTGTCATTGATTACCCCCCTGTAAAGCTCCATTCAGATGTCCGCATGATTTTTACGGATGCACTGATAGATGGATCGGATCCGCAAAACGCATCCGGACGTCTGAATGAAGCCTTACAGGGGCATGATCAATGACTGTGGTGATCACCCCATATAGACTCCCTGATCACCCCCCTGTAAAGCTCCATTCAGATGTCCGCATGATTTTTACGGATGCACTGATACATGGATCGGATCCGCAAAACGCATCCGGTCGTCTGAATGAAGCCTTACAGGGGCATGATCAATGACTGTGGTGATCACCCCCCTGTCATTGATTACCCCCCTGTAAAGCTCCATTCAGATGTCCGCATGATTTTTACGGATGCACTGATAGATGGATCGGATCCGCAAAACGCATCCGGACGTCTGAATGAAGCCTTACAGGGGCATGATCAATGACTGTGGTGATCACCCCATATAGACTCCCTGATCACCCCCCTGTCATTGATCAACCCCCTGTAAAGCTCCATTCAGACGTCCGCATGATTTTTACGGATCCACTGATAGATGGATCGGATCCGCAAAACGCATCCGGACGTCTGAATGAAGCCTTACAGGGGCGTGATCAATGACTGTGGTGATCACCCCATATAGACTCCCTGATCACCCCCCTGTCATTGATTACCCCCCTGTCATTGATTACCCCCCTGTAAAGCTCCATTCAGATGTCCGCATGATTTTTACGGATGCACTGATACATGGATCGGATCCGCAAAACGCATCCGGTCGTCTGAATGAAGCCTTACAGGGGCATGATCAATGACTGTGGTGATCACCCCCCTGTCATTGATTACCCCCCTGTAAAGCTCCATTCAGATGTCCGCATGATTTTTACGGATGCACTGATAGATGGATCGGATCCGCAAAACGCATCCGGACGTCTGAATGAAGCCTTACAGGGGCATGATCAATGACTGTGGTGATCACCCCATATAGACTCCCTGATCACCCCCCTGTCATTGATTACCCCCCTGTCATTGATTACCCCCCTGTAAAGCTCCATTCAGATGTCCGCATGATTTTTACGGATCCACTGATAGATGGATCGGATCCGCAAAACGCATCCGGACGTCTGAATGAAGCCTTACAGGGGCGTGATCAATGACTGTGGTGATCACCCCATATAGACTCCCTGATTACCCCCCTGTCATTGATTACCCCCCTGTAAAGCTCCATTCAGATGTCCGCATGATTTTTACGGATCCACTGATAGATGGATCGGATCCGCAAAACGCATCCGGACGTCTGAATGAAGCCTTACAGGGGCGTGATCAATGACTGTGGTTATCACCCCATATAGACTCCCTGATCACCCCCCTGTCATTGATCACCCCCCTGTCATTGATCACCCCCCTGTCATTGATCACCCCCCTGTCATTGATCACCCCTCTGTAAGGCTCCATTCAGATATTTTTTTTGGCCCAAGTTAGCGGAATTTTTTTTTTTTTTTCTTACAAAGTCTCATATTCCACTAACTTGTGTCAAAAAATAAAATCTCACATGAACTCACCATACCCCTCACGGAATCCAAATGCGTAAAATTTTTTAGACATTTATATTCCAGACTTCTTCTCACGCTTTAGGGCCCCTAGAATGCCAGGGCAGTATAAATACCCCACATGTGACCCCATTTCGGAAAGAAGACACCCCCAGGTATTCCGTGAGGGGCATATTGAGTCCATGAAAGATTGAAATTTTTGTCCCAAGTTAGCGGAACGGGAGACTTTGTGAGAAAAAAATTAAAAATATCAATTTCCGCTAACTTGTGCCAAAAAAAAAAAATTTCTATGAACTCGCCATGCCCCTCATTGAATACCTTGGGGTGTCTTCTTTCCAAAATGGGGTCACATGTGGGGTATTTATACTGCCCTGGCATTCTAGGGGCCCCAAAGCGTGAGAAGAAGTCTGGTATCCAAATGTCTAAAAATGCCCTCCTAAAAGGAATTTGGGCACCTTTGCGCATCTAGGCTGCAAAAAAGTGTCACACATCTGGTATCGCCGTACTCAGGAGAAGTTGGGGAATGTGTTTTGGGGTGTCATTTTACATATACCCATGCTGGGTGAGAGAAATATCTTGGTCAAATATCTTGGTTATACTTTGTATAAAAAAATGGGAAAAGTTGTCTTTTGCCAAGATATTTCTCTCACCCAGCATGGGTATATGTAAAATGACACCCCAAAACACATTCCCCAACTTCTCCTGAATACGGCGATACCACATGTGTGACACTTTTTTGCAGCCTAGGTGGGCAAAGGGGCCCATATTCCAAAGAGCACCTTTAGGATTTCACAGGTCATTTACCTACTTACCACACATTAGGGCCCCTGGAAAATGCCAGGGCAGTATAACTACCCCACAAGTGACCCCATTTTGGAAAGAAGACACCCCAAGGTATTCCGTGAGGGGCATGGCGAGTTCCTAGAATTTTTTATTTTTTGTCACAAGTTAGTGGAAAATGCTTATTTTTTATTTTTTTTTTTTTTCATACAAAGTCTCATATTCCACTAACTTGTGACAAAAAATAAAAACTTCCATGAACTCACTATGCCCATCAGCGAATACCTTGGGGTCTCTTCTTTCCAAAATGGGGTCACTTGTGGGGTAGTTATACTGCCCTGGCATTCTAGGGGCCCAAATGTGTGGTAAGGAGTTTGAAATCAAATTCTGTAAAAAATGACCTGTGAAATCCGAAAGGTGCTCTTTTGAATATGGGCCCCTTTGCCCACCTCGGCTGCAAAAAAGTGTCACACATCTGGTATCTCCGTAATCGGGAGAAGTTGGGGAATGTGTTTTGGGGTGTCATTTTACATATACCCATGCTGGGTGAGAGAAATATCTTGGCAAAAGACAACTTTTCCCATTTTTTTATACAAAGTTGGCATTTGACCAAGATATTTATCTCACCCAGCATGGGTATATGTAAAAAGACACCCCAAAACACATTCCTCAACTTCTCCTGAATACAGAGATACCAGATGTGTGACACTTTTTTGCAGCCTAGGTGGGCAAAGGGGCCCACATTCCAAAGAGCACCTTTCGGATTTCACAGGTCATTTACCTACTTACCACACATTTGGGCCCCTAGAATGCCAGGGCAGTATAACTACCCCACAAGTGACCCCATTTTGGAAAGAAGAGACCCCAAGGTATTCGCTGATGGGCATAGTGAGTTCATGGAAGTTTTTATTTTTTGTCACAAGTTTGTGGAATATGAGACTTTGTATGAAAAAAAAAAAAAAAAAAAATCATCATTTTCCACTAACTTGTGACAAAAAATAAAAAATTCTAGGAACTCGCCATGCCCCTCACGGAATACCTTGGGGTGTCTTCTTTCCAAAATGGGGTCACTTGTGGGGTAGTTATACTGCCCTGGTATTCTAGGGGCCCAAATGTGTGGTAAGGAGTTTGAAATCAAATTCAGGAAAAAATGAGGAGTGAAATCCGAAAGGTGCTCTTTGGAATATGGGCCCCTTTGCCCACCTAGGCTGCAAAAAAGTGTCACACATCTGGTATCCCCGTACTCAGGAGAAGTTGAGGAATGTGTTTTGGGGTGTCTTTTTACATATACCCATGCTGGGTGAGATAAATATCTCGGTCAAATGACAACTTTGTATAAAAAAATGGGAAAAGTTGTCTTTTGCCAAGATATTTCTCTCACCCAGCATGGGTATATATAAAATGACACCCCAAAACACATTCCCCACCTTCTCCTGAGTACGGAGATACCAGATGTGTGACACTTTTTTGCAGCCTAGGTGGGCAAAGGGGCCCATATTCCAAAGAGCACCTTTCGGATTTCACAGGTCATTTTTTACAGAATTTGATTTCAAACTCCTTACCACACATTTGGGCCCCTAGAATGCCAGGGCAGTATAACTACCCCACAAGTGACCCCATTTTGGAAAGAAGAGACCCCAAGGTATTTGCTGATGGGCATAGTGAGTTCATAGAACTTTTTATTTTTTGTCACAAGTTAGTGGAATATGAGACTTTGTAAGAAAAAAAAAAATAAAAATCATCATTTTCCGCTAACTTGTGACAAAAAATAAAAAGTTCTATGAACTCACTATGCCCATCAGCGAATACCTTAGGGTGTGTACTTTCAGAAATGGGGTCATTTGTGGGGTGTTTGTACTGTCTGGGCATTGTAGAACCTCAGGAAACATGACAGGTGCTCAGAAAGTCAGAGCTGCTTCAAAAAGCGGAAATTCACATTTTTGTACCATAGTTTGTAAACGCTATAACTTTTACCCAAACCATTTTTTTTTTACCCAAACATTTTTTTTTTATCAAAGACATGTAGAACTATAAATTTAGAGCAAAATTTCTATATGGATGTCGTTTTTTTTGCAAAATTTTACAACTGAAAGTGAAAAATGTCATTTTTTTGCAAAAAAATCGTTAAATTTCGATTAATAACAAAAAAAGTAAAAATGTCAGCAGCAATGAAATACCACCAAATGAAAGCTCTATTAGTGAGAAGAAAAGGAGGTAAAATTCATTTGGGTGGTAAGTTGCATGACCGAGCAATAAACCGTGAAAGTAGTGTAGGTCAGAAGTGTAAAAAGTGGCCTGGTCTTTCAGGGTGTTTAAGCACTGGGGGCTGAGGTGGTTAAGCTCACTCCTTGCTTCAGTTCTCTGTACAAATAGTTTTTCTAGTAGCATCCTGTAATTTTCTGAGATGTGCCAGAACAGTCCCGGAATCCCAGCGTTTCACATGACCGTGCCTGCTCCAGCTATTTATCTGCCTGCAAACTCCTCCATACTTTAGTGTTGTGTATAGTGTTATCAAGAAAGATGAAAGGAAAAATAAACTGTGAGTTTCCTTTCTATTGAAATAAACAGAGTAGACCAAAGCCATATGCTATGATTTATATTCGATTATGCCGCAAAATAGATACTAACATACTAATTTTGTTTGTTCTAAACGTCTCCATTCTCTCATTTTTGCAAGCAGCAACATAGGCAGACACAGATAGTAAATCTTTAGACTTGTAGGAAATGGTTGTTTTTTATTTGTTTTTTTTATAATTTATTTATTTTTAAATCCTGGGATCCTGCATTTTTCACTTGGGCAACTGAGCCTCGCAGTCAGCTAACACTTCCTCTTCTGTACAGATCACTTTTTGGGGTCAGCTATAGAGTGATGTGTCGCATGAGAGCAAGTTGCAGAAAAGTCTTACAACACAAAAATTTGCGATTTGTCTGCAACTTGCTGTCGTGTGACTGTGATTTGTCTGTGAAAGCACAGGGAAGTCATGTGTCACACATGACTTGCATCAAAGTCAATAAGAGCAAATGAGTGCAACTTTCGACATGAAATCCAACATGTCTGAATTTTTTTTATGACTATCACATCATAGCATGTCGCATTGTGACACCATTGATGAACAACATAAAATGATGTGCGACAAATGTCGCCGTGAAGCTGAACCCTTAAACAGTCATCTAATCATCATCACAGGCAGGACCACAAGGATTGATAAAACTTGTGTATAGACACAATAGGTGAGATGGTCATACTTTACCTACTACTCTCTCTGCACAATGACCCCTTTATGGGTCACAGATTAGGCCTAGAAAACTCACCCATGGAAGTCGATGAACATCTCCAGCCTACATGTTCATATGGTAAAGCAACATTTTAATAGTAGCTCAGGCAAGATGGACACTCCCATAATCATGTGCAGAAAATAAAAATAGAAAATTGTAGATGATAACTTCCTTTAAACCTTTTACTGACATCTGCCATATACAGTACAGACCAAAAGTTTGGACACACCTTCTCATTCAAAGCGTTTTCTTTATTTTCATGACTATGAAGGCATCAAAACTATGAATTAACACATGTGGAATTATATACATAACAAACAAGTGTGAAACAACTGAAAATGTCATATTCTAGGTTCTTTAAAGTAGCCACCTTTTGCTTTGATTACTGCTTTGCACACACTTGGCATTCTCTTGATGAGCTTCAAGAGGTCCCCTGAAATGGTCTTCCAACAGTCTTGAAGGAGTTCCCAGAGATGCTTAGCACTTGTTGGCCCTTTTGCCTTCACTCTGCGGTCCAGCTCACCTCAAACCATAATACAAATTCTAACAGTCTTTTCAGTAGGACTATCAGCTGTGTATCCACCTGACTTCTCCTCAACGCAACTGATGGTCCAAACCCCATTTATAAGGCAAGAAATCCCACTTATTAAACCTGACAGGGCACACCTGTGAAGTGAAAACCATTTCAGGGGACAACCTCTTGAAGCTCATCAAGAGAATGCCAAGAGTGTGCAAAGCAGTAATCAAAGCAAAAGGTGGCTACTTTGAAGAACCTAGAATATGACATATTTTCTGTTGTTTCACACTTGTTTGTTATGTATATAATTCCGCATGTGTTAATTCATAGTTTTGATGCCTTCAGTGTGAATCTACAATTTTCATAGTCATGAAAATAAAGAAAACTCTTTGAATGAGAAGGTGTGTCCAAACTTTTGGTCTGTACTGTATGTACAGCAGATGTTGGGTCTCTAAAGATGGCGAGCACTGTTTACTCACCAGACCCTCTGAATTAATGTTTGTGATGGGCGATAATGCTGATCGTAGATGTTTAACCCCTCATATACTGTGGTCAAATGTGGCCACGACATCGGAGGGATAAAAAAATCCAGAAATGTGCAGTTCCCAGGAAGGAACTTCTTTACCTCATTGAGATCGCCGGGGAAGGCATTCCTTAGCAATAATAGGCCACAGCCTTTACAAGGCTTCTAGGCCTATTGCTGGTATATTCCAATGCAGGCCTGGGTAAAATTCCATTACTGAATAGAAATGGCAATCTAAAATTAAAATAAACAATTAGAAAATAAATTTAATAGGCATCACTGCGTCCAAAAATCCCCATAATGTTAAAATATTTACCCCATATGGCGTAAGAAAGAAAAAAAAAAAGTCCATTTTGTTTGTTTTTTTGTTTCGCCTTCCCAAGAAAATTTTATAAAAAATTGTCAGTCATACACAATCCAAAATGTGATTGATAAAATTTACAGATCATCCCACAAAAAAGTGAGCCCCAACACAGCTCCATAGATGTGGCAGAATATGGCAATGAAAAGAGTAAAGTTATTTTTTTTCCCAGTATTAAACCACCTAAAAACCTATAAACATATGGTATCGCTGTAATTGTGACCCCTGAGAGACCCCTGTTTTACCCCATAGGGAACACCGTAAAAACTAAACCAGTAAAGCTATGACGGAATTGCTTCTTGTTTTCCCAATTTCACCCCATTTGGTATTTTTTCCTGCTTCCTACTACATCTTATGCATTGTTAAATGGTGATTATTAGAAAGTACAACAAGCCATTCTACTTCTGCATGAACAGAAAAAAAAAAAAAAAAAAGTTGTGCCGCAGGGAATGAAAATCAAAAACTCAAAAATGAAAATCACCATTTTAGGAATGAATACCTCATGAAGACAATCCCAGTTGATGTCCTTTATTAGGACATCATAGAGTAGCAGCTCTTATAGTGGACTATACTTCGCCTTATATTACTTGGCTTACATGTAATGCCTTATCTCCACTGCAGCAAAAATGTCTGTACACAGTCTACCCTGGCAAAATCAACTGTGTCTGTAGGCCAGGTTTTTAACAGGGGTTTTGTCTCTGGCACAACAGCCGCTTTAATCAGTCTCATATGGCTTCAGCCATATCTACTGACTAATGTGAGAAGCAAACACATTTTGAACAGGGCAAGTCTTAGTGGGCGTCATAGACAGCAGGTGCCTGCTGTCTTACCCAGCAGACATGCGCAGACAGTGTCCATGATTGGAGGCCGCTTGGATCATGGAAATCAGTTGGTGACCATGACAAATGAATGGTCATTTTGGAGAGGTGAGACTACCCCTGTCCACCAGACTGCCCCCTCGCGAGGAGGTAACAAAGCTCCTAGGATGTCCTGTCCCTAATAGGAACACAGTGCTATTGCCATAGGCTGCAATAGTAAACTATTGCGGTCTTTGGTATAAGCTCTCTAATGATCATCCTATGTTCAACCCTCCCCCTAAGGTGGCCTAAATTTAAATTATATATATATATATATATATATATATATATATATATATATATATATATATATATATATATATATATATATAAAAAATTATTATAATTAACATTTGAAATTACCTCCTTTCCCATTTTTCAAAAAAAAAATAAACCGCATTGGTATTGATTAAAATTAGCCTTTTCTGGCTGCTTCATATCCCAAACAGATTTGTTCAAAAACCTGTATCGGAAAAAAAGCTCCCACACAGCTCTGTAGGTAGAAATACAAAAAAAATTATAAAAACAAACTACGTTTATATGGACGGATCTTGGAAGTCGGTCACTTTTTTTTTTAATTTTATTTAAAAAATATATATACATTTTCAAGTCCAGCTCTGCACTTTGCCATGGGCTGCAGCTCTATCTTATTGTTGTGGCAGCGGCAGCGACATCCCATATACAGCTAGAACCAATCAGTGACCTTAGTGGTATACAGCCCGAGACTTGACGTCAGCGATTGGCTGCAGCCACAAGAATAGGTCACTGGCTGCAGCCCAGGAGTGGCAGTGCTGGATCAGAGGGGGCTGGTAAAGTAAGTTGTGTTGTTTATTTTTCATTGGATCAAACCCACAGCAGTTACCACAAAATAAAAAGGTCATTCCTTTTAACTACCTGTCTAAAAACTTGGTTGCAGGGACCAAAAATCTGTCACTTTTGTCCTTTTACGCCCAGTTTTCCATATTGTTATAAATTTCAACAACTTTTTTTTTATTTTTTATTTTTTTCATACAGTTACTATGTTGGCATGTGTGGAGATGGAGCAAATGATTGTGGGGTAAGTGACAAGATGTGCACAAAACTGATTATAAGACAAGAAATCCATACGAATGATGCTGCTGCTGCGTTTGTCCATGTCCTAAAATAAAACAACTTGGGGAAGATCTATGAAACTGTCTAAAAGAAAATGGTTTGTTGTCTGTAGTAACCAATCACAGCCCAGATTGTTTAGCTTATTACATGTCACTCATTATAATACTGATGAGTGGATTTTTTTTTTCCTGTCTTGTTTTTTTTTCTATTTCCTAAAGTATTTTTTCAAATGTTTTTGGTTGTTACTACTAAGTGCCATAATCATTGCATTTATTATTAAATGCTTTTTGTCCCACAAACAACCCCCAGTATCTGATGGTGCGCATGATGCCATCTCCATTGGTCCCTATCTTACAGCCAATGATTATATCATTCATGTAAAAAAATGAAAAAAACTTATATGTAAAATAGCTAATTCAAGTCCAGGGGGTGGAGATTTAGCCGAACGAGTCAAGCTCTCTATGCCCCTAAGCCGGCCTTTATGCCATGAATGACATGGAGCAGCCTCCACAAAAAAGTTGACCATGTGCTGTTACTCTTCAGATAAGGTTCATGCGCCATACACCTTGGTGAACCTGCTCTGTCTTCAAAGGTGTACAGCACAAGTGGGGGAGTTAAAGAGCAACAGCAAAAGATGGCACATCCAAGACTTTGCACAAGCTAAGGTCTCATGCACATGAACATATTTTTTGTCTGCATCCAATTTGCATTTTTGGAGGTCAGATGTGGACTTATTCACATTAATGGGGTCGCATCCGTATGTCCATTCCGCGGCACCCCAAAAATTTATAACATGTCCTGTTCTCTAGAGGGTAGGACGTTCCATTCCACAAAATGTGGAACACACACACAGCCAGTATCTGTGTTTTGCGGACCACAAAAATGGACACAGCCGTGTGCATGAGCCCTTATACTGACTTTTCTACAGCTCTGGGACATCACTCAAGCCAGATGGGCCAAATTAGAGGTGTGGAGATCTTGTGTTCACTGGAGAAACCATCAAGTAACGGGGGCTGTTTGGGGTGCAAAAAGCATGTGACAGGTTCTTTTTTTTAATTTTTTTTAATTGTATATTTAGGTGTAAAACAGAAATGTAAATACTTTTACAGTAGAATATTGCACAGAAGTACAAAGTAAGGATAATACACAAATCACATCACATACATATTGGATGGGCATATGTAACACTTTATAATAGTCAGTGATGAAGAATGGAAGACCGAACAAAAAGAAAGCATTAACATGAACTAACCGAGACTGTGTCTATCTGTAACCAGTCCGAAGAAGGACTACTGTGAAATGTATCCTAAACAAAGAGACATCAGGTAGAAGCGGGAGAGCCTTAAGGACCCGAAGGCCCAGAGCTTCTCAGCCAATAATACCCAACCGATACCCAACAGACAAGACAAATGACATAGACAAAGACATAAAAAGGGGGGGGGGGGGGGGAGGGGAAGAGAACATTCCTTTCACACAAGATTGTCAAGGTTGCCTAGTGGCCCAGTAATTATCCCATATGGCATTGAAGAGTGCCATTTTGTTCTGAAACATAGCAGTGGAGTACTCCATTGTTCGGACCTCCATCACCCTGGCATACAAATCAGAGACCCGTGGTGGTTCGGGGCTTTTCCAGGCTCGGGAGACTAGACAACAAGCTGCTGTTAGTATCAGTAGCAGCAGCTTGAGTGCATGTTTTTTAACTTGTATGGGGACCACATTGAGGAGGAAGCACACAGGTTCTGGTCGGATTTCAATTCCAAAGACATCACTCAGGAGGGCGCCTACTTCAGTCCAGTAGGGGCATATCTTGGGACAGTCCCTAAAAATGTGAGGCAATGTACCCCTATGTAAGCCACATCTCCAACAATCACCCGGGACTACTGGATTCATTCTATGGAGGAGGTCAGGAGTGTGATACCAGTACATAACATTTTTATATTGGTTCTCCTGATGAAGTACCGACATAGATGATTTCGCTGCCCTCCTCCATATAAGGTGCCAGAGTGAGTCCGGCAAGGCCCTCCCCAGATATTCCTCCCACCGCACCAGGTAGGAATGCCTTTGGACCCAATCAGGGAAGGGAGTCAGCAATATGGAGTAAATCTCAGAAATTCAACCTTTCGCATGTACCCCTTCCCTGCAAAGGCGTTCAAAGGGAGTCGGGAGGGAAACTGTGACCCCTGAAAAGACGGAGGACTGGGCAAAGTGCCTAATCTGGATATAAAAGAAGTTGGAGGAGGGGGGGGGGGGGGGGAGAGATCATATTTGGCCTGCAGGGTAGTAAACGGCATAAGGACCCTAGTGAAGGGGTCCACAATATCAGCGAACCGAAACGCCCCCCGCTGAAACCATTGTCTCGCTGTGGACGTGATAAGACTAGCAGGGAGCGTGGGGTGATATAAGAACGAGGTCATGACAGAGTGAATGGACTCCAGAGGGCATTTGCTACTGCACTGCTGCCAGATGCGTCTGGTACAAGCCATGGGCCCTAGGAGATCCTTGGCTGGCTGAGTCCTGTCAGGTCCGGACCATAGCATGGAGTTGGGATGTACAGGAGCCAGCCAGAGTCTTTCTACCTGCATCCAGACAGAATAAGGGTGCAAGGAAGCCCAGGCTGTTACAGAGCGTAGCTTGGCCGCCCAGTAATATTTAGACAGATCCGGAACCCCTAGACCGCCCTGGTGCCTACTAGATAGGAGAACCGACTTGGGATTCTGTGCCGCCTTCCCGCCCATATGAATCTAAGGAGGTGGGATCGAGTGGATCTCAGGTCTTTAAGGGGGACTTTAATCGGTAAGGTCTCAAAAAGGTACAGAAGCTTGAGCAAGATCGTCATTTTAGTCGCAGCAATACGTCCCATGAGAGAGAGTGGGAGAGGGGGCCACCTATCTAGAAGACCCCTAATCTCGGCATATATACATGGGAAATTAGCTTTGTAAAGCTCTCCATATCGGGGAGGGAGGTCAACCCCCAAATATCGCAGTGAATCCGTCTTCCAATGGAAAGGAAAGTTTAACCTTGAGAGCTCAGGGTCGTCTGAGAAAGATTAAGAGGGAGGGCCTCAGTTTTATGGGTGTTGACCTTATACCCCGAGAGACGACCAAACTCCTGTAGGATGGAGTGGAGGTTTGGTAGGGAAATGTGAAGCTTGGTAAGGGTAAGGAGGATATCATCAGCATATAGCGATACTTATACTCCCTATCCTTGACCATAACACCTCTGATATCCGGGCAAGCCCTGATCTTGGCCGCCAGGGGTTCGACACACATGGCAAAAAGTTGGGGAGATAGGGGGCAACCCTGCCTCGTTCCATTAGCAATGTTTATGGGTCGAGATTGAGCATGAGGTAGTCTGATCGTCGCTGTGGGGGAGGAGTATAGACTATGAATGGCTCTAACAAATGGGCCAGAAAGGCCGTAAGCCTGGAGGGTAGCAAAGAGGAAAGGCCAACCTAAACGGTCGAATGCCTTTTCCGCATCTAAACTAAGAAGTAACGCCTCCTCACCCGAGCGAGATATGACCTCTATCAAGTCAATGTTTCTTTGTGTGTTGTCGGCCCCCTGACGGCCCGGGACAAATCCCACCTGGTCTTTATGAATCAGGGAGGGGAGAAAGACGTTTAGTCAGGTAGCTAGGGTTTTGGTGAAAATCTTAAGGTCTGAGTTAAGTAGGGCAATGGGCCTATAGTTAGGGCATTCGTGCGGATCCTTCCCAGGTTTTGGAATCCTCGTGAGATACGAGTGAGACATTGGGGGAGGTACTGCATTTCCAGCTAGGAAATGATTGAATAGGGTTACTAAGTGAGGGGTTAGTTCAGTCTTAAAGGTCTTATAATATTTGTACGAAAAGCCATCAGGCCCTGGGGATTTACCCTCAGGTAGATGTTCCACCACCTCCCCAATCTCCTCCGGCGTGATCGGACTATTAAGGGCGGCAAGGTCGGAAGTCCATAGGGTAGGAAAGCGACAGGGTGCCAAATAAGACCGAAGTGTATTATCTCTCAGTCCCTCATCTGTGGGAAGGTCGGAGGGTAAGTTATACAGGGAAGATGGGCTGAGAACCGCTCCGCTATCACCCGGGGGTCATAGTGGATTGTTCCGTCAGATCCCCTAATAGCACTCGGCCCCGTTTGGGAGCTGTGGTTCCTAAGTTGTCTGGCCAGCAAAGTGTGGGGTTTGTTCCCCCAGCATAATAGCGCTGTCGTGTGTAAAGTAATAACTTGCTGACACGACCTAAAACTAGACTCTTCAATTGGGCCCTAGTATCTACAATTCGTCTGTGTGCAGCGTGAGGGATGAGCAGCCATCTTGTCTTCTAGTGTTTGAAGGCGGGACGTAAGGGTCTTGACTAAGGCAGTCGAGTCCTTCTTTAATTTTGAGCTTATTGCAATACAATGACCCCTCATGACCGCTTTATGCGTTTCCCACAAAGGACGGACATCCCCCTACTGATCCCTCATTTAGGTCAAAGTACGTTTTCAGACGTTCGCGGAGTTCCTCCCTAATGGTAGGTTGTTTCAGGAGGGAGTCATTAAGTCTCCAGTGGCAATGGTGTACATGGCCCGACTCACTACTAATGTCAACTAGTACAGGAGCATGGTCTGACCAAGTGATTCGGCCCATGTCCGCTCCCTCCAATAGTCTGAGGGTCGAAAGATTACCTCTTTGGTACCAATTACGGGTGTGTGAACCATGTGGGGCAGAGTAAAAGCAAAAGGACCTATCAGTGGGATAAGTGAGATGCCAGAGGTCATACAGGGAGTATTTCCACACTAGTTTACGAAAATCTCTGGCTAAGCGCTGCTGTGTCGAGTGTATTGGTCTACCTGGAAGGGCCATGCAATCCATCGATTCAGAGAACACTGCATTAAAATCCCCACCAAGGAGAACAAGGGGCTCTGAGGAGTCCGCTCCCTCACCAAACACCTTGCGGAAGATTCCGCCGAGAAAGCGAGTCAGGGATGTGTTTGGTGCATAAATGTTACATAAGGTGATGGGTCTATCCGCCAAACGGCCACGGAGAATAATGTAACGGCCCTGTGGATCTAATATTGAAGATTCAATCCTGAGGGGACACTGTGCAGACACCAAGATGGCAACACCCGCCCTCCGACGGCTATGAGTAGCCGAATAAGCGGTAGGATAAAGGTGAGAGGCAAAACGGAAGGAGGAGCTGCCATCAAAGTGTGTTTCCTGTAAGAACACAATGTCCGCTTTAAGGGATTTCAATTCCAAAATCAAGAGTTTCCTCTTGGCGTTGGAGTTGAGCCCCTTGACATTAAAGGTTATGCACTGCATCGTGTTAGTATGAGATGATACAACAGTAGATGGACCCAGAAGCATAAGGCTCCGTCTACTGTATAATGACGACATACTGCAGCTTACCTCCAGTTCACTGCCATTCAACCACCTGATATTGGGGACCTATCTGGAGAATAGGTAATAAGCATCTAAAAGTTGGAATACCTTTTTATAACTGAATTGTGGCAGTAACAACCAAAAATGATTGAAATGAGTTTGATACCATTCTGATAGATGGAACAAATTTTCATTGGTCAGAAATGCTCTTTTAGTACTATAGAATATAGGTTATAGTTATTACGTCTATAACCATACTAATGCTGGCCATACACATTCAATAACTGTAGACCAAATACTCTTTAGATGAATGACTCTCTTTTGACTTTTCCTATTAACTTATACACGCTAAACAGAATTTGGAAATGGGCTGCTTGATACTTACCTTGCCTACTTGCTCGGTCTTCTTTTAGGTTTTGTAAATATCTGTTTCTCGTTAATGTCATTGGGGAACACAGCACCATGGGTGTATGCCCAGCTACCACTAGGAGGCGACACTAGGTATTAAAAAGGTTGGCTCCGCCCAGGTGGGCTATACCCTCTCCACAGACACTAGGCTAATTAGTTTTACTCTAGTGTCTTTAGGAGGGCAGACACTACCTGCTCTTCTCCTGCAGGTCTTGCTGCTACTTTTTTAGCTTTTTTCTTTATTTTTTTTTTGGGCCCGGTTTGGTTCTTTTCTTTCCTGAGTCCCCATAGGCTTGTTTCTCTCTTGAGACTTTAACCTCTCTTCCCCTCTCCCCAGGTTCATGTCCTTGTACCTGGGAGTTTGTTGCTCCGATTTGCAATTTTCATTCATATTGGCCACTTCTTTGGAGCTTTCCCTCGATTTGAGAACTCTTCCTCCTTAGGCTGTTTGGAGTCCTCTCTTCTTTACCAACAGACGCCTTCCGGTTGTGCTGCTCTCTTCAGGGGGAGCCCTGGTTCTTCCAGATCCTTCCTCTGGCTCTCTAGTGCACACGTGTTCAACTCTCGGTTCTTGCGCAGGACATCTAGCCCTGCTCCCTATCCTCTAGCTTCTTTTTTTCCCACCTTGGGGGGAGCTGGGTGTTTCCTTTTGTTCCTTTCCTGCATATGGCCTTTTTTTCCCAGGCATTTGTCCTTGGTATCCTGGCGGTCTCCCATAAAAAAAAAAATTCTTTGGACTCTTGCTGGTCCTAGAGCCTCTCGGCTCACTTCCTTTGTTTTTCTATTTACCATTTCATGCTATGGCCTCTCCTGGTCCTGTTGGGTTACATGGTTCTCCTGCACCAGTGCGCCCAACTTTTTGCATGAGATTTCCTTTCCACCCTCGGGGACTGCTTTGGGACGTCCCGTGGTGCTGTGTCCCCCAATGACATTAACGAGAAAATTGGATTTTTGTACTTACCGTAAAATCTTTCTCGTTCAGTTCATTGGGGGGACACAAATCCCACCCCTTGTTTTAATTTCTCTTTCTGTCACCGGGTTGCTGTTCTTCTTTCCTTCCCCAGTCCAGGACATGTTGGTTCTTTGCTTTTGTTTCTCTCTCCTACTGCTATTGGTACAAACTGATTAGCCTAGTGTCTGTGGAGAAGGTATAGCCTACCTGGGCGGAGCCAACCTTTTTCATATCTAGTGGTAGCTTGGCGTATATACCCATGGTGCTGTGTCCCCAATTAATTTAACGAGAGGGATTTTACGGTAAGTACAAAAATCCAATTTTTGTTATTGACCTTGTGTATGTTCACAGGCACTGAAGAGAGCTCATGGAGGGATATCATTGTCCGAATTGGAGGCATCTGTGGCATCACCTTTCACATCCAGGACTCCTAGCATTGCCTGTGTACCAAACCTGATACGGTATGAATTAATGTTTGTGTAAATTAAAAAAAACTATTTGTGGCTTCATTTGGACTCTAGTCAGTATATTTACAGCAAATTTAAAAAACAAAACAAAAAAACTTCAAATAGGAAAAACATTTATCTTACCTTTCAGATCTGAAATGGGTTATGCATCTGTGTTCTTTACATGACCAGGGCACGTTTTTTTCCCCAGTACTTAAATTTTATACTGAAACTATATTTCAAAGTTATTGTACAATGGATATGCTTTATTTGCAGAAGCTGTAATATCCCTTTAAAAATGTGATAATGGATGCCAAGGAACCCTAATGGTGTACATGGAGGGTGGTGGGTTGGCAGAGTGCTTATTCCATACTTTATTTTTTGTATTTCTTTTTTGTGCAAATCAATGTTAAAGGCTATCGACAGCTTTGCAAGGAAAATATATTATTTTGAAATATGCTAGTAGCTCCCTAGTGTAAAAGTTGCAGTAAGTTGGTATCTCCATTCCTTCATTCATTTTAAGACTTTCTCTTATTCTGGATTGCAACCTGCCCTCCAAGTTTCATGTGTAACCTCCTACCATCCCTTTCTGCTGCTGTCTTATACTGTGCTAATGTGAGATTAAGACAGGGTAGGGGAGAGTAGAGAAAGCAGACAGCATCCAGGAGAACTCATCCATGTACAGGAGTTGTATAGACTCTACGGCAGTAGACCAGATTAGAAAGGTACCTAATTTTGCATTTAGAAAGCAAATAAAGAATAAATGGTTGCACTGACATTTTTTACTATTTAATGATTATTGTACATTTCTCCATAGAACTGAATGGTTCATGTCTCACTACTTTATTGTTGCAGGGAAGGACGTGCAGCACTGATTACATCTTTCTGTGTGTTTAAATTCATGGCTTTGTACAGTATTATCCAGTACTTCACAGTTACTCTGCTGTATTCTGTGAGTATTTATCACAGGTATTATACAATCACATCACTATAAACCCATACTAATACTTACTGTGCTGCACCTAGGAAGGTTAACCAGGACATCTAATGTGTCAGAAATTGCCTTCTATCCATCTATTAGAATGTAATTCAGTTGTTGTTATACTAGAGGGAATCTGTCAACAGTTCCATGAATGCAAAACTGCTGACAGACATGGGTAGGGGCAAGCGACAAGAGGTAATGCACACCTCTGTCCCTGCTCTGAACAAATAGTGCTGTAAAAATGATGTATGAGTGTAGCCAGCGGCATTCGTAGTTTCATTTTTACAGCACATAATTGGTTCAGAGCAATGACCAGTATGCACTACCACCTGTCCCCTACCTATGTCTGTCAGCAGTTTTACATCTGCAACTGCTAACACTCCCTTTAAAAGGTCTTTTCTTTTAATGAAAAGTTCCCCTTAAAGTTTTTTTTATTTTTTTATTACCTATACTCAGGATATGTCATTAAAGGGGATCTCCAGGAATTAAAAAAAAAAAAAATACTTGAATATTACTTTGATATATATTCCCAAATACCTTTCATTGGTTATAATGGCTTGTTTTGTCTGGGGAGCAATCATCAGGAGAAATAAAATGGCTGCCGTTCTATTAGTACACACAAAAACTGTCCTAATCACACAGCAGGACAAATTACTTGGCAACACTGAGCTAAAGAGCTGCCTCATCCTCCTCTCTGCCCTTGTCAGGGGTTATGATCCTGAATACAAGTAATATGATCTTCAGCTGAATCTCTGTAGGAATGGAGTTCAGAGAGAATGGACAGGACAGTCTGTAATAATGTGGGGCTGTGGTAATGGAGACTGCATACAAGTGCTGCTGCTTATTAGCTACATCCCCACCCTCCTCTCTGTACTTCATGTCTCCTCATGAACTCCATTCCTACAGAGATTTCAAAGAAGATCGTACTAAACTGTAGAGCAGAAAGGAGGATGAGGCAGCTCTTTAGCTCAGTGTAGTGAAGTAACTTGTCCTGCTGTGTGACAGGTTTTGTGTGTACTAATAGGACGGCAGCCATTTTTTTTCCCCTGATTGCTCCCCAGACAAAACAAGCCATTATAACTAATGAAAGGTATTTGGAAATATATTTATAATAAAGTAATATTTAAGTATTTTCAGTAATTTTATTTTCTTAATTCCCAGAGAACCCCTTTAATATCAGATCAGCGGTGTGCCGACTGCTGTAACCCCGCCAATCAGCTGTTTGAGGCGACCATGGCACTTTTACGCTCCTTCCTAGTCACTTGTCTTGTCTACTTGCTTTTCAGAATAGTGTGGTCTGACAGACAAGTATGTATAGTAAAATTATTTTAAATACTTGTCTCCTTCTTTCCCTGCTAGATTCTCAGCAACTTGGGAGACTTCCAGTTTCTCTTCATAGACCTGGCAATAATCTTGGTGGTGGTGTTTACAAGTAAGAACATCTATTTTTGCACTTTTTAAAAATCAGTCTTTTGGGGCAGGTGCTTCGTTGATGTTACATGTAGTCTAATGTTGTTTGGACTGTTTTGTAAAATTTTTAGATGGGGTTAAGGGGTTAAAATGGGGGGGGGGGGGGGCTGCGAAGACATAGACACATATTAGGTACACAGTTGGGGCCTGTTTGGGAGTTCTGTTGAGATTCTAGAGTCCAGCAGACAAGACCAGGAGTTTACAATGGCATCAAGTATTATATGTTGTATGTGTCACGGATAACATAGCCAGCCTATACGGGCTATGAAAGACATATTATTGATGTAAGAAATAAACTGAAAACAAATGTAGTGGTCCCCCGTCAAAAACGTCATGGTCCATGGACTGAAACTGCTTCTTGTTCTTTGTGTTACATCTGTTCAAATATTTCCAGTTAGGGTTGCACAGGGTATCGAATTATCAATACCCAATCGATACTTTTGTACCGGTATTGATTCGATACCGGGAATTGCCTTTTGCGATACTAGGCTGCACTGCTGCGCAGGCTACTATCGGAGAACATGGCGCACACTGCTCTCAGCGCGCGCCATGTTTCCTCAGCAGCACGGTGGAGAAGGAGTCACTCTCCCTCCCCCTTGTGCTGCTGCTGCGGCTGCCACCAATGAGAAGACTGAGAGGAAGAGGAGGAGTTGTGGCCACTGCACCACCAATGAAGATAACTCGCCCATTAAAGAGGACCTTTCACTTGTATACAAACTAAAAACCATCTATATCAGTGGGCAGAGCGGCGCCCAGGGGTCCCCCTGCACTTACTAGTATGTCTGGGCGCTGCTCCGTTCGCCCGGTATAGGCTCCGGTGTCTGCGCTCACTGGACTGATTTTTTTGTATGAGGCGTGTCCCTTGCTGCAGCGCTGGCCAATCGCAGCGCACAGCTCATAGCCAGGCTATACAGGAGGCGGGTGCCGGCTGCAGAATCATATAGCCAGCACCCGACCTCTATGACAGGGTGCTGCGATCGTGTGTAATCGCGGGGCTCCGATCGGTTACCATGGCAGCCAGGACGCTACTAAATCCCTGGCTGCCGTGGTAAGTTCCCTGCTGCTGTATGCACAAATACAGGGCAGCAGGGATAGTGTAAAGTCCTATTCACCCTAATAGACTAATAGATCATTATTAGGGTGAATAGGACAAGGGTTCTAGCCCCTAAGGGGGCTAATATAGTCCTGATCAAAAGTTTAAGACCACTTGAAAAATGGCAAAAAATCATATTTTACATTGTTGGATCTTAACAAGGTTCCAAGTAGAGCTTCAACATGCAACAAGAAGAAATGAGAGTGAGACAAAACATTTTTTGAGCATTCAATTAATTGAAAATAACGATTAAACTGAAACAGGCTGTTTTTCAGCTGATCCAAATTTTAGGACCACATGCCTTTTAAAAGGCCAAATCTGTGCAAAGATGTGGATTCATTGTCATTTTCTGTCAGGTAGTTACACGTTGTGATGGCAAAGGCAAAAAAACTCTCCCTTTTTGAAAGTGGTCAGGTTGTTGAACTGCATAAGCAGGGTCTCTCACAGCGGCATCTGAGACTGAAGGGCTTCAAAAACAAAAAACGTCTTCAAAGACCTCGTCTCCTTGAACGCCACAGAACTGCTCGTTTGGACTTTGCAAGAGAGCACCAAACATGAGACATTCAAAGGTGGAAGAAAGTTTTATTCTCTGATAAAAAATTTAACCTTGATGGTCCTGATGGTTTCCAGCGTTACTGGCATGACAAGCAGATCCCACCTGAGATGTTTTCTACGCGCCACAGTGGAGGGGGCGCCATAATGGTCTGGGGTGCTTTTTCCTTCAGTGGAACAATGGAGCTTCAGGAAGTGCAGGGGCGTCAAACGGCCCCTGGCTATGTCCAGATGTTGCAGGGAGCATTCCTCATGACTGAGGGCCCTCGTCTGTGTGGTAACGACTGGGTTTTTCAACAGGACAACGCTACAGTACACAACGGCCGCAGGACAAGGGACTTCTTCCAGGAGAATAACATCACTCTTTTGGCCCATCCTGCGTGTTCCCCTGATCTAAATCCAATTGAGAACCTTTGGGGATGGATGGCAAGGGAAGTTTACAAAAATGGACAACAGTTCCAGACAGTAGATGGCCTTCGTGCGGCCGTCTTCACCACTTGGAGAAATGATCCCACTCACCTCATGGAAACGCTTGCATCAAGCATGCCGAAATGAATTTTTGAAGTGATCAACAATAACAGCCGAGCTACTCATTACGGAGTTCATGTTTAGAAGTTGGATTTCTGTTTTGGGGGCGGTTTAGTTTTTTTTTGGAGGTGTGGTCCTAAACTTTTGATCAGCTGAAAAACAGCCTGTTTCAGTTTATTCGTTGTTTTCATTAAATTGAATGCTCAAAAAATGTTTTGTCTCACTCCCATTTCTTCTTATTGCATGTTGAAGCTCTACTTGGAACCTTGTTAAGATTCACCCATGCTAAATATGATTTTTTGCCATTTTTGAAGTGGTCAGGACTGTAGTAAATTAAAAGTAAAATAAAAAAGGTAGAAAAAATACAAACACCAGAATATTAAGTATAAATCACCCCCTTTACCAATTTTACATATAAAATATATGAACAATAAATAAACCTATTACATATTGCCACGTCCAAAAAGTCCAAACTATTAAAACAGAAAAACGCCGTAACAGAAAAAATAAATGGCGAATCGCATGGTTTTTATTTAGTCACCTTGTCGCCGCCCCCCCCCCCCCCCCCCCCCCCAAAAAAAAAATATGGGATAGGACTGCTCGATTATTGGCGGGACATTTCATAAAATGCGGAATGCACGTGGCTTTGGTGGTATTTTATTTTTTTGCGTGGTATCAAGAATCGCAAAACCTTTTTTATGGTATCGTGACAACCCTATTTCCAGTGTAATTATGTAGTAAGAGTAGAAGAAGCCTCGAGAGTCAGCCACACATGATCCGCACTCTCCTTTATAGTCTGTGTGTATTTTACATTTCATAACTCCCCATAGACTTATAAGGGCTCTTTCACACTTGCGTTGTCCGGATCCGGCGTGCACTCCATTTGCCGGAGGTGCCCGCCGGATCCGGAAAAACGCAAGTGAACTGAAAGCATTTGAAGACGGATCCGTCTTCAAAATGCGTTCAGTGTTACTATGGCAGCCAGGACTCTATTAAAGTCCTGGCTGCCATAGTAGTAGTGGGAAGCGGGGGAGCAGTATACTTACAGTCCGTGCGGCTCCCGGGGCGCTCCAGAATGACATCAGAGCGCCCCATGCGCATGGATGACGTTATCCATGCGCATGGATGACGTGATCCATGCGACACGTCATCCATGCACGTGGGGCGCCCTGACGTCACTCTGGAGCGCCCGGGGAGCCGCACGGACGGTAAGTATACTGCTCCCCCGCTCCCCACTACACTTTACTATGGCTGCCAGGACTTTAGCGTCCCGGCAGCCATGGTAACCACTCTGAAAAAGCTAAACGTCGGATCCGGCAATGCGCCGAAACGACGTTTAGCTTAAGGCCGGATCCGGATAAATGCCTTTCAATGGGCATTAATTCCGGATCCGGCCTTGCGGCAAGTGTTCAGGATTTTTGACCGGAGCAAAAAGCGCAGCATGCTGCGGTATTTTCTCCGGTCAAAAAATGCATCCTGAACGGATTTCTCTCCATTCAGAATGCATTAGGATAAAACTGATCAGGATTCTTCCGGCATAGAGCCCCGACGACGGAACTCTATGCCGGAAGAAAAGAACGCAGGTGTGAAAGAGCCCTAAGCGGAGTCCCACACACTTATACTTCAGACCTCCAGAGCTGCTGCTGCTCCTCCTCTTTTTATCTGCCTTCTGAAGAGCAGTGGGTGGTCGTCTAGTTTTTGTAGCCAAGCTGCACATTAGCCCGTCCTAAGAAGAAGAATGGTTCGAGCAATAACATTAGTGTTGCACAAAGATGAGGACAATGGAGCTGTTAGGAGAACGATGTGAAGAAAAATATATGAATCTAATCCTCAGCCACAAAAAGAGGAAGCGTTGGTGTCTGTTCTGCTCCACCCTTTCATCTGAGCTACAATGCCCACATTGCTCTCTTCATGGACCACATCTCCTGCTCGGCTGAATGACTGCTGCTGCCAAGTGTGCACAGAAAAGTATCCATCAGAACCAACAATGAAAAAGGAGGTCACAGGAAGTTCTGGGAGCGTAGGCAATGTGGTTTCCCAGTATAAAACTGGAGTTGTGTGACAGGCTTAGTAATGAAAGACCAACAGAAAAACAAGAGTGAAAGAACACAGCAGTGACTGCATGTGCATTGCTGGTCTAGCCCCTTAAAACGAACAGAGCTAATCAGGAAGTGACACTGGCTTTGGATGATTCTCTTACAGTGCATGCAATATACTGTATGTTTCACATTCAAGTATTTTTTTTTGTTTGTTTTCTTTGTGCTGCAGTTTTCATTTTGGTTCTTTTTTTTTTTTTTATAAAGGGGATGTTCAGGGGAGAGAGAATTATAAAAAATGTCTCAGAGTGGGATAACGAAATAGAAGCATGGGTAGTCTCCCTCACCTATTTTACCCCCCAATTCTCTCTTTGCCAAGTCTCTGCTCATCTCTGTCCCCGATCAGACCCGGACACACAGGAAATGCCTCGAGATGCCAGTTCAGCTAATTACTGGCTGATGTAGGTCACTGCTGTGGCCAGTGATTGCCTAGGCAGGGATCTCCAGACATTTCCTGCGTGTCAGGGGTGGAAGTGGGACTATATGACCACTGTGTCACCTAGCTATAAGACTGCACCAATCACACTGTTATCCAGGGGACTTGTAAAATATTTTACAGCCGTCACCTTTGTTATAGTGAAATGTATGTGGCAATGATTTAATACTCCCTTTTATTTATTTTCCAGTGAGTTTAAACCCAGCCTGGAAAGACTTGGTTGCACAAAGACCTCCCTCTGGTCTCATCTCGGGACCCCTTCTCTTTTCTGTCCTCTCCCAAATCGTTATTTGCTTGACATTTCAGACCATGGCTTTCATGTTGGTAAAACAAGAGCCCTGGTACGAGGTCTGGACCGCCAGCAGCAAGTGAGTGAAGTCTGAAAGTGAACAAATTTGAGAGGAGTTCATCATTTTATGCTTCCAGTTCTATTGTTTTTTTTTCTTCTGCATTTCAGTGCATGTAATGTCTCCATGGATGATCACCATCAAAATGACACTAATCATGATGAGCACAACATCAGAAACTATGAAAACACCACTCTCTTCTATGTGTCCAGCTTCCAGTACCTCATTGTGGCAGTTGCATTCTCAAAAGGAAAACCTTTTCGCCAGCCTAGCTACAAAAATTGTACGTGTCCCATGTTCAGTATACTGTGAAACTCTGTACAGTATGTTTCATGTCTAACCTGCTTTTATATTGTTTTATTATTTGCCAGTGTTAGACTAGAGCTAGATAAGTTTTCTGCAGAATATCCATTGCATACTAATGTAAATTACTTAAGTCTCTGGTCTTCTTTCTTCCTTTAGATCTTTTTGTAATTTCTGTATTGGCTCTTTATGCCTTAATATCATTCTTCATGCTGTATCCAATTGAATCTGTTGACAACTTCTTAGAGGTAAGATATATTAATAACTTATGTAGTACGTTTACGTATACTCTACACAACCCTATGGTCTCTACTTCAGGGATCAGCAACCTCTGCCACTCCAGCTGTTTTAAAACTTCAACTCCCAGAATCCTCCTTTCACTTCTATGGTAGTTATAAAAGCAGTGCATGCTGGGAGTTGCAGTATCACAGCAGCTGGAGTGCCGAAGGTTGCTGATCCCTACTCTACTCTATACGTATACAGTGGAAGGTACTTAATGGAGTTTTTAACTATTGCGTTTTATTCTTGCAGTTGGTCTGTGTTCCAATGAAATGGCGCATTGTGATGGTCTTCATTATTATTGGAAACGCACTTACTTCCATTTTGGTTGAGGTAAGTCCTAAGAATGTTTTAGGCAATATGATATATTTTCTTTGCCATACTAGTTAGGCAAAGATTTAAAGGTTAATTGCTTGCTGTCATTTTGTGGGAACTTGTCTTTTCCTGTCAGTCTTAAAAAACCTATATTGACCTTGTGCAGCTCACACAAGTGCGAGGTCTCACACAAGTGCGAGGTCCCATAGAAAAGAGAACGTAACAAGCCATGCAGGGTCAGTAGCACAAAATCTGTCCAGACTTTAACCTCTGGATGTAAAAAAAAGAATGTTTATATTCACAGCATGCACACATCTGGAAAATGGTGAGGTTGTGTAATGAACACCATTAGGGAAAACTCTAAAGGTGTGAATCCAGAGGGGGGGGGGTCCACATTTTAACTGGCCAGCATAGTGATATGTATGTGTGGATCTTTTGCGTACATCGGTTCCAATGGTGATTAGGATCTGTGTAGTGTCCTTATGAAAGTGCAAAAAAAAGGTAAAAGTACAGAAATGAAATGTTTGAGAAAAGCACTGATGCTTGAAAAATAGGAACACATTTGTATAGCTGGACAGTACATGCACCCATATAACTCAGTGGGGCTGTTCATACATCAGTTTGTTTTTTGTTTTTTAATGGATCTGTCTGCCTGATTTGAAAGTTGCAATGCAGATCCTATTTCTCGCTGGTATCATTGGGGGACACAGGACCGTGGGTATAGCTTGCTGCTGCCACTAGGAGGCGACACTAGGCTGAAAAGTGATAACTCCTCCCCTGCAGGCTATACCCCCTCCAGCCTGGAGAGAGCATATCAGTTTTTAGCTTAGTGTCGTAGGAGGCAGACCTCCCTGCTTTTGCAGGGCAGCTTACTTTTATTATTTTATCTTTTTCCTTTTTTAGGTTTGGGGAAACAGAGTCGCCTGGCCACTCTGTCTACCCCGGGAGCAAGGCCGGTGTCAGAATCCCTCACCGCTCGCCCTCCCCAAGAAACAAAAGTGGACGAGGGCAGCCCAGCTCCCCTGCTTCCCGCCAGCCAAAGGGGTCACCTGAATCCGGCGAGACCCTCCGCCATTCCAGTCCCCTGCCACTTCGGGTGCCAGCGGCTGAAGAGGTGACCCTTCTGGTACTCTGAGAAAGGGTGAAGAGAAGAGGATGAAGATGGGGTGAGTAGTCCTCATTGGGTAAGTACCTCAGCCCCCCCCCCCCCCCCCCTTCCCCTTGGTCACCTCGGTCACCTCATAAGATGGAGGACTTTTTCTTCATGAGGGCCCCACATTACCTCAGGCCCCAATGTAGTAGCCGGCACGTTATACGGCCTGCGGGGTGAGCACCCGCGGCCGGTGTTCAACCACGGCGCTTGAGAGCGCCGCTCCGGTCACTCCACTTCCCGGCCGGCTATTCACTCGGCCGGCGCCAAAAATTTAGGCCCCGGCTTCTCTCCGGGCCTACCGGAACTCAGCCCGTACAGTTTTTTTGCGGCCATGGGATGGGTTCCCGCAGCAGGTGGACACATCTGCCCACTGATCTGGAGGGGGTATCGGCGGTTACTCTGAGTCCCTCTGTGGTAGCCGGCCGGCAGTACCGCCCGCTCGGCTGTGCGCCAAACTTTATGTCCCGGCTTTGCGGCCTACTAGGCCGCAACTTTCATTCCTATTATGGAGGGGGCGGGTTCGTCCTTTAGGCGCGAATCCTCCCCGTCTAGCTGTCCCTCCTCCTCCAGGTGCCCGCTGAGCTCCGCTCCGGTCCTCTGAGCAGGGTTAACCCTTCCTGCACAGCCACCTTTTTCAGGCCCCTGTTTACCCTAGGTCTCTTACTGCAGGCGCAATGAGCCTTAATATTGCGGTATACAGCCCTTCCTGACCTCTCCATATGAGGTTAGGTCCTCACCAAAAAAAAAATAAAAAATTATGCGCAACAAATCCTGCCCTCCTCAGTCCACAAAATCCATGCTCCAACTGCACGAATCCAGTGGGGTGCATCTGGAGGATCCCAATCCGCCCTCTGAGGCAGTTTGGTTGATTATGCTCCAACTGCGCAAATCCAGTGGAGTACATCTGAGGGGTTCCCATTCCGCCCTCCGGGCCGTTTGGTTGATTATGCTCCAACTGCATAAATCCAGTGGAGTACATCTGGAGGATCCCAATACGCCCTCTGAGGCCATTTGGTTGATTATGCTCCAACTGCGCAAATCCAGTGGAGTACATCTGAGGGATTCCCATTCCGCCCTCCGGGCCGTTTGGTTGATTATGCTCCAACTGCGTGACTCCAGTGGGGTACATCTGAAGGATCCCAATCCGCCCTCTGAGGCCGTTTGGTTGATTATGATCCAACTGCGCAAATCCAGTGGAGTACATCTGAAGGATTCCCATTCCGCCCTCCGGGCCGTTTGGTTGATTATGCTCCAACTGCGCAAATCCAGTGGAGTACATCGGAGGGATTCCCATTCCGCCCTCCGGGCCGTTTGGTTGATTATGCTCCAACTGCGTGACTCCAGTGGGGTACATCTGGAGGATCCCAATCCGCCCTCTGAGGCCGTTTGGTTGATTATGCCCCAACTGCGCAAATCCAGTGGAGTACATCTGAGGGATTCCTATTCCGCCCTCTGGGCTGTTGGGTTGATAATTCTCCAACTGCGTAAATCCAGTGGAGTACATCCGAAGAGTCCCCAATCCGCCTTCCGGGTCGTTTGGTTGATAATGCTCCAACTGCAAAGTCCAGTGGGGTACATCTGGAGGATCCCAATCCGCCCTCTAAGGCCGGTTGGTTAATAATACTACAACTGCGCAAATCCAGTTGAGGATAACTAACTTCCTATCCACCCTCCGGGGGCGTCCGTTTGAGTTTCTCCTCCTGCGCAACTCAGCGGAGGACCTCTGGAAGCTCCCAACCCACCCTCCTGGGTCGTTTGGTTAATAGAGCACCGTCTGCGCAATCAGTAAGCAGACCTTTAGTTCCATTCCACCTCCGGGTAGTTTGGTTCTTCTGTCAACACCGCCACAGCCTGCAACAGCCCTGGGCTAGAGGCTGAGAGGTGGAACTGCGCACGAGCGAGCCGAAGCAGGACATTTATTTGGACTCTGACATGAATCCGGATTAATTTTCTGGTTCTGGTGTATGCATTAACCCCTTCCTTAGGCACTACTTACACTTCCACTAGATACAGTGCTTAATTTGGGTATTACCTCCTCCTGAGGTGGACTGACCTCACTAGCATTGGCCTCAATGCCAGCCATAGGTGCCCTCGTTCTGTGAGTGGCGGAATTGAAGTTCCACTGGGCTCAGTATCGTCAGCATACATTAACCTTTTGTATAGGTGGCATTATGGCATTCTCACTGCTGTCGCAGTTTTACGTACGCATTACACCCTTTCTGGGGTGGGATGATGGCACTTCCCACAGAGTACAGAACTCGTCATATGCAAGTTCCTGCTAGGTGCGTTACCCCCTTCGATGGGTGATGTATTTGCACTACCTCGGGTTACAATACTTACTGGATATGTTACTCCCGATCATAGGTAAAGCGTTTGCACTGCCACTGGGCGCAGTGCTTGCCGTAGATTTTTCCCCCTCCATTGGGTGGGTAATTACACTTCTGTAGATTGCGGTTCTGACTATCACGCTACCCCCTTCCCTAACCCGGGGATTGCGCTTCCGTTGGTTACTATTCCATCTCCCATTTGCCATCACATACTTCCTATGGCATTACCCTCTACAAACGATCTAGTAACGGGGGGATCACTATGCATCTTTGCATGCTGTATTTCAGCTACGCCACGAATCTAGAGGCCTTGGTTTCCTTCACAGGGGTCCGTGGCAACAGTCGGTACCGCTGGTGCCTGATATTCTCATCTAGTGGCATATGTATACTGCCACGGGATAATATGGACACTCCAATACTATATCCCTCTTTTCTTCATGCGCTTATTGGAGACACAAAAATGTCGGCCTTTGTGCTCTCAGGGGTGTCACCCAGCCTTAGGTGTCCTAGAGACTCCCCATCCCCATGAGCACTCCACCGTTCGGGTCAGTCACACTGCACAGAGTTCGGTGGTCAAGATCCAGCAAGCAGAATATTCCACCGACTCCGGATGCTTCGTCCACCACTCATCCTTATCTAGGTGAGGACGTTATGCTGGCAATCTGCAGTGGCTACTACAACGGCTTCTCCTTCGCAGGGTAGTCTTCATGCTAGGGCTAGATGCTCCTAGTCGCGGTAGCGAGACAGCCCCCCTCAGGTAGGGGTTCTACCCTGGTACTAATTCGGCAGTTGCTCCTGTTCAGCGCCCTTGTCAGGTGGAGGGTTTAAGGTTAGCTCTACTAACTGGGCCAGCTTGATACATGAAATTCTACTGGATGTTCTCAGGCCTTCCCCTCATGTCCACGCTGGCGGAGCATGCGGTAACCTCTACCGCACGAGGGGTGTTTGAGTCACCATTACATGCTAAGGTTCCTTCTGCACAGTTCTTTCGTCAGGCAACGGATTCCTCTAACACGAGAATCAGTGACCTCTACGGTGTGGCCTACTCCTCGGCTGGAGTATGGCGTGAGCATTACTCTTGGGACTTCCCTTGTAGGGCCTCCCTTCAGGCGGAGTATCGCATCACCATTAGACGCTGTAGAGCTCCAGTCTCACATGGGAATGGGCTTTAGTTCTGGCCTCTTTCTGGTTTACTACCAATAAGGGTCCGTGGCTCTGACAACTGTTGTCCTTCTGCCACATCTAATCCATATGTTTGAGAAAGGCTCTTGATGTGAGCCGAAACGCGTCGCAGAGTATTGTTTGTGAACAATAAAGACATAATCTTTTGTTGAAGACTACAGTGAGTGGCACCTACTTTTTGAGTGCGTTCTACTAGGTAGATCAGTCCCTGCGACACTCGTCAACACTAGATTGCCGTTCTAAGCGGGACCTGGATTCTAGTAGTCATACCGTGACGCTATTGGTGCTACCTCTCTTCAGATGTCGGTGATATCTACGTCACCTCAAGCCAATGGTGGTTGTTCTTTCACTGCTCATTCCGGGGGTGGACTGAGAGCCTTACCAAGAAGGGTGGAGCGTAGTCAAACTTCACCCGGCAAGAGTTTTTCTCTCATCTTTGTTCCACTCATCTGCCCTTCCAGGCATCGTTGCCGCTTTGTTGAAATATAGTCACTGACGGGGCTTCCCATCACTAGCGGTGCTCACATTGGCTTTACTTTACCTTTCCCGTGTGGTATTGATACTTTGGCCTGTAGTGGGGCACGCCTGGCTCAGGCGTTTTTTTCTTAAGTGATTATCAGGCAGCTTCTCTCACTAGAAATCTCACCACCAGCCTCTATGGCTATAAGGGCATTGGTCTACCAATATTCCGCTCCCTAGGGGGCGTTCTCTGACCAGAGGTGAATCCTACGGACTTGGCCTTTTAGTTCTACTTCCACAGCTGCGGCCAGGAGCCAGCTGTTTGGTGGCGTTATTTTTTATTTTTATTTTTTTTTCTGAGTTGATACGCCTTTCTTGTACGTATTTTTTCATTAAGTATGAACATAGGGCAGTGTTCCGTCCAGGATCCTCTTTTTTCGCAGAAGGTGGTCGCCTTTCCACACCTCACAGACATGGGTTTCTCTTCTTCTCCCTCGTAGTACACGAACCGAGCTCTCCATCAGCCATGTGATTTGGCCTCTGAGCTTGCTTGTCCTTGACTAGCGCTTACAGCCCTACGGACTTCTACCAATTCTTATCCTGGGGTCCTTGTCAAGGCTGACGGCCTCCAAAGGCTGTTTTTCCAGATGGATCCGTTCAACAGTTGCTCGGGCATTTGCCCTCGGGTAGGCAACGCCCAGCTGAGTCTTGGCCCACCCGACCAGCGGTCGGCGCTGCTCGGGTCCATCTCCTTCATGCAGTAGTTTCCAGTGTGGAAGGCAGTATCTTGGTCTTCCGGGCACACGTTCATCAAGTCTTACCGGGTGCCTTCCTAGGCACCGGCGGATACTGTTCCAGGCAGCAAATTCTTGCAGGCGGCAGTGAGTTACGCATCCTCGAGGGCGTTTGTTTCTCCAGGGGCATGTGATTTGTTCCCTCCCCGTGGACTGCTTTAGGACGTCCCACGGTCCTGTGTCCCCCAATGATACCAGCGAGAAAACAAGATTTTTGTGAAACTCTCCTGTAAAATCTCTTTCTCGCGGGGTTCATTGGGGCTATACCCACGGTCCTGTGTCCCCCAATGAACCCCGCGAGAAAGAGATTTTACAGGTGAGTTTCACAAAAATCTCGTTTTTTGTCCATTTTTGCAGATTATAGCCCTTTCTGTTGAAAACACGGAATGCATACAGAAGATGTTTTTCAAGGAAACTTTTTTTTTCTTCTTTTTTTATGGCCCAAGAATCACATCTGTGTGCATGAGGCGTAGGGCTTTTTTGTGTGACATCTATCAGGCTTATAAACAAAATTATCCAGTCTATGTAGTTCGAATTTTATTAAGAAAAATAATGTTGTGACTTGTGCCAGTCTATAGGTCCATTCACACGTCCGTAAGTGTTTTGCGGATCCGCAAATTGCGGATCCTCAAAACACGGACACCGGCCATGTGCACATGGTCAGCACTATAATAGAAAATGCCTATTCTTGTCCGCTATTACGGACAAGAATAGGACATGTTCTATTTTTTTGCGGAGCCACAGACTGGAAGTGCGAATGTGGCCAGCACACTGTGTGCTGTCCGCATCTTTGCCAGCCCCATTGAAAATGAAAGGGTCCGCACCCGTTCCGCATAATTGCGGAACGTATCCGGACCATTCGTACGGACGTCTGAATGGAGCCTATGGCATTAACCAATAAATCTATATACGGTGAGGCACTCATTTTGCGGGCACAATATTCAGACCAGTAACATCATGCTTGCTGCCCAAGGTTTCTGATTAAGGCTACTTTCACACCTGCGTTAGGTGCGGATCCGTCTGGTATCTGCACAGAGGGATCCGCATCTATAATGCAAACGATTGTATCCGTTCAGAACGGATCCGTTTGCATTACCATTTGTTTGCATTGCATTTTGTTCATGATAATGCAAACGGATCCGTTTTGACTTACACTGAAAGTCAATGGGAGGCGGATACGTTTTCAGTTGCACCATATTGTGTCAGTGAAGTCAGGGCGGATACGTTTGGCTCTGCATCGTCAGGCAGACATCAAAACGCTGCAAGCAGCGTTTTGTTGTCCGCCTCCAGAGCGGAATGGAGGCTGAACGGAGGCAAACTGATGCATTCTGAGCGGATCCTTATCCATTCAGAATGCATTGGGGCAAAACTGATCCGTTTTGGGCCGCTTGTGAGAGCCCTGAAACGGATCTCACAAACGGACCTAGAAACGCCAGTGTTGAAAGTAGCCTTAGGTGCATGAATGGATTTTTCCATCCGTGTGCCATCAGCATTTTATGCAGATAACACAGACCCATCCATTTCTATGGGTCTACAAAAAACAATGGACAGCACACAAATGTCATCAGTGTGCTGTCCACATCCATATGTCCGTTCCACAAATTATTGAACATGTCCTATTCTTGTCCATTTTGCAGGCAAGAATAGCCATTTCTAGTGATGGGAGGGAGAAATATATGAAGTGTACACGGAGGGTATCCGTATTTTGCAGACCAAGGGCATGAGGCCTTAGTCTGTTTCTGAGGCAGAACTCAAATGAGATCTGCTGGAGAAGATACATGAATTGCCCTTTAGTGTACGTTAAAATTGTGTATGTTTTGTGTGATATTTTTCCTGTTAGTACTTTTTACTGGTTTTGTGTTGTCATGACATTTGATGTTCATGGCTATTTTTACACAACATCTTTAGGTGGGAGCACATGGCGGGCACAGCTATGCAAACTGCCATGTTTTTTAATAGATTTGTACATTGATTGATAGGCACACATGTGCGGCAGCTCCTGTCCCAGCCGCCCCATATCTGCTCCAGGGCGCACGCAGTAGGCTGAGAGCTGTTCTACACAGCTAGGGAGGCTACTACCAGCGCTGAAAATAATTCACTAGCAGTCTCGGGAGCGTGCATGCACAGGCAAGCGGCCGTAAATCACTCTTAACCACCAGAAACCCCACCAACACTCTTCTCCCCCCCCACACACACACAGCGCAGAAAGCCCTAAACTCGTGATGTGAGACAACCACTTTAATGGCTGGTTGCATGGTTTTTCAGATGAAGCTGCATACTTGTGTGGGCATTGACAATTGACAATACATTTTTCAGTTATTAGACAACTGTTGTCTTGCGTGTAGTTTTCGACCACTTCTTGGCTATGTCTCCAACACCTGTCGTCTTCTTCTAACCTTCAAATGGCACTGAAACAGAAGACCCTAGCATGTAGTGTTCTCACAAAGATATGGGAATTGAGCAGCTTATCAATCACAGCAGAAGTAGGGATTCTGGGGGAGGACCAGAATGCTTTTAGGGGGTGGTTTGAGATGAAATGTTTTTTTTTACTTTCTATTTTTTATACGTATGATTATCTTAATAAGAAAGCATTTGACTGAAAACCATTCGAGAAACTTTCAGCTGATCGTGACCGCAAAAGGAGGCAAAGATAATGAGGAGATTTATGAAACTGTCTACAGGGAAATCTGTCTTTGTTGCCCACAGCAAAAAATCGGCTGCACAGCTTTCATTTCATATTCTGCTCATGAAAAATGAAAGTTGAGCTACTATTGGTTGCTATGGACTGTTCCTTTAGGCCCTTTAGTCTTTTGCTGGCAGAATATGGTGAGCATTCCCTACCAAAAAGCCGCCGGCAGCTGTGCTGGGTCCGTCTCCCATTATTTTCAGTGCGAGGCTGCGCTGCAGTTTACAGCCGTGATCGCACCAAGAAAGAACATGTAATGTATTTTGTTAGCTCAGTGTCCACACAGACTCTGCTGGGAACCTCAGTGTCCACTCGTGGTATAGCTGCATTCCATAGGGCAAATCCATCCGTGAACTGGTCTGTGGTGCTCAGATTGAAAAAATTGCAGCTTCTTGTGAACTAAGCCCTTAGACAGTTTGAGAGATCTGCCCCATTGTTCTACACATGTACTGATTGCAGAGCATTTACATTTACAGCTGCGCAGGGCTGTGGAGTTGGAATCGGAAAAAAGATTTTGGATACAGTTTAAAAAAAATAAAAAAATAATCTATTAATATTGTATAATTTACGTTCTTAGGAAGTTTAGAAATGTTAATAATGAAATATATTTATGTTCTATCAATCTAAGGCTCTTATTTTATTGTCAGAGATGTTGCCCGTGTGGTCACTGCTTTGCCACCAACAGAGAGTAGTAGAGATGTTGTTCTCTGCCCTCGGGGCATCCATGGAGGAGAATCTGAGTAAGGCAATACTTTTTCTGAGGACAATTTCATATATTTCTTATTATTAAAAGCATAACAAGGTTTTCCAGTTATGACCTATTTACTTACAGGAATTGAAAGGGAAAATAGGAAACTCTTGCCTAGAAAACACGTACAAAACTGGTGACATGGCTACATAGCCACAGAAGCAGTACGTCTACCCTTACCTTTATTGTACTTGTCCATGGCTGCAACCTTACTTTACTTCATTGTGAAGGGTCAAAGAGACATGAATGAGGCACTGAAGTGCCCCGGCCTGCACGGTCTCTTTGCTCTCTGAACCCTGCTGAAAACCTGCGCATGTGCCCTCAGTGACAGAGATACCGCTTGCTATGGATTGCGCACAGTCACTGAACAGTAAGCTATCTCTCTCTGTTACTGATGTTACACACAGGTTTTCAGCAGGGCTTGGAGAGCTCTATCAACCAGGAAGGGAGAGGGTGGAGAGAGGTGTTAGGCCGGGGCACTTAAAGGAGTGTTGCTGTTTTGAAAAACATGTCCACCGGGCTCTTTCCAGCCTCTGTCCCAACCCGGGGATGCCAGGAGGCCGTAGAGAGTTCGGTAAAACAGCATAGCTTCCAGGGCTACGCCATTTGTGCAACTAAGTCAAAGGGAGTTACCAAGTTGAGTAACTCCGCCGCTTTGGTTTTCTCCAACTTCCTGGTGTCCACAGGTTGGTATGAAGAGGCCGGAGAGAGCCCTGTGGCCATGTCTTCAATATGGGAATTCCTTATTCACACCTCTTTGACCCGTCAAAGCAGCAATAAAAAGCATTTTTTACATAATTCCGACCATTGACAAGTACAGTAGAGGTCTATATCGTCTCGCTGCCTTCATCCCTATGCAGCCATGTGTTTTCTAGGTGACACTTTCCCTTTTATTATTATCTATTATTTAAGCGCCATTCATTCCACAGCGCTGTACATATGAGAAGAGGTATACATACATAATACAGACAATTGTACTAAGCATGAACAAGACGAGTTACAGACTGGTACAGAAGGAGAGAGGCTTTAAGTTATTTGTTTGTTTTGTTATTTGTTCAGAAATTGTATTCCAACAAGTCTGCTTTATGTTCTATCCGAGCAGCCTGATTACTGATATGATGGTGAAAAAAAGCCTGATATTACCATTTTACTACAGGAGATTTGTTATTACTAATTATTTATGAAGGATAAAATAGAGTAGTCGGACCATTCGTGTACTGACTCCACAGCCCTGCTGCTGTGAGGCATGCTGCATATTGCACGATACCCATTGCTTTCATGTACTGCAGCACCATCCTGTATTGTATTGCATCCATGTATCTAATAGGCATGTGAAAACGTCAGTCTGCAAACAGACAGACAGATGGAGCCTGGCTGGCCGTGTCAGAAGTGGTCCGTTTGTGCTATGCTGGTTACTTGAGTGATGGCTTGTCTTGCTCCTACTTGTAATAGTGTATTCCCTGTAGTAGAAATTGCTGGGTGTTACAATACATTTTATTGGCCATAGAAATATTAATAATCAGTCTTTTTATGCTAACAGCCTTTTATAATGTGAACTGTGTGGTTATGTCCCATCTCCGAAGACCGTTCTAATGGTAATGTCGAAAAGCTTTCCATGGATGATGATGACCTGTGACACGAATCCGCTAAAGGGAACTTGAGGTGGATGTACACATACCAATGGGGCGCAGATTGTTGGAAAGGAAGCGTTTCTTCCCAGCAGTCGGCTGCTTCACAGTACGAAGACGAGGGATGGATATTATGATTGCTCATCCTCATACAGAATTATTGTTTCTGGGCAGCAAATCGCTGTTTAGACCGCATGACCTGCTGGCCAGAAATGGTGATTGATGTGCCGGCGCGAATAACAGGATCACCTGATGAGCAAGCGTTTAGTTCACTCATCAGGTGATCTGCAGCAGATTGTCAAGAATGAGCGCTCACAGGAACGTTCATTCCCTATAATCTGTCGGATTATCTCTCTGTGTAAAGCTACCTTTACTACTGTACAAGGAAAAAGTATAAGCAGCGTCTAGCTAAAATGTTCGTAGAAGACTCTCCCTATCCCATTTCCAAGGTTTACGGCTGTATCTACCGAAAAAGTATAACTTGACAGCTCCTTGGTGCACGGCACAATGGATGTTGCTGAGATTAATTTACAGAATTTAAAGTGAACCTCCAGACAAATTTTCTTAATTAATAAAATGGACCTTATAGGGTAATAAAGCATACACCCCAAGGTGGTTAAAGGGATATTCTGGTTGTGCTCAGTGGGGATGCTAGCAGTTGGACACCCACTGATGTAAACACAATGGGCCAGATTTATCATTAGCTCAGGTCAGAATAATGGAGTGAAAAAGTCCCAAACGCTAAAACTGCGCACAAATTTGCGACTTTTTTCTGCTCTACACTATGCTCGCCAGTTTTCTGAAAGTGGGCGTGTTTTCTTATGTAAATGAATCTCTAGACAGATTTACTATTGGGACTATTTAAAAAAGTCGCAAAAAAGTCCCAATTTCACTCCAGTGAGGACCATGCTTATCTTATGAGACTTTTTAATAGAACATGCGACTTTTTCATAAAAACGTGCGACTTTTTCGTAAAGATGTGCGACTTTTGTAAAGCTGCTTACTGACGGATAAACTGCTACTGTCAAACCACATTTATTACAGTCTTAAAGGGCCGATCATAAATCTGACTTGGCTAAAACTGACTTTAGCCATATGTGAAAGTGGAGTGAGCTGTCAAAGTAATGATAAATCTGGCCCAATGTCCCTTTATTTCTTTTGCTCTGATCACCTAAGTGTGAGTTTCTAGGTTGTTCTCCACACTATAGGTCCTTTAAGAGGTTGCCTAAGAGTAGAGAAGCGTGGCTGCTTCCCTTAGAAATGGCGCCATATCTGTCCCAGGGTTGGGAGTGCATCTCAGCTTGATTTGAAGTGAGTGGGTCAGTCTGCGATACCACATTGAACCTGTGAGCCAGTGTGGTGGTAGTCTTGTAATTCTGAACTAGCCCTCTAACATGCCTGCCACCATTTACATGTTCCTTTTCTTTTCAGTTTTGCGTCATTGCGCCAGTATTCTGTTAGTCGTGCGTGTAAATGTTTTCAGGCATTTGTGTGTTTCTCTCTGAAATACGGAAGAAATCAAGATTCTATAGACTGTTACTGTTATACATATAATTCAGATTGTCAAGTATTAAATGATCACTTCCAATGGATATGTGAGAGAAAATTGAAATTTTTCTATTTTTAAATCAAGTCAATTTGAGAGAAACTATATCTATGTTTTAAAAGCTGAATGAAGTGACGAGATATTGCATTATCTGCCAAGTTGATTGGTGAACGGACAGACATTGCAGCCTAGCCCTAAATTGTTTTTAAAGAAGCAATGTCCGCTGTTCTGGTTGTTTTTACTAAATACTTGTATTCCCCATGAGCTAGCAATTCTGGTACATCTTTTCTTAGAACTGTGTTGTATGGCTCCTCTGTTATTCCTCTTATAAATGAATAACTGGGTGTTGTCATTCTTCCTGTCAATGGAGTGTGTACCTGAAGAGTTTGACACTGGCAGCACTGATTGGACGGTGTCGGCATATACAAGGACACACCCCCAACTGGTAACACCCAGTTGTCAGTTAATACTGGACCCTTTTTGCGTTGTGCCGTTTCACTGTTGTTCCTGCTAGAAATCTGTGATTTGTTATATTATGGGGAATGCAAGTAGGTTCTAAAACAGAAATGTCAGGAGTGCAACTTTGCAACTTGTCTAGATTAAAGGAATCTTTCCACCGACACAAACAGAGCTCAGTAGTCAGGTCAAAATTATGAAATTTAGAAATGCAGTTATTTTCTTCGCATTGACCCATGTCCCACTTTCTGTGTAGTAACATCGACGTGGTACAGTTAGTCACATATACGCAGATCAAGCTCCATTCATACACACACAGAACAGAGCATTCCAATTTTTTTGAATTTTTCTGTCCCTTGCACGTGTGCCATAGCAGTCCTCTTACCAGCTGCATGGGGCTCATTGGGGGAATCTAGTATGCTGCAGACATTTCCTCCCAAGTACTTAGGGAATAATGGAAAATGGATTAAGAGGTATGTTCAGTCCCCAACTTTTTTGAGAGAAGCTTTATAGTCTAGCTGCCCTGGAGAATTGTGGGAGAGTAGGAGCATGTAAGGCTACTTTCAAACTAGCGTTTTTGCTGGATCCGGCACCGTTCAGCAAAAACACTTCCGTTACTGATAATACAACCGTCTGCATCCGTTATAAACAGATCCGGTTGTATTAACTGTAACATAGCAATGACGGATCCGTCATGAACTCTATTGAAAGTCAATGGGGGACGGATCCGTTTTCTATTGCATCCCATGACTGAAAGGAAACAGCAGCTTCCTGCGGTTTTCTCTCCGGTATGGGAACGCAACTAAACGGAACGGAATGCATTTTGGAGCATTCTGTTCTGTTCAGTTACATTTTGTCTCCATTGACAGTGAATGTGGACACAACGGAAGCGTTTGTTTTTTCTTCCAGTATTGAGATCCTATGACGGATCTCAATACCGAAAAATAGAAACGCTAGTGTGAAAGGAGCCTTAAGGCTGGGTTCACATATTTGCCAGCGGAGTAACAGACTGCTGGAGTTCACTGCATCGGGCATAGCTGGATACTACCGTGCACCGCCGGAGCCCTATTCATGTAATGGCATCTGGCTGCTTATTGGCATATACCTGTATGCCAGCTTTCAGCCAGACTAATAGTGCTGCGTGCAGTGTTTTTTTGGTCCGACCAAAAGCCAGCATATCCTCCGCAGGAACAGAATGCTAGCGTTCACAGCGCATATGTGAACACACGAGCGATATGGAGTGAGTCAGGGTCTGTTTAGGGAAAAACGATGCTTATGTGCACGTACCCATTGAAATGAATGGGTCAGGATTCGAGCCCAAGGGTAAATGCACAGCCCACACACATTTTCAGCACAGATCCTGGATTTTCATGGGGACACTGAGGCTCTTCAAAAGGTTATTTTTTGGTTTAGTTTTTTTTACATTAATAGATATAATTTGTACTGTGATGTATGCTACATGTGATCCCAGTACTAAACAAGTCTGGTTTGTGGTAAAACCCCTTTTAAATGTTTTTATACCATTTTGTGTATACAGATGCTATGCAGACCTATGTATCTGCAAGGTTCCAAGCTACAAACCAACATTGTGGTCTGATGCTGCAGCCTGGCTCACTTTTATACGTCCTCCACCACTTTTGGTAGGGTGCAGATCAATGTGAATGTGACTGCACATGGATTTTGTTTGTACTGTAGTCCTTGTCCATGGAGAAGCATTGGTCTGCATAGGAGCTGTAGACCCAGAACGAGAAGACACGTTTAATCAGGACTATTTGCAAAGTTGCTTATTTTCCATTATAGATGCATTGGTTGTGAAGGTGGACATTTATCTTTATAGATTTGTCTTGTTCGAATACCAAACCACTTGGCAAGTGTTTCACAGATCTGCCGTGTTGAAATGCACTGAAACACTTCTAAAATCACAAGTATTTCCCACGCGGCTGTTAATTTAGCACTGTGATTGTGTCCTAATGAGAGGTACTGACCTGTTTTAAATATCTGATGTAATCTGCATGTTTCTAATGAACTGGTGCTTTTAATTCTTCACCCACCCACAATTTTTCGCAGAATATCGTCCTTGATATCATACTCTGGAAACTTGTGTTCAACCGAGACAAGCAGGGAGAGTCCCACAAGGTCACCCACCCCCCACAGGTTGGAACTTCACTGTTCATATGTGTTGGGCAGCCACAACGTTGTCCCCTTATCGCTTCCATTAGCAGCTAAGCCGTGTCATGTGCCTTGTTATCTATGTGCCTCTTCATCTCTTCACTACATCTGCGTTTATCGAGGCTGCGAATGTGTTTTACGTGCATGATGTGTGGCTTTAAGGGATTGCATTGGTGGAAGAGCAGCTATTGCGTCTAATGTAAGCGCTTGCAATAAAGTCTCTCCTCAGGACTCTACTAACAAATGCACAGTAATAAACGTAACAAACCCGTTTATTCCTGGTTCTGATTGATTTTCAATAATGCTATTTCTCGGTTTTGATACGTGCTACTACCACATATAGATTTTTGCGGTATTGGGTGTCTGTTCATATTCTGTGCCGTTGACAGTTCCCGCGGGTTACAAATTCAAGTATTGTGCAGTTTAATAAAAACTTTTTTTTTCTGTTTCATAGGAAGCAAATGATCTCTGGGCAACGCGATTCTTGTCCTCCTTATGTTTCTGCAAAAAGAAGATCCCGAAAGCCAAATACATGCACTTAGCACAGGAGCTGTTGGTCGATCCAGACTGGCCCCCTAAGCCAAGAACAACTACAGAAGCTCAGCCCCCTGCCCTAGAGAATGGCAGCTATCAGATTGTCACAATGACGTAGCAGCCACTCGTTTCGGCTCTGTACTATTCTAATGGTTAAATCGCTGCGTGGGATGTCTGCAATGCTTTGTGGAGCAGAGCCCTTTACTAGAACTTTCGTAATGCCTCCATTCACACACAAGTCTGCGTACGGAATGTCTGAATGGATAACTGTTTGCAAAGACTTCAGAAATGAGTTCATTTTTTTTATCACTGCAGCACTCAGTGTGTTGATGGTGAAGGGAGCAGCAATCACATGTTGGGACCATTGGTTTTCATGCTTTCAATTACTGTAATAGTGAAATGTTTTCCTTTATTTCCCTTCCTTCTAAATTCCCATAAACCCCAAATAAAAACAACTTGCAGGGAATAGTAACATAGCAGAATGTTCTGGTGATCTGTCAATGTTGTCAAAACCGTTGGATCAACAGTTATCATTTTGCAAAAGATATAGAAATTGTATTTTGTTATGGGGAAAAATGAAGTCTGCTTTTCCCGGCCAGTCTGTGTCCTGCTGAAAAACTAGTGCCCCACCTCTCCTGACATGTGTATGCTAGTAACTGCTAGCATTCATCATGCAGTAACTATTCTGGAGCATCTTTTTACTACGCTGTGTTGTGCCATTCATCTATTATTCCTCCTAGAAGTTTAATGAATTGCCAACGTTACTTTACCAGTTGGAAGTATGTCTGCACAGTTAGCACTGATTGACCACATCTGGAAATACACTTCTAGTAGGAATAATAGAGGAACATAACGGCATACAGTTCTATGAAAAGATGTTACAGAATAGTTATTGCATGGGGAATAAAATTATTTATTAAAACAGATGTCAGGAGAGGTGACAGGTCCTCGTTAAATCATACATCTGCCCTACTTGTGTCTGCATGAACTAAATACTTGTGTTGAGCACCAAAGAATCATTTTTACCCCAGTCTGTACTTCCCATTAATTTACATTTTTAAGAATCCATCAGAGGTTAATTTTAGTTTTTTTTATAATTACACCTATTTTTCACAGGATATGTATTGCTCCCCGAATCCATCAAGTGTTTGCACTAGAAAACATTTCTGAATTCTTTGGAATACGATTTAGAAAGCGAGTAAATGTTTTACAAATGTACATGTAAAAATGAAACTTCTATATTTTTTCTTTCTTTTTTTTTTTTTCAGCTAGATCTATGCATTTCAGACCTTAGAGCTGTGAATTTTGCAGTGTTCAGTTCTGATACTGTCCATGAAAAAGGATCTGTTCCTCTTCTCTATGCTCATCCTCCAGGCACTAAAGAGTTAAAGATTGGCATAAACCACAGCACATTTGCACCTGTGCAAGATGCATGGGAATTTCTTGTCCGTTCTTGGACAGGAATTTCCTTAGTGATCTAAACAGTATACAGCAAGGATCAGCAACCTCCGGCATGCCATCTGAGCAGGAGTGCATGCTGGGAGTTGTAGTTTCACCGCAGCTGGAGTGCCAAAGGTTGCTGACCCCCTGGTATACAACATGATATAGATAACAGTATTATCTTACCTTTAATGTATATTTCTTGAGCAATTACATTCTATAATACGTGCGGCGCAGATATATCAGGACTGAATCAATATTTTAACTTTTGTGGACTGCTTCGGCACAGTTCAGTTGAAGCCTATAGTGTACATACACGCGTTTCCGCACCAAATTCACACCAAAAACATTGGTGTGTTATTGCTTGTGTTTATTGCAGTTTTTGTTATGAATTTGATGCCACAGATATCGCCCTTTCATTGTAAAGGGTGGAATCTGGAGAGAAAAAAAATCTCGCATAGAATTGACACACTGAAGGTGAATTTCCGCATGGACGAAAAATAGCAAAGTGTAAATGAGATTTGTGAAACCCCGTACCCGTTGCTGGTTCTGTATTACACTGCGGTTTTACTTGGTGATCCACAACGTGTATTTTGACAGTGCTCGCCGTCAGTTGCTTAACATGCGCAACCACTAGTTTGAGTGGAAGATACAGGGCAGTTGATATTTAAGTTGGCTTGCACCTCCCTGTAAAAGCACTCAATTAGCATTGTGGAATCTGAGTTGTGCTATTCAACACATTTACCTCTTCTAAATCTGCTTGTACAGTATCTTGCTAGGTTATTGGTTTACATTTTTTTGAAGGTCATTCTTACCTGTGCCTCTGTCATCTCAGGGACCTCTGTTCAGGGAGGATTTATTTTCTGTATGTATTCTGCACCCCATCCATGTACAGCTGTTTAACCTGTCTGTGGACACAGGATATCTGTGATCAGTCCTGATTTCCCCATCAACGTGCATCTTTGGTTCAACTTTTATGCTAATTCACTGGAGTAGAAAGAGATAAGCAGTGCCATAGATCTGGTGGTAGTTTCTACCACAGACAAAAGGATTGGATAGGACAAATGTGTTTTCTAGTGGATCTCATCTTGGGGCCCTTTTAATCTAGTCATACAAATTGGCAGTTTCTGCTGATAATCTTTTCAAATAGTAGCATGATGGCTGATGTCTGTATACTAAAAATGTAATCGCCCAGGTTGGAAAATGATGGCCGTTTTCGCTTGGAACTGCGTGTGTAGCATAAAAAATGGGCTCTCTGGTTGGTCAGTTTAGTCTGGTGTGTTGCTGGCGGGATCGTTGATATGAATGATCCCTCGGGCGACTGATCGCTGCAAAGTTGTCTTGTGTATGGCCAGCTACTTTACACGAACCAAGGATCAGGTGAGCAAACTTCCCACTTGTTGGGTTATCGCATCCTTCATGCAGCACTAAAAATCCTCATTTGTGGGCAGCACATAGCTCTGTGTAAACAGGGATGTGCTGCCTTCCAACGCTGGCACTGTATGGGGATGAACACTCGCAGTAATGATTGTTCCTCCCCTTGATTGCTGCATTTAAATGCAGCAAACAAGAGGGCAGTGAACTGAAATGAGGAAGCTCTATTGGCCGATGTAAAAGGGCCCAGAGAGCTAACCGACTCTACAGATGTAGCATTTGCCAAGCGAACAGCCATGACCATTTATGGGGCTGACCACTTTATTATGAATTTTCAGAAGTGGCCTAACCCTATGTGTACTGGCATGTGAAACTGTAAAGCACATCATTCCTTACCCCAGCAGGCACCTAGAAGTGTTTTCGCCCGCCCACACACGCTGCCCATGGATCTCCTTGTAAACAGCACATGCACAGATACAGGAGGTTATGCTGCCTAATATTTAAAATATTCAGATACTTGTTGCTATAATAATGTTTTCCAGGTAGGTAAGCAATCCTACATATGAGGAAATTAATACTTAAAGGGATTGTCGCACTTCACAGCAAATGGCATGTATCATGTAGACAAAGTTAATACAAGGCACTTACTAATGTATTGTGATTGTCCATATTGCCTCCTTTGCTGGCTTGATTCATTTTTCCAACATATACACTGCTTACTTCAAGGGGTTGCGGCCACTGCTGCAACGCAGATAGGTGGTCAGAATGGGAGCTGCTGTGCGTGTATGACTGCGCCCACAGTCCTCTCAACCAGAGAGGCCGGTTCTTCTTCCTATAGTGTGCAAGCACAACCACCACTGCTGGATTGCTGGTTGGTCGTAGCAGCGTTTTGGTGTCCGTCTGACGAAACTGAGCCAAACGGATCCGTCCTGACAGACAATGTAAGTCAATGGGGACGGATCCGTTTTCACTGACACAATATGGCACAATAGAAAACTGATCCGTACCCTATTGACTTTCAATGGTGTTCAAGACGGATCCGTCTTGGCTATGTTAAAGATAATACAAACGGATCCGTTCTGAACGGATGCGTTTGTGGAGATCCACGACTGATCCGCACCAAACACGAGTGTGAAAGTAGCCTAACACGTGGATATGAGCAGTGTATAATGTGATGGAAAAATGAATGAAGCCAGCAAAGGAAGCAATATGGACAATCACAATACATTAGTAAGTACCTTGTATTAACTATCTCTACATGATGATAAATGCCATTTGCTGAAGTGAGACAACCCGTACAAAAATATATTTCCGACATTTTTGGCCTAATATTGTGCCCCCCGTAATGCTAGTCCCAGTGGTCTCGGTTTAAGATATATCTGGTTGTTTCTTGCAGTTTCCTGAGCCATTGCTGATTATGCTTCACACGGAGCAGACAAGTTGTCTGCATCTTGTGTGGCTAAAAAATACAAGTGAAATAATGTTATTCCTGTTGATTAATTCAAAATCTGTTAAAAGCTAAAGTGCATATCTGCGGCAACAGTTCCAGTAGGAGCCTCAGTTGCAGATTCCAGCAAATATAATGGATGAAATATTGCTCATGCAGAGGGTTTCATCCAGCAAAATGCTAGTATCCACACAAGGACTCAATGGACCTTATTATTGCCAATGGGATCCAGCGGGTGCCAGCAGTGCCCAGCATATGCCAGATTTGGCGATTTTTTTAGTATTCTGTTGCGGCATAGGAATTTTAGCACAGATGTGAACCTAGCCTTAATGCATACGGTAGGGATACATGTTACTTCCAGGAAACATATCTACAACCCCCACCGCCTCTTCAAAAGGAACCTGTCATCAACTTTATGCTGCCCATACTAAAGGCAGCATAAAGTAGAGACAGGTGAGTTGATTTCAGCGGTCTGTCATTTATAAGTTAAAAAACAAGTGGTTGCTGAGAACAAACATCACAATCATTGCAGACTGGGCCAGGAAAAGTCACTGCCACCTGAGAAGAGTCCTGGTTATTCATGAAGTCCTGCTCTCCCTGCCCACCTGCTGATGACTGACAGTCTTCTACCTAGTTTTCTCCCTTTTTCTCTAGGAGAGAACTGCCAATCATCAGCAGGTGGGCAGGGAGAGCAGGAATTCATGAATAACCCGGACTCTTCTCAGGTAGATTTGACTCTTTTCAAGCCCTGGGCTGCAATGATTATGATGCTGGTTCTCAGCAACCACTTACTTTTAGCTCATGAGTGACACACCGCTGAGATCAGCATTTCTGTCACTAATTTATGCTGCCCGTAGTGAGGTCAGCATGAAGTTGATGACTGGTTCCCTTTAAAGTTCTATTGTGTTTTTTTTTTGTTTTTTTTACACATGAAATATCAAATAAAAATGAACTTTATACATATCTATGTATGTAGATATTATATAATGACTTGTACAGATGTGTATATATTAGTATGTACAGTAAATTTATCTAGCAATCCATATGGTAGGAAGGAAAGTAACCTCTACAGTTTATTTTCCCAACAATCCTTTTTAAATTTTCAGTTTTTTTTAATCTATTGTGAACATTATTTGGAAATTAATAACTGTAGTGGGAATAATAATGAATTTCAGAGTTTTCGTGTGAAGATTATATTTATTCAGTGACTGAACTTCTCCTTGCAAGCAAGGTGTGCTAACAGATAATACAAGTGGTTTGCGTGTGTATGGTGCTGGTTTGTGGTCTCCAAACTTAACCCTTTATGTGCCTAGAGATTTTAATTCTGTCTGGCAATGAACTGGTGTTTTTGTTGGACTGCACCACAAAATAAGGTAACAAGGAAAAAGGCAGCTCAGTTTCTTTATAAGGGCTTTACAAAGTGGCCTTTTAACTGTTCCATGTTGTTGCAGGCTCACCAACAGCAGTAAAGTTTCTGCATGAAATATTCATGGACTAGTGAAGCTGTCTGATAAAACTGTGGTCATTCTGCAAATTGCAGTCCCCAAGTTGAACAGTACAGTAGCTAAGCAGCTAAAGCATATGCCCCCCCCCCCCCCCCTCCCCTTTTCTAAGTTGTATACTTAAGCAAAGTGTGTATATTTTGCTGATTAAAATGAGCGCACAAATGTATAAAAAGAATTCTAGCTTTTGCAACAGAAATGTGTTAAATATATTAAAATTATTTTTCTTGTATTGTCTTAGAAATAAATATAGCATCCCTCAGGGTTTTTTATTTCAGTTTTACTTAAGTTCCTTTCATTGACTCATAGCAATTGCTGAAGTGCACTGCAGAAGTGAGATGGTTTTGCTCTTTTATAACTATGCTCTGCCACAGGAAGTTACTTAGTTATTGTAACTGTTTGTACCTCTAAGGTTACTGCATCAGTGCCTACGTTTTGGCCATATAGTGATAGTTTTTAATTTATACAGATCTGTAAATTATTTCTTTAGGTACTGCAACTGTAATGAGAACTCCTCCCATACATTAGCAAAGCTGCCCCTACATCTTTGATTGCTGTTGACCGAGAACCTGTTACAAATGACTCCCACAAACACATTTGGCTGAGCTTACATGCGTTTTCAGTGAGGAACAGGAAATAAGCCCCAGCCAGACATGCCAGGTTCTTCTTTCCTATCAGGGGAGAGTAGGGACACCCCCATACACATTTAATAGTGGGCCTTTCTGAAACATTGGTGGGTTCGGCTGACTAATGTCTAATTCTGTGGGCACCTTGAAGGCCATAAAAACTTTCAGGGGCAATTATATTTTCTGGTTGCATTTTACTAATTTTGGGCTAAAAGTCATTTTTTTAAGTTGATCCTTATTAATCAGTTTCAGCAGTTTTTGTCCTGCAGAGTTAAATTTTAGCCTGGCTATAGTTTTATAGTTTGTTTTACAGTCCCATCATGTTGCTCTTCTTACGGCTATGTGTAACCCTTATCTCTGAACCCCAGACAGCTCCTAAATGCTCATTTAAGCCATGTTCTTATCTAGATAAGAATTTAGGTATAATGTGTGTTTATGAGCTGTCAGGAGTTCAGAGATAAGGGCTACACATAGCTGTAAGAAGAGCAACATGACAAGGACTCAGTGTAAAACTGAAACTATGATACTCTACAGCTAGGCTGAAGTTTAACTCTGTAAGAAAAAAAAAACTGATAAAGGCTACTTTCACACTAGCGTTGTTTTAATCCGGCGTTCAATTCCGACACCGGAACTGCCCGCCGGATCCGGAAAAACGTGTGAAAACGGATTACATTTGAATCCTGATCAGGATTTTGATCACAATGAAAAAATGCATTGGAAAAAACGGATCCGCCATTTATGGACTTTAACTTTTTTTTCACATTTTTCGGGTTTAACATGCAAAAGCCGGATCCGTTTTGACTGAACACACAGCGCAAGATCCGGTGTTAATGCAAGTCAATGGGAAAAATGCCTGATCCGGCCTTCAGTCAAAGTGTTCAGGCTTTTTGGCCGGAGGTAAAAATACTGCATGCTACGTTTTTCTGAAAAGCCTGATCGGTCAAAAAGACTGAACTGAAGACATCCTGATGCATCCTGAAGGACTGACTCTCCATTCAGAATGCATGGGGATAAAACTGATCAGTTCTTTTCCGGTATTGAGCCCCTAGGACGGAACTCAGCGCCGGAAAAGAAAAACGCTAGTGTAAAAGTACCCTAAGATCACTTTTTATAAAATGATTTTCACCCAAAATTGGTAAAATCCCATCATAAAATGAAATAGCCCCTGAAGCTGTTTATAGCCTTGAAAGACCTGTCAGACCTTGTCTCTTTTAGCAAATAGTTGTATTGATGATATAATTCAACAGTGTGTTGTGCTATTCCTCTTTTATTCCTACTGTTGATGTATGAAGGAATTGATGACTGCGTGTTACCAGCTTGGGGCAGTGTTCTTATACACTGACTTTGTCCATTCAGTGCTGACATTATCAGACTGTGTAGGAACACTCCCTTTTGACAGCTAAGTCTTACTGATTCCATTGTCAAGATATCTTAATAAATATTCAAGAGGAATTACACAATGCAGCATTATAAGAAAAGATGTTCCAGAATTATTTCACGAGGAATAAAAGTATTTACTGTAATAGACCTTGCAGGAGAGCTAGCAGGTCATCTATAAGTGATGGCCTTCCTACAGATAAGCCATCACAATCGTGTGAAAGCTCCTTTAAGAAACAATACACCAGGTTTGTAATCGTGCAAGCAATGTACTAAAATTACTATTAGCCACTCTAAACTGTAAAATAAAAGTACTATAATATAAACTGCTCTGTGGTTACTGTGCATGAGTGGCACAAACTCATTGTTCTTCCCTAGTATAGTTGCTGCTCTGGCAGTTCTGTCACTGCAATATGTTATCACAGATGATAAGATTTGTGTTACTGCTAGTAGTTTATCATGCCTTCACTGCAGAATTCTGGCTTCAAAAGTCACAAAAAGTAGCTTTTGCAATAATTATTATTTATTTTTTTTAACACCACTCACTCCAGTTTTCATATAAGGGTGGGGTTAGCCAAGTTAGTATGCTTTACTCCAGATTTATCCAAAAAGTCACACACAAAAAAAAAAATCACAATCTCATTCCAGTTGGAGGGTGGAATAGGAAAACGGGAGAAGCTTTTTAAGACAAGAGTTCAGTTTAAGTATAAGACAAAAGCAACTCGGACTCTTGCAAAATTGACTTTAAATACTCCCTCATGATAATTTCCCCCCATGAACTTTGGCCTAAATATTAGACTTCACTAATTCCTGTTGGTTTGTCAAGGCCGTTTACATTTTCCTTGGTATTCACTGTACCTCTAGAATAGCAGTCTATAAGTCACTTAACTCTAAGCAATACAAGTTAATGTGTGGTAAGGTATTCGGTTATGTGCTCTCTCATTTGGTTTAATCCATACATGATTGCTAATGTTAAATTTAGCTCAGTTATGAGAATTTTTTCTTTACAGGAAACAGTGCTGCAATTAATGCTTGAAATAAGTCGCCTACCAAAATGCTTTTTCTTTGCTTATACAGTTTTTAAGATTTAAGTTTATGATTCTTAAAAATCCGTCTTGGGGAAGGGGGTGGGTGGAGCTTGCATTTTCTATATATTTGCTTATGTATGTCATGATTGTTGCAATAATTTATTTTATTTATTTGTTTTCCTCAGTTGTGCTTCAGACTGTGTGAATCTGTAATATGTATTCTATGTGTTCTTTGTTTATTAGCAAATAGTCATGCAGTATCCTTTCCATATAGAGGGTTATGTCCTATCCTCTTTGCACTGTGGGACATGCATATTTAAGCACAGAGCCCATTTACCTGTGTTGATGATGCATTGCACATAGAGTAACATGGCTTGTGAAAGCACAGACCAAAGTGGAGACCTCCTAATGCATCAAATTTCACTGATTCTAGTTCCATTGGCCAGCAGCAATTGAGATGACACGAGTTCAGTAGATTTTTATGTTGATGTTAATCAAGGCCTCAGACTCCTTCAAAAATTTCAGGTTTCTTGAATTAGAACGCATAATGACATGCATCAATTTTATTAAAATTTTAACTGTTTTTATAGTTGTGTAAGATTAGCTAAATATTTCCTCATATGCATTTTTATACATTTTAGTTACAAATTAAAAAGTGCTCATGCAAAATGAAGTTTTATTTCTATGCAGCCATTTTTATCCAAAGAATCACTGTAGAAAACTCACAGCTGTATGTAAGCAATTAACCATGATTAAAGGAGCTGTCTAACCCCCCAAGCTAAAATCAATTAGGGCCCAGAATGCATATATAGTGAAAGAAAAAAATAAAACACTTGCCTGTTAACTGGAACTCTGTTTTTGGTTGTGGGTCCTGTCTTTACTGCCACTGGTTCCTTGTAGACCAGAAGTGTCATGTCCCTTCTTTTGGTCACATGCACTGCTGCAGCCATTCACTGGTCTCAGTGGTGAGGTTTCCCTGAATGGTATATGACCACTGAACCTCTGCGTCATGTGCCAGTCGGGGACCCATCATTGCTAGATTGGCTGCAGTGGTACACTTGATCAATGAACTGGACATCAAACTCCTGGTCCATGGGACTGGAAGCAGCTGGGACAGAACCATTAGTGGCAGAACGAGCACCTGTGAGCAGGTGAGTGTGAGTTTTTATTTAAAACACATTTTGGGCCTTAATTAATTTCAGCTTGGGGGTCAGACAACACCTTTTAAATGTTGTGTGCATGGCCATATGATCTAATCAGGTGACTGCATTGTCCATTCCCTGCTCAGCAAACACTGAAGGCGTTCCTTGCAGCGTCTATAGTTGCCTGCTCTGCAGACACTGAAGGCCATCCTTGCAGCGTCCATAGTTGCTTGCCCTGAAAGTACTGAAGGCTTTCCTTGCAGTGTCCATAGTTGCTTGTTCTGCAAATACTGAAGGCTTTCCTTGCAGGGTCCATAGTTGCCTGCACTGAAGAAAAAAGACAATGCAACAGCACTCTGCAAACCAGATAAAGTACAATAATGCCATAGTCACAAAAAACATTCAAGTGCTAATGCTCCGCTTATTTATAAAGTGAGATGCCTTTTACCATTTTTGGTGCCATAAAGGCCTCCATTACTTCCAGGGGATGCAGGTACCAACATGCATGCCGAGCCCACTCCATACCTCTCCCGTCACCAGACTGCTTCCAGTGAATGTAGTGAGAGCAGGCCACAGCTTTATACTAAAACTAATCAGCCTATGGGGAAGACAGACTAATCAGGAGTGCACGACTCGCTGGTGTGCCACACCTCCAGCGCTTTAAATCTGCAAAAAAAAGGGGGTTAGTCAGCACATCCCAATGCGCAGGTGCACGCTGCCATGGCTAGAAACAGAAAAAAGAATGCAACAGCACTCTGCAAACCAGATAAAGTACAATAACGCCAGTCACAAAAAACATTCAAGTGCTAATGCTACGCTTATTTATAAAGTGAGATGCTTGTCAAATGCATTTTGTACAAAACCATTTGAGCCCGTCCGCCAAACATCAAGGTGATCTCTGTAAGACGGGAACCTAACACTAAATACTACCTGTTATGCGACATAATGGCCGCCCTAAAGCTCAGGAAGTGTTGGTTCTACATGCATGCTGGGACCACTCTGCTTCTAGCCATGGCAGCGTGCACCTGCGCATTGGGATGTGCTGACTAACCCCCTTTTTTTTTTTTTTAAGATTTACAGCGCTGTAGGTGTGGCACTCCAGCGAGTTGTGCACTCCTGATTAGCCTGTCTGCCCCATAGGCTGATTTTTGATTCAGTATAAAGCTGTGGCCTGCTCTCACTACATTCATTGGAAGTCGTCTGGCGCCAGGAGAGGTATGGAGTGGGCTCGGCATGCATGTTGGTACCTGCATCCCCTGGAGGTAATGGAGGCCTTTATGGCACCAAAAATGGTAAAAGGCAGAGTGGACCCAGCATGCATGTGGAACCAACACTTCCTGAACTTTATGGTGCATAACAGGTAGTATTTAGTGTTAGGTTCCCGTTTTACAGAGACATTCAGGCAGACGGGCTCAAATGGTTTTGTACAAAATGCATTTGTCAAGCATCTCACTTTACAAATAAGTGTAGCATTAGCGCTTGAATGTTTTTTGTGACTATGGCATTATTGTACTTTATCTGGTTTGCAGAGTGCTGTTGCATTGTCTTTTTTTTCTCTGTTTCTAGCCATGGCAGCGTGCTGGGATGCGCTGACTAACCCCGTTTTTTTGCCTGCACTGAAGGCTTTCCTTGCTGTCTGTACATGCAGAGTTGAAGACTGTCATGTAATTGTCGCTTATATATCACATTGTGTTTACATACGGCTTTAGGTTTCTTCCAGTGAATTCCCCTTTTGCTGAGCCCAATAACAATTTTTTTTTCTCTCTACACGTTAAGAGGATAACCAGTAATTGTGCTGTAAATTTATTAAACCTTAAGTTGCTTTAGTTTCTGATATATTATACATATGTATATGGATGACATTGCTGACTTACCCGATTTGGCATGTAGATTACAGTTTAAGTCTCTAACTTAACATAAAGAGTATGGAGCTTCTTAAGATATGGTTATTTAATACATCCATTCATGGCATATGGTGGTGTCTTGTAAGGATTAGGCCTTATGCACATGACAGTGACGGCTGTTTAAAGGGAGTCTGTCACCAAAATATGACGTTATACACCACTTACATGGCTCTCTAGAACACCTATCCATGATTCTAATGGTACCTTTGTAATTTTCTTCTGAGTTTCACCCACAGGAAAAACGCAGTTTAATCCATATGCAAATGAGGGCTAGCAAGTGCCCGGGGCGGCGTTCTGTGTGTAGGAGCCCAGGCTGCTCTGCCTTCTTTTTACATTACTCCTCCCCAGCCTCTTCCTTGGCCTGCCCTGCAAGTCCCTTGCGTCATCCACAGGACCGGCATCCCGCGCGTGCGCAGTGCACCGCCGGTGCGAGCATGCGCACTGTGATGCCAATTGTGGGCACGGTATCGCTACATGTAGTGCGCATGCGCCAGCACAGGCATGAAACCAGTGACTAGGGGGCGGACCAGAAGCAAACAGGAGGACTGGAGGCCGGCGCATGCGCACTACATGTAGCGATGCTGTGCCCACTATTGGTATCACAGTGCGCATGCTCGCACCGGCGGTGCACTGCGCACGCGCGGGATATCGGCCGGTCCTGTGGATGACGCAAGGGACTTGCAGGGCAGGCCAAGGAAGAGGCTGGGGAGGAGTAATGTAAAGAGAAGGCAGAGCAGCCTGGGCTCCTACACACAGAACGCCGCCCCGGGCACTTGCGAGCCCTCATTTGCATATGGATTAAACTGCGTATTTCCTGCGGGTGAAACTCAGAAGAAAATTACAAAGGTACCATTAGAATCATGGATAGGTGTTCTAGAGAGCCATGTAAGTGGTGTATAACATCATATTTTGGTGACAGACTCCCTTTAAGTAACGGCCGTCACACGGCCATTTTTTACCACCAATGAAAGTCTATGGGGCTATTCACATGGCCGTTCTTTTAACGGCCAGTGAATAGCATCCGTCCAAAAATAGAACGTCCTATATTTGTCCGTTTCCACGGCCAGACAGACCCCATTAAAATCAACGGGTGCACTTTATCTATATGGCCATTTAGGGGTTTTAAAAAAAACAACCCTCACCTCATCCACTTGCTCGCGCTGCGGCAGTCTCTTCATTGAGCAGGACCTGCGATATGCGTGGTGACGTAACCATGTGGGAGTGCTCGTTGACGTCATCGCGCACATCGTAGGTCCTGTTCAGTGAAGAGAGAAGATACTGTTGCAGCACAAGCAAGTGGATAAGGCAAGTTGTTTTTTGTTTTTTTTGTAAAATCAACAACAACAAAAAAAAGCGGTGGGCATTATTTAAACCATGGGGGAAATTATTTAAGATGGGGCCCTAATTAAAGCTGGGGACATTAAAAAAAATCCTTCACTATGGGGGACATTATTTAAGATGGGGGCCTACATTGGGGGCATTATTAAAGCTGGGGACAGAAAAAAAAATTCCTACACTATGGGGGACATTATTTTAGCTGGGGGCATTATTAAAACTGGGGGCACAATAAAAAAAAATTTACACCGTGGGAGACATTATTTTAGCTGGGACCAAAATAGGGGGCATTATTAAAGCTGGGGGCAGTTAAAAAATAAAAAATTCCTACAATATTGGGGGAAATTATTTTAGCTAGGAGCCAACATGAGGGCATTATTAAAGCTGGGGGCAGCTGGATGCACACACTGATGCAAAATGGCCATAACAAACTGACAGCATGTCCATTTTTAACAGACTTTTTTTCACTGTCGTGTGCATGTAGCCTTTTCTTTTTACCTTAAACTGAACAGTAAATTAGTGAGTCATTTCCACGCAGTAAGCCTCATAGATGAACATTCCAGTTCCACCGAACTGTACAGTTTATTTTATTTTTTTCTTTGCCACACTGTGCCCTGCATCTCAACTACTTGTAGATTAATTTCATGGCTTTTGCCCATGAATACTAAAAAAATAAAGAAAGAAATGGATGCTGCATATCAAAATGAACAAAGTGCTGCTCTTTATGGTACCCTACTGTAAAAAAGAAAGCATACCTTCAGAAATGTGTGTATATATATATATATATATATATATATATATACTGTATATCATGTATATAGTCATGTAAAATAATTTTGTGATTAAAGTCCTTTTAAATAAAATGCACAATTCTAAGTTAGTGTGTGTTTTTATTGGATCCTCTTTGAGTTCCTTGTACAATACCTAATCCTGCCCTTGTGCTACGAAGCCATGAGGCCTTGCTTAATGCTGCCTACATATGGCAACACACTGAGGTTGCTGGGTTTCCTTCTGACCTAAAATACGTCTTCAAGTGGTGCATTTGGAGGGCCTGCCTGTTTTTAAAGGGATATTTCCATTTACAGCCTATCCACAGTAAATAAATGCCTTGAGGCACATTTATGCAAGACTATTATCAGGAAAAAAAGTTTTTGTGAATGCCTGTTACCAATAATTGGCCTGTGTAAAAGGTGCCATCCATCACCAGATGAACGAGCAAATGCGTCAGGTGAATTGTTCATTTCTCGCTCGTATCATTGGGGACACAGAACCGTGGGTATAGCTGCTTGCTGCCACTAGGAGGCGACACTAGGCTGAAAAGTGATAACTCCTCCCCTGCCGGCTATACCCCCTCCAGCCTGGAGAGAGCATATCAGTTTTTAGCTTGGTGTTGTAGGAGGCAGACCTCCCTGCTTATTTTTTCTTTTTACCTTGTAGGTTTTGGGAAACAGAGTTGCCTAGTCACTCTGTCTTCCCCGGGAGCAAGGCTGGTGTCGGAACCCCTCACCGCCCGACCTCCCCAAGAAGGAAAGGTGTACCAGGGCAGCCCAGCTCCCCTGCTTCCCGCCAGTCAAGGGGTCACCCTAATCCGCCGAGAGCCCCCCGCCATTCCAGTCTCCTGCCACTTCGGGTGCCAGAAGAGGTGACCTTGCTGGTAAGCTGAGGAGGGGTGAAGGAGATGGAGGAGAGGATGAAGATGGGGTGAGTAATCCTGTTTAGGTGAGTATTCTCGGTCACCTCCCCCCTCCACTACGATTCTGGGCCCCGGGAGACCATCTGGGGGGGGGGGGGGCAAACACAGGGCCTTGGCATAAGAATAGTTAAGTCCAGACATCCCCCTCTTGCTCCTTAGGCCCTGCGGCCTGCGACGATTCTTCCCGGCCTGTGGGGTGGGCTCCTGCGGGCAGTAACTACAAGCAGACGCCTTCTACCTCATTCCGCGCCTCCCGTTCTCCGTCCGACCGGGCATGCTCCCCGGTCGGCTAAGCGTTGCACTTATTCGACCCGCGGCCGGCATACACACCCGGGCGCCTGCTAGCCCCGTTCTGGGTTACTCCGTTCCTCTGCGCCGGAACGGACATTCCAGTCGGCTGGGGTCGCAAAATCTAGGCCTGGGCTTTACTTCGGCCCTACCGTTTTTTGTTTCTCCGGCATGCACTGTTTGCTTCCCGGCCCACTGCGGTGGGCTTCCGCGGCAGGAGGGCGCATTTCGTGCTCCGGTTGCAGCTCCCTCTGCTCCGGCAGGCGGTGGTTCCCGGTCGGCCTGCGGCAAAACTTTAGTTCCCAGCCTTGCGGCCGCAACTTTCATCCCCAGGTATGGGGGGGGGGGGGGGGGCGGGTTCATCTTTCTGGCTTGAATTCTTCCCACTTGCTGTCCCACTGCCCAGGAGCCTGCTGGCTCTACCCCCGGTCCTCAAGGCCGTTTTAATCCTTACTGGCTAGCCACCTCTTTGAGGTCGGCTCCAGATTATCCTGGGTCTCTATCTGCAGGCAATGAGCGTTGATATTGAACTAGCCCTTCCTGCCTCTTGTCCATTTGAGGCTGGGTCATCAATAAAAAAAAGTGCGCCCATACAAGTCCTACCCTCTTCAGCCCACATCAATGCAAGACCACCTGACTGTGTGTACCATACTGGGGCTGTGCCCTATCCCAGACAATGGAGGTTTTCTCGCAGTTTCCCAATCCCCCCTCTTGGGCAGTTTGGTTTATAATGCTCCCCCCGCGCAAATCCAATGGAGGACATCTAAAGGATTCTCATTCCACCCTCTGGGGCTGTTTGTTTCATATTTCTCCTCTTGCAAAAATCCAGCGGAGGACATCTGAGGGTTTTCCAATCTGCCCTCCGGGGCCGTTTGATTGATAATTGCTCCACCTGGGAAAATCCAGTGGAGGACATCTGATGGATTCCCAATCCGCCCTCCTGGGTCGTTTGGTTGATAAAGCACCGCCTGCGCAACCCGGTGAGTGGACCTGTAGAAGCTCCGATTCTCGGGGTAGTTTGGTTGTTATATCACCACTGGGGAAGCCCGCAACTGGCATGGGCTAGATGCTGAGAGGTAGAACTGCGCACGAGCGGACCAGAGCAGGACATGTTCCTCCTTGCCCTCCTCCGCACCCCCACCCTTCCTCCCTAGGGTCACGTCAGAACCCTCCCTCCCTGGAGGGGTTGGTTCCAAGAGGGGGGGGGGGTCAGTTATTCGGACTCTGATACGAATCCGGTTCAATCTTCCAAGATTGCCTTCCAAGGTTGTATGCATTACCCCCTTCCTTAGGCGGCTTTTGCACTACTACTGGATACAGTACTTGCCTCATGTGGTACTTCCTTCCGTAGGTGGACTAACCGCATTAGCACTGGTCTCAGTGCCAGCAATAGGCGTTCCCCCTTCCGTAGGTGGCAGAATTTCAGTTCCACTGGGTACATTTCTGTCCGTATGCATTAGCCTCTTTCTTAGGTGGCGCTATGCATTAGCACTAGTTACAGGGTTTACCGAATTCATTACCCCCTTACTTAGGGGGAGTAATTGCACTTCTCTCCGGATACAGGATCCATCGTATGCATTACCTCCTTTCATAGGTGGTGTACTTGCACTACCTCGGGATACAGTACTTGCAATATATGTTACTCCCCTTTATAGATGAAGTAATTGCACTACCACTGAGTACTGCGCTTACCGTAGGCATTACCCTCCTCCATAGGTGGGGTAATTACACTACCATTGGATACGGTTCTGACTATCACGTTACCCCCCTTCCTTAACCAGAGGATGGCACTATCACTGGATGCTATTCAATCAGTCGTTTGCCATCGCCATGCTTCCTGGGGCATTACCCCTTCCCACAAGTGATCCGTTAACGGGGGAATCGCTAAGCATCTTTGCATGCTATAATTCAACTAAGCTACAACACTAGATGCCTTGGCTGGGCCATGGCAACAGTCGCTCCCGCTGGTGCCTGGATACTGTAGCTACGTCCATATTGTATTTTTCTTTTCTTCCAGCGCTGGTCCGGGGTGCAAATATGTTGACTTTTGTGCTCTCAGGGCGGTCACCCGGCAACACTTATGTGTCCTAGACCCCCCCATCCTCATGGGCCTCCACCGTTCAGGTCGGTCAGGGTATTAGTCCTCGACAATGTGTAATGCACACACCATTGCACAGTATATGGTGATTACGATTCAGCGAGCAGAATGTTGCACTGACTCTCTATTCTGTGTCCACCACTCTTCCTTATCTAGGTGAGAGTGTTATGCTGACACTCTGCAGTGGCTACTACAGCGTGTTCTTCTCCGCAAAGGAAGTTTTCACACTAGGGCTAGAGATTGTAGTCGCTGCAGGGAGGCAGCCCCCCCTCACGTAGGGGTTCTACCTTGGCACTGCTTCGGCGGTTGCTCCTTTTCAGGTGGAGTGTTTAAGGGTAGCTCTACTTAAATGGGACAACATGATACCATGGCTTCTTCTGGATGTCCTCAGGCCCCCCCCTAGTTTTACGCTGGCGGAGCATGCTGTAGCTCCTACTGTACAAAGGGTATTTGCGTCACCACTAGATACTAGGGTTCCTACTGCACAGCTCCTTTGTCAGATGACGGATTCTTCTAACACTGGATTCGGGGGCCTCTACGGTGTGGCCCTCTACTCAGCTGGAGTATGGCGTTACCATTACTTTGTGGCTTCCCTTGTATGTCCTCCTCCTCAGGCGGAGTTTTGCATTACCACTAGATTCTATAGAGCGCCAGTCTCAGTGGGACTGGGCTTTAGCCCTGGCCTCTTGCTGGTTTACACTATGAATAATTTGTCAGTTGCTCTGTCAACTGTTGTCCTTCTGTCTTCAACTCTGGCTTTGCGATTGCATAATGCTATAGCTGATCAGCACCTACCTTCGGGTGCGTTCTACTGGGTAGCTCAGTCCCTGCGGCACTCGTATACCACTAGATTGCCGTTATAAGCGGGACCTGGGTGCCGTGATGCCATTAGTGCTACCGATGAGTAATGTCTACGCTACCTCAAGCATATGGTGGTCATTCCTTTCACCGCTCATTCCGGGTGTGGACTACGTGTCTCCCCACGCCGAGCAGAGCGGGTGTCTGTCACACCTTGCCAACGCTGGTAAGGGTTTTGTTCCCGGAAAGAAACACTCCTTTTTTTTTCCGGTCCCTTCTCCAGCTGGTTAGCTGACCACCTTCCCCTTCTGTCTAGCTGTCCAGTAGCCTTGGGTTGTACAGCTCTGGAATCCCATCTTTATTTTTTCCACGTGACCAGGGTTCCTCGGGTACGGTTGATTTGCACTTCACCTGGCAAGAGTATTTCTCTTATCTTGATCCTACTCATCTGCCCTTCCAGGCTGGGTTGCCACATTGTCAATATATGGCACTGGTAGGCTTACCATCACCGCCCATGCTCGCATCACATTTGCTTCTACCTTTCTCCGAGGTATTGGTTCTTTGGTCTGCAGTGAGACATTTTTTTTCTCGGTGGTTTCTCAAGCAGCGTCTCTCGCTAGAAGTCTCACCACAAGCCTTTAGGGGCATTGGTCTACCAATTGTTGTTTTTGGTTCTGATTCCAGAGTCGTGGCAAGGAGCCAGCTTCATTCAAAACACCTGTGGGTCGTTTGGCCTTTCAGTGAGGAACAGCTCATCCCTCTGGAACATAGTCGTCTTTTGTATTTCTGGGAAGGCGGCATTCCGAGTGGCAGGATCATCCAACCAGCGTTTTTCGGGGTTAATAGCACCTTCTTGTATGTACATTGGTCTTTTGTCATAAACATAAGGCAGTGCTCCGCCCAGTATCTTCTTTCATTGCAGAAGGTAGTTGCCACCTTCCACATCATCAGACATGGTCTCTTCTTTCTCCCTCGCATTATAGAGAGCAAGCTCTCCATCAGCCATGTCATTTGGCCTCTGAGGTTTGCTTGTCCATGCCTAGCGCTTTTTGGTTTTTCCTGGAGGTCTTGTAAAACCTTGACAGTCTCCAAAAGGAACGTTTTCCAGGTATATCTGTTTCTCAGTTGCTCGGGCATTCTGCTCCCGGGACAATACACCGCCCAGTGGAGTTATGGTCCACCCTTCTCGGGTTCATCTCCTCTAGGCAGCAGCTTTCCAGTTGTAGAAGGCAGTGTCTTGGTCTTCCGGGGACACGTTCACCAAATGTTGCCGGGTGCCTTCCTAGGCATCAGCGGATGCTGCTTCGGGCAGCAAGGTCTTGCAGGCGGCAGTGGATTACGCATCCTCGAGGGAGTTTTCTCCATGAGCGTGTGATTTGTTTCCCTCCCCGTGGACTGCTTTAGGATGTCCCACGGTCCTGTGTCCCCCCCAATGATACAAGCGAGAAAACTAGATTTTTGTTCATTGGGGGTCACAGCTCCCACCCAGTAACTTATGTTTGCCGCGAATGATGAGGTTGAGGAGCCAGTGTGGTCTTCGGTTCTAGTTCGATCCGACTGGCATTGGTCAGTTATTGGTTGTTTACCTATGGGTTTTTTTTTCTCCTCCTATTGCTTGGGCACAAACTGATATGCTCTCTACAGGCTGGAGGTGGTATAGCCGGCAGGGGAGTAGTTATCACTTTTCAGCCTAGTGTTGCCTCCTAGTGGCAGCAAGCAGCAATACCCACGGTCCTGTGTCCCCCAATGAACTAAGCGAGAAAGAGATTTTACAGGTGAGTTCACAAAAATCTTGTTTTCTGCTGCAGATTAATACATCCTTTCAGGGCAGCAGATCATGTTGTGCAAAGGGTGATCTGCTGCCCAGAAACCAGGAATCTCAAGGGGGACATGTGATCACTGTAGACATCTCTTCCGCCCCCCACTTACCCTTAAATAGTGGAGGTGATTGCTGCATATAAAGGCAGCTACTTATCACTAGTGACGAGTAGGCAGTTATCGGGAAGGGTACAATTCCTTTCTGGTAACTGCCTGGTCTGTCTGTGCATGTAAATATGCAATTATAGATGCAAAATACTTCAATTACTCTTACTGGTAATATGTTTTCCATGAGTCCATGACAGCACCTGTGAGAGATCCTCCCCCTTCCGGACAGAAAACAGGAACTTCCCAGATCTTTAAATTGGTCCACTGCCTTCCACCACTCAGTATTTGACAAGATTCCTGGGGCCAGCAATATAGTGAAACTAAGAACACAAGCAAAAAACAAACCAGGAAAAAACTGCAGCAAATATATGCCAGGTATATCTCCTCTTTGGCACAATTACTAAAATATAGATTTCTATTTTTTTTGCAATATATATATATATATATATATATATATATATATATACACTGCTCAAAAAAATAAAGGGAACACTTAAACAACACAATGTAACTCCAAGTCAATCACACTTCTGTGAAATCAAACTGTCCACTTAGGAAGCAACACTGAGTGACCATCAATTTCACATGCTATTGTGCAAATGGGATAGACAACAGGTGGAAATTATAGGCAATTAGCAAGACACCCCCAATAAAGGAGTGGTTCTGCAGGTGGTGACCACAGACCACTTCTCAGTTCCTATGCTTTCTGGCTGATGTTTTGGTCACTTTTGAATGCTGGCGGTGCTTTCACTCTAGTGGTAGAATGAGACGGAGTCTACAACCCACACAAGTGGCTCAGGTAGTGCAGCTTATCCAGGATGGCACATCAATGCGAGCTGTGGCAAGAAGGTTTGCTGTGTCTGTCAGCGTAGTGTCCAGATCATGGAGGCGCTACCAGGAGACAGGCAAGTACATCAGGAGACGTGGAGGAGGCCGTAGGAGGGCAACAACCCAGCAGCAGGACCGCTACCTCCGCCTTAGTGCAAGGAGGAGCACTGCCAGAGCCCTGCAAAATGACCTCCAGCAGGCCACAAATGTGCATGTGTCTGCTCAAACGGTCAGAAACAGACTATGAGGGCCCGACGTCCACAGGTGGGGGTTGTGCTTACAGCCCAACACCGTGCAGGACGTTTGACATTTGCCAGAGAACACCAAGATTGGCAAATTCGCCACTGGTGCCCTGTGCTCTTCACAGATGAAAGCAGGTTCACACTGAGCACATGTGACAGAGACGTGACAGAGTCTGGAGACGCCGTGGAGAACGTTCTGCTGCCTGCAACATCCTCCAGCTTGACCGGTTTGGCATTGGGTCAGTAATGGTGTGGGGTGGCATTTCTTTGGAGGGCCGCACAGCCCTCCATGTGCTCACCAGAGGTAGCCTGACTGCCATTAGGTACCGAGATGAGATCCTCAGACCCCTTGTGAGACCATATGCTGGTGCGGTTGGCCCTGGGTTCCTCCTAATGCAAGACAATGCTAGACCTCATGTGGCTGGAGTGTGTCAGCAGTTCCTGCAAGACGAAGGCATTGATGCTATGGACTGGCCCGCCTGTTCCCCAGACCTGAATCCAATTGAGCACATCTGGGACATCATGTCTTGCTCTATCCACCAACGTCACGTTGCACCACAGACTGTCCAGGAGTTGGCAGATGCTTTAGTCCAGGTCTGGGAGGAGATCCCTCAGGAGACCGTCCGCCACCTCATCAGGAGCATGCACAGGCGTTGTAGGGAAGTCATACAGGCACGTGGAGGCCACACACACTACTGAGCCTCATTTTGACTTGTTTTAAGAACATTACATCAAAGTTGGATCAGCCTGTAGTGTGTTTTTTCACTTTAATTTTGAGTGTGACTCCAAATCCAGACCTCCATGGGTTGAAAAATTTGATTTCCATTTTTTTTTTTGTGTGTGATTTTGTTGTCAGCACATTCAACTATGTAAAGAACAAAGTATTTTAGAAGAATATTGAATTAATTCCGATCTAGGATGTGTTATTTTTGTGTTCCCTTTATTTTTTTGAGCAGTGTGTATGTGTGTATATATATATATATTTTACCACTCTCCTGTGCACTCTGCCTGAACATTTTAGAGGATGAGCCCCACAGGTTAAGTCTGCTGTTTATTAAGAAAATCAAGATATACATAAAAACTAAATAAAAGAGATAAATATATAAAAAACATATGCATGTACCTTCCAGTAGATGAATACCCCATATATTATATGAATTATTTAAATTATATATTTTATATATTTTACATTTTTAGACCTAACACTGAAGCTCCCTACCATTTAATAGGTTCTTAACCAAGCTTTTTCTATATTTATGACTTTTTATTTAATTTTATAAATAAAGTGTTTTTGCTAAGATATGATATTGGATGCAACTATGTACATAGGATCCAAACATAACCAACTATAACAAGAATCTAATATAATTATTTCTGGTGGACTTAAGAGTATTTAATAAAAAACCGCATGTCTACACAAAAGCCGCAGATATACCGCAGCAATATTGCAACACATGATAAATGTATCTGTGAAATCCAGATTTTTTGGGTTCCATTTCGGGTCTAATAAGGAGCCCTTTGGATGAAAAAATGGATAAATAGCCGGGTAGTCAGTCAGACCCAAATTAGCCACTGAGGAAGAAGGCAGCTAGCCTTCGAAACGCGTCTGGTGAGGAGCAATTGGACCTGATGAAATACCGGCTTTAATTCTTACTACACATTGGATTGAGAAAGCGCTTTCCAAAGGACAACTCTATTGCGGTTTCCAGAAGCAACTGAATTGCGGGTTTCTCTGGACACACTATAGTGATTGACGGGTGAGATTCTCACCACCAGTACTGACTTAGACAGGTGGAACACCCATTCTAATCAGAGAAACCTGACGCAGCTCTGCAGTGTGTTACAACGAAGCACCTCCGTCCACAGTCGGGTGGACATACCATTGCTAGTAGATAAACCTAGCAGATTTTGATTGCGCTACTGAAAGACAAGTTCACCCCGGATCTCTACCACGTGGGACGCCACGGTGAGAGCAGGACTGTACGTGAGTAATCTGGTGCTGTTGCACAAGTATCGGCACATTACAGTGGATACATTTATATTGCTGCTCAATTATCTTGCCACATTCGTTGCGGCTGACTCTGTTGAAATCTATTATACTCCTGGGAAATTGCGCGGACCAAGCCGATTCCCAGGCTCTATGCTCCAATAGTAAAAGACTGTTTTCTAGGAATACAATCATCAGTGGGATGCAACAAGTTACCTATTACTGCTGATTCTCCAGAGACTTATTATATATATTCACTAATCATATATATTCACTAATTAATTGTACACTATATATATTTATTTATTTAATATATTTATCTTATAGGTATTTCACTATATGTTAATGTTTTATACCATGCACTATCACTATTAATTTTGACATTCACATTTTTATTGCTTATTTATTTATTTATTTAATTATATAATCTGGAGATATATCTGCTGCACCACTGTTCTAGATAACAGAATTATATTAGTTCTTTCATACATGCCGGACTGGATTTCCAGTTTCTATTAGCTATAACAGTGGATAAATTGCCTTTTTAATATATTTTATGTGAATTTTAGACATTTTGAATTGGGGACACAGCTCTGGTTAGGTCTCATTGCTTATTGCGTATGGTTATAATATTACCGCTACCCATCCGCTTTTATACTGTCTTAAATAAACTAATAAATTGATATATTATTAATATATTGCTTGAGTCGCTTTGCCTATCTTGTGAACTGGATATATGAGTGCCCATTCTATTGTTATTACTATTGTTTTTTGGTGATTGGGTACAACACCTGTTTGGTGCACCTGGCCATCTTAAATCGGAGGTGTGCCGTCCTTAACCCTTTGTTTCACGAATATATATATTTTACACTTTTTTTTTTTTTTTTTATTTTTTTTTTTTATAGGGAGGGAATTATGTAGGTGCTGTCATGGGTTCATGGAAAACATATTACCGGTAAGAGTAATTGAAGTATTTCCATTACGCCCCATGACAGCACCTATGAGAGACTAGACAACTATTAGGGAGGGACTACAGCCTGCAGCACCTTTCTCCCAAAATACATATCCTGCACAGATGAAAGGTCCAACCTGTAGTGCTTGTAAAACGTAGAGGGGGAACTCCACGTTGCTGCCCTACAGATTTGCTTAATGATAGCACACCCTTTTTCTGCCCAGGAAGAGGCTACTGCCCTGGTGGAATGAGCTGAAAAATCTAAAGGTACCTGACAATCTGATTGTGAATATGCCAGACCTATCGCTCTCTTGATCCACCTGGCTAAGGTACGGCTTGTGACTTTCGAGCCTCTGTTCTGACCCTGAAACTGAACAAAGAGTTGTGGGGTTTTCCTAAAGCCCTTCGTAGACTCTAAATATGCACAGACACACCTTCTGACGTCTAAAGTATGAAAGGACTTTTCCCCCTCGTTCTTTGGGTCCTGACAAAAAGAAGGGAGAACTATTTCCTGAGATTTATGGAATACTGAAACTACTTTGGGCAGGAAAGCAGGATCCGGTTTGAATACAATTCTATCCTCCAGAATCTGAGTATATGGAGGGGAAGATGACAAAGCGGATAGTTCTCCTACTCGTCTGGCGGATGTAATGGCCACTAAAAATACAGTTTTATAGGATAGCAACTTTAAGGGGATGTCCGCAAGGGGCTCAAACAGAGCCTTGGTTAGAGCGGATAGAACCAGGTTAAGGTCCCACGGGGCTGATTTAGATTTAACTGTAGGACATAGTCTAGAGAAACCCTTAAACCTTTTGACCCAAGGATGAGTAGCTAATCTAAAGTCAAATAGAGCACTCAGTGCTGAGACCTGGACCTTGAGAGTGCTGGGTTTAAGTTTTTTGTTAAGGCCTTCCTGTAAGAAATGTAAAATTTAAAGGTATGTTGGGTGAGCTCAAGTCTAGGCCTGGCCCTGCAAACCGAAGGAAAGTCTTCCATACCCTCAGATATATTTCGGAGGTGACCTTTTTCCTACTGGCTAGAAGAGTCCCAATGACTTGTTCTGATAGGCCTCTAGACCTGAAGAATGCCCTCTCAAAATCCAGGCTGTCAGGTGGAGGTTCTTGACTTCCGGATGATGTTGAGGGCCCTGATACAATAGGTCCTGTCTTTCTGGAAAACCAGGCAAACCAGACTCTTCTCGGCCAAAATTGTGCTATTAGTATCACTGTTGCCTGCTCCCCCCTGATCTTCTGGATCACTCTGGGCAATAGGCTGATGGGAGGAAACGCATAGACTAGGCCCTTCCCCCATGGCTGTGAGAGCGCATCTGTGCCTATCGACTGATCCTCCCTGCTCAGAGAAAAGAAACTTTCGCACTTTTTGTTCTCTACCGAGGCGAATAGATCTATTGTGGGAGATCCCCATAGGGCCTCTATTTGGTGAAATACCTCCTGATTCAGACACCGATTCGCCGGGCTGAATCTGTGTCTGCTGAGAAAGTCCGCCTGGTGATTCTCTGAGCCTTTCAAATGAACCGCTGAGAGAGAAAGAACTTTCCCCTGTATTAGCGAGAAGATCCTGGATGCTAGCTGCATTAGTTGAGGAGATCTTATCCCCCCCCTTGTTTGTTGATATAAGCTACCACCGAGGCATTGTCGGATAGGATCCTGACATGTTTTTGAGGCAATGATGGGAGACTTTCCTTTAATGCGCATAGGACTGCTCTTAACTCCCTGGCATTTTGGGACTGAGCACTCTGGGTTTTTGACCAAGGGCCTTGGGAAAACCCCAAAACTGAATGGGCCCCCCATCCCCAAGGGCTTGCGTCGGTGGTTATTATTAAGGGGTCCTGTTTTAACCACTCTACTCCTTGACTTAGGTTCGGAACTTTTAGCCACCAAGTTAGGGACCGTATTACTGACCCCGGGATCACGATCTTGCAATCCAGGGATAGCAACCTCCCGTCCCACTTGGACAAAATGTGCCATTAAAGTACTCTGGACCTGAATTGGGCCCACCTTACAGCAGGAATACAAGCCGTCATCAGACCCAGAATAGACATTGCTTTTCTTAGGGATACTTCCTTGGTTTTGCTGAAAGACCTGATTTTCTGCTGGATAACTTTCTTCTTGTCTACCGGAAGATAAGATTTCTGCGTCTGGGAATCTAATAAGATGCCTGGGAAAACACATTTGGAAGTTGGAATCAGGGACGATTTGTCCCAATTTATTAACCAGCCAAGGCTCATCAGGGTCCCCAGGTCCACCTGTATTTGAGATCTCAACAGCTTTGGGGACTGCCCTACCAAGAGAAGGTCTTCCAGGTATGAGATTATAATGATGTCTGATTATTATTTCTGCCATTACCTCCGCCATTAGCTTCGTGAAGAGCCTCGGCGCCTGTGATATCCCAAAGGGAAGTGCTCTGAACTTTAAATGGACAATTAATTCTCTCATCTTCACCGCTACCCTGAGGTATTTTTGAGATGATGGATGAATGGGCATGTGATAGTAGGCATCTTTTATATCTATTGAGGCCATCACGCAGTTGGGGAACAGATGGAGGACCGTGGAGGAGATGGATTCCATCCTGAACTTCTGGTAGGTCAGATATTGGTTGAGACTCTTAAAATTTATTATCAGCCGGAACGTCCCGTTGGGTTTGGGAACTAAAAATAGGGTCGAATAAAAACCCTCTCCTAGTTTGTTCTTTGGGACTGGAACAAGGACTGCCTTTTCCAGGAGGTTGTTTATTTCCTCCGTAGGTGCCGCCTGTTTTGGAGAATGTTGGTTTAAGGAAGTAATTTTGAATGTCCTGGGTGGTAGCGTTTTGAATTCTAGGCGGTAGCCTTCCTCTATAATACTCCTTACCCGGGCACTTGCGGTAATATTTCGCCAGGCAGGAAAAAAAACGAAGAAAGACGACCGCCTACCTGGGGTCTGGCGTCATTGTTGAGTGGAACTTGAAGTCTGAGGTCTGGATTTAAACAGCACGCTTTTTGATTTATCCGATCTCCATTCCCTTCTTTTCTTCTGATCCCCAAAACCTTTCCTTCTCTCATTACTCTGAAATAGCTTCCCCTGTCTAGGAAAGGACGGTGTTGGAAATCCTTTTTTCTTATCAGATGCCTTATCTAAAATATCGTCCAAAGCAGACCCAAACAAAAAATTTCCTTGACAAGGAAGGGCACATAGCTTAGATTTTGAAGCTACATCGCCCTTCCAACCATAGGGACATTCTGGCTGAATTGGACACTGCGGCTGCTCTAGCGGAAAGCCTCAATGCATCAGCGGAGGCATCTCTGGACATGGTTGGTATAGCTTCCAAAAGTTGATTCCTAGGAGTCTTATTCTCTATATGAGACTCTAGTTCCTCCAACCAGACCTTTTAATGACCTTGCCACCGAAGTAGTCGCTATATTCGGTTTAAAGGCAGAAGTGGATGCCTCCCAATTCTTTCTTAAGTAGGCATCTGCCCTTTTTGTCCATGGGATCTTTAAGGGACCCTAAATCCTCAAACAGGAGAGCTGATTTTTTATTTCTTAGCTACTGGGGCGTCTACCCTCGGTACCTCCTGCCAAGCTGATACTTCTTGATCCTCAAAGGGGTACTTTCTCTTAACCGCTCTAGGGATAAGTAATTTTTTGTCGGGCTTCTCCTATTCACGTTTAATCAGGTCTTTGATACAGTCCTGAATGGGGAACACCCTAGACTTTTTGGGCTTTAGGCTTTCAAACATGAGTTCTGGCCTAGACCTGGACTCCTTTTCTTCCTCCAGCTCCATCGTGGATCTAACCGCTTTTAATAGTAGATCCGTATCCTCTGCTCTAAATAACGGCTTCCCTGTCAAATCCTCAGAGGAGGAATCTGAGCTTGCAATGGCGCCCTCCTCAGACTCAGAATCCGTAGTATCCTCCACTATCGTCTGAGCCTTCTTATGTCTGGATGAGCTAGGCAGGGATTTTTTAAGATCTTCCACAGAAGAACGAACTTCCTTTTTAACTAACTCCTGGATGCTTTGTAATAAAGATGGCGACTCATCTGCTACTAACTTATCCAGACATGGTTGGCAACATGTTTTGGGGTAGGACGGGCTCAATTTACATTTGCAAATTCCACACTCCTTAGCTTTCGTTTTGTGGGTAGCTTTTCTTGGGGCTTCTTTAACCTGCATAAAAACAGCCCTAATCAGTCTAATTCTGACCAGAATAATAACTCCCCAAAGGGAGATGGTGGGGGTTAACCCCTCTTACCCCCAGGAGTACCATGCTGGATTCAGAGAGCTGCTCCTGTCTGTCAGGGCGCAGTTCTACTTCCCCTTCTTCCTGCATGATGATGCTGCTTCAAGGGGGGGGGAATGGAGGGAAGATCTGGCCGTCTGGACCGGTATCTGCTTGCTGCTGCTCCCTCCATGCTGGCTGGCCGGCGTTCCCTTTTTCAAATTGGCCGCGCAACGCCTGCTATGTTTAAGCTCCTCCCCTTCCAGACGGTGGAACGCACGCGTCACTTCCGGTGTAAAAACTATCTTTAATCTCCAGTCAGGCTTAAAGTCACAGAGGCAGCGGCCTCCTTTCTTCAAGTCACGGTAACCACGCCCCCTTCCCTACCCCTTCGCTGTGACTGACAGCCGGCAGTTTGGCAAAGCCAGCCGAACTGTTGTGCATAAGCACTGTCAGTCACAGTAAAGGGGCCGTGGTTACTGTGACTTGAAGCAAGGAGGCCGCTTGCTCCAATAGGTTGTCTTATTATCCTGGCACTTAGTTTTAGCTGAATAGTCCTCTCATTCCTGATGACATGGTCATCTGCATTACTTTCATTTTCAGACCAGGTATTTGCATTAGCATGGATGCTATAGCTGATGAGCCATTCACTTCTGGTGGGTAATATTGCGGGGTTCTTTAGTTGGCATAACCTCCATTTCTATGGCACCGGTCTACCACATTGTTTCCATCACAAGTGGGACATTGGCGCTAACTGTTGACGCTGTGACACTATCAGCACTGCCTCTTAAGAGAGGAGTAATAGCTCTGACATGTCCTTATGTAGTGGACACACCTATTCAGGGCACATACTGTGAATCAACTACATTCCCCCCTCATCGGACAGAGCTGTGGAGCTGTTACATGTTATCACTGCTAATAGATGGTTTATTGCTGGAACACAACACCCTTTCCACGTTATGCACCTCCGCAAGACGTGTAATTGCGCTCCCTCAAATACTGTTTCGGTTATCTGACCAGTATCCATACTCCTGAGGTTGGCTACCTACTGATCTGGAATGACTGCACTTTTTTTTTTCCTATGTGACCAGATTTTCTCAGGTACTTTTGTGACGTCAGAAATAGTCATCACATTCTCTCCTGGAGGAGTATTTCTCCTGTATTGGACCAGTCTATGCATTACTCTGATAACTGCTTTGTCCCCTTGAGGCAGAGTTGCTACATTATGACAGTAGATGGTCTCTGATAGAGTTGAGCGGACACCTGGATGTTCGGGTTCGGCCGAACTTCACAAAAAAGTTTGAGTTCGGGACTCGAACTTGACCCCGAACCCCATTGAAGTCAACTTTTGAGCACTAAAATGGCTGTAAAAATGTCATGGAAAGGGCTAGAGGGCTGCAAAATGTGGTTAAGAGCATGGCAAGTGCTCTGCAAACAAAAGTGGATAGGAAAATGACTTTAAATAACATAAAATACGTAAAAATAAAAAATAATAATCTTGATCTAGGAGGTCCATATGGAGTAGGAAGTTGAGGAGGCGGTGGATGTGGCGGTGTAGGTGGAAGCGGCAGTGGAGGAGGAGGAGGAGGTAGCCTACACTTCTTTTTGGTTTTAAATTTATATATTTTTAAAATTAGGGTACACCCCAAAACATTGGGAAATATAACCTGTGATAACCCCCTCCCAGTCGTGCTAAACACACATTCAGACAATACACTGGCTGCAGGGCAGGCCAGTACCTCCAAGGCGTAAAGGGCAAGCTTAGGCCATGTGCCCAGTTTGGAGACCCAGAAGTTGAAGGGGGCAGACCCATCATTCAGTACGTGTAGGCGTGTGCATACATACTGCTCCACCATGTTGCACGTCCCCGTGATGTCCACGATCCAGTTTGATATCTTCTCTGTCAACTTTCGATGTTCTTTTATGCGCCTACCATGGTGATCACGGGTGGCGGGGATTCAGGGTTCCAGGCCGGAGAGGGAGCCTGAGGAAGGGATACCACATCCAAAGGAGGTCAATGGATGAAATTAAATGTAATCGAGCGGAAATGTGTTATTTTGTATTTGGAAACGTTAGCCAGTTATTTTGTATTTGGAAACGCTTTGTTGACTCTAGATAACTTCTGCCTGATTGCACGTCCCTGTAACATCCACCATCCATTTGGATATCTTCTCTATCAACTTTCGATGTTCTTTTCTGAGCCTACCATGTTGATCACTGTTATCGGCAAATCAGGGTTCCACGCCGGAGAGGGAGCGTGAGAAAAAGAGACCACATCCAAGGGAGGTTAATTGTTTAAAATTAAATATGATCGTGAAATATGGGACAAAGTATTGAAGCGCAAATGTGGGACAAATTGTTAAAGTTTAAGCATTGAATGAAAGGAGGTGGTGAGCATCAATTACAGAAGAATTTCAGAAATTTTATTCCCGTCACCTATGCAGAGCAGGGGTTTCTATCTGGCAAAATTGGTAAAATGTCACCTGACAATGTAACAGACGATTTTTTTAAATTTATGTACCTGTCACCTATGCAGAGGTGCCCCTGTGATGTCCACCCTCCATTTGGATATCTTCTCTATCAACTTTCGATCTTCTTTTCTGAGCCTACCATGTTGATCACGGTTATCGGCGAATCAGGGTTCCACACCGGGCAGGGAGCGTGAGAAAGAGAGACCACATCCAAGGGAGATCAATGGATGAAATTTTATTTTGATCGAGTGGAAATATGGGAAAAGTTATTGAGGCGCAAATGTGGGACAAATTATTGAAGCGCAAATGTGGTGGCGCGCATCAAGTAAAGAAGAATTTCAGAATTTTTATTCCCTGTCACCTATGCAGAGCAGGGGTTTGTTCACGTTCAAAATTGTAAAATGTTAACCCAAGGATGTAACCGAAAAATTAGTGAAATTTATTAACCTGTCTACTTGGTAGAGCAGGGGTCTATGGCAAAAAAATTGTTTAATGTCACCAGAAAATGTAAAAGAAAAATTTAGTGAAATTTATTAAGCTGTCAACTAGGTAGAGGAGGGGTATATTACACCCAAAAATTGGTGAATTTCACCTGAAAATGTAACAGACAAATTTTGTGAATTTTTTTAACCTGTCTACTAGGTATAGCAGTGGTATGTCACAACCAAAAATTGGTGAATCTCACCTGAAAATGTAACAGACAAAGTAGTGAAATGACCTAAAATAAAATACGTACAGAGGCGGTGGACGTAGCGGTGTAAGTGGAAGCAGCGTTGGAGGAGGACGAGGTAGCCAACACTGGTTTTTGGGATCCATGCCTGGTTCATTTTAATGAACGTGAGCTTGTCCACATTGGCTGTGGACAGGCGGCTGCACTTGTCTGTGATAACGCCCCCTGCCATGCTAAACACACGTTCAGATAATACACTGGATGCAGGGCAGGCCAGCACCTCCAAGGTGTAAATGGCAAGCTCAGGCCATGTGCCCAATTTGGAGACCCAGAAGTTGAAGGGGGCAGACCCATCATTCAGTACGTGTAGGCGTGTGCACACATACTGCTCCACCATGTTGGTGAAATTCTGCCTCCTGCTAAGACGTTCCATATCAGCTGGTGGTGCTGGTTGTTGTGGCGTACTGACAAAGCTTTTCCACATTTCGGCCATGCTAACCCTGCCTTCTGAGGGGCTGGCGGTGCCCCAGCTGTGTTGGCGACCTCCTCCTCTGTCTTCGCCTTGTGCTTCCACTGTGCCTCCACTTCTCAGGGAATGCCACCAGCAGCGCGTCTACCAGCGTGCGCTTGTACTCGCGCATCTTACGATCACGCTCCAGTGAGGGAATTAAGGACGGTACGTTGTCCTTGTAACGGGGATCCAGCAGCGTGGCCACCCAGTAAGAGACCTTTCTTCGTTTTTGATGTGTCTACTCCACTGCAGCTCGTTCTTTGCACTTAAATGCCTGGTCATGCAGGATGTGCTCAGGTTGAGAATGTTTATGCCTCGCTTCAGGCTCTGATTGCACAGCGTGCAAACCACTCGTGTCTTGTCGTCAGCACATTGTCTGAAGAACTGCCATGCCAGGGAGCTCCTTGGAGCTGGCCTTGGTGTGCTCGGTCCCTTGCTGCGGTGGGCAGTAGCAGGCATACTGTCTAGGGGACGGCCGCTCCGCTTTTGCACCCTGCTCCCTTTTCTGCTGTGCTGGTGGCTCTGTGCGACCACCGCCTCTTCCTCCGAACTACATAGGTCACTCGCATGACCTTGATTCCATGTGGGGTCGAGGACCTCATCGTCCTCCACATCATCTTCCACCCAGTTTTCACCCCTGCGCTCCTTGTCAGTCTGCACACTTTCGAAAGCCCCAGCAGTTGGCACCTGTGTTTCGTCATCATCCGAGATGTGCTGCGATGGTCCTCCCATGTACTACTCTTGAAACATAAGTGGTTGGGCATCGGTGCACTCAATCTCTTCCACTTCTGGGGCAGGGATAGGTGGATGGCCTTGGGAAACCCTGCTAACAGAGTCATCAAAAAGCAGAAGAGACTGCTGCATGACTTGGGGCTCAGACTGCTTGGCTGATTTGCAAGGGGGTGAGGTGAAAGACTGATGGACATCGGCTGCAGGTGCCAACTCTGATCTTTCAGCAGGAGACTGGGTGGGAGACAATGTGAAGGAACTGGAGGCACTGTCAGCAACCCAATCTACTATCGCCTGTACTTGTTCTGGCCTCACCATTCGTCGAGCTGCAGTAGGCCTGACCAAATACCGCTGCAGGTTCTGTCGCCTACTCGCACTTGAGGAAGGGTTTTCACTTGTGCGTGTAGCTGGCACAGATCGACCACGTCCTCTCCCTGCAACAGGAGCTCCACCAGCAGCACCACAACCTGGGCCACGTCCCTTATTTGACTCTCTCATATTTCTCAAATTTAGGATCTTGCCCTAAATGGGTGTTTAATAGCAGAATAGAACGACAGTATGCAAAGGTTGTATCTCACACGTACAGATGCAGACTAGGCCGCAATTAAAGTTTTTTTTGCCCAAAATGGTTGTTTTTCAAATAACTGAATAGAACCACAGTATCTAAAGTGTGTATCTCACAATGACATATGCAGCAAAGGCTGCAAAATGCAGTTTTATGCCCAAAATGGGTGTTTGTTTAATAACTGAATATGACAGCAGTATATACCCTTGAATTTCACACGTGCTGATGTAACAAGGGCTGTAAAATTGTGTATTTTGCCCAAAAAGGGTGTTTTATTAATGGTAAAATATAACCACAGTATCTAAAGTGTGTATCCTCACACGTACAGATCCAGACTAGGCCACAATTTAAGTTGTTTTGCACAAAATGGCTGTTTTTCAAATAACTGAATAGAACCACAGTATGTAAAGGGTGTATCTCACACGTACAGATGCAGACTAGGCCGCAATTAAAGTTTTTTGCCCAAAATGGTTGTTTGTTTAATAACAGAATATGACAGCAGTATATAAAGTGGGAATTTCACACGTGCTGATGCAGCAAGGGCTGTAAAATTGTGTATTTTGTCCAAAAAGGGTGTTTTTAAAACCCCAGAAAATTACAGCTGTATTTCTAGCTTAAATTGCACACTGACTACTGCGGCAGAGGCCCAAAATGAAAGGCACCAGATGTATATTGGCCCAAAAAAATTTTTTACTAACAGAATATGAAAGCTGTATAACGTTTGAATTTCACACGTGCAGATGCAGCTAGGGCTGTAAAATAGTGTATTTTGCACAAAAAGGGTGTTTTTAAAAACACAGAAAATTATGGCTGTATTTCTAGCTTAAATTGCACACTGACTAATCCTGCAAAGGCACCAGATGTTGTATATTGCCAAAAAGGGTGTTTATTATTAGTGCAGTATTTCAAGCTTGGATTTGAATGTCACAAAAGCACAGATGCAGTGCTGGTGCACTGAGTTTGCATAAAATGGCCACCGCCTACCTAACTAACAGGCGGATAAAAGTATTTTTTTTCTGTCACTGCGCTCAGGGCATTTTTATTGATCTCGTGAGACATATATAGTCCTAAATGACATGATGTTTAAGTTAACCAGTAACACACGTTTTAGCCAGCTACACATTTCAGTTATCTTATCTTTTACCAGAGTCCAAGGCTATATGTGATATGTGAGCAAAACCTCTTAGTAGTAGTTTTTCCAAGGACTTTGCCCCCTACGTGTTCCTGTGTGCGTGATGTATTAATGTATAGATAGTGATGGAATATAACCCTTTATAAAAATAGGCTTTGGACTGAAATAGAACCTATCAATCCTCTCTTAAACCCATTTAGATATATCTATATAATGTGTTTTTTTCATTTTGTTCCTTTCTAGTTTTTCCTTAGTTCGCTTATAAGCCTTTAGGTATTCCATATACCCTTCAGGAGTATAATCCTCAGGCTTTGTTGGGGTTGTGTTTGCCTCTTCTACCTCTACCGGAGTATAGAGGAATGTTGAGTGTACCCCTCTTTCGGCCACATTTTTACATATGGTAAGAAGGGAGGGCACACACTGTAGACAACAGCAGAGACACACTATTGCAGCGACCACGGCGAGTGCCACTCCTAAGACATACCTTATTTGACCAAAGTCAGGTATCCAGCCAAAAAGCCAGTCCCACCATCCTTGGTCAACCTCTTGTTTTATATGTTTTATCATCTCTTCTAGTTGGCCTATTTTATCTTTTATTCCACGGGAGTGATCTGATAAATTGAAACAACACATCCCTGCGAACGCTGAGCATCCTATACCATGTTGGAGCAATAAATAGTCAATAGTTGCCCTATTCTGCAAGATAGCCTTTTTATATGACTGTATATCCAGCAGCATATCTTGCAGAACTGCACTAGTGACATTTATCTGTTTTACCATAAAACAGGCAAGTTTTGATATTGTCCTGTGGTTATATATGGCCAACCCTGGTACCCCTATCATAGATATCCCTAAACTTATGTATTCTGATCTAGAGAGGAGATTCACATTGTAGTCACACTTTTCTGGTAGCTGTAGGGAATTGTCTCTTGTGTGTCGTGTCTGCATTGCTGGGAATAGTGGTATCATTGCTAATGTCAACCTAGCTATTGTACAGGGTCCCTCTGTAATATTGGCCGGTATATATGTGTGACTAGTATTTCCACAGGCCAATACCCATCCTGTTGGTAGAGGTACATGTTTGTCTAGGGATGGTACTGTTTTTGTAATATTACATTGCATATTTTTTTCTGATACTATCTTTTTACAACTTTCTAGATTTCTATCATATTACTTTGCAGAGTCTCATATGTAGGACAGTTATAACGAGCATGATAAGGATTTACATATCCATATTTAACATCATGATCCTGAAAATCTGTGTCATTTGATTGGGAACGTAGGAGCCCTGTCCATACATCTACTGGGGTGGGGACTGCAATTATCAAGGCACTTCATTTCAGCCATCTCGACGAATTTCCCGACTGCGTCATCTCGTTGGGGGTCAAGGCTGTCTGCCTCCATTAGTACCCCTTCTGTATCTTCGAGGTCAAGGCTGTCTGCCTCCGTTAGTACCTCCGGGCCTCGTTGGAGGTCATGGCTGTCTGCCCCCATTAGTACTTCCTGTCTTTCTTCAAGGCCAAGGCTGTCTGCCTCCGTTCCTGCCTCCTCTCTTTCTCTCACAAGCTTCACTCGGGTGGCGTGGATCCAAATTGGAGATTGTTCAGTCAGCACAGCTGTTCTGGTTACTGCAACCACGGTAGTAGGTGGGCCATATACGAAATCACCTTGAGCTATTCCTTTCTTAAGTGTTTCGACCACCACCTCATCCACCACCCTGTATGGGTGGGTGGGTTCCTGTGGAAGAGAGGGAGACTTACAAGCAACTTTTTTCCTCAGTTTAGTTAAGTACCTGTATCAATTTGGTGACAGTCTTCCCTTATTAAATCAAGGTCTCCTCCCTGCACTATCATTGGGCCCAAGGGGTGGGGAAAGGCCTCCCCATGAGTATCTCAATGCTGTTTATGTCCTACTCCGTGGAAATGTGCTATTAAGATGGAAGCACTGTGTTGGGGGAATGCATAACTTCCCCTCTTCGCAGACTAATTCTATCTTAGGATTTTTCTGCAATACTGGATAACACCAGTCTTGCTGTTCCTGTTCAGTGGCATACCTTTGAAGATCATTAAGCATTTGCAACATCTCAGGGGTTGGAGGTGCCAGACATGGCATCTCCCAATGGTTACACAAACCTGTGGGGTTGCATTTGGCCATTCATCTCGTCACCTTATCTGCCAGCGCATTGCCCTGTGAGACATGATCCTTACCATCTGCTGCCGTTAATCCTCTCCTCTGCCAAATCATACCATGGTCCCACACTACCCCATGTACTTACTCTCAGTATAAATGGTGACCGGTCTATCAGCATGTAGAATACATGCTCTAGTGAGTGCCATGAGCTCAGCTGCCTGCTGTGTAGAGTGCGGATGTCCTTGAGTAGGCCTACAACATCATGAGTGGTATGCAAAATGGTGTAATGTCACATTGTGAAAGGAGTTACCAACTCTACCATCATAGCACAGGCTGTAAGAGAACACAGACATGCCGGCATCCCTTGAACAGGGGTGGGCATTACCTTTGAGAAGAATACACAAGGACGCAACTTGCCTCCGTTTTCTTGTGTCAGTACACCCGCCATGGTTTTACAATTTTGGCGTGCAAACATGTGGAAGGGCATATTATAGTCAGGGAGGCCCAGACCTGGACTCGACATGAGTAAACATTTCAGATAATCAAATGCATTGTACATTTCAGAAGACCATTTAATCAAATTTCCGTCCAGAGTGGCTTGCCTCAAAACATTGTCATAATAGGAGCAATCAGGAATCCATTGTCTACAGTAATTTGTCATACCAAGGAAAGATTAACATTTCTTTCTTGATGTGCGGGGTGATCAGGCCCACAATAGACTGGACTCTTTCTATGCTGATTCTCCTTTCACCTTTTGTGAGGACAAAGCCCAAGTATTCAACCTGCATTTTACACCATTGCATTTTCTTAAGTGTCACTTTGTGACCACATCCCGACAACCATTGTAAACCATCATGAATGCTGGCCTCCGCTGACATGCTACACAGTAACAGATCATCAACATATTGCAGCAGCACAGAACCTTGGGGGGTACCATGGTTTTAACGTGGCTTGGAGGACTATGCTGTACACTACAGGTGAATCAGCATATCCCTGGGGTCTGCACCAGGTCAGTTGACGTCCGTCAAAGGAAAAAGCAAAAAGTAGTCTGTTTATCTTATCAACTGGGATAGAAAAGAATGCATTTTTCAGATCTATCACACTGAACCAGACAGCGTCTGCTGCAATGGCAGATAATAATTAAGTGACATCAGGTACAACAGGGGCGATAGGCACAATGATGTTGTTGATGGCCCTTAAATCCTGTACAAAGCGGGTAGTACCATCTGCCTTTGTCACTGGATTCACAGGCGTGCTGTAGGGTGAAATCACCTCTTCCAGGATTCCCTTTTGTAGGAATTCTTCTATCATTGGTCTAAGTCCATCAAGTTTCTCTTTTGACAGCGGGTATTGTTTCTGGAACACTGAGATGACACCTGGTTTCGCAGTAGCTGTGTAAAGTGTGTAATCTATGAATCCTGTGTCATATTCATTTGAAGGTCATAATGCAGGGTTAATGTTATTAAGTTCTGGGTGGTCCTGTATGTTTGCAAGAATCAGTGGCACAGGTGTAGAGATTGGAATGAGATCTGAGTGTACTCTTTTATGTCCTGATTCTTTGCTGATACTTGCAAGTCAAGCTTAATGAACAAATCTCTCACTAACAGGCTGACTGGGCAATCTGGTATAATGCGGAATACATGATCTGTGATGTATTCCCTGTCCATGGTCTCGAGTGGTAGTGAGTCAGTTTTGAAAGGTTTTGTCAAAACCCCATTAATTCACATAGAATGCTCAGATCCTCCTTCCTCCCACTCTTAGTCATCTAAGTCCACCCCTTTTAGTCGGACGCTGTGGTCCTCCTCCTGTCTGTCATTAGTGTCCCAGCTGTCCATAAGAACAGAGCTCAGTTTAGCACAACACTTAACATGTAACACATAACTTCAAACATTGAAACAAACAGATCTGACAATACAGACATGAACACACAAAGGGCCCATAAAAACTTTTCATTGACTTCAATAAAAAAAAATAAAAAAATGTACAGCTTTTAAATGCTGTTGGCACCAATAAAAAACAAAAACTTCAAAGAAAAATAAAAATAAAATAAAATTCTCAATGCGCATATTATATGAAAACAAATACCGTATTCCATACACATTCACATACATTTTCATGTACTCATTTCACAAACCGCTCATAACCTCGCCCTCATACATAAAAACTGAATTGCACACACAGCTCTGCTCTTACATTTTTTAACTCCACTACAACTCAAAGCCACACCCATTCACATTCCACTGAATCATGTATCTTCCAACCCAGTCACACAATTTCTATGTTACATTCCAAAACTTGTAGCACAGACAAACACAGCTTTCCTGGAAACAGATATCCACACCACACCTAGAATTGCTAATGGAGTATGTCACCATTGAGCTGCTTTTTCCAATATCTTCTGGTCTTCACTCTGTGATTAATCAACTCTTATAAGAAGACAATATACATGTTATAATCATACAGTCATTTTGTTAAAAGCTGGATTCCCACATTACACTGCTTGGGAAAGAAAATGACCGAACAATTCTTAGTCTTGTATAATGTATTACACATTACTTACTCTGCATGATTCCCTGCCTACTTCCCTTATCTCAGGAATTTTTTCAAATTGATCTATGTTGTCTGAAGTCCACGTGGAGACGTTCTGTTTTACTGTAAGCATTATCCTATCAGATAGATTGTTAATAAATGTGCAAATAATTAGACTGTCATTCTGGAGAACCGGTAGCCCTGCCTCCAATTTCCAGCAATCCATAAATCTCCTCCAGAAATCAATAACGCTTTCTGAGGGTTTTTGCTTACATGCTACGGCTACTGGGAGTGAAGACTTTTGTTTAAATACCTCTATCATGTGTTCTTCTATCTCCTTTCTGCATATAATCCATATCCCATGAAAGGTCAGGTTCAAAATATGGTCAGGTGGCAGTGTCGCCTAAGCATAGACCCTTGACCATGTCCATGTGATATATGCTATTGTCTCCTTCCCTGGGAAAGGGGTCTACCGCTTCCATTGCCTCTGTCTACCCTGCCAAATTATCTACCCATGGGTTAACAAGGTAATACTTTGTAGGACTGACTTGGGCAACATATTGTTTACATGTTTCTCCTGGTTCTGGTTTAGGGTATTCTGTCTTAGATTTTTTTATTACCCATTATTAAAACTTATTTTCTTACAAAAATAATTCAAAACAGTAATAGCAAAAAACAAAACAGAATGTTAGTCTTGGGACGACAGCTGTACACTTACGACCCAGCCTGTCACTTCCCCTTATATAACTGTGTGTTAGACAAAACAACTTATCATGCAAAACTTCTACAATTATCTTATTAAGAATCAAATCAAGCTGTAAAACCTTCTGTTCCCTGAACAGATCTTTTACGGGACTCCCTGAGCCCTCTGAAGTGCACCTTCCTTGTTACTGGACTCCCTGAGTCCTTTCTGTTCCCGGAACAGATCTTTTACGGGGCTCCCTGAGCCCTCTGAAGTGCACTTTTCTTGTTACTGGACTTCCCTGAGTCCTAAGGCAAAACTCACTGAGTTATGCTTACTGTATCCCTGACACAGTACTTCGAAGTCTATCTAAGGGTCCCTTATGTACTTGAATCGAGATGTGGTCAGTGCCCCCGGAATGGCCTAAAGGACAAAAATCAGTGTCTCTTCTTACCAAACTCGAGGACGACCTTCTCAATCCCGGACGAGCCCCCAAATTGTAAGGAATATTCTTATCTTTCCCTTTTAATTGTACTCCTTGTACAAGACTTCGGTATTCAGCTTGATTTGATTCTTTATCTGGCCAGAGAGAGAGACAATGACACAAGACACACTTCTGTGCAGTTCAAAGTCACTCTGCATTTTTATTGATCACGTGAGACATATATAGTCCTAAATTACATGATGTTTAAGTTAACCAGTAACACACGTTTTGGCCAGCTACACATTTCAGTTATCTTATCTTTTACCAGAGTCCAAGGCTATATGTGATATGTGAGCAAAACCTCTTAGTAGTAGTTTTTCCAAGGACTTTGCCCCCTACGTGTTCCTGTGTGCGTGATGTATTAATGTATAGATAGTGATGGAATATAAGCTTATATAAAAATAGGCTTTGGACTGAAATGGAACCTATCAGCTGTGATGGCTTCTAAGGTCACACAGTTAAACGCTTGTTGATTGGCTGCTCTGCAGCCTTTCAAAAAGCGCCAAGAAATAACCGAACGAACCCGAACTTTTACTGAAATATTCGGGCCCGGGGCCCAAAAATCATAAAGTTCGGGTTTGCTCAACCCTAGTCTCTGATGAATCTACACACCTGATATTTTGGCAGCAGCTTTGCTTCTAACGATCACTACTGTATTTTTTATCTTCAGCCTACAGTTGGGTCTTCCTTATCTGGGCAGTTTCTCTGTGGAGTATCAAGCAGCTTCTTTTGCTAGAAGTCTCACGACAAGCCTCTACGGCTCTGGGGGCATCTGTCTACCACAGTACCTTCTCCTTAGGGAGCGTTTCTTTTTTAAGCAGAGGTGTATACTGCGATCTTTACCAGGGGCGGATTAGCCATAGACCTCACAGGGATTTTTACTGGTAGGCCGATGCTCAGGGGGCCATTTAATCCCTGGCAGTATTTTATGATGTACTGTGGTACTATGTTGGGACAGTATAATGTGCCACAATATGATATTGCTGGCCCTGCCTTCCATCCCAACTACAAAACGGGGCCACTTTTACTATTTTTTCCAACTTAAAGTGGCCCTGGAAAAAATAGTAAAAGTGGCCCCGTTTTGTAGTTGGGATGGAAGGCAGGGCCAGCAATATCATATTGGATCGGCTTCCATGAGTGTATTCCTGCCGAGTGTATGTGCTCTCTCTCATGTATTATAGCCTGCTCTCTTTTCACAGTGCGGTTGCTCAGTTTCCGTAGGCTGTCTAAAGCCAGTCATGATATGGTCCTGGATCCAGCATCACTCAGTCTTTCTTTTGTCCAGTGACAGAGGTTGCTTTGGCTAAACTCTTCTGCCACATTGCTTTCTGCTGCACAGCTGGGATGCCATTGATATGCAACATCCCAGAGTATGTCACTAAAACTCTGTCACCCAGCTTCATGATGTTAAAGTGTAGATGTGTTGTCATCTTGTGTATCCTGACATTGTATTTATATTTATATAAAGAGTATGGTGGCTCTCTATCGCCTTTCACTGTGGATGGGTGCTACTAAGCCTGATGACTCACCCGGTCAAATAAATTAAAAATGTATATAGAAAGGCTGAGCACTCTCCCAATGGACCACAATGCAGACTATTCAAAATTAATTATATTTATATTTATTACACCGATATATAGATCAAAAATTAAAAATACACCTTAAAAAATACAATACAATATAAAAATTATTTGAATAAAAAGTGTTCAAATAAAAGCATTAATGATGGTATACAAAAGATTAATGTATGCAACCTAAATAATATGCTGATTGGAAGAAAAAAGGAGTCGATATCTATTCAATATGTTCAATGTGAAAATAATTTTCGACCATAAGAAAATAAATGTTCGAATGAAAATAGGAACAAGTTATTTCCTTTCGGATAAATGTCCAGACTGGAATATGGTATTCAATATGAACTTGCAATAATAATGTGTTCAATATGTTCAATGTGAAAATAATTTTCAACCATAAGAAAATAAATGTTCGACTAGGAATAGGAACAAGTTTTTTCCTTTCGGATAAATGTCCAGACTGGAATATAATGTTCGATATGAACTTGCAATAATAATGTCGATTAAATATTATTCAATCAATATTCCCTGTATGGCAATGCGAAAAAGAGGAACATTCACTCTTGCGAAATGCCGTCTGGCTATAGCTCACGGTGGCGTCCCACGTGGCTAATGGAGTCAGATTCGGCTGGTACCTGTTAATGATGATTCAACAGGAGCAATATGAACGGAGTAGCCCTCTGTGTAAAGGTTCTTTAGTAGGAGAGTCTTTAAATGCAGCTCTATCACTTCAAGGGTTTAAATGTTCGCTATATGCCATATGAATCCATCAGGGTAAAAGAAGTCGATTCCAGTAGTTGAAGTCAAAAACGTCCATCAGCTGATGTGCGGGTCTTTTGAAACCAGACGCGTTTCGGGGTCTTTTCCTCGCCCCTTCCTCAGTGGACATCAGCTGATGGACGTTTTTGACTTCAACTACTGGAATCGACTTCTTTTACCCTGATGGATTCATATGGCATATAGCGAACATTTAAACCCTTGAAGTGATAGAGCTGCATTTAAAGACTCTCCTACTAAAGAACCTTTACACAGAGGGCTACTCCGTTCATATTGCTCCTGTTGAATCATCATTAACAGGTACCAGCCGAATCTGACTCCATTAGCCACGTGGGACGCCACCGTGAGCTATAGCCAGACGGCATTTCGCAAGAGTGAATGTTCCTCTTTTTCGCATTGCCATACAGGGAATATTGATTGAATAATATTTAATCGACATTATTATTGCAAGTTCATATCGAATATTATATTCCAGTCTGGACATTTATCCGAAAGGAAAAAACTTGTTCCTATTCCTAGTCGAACATTTATTTTCTTATGGTTGAAAATTATTTTCACATTGAACATATTGAACACATTATTATTGCAAGTTCATATTGAATACCATATTCCAGTCTGGACATTTATCCGAAAGGAAATAACTTGTTCCTATTTTCATTCGAACATTTATTTTCTTATGGTCGAAAATTATTTTCACATTGAACATATTGAATAGATATCGACTCCTTTTTTCTTCCAATCAGCATATTATTTAGGTTGCATACATTAATCTTTTGTATACCATCATTAATGCTTTTATTTGAACACTTTTTATTCAAATAATTTTTATATTGTATTGTATTTTTTAAGGTGTATTTTTAATTTTTGATCTATATATCGGTGTAATAAATATAAATATAATTAATTTTGAATAGTCTGCATTGTGGTCCATTGGGAGAGTGCTCAGCCTTTCTATATACATTGTATTTATATTGTATGCCATTTCTATGTCTGTATTGAATGTATTTGCTGTAATTACAAATGTACACCAGCAGGTGGCGGCAATATGCAGATAGTCTGTAGGACAGTTTAGTATACCTAGACTAGAAAATACCATTCCAGGCTAGCTTCCCCCATCTGAGGAGTGGAATGTTCCCACATCCTACTTCAGAGGGAGGACAGAAAGTTCTATGCAGTGTACCAGCCACCCCCTGTTTGGGTAGGCTGTGTGTATAGGAGCTCCCAGAAACAGGGACCCCAACCAAGGATTCAGGCCTAACCTGAGGCCCAAAGCAATCTTCCCAGCCTGAGTTCCTTACCTCAGCTGGATGACAAAGAAAGCAGCCAACTTCAGAACTACTAGATCTCCAGGAAGAAACCACCATTCCCTGCGAGCAGTTCTGTAAGTACAGATTCCAAATACAAGGAGAAGATAAGTACCTCCATAGCTAGTCAGGCCCATACTAAGCAGAACCTCAGACAGAGCAGAAGACAGATACCTGCCAGATTCTTAAAGGCGTATGTACTAGATGCAGAATATATATATAATTCCTGCCACATATTGCTAATACCTGCTGGGACCTAAAGACTATTGCTGTAACATTGTATGGATCTAGAGCTGCATAAGATAACCTCAAGTAAAGACAAGTTGGACCCTATTCTCTGTGTGGAATTCAATCATTCCTCCATTACTCCTATTTACAGCACTCAATTTTGTTGTATGTGAGCCAGGATACAGGAGTCCAGCCGTACCACAGGTAGGAAACACAATACAGAGACAATATCCCCCTCTGGCATTCCTAACCTAGTACGTGTGCTCATACCATCTTAAAGGGCCCTTCTATAGTACCTGCGCAAGCTGCAACTGGCGTCAGAAACTTAGTTACACCTAAATCTGACCCACTGCATAGCAGCCCCAAAGACCCACTGTCTTGCTCATTGCAGATCCCCGAGGACACAGTCTTTTCCTATCAGACTACTCCCCATTTGCCTATGGTTTTTCATTTTATACCTCTGATTGGTTCCCGTGGTGGCTTTTCATCCCCCTTGGCCGTCCCTTATCTCTGTATTGATGAGTGATCATATTCAATACTTTTTAGGCTACTTTCACACTGGCGTTTTGGTTTCCATTTGTGAGATCCGTTCAGGGATCTCACAAGCGGTCCAAAATTGATCAGTTTTGCCCTTAATGCATTCTGAATGGATAAGGATCCGCTCAGAATACATCAGTTTGGCTCCGTTCTGCCTCCATTCCACTTTGGAGGCGGACACCAAAACGCTGCTTGCAGCATTTTGGTGTCCGTCTGACGAAACTGAGCCAAACGGATCCGTCCTGACACACAATATAAGTCAATGGGGACGGGGACGGATCCGTTTTCATTGGCACAATAGAAAACGGATCCGTCCCCCATTGACTTTCAATAGTGTTCAAGACGGATCCGTTTTGGCTATGTTAAAGATGATACAAACGGATGCATGCGGTTGTATTATCTGAACGGATGCGTTTGTGCAAATCCATGACTGATCCGCACTAAACGTGAGTGTGAAAGTATCCTTGGTCTCTTCTCGTGCTGGATTTTTTTTTTTTTTTTACAAAGGAGTAGCTACTCTCAATTTTCTCTTACAAATTGGCCCACAGGGGTCTCCTCACTTACCTGGGAGATCCCTACAGGACTAGTCCTCTGCCAGTTGCCCAGTAATTCCTTCCAGATTTCCAAGTTTTTCCTGTGTTGATAAGGTCTTGTCTGGGTCTTCCTGTTGCTCATTCGCCTGGTCTCATGCATACCCAGATTCTACAGACCCATTTCTCTTGAGTAGACCCCCTCGGTTTTCCATGGGGCCTGTAGTCATGCAAGACATCTTGGCTTTCCAGTCCGGGCCCCCACAGCAATTCTGTGGTCCTCTATATCCAGAGGTACCTTCCGCACATCATCTTCAGTCATCAGGCAAGCTTATCCTTCTTGTGGATATTATGTGCTGCATCCACAACTTCTCAAGGCCTCGGGCTTAGTTTTACTGGGCTTTCCTCTTTTTGCCCAGTTTAAGACACCGTGCGTTCTACGCTCTCACTTTGGCTATCGAGGCCCTAGCTGTCCATCTCCGTTAAGACAATCAGTACTTGAGAATCACTTGTGCCTCCCAGTAGGATAGAGCCTATGCCAATGATATGGTCCTTTTCCCCTCTAATCCCAGAATTTCCCTTCCACGTGCTATCATTTTTATTAACAACTTTGGTGATTATTCAGGCTTGAGAGTCAATTGGGACAATTCAGTCTATGCACCCTTAAGGTAGGTAGGTGTGTGTGTGTGGGGGGGGGGGGGGGTGTAACACGCATATAGCTGGTCTTGGGATTGTCTCAGACAAATATTTAGAGGTTGTAATTAGGGATAAGCGAATTGACTTCGGATGAAACATCCGAAGTCGATTTGCATAAAACTTCGTTCTAATACTGTACGGAGCAGGAGCCCCGTATAGTATTAGAATGTATTGGCTCCGATGAGCCAAAGTTATTGCTTCGCGAAGCCTCGCGAGACTTCGTGCAATCACTTTATAAATTAATTTGTACTGTAAAAAAACATTTCCCGAACTCTGGTTTGGTTCCAATAACTTCGGCTCATCGGAGCCAATATATTCTAATACTGTACAGAGCTCCTGCTCCGTACAGTATTAGAATAAAGTTTTATGCAAATCGACTTTGAATGTTTCATCCGAAGTCGATTCGCTCATCCCTAGTTGTAATCACTAGATCACATATTCAGCACAACGTTTTACCATTGATAGCTTATGTACGTGAGACTTGGAGGACTCTCCTTTTATCTGTAGCTGGCCGTATAAATGTGGTCAAGTTGGTTATTTTGCCTAAATGCCTATACACTTTTTACTGAGGTCCCAATACCAAAACGAATATTACAGCAACTGAATACTCTAACTATCTCCTTGGTATGGGCTGATTGACTTTCCAAATTAGGCTTTGCTTCTTTGACCCAGCCTAGGGATAGGGCAGGAATGGCAATGCCAGACTAGCATTTATATTACTTTGTGGTGCAGCTGAAATGTCTGTGTTCGTGGGTGGGAGTTCGAGATAGACCCTCTTCAGAGAGTCATTTATGTTCTTTACTGAAATTATCTATTTGACTACTGCAACTCATTACTAATCGGTCTCCCTCTCACTAAACTCTCCCCCCTTCAGTCTGTCCTAAATGCTACAGCCAGGCAGATCTATCTATTCACCAGCTGTCAGTGGCGTAGCCATAAATTGCGCCCCTACCCCAACCTGGGACATGCCCCTTTTTACAGATAATGTAGTGGATGTCACCTGTCGTCCTATGTAACACCACAGATAACACAGTAATAACTCTGAGTACAGATAATGTAGTAGATGGTGTGAGGCCCCAGAATTCAGAACACGCACAGTGGGAACTGAAGTCTGGGGCCAGGATGCGGCAGGGTGGGCCATTCTCAATCCACCCCCAACCCTACAGTGAAACAAATATGTGGATGGACATTACTTACATCGCTAAAACATATACAGTAGAATAGAGCACCACATACCTCATCCATCCAGTGACATCTCCTGTGATGTAGACTTTCCTCAACATCTTCATCATATTATTAATGGCCCCTCTGTATAATTATAATATATAATGGCCCTTTTGTATAATTATAATATAACTGCCTTTTTAGTATGAATTTTCTTCTGTTTATACTGATGGTGCCCCCAGTATGGCCTGCCCTAGGGTAGTTGCACACAAAAAATAATACTTGCCTCTCTTCCTCACTCCATCACCGATTGTGGCATCCTGGCGCAGGCGGTCAGGAACACATCACCGTGCCCTCCTGCGCCACGTCATCTCGCAAGACCTGATGCAGGAGGTCACGGTGAGGTAATCGTGATCTCCTGCGCCGTTCTACTGCCTCATAAGCGTCAGGCCTGGCCTGACTCCTATGAGGCAGAAAGGAGGGGACGGAGGCCATAGGCTCCCGTGGCCCTCCTTGAAAAGTCTGCTGCCTGACGTCCCCTGCAATTTGGCGCCCGGGGCAACTGCCCTCCCCCCACGCTACGCCACTGCCCGTTATACTGATGCTACTAGCTTGTGCCAGTCACTTCATTGGTTGCCCATCCACCACATAATACAGTTGAAACCTCACCCACACAGCTCTCCACACTGCTGCACCTCCATACATCTCCTCCCTTATTTCCATCTACCACCCTATTCGTGCTCTCTGTTCTGTTAGTAACCTAATATTAACATCCTCCATAATTCGTACCTCTCACTCCCATCTTCAAGACTATTTTCAAGCTGCACCTACTCTCTGGAATACTCTGCTCCGAAATATCAGGTCAATTCACAACTTATCCACCTTTAAACGTGCCTTAAAAACACATCTTCTCAGGCAAGCTTATCAAGCTACCTAAAATCACTATTCCCCAAGTAAACCTCTCTCCCATCAACTCCTTGGGCCAGTTTCGGCTTCTTCAAAGGACAGATAATCAATAAAGATCCTCTGCCCTTTGTCACCATCTCTGGCAGCGCCGGAGATGGTATGCCTAACAAGGACATGAGAACAAAGAGTTCCCATGCCCCTGTGTGCCGCTCATAATTACAGCGCCAGAGATGTGCGATATCTCCACAGGCGGGAGGATCAAAGGATCCCCCCCGCCTGGGAGCGCAGGCTGGTTTGGTGATGTCATATCACCGCGCCAGCCCACGTGGTCCTGGCTGCACGCCTGCAGGGCGGGAAAATGGGAGCGACCGCCGCAGGGTTTAAATACCCCAGCGGCACTGCGCTAGGAGATGAGAAACCCCCCCCCCCCCATGAAGGAGAGCGCAGCCGGCGCTCAGAGCGGAAAGGAGAGCGTAGGCAGCCATGTGCCTCCCCCACCACAGATTTTGAAAAAACAAAAATAGGGGTGGGGAGGAGGTATAGGAAAGGCGCCAAACCGAGCAAAAATGCACAAATTTTTTTTTATCCTGGTGCTAAAGTGCTAGCATATTATACATATAGGTCAAAAGCTTCTATATATAAAAAAAAAACAAAAAAAATTTCATATAAAAAACATAAAATAATAATAATTGTTATAAAAATATAATTGAAATAAAATAGTAGAAATAAATGAGGTCCCTGCTGTGGTGAACACAGAGGGTTAAAGGTGGAGGTTAAAAACCAAGGTTAAAAGAAAGGAATAAAATGGATGAATAAACATCCAGTGAGGCACTTACTTCACTGGGGGGTCGTCAGCAGGATAAGCATAAAACACCTGTGACGATTCCCCCCTGGCCAGGATCGTGTGTAGAGTCTTAGTGAATGATGGCAGCAAGGCGGTGTGCTTCTGATCAAATCACCTTTATTAGCAGATAAGTGGCTCAACGCGTTTCGGGGATCAATGTTTCCCCTTCATCAGGAGCAAGTGGCTATAGTTATACATGTAGCAGGTTAGATCTATATATACACAGTTCAATTAGTGATTTAATTGGTAAAATGGCGCCAAAGATGCCGAAAAACGTAAGTGGTATGATGTCACTTCCGGTCAGTGGAACGCAAATTGCGTTCCAAAGGGCGGAAGTGGCCGGTGGGATTGAGAAAGAAATAAAGAAATGGAGAAAAATAGTGATCATCATAATAAACAAGAAGACTAAGGGGAGGTGGTGCTAAAGCCTAATGTATTATGTATTAGGCGGCCGGGGGCTAGTGGGGGAGTGGAGCGTTATGGGGCGATCAGGATAAGCGTTCCCAGCGGTGGAACGCTTGGTGGAACGCATGGGTAAGGGGGCGGAGTGAATGAGGAGGGGGAGGAGTTGTAGGAACGTCACAGGGTGACGTATTAGCTCAGTGCAGGCAGCTGAGACTGGGCGGACGTGGCTGGGAGAGGAGTTACTAATGGCAGGGACGCATTGGCGTCATGTGAACCGCATGGTGGAGCGCACGTCCGGGGGGCGGGTTTATCACTTGAACATCGCTATGTGCTAGGAGTAGCTGGATCGGCAGTGCGGAGGGGTGTTGTGTGTGTGTGGTCGCATGTGTTGCTGTAAGGAGGGAGAATGTATTAATAAAAGATGAGATGGGGGGCATGGGCAATAAATTGGGCAATGATTTGGGCGATGAGTAGAGGGACAGTAAGGCTGCTGTGGGATCATAGCGTAAGGGGAGCGAAGGGTATAGATATAAATGTAGATATACGCATAGATAGAAAACCGCATATATATGAGCATAAAAATATAAATACACATACATATATATATATATACATACATATATGCGCATAAAAACATACATGCGCATAAAAATATATACATAAGAGAATAAAAACATATACATGGAAAATATATATGAAAAATATATGGCGTGACAAGTAGACATGGTGGGTGGTTATTTAACCTCCATAGGACATATATACAGTGTAATGGATACAATTTTTAGAATTTTTAGAAGAAAAGATGGTTCTAGATAAATATTTCAAGAATTGTATGTGGATTTATGCCGATGAAGGACAAGAACAGAAACAAAAAAATGATGAATGAATTACATAATAAATATTAAATGGATAAAAAAAAACTGATAATTCAACGATATACGGATGAATGAATGAATAAACGTGAAAATAACCGTGAAAATAAACGTTAAGGTAAATTACCGGAAAATGACAGACAAAATAAACGTATATGTATACGTATGGAAAAGATACAGATATGGTTGCTTCTATTGAACAAATTGGGTGGTGATTAACCCACAAAGGACACATATATAGTGTACTGGATGAGTGACAGAGTGGATGCATAATGAGACGAGCGCATATGTGTATATAGTTCGCATAGTGGGCAGTAGTGGTGAGGGCCAGTGGTATAAACATGTGTATATATAATTATACATAAAGAATGGTCATCGCATAGGAGCTACATATATATGTACATGCAAGGTTTACATGTATATGAGGGATTGTATATATACACACACACGCGTGGTCTATAAGGGGGGGGAAGAAAATGGAGCGTAATGAGGGAAAGTATAGGTCTCTTGTTGCGGGAAGAGTGGGTAATTTGGGATGGAAGGGGTTGGGGCAGGCAAGTGGTGTGCATGTATTCGTTCTCATATCCGAAGAAGGGGTGTGGAAAGATGTCTGATGTGACGGAATGGTGGCCGGAGAACAAGGTGGGTGAGTGGGTAGTTTAGTAGTTGACGTATTCTAGAGATTCATTTAGTCCGAATGGAGTGAGTGTGTTGAGTTTGTAAATCCAGAACATTTCCTTACGGCATAGTGACTGGTACGAATCAGGGACCCATTCTAAGGGGATGACACGGAGTGAGGAGGGGTCACCATCATGGCAGTTTGCAAAGTGGCATGATACGCTGTGAGTAACTACTTTACGGGAGATGTTAGATCGGTGGTTGTTCATGCGCTCTCGTAGTGGTTGGGTGGTGCGTCCTATGTAGTAGATGTTGCATGAGCAGTGGAGGAGATAAACAACAAATGTGGTGCCACAGGTCATTTCGTGTCTCAGAGAGAGGGACTCTTCGAGGTTGGTGAGTGAAATTTCCCTGACGTCGTGTGCGATCATGGCACAACATTTGCAGCGAGTTTTACCGCATTTAAAAGACCCTATTCTGGATGTGTCATTATGATTCGAGGGCTTTCCGAATAAATCAACCCCTCTAGTTGCATTGAGTTTGGGGCAGGATGGGGCTAAGATCTGTTTCAGTGTTTTGGCTCTCCGGAAAGTGAGGATCGGGTTTTGAGGAATGGTGCGGCCGATGATTGGGTCTTTTAGTAGTATTGGCCAGTGTTTGGTTAGTATTTTCTAATCGTGGTGTGTTTGGTGTTATAGCGGGTGATAAGGTTAAGTGGGAAATTTTTAGTATTTGTCGTCTTTCTTTTTTTTTTTATATATGAAAGGTTTTTTGTTGTTGTTTTTTTTTTTATATATATAGAAGCTTTTGACCTATATGTATAATATGCTAGCACTTTAGCACCATGATAAAAAAAATTTAGTGCATTTTTGCTCGGTTTGGCGCCTTTCCTATACCTCCTCCCCACCCCTATTTTTGTTTTTTCAAAATCTACATTGAGTGCCCTACTTGGACATTTTTTGGCTGCCACCCTTGCGCTATTTAGACCTCAGTCACCACCACTGTCGGCGCCTACTGTCAGACACAAGGGGATTTTTTTCTCTCTAGATCCTTTAGTGTCTGAATAAACTTCCTCCTTTTTTCCTTCTTCACCCCCACCACAGAGAGAGAGAGAGCGCAGGCAGCGCTGAAAAGGAACCCACACACAGCACATACCTGACTGGAGGAAGAGACTGGCAGCGCTCAGAAGAGAGGTGGAGTCCAGAGAAGTTGAACCCAGAGCAGCCCAGAGGAGGAGAGCAGAAGGACAGAGCAGCCAGAGGGACTGAGAAGTTGAGCAGCTGGCGAAGTATAGCTTTTCCTGCCTCTTCCTTAACCCCTGCTGCCCTGTACCCCAGAAGTAACTCCTGCTGTACCTTGCTCTGCTGCCCCAGCCCACAGTCCCCTGTACCCCTGCAGCCCCAGCCTCCCCCATTAACCCCTGCTGCCTAATAACCCCTTCCTGCCATCCACCTACCCCTAACCCCTGCCTGCTGCTGAATTCTGGCAGTATCAACCCCTCAGACCCTGTGTGTAGCCCCAACATTAACCCCTGACACCCCTGTAGGGGATTAACCCCTCCATTGCCTGCCATCCAGGAACCCTAAAACTGTTAACCCTTTCCTGGGTTACCCCTGACTAGTCAACCCTTGACACTAACCTGTCCATGGCTATATCCCTGGCCTGCATGTATTAACCCCTGCAGTGCCACAATTGTGTTTTTAACCCCTTGTTATCCTCTTAGGGACAGTGAGTAGCCAGGCGGGTGGGTTGCCGATATTTGTGTGTATGTAAGTGTATTATTGTAATGTATAGATAGTGTGTGGGGTGGAATGGGAATTGTGTGCTGTGTAGTGTAGTTAGGTTTGTATTGTGTTTATTGTAGTACTGTTTCTATACTGCGGTGTGTACGTCTATGTGTATATATATTTATATCCATTGATCTATAAATATATATAGATATAGCGTATTCTTAGACTTGTATAATTGTATTGTGTAATAAATATTCCTTATTGTTCATAATACAGTGTATGGTGTTTTTAGTAGTCGCTGCCCTAGTATAGTGATAGAAAGTCGCACGTAGTGTAGTTCAGTGGAGTGTATAGGTAGCTAGAGAGTATAGCTAGGTATATATATCTATTTTAGGCATAAATAGGCGGAGTCCTCACTAGACAACTCACGCCTATTTATGAATATTAATTATTGAGATTTGCATAAATAACAATAATTAATATACCCTTTAACAGTGACCTTCTATGCCAAAGATCTCAATTTAGGCGTAACTAGCGATCTGTTGCTCTGTTCATCTATTATGGCATACATCCTAGCAGCTTTCTCAGGATGACTCTTTGGGTATATCTTGACTAGGCATATCTTGGCACAGCATTTGTAGTCCTTGCCTTCTCCACAGACTTCTGTACATGAAGAAGAGACATTATCTTTTGTGGGAGCATGACCTTGTTGCTCACCGCCATGATTTGAGACGGGAGTGGAGGTAGGAAGCTGCTGTGGGTTGTCTGGAAGTGGAATAGGATGCATGACTGTAACATGTCTTTCGCTACTGCATTCTGTGCGCTTGATGACAACTTTACAGTCTTTAGCAAGATGGCTATAAGAAGCACAGCACTTGTAGCATATGCCAAGTTTCCAGGGAATCTCCCTGCGCTCTTGTAAAGTCTTTGCCCTAAGCCCACGACATTTCTTAAGAGGCTGAGGCTTCTTGTGAATAGGACACCAGCGATTAGGGTCTTTATCTCTGTCATCCACAACGCCCTGATCAGTAGGTGAGGTTGCGAAGGGTGAGATGTCTGTCCTTTTAACAGATATTGCTCTTTTTAAGTCTCTACGTTTAGCTGCTGTGTTATCATACCTTGATGATGGTGAGGATGAAGCAGGCAGGTTGGGTTCACTGAAGCTGGGATCGTTTCTCATCCAGGCTTGATCACTAATGAACCTGCAGAAGTATGAGAATGGAGGAAAGGATGCATTATAGTCTATTTAGTATTTTGAGCGCTGTTGTGCGCATTTCTCTTGTAGGCCGTATGGCAGTTTAGACACCACTGGGTTGACACCATGAGCGGTGTCCAGGAAGCTTAGTCCAGGTAGACATGGGTCAGTCTTTGCCAACTCTAGCTCCATGAGGAGGTCACTTAGATCTTGGAGCTTGCGATAGTCTTTGTTCCCTATTTTTGGGATGTTTTGCAGTCTCTTGAATAGAGTGCTTTCTATGGCTTAAGAGCTACCATAGGCTTGCTCAAGTCTTGCCCATGCAGCAACAAAACCTGCATCTGGGTGGTCAACATGTACTGTTCTGAGTCTTTTAACACGACCTGCAGATTCTGGTCCCAGCCACTTTATGAGCAACTCAAGTTCTTCCTTAGCAGTAAGGTTAAGATCGGCAATAGTAGCCTTGAAGGTTGATCTCCAGGCCCTGGAGCTCTCTGGACAGTCGTCAAACCTTGAGAGGCTGGTGTTAATGAGCTCACGGTGTACCATGTATCTGGCAAAGTCATTCATGTCTAGTCTCACTCCTTGGTGTCATAGTAACTTCTGGAACCCCTTGGGTGTGAAAGTTCTCTGGTGATGTAGGGTGAGGTATACCAGGGTAAAATGATGTTGCATGAGTGTTTAACTGTGGTGTAGTCTCTAAGGCTTGTGCTGGCTCTGGTTTGAGCTGCGGCTAATTACTGGAAGTCACCTTGTTGTTGACATGAGTTAATCCGGTTTGCTGCATAGATGTACTTGCATTGTAGACTTGAAGAGGCTCAGGCATATAGAGCTGAGAGGTCTCTGCGTTGGGAGTCAGAACAGTGTTGTTAGTAGGAGGTACAGGTGATGACTCTGTATCTTTGCAGATATTATGCTTTAGAATGTATTCACTGGTGCGTTCAGCTGGATCTTCCAGTTCTGCTGGGATGAGGCAGTCTGAATTAGTACTTTGTCCCATTGCTTGTTCAAGGACTTTCAGCCTTGCTAGGTAAGCTGCTTCCTCCCCTTCCATTTGCAGAATCTTTATTTGTGAATCTGCCTCTGCTTGGAGAGCTTTTCTTTGAGCTTCCATCTTGGCTTGATGAGCTGCCCTATGAGCTTCCATCTCTGCTTGACGAGCTGCCATCTCTGTTTGATGAGCTGCCCTTTGAGCTTCCATCTCTGCTTGCTTTCTGGTAAAGGAGCTTTGTGCCTTTTTTTGATTCGGCCTCTATTAACTTGTCGCTTAATGTTGATCTTCTGGAACGAGAGGATCTGGAAGAAAGTGCAGTGAGCTTGGTTGTGGTGGATCTGTGAGATCTGGTATCCTGCAGTTGAGTAATGCGGAGTTCTGCCTTAAACTTAGCATTTTGCACTGCAAGATCCCTTTGTTGGTTCAGTGCATCAGTCCTTGTCAGTTCTGATGAAGAATCCGCTATATTAGAGCCCTGCTAGAAGGCTGAGTATTTTGCAGACAGCTGCTGGTAGCGTACATACACAGCAAATAGGTGATTTATAGAGTCTCTTTTTTCAGCTGGTTGATCATTAGAGTGTGACAAAACTGACATGCGGTGTGAGGTTCTGTCCCAGAGGTCTGACAGATTACTGGAGAAAAACTTTGTAGCCACCTGCTTCTATAGCTGTGGATAGGGTTCCCAGCCCCGTCAACTTTATGTACAGTAATAAAATCACAGCAAGAGTATTTGCGAAAGTTGATTTTATTTTTTTTCTGTAAATGTGAAATGCGGCTCTCAGTGCGAGCGTTTTCGGCCGATTATTCAGCCTTCGTCAGGCACTGTGCCGCTTGAGGGTAGAAGTACAGAAGGAATAACACCAGCTGTGGAAAAAGGGGGCATAAAGGCCGCCTAGAGTGGTTGGTGTGGTGTTTATAAAAGTTAAAAAAATTAATTAATTAAATCGCCCTTTTCTAAACTTTACAAACAAAAATGAAAAGAAAAAACTGTTGGTTTCGAATGCCCAAGCTATTGGAATATAAAAGTATTTATCCCATATTTTTAATGCCCAAATCTAAAAACATAGAAAAAAAAAGATGAAAAAGTCACACGACTAAGGTTTGCCATCCCAGAGGAGGCACAATATGTGTAATTGATTCTGTCTCTGTAATTCTTTTGTCATGGTTTTTTATTGCACTTTATATAACTCTGGATGAATTATTGGAACAGTATGAATTGATGCCATGGTGTCCTCCTCTGGTAGATGTCGCCTTTTTCCCCCTGCACTTGTTTTTATTGTAATTTATTTTATTCTATTAATTTAGCGAATAAATAGAATATTTAATTTTATGCGGCCTGGTATTTTCTTACATAGATTTTTGCAGTTTAATAGTGTATCATAGGCTTGTTATTATGCGGTAGAAGCCTTTTGTTTTTCTTTGGGATTAAATCCTGGCATAGTACATGGGTACCCTGTACCCATGTACTATGCCAGGATTAGCTGAGCGGGCTCCTGCTTCTGCCCGCTCCGCTCAGCTAATCCTGGAATATGCGCTCCTGCCCATACTCCCTGCACTGCTGCGGCCCCATTCATAAATTTCAGTCGGCACTCCGTACACTGCTGAGCTGCCAGTGGTGTACAGAGAACTGAGTTTTAAGCGCACAGTTAATGGTGCGCTTTAGGGAGGAAAAAGTATAATAAAAATACAAAATGAATTAATAACTAGAGATGAGCGAATCGAAGTTGACTAAGTGGAATTCGATCCGAATTTCAGGAAAAATTTGATTCACACCGAATCCAAATTTTCTCACACTTTGTCGTAACGAATCGCATTTTTTCCTAAAATGGCTGCTGCATGTGTTGGGATGTGAAGCAAAGAACTCTGGGAACGAGGGATCACCCACAATGCCATGCATGCAGCCAATTAGCAGCCAGCCAGCCTGCCCCTGTGATGTCACAGCCCTATAAATGGCCTCAGCAGTCTTGGATTCAGCTATTTTCCAGTGTACTTAGTGCAGGGAAAGACGTGACAGGCTCTAGGGAAAGTGGTAGAAAAGACTTTAAAACTTTTTTTTTTTGGGCTAAATAGAAGTACAGGGAAAGATCATTAGAAGTGTAGGGAACCGATAGGGAGGAATTAATCCACACTATAAAAGGAGAACAGGGACCAATAGGGGAGTGTACAGCCTGGGTAATGGGAGCAATTCTTTTACACCTTGCTGCACTGACTGGGGATACAAATTGCCATTATACTGCTGCTTTTAGGTTTGCAATAGATGATACCTCTGTAATTCCAGCAAACCTTGTTAATGCTTGTTATTGGGTTGCAAGTGCTGTGTGATACAGCCATTAACAGGGTGTATTACTAGGAAATATTTGTATGTCTTAGCCGTTGTGCAGTGCAGTTATATGTTCTAAAGTAATTTTTTCGGTTGTATAAGTGGGGAAAAAAGGGCTTATTAGCCGTTTAGAAGTGCAGTTATATGTTTTAAATCCTTTTTGTGGTGTATTAGTGGAAAAAAATGGCTTAGTAGCCGTTGTGCTGTGCAGTTATATGTTCGAAATACTTTTTTGTGGTGTATTAGTGGAAAAAAAGGTCTTATTAGCAGTTGTACGGTGAAGTGACAAAATTACAGCCTTTTTTTGGGGTGTATTAGTGGAAAAAAAAGGCTTGTTAGCCGTTGTGCTGTGAAGTGGCAAAATTATAGCCTTTTTTGGGGTGTATTAATTTCCTATTTATTTATTTATTTATTTACTTGATCTAACAGTATGTCAGACAGAGAAGTGACAGGCCCTGCACAGGGGAGGGGCAGAGTCCAAAATGTTTCAGGCACAGGTCGCAGCAGAGTAAAGAGGATGTGGCAGCAGGGGTCACTTCGAGAGGCCTGAGCTCCCGGTGTCATCTAGCGGTCGTGTCTTGACCAGCAACCCAGCGGTGCTTGAATGGTTGACTTGGTCATCCACTTTGTCCCAAGTGACATCAGCCACCCCCAGCCAAGAGTCAGGTTCGTCAAACACAACCCTTAGTTGGCATGGCCCAGGAGCAGGACCTGTGCCCTCACCTGTCTTCAACCTGCCTCTGTCCTTTTCTGTTCCCTCCGCCAGACAAGTATTATATGCTGTGCGCTCAGCACCACTATATAGCAAGGACAAGCAATATCTGGAGGAGACATCCGCCGCTTCCTCCGGTAGGCTGGCAAGTAGTCATGAGGAAAGTGGCGTGGGAGCTGGTGTTTTGCGAACAGTGAGGCTCCTGGCTCAGAGACAGTTGAGGAGGACATTAGTGATGTGCAGACAGTACTCTATGCACATGTAGCCGATCTCAAATGGGAGCAGCATATGCAGCGTCACCATAAAGTGGCCTGGGAGGATCGTCGCTCTGATGTAGTGGTCCAGCCTGCTGCAGCAACCGCTGCATTACCCAGTGGCACGCACCCGATTCCAGGAAGTCAAGGCTCCACCACCTCAACCGAAGGGAGCTGTCTGTCCTTCTCATCATCTACTGGTCCTAATACTCCTGCTTCTCGTCCTACTACTCCGCCTCACTTATTTCGTCAGCAGTTGATCACCGAAGCGATTGCCAAGAGACAGCAATACGCGTGGGGTCATCCTATGGTGCAGAAGCTGAATGTGCGCCTGGCCAAGTTTCTGGTACTGTAGTCCCTACCTTTCCAAGTGGTGGACTCTGCACAGTTCAGAGAAATGATGGCTTGTGCCGAGCTGAGGTGGAGAGTTCCAAGCTGTTATTTATTTTCGAAAAAGGTAGTACCAGCCCTGCCCAAATATGTAGAACAGAAGGTGGGCCAGTCCTTGAGCTTGTCGGTGTCTTCCAAAGTGCACGGCGTGTGGAGCTGTAACTACGGTCAGGGACAATACATGTACTTTACGGCCCACTGGGTGAATGTGGTTGCTACCCAGCCACACCAGCAACTTGGCCACATGACGCCGCTTCCGCCTCCACGTTCTCACTCCATTGGTCCTGAGACAATGTCCGCCTCTGCCTCCTCATCCACCACTGTGTCCTCAGCCTTCACTGCAGGGACAATTCACAGTGCTCCTCCAGCATACCACATGTGCAGGGCACGGCGGTATCACGCTGTTCTACACTTCGTTTGCCTGTGTGAACAGAGTGACATGGGAGGAACTGCTCCATGTCCTTCAGCAAGAAATTGAATCCTGACTTTCTCTGCGACAACTCAAAATCGGAACCATGGTGACTGACAACGGGAAGAACATGATGTCGGCTCTGCCTCAAGGACAGCTAGCAATGCACCCTGCATGGCGCACGTGTTCAATCTGGTTGTCAAGCGGTTCCTGAAGTCTTCCACCCATCTGAAAGACATCCTAAAAATGGCCAGGAAACTTTGCATGCACTTCAGCCACTCTTCACCGCCAAGCACACCCTCCGTGAGCTGTAGCGACAGAACGGAGTCCCCCAACATAGGCTGATATGAAACGGTTCCACCAGTTGGAATTCCACCCTTCATATGTTGGAACGACTATATGAACAGAGAAAGGCCATAAACGTTTCCACTGCTTCATATCCTCGAACAGATGCTGGTAAATCTGGCTGGTCAGGGGACTGGAGACATGGCGCCTACATCTCATGGCCACATGAGCCCTGTAGGGGCTGAACTGGAGGAGGAGGACATTGGAGCACAAGCATTGTGTAGCGAAATGGGTGGTTTTCTACACAGGTGACAGGAGAGGAGGAGGAGAAAGAGGGAGATGAGGAAGACGAGGCAGATGACCCAGGCACACCGTGGCAGTATGCAGTGGAGATGGAGGCAGGGAGTCCCTCTGAGTCACTTGCGCAAATGGCCCGCTGCATGCTCACTTGCTTGGGTAGTGACAGCTCAATTTTCACCATTCGGAAGAGTGATGACATCTGGCTCTCCACCTTGTTGGACCCTCGCTTCTGGTCCAAAATGGGGGTCTTTTTTTTACACCTGCTGAGAGCGAGGACAAACTGAACTACTATAGAGACATCCTATGTAGTCAGTTTGCCGCTGCCTATCTGCGCCATCGTCTATCCTCTCGCAGGTCTGACCGGGGGGGGGGGGGGGCCCTCTGCGCTCTAGCTCCACTGCCATTGCTGCTGTGGGGGGGTAGGAGCAGTACCAGCTCCATCAGCATCAGCTTGAGTCTAGAGTCACTGATGAGCAGCTTACTTCACCTGCCTAGTGAAGAAACTACTCACCAGCAGCAGCTATACCTGGAGCAAAACCTGAACCAGCAGCTGGTGGCATACTTGGACAGCACCCTGACACCCCACACTGAAGATTCGCTGGACTACTTGGCAGCCAAACTGGATTCTTGGCCGCAACTGGCCGAGTTTGCCCTGGAAAAGCTGTCCTACCTGGCCAGTAGTGTGGCATCAGAGCGGGTGTTTAGTGCGGCGGGGGCCATAGTTTCCCCAAGGAGAACTCTCCTGTCCAGTCAAAATGTGGAGCGACTGACCTTTGTCAAGATGAATCGGGCGTGGATCAGCCAGGATTTCCACCCACCAATGCCTGATGGATCAGATTAGATCATCCATGCTGCCTCACCCAAACCTTGACAAAAGAGACCGGTTTCTTCTGGCTACCTGCCTTAGCTTCTTTTCTGATGCCACACGTCGGATGCCAAGTGCTTTTTCTTACACCCACCATTGTCAGCGGCTACTGTTATTGCCACCCACCTCCCCACTCTGTCAACGGGTCACTCTGTGTCCCCCTCATGCTGCTGCCAAATCACAACTGAGTCTCTGGACCACTCTGTGGCCTCCTGATGCTGCTGCCACCTCCACACTATGTCATTGTGCCACCATTTTGCCTTTTTGGCCTGGTTGACATCATTTATTTGACCCTTCTTCTGATCTGTCAGAAGGAAGAAAAAATGAGACGCAAAATGGATCCTGTCTATGTAGCAGCTGTAAAGCATGTATAGTCCCATCAGAATTGGTTTATGATTTGGTAGCCAAAAGCAGGAGTGGGTACCAAACACAGAAGACATGCAAATATTCCATGCACGTGTCATCTCTGTTTTGGATTCACTCCTGTTTTCTTTTTTGGCTTTAGCAATACTGATGAATTACTGACCAAATGCTGACCGAGTGATGGCGGATGCTCAACAGACAGGATCAGTTTTTTTGGGGTTATTGTTCTGACGGATCAGAGGAAGGGCAAAATAATAAGTGACGTCAACACAAACTTACTGCTGACACCCTCTCCACTCTGTCGGGGGGGGGGAGGGGGGGCTCTACTTGTATAAGATTTTAATAGAACAGGTTCTGTAGACATCTATGTGGAATCAGCTGATGACGGTGTAAAAGGAGTGCGCTTCTTCTAGACGCTAACATTGACCTGTAAGGCTGAGTTCACACTTGTGTTATTGGGTCAGTTTTGTCCCCATAACTGCCCAAAAAAGTGAAGTGTGCAATGATTCTAAGAGCGACGCCTGTCATCTGCGTGTCATACTGACTCACAGTATTACTTCACTACCACAGCAGACTCCCTATGCATGTTACTACAAAGCACAGTGTTCTACACCACTATAAAGGCTCTCTGCAGCCAGGAAATAGCAGTTTTTTAACGTAATTTGCCGCAAATAAATTTGGATTGAATCAAATCTTTTCAGAAAATTCGGCCGAATCAAATTTTTTAGAAATTCGCTCATCTCTATTAATAATGTATATTACAAAAAGTTTTATTAAGATATTAGAGACCTCATATTAAAATTTGATACAAAGGTTTAGTTACTTTTTTTTTTTTTTTTTTTATAAAATGAGTTAAACTATTTACATTTGGAATCACTGTAAGTCTTACTGACCTGTAGAGTAAAGTTAACATTTTTACGGCACAGTGAATGCCATGAAAATGAAACCTATAAACCAATGGTGGAATTGTTTTTGCTTTATTTTACCAATCCACCCATCTAGAATTTTTTTTTCCTGCCTTCTACTACAACATATTAAATATTAATTGGTTCCATTAGACAATACAATGTGTCCTGCCCCCCAAAAAAAAACCTCATATGGCTATATTAATGAAAAAAAAAAAAAAAAGTTATGGCTCTTGGAAAGCAGAAAGTAAAACACTGATCATGGCTGTGTCAGGAAGGAACACTTGTCTTTGTTAGTGTCCAGTAGTGACCCACATAATAAATTTATGCTGTTTATACCACACAGTGAACTATGTAAATAAATTCTACGAAATAATGTGACAATTGCTGGGCTTTTTTTCACCTAAAAGTAACATAATAAAAGTTATTTATTACTATATATATATATATATATATATATATATATATATATATATACACCAAAATGGTTCCTAAAAAACCTACAACTAATCCTGCAAAATAAAAAAATTTAAGAAAAAAGTTATGACTGCTGGAACACAAAGGGGAAAATGTTCCTAGTTCTTAAAGTGTACCTATCATTTAATAGACTCACCTACACTGCGTGCAGAATTATTAGGCAAATGAGTATTTTGACCACATCATCCTCTTTATGCATGTTGTCTTACTCCAAGCTGTATAGGCTCGAAAGCCTACTACCAATTAAGCATATTAGGTGATGTGCATCTCTGTAATGAGAAGGGGTGTGGTCTAATGACATCAACACCCTATATTAGGTGTGCATAATTATTAGGCAACTTCCTTTCCTTTGGCAAAATGGGTCAAAAGAAGGACTTGACAGGCTCAGAAAAGTCAAAAATAGTGAGATATCTTGCAGAGGGATGCAGCACTCTTAAAATTGCAAAGCTTCTGAAGCGTGATCATCGAACAATCAAGCGTTTCATTCAAAATAGTCAACAGGGTTGCAAGAAGCGTGTGGAAAAACCAAGGTGCAAAATAACTGCCCATGAACTGAGAAAAGTCAAGCGTGCAGCTGCCAAGATGCCACTTGCCACCAGTTTGGCCATATTTCAGAGCTGCAACATCACTGGAGTGCCCAAAAGCACAAGGTGTGCAATACTCAGAGACATGGCCAAGGTAAGAAAGGCTGAAAGACGACCACCACTGAACAAGACACACAAGCTGAAAAGTCAAGACTGATTTTTCTAAGGTTTTATGGACTGATGAAATGAGAGTGAGTCTTGATGGGCCAGATGGATGGGCCCGTGGCTGGATTGGTAAAGGGCAGAGAGCTCCAGTCCGACTCAGACGCCAGCAAGGTGGAGGTGGAGTACTGGTTTGGGCTGGTATCATCAAAGATGAGCTTGTGGGGCCTTTTCGGGTTGAGGATGGAGTCAAGCTCAACTCACAGTCCTACTGCCAGTTTCTGGAAGACACCTTCTTCAAGCAGTGGTACAGGAAGAAGTCTGCATCCTTCAAGAAAAACATGATTTTCATGCAGGACAATGCTCCATCACACGCGTCCAAGTACTCCACAGCGTGGCTGGCAAGAAAGGGTATAAAAGAAGAAAATCTAATGACATGGCCTCCTTGTTCACCTGATCTGAACCCCATTGAGAACCTGTGGTCCATCATCAAATGTGAGATTTACAAGGAGGGAAAACAGTACACCTCTCTGAACAGTGTCTGGGAGGCTGTGGTTGCTGCTGCACGCAATGTTGATGGTGAACAGATCAAAACACTGACAGAATCCATGGATGGCAGGCTTTTGAGTGTCCTTGCAAAGAAAGGTGGCTATATTGGTCACTGATTTGTTTTTGTTTTGTTTTTGAATGTCAGAAATGTATATTTGTGAATGTTGAGATGTTATATTGGTTTCACTGGTAAAAATAAATAATTGAAATGGGTATATATTTGTTTTTTGTTAAGTTGCCTAATAATTATGCACAGTAATAGTCACCTGCACACACAGATATCCCCCTAAAATAGCTAAAACTAAAAACAAACTAAAAACTACTTCCAAAAATATTCAGCTTTGATATTAATGAGTTTTTGGGGTTCATTGAGAACATGGTTGTTGTTCAATAATAAAATTAATCCTCAAAAATACAACTTGCCTAATAATTCTGCACTCCCTGTATATATGCAATGTTTAGCAATCCTCTGCCTGTTCTTTATATGCCTTCCTCTTCTCTGCTGTTATAACCCCTGTTTTCTGCCGTTTTCCTGATCCTCAGTTGCTTACTCTGTTCTCACTCCCTCGCCGCTTCTGCTCTAAGGGGGCCGCTTTCACAATGCAGCGGGTGCCAATACATTGTTCACTGATGAAGCTGCCCTCAGTTCCCATAAATCTCTTTTCTCAAGATTCGGGAGTGCACTTATCTCTTGCTCGTAGAAAGCTTTCTAGCTGATGAACAATATGGTGTTTATTGTTCTTCCCAGCTTTGACCTTCTGTTCTACAGTATATCTTGAGAGTCTCAGTGGATAAACTTTTCATTGTCTAGGCTCTTTTTGGCGACATGTGTTGGCAGCATAGGTGGTTTTCCACAGAGCTCCCCCTGACAGTCCCAACATTTTTGGTCACAGCTTTGGGACAAAGTACTTGCAAAAAGGACTTTACCTTTTGTGTGCACTTTGTCCCCAGGCTGTCACCCATGGTGCTCCCATTGTCTACATTGTCAATGTTTTATATTAGTATGTCCACCTTTATTCTATATGTAACTTTTTTCTTTGAATTTTATATGAAAGACAGAAACAATTCTCATCAACCCCAAGCGCCAGGGAGGGAATTAGAGGGATGCTGTCATGGGTTCAGGAAAATCAAATTACCGGTAAGTATAATTTTTACCTTCACCCATGACAGCACCATAGATAGACTGAATAGCAGAGAAATAAAACACCCTTCAGGAGGGACAGCACTTGAAAAGTATTCTGTGCTATCTAAGCTATGCTATCTATCATAACATATTTAAGGCTGCTTTCACACTGCCGTTTCTGGGTCCGCCTGTGAGATCTGTTTCAAGGCTCTCACAAGCGGCCCAAAACGGATCAGTTTAGCCCCAATGCATTCTGAATAGATAAGGATCCGTTCAGAATGTATCAGTTTGGCTCCGTTCTGCCTCCATTCCACTCTGGAGGCGGACACCAAAACGCTGCTTGCAGCATTTTGGTGTCCGCCTGGCGATGCGGACACCAAATGTAAGTCAATGGGGACGGATCCGTTTACATTGACACAATATTGGTGCAATTGTAAACGGATCCGTCCCCCATTGACTTTCAATGTAAGTCAGGACGGATCCATTTGACTTAGGCTTACCCTTTTTTTGACACAGTTAATGCAGACTGATCCGTACTGAACGGATACCAACGTTTGCATTATAGGTGCGGATCCGTCTGTGCAGATACCAGACAGATCCACACATAAATGCAGGTGTGAAAGTAGCCTAACAAAACATTTTTAAAAGGTTTGATCAAAACTGAAGATGCCTGCTGAACCACCACTGATTCCTTTGGTGTAGATTACATTGCAAAACAGACGTTTAGATCCAAGATCTGCTGGAGGCCCTTCTCTTTTCTTTGTTATGTCTACCAGAAGTACTTCAGATGCCAAACTCTCAAATTTTCCTTGCAATCTGGCAACCATAATGGAACCCTACCAAGGCATCCATCCCTCAGAGCAGCCCAATGATCATCTGCAAAAGGTCTAAACCCTTGGACCTGTCAGGCCACCTAGGGTCCACATCGCCGGAACTACTGCATGAAGGACTTTCAGATCAGCGGTAAGTATTTATAGGGTTTTGCTGGTGCGTCATACCTCCTGTAGGCCATCCAGACTATATAAAGATGTAGCAGAGTTAACACACACACACTTGGTGCGTTATCACATTTAGTTAATGCGTTATGACTGTGACTCTTAACTCTGCTACATCTGTAGTCTAGCCCATCTTCTTACTCCCAACCAGAAGCCTTATAAGGCTTTGTTGATGTGCCATACATCCTGTAGGCCATCTAAACAATATAGCCCAGCCCATATTTTCACTCCCAACCAGGAAGCTTATAGGGCAGGGATGGGCAAACTGCAGCTCTCCAGCTGTTGTAAAACTACAAATCCCATCATGCCCTGCTGTAGGCTGATAGCTGTAGGTAGACTGAGCATACTGGGAGTTGTAGTTTTACAGCAGCTGGAGAGCCGCAGTTTGCCCATCCCTGTTATAGGGCTTTGCTGGTACACTATACCTCCTGTCGGCCTTCCAGACAATATAGTCCAGCCCATCTTCTCACACACACCAAGAACATTATAGGGCTTTGCCCTGATGCTTTCTGTAGTCTGTTAAATTTGAAATTGTCAATCGGGCATAGGCACAGAATTAGTTCACCAAGCTTGCATAGCCACCAAGGTAGACCACCACTCAGACATGGCAGGTCATGTAAACACCTACTCAGAGCCCAAGTACAGTCATCCAAACACAGTTGCTGCCATCCAGACATGGCTGCACAAGCCGCGAGGCATCCTGGCACAAGGCGTCAGCCATCCAGGCACAATTGCACCACACAAGCCCAGCAGCAGAAGCAGACAGCTACAAAAGCATGGCTGCAGAAACAGTCATTTTAGCAAGCATAAACACAGAAGTAATCTGCTACACAGGAATAGAGGCACATGAAATTAGACATCCCAGCATGGGTCCTCACAGGTAAAAACCACAAAGTCAGTAAGAAAGGCATGGACCCAAAGACTGCCAGCTCAACAGGCATGGAATGCAAAAGGTGTTCAACCAAGCAGGCAACGGCATTCAGCCAAGCAAGCATAAAATAAAAGGCATTCAGCCAGTCAGGAAGGTCTGAAGTCAATCATCCAGGCCCTGTAGCAATGAGGCAGCCAACCAGGCACTGAAGCCAAAGAGTACCATATGGATCAGGACTAGCACCAAACAGATTCACACCAACCACACAACACAAATATTTGTTGTATAAGTTCAATCCATCATTAAGGTGTTCCTTGTTCCACAGCCTGGAGGCTGCATGCTCCCGGCTTCTCTGTCTGGAGGACAGGAAACCACACCGAATAAGGAAGTGGGTTTTTAGACGGGTGCTCTCATGGGTTCAGGAAAATCAAATTACCACTAAGGCTAAAATCAAATTACCACTAAGGCTACTTTTACACTTGCGTCAGAGGATTCCGGCAGGCAGTTCCGTCACCGGAACTGCCTGCCGGATCCGGCAATCTCGACGCAAACAGATGCATTTGTCAGACGGATCCGGATGTGGATTCATCTGCCAAAAGCATTGAAAAACGGATCCAGCTCTTTGGTGTCTTCCGGAAAAACAGATTCAGTATTTATTTATTTCCACACATTTAAAGGTCTGCGCATGCGCGGACTGGAAGAACAGATCTGGCAATGCGGCACTAATACATTTCAATGGAAATTAATGCCGGATCCTGCAAGTGTTCAGAATTTTGAAAAAAAATATGTAAGAGGGACTCAACTGATGCATCCTGAACAGACTGCTCTCCATTCAGAATGCATTAGGATAAAACTGATCAGTTTTTTTCCGGTATTGAGCACCTAGGACGGAACTCAATACCGGAAAAGAAAAACGCTAGTGTGAAAGTACCCTAAGTGTAATTATCATTTTTAACAATCCAGAGTGGTAGAGTTTGGATGACATACCGGTAGATCCCAACTACATTAGTGAGCGAATTGGCAACACCAGTTGGTGCACCTCTGACCATTGTATCCCCATGCCAACTAATACAGAGAGCAGATGCTGTCAGGAGGAAGATACACTAAACCTCTATTTTGACACTGGCATAACATGCATAACCGATTACAAAGATGTGACAGATGTTCGTCTGAAGGAGAACATATTAGACATAATGATCACCTACCAGGGCAAAGTCACCAGTACAGGGCTAAACCAGTGTCGAAACAGGTACTTTTTTTTTTTGCGATTTCACTCTGCGTATTTGTTTCAGCCAAACTACACTGTTAACCAACATTGATAGGCACATGAAAAGTTCCCATAATGCATGTTGAAAGGGGCTTTTCTGAGAATGAGAAATTCCTGTTCTATGGCAGAAGGTGGCTGTGAAAATAAGTTTTGGTTCCCGCTTGTCTCTGCTCACTCAGAGAGCTACCTGCGGCTCCCCCATCACCGCTGCATTGTGTAAGTAAACACAGGCTGCAGTGGTGACATCGCATTGACATGGCCGCTGCAGCCAATGACTGGTCTCAGCGCTATTCAGCTGAGGCCAGTGATTGGCTTTAGCTCCTGTTGACGTGCTGTTACTGCTGCAGCCTGTGTTTAATGATGTCTCCCGCTAAGTCTTTTCTTGTCTGGTTTGAGAAAACCTTCTTATGCACTGTATCTTCTTTTTGCCAACCTTTTAGGACACTTCAAAGGGCTGCTTATAGGTCCTACATTTGTTTTGCTCAAGGAAGACTAGGGCCACATCGAAGAATACCTGTGCCTTTCTGCATAGTTTCACTCATTAGACATCATTATCCAGATCCTGATGAGACCATACAGGCCTTATAGCTGCTGCACAGAAAAGATCCGTTGTGCATCTAATTTTTCCTTCCTTCTGACAGATCAGAAGAAGGGTCAAATAAATGATGATGTGAGCCAAGCCAAAAAGGCTAAATAGTGGCCCAGTCATGAAGTGGGAGGGTGGGAACAGCAGGAGAAGTCCACAGAGTGGCCCTATGACATAGTGGTGAGGTGGAAGCATCATGAGGAGACCACAGAGTGGCCCAATGACAGAGTCTGAAGGTGGCGGCAGCATCAGGAGGCCACAGAGTGGCAAGGTGACATAGTGTGGAGGTGGCGGCAGCATCAGGAGGCCACAGAGTGGCAAGGTGACATAGTGTGGAGGTGGGAGCAGCATGAGGAGACCACAGAGTGGCAAAGTGACATAGTTTGGAGGTGGCAGCAGCAGCATCCGGAGGTCACAGAGTGGCAAGGTGACATAGTGTGGAGGTGGGTGGCAATACCAGTACCAGCTGAAGATGGTGGGTGAAAGAAGGAGCACTTGACATCAGATGTGTGGCATCAGGCGCGTGGCAACATCAGAATAGTAGCTGAGGCAGGTAGCCAGAAGAAACCAGTCTTTGTCAAAGTGTTGGTGTGGCACCATGGATGATCTAGTCTGATACATCAGGAATTGGTGGGTGGAAATCCTGGCTGATCCATGCCTGATTCGTCTTGACAAAGGTCAGTCTCTCCACATTTTGGGTGGACAGGCGAGTTCTTCTTGGGGTAACTGATGGGGTATAAGTAACTCCATTTTGTCCTTTCAGTAACGTGTATTACATTTGGTCAGTGCACTTACAAAATCTCTCTTCTCCCTTCCCCCTTTTGGAATGTGAGAAACTTCCTGTGCGGTTTCGAGATACCCATACATTCCTTAGTTTGTAACAGTCCTACCATATAAGGTCATCTTGGCTCAAGTGTCTGCTGGCCTATGTGTATATACCTGATTGGTCAAATGCTGTTACTATGAGTCATCTATTATGTTAATGCAGAGCTCATGTGTGATCATACCATAGGTCAAACAAATGCTAACATATGATTGGATGTCAAGGAAGCTCAACCCCCTCTATTATAACTGTTTGCCAACTGTGAAATAAACCAGAATGGATTGGAACTAGACATGTGTTCAGTGTTCATCTGATTCATTCTCCCGGTACCGGATAGACTTAATTCAAGCTGATCACCGAAATCATGTGTCAGGGACACGTTAGGCAAGAGAGTATATTGCCCAACAGTAACTATGGCCCCCGCCGCACTAAACACCCGCTCTGATGCCACACTACTGGCCAGGCAGGACAGCTTTTCCAGGGCAAACTTCGTCAGTTGCAGCCACAAATCCAGTTTGGCTGCCCAGTAGTCCAGCGGATCTTCAATGACGGCTGGCAGGGTGCACTCCAAGTATGCCAGTGCCACCATCTGCTGGTTCAGGTTCTGCTCTACGTCTAGCCGCTGGTGAGTAGTTTCTTCATTATGCGGGTGAAGAAAACTGCTCATCAGCGACTCTAGACTCAGGCTGCTGCTGATGGAGCTGGTACTGCTCCTTCCACCTCACCCCTCCCCAGCAGCCATGGCAGTGGAACGTGAGCACAGAGGGCCCCCAGGTCAGACATGCGAGAGGATGTTCGATGGCGCAGATAGGCAGCGGCCAACTGACTACATAGGATAGTAGTTCAGTTTGTCCTCCCTCTCAGTGGGAGTAAAAAAAAAAAAAAGGCCCCCACTTTCAGTGGCGCAGCGTGGGTTGCCAGCACCCTGGGCAAGCCAAGAATTGCGCCCCTCCCCCCCCACAACATGTGACCACTCCCCCTTTATTTTTATTTTTTTACAAATAATGCAGTAGATGTCACCTGCAGTCCTATGTAACACCACAGATAACACAATGATAACTCCCTGAGCACAGATACTACAGTAGATATCACCTGCAGTCCTATGTAACACTACAGATAACACAGTGATAACTCTCTGAGTACAGATAATGCAATAGATGAGTGTGAGGCCCCAGAATTCAGAACACGCACAGAGTGACCTGACGTCTGGGGCCAAGCTGCGGCAGTGTGGCCCAAATTCTATATCCACCCCCTCCCCCCAATAAAACCCCCCCCCCAGATATTTGGATCGACATAACCTACGTTGCTATGAAATATACAGTAGATAACCGCACTATACCTGTTACATCCAGTGACATTTCCTGTAATGTAGACTTTCCTCAGCGGCTTCATTCGGAGATAAGACCGCCATGATACCTTCTTTCAGCCGCGTCTCTGCAGAGTTTCACAGAATTTTTTTTAGATTCCTCACTTTACATTCATCCTCAGATAACAGACCTCCCCTCCCCGTACTGCCCATAAGTATAATGCCCTCTGTATAATTATGATATATAATGGCCCCCCTCTGTAGTGTTAATAATTATGTAGTAATAATTATGGCCCCCTCTGTATTAGGCAACATTCACACGTCCGCAGAATGGGTCTGCATCTGTTCTGCAATTGTGCGGAATGGGTGCGGACCCATTTAATCTCTACGGACAAGAATAGGCATTTCTATAGGGGTGCCGGCCATGTATATTGCGGATCCGCGATACACTACGGACGTGTAATTGGACCCTTATAGTAATAATTATGGCCCCCTTCAGCCCCTCCGGCATACAGTCCCATGTAAGATACAGTCCTGATCAAAAGTTTAAGACCACTTGAAAAATTACAAAAAGTCATATTTAGCATGGCTGGATCTTATCAAAGTTGCAAGTAGAGCTTCAACATGCAACAAGAAGAAATGGGAGTGAGACAAAACATTTTTTGAGCATTGAGATTAAACTGAAACAGGCTGTTTTTCAGCTGATCAAAAGTTTAGGACCACACCTCCAAAAAAAAACTAAACCCCCCCAAAACAGAAATCCAACTTCCAAACATTAACTCAGTAATAAGTAGCTCCGCCGTTATTGTTTATCACTTCAAAAATTAGTTTCGGCATGCTTGATGCAAACGTTTCCATGAGGTGAGTGGGAACATTTCTCCAAGTGGTGAAGACGGCCGCATGAAGGCATTGTGTACTGTAGCGTTGTCCTGTTGAAAAACCCAGTCGTTACCACACAGACGAGGGCCCTCAGTCATGAGGAATGCTCTCTGCAACATCTGGACATAGCCAGCGGCCGTTTGACGCCCCTGCACTTCCTGAAGCTCCATTGTTCCACTGAAGGAAAAAGCACCCCAGACCATTATGGCGCCCCCTCCATGTGGCGCGTAAAGAACATCTCAAGTGGGATCTGCTTGTCATGCCAGTAACGTTGGAAACCATCAGGACCATCAAGGTTGCATTTTTTCTCATCAGAGAATAAAACTTTCTTCCACCTTTTGAATGTCCCATGTTTGGTGCTCTCTTGCAAAGTCCAAACGAGCAGTTCTGTGGCGTTCAAGGAGACAAGGTCTTTGAAGACGTTTTTTGTTTTTAAAGCCCTTCTGTCTCAGATGCCGTCTGATGGTTATGGGGCTGCAGTCAGCACCAGTAAGGGCCTTAATTTGGGTCGAGGATCGTCCAGTGTCTTGACGGACAGCCAAATGGATCCTCCGGCTCAGTGCTGGTGAAATTTTTTTGGGTCTTCCACTTGACTTTTTTGTTCCATAACCCTCAGGATCATTTAATAAATTCCAAATGACTGTCTTACTGCGTCCCACCTCAGCAGCGATGGCGCGCAGGGAGAGACCCTGCTTATGCAGTTCAACAACCCGACCACGTTCAAAAAGGGAGACTTTTTTTGCCTTTGCCATTACAATGTGTGACTACCTGACAGAAAATGACAATCCACATCTTTGCACAGATTTGGCCTTTTAAAGGCATGTGGTCCTAAAATTTGGATCAGCTGAAAAACAGCCTGTTTCAGTTTAATCGTTATTTTAAATTAATTGAATGCTCAAAAAATGTTTTGTCTCACTCTCATTTCTTCTTGTTGCATGTTGAAGCGCTTCTTGGAACCTTGTTAAGATCCAACAATGTAAAATATGATTTTTTGTCATTTTTCAAGGGGTCTTAAACTTTTGATCAGGACTGTACAACCTTCCCCCTGTCTTCAGCTCCTCCAGCATACAGTCCTGTGTAAGATAAATCACTCCCCCTGCCTTCAGCCCCTCCAGCATACAGTCCCATGTAAGATACATCACTCTCCTGCCTTCAGCCCCTCCAGCATAAAGTCCCATGTAAGATTCAACCCCCTGCCACCTTCAGCCCCTCCAGCATACAGTCCCATGTAAGATACAACCCCCCGCTGTCTTCAGCCCCTCAAGCATACAATCCCATGTAAGACAAATCACTTCCCTGCCTTCAGACCCTCCAGCATACAGTCCCATGTAAAATACATCACTCCCCACCTTCGGCCCCTCTAACATACAGTCCCATTTAAAATACAAAACTCCCCCTTGCCTTCAGACCCTCCAGCATACAGTCCCATTTAAGATACATCCCTCCCCCGCCTTCTAGCCCTTCTTGCAAACAGTCCAATGTAAAATTCATCACTCTTCCTGCCTTCAGCCCCACCAGCATACAGTCCCATTTAAAATATTATCACCCCCCCCTGCCTTCAGCCACTCCAGCATACAGTCCCATGTAAATAATATCACCCCCCCCGCCCCTCTCTTCAGACCCCTCTAACATGCAGTCTCCAGTACAAGGATTATTCCTCCTCCCTTCAGCCCCTGCAAAAAGCCCCCCCAAGTAAAAATAACAGTCACTATTCTCCTCCACATACTGACCTGCAGCCTCTGCTCCTCTCTCCAACATCCTTCTCTGTAGAATCTCCCTCACATCTTTAGGCCCCACCCCCTGTATGACGAGACTCCGCCTCTTCCCCTGACAACATACCTCCCAGGAGAAACTCAATTCTAGTCACTACAGATGCTCTATTGCCTCATAGGCTTCATGCCACTATCCTGAAGCCTATGAGGAAGAATGGAGGGGATGGGAGCCATAGGCTCTTGTGTCCCACATTGAAGTGATTGCAATTTTGCGCCCGGGGCAACGGCCCCCCTACGCTACGCCACTGTCCACTTTGGACCGGTAACGAGGGTCCAACAAGGTGGAGAGCCAGAAGTCATCCCTCTGCCGAATTCGGCTGTCACTACGCAAGCAAGTGAGCATGCAGCGGGCCATTTGCGCAAGTGACTCGGAGGGACTCCCTGCCTCCATCTCCACTGCATACTGCCACGGTGTATCTGGGTCCTCTGGCTCCTCTTGCTCATCACCCTGTAGCTTCTCTGCCTGCTCCTCTTCTCCTGTCACCTGTGTATAAAAACCACCCATTTCGCTACACATTGCTTGTTCTCCAATGTCCTCCTCCTCCTCCAGTTCAGCCCCCACAGGGATCATGTGGCCGTGAGATCTAGGCGCCACGTCCCCAGTCCCCTGACCAGCCAGATTTACCAGCATCTGTTCCAGGACATGAAGCAGAGGAATGACATCCTTTATCCCGTAGTCCTGGCGACTGACAAAAAACGTGGCCTCCTCAAAGGGCCTGAGCAAACGTCAGGTGTCACGCATGAGCTGCCACTGACATCGAAGTTACACAGGGGAGTACTCCTGTCCGCTTGGATCATCAGGAAATCGTTTATGGCCTTTCTCTGTATAGTCGGTCCAACATATGTAGGGTGGAATTCTAACGAGTGCAAACGTCGCATATCAGCCCATGTTGGGGGATGCCGTTCTGCCGCTCAAGGAGAGTGTGCTTTGCGGTGTACGAGTGGCTGAAGTGCATGCAAAGTTTCCTGGCCATTTTTAGGATGTCTTGCAGATGGGTGGAAGACTTCAGGAACAGCTTGACAATTAGATTGAACACGTATGCCATGCAGGGCGCATGGCCCAGTCCTCCTTGATGCAGCGCCGACACAATGTTCTTCCCGTTGTCGGTCACCATAGTTTGGATTTTCAGTTGTCGGGGAGAAAGCCAGGATTCGATTTCTTGCTGAAGGATATGGAGCAGTTCCTCCCCTGTGTGCTTGCACACTATAGGAACAATTGCCAGCCTATGCATGGTCCCAGCCATCAGTGAGGACAGTACCTTTTCCTATAGTGTGCTAGCATGGCCACTGCTGCTGAAATGCAGGGTGGTCGTAACCATGGAAAGGGGCACTGTATAATGCAATGGAAAAATGAATCCAGCCAGCAAAGGAGCCAATATGGGTAATCACAATACATTAGTAAGTGTCTTTAAATTCCCTTTAAGTTCTGTAACAGACCGTTTCAGCAGACAAGGGGTTAAAATCCGTTTAGGTGATAAGCCCCTTTCTGAGAGACCGGCACAGCTACTGCAGAACACCCATGTCCCGAACTGGATACAAAGTAGCACTCCAAACTGGAACCTCACGAATAGCTGCTAGCAGACGAACAGGAAAAGCATACAATCCTGGCAATCAGTCTTCTAACAGCATACAGTGAATCCCCCCAATAATGAGACAAGGCTCCGTGTTGAGGATCAAACAGTGGTCTGCCTGTACTTCACGTACAGCCTCTTTTATTCATAAACCACAAACATAGTACTGCCCACAGGGGTTTGAAATACAACCAATCAGTAATTAACAACACATACAATCAGGGGCGTACATAGAAATCCTTGGGCCCCATAGCAAGAATCTTAATGGGGCCCCACTAACTCCGTCCACTGGCCCATCCCACCACCTGCCCTGGCTTCTCCCCTGCCATACCCCCAGCAGTTGCAGCCGTGTAGACATTAGGAGCTACTTTCACACTTGCGTTTCTATTTTCCGGTATTGAGATCCGTCATAGGGTCTCAATACCGGGAAAAAACCCGCTTTTGATTGTCCCCATTCATTGTCTGAGGGCACTGTCCACTATAAGCAGCACACAGGGGGTGCTATGGTGGTGCTGGCATAATAGTATACCAGTGCCACCATAGCCCCCCTTGCCTTATGAACTGTCAGAACCTCCTAATGCATACCTCAGCTGCTGCAGAACATATAAAGCTTCGTTCACATCTGTGTTGGGGCCTCATTCGTGGATCAGGTCATAAATGCTGGACACAATTTTATAGCCTGGAAGATGGAAACCTGACAGATCTCATCATAGTCAGCGGGATCCGTCAGGTGTTGTCGTCCATGAAGTGCCAGATCCGGAACTGCAGTGATTTTCGTTGTTGTGCTCCTATGACGGCAGAACAGCGACCGTCACCAGCACAGAAGTGAACAAGTAATACTCACCTCAGCTGCTGCAGAACATTATAATAGTGACAAGGGAACTACAAGTCTCATCATCACCAGATTATTATTGGAAATTAGGGAGCAACACAGGGAGAGGTGAAAGTGGAGAGAACTACAATTTCCAGCATGTCCAGGCTGTTATGATCAGATACAAGTAGATATTACACAGAGTATAAGGCCGGGTTCATATCACCGTTTAGTTTTCAGTTCTTCTGATCCGTCAGATAAACAGAAAAATAAAGAAAAAAAAAATGATCCTGTATTTCAAGCATCAGTTCTGCACATTTGGCATCCGTTTATGCCATTTCTGTCGGAGATCCGTTATTTTAGACAGAAAAAAGTCCTGCATGCAAAACGGAAAACTAAACTGTGATGAGAATCCAGCCTAAGAAAAGAGAACTACAACTCTCAGCATGTCCAGATTATAGGACATCATCTAGTTGTACCAGGTAAGAGCTTTAAAAAGAAATAACTATAACCCCCAGTATGGCCAGACTTATTATGGGTCATCAGTTTACATTCCAAAGAGGGGGTATAAGAGGAGAGAACTACAACTCCCAGCATTACCAGCCTGTACTAGGGCATACGTTTAAATTACATTGAGAAACATATAATACGACAAAACTACAACTCCCAGCTTTTCTAGGATGTTATGTTATCCCAGAACACCACTAACCTCTCCTTCAGGCACCACACAGAAGCTCCGCCCCCTCACAGTGATATGCCACAGGTCTTTCACCAGTCCTCTGCACTGGTCACATGATGATGACATCACCAAAGGTCCTTTAGACTTCTGCTGCTCTGCTATTCATTGGCTTCCTGCACTGGTCACACGGTTGATGACATCACCAAAGGTCCTTTAGACTTCTGCTGCTCTGCTATTCATTGGCTTCCTGCACTGGTCACATGGTTGATGACATCACCAAAGGTCCTTCGCCACCTCTTACTTTCTCAGGTAGCCATACAAGTGTAATTAGTGGGCGGGGCCTATCCTCCACTGCGGGCCCCCTTCCCCCAGGGGCCCCATAGCAGCTGCGTAGTCTGCCTCTATTGGAGGTACGCCACTGCATACAATGTAACTACAGCAACCAATCGTTCACGCCCCCAGAGGACCAGAATGAAGACTGGGACATAGGACAACATATCCCCACAATGCATCATGGTTTCCTCCTCTCTGTCCAGACAACCTGAAGAGCAATCCAATTATCTCTGAGGACAAAGGGAGATCGCCAATACACATGTGAGGACAACAGAACAGACATCACCATTTTAAACACACAATGGGACAATGGCACAATAGAAACACACCCGCATATTCCTCCCAAGCTGACAAGTTACACTTATTATAAATTGTTACAACTTTGTGAGTTTACATTGGCCATACACATAACTTACATTAATTTAAACAGTATAACTTGGGGGCAAACCTATCCAAAATTCACTTGAATCGGTTCAGGGGTTTAAAAGTTAGTATATGGCCCATAATCCTGGGGCAAGAGGCCAGCAGCCAGTCCTCTCCAAAACCCAGTGGCGAGGTCGGTTTCGCCACAAGTTCCTTTTAAGCACTATAAAGAAAAAAATAAGGGGTTGGGTCAGCACAACCTGCCTGTAGGTGCAGATCACTATGGCGAAATACATATATAAACGGAAAATGCAAATGTGATCGCACACTACATCCAGCACTCTGCCCTCCATGCTGGATGAGACATTGGTTTATATTTTGGCCAAAGCATAGTAAGCCACTCACCGCATCCCTGGATCCGATGAAAGCTGTAATGGCACCGGACGGGGTTACAAGCAAAGTGTACTTGGCTTGCATGCTGACCTGCATTCCCTGGATTTTATGTGGCTGTCATGGCCCATGAACAGGTAGGAACAAGAGTTAGGGACCACTCATGAGACGACCTTGACGCGGTGAGTGGCTTACTATGCTTTGGCCAAAATATAAACCAATGTCTCATCCAGCATGGAGGGCAGAGTGCTGGATGTAGTGTGCGATCACATTTGCATTTTCCTTTTAAGCACTGCCTGGAACACACAGATTTTTCCATATTGCTTCCTTTGCTGGCTGGATTCATTTTTCCTTCACATTATACACTGCTCATTTCCATGCTTATGACCGCCCTGCAATCCAAAGCACTAGCCTATGCTCACTCCCACAGTCCTGGCCACCAAAGGGGTCGGCACTTATTTCTATAATGTGCAAGCACAACCACAGATGGATTGCCGGGTGGTCGTAACCATGGAAGCGAGTAGAGTATAATGTGATGGAAAAATTAATCCAGCCAGCAAAGAAAGCAATATGGGTAATAACAATACATTGTGGTCGTGCCTTGTATTAACTTTGTCTAGATGATGAATGCCAGTTGCTGATACGAGACAACCCCTTTAGACTACTATTTTTGTGATTATCACCCCGAAACTACATTTTTTGTCCTCTTTTCTTCACAAAGTAGAAGGGGACATTCATTTCTGAGGAATGCAATTTCAAATATTTGAGACAGAAACTATATCAGCATAGAAGATATTTTTAAAAAAATGTTTATTCATTAAACTAGCATTTTATTGATTAGTCCTCTGAAACCACAATTTTTTTTTTTTTTTTTATCAGTTGTTGCATGTGCTTTTTTGGAGCTCAGTGGTGGAAGCAGTAGTCACATCCTTAAGTCTATTTCTGAGTCGTACCTGAGAAAAAGCAACTCACTCTGGTAAGAGCAACCAAAGCGCTGCATTTACAGCACCTATACAGTGCTTCAATATATGGCGCCCGGGCACTCTGTTCCTTATACAGTTGCAAGAAAAAGTATGTGAACCCTTTAGAATTATATGGATTTCTGCACAAATTGGTCATAAAATGTGATCTGATCTTCATTTAAGTCATAACAATAGACAATCACAGTCTGCTTAAACTAATAACACACAAAGAATTAAATGTTACCATGTTTTTATTGAACACACCATGTAATCATTCACAGTGCAGGTGGAAAAAGTATGTGAACCCTTGGATTTAATAACTGGTTGAACCTCCTTTGGCAGCAATAACTTCAACCAAACGTTTCCTGTAGTTGCAGATCAGATGTGCACAACGGTCAGGAGTAATTCTTGACCATTCCTCTTTACAGAACTGTTTCAGTTCAGCAATATTCTTGGGATGTCTGGTGTGAATCGCTTTCTTGAGGTCATGCCACAGCATCTCAATCGGGTTAAGGTCAGGACTCTGACTGGGCCACTCCAGAAGGCGTATTTTCTTCTGTTTAAGCCATTCTATTGTTGATTTACTTCTATGCTTTGGGTCGTGGTCCTGTTGCAACACCCATCTTCTGTTGAGCTTCAGCTGGTAGACAGATGGCCTTAAGTTCTCCTGCAAAATGTCTTGATAAACTTGGGAATTCATTTTTCCTTTGATGATCGCAATCCGTCCAGGCCCTGACGCAGCAAAGCAGCCCCAAACCATGATGCCCCCACCACCATACTTCACAGTTGGGATGAGGTTTTGATGTTGGTGTGCTGTGCCTCTTTTTCTCCACACATAGTGTTGTGTGTTTCTTCCAAACAACTCAACTTTGGTTTCATCTGTCCACAGAATATTTTGCCAGTACTGCTGTGGAACATCCAGGTACTCTTGTGCAAACTGTAAACGTGCAGCAATGTTTTGTTTTTTTGACAGCAGTGGCTTCCTCTGTGGTATCCTCCCATGAAATACATTCTTGTTTAGTGTTTTACATATCGTAGATTCACTAACAGGGATGTAAGCATATGCCAGAGACTTTTGTAAGTCTTTAGCTGACACTTTAGGATTCTTCTTCACCTCATTAAGCAGTCTGCACTGTGCTCTTGCAGTCATCTTTACAGGACGGCCACTCCTAGGGAGAGTAGCAGCATTGCTGAACTTTCTCCATTTATTGACAATTTGTCTTACCGTGGACTGATGAACAGCAAGGCTTTTGGAGATACTTTTATAACCCTTTCCAGCTTTATGCAAGTCAACAATTCTTAATCGTAGGTCTTCTGAGGCATCATTCACACCAGGCAATGCTTCTTGTGAAAAGCAAGCCCAGAACTGGTGTGTGTTTTTTATAGGGCAGGGCAGCTGTAACCAACACCTCCAATATCATCTCATTGATTGGACTCCAGTTGGCTGACACCTCACTCCAATTAGCTCTTGGAGATGTCATTAGTCTAGGGGTTCACATACTTTTTCCACCTGCACTGTGAATGTTTATATGGCGTGTTCAATAAAAACATGGTAACATTTCATTCTTTGTGTGTTATTAGTTTAAGCAGACTGTGATTGTCTATTGTTGTGACTTAGATGAAGATCAGATCACATTTTATGACAAATTTGTGCAGAAATCCATATCATTCCAAAGGGTTCACATACTTTTCTTGCAACTGTATTCTGTCAGTGTTTACCTGGAGATCTTGTGTTCATTGAAGTAACTACATACGTCAATATCCAAGTATAAGCTGACTTGAATAGTAGCAATTATGTTTGCATATTGGGGGATATCAGTGTATCAGGCTATTCAGATCCACACAAGGTCTCAATACATGACAGAATCCATCGTCTTGTAGACCGATCTCTGGTTTTGCAATCAGAATCATAAGCTGTTGACCAGTTTTCTCTTAATGCGCAATAGTCTTATTTGGCTTATGACATTAAAAAACTTGCTTGGATAAGATTTATAAAGGCTTTCTTTGACATTCACCAACTGGAATACATTTTTAGAAGTACACTCATTGACAAAATAACTCATCCAGATAAAAATGTCATGGCAGGGCTTCCAAAAGGGCCGTATTTTCAACTAGGTACTTGAGGTCTGATGCTTTGGGTGTGTCCAGCAGGGGAGCGGTGCCAGAGAGGCATTATTTTGGATGGTGCTAGCAGTGGCCTGATGTGTGTGCTGTGAAGTACACATCAACAGGGCAGAGGAGGAGAGAAAAGCGATTTGGTGGAGCAGTGAGAGGGAACTGCTGCTCCATCAATCAGCTCAAACTCCAGTGACTGACACCAGTGCCGGCCTGCCAAGGAGGAATGGAGCAGCCTGTGTAACTTTCTGCCCACCTCTGAGCTCACACATGTGAGGATCAGATAAATGCACAGCAGCCTGTGCACTGCTTTCAGCAAGCACGCTCCACTCCACTGAGTCGCAAGACCCAAGTGAGCATACAGCTGGCCCCCTTCTCTCAGCAGTGTCACACACCATGTGCGATGGGGAGGCAGAGGCTCTTGATAAGTGAGCCAGCAGGTGATATCAAGACTGTCTGTGCAGAGTCTGTTTACCTTTGATTTTCCCTGTCCCCATGCATTCTTCCTCTCATCCCACACAGCAGCAATGGGGTAAATTACTGTGGGAACGATTTCGAGAAAGTACTGAGGCTGCTCTGCACAACATGTGTACCCTTTTGCCCCATTAAAGACCCCTGTCCACTTACTGTCTCCCCTTTACACTAAACAGAGCTCCTGCTAAGTTATGTCTCCCTAGTGACCCTTCCATCCGTGGCATTTTCAATGTTTCCAGCCCCTCATCCCTCACAGAGCCCTGCCACCTAGTGTCTCTGCTTCTTTATTACTAACAGGAAAACTAGCTAGTTCTTATTTTAGGTTTCTTTCATTAAATGATGTCAGCTTTACTGTTATCAGCAGGATGCATGTCCTTACAATATGGTATAAACAAGCCCATCCCTTTTTCCTTATACTTCATGCATTCTTCATACTCTGAAGTGGTAAAAGCATAGGTAAGAATAACATATATGTATTTTATTTATGTTTAACTTACATTAAGAAACTTACATCAACTTTAATGTTCATTTGCTTTATTTATTTATTTTAGGTTCAATGACAATCATGATTTTGCTTCTCATCATGGCAAGGTTTATGGTTGCTGGAGCTTTGTGTCCTGTTAAATGTGACTGTTCAACAAAATATCTACTTTATTGCAAAGATAAATCCATTACTGACATTGCCAAATTAGCCATTCCTGACAATTTTTCGTTTGTACATATAAGTGACACTCAAGCCATGGAACTAACAGATGACAGTTTTCAGCAAATGCCTGTTACTTTACGGCTCTCCTTGGAAGACAACCAGCTCTCCACAATAACCCCAGGGGCTTTTGAAGACTTTCCGCTATTGAAATCTCTCAGACTTTCGAACAATGCTTTGCGTTTTCTACCTCCTAGAGTATTCCATACACTAACTGATCTAGAACAGTTGTTCTTAGATAGAAATTTATTGGTGCACCTGGATCCACATATATTTAAGAACCTAACAAATCTAACAGAGCTTGCCTTAAACAGAAATCGGCTTGTGGAATTGTCTCATCAGTTATTAGCTCATCAAGTAAATCTGAAAGTTTTAGATTTATCTAGAAATAAACTGTCTTATTTGCCCAAAGATGTTTTTAGCTCTCTGCATAAATTAAAAATCCTCACAATTTATGAAAACCTTTTGACAGAGATAACACCCTTGCTGTTGCATAATCTAACTGAACTAGTCAAGCTTAGTCTTTATTCAAATGTAATTAAACTAATTGATAAAGACGCTTTTTACCATGTCCCAAAACTTAGGGAATTGGCCTTGCATAAAAATCGCCTTCAGACACTGGCTGATGGATTATTTCTTTATGTTAATAAATTGCAAGCATTGTCACTTTATAATAATCCATTAATTGAACTTCCTAATGTACTGTTTGGTAAGATGGACCTTCTCAAGTTACTGTGGCTCTATAACACATCCCTTTCAACAATCCCAAATTTTATCTTCAGTAATTTAACTAATCTAGAGATCCTTATCCTAACAAGAAACCGAAATCTTCATGGTCTTCCATCATATAGTTTTAGTGGTTTGCACAAACTTCTGGAATTGTCTTTGCATACAAATAACATTACCTTTCTTCCTGAAGAAGTCTTCAAGGATCTACCAAGCCTGAAAATTCTTTCCTTGTACAGTAATAATTTTGATAGTCTCTCGGAAAATGTTTTTAAACATTTGGTAAATCTTGAAACACTTTATTTAAATAACAGTAACATAACGACACTGCCAGAGAACATTTTCACCTTGTTACCAAAACTTCAAAGAGTTCATCTTGATGGTAATCCCTGGATATGTGATTGCAGACTTAGGCAGTTCAAGTGGTGGCTCATGGAGAATGTGGAGAAGGTATACAACTATACCTCTGTTGTTTGTCAGAGTCCTTCAAATCTGGCAGAAATACCTGTATTAGAAGCTGATGAACTGGTATGTCCCTATACTATAATTAACAAGTTAGATTACTATGTGTCAACTCCTGCCATTTCATGGCATGATATTACCAGTATGTCAACTCCTGGCGAGGAGATGAACTCGACTGTAACAGATTATGTTGTGGATAAAACAGATGCCTCTGTGACTGATCCTTCCTTAGACTCACATTTATCCAAGAGTACAAGTCCATCTTTACTGAACAATATGGGAACAGAGACAGTTAGAATGTTATTGGATAATGCTTCACATAAATTAAATATTTATGGAAAAATCATTTACTATGTTACTTTGTTCAATTTAGCAATGCAAACATTTTATATTCTTGTAACATGCTTAACCTTGCTGAAAATTAGGAAACTCTATAAATACTTTCGAACATTTAATGAGCCTGTAATATTAGTTCGGATGTTAATTCCACTGAGCACTCTCTATCCAGACACAAAGTGTTAAGTATTATGCACCCTTTTAAGCAAGTTCAAACAATATTGTTATTAATATGGGCTGGAATATTTGTTCATGAAACTTTATATGGTGGCAGAACAATGTTTATCCTGCTTTTGAGTTGGTGTGTCTCATGTATCTTCAATAAAGCTGGAACAAGTTTTTACTTGGGAGGGCTGGATCTTTTGCTTTTATTTATGGATCAAGTTGTATACCGTGCAACCAGTTTAAAAAAATTGCCTGCAAGTGTGGTGAACTGACTAGAACTTCTATTATGATATATTTGGTGAATTTGTTGCATTTTTAATGTGGATTCTATGCTAAAAATGCAATGTCTCAATGAATTTTAGGACATGTTTCTAGGTCAGATGATTTTGAGTGATATTGTTTTAACTGGTACAAATGTTTTAACTACCCTGGTGCTACTAGATGACAGTGCTATCTGCGGCTGTCAACAGTTGTCGATCCACATACAGATAGTCTGAATTTGCCATATGTGGCAGAACCATGGAGTACATTGTATATTAAAACCTATCTTTACTTACCAGATGTCAAATCCAAGCCCTTTATTTAAGAACAAAGTGGATCATTATCCACTTTCTTGATTTACATCTTATTTTGCATTTTCATAATACATACTGTATCTTTTTTTGTTATCTGAGTGGGAGGCACCAACATAATTCTTTGTACCATACAGATTCAACCTCTTCTCAGATGTCACACACCCTGCAGAGTAGAGTACACCTAGCATTGGTGATTCTGGTATTTAATATGAATTATGCTATGTAAATTCAGTTACTGCAGAGACATTAGCATTTAAGATACGCTCATTCTTACACTAATGCTATTTTCTCAGTTCACTGCAAAAGGTACACCACAATGATATGCAGCTGACAATACTGGCTAAGGTTACTTTCACACTGACGTTTTGGCTTTCCGTTTGTGAGATCCATTTAGGGCTCTCACAAGCGGTTCAAAACGGATCAGTTTTGCCCTAATGAATTCTGAATGGAAAAGGATCCACTTAGAATGCATCAGTTTGCCTCCGTTCAGTCACCATTCCGCTTGCAGTGTTTTGGTGTCCGTCTCACGAAACTGAGCCAAACTGATCCGTTCTGACACACAATGTAAGTCAATGGGGATGGATCCGTTTTCTATGACACAATCTGGCACAATAGAAAAGTGATCCGTCCTCCATTGACTTTCAATGGTGTTCAAGACGGATCCGTCTTGGCTATGTTAAAGATAATGAACGGATGCAGATGGTTGTATTATCTGAACGGAACCGTCTGTGCAGATGCATGACGGATCTGCACCAAACACAAGTGTGAAAGTAACCCTCAGGCTGATGTTAAAAACTGAGGCTTTAGCCAATGTATTCCATCAGCCTGAGGGATTAGCCAGTGTTGTCAGTTGCATATCATTGTGGTGCACCTTTTGCAGTGATTTATGTATTTGTATATTTTCATCCACACACTACTCCATCTTGTGTAGGATGCCTTTGTGGTGCATGTGGTCCGCTGATGACATCCTCCATTGTATGCACTTTTTGCTGGGGATTTCCACTAGCAACGGATCACATGCGGAGGAATTGCTCCCCCGGTTATAAACACTCTACAGTGTTTGGGGTTTTTGAGCATTTCCTCCCATTTAGGCCACTTTATTTTAGTGATATTTGCTCAGTTCCCCAAAAATAGCAGAAAGTGGCATCTCAAAAATAACTGCACATTAGTCAATAGATCTGCTTGCTCTTTTATATACCTGAAGTTTGTTTTGCTCAAAATCTTTTCATAATCTGTTTTTGGACCTTTACATTGTGAATTACAATTTATTTATGATAATAGGCTTATGATCTTGTGAACTTTAATTACCTTATGTTCTGTTCTTGTAAAATGAATGTAGGATGTTCAAGTTCTATTTCTAACTTTCTTTCGACTCTTGACAGCATCTGTGTTATCAGCAGGATGCACTTTGTTGCCCTTCTATATAAATGCAGCCCTTTAGTTAAATTATTTGTGGCATCTGTCTTTAATGTGGCACATTGTCTGCACAGGTAAGTTTATAGAATATGTTTAGGTTGTGCATAATTATTGTTTTATCAAAATAGTCATTTTATATACTTCGTTATTAATTTTTATGTTTGTACCTTTTATGACGTACTACCAAAACACAAACTTTATTCATTTTGCCTTTTTAGAGTCTTCATCAGTCATGATTGTATTCTTACTGCTCACCATGCCAGGCTTTGTCGCTGTTTCCACAGTCTGTCCTGTTAGATGCACATGCAGAGTGAAAGATTCAGTTGCTTGCGAGGATAAAAAAGTTGCAGACATTACCACTTTTAACATTCCTCATAATTTTACATATGTTCGTATAAGTGGCACACAAGCTACAGAACTAACAGAGTTCAGCTTCCAACAAATGCCATTTACGTTACGCCTGTTCTTACAGAGCAATCGATTTTCTATAATAAGACCAGGGGCTTTTCAGAAATTTCCTCTCCTGAAAACTCTCAGGTTATCAAAAAACAATGTGAGCTCTTTGCCTTCTGAAGTCTTCAGTACATTAATCTACCTTGAACATTTGTACCTGGATGAAAATGTATTGGTGTACCTTGATCCATCAATATTCAATCATTTGAGCAGTCTAAATATCCTAAATTTGTCTATAAATAGACTCCAAGCTTTACCCAAAAACATTTTTAGATCATTGTCTAAATTAACACACCTAATACTTAATGATAATCAATTGGTAGAGATACCAAATTGGATGTTTGATAACCTCATGGAACTGGTTGAACTCCACCTACATTCAAACTTAATTGAAATGATTGACAAAGAAGCATTTTATCAGCTTCCAAAACTAAAAAAATTATCATTGAAGAAAAATTGCCTAAAAACATTGGCCGATGGATTATTTCTCTATTTACATAAGTTGGAAAGCTTGTCTCTGTATGAAAATCCATTAAAGGAACTGCCTAATGTACTGTTCGGTAAAATAGGCACACTCAGGTCCTTCAGGCTTTGGGGCACATCCCTTTCTACAATTCCTAATTTTATTTTCAGTAATTTAACCAATCTAGAAGTTCTCATCTTAACTAAGAACACACAACTTCAGTCTCTTCCAAAAGATACTTTCAGTGGTCTGACCAAACTTGTGGAACTGTATTTACATACTAACAACTTCAGCTCTCTTCCTGTGGGACTCTTCCAGGATCTACAAAGCCTACAAAATCTCTCCTTGTACAATAATACATTTGATAACCTCCCTGATAATTTATTGAGACCTCTTATAAAACTTCAAAATGTTTATTTAAACAACAGCAAGATAACAACCCTACCAGGAAACTTGTTCAAGTTGTTGCCAAATCTTCAAAGTGTTCATCTTGAGGGCAATCCCTGGATGTGTGATTGTAAGCTTATAGAGTTTAAGTCCTGGTTGGAAAATAATACGGAAAAGGTACCAAACCATATGACACTTCTTTGCACAAACCCTCCAACATTAAAGACCACACCTGTGTTGGCATTAGAAGCACTAATTTGTCCATCCACATCAATTACAGAGCAGAAAAGGGGTTCTTATATGCTAACAAAACTTTTAAGCTCCTGGGTTAATTTCAGTACAAGTGACAGGATGACTATTACAACACCTACTACAGAATATATTACTAGTGTAATAGATTACTCTAGTACTATGCATATGTCAAACTGGGATAACCGTAAAAACCCATATATGAACCACACTAAAACAACCAGTAGAACATCAGGACATGAATTGCAATGTAAGCTTGTGATGTTACACAGATGTAGTCTTCCTTCTGGTTATATAATTTACTATCTACTTTATTTCACAACATCAGTACAACTGTTCCTTACAACTGTACAATGTTTTGTCTTGATAAAAATGAGAACATTTTATAACCACTTCAACATTCCTACTGAGCCTGTAGTATTAGTGCATATCTTAGTTCCACCAAATTGTCCTGCTCCAGATTCAAACTAGTAGGCCTATAAGATGTTAACTTTTATATTGAGATATTAACTGTTTCACATAAACATGATTCCTATATGGCAATATGGCTCTTTGACAATGCAGTTATCACTGTGTACATTTTGATTGGGTAAGGGTGCCATTTATGCCTGATGATGTGTACAATTCAACAAATGTTGATCATTGTTTATTATTATCTTATTTTGTAAATACTCATATGCAAACACTTTTTGGTATGTTAAAAAGTATACTCATAAAATGTGCAAATTACTGTGTGTAAATACAATTGGATGGAAATTAAATAAAACATCTGGAATTTGGTACTTACCTTTGAACCATGTGACTGCAGTTACAATTTCATAATTCGCTACGTCTAGGAATTGACACATGTAAACCTGCATTGTTCAATCCTTTTTCAAGACCGGTAGTAAAAGGTGTGAGCAAGAAATTGGCAGTCTGTACACACAAAAATGTGTAAAAGGCACGTTATAAAATACTGTTGCTGCCTTAAAGATTTGTCTATTTTTATTTGAATTAATGCTGGATGTTGGATGGCAACTAATCCAAGAAACCTTGCTAAATATTCTATGGTCTCCTATTGGAAATGCCACCTAATTCTACTTTAGTTGTTGCATTTGGAATTGTAATCAGCGTCACACCCATTGCTGTTGTGCAGGAAGGAAAACAATAATACAAAACCCCAAAGCAAGTCTGAAGAGTAACAACATTTTTGGACTGGCCTGGCTTGAACCCAGTAGGATGTGGTAACAGAATTTAGAACAAGCAGTATATGCATGTCTATTTACCAGTGTAACTGAAAGCATGCTTGAACGAAAAGCAGCATGCAATCAAAATGACCGTACCATTCACTTCAGTGGAAGCAGCTCTGCAGTTATTAGTTCCATCCATTATGCAATGAAGCTACAAGGTATCAGCTGAGCAATGGGGTGTCGGACCCTGCTAATATGATATTGATGTCCTACTGTATTCTGAGGAGAAGGATTGGGTTAGTTAAGCAACACTGCCACAATGTATTTAAAATTTTCAGTTCAGGGATTATTGCACAAAGGGAGGTCATTATCCAAATAGAATAATGGAATCAACACCTTTGACCCCATGCTGGGTATAATGACCTCTGACCCCATGCTGGGTATAATTACCAGATGCTGATTCAGTTACATATTTATTCCCAGAGAATTCTTGTACAGTCACTCAGAATTGAGAAAGCTCGTTGGAAGAACGAGTGAAACGTTTTCAAGAAATCTACAGTAAGTCCAGTTGCCTTGATTTATTCTTATGGCACTTTGAGTTTCAGGGACGCTATTTGCTGGGTACAGTTATTTTTTAGAGCACAGTGTGCCAATAATTATTGAAGGGGAACTATCTGTCTGGTACTAGTATTTTCAGGGGTACTATCTGTTTCTGCAGTATAGTATTGGGGAGCACAGAGGTGGCAGGATGGGGTGTCCAGAAGGCGGGCGCACCTTTTCAGTTTTTGCCTCGTGCAGCAGAAAGGCTAGGTGCACCCATGTAAATCAACCAATAACTTGTATAAAGTTAGACAAAAGTCTCTATCCCTGCACCACATTTATCATTCAGCCTGAGCCACTGTGATAAATCTAGTGCATTTCTAGACGACGGGGGTCATTTATCAAACTGCTGTAAAGTAGAACTGGCTTAGTTGCCTATAGCAACCAATAAGATTCAACCATTCATTTTACAAAGGAGCGGTCAAAAATGAAAGGTGGAATCTGATTGGTTACTATCGGAAACTAAGCCAGTTCTACATTACACCAGTTTGATAAATGACCCCAAACGTGTCTAAATTTACACCAGATATAGGATAAGTAAATCTGCCCCAACATAATTTTGTGCTTTGAGCTATATTTGTTATATAGGAACAAATCAAATTAATATTTTGGCAACACAATAAAGATATTGGGGGGCATTCATTAAAGGGGTTTTCCGAGACTTTTAAATTGATGACCTATCCTTTGAATAGGTCACCAGTATATGATCTGTGGGGGTCTCACACCCAGAACACCTGCCGATCAGTTGTTTGCGGCTTTCTCTCAGCTCACCAAGCACAGTGCCGTGCATTGAACAGCAGCAGTGCTTGGTATCGCAGCTTAGCCCTATTCACTTCAATGGGGCTGAGCTGCGCTTAGGCCATGTGAATGATGAACATGACATCACATGGCCTAGGCAAAGTTGCAAGAAATTTGCGGTGGTACCGTGTGTGCCAGTGCCTTCTCAAACAGCTGACTGGCAGGGGTCCCAGGTGTCAGACCCCCATCATTTAAGAACCGATGACCTATCAGTATTAAAGTCTCAGGAAACCCCTTTAAAGCTTTTACGTCACTATTGTGGCGCAAAAAAGTTTCACACCATACAGTAATTTGGGACTTTTATGGCTTCTCCAGACTTTTCTGAAGATATGAGAAATGAGGTGGCGATTAGCAGAAGGGGCATGCTTAGCAGTGGAACTTCCCAGCACCCACCAGATCTACTATAATTGCGCAGGGAGTTTATTAAAAGGTACTTGCCTCTTAATAAATTAGACCCATCTTATGCCAGCGCAGGGAGGTCCAGAATGGCATATGAGAATGCCAGTCTTGATAAATTCAGTGTTCACTGGTAAGGGCCATCATCATCTTCAAGAAATTCATCCTGGAAACCAAAAATTTCAAATCAGTCGGCATTGTTCAGTATTTTTTCATTCTTTGCTTTGGACACTTTTCTTACAATAGAGACATGCGTCATGCTTCCTGTTATGAACAATATGTTGATTGAGCAGATTTCCCAATACACTTTTGTGTTCTGTGACAATGACAGCAAATACCACATGATTATAAAAGACGTACTGGAAGTAGGACCAAAGGTCATGCAAAGTATAGTAATGCATTCTGCGCAAAACTTAACTTGGCCTTAGGCTACTTTCACACTAGCGTTTTTGCTGGATCCGGCAGGGTCCAGCAAAAACGATTCCGTTACTGATAATGCAATCATCTGCATCCATTATGAACGGATCCGGTAGTATTATCCTTAACATATCTTTAACATAGCCAATACGGATCTGTCATGAACTCCATTCAATAGGGGACGGATCCGTTTTCTATTGTGGCAGATAGTCTCAGAAAAAACGGATCCGTCCCCATTGACTTGCATTGAGTGTAATGCCGGATCCGTCTTGCTCCGTATCCCAGGACAGAAAGCAAAATACAACATGTTGCAGTTTGCTCTCCAGTCTTGGAACGCAACTAAACGGAACGTAATGCATTTTGGAGCATTCTGTTCTGTTCAGTTCAGTTTTGTCCCCATTGACAATGAATAGGGACAAAACTGAAGCGTTTTTTCCTGTATTGAGCTCCTATGATGGAACTCAATACTGGAAAACCTAAATGCTAGTGTGAAAGTACCCTTATATTAGTATTAGTAATATAGCAGAAGCCAAGTTGTGTATCAAATGTTCTTTTTTACTAGACATTTTTTGTCAGCATTTTCATTTAATAAGGGACATTTTACCACCAGTTTTACTAATAAATGTATTAGTTTTTTCGTCTCAAAAACCTAATATAAAAAAGACAAGCCTAATTGTAAGAGCTGGTTAAAAATAAAATTAAAGGGGTTGGCCATTAGTGATGGACGAACATCGGCCGGGACGTTTGCGTTCGCGATCAAACGTTCGCGAACCTCGCGTTCGCGTCGGGCCCCATTCACTTTAATGGCAGGCGAACCTGAAAAACTTTCAGGTCATATTTGCCAGGAGCCATTTTTATGCGTCTTAAAGGGAAACTCAAAAATGTGCCCTGCTGGTACCTAGAAAATTTATATTTTAGGCCACGGGAGTACGGGCCCTAAAAATTAGGCATTCCCCTGACAGAAAAGAACAAGTGATTATGTGGCTGGAGGTATATTAGACGGTCAGTGCATAACAATTTTACTGTAGGCCAGTGGAGTACAGGACCCAAAAATTATGCATTCACTGGACAAAAAAGAACAAGTGATTATGTAGCTAGAGGTACATTAGACGGTCGGTGGATAACAATTTTACTGTAGGCCAGTGGAGTATAGGCCTCAAAAATTAGGCATTCACCTGACAGAAAAGAACAAGTGATTATGTGGCTGGAGGTACATTAGGCGGTCACTGATTAACAAATTTACTGTAGGCCAGTGGAGTACAGGCCCAAAAAATTATGCATTCACCTGACAGAAAAGAACAAGTGATTATGTGGCTGGAGTTATATTAGACGGTCAGTGGATAACAATTTTACTGTAGGCCAGTAGAGTACAGTCCCCAAAAAGTAGGCATTCACCTGACAGAAAAGAACTAGTGATTATGTGTCTGGAGGTACATTAGGCAGTCACTGGATAAAAATTTTACTGTAGGCAACTGGAGTAGAGGCCCCAAAAATGAGGCATTTACCTGACAGTAAAGTCCTTTTATGCCGCTGTATATACATAAGACAAGGACCATTCTTTGTTCTGGGTGGTGGCGGATATGTGTGGGCTGGCATGAGGAAATTCAATTACATGTGGTCATCACAGGTGTTGAATTTCTTCAAGATCCATGCCTCATTCATTTTTAGAAATGTGAGGTAGTCGCTGTCGTGAGTTAGGCGAGTGCGCTTATCGGTCACGATCCCCCCTGCTGCGCTGAACGTCCTTTCGGACAAGACACTTGACGAGGGGCAAGCCAAGAGTTCCATGGCAAATTGTGCCATCTCTGGCCACAGGTAAAGCCTGCACACCCAGTAGTCCAGGAGTTCCTCGCTTCTCAGAGCATCCACATTGGCCGTTAACCCGATGTAGTCGGACACCTGTCGGTGTAGGCGTTCCCTGAGGGTGGATATGGAGGGCGGCTCTCGATGGGTTGGCTGCAAGAATGATCTCATATTCAAAGTGACCAAAACATCTTAAAACCGCCCTCTTCTTGCAGGAGCGCTAGGATTGGTACCCGCACGTGTTTTGCTGTGGGTGTAAATTCCTCTGCCAGCGCCCGCAACAGCAGAATGCAGCATCTATCACAGCAAGGCCTGGAAATGTTGCATTTTGACAGCCCTCTGTAATGCTGATAAAATGTCTGCCATTTTGTGTTTGTACCGGAGGTCTAAGTACATTGCCACCCATTGCCATTGTACTGGTCCTTGCCCTTTAAAACACTGGAGCCCGAAGGCCCCCATTTGCACTAAATTTGAAGCGGTGGAGTACCCTGGCTCCTGCTCATCGTCCAGGAGAATGTTGTTCTCTGTCTCCTCCCCCCAGCCACGGACAACACCAGGGATCCCCGAAAAGTTTTAAGTCCCCCTCGAAGACTGCTCTTCTTGCTCCTCCTCCTCCCCCCAGCCACCATCCTCTTCTTACTCCTCTTCAGACTCCTTCTGACTTGTCTCAGATGGAGTAGCCCCCCTGGGAATACATTCAGCATTGCGACTTCCTCATCTTCCAGCTCCTGCTCCTCGACGGCTTGATCAATGACACAACGCAATGCAGGCTCCAGAATGAAGGCGTAAGGTACGATGTCACTGATGGTGCCCTGGTTGCGACTGGCCAGTTTGGTGATCTCATCAAATGGCCGCAGAAATCTGCATGCATCATGCATGAGCAGCCACTGGCACGGTGAAAAGAAACCAAGCTCCCCAGAACCTGTCCTGCTGCAGAGTTCATACAGGTAGTCGTTAACGGCATGTTGCTGCTGGAGAAGCCTATCAAGCATATACAAGGTGGAGTTCCAACGCATCGGGCTGTCACAAATTAGACGTCTGATGGGAAGGTGGTGTCGCCGCTGAACGTCAGCCAGGCGAGCCATGGCCGTGTAAGATCTTATAAAATGGCCAGAGATTTTTCTGGCCTGCCGCAAGACGTCTTGGACCCCAGGGTATTTGGCAACGAATCGCTGCACGACTAAGTTCAGGGCGTGTGTCATTTTGCCCTGTTTCAGCACGCGCAGCAGATTGGCACGGTCGCACACCACTTTACCAACTGTCAAATTGAGCGGGGTTAGCCACTGATCAGCCTGAGACCGCAGAGCTGAAAGCAGTGCAGGACCAGTGTGGCTCTTGGCTTCCAGGCACAACAGCCGCAGCACAGCATGGCAACGTCTCACCTGGCACATCGAATAGGTTCCTGGGAGCTTTGGGGGGTGCAGCGGAAGAGGCGGTAGCAGTGGAAAAGGAGGAGTCAGCCGAGGAGGAGACAGAGGATGGAGTAGGAGGAGGAGAAGAAGAGGCAGGCCTGCATGCAATCCGTGGCGGTAACACCAAATCCCCACGGGTGCCATGGGTTACATGCTTGATGGCCGTCAGAAGGTTCACCCAGTGGGCAGTAAAAGTTATGTACCTTTCCTGCCCGTGTTTGCTACCAGTCTGGCAGTAGTTGGCGGGATAGCAGTTCCGACAAGCCAGCGGTCAGCCGTTGGGCAAGAGGGTTATCCGGCGTCATCAACTTTTTACGCTCGAACATTTGGGCCACGGAAGCTTGCCTTCTGCCAGATAAACGCGACGACGGCACGGTGGAAGGTGGAGTGGAGGACAAATGGGAGGAGAGAGCAGAAGTAGAAGAGGCAGGAAGTGGAGCACCGGGAGTGTGGCTTTGTGGGTTCTAACGGCGTTGCTCCCACTAGGCTCGGTGTTGGGAGGCCAGGTGCCTTCTTAAGGTGGTCGTCCCTAGGTGAATGTTGGGCTTACCGCGACTTATGCATTGCCAGCACAGGCTGCAGATGGCAACACTATTGTCAGCAGCTGACACGTTAAAAAAGCCCACACTGCGGAGCCATGTGCCTGCGTCCTGGGAGCGCAAGATATATTTGCAGTCTGCTTTTTGCCTCCTGTGCACTGTGAGTTCTGCCTGCTTCTCCTCCTTCTCCTCCCTATCTGCTGCTCCGTCTCTCCCTCTGAACTCCACTCATCTTCCTCTCTTGTGGGCACCCGCGTGACGTCCATCGACACGTCATCATCGTCACCTTCACCACCACTGACATTAGAGATCTCGGAGTAGGCAGCAACAGTGGGGACCACCCTCCTTTGGCTGATTTGGGTACTGTTGTCAGACCGCTGGGTGGCGGCCATTGCTACCTCCTCTTCCTCATCCGATGCCAAGAATGGTTGCGCATCGGTAAGGTCTGGTAATGGATGGGAAAATAAATCCTCTGACTCGAGTGCAGGGGCTATGGTGGTGGTGGTGTCTTTGGGGGTGCACACAGCAGAGAGTGAGGATGGTGCAGATACAGAGGATGAGGAGGGTGCAGAAGCGGAAGGCTGAGTGAGTCACTCAACCAACTCTGGTGCGTCCTTTGATGTAATCGCACGCACCTTCTCCAACTTCCAACTTAGGCTCCGGCCTGGTTCACCTGCCCGACCCCTACCAACCCTGCGGAACGCCCTGCCTCTTCCTCTGCCTGTCATTTTCAAAATGACCCTGTCCCTAGAGAAGAGCAGTAATTGTGGAAGCAGGTATATCGCAGGCCTCAACCAGTATTTGGTGGCAGCTGGTATATTGCACCCCTCAATCAGTATTTTGTGGAAGCGGGTATATAGAACCCCTTAATCAGTATTTTGTAGAAGCAGTTATATCGCACCCCTCAATCTGTATTTTGTGGAAACAGGTATATAGCACGCCTGTATCAATATTTGGTGGAAGCAGGTATATTGCTCCCTTCAATCTGTATTTTGTGGAAGCAGGTATATCGCACCCTTCAATCAGTATTTTGTGGAAACGGGTATCTAGAACCACTTAATTAGTATTTTGTAGAAGCAGGTATATCGCACCCCTCAATCAGTATTTTGTGCAAACAGGTATATACAACCCCTGAATCAATATTTGGTGGAAGCAGGTATATCGCACCCCCCAATCAGTATTTTGTAGAAGCCGGTGTATCGCAGGCCTCAATCAATATTTGGTGGAAGCAGGTATATCGCACCCCTCAATCAATATTTTGTGGAAGCAGGTATATAGAACCCCTTAATCAGTATTTTGTAGAAGCAGGTATATCTCACCCCTCAATCAGTATTTTGTGGAAAAAGGTATTTAGAACACCTGAATCAATATTTGGTGTAAGCAGGTATATCACACCCCTCAATCAGTATTTTGTGGAAGCAGGTATATCAAACCCCTTAATCAGTATATATTTTTTTTACTTTCAAGTTTTATTGATTTTTCCAAATTATGTAAAGGAAAAACAGTAATCATTAAAGACGTCACTTATAAAAGTCAATGACAATAATAGTACATGTATCTAACATCTATGATATATATTACATTCTTACATTGTCACTAAAATAAAACAGTAATTTTGCCAAATCCAGAAATTGTGATCCTTCCATGAGGCATAGTATATCTTAGCCACTCAAAACCAAAGTATGAGTAGCATTATAACCCAAATATATATAGCCGTTCATTCACCGCTTCTCCCCACTGCTTTTAATACAAACTGGATTCCAAAAAAGTTGGGACACTATACAAATCGTGAATAAAAACTGAATGCAATGATGTGGAGGTGCCAACTTCTAATATCTTATTCAGAATAGAACATAAATCACGGAACAAAAGTTTAAACTGAGAAAATGTACCATTTTAAGGGAAAAATATGTTGAATCAGAATTTCATGGTGTCAATAAATCCCCAAAAAGTTGGGACAAGGCCATTTTCACCAATGTGTGGCATCTCCCCTTCTTCTTACAACACTCAACAGACGTCTGGGGACCGAGGAGACCAGTTTCTCAAGTTTAGAAATAGGAATGCTCTCCCATTCTTGTCTAATACAGGCCTCTAACTGTTCAATCGTCTTGGGCCTTCTTTGTTGCACCTTCCTCTTTATGATGCGCCAAATGTTCTCTATAGGTGAAAGATCTGGACTGCAGACTGGCCATTTCAGTACCCGGATCCTTCTCCTACGCAGCCATGATGTTGTGAATGATGCAGAATGTGGTCTGGCATTATCTTGTTGAAAAATGCAGGGTCTTCCCTGAAAGAGATGACGTCTGGATGGGAGCATATGACGTCTGGATGAATATATTTTTCTGCATTGATGGTTCCTTTCCAGACATGCAAGCTGCCCATGCCACACGCACTCATGCAACCCCATACCATCAGAGATGCAGGCTTCTGAACTGAGCGTTGATAACAACTTGGGTTGTCCTTGTCCTCTTTGGTCCGGATGACATGGCATCCCAGATTTCCAAAAAGAACTTCGAATCGTGACTCGTCTGACCACAGAACAGTCTTCCATTTTGCCACACTCCATTTTAAATGATCCCTGGCCCAGTGAAAACGCCTGAGCTTGTGGATATTGCTTAGAAATGGCTTCTTCTTTGCACTGTAGAGTTTCAGCTGGCAACGGTGGATGGCACAGTGGATTGTGTTCACTGACAATGGTTTCTGGAAGTATTTCTGAGCCCATTCTGTGATTTCCTTTACAGTAGCATTCCTGTTTGTGGTGCAGTGTTGTTTAAGGGCCCGGAGATCACGGGCATCCAGTATGGTTTTACGGCCTTGACCCTTACGCACAGAGATTGTTCCAGATTCTCTGAATCTTCGGATGATGTTATGCACAGTTGATGATGATAGATGCAAAGTCTTTGCAATTTTTCGCTGGGTAACACCTTTCTGATATTGCTTCACTATCTTTCTGCGCAACATTGTGGGAATTGGTGATCCTCTACCCATCTTGGCGTCTGAGAGACACTGCCACTCTGAGAAGCTCTTTTTATACCCAATCATGTTGCCAATTGACCTAATTAGTGTTAATTGGTCTTCCAGCTCTTCGTTATGCTCAAATTTACTTTTTCCAGCCTCTTATTGCTACTTGTCCCAACTTTTTGGGGATTTGTTGACACCGTGAAAATTGGAATCAACGTATTTTTCCTTTAAAATGATACATTTACTCGGATTAAACGTTTGATCTGTCATCTACGTTCTATTACAAATAAAATATTCACATTTGCCATCTCCACATCATTGCATTCAGTTTTTATTCACAATTTGTTTAGTGTCCCAACTTTTTTGGAATCCGGTTTGTATATTACCGATCACTACAAAGCCATTGATGGGATTTTAGATGCAAACGAGGAAGAATTCCATATTTCCCATCTTTGAAGTGTTTGTGAGCGCTCTATATAAGAGCCTGCATATATATATATTCATGTTGCATATATTGGTTCACTAAAGGGATCAAATCTGTTAGCTTTGTAGGGATCGGCAATTTCCACGAGGTAGCAATAAGCTTCCTTGCTGCTGATAAAACTCCCATTATGACCGGTCTGTGACTGTAAGGCAGTTTGCCTATCCCGATAGATAAAACAGCTAGTGAAGGGTTAATCGCCATTGATTAAAGATTAAAGACCTTTTCCCAAAACGGGAGACTAATAGGGCATGACCACCACATATGCATTAAAGTTCCTCTTTCCCCACAAGCCCTCCAGCAGCTTGGGCTATAGTTAGGGTCTATGTGGGCTACACGGGCAGGAGTTAGATACCATCTAAGCTCTATTTTCATATTTTGTTCAATGTGGTTGATACACTTGGAGTTAGCTATCGTCCAATGAAAGGCATCCTTCCATTCCTCAAATGTCCAGGAACACCCCAATTCTTCCTCCCATTTCTCCATAAAGCTCAATTTGGTTTCTAAAGCAGGGCCCAAAGCTTGGTATGCAATAGAAAGTCCTTTCCCTTGACACTTTTGGTTATTGAAATAACTACTAAAGGGGGTGCTCCTAGATAGCCGACCAAAAGATGGCCCCATCTTGCTCAACATATGTCTAATTTGAAGGTATTGATAAAAACAGGAGGTAGGGATACCATATGTCTGGTGCAAAGTTTCAAATGTTTTTTATACTAGAGTCATCATATATTTGTTCCAAACATAGTATACCAGCCTTCTCCCATTTATCCAGAGAGAGGCCCGGGATTACATAAGTAAGTGCAACTAACGGGATTTCGGATCTCGTAGGAGAGAAGAGCTTCCCTTCTTCTATACAATGGCACCAGGTCCATACTGCGGCTCGCATAGTTAAGAGGGAGGGTGAAACCTTAGGTGCTACTAAGGAATGAGCAGCAAGGAAACCTGGGAGAGAGCCCTTTTTTGTATAAGTGGACTCCAACTCTGTCCATCTCTGCAGTGAGGAAGGTGACCACCACTCTTTAGTTTGCTCAATGAGGTTCGCCTTATAATATCGTACTAGGTCTGGGACACCCAATCCCCCATCTTTTAAATTTGGGTACAAGGCTCGTCGGTCCACTCTAGGAGATTTATTGCCCCATATAAATCTTAGGAGGTCTGTCTGTAATAAACGTATAATAAGGGGATAATAAGAGGTATACATCTAAACATATAAATATCATTAGGTAATATCATCATTTTGACAACGTTAATTCTGGCTATCCAGGACATAAAGTGCAGAGAGTATTCAGTATAGTCCGCTAACAATTCCGTTCTCAGGGTAGTGAAGTTACTTGTCACTAAGTTTTTCAGTAGAGACGTTAATGTGATACCCAAGTATGTTATGCCATCTACTGCCCACTGAAACTGAGCTTTCTCCAAGAGCTTCCTTTTAAGACAATCGCGAAGGGGAGTACATGCGATTTAGTGATATTCAGTTTATATAGGGAGGCTTGTGCATACTCCTGCAAAACTGTTATGACATTTGGAAGATAAATTTCCGGACGTGTGAGAGATAACATACCATCGTCTGCATATAGGCCAATTTTATGTGATATGTCCCCTATTTGTATTCCTGTAATACCTAGGTCTGCATGGATTCTCTCTGCCAGGGGTTCCATTACCAACGCAAACACTAATGGTGATAAAGGGCAGCCTTGTCTGGTTCCATTTGTTATATTAAAACTTTTGGAATAAAAGCCAGATGCCAGTACCCGGGCAGATGGAAAGGAGTAAAGGTTACGATAGCAGACAGGATAGGTCCATAAAACCCAAAACAATTCAGTACCTTTGACAGAAACCCCCAATGCACCCTATCGAAAGCTTTTTCCGCATCTAGAAAAACAAAAATCGGGGGTGCACCTGAGGCTTCCGACAGCTGAAGCAGATCGATCATTTTACGAGTTCCAGCTCTGCATTGACGACCTGGAATTAAACCAACCTGTTCTGGAGATATTAATTTAGGGAGGAGAGGTTGTATCCTTAAGGCCAACAGCTTAGAAAATAATTTTAAGTCATTATTTAATAAAGAGATGGGAGGGAAGTTCGATAGGCTATCATGAGACTTCCCTGGTTTAGGGATTGTTTTCATAATGGCACCTAACATTTCTTTAGGTATGTTACCGGGAAGGAGAAATGCATTAAAAAGCCAGGTAAGATATGGTAGCAAATTTACTTAGAAACCATCTGGGCCTGGGGCTTTATGCAATTTCAGGGTCTTTATGGCAGTATCTACTTCCAGTTCCGAAAAGGGGTTATTAAGCGACCTCAGGTCTTGAAGGGTAATACTTGGGAGAGACACTGAGTCTAGGAAATTCAATATGATTTGTAAGGTAGGTTGTGGAGTGGCGTTATCATTTTGTAGGTTGTAGAGGGAGCTATAATAGTCCGCAAAAGCATCCGCAACATCAATTGGGTGTGTAGTCATCACTCCATTGGTCTGCTTCATTGATTCAATACTGGAAGAAACTTCCCTTTTTTTCAATCTACGCACCAGCATAGCTCCAGCTCTATCTCCCAAGTCATATAGTTTTGCTTTTTACCGGGTTAGGGCCCTTTCATATCTGCAGAGTAGGAAAGAACGAAGTTGAAAGCGTAGGTCTGTAAGTTGGGCAGATAATGTATCAGTAGGAGTTGCCTTGTGTTGTGATTCCACAGCCGCTATCTGAGCTAAAATATCTTGCATTTGCTTTTCTTTTTGTTTCTTAACCTAAGAAGCGGTCTGAATGAGTAACCCTCTCATATAGCTTTTATGGGCGCACCATAATGTGGAAATGTTAATATCTAAAGTGTCATTGAGTTCAAAATATTCATCTAATGCTTTAGAAAATAGACTATATCGTTCTTCATTTCTCAGCAAATAAGAGTTAAGACGCCAAAGCGGCGGGTTAGGATTGGGGTAGTTATCTAAAAGATGTAGGAAAATTGGAGCGTGATCAGACCACGTAATATTGCCTATTGCGGTGTATGTGGTTTTATGTAATAAATCTTTGGAAATGAGAAAATAGTCTATCCTAGTCAGGGAGACATGAATCTGAGACGCAAAAGGTGAAATCCCTCTCCGTCGCATGTTGATACCTCCACACATCAAGCAGGGGAGTATTTTTGAGCAGCTTAACCAATTCAGGTCGATAACCCACCGTTTTCTTGGAACAATCCAGAGAGGCATCAATGGGCAGATTTAAATCTCCGCCTAATATGATGGAACCCCTGGCAGAATCTAGCAGTTTCTTGAAAAAACGTGTAAGAAAAGAGAGTTGATGAGAATTAGGTACATAAATTAGCTTTGGTATAATCAGAGCGATTTATGGAGAAAAGGAGAATAATAAAACATCCCGCTTCATTAATAATGCTTTGATGTAATTTAAATTGGACTGAACATCTAATCCCTATGAGGACACCCGCTTTCTTAACCTCTGAGGATGCGAAATAAAGGTGTGGATATTGCTTATTAGTACATCTGCCGTTATCTTTGGCTAACAAATGAGTTTCTTGAGCCAGTAATATATCACATTTACCCTTATTTGCATCATTCCATAATGCAGAGCGCTTATAGGGGGAATTTAATCGCCTCACATTTATAGACATTAGGTGTAATACCATTGTGAATTTTTGGGAATAATCAGATACATAATGTTACCCAGGGGAGAGCGGTGAGTAGCAGCCGACACGATAAAATCAGGATCACAGTGAAGCTGGAAAATGCAACAGTTAAAAGAACTATCAAAACCACAAAGTGAAACTAGGCAAACAAGCCCATAATGGTACAATAACCATTGATTAGCGCCCATGATTCTCAGGAGCGCAAAGGTATAAAAGTTAGAAGACAGGACCCCGAAAGGGTCACCTTTACATTTTAAAAGGCAGAAGGGTATTTGAGGATACAGATAAGTAGAGAGAGAGCGAGAATAGTTTGCGCACATGTGAGGGCATTACCCTCCCTTCCTTCCTCCAGAGACATAAGAGCAAAGATATTAATTAGTCTAGAGAAGAGTGTAGTGAGGGAAACAGGTAAAGAACAAGAAATCAAAACCTTCTTGATAGAAATATATGAAATAGCCTGAATGTTATGCCAATATACAATCTGTCTTATGTTTTAGGACATCTCATCGTCCGTATTCTTGGAGGACATCTGTCTATTCCTTCTCTTATTGCTTTTCCCATGTCTACCAGTTTGGGCAGTGGAGCACGGAATCAGAGCTGGTAGTACTGGGAAGGCCTGGAGATTCTGGACATTGAACTAATCTTCAATGGAGATTATGGGTCTCCTAATGCTGATAAGCATTCCGTAAGGTCCTCATGCCGCCAGATAATTAACTTTTTCCCCGCAACTGTAGTGGCAAGTCCAAATAATACATTATTTTTCTCCCCCGTAGCAGATCCTTAAGATGTTTCAATTGCTTCCTTTTATGTAGAGTTATGGGAGCTAGGTCCTGCAATAGTATAAGTTGATGATCTTCAAAGGTCCAATTGGGATTTTCTCTGGCTTTCCCCAGCATATCTTCCTTAACTCTGAAGTCCAGGAATTTGCAAATTATATCTCTGGGGGGATCAGCAGGGCCAGGTCTCGGTCTCAGCGCCCTATGAGCTCTCTCAATTTCAATAGAAAGGGGGTAGAGATCGCCTAGTAGTACAATAGCAGTCTGTTTTACTGTAGAGAGTAGTGATTCTGAAGCATACGTTTCAGGTAGACCTCAAATTCTTAAGTTGTTGTATCTATTACGATTGTCCAGGTCTTCTATATGGGTATAAAGTTGCTTTAGATGATCTTGACAGGTTTGGAAGTGGGTGGCAACCTCTCTAGAATGATTACATAGCTCTGCTGTGGTGTCCTCTAAACCATCCACACGATGACCAATATGAATAATTTCCTGCAGATTCCGTGCTAAGGGTGACAGTGCATTAGTTAGGGTTTGTTGAAAAAAGTCCCTTGATAAAGGGAGGTCAGCTGACACTGCAGCTTGCACCTTAACTTGCATTGTATCATCCAGGGTTAAAGGCACAGCCACATGGGTGGAAGGGTCTGCACATGCAGGTGTTTTTGTGACAAATCTTTTCATATTACCTCTGACTTTAGGTATAGCAGGATTCTTCGCTGCAGGTTGACCATATTTGACCATCTCAAAACATGATTTATGTCCCTTGATTGAAGAACAGGACACAGTTTAATGTTACAATAGACGTGTGCATTAAGTATCCTTGAAAAATCTTAGTAAGGTGCCCAATCGGGCTGTGATCTTATTCAAAGATCCAGAAACATTGAGCCTGTTACTCTAACAAGTGATGAAAATGTTCAGATGAGAGACCCCCTTTAGAAAAAGGAGGAACATTTAAAACATTAGGACATAGTCCTCCAGATAGAGCATAAGCAGGAGAGGTTCCAGCAGTGTCGGATTACAATAGGGACTTTCGGGTCGGCAGCCTCGGGCCCAGCACCGCTGGGGGGCCCAATGCTGACCCAAACACCCACATACTGCGGCGGGGCACGGGAGGCCTATGCAGTAGTGAAATCCCGGCACAGGCGTGCGTGATGACGTCATCGCGCGCCTGTGCCGGGACGCAGCACTGCCTCATCGCGCCTTCCTCTGTGAGCAAGTGCCTGGCCCTGGACATAGGTGAGTATTTAGCTTTTCATTATTTTTTTATTTCATGTGCCTACTTTGGGTGACATGTGGGGGGTGGGGACAAACAGTAGGACATATTAAGAGACATCGAGTACATGGGGGGAGAATGTGGGGGCTGTGGGGCCAAATTATTATGGGAGGGAATACTATGTGGGGACAAATTACTATGTGGGGCAGTGTGGCGGCAAATTACTATATGGGACAGTGTGGGGGCAAATTATTATAGGAGGGACTACTATGTGGGGGCAAATTATTATAGGAGGGACTACTATGTGGGGGCAAATTACTATATGGGGCAGTGTGGGGGCAAATTACTATATGGGGCAGTGTGGGGGCAAATTACTATGTGGGGGCAGTGTGGGGGCAAATTATTATAGGAGGGACTACTATGTGGGGGCAAATTACTATATGGGGCTGTGTGGGGCCAAATTATTATGGGATGGACTACTATGTGGGGGCAAATTACTATATGGGGCAGTGTGGGGGCAAATTATTATGGAGGGACTACTATGTGAGGGCAAATTACTATATGGGGCAGTGTGGTGGCAAATTACTATGTGGGGGCAGTGTGGTGGCAAATTACTATGTGGGGGCAGTGTGGTGGAAATTACTATGTGGGGACAGTGTGTGGGAAATTGCTATGTGGGGACAGTGTGGGGTAATTGCTATGTGGGGACAGTGTGGGGTAATTGCTATGTGGGGATAGTGTGGGGTAATTGCTATGTAGGTACAGTCTGGGGGAATTGCTATGTGGGGACAGTGTGGGGTAATTGCTATGTGGGGACAAATTACTATGTGGTGGCAAATTATGATGTGGGGGCAAATTACGATGTGGGGGAAACTATTGAGTGGGGGCAGTGTGGGGGAAACTATTGTGTGGGGGCAGTGTGGGGAAAACTATTGTGTATGGACAGTGTGGGGAAATTGCTATGTGGGGGCAAATTACTATGTGGGGGCAGTGTGGTGGAAATTACTATGTGGGGGCAGTGTGGTGGAAATTACTATGTGGGGACAGTGTGGTGGAAATTACTATGTGGGGACAGTGTGGTGGAAATTACTATGTGGGGCAGTGTTGTAGAAATTACTATGTAGGGGCAGTGTGGGGCAAATTACTATGTAGGGGAAATTACTGTGTGGGGACAAACTACTATATGGGGCAGTTTGGGGGAAATTACTATGGGGGGATTACTATATGGGGAAGTGTGGTGGAAATTACTATATGGGGGTGTATTATTTTTGGGGACACTATACAGGGATTATTGCCTGGAGCACAATAGAGGGTGGTATTATTACTCGGGGCACTCTAGGGGACATTATAGCTGCTGTGGACACTATAGGAACATTTGGGGTAATTTATCAAACTGGTGTAAAGTAGAACTGGCTTAGTTGCCCACCAGTTTGATGAATGACTCCAATTATGTCTATTAGGGTCACTATTTTTTCAGCAGTATAGTACCTTGGACATTGGGGAGCAAAACGGGCACAGTATTGGGAGTGGCAGCAGGATGACACTGTGGTGACACCAGGATGAGGAGGTTGATGGAAAAATTGAGAAGTCTAACGTGTCTGTGTTACAAACTGTAGAGACGAGATGTGGCTGAAAGAATTTGCCATGGTAGTCTGGGTCAAATGGAGGAGAAGAGGAAAAAGAAGGTCTACATGACAGGAGATGTCACTGGATGTAAGAGGTATGTGGTGCTGTATTCTCCTCCATATCTTTTTTATTATAATTATATGCATTTTAAATTTGGCGACCAAATTTTTCAGTTTAGGACCCAATTTGGGGTATTTTTTTTAGTCTAAAGATGTCATATGGCCTAGGAAGAGACTGTGGCGCTCATGAAGCACCGCAACCTCTTCATACAAAAATAAAACTAAGCTAAAATAGAGGGAGGGGCCCAAGTTGGGTAGACAGCCCCAGGACTAACATGCACTTAAAGGGCTTCTGTCACCCCCAAAACAAATTTTTCATTTTTGGGCTTGTTAAAATCCTTATTGAACGACTATTCCCTATATAGGGCTCTTACCTTGGTCTGTGGCTTAGTTTCATAAAAAATCGATCTTTTAAAATATGCAAATGACTTCACTACCAGCAAGTAGGGTGTCTACTTGCTGGTAGCCGCCGCATCCTCCTTTTAAAAAAACGCCCCCTCCTCCTGTTGATTGACAGGGCCAGCGAGCTTTCGGTGATGTCATCGGCGCAGGCGCACTGAGGGAGTGCTGAGGAGGCGAGCATCCTTCTCTCAGAGCGCCTGCGCCGAATGAAGACAGGCGCGGGATTTGAAATGCTGACAGGGCCAGCCGGAGGAGGAGAGCGCTCGCTGGCCCTGTCAATCAACAGGAGGAGGGGGCGTTTTTTTAAAAGGAGGATGCGGCGGCTACCAGCAAGTAGACGCCCTACTTGCTGGTAGTGAAGTCATTTGCATATTTCAAAAGATCGATTTTTTTATGAAATGAAGCCACAGACCAAGGTAAGAGCCCTATATAGGGAATAGTCGTTCAATAAGGATTTTAACAAGCCCAAAAATGAAAAATGTGTTTTGGGGGTGACAGAAGCCCCTTAATCCGCCCCTGGGTTCCAGATGTGGCACACAATAATACTTCTTCCCTCTGGTTTACATGTGGGCTGGGGAGAGTAGGACACACTGTAGTGGCACAGGCTTTCTATGAGGGGGTGTAGGGTAACAGTACCTCAATTGGGAGAACGGGTCTCACAGTTGTTGATCCCTTCAATCCGGGCTGGAAGAGTCAGGGCGCACCCCAGAGGAAACGGCCGAAACGGACCCCGCTCACTAGGCTCCTCAGTTTCCCCTTTACACTGGTTCACAGCCCAGGAATCTTCCGGATCGCTGCGTCTCCCTCAGGCTATCGGAGGGAAGATCTGGTATGTCGCGCTCTGGCGGGTTAAAACAGAGCCCGAGGCCCTCTGGCTGTGACTAGGCCGCAAACAGATCTCTGGTCTACAGACTCCTAGAGAGCTCCAGGTGGGCTTTATCTGTAGTGGGCGATATACAGAATCCAGGTAGAGAGGTTTTGGGGATTCAGGAGATGGATTTCAGGAAGTATGGTGCTGGATTTGATCTAGGTAGACGGAGCTACTCCAGAGCACGTCCTTCCTGGTCCGTAGCCCCCCCCCCATAATCAGTACTTTGTGGAAGCAGGTATATTGCACCCCTCAATAATTTTTTGGAGGACAACAGGTATATCACACCCATTGCAAATAGTTGTTCCAATAACGCTTGTCCCTCTATATACCTGTGGTATCGTAGCAGAACTTCTGCACAATACAAATGCACTATAATATACTTTCTATGTTAGAAAGTATATTATAAGTATATCACACCCCTCAGAATATCACACCTATCGATAGCACACCTATACCAGTCCTTAAAAAGACTTTTGTGGCCCTATTAGCTAGCGTTTGGTGTCCCTAACAGTCTGTCCCTGCTCCACAAAGCAACCTCTCCCTACACTGGCAATGTCACGGTGGGGAGTTTGGGAAACCCCCACCTTACTGTCACGGTGGGGAGTGGGGGAAACCCCCACCGTATAATTAGAGCTGTTACTAAGCCCAAAAACAGGGATAGGGAGCAGGTCACCTCCTACAGCTGCCCTAATCCTGACCCTGATCTCCTGACCGTATGAGCGCCCCCTAAAGGTGGGAGGGCTCATACACTCGAACCTGGATCCTACTGACCCTAACGGTCCCTTGCATAGAGGTCAGGGATAGGAGACAACCGATTCCTCAAGGAAACAGACAAATCGGAGTCTCCAGCGACCTAGTAACAGAAGCGAAAAAATAGAATCGGCAGCAACTGAACGGCAGGTAAGCACCTGGAGAAACAACAGCACACCAGAACATCAAACACTTACTTGCCGCAGCAAAGATGGAAAAACACCAAAACAACCTGGACCCCCATGTGGACACCGAATCAAGGTGGCTCCAGGCAAGGCTGCAAATATCTTTTAGGTTCACCCCTCCGGGAAACCAATTGGACCCCTTTCGGAGGTAACAACAGACAGGGGAAAATATCAATCATCCATGCAGATCACAACACCAAACCGACCCGACATGGAACACCAGACTTGACATAAAACAACTAAACCCCAACATAAACCACACCAAACAACATAACAGGTGAGGAGGGGAAAGGAGACAAAGGGAGACAAACGATGTCCAACTAGGATGCCCTCACACAGGAAAGATGACACATCCAGAAAGGAGCAGAGCTTTTACACATATACAGGCAAACAACCATCTGACCTTCAGGCTCACAACACTGTATAAGAAGAGCCAGAGGCCACACCTAGCTCCACCAAGCACACATCTTAACCCCGAACACACCAGGATGGGAAGGGACACAGCAACAAGCATGCACGGCAAAAGTGTCATGGTCCACTACACCAGACCTTGACACAGCCGTGACACGCAAAAAACAGAATGTAAAATGGCTGCCAGATCGGGTTCTGTTATAGAGTGGTGGTGTATCCATGTGCTGAAACGTCTCAATTGGCTGTCCTGTCCCACCTGATGGATCTGTCATGGGTCAAAGTTCGGCGCAATGCAAAAGAATATGGCGAATGCGAACATCGCCAAATGTTCGCATGTTTGGCGATTCGCAAACAAGCAAAGTTTGCCGCGAAACGACCTCTGGGCGAACCGCAGGGCCATCTTTATTGTCAATTTTCTGGCTACTGTTACCCAATATAGCACTTATTAATACAGTATAGTCTTTGTAGAAATTTTGCACTATTTTCTATATTTCATGAGGTATTCCCCTCTTGTTTGCCAAGTCTTTTGTCCCATTCACACAGAGGTCTTGTCCATAAAATGGCTGCTGATGGAGGGTCATGTGACCAGACAAATCACCTCCAAGTGTTATGTTCTCTGTTCAACTACACTGCACCTGCCATCTACATTGTTGGGAGTTTGATGCAGTGTGTTTGAATGGAGGAGGCTGAGTGATGTGCCTGGTCACATGACCCTCCATCAGCGGCCATCTTATGGACAGGACCTTTAGGTGGTCAGCACAGATGATTTGCCTAACAAGGGACATTACTTAAGAAATATAGCAAACGGCACAGAATATCAACAAAGACTAAAATAGTAAGAGCCATATAGTCATCTTGCAAACACATTGGTAAAAATTAGCCAAAAAGTGGCCAACCCTTTTAAGCCTTTACTAAAAAGTACAACTGGTTGTTATAAAAGAATAAAAACTACTTATAATTTAGTTCCATTTACCACTAATGCCTGTTTAGATTGGATGATGGGAGACACTACAGTAGAGGCAGGTAAGTCTTGGTTGCAACATCAGAGGTTTATGCCTCACTTGCATAGGAACTTTGCAGACGAGCTTTTGGTATCCAACTGGTGCAAACAGCCCACCCTGCTTCTCCTACAATTTATCAAACAACAAATGTTTGTAATAGGGTTGTCACAATACCCAAATTTTGATTCGATTTCGAAAAAAGTATTGCAATACTCAATACCATTCGATACCACCTGAAAAAAATAAAACACCAAAAACGCTGCATGTATTCTGCATTTTATGGAAAGTCCAGCCCATAATAGAACAGTCCTTTCCTATTTTTTGGGGGGACAAGGTGATTAAAAATGGCGAATCTCATGGTTTTTATTTAATTTTTTTCTGTTACGGCGTTCACTGCATAGGAGATATTTTTTAATAGTTTGGACTTTTCGGATGTGGCTATATGTAGTATGTTTATTTATTGTTTATATACTTTATATGTAAAATTGGGAAAGGGGGTGATTTAAACTCAATATTTTGGTGTTTGTTTTTTTTCATTTTTTTTTAAAACTTTTTATTGGCTATCCTTCTGCTACATGTGCATATAGTAAATTTAAAGGGTTGTCCCATGAAAACTATTTTACAGTTTACAAACCAGCACTGAATACTTTTGTAATTGCATGTAATTAAAAATTTAGCATAGCCACGGAGTTATTCAATAAAATGTATTTGTATAGCACCTCCTGCTGTTTTTTTCTTTTCTTATTTCTTCGCCTTGCTCACTGCACATGCTCAGTTTCATCCTTCAAATGCCTCCAGAGCTGTGATAGGGAGAGAGCTACAGCAGAATGGACATGCCCCTGCCGCAGAAAAGACACACCCCTTGCGCTGACAATTTGATATAAATTTAGAAGAGCAACGAATAGGGAGATCTCTGGATCCATGTGAGGTACAGGGCTGGTTCTAGCTTTGTTACAATAAGATTCTCATGCACTATACAAAACTCATTTTGAAGAAACTCCATTGACACAACCAGACATAATCACCCCCCCAGGACCCTTATCTATTGATAACCTGGGCCTGAGGAACAAGAGTTCCTACATGCCACCTAAAAATAAACACCCAGTGGAGACATACATCTCGTTATCTCAGAAATCGGTACAGAAAATACTAATGGAAACCACACAGGGCCAGTTTAAACATACAAACAACATGTCCCCCAGTGAGAGGTCAGCGGTAGAAGCATTACAACGCAACAAAAATATCATCATAAAACCCGCAGACAAAGGTGGAGCCCTGGTTGTCATGGATAAGGGAGACTACATGATAGAAATTATGAGACAACTTTCAGATACCGACACATATGAAATACTGCCGAGAGATCCCACCATGCAGATACAGGTATTAATCGCCAACACGATAGATTCATACTCTAAGTCAGGTACTATAGATCCCAAAACGGCCATTTTTCTGGTTAAACATAATCCCATCACTCCAGTATTCTATACGTTACCAAAGATCCATAAAAGCCTTATTAACCCTCCGGGACGCCCAATTGTTGCATCAACCGACTCTATACTTTCCCCTTTAGCCATTTATATGGAAAAAATCCACACACCACTAATCAAGACATCTAGATCCTTTATACTGGATACATCCAACTTCATTAAAAAACTGAAAGAAATAACACTAACACCAGACAGTACCCTACTCACTCTAGACGTAAATAGCCTATATACATCTATAGCGCACGACAAGGGCATGGAAGCAACAGCAAGACTTATACAAAATAACTCCAGTTTAATGGCCGTACAGCAGGAATTTTGCCTTACGCTTCTTGAGATAATACTCAAGAGAAACTTCTTCCTTTTCAGTGACACCTACTATGGCCAGAGAAGGGGCACCGCTATTGGGTCCAATGTGGCCCCGCCTTATGCAAATGCCTTCATGATAGCATTTGAGGAGGATTTTGTCTACACAAATCCTTTGTTCTGCCAATACGCGGATGTATGGTACCGTTTTATTGATGATGTCTTTTGTATCTGGAGAGGACCGATATCCACTGTACACAAATTTGTAGAGAACCTCAATGACAAATATTAGTTTTCACAAAGTTTGCTGCTAAACTGCTTTTAGATCTTTGTTTCAGTTGTTTCTGTGATGTAGTGAAATATAATTACACGCACTTCATACGTTTCAAAGGCTTTTATCGACAATTACATGACATTTATGCAAAGAGTCAGTATTTGCAGTGTTGGCCCTTCTTTTTCAGGACCTCTGCAATTCGACTGGGCATGCTCTCAATCAACTTCTGGGCCAATTCCTGACTGATAGCAACCCATTCTTTCATAATCACTTCTTGGAGTTTGTCAGAATTAGTGGGTTTTTGTTTGTCCACCCGCCTCTTGAGGATTGACTACAAGTTCTCAATGGGATTAAGATCTGGGGAGTTTCCAGGCCATGGACTCAAAATGTCAACGTTTTGGTCCCCGAGCCACTTAGTTATCACTTTTGCCTTATGGCACGGTGCTCCATCGTGCTGGAAAATGCATTGTTCTTCACCAAACTGTTGTTGGATTGTTGGAAGAAGTTGCTGTTGGAGGGTGTTTTGGTACCATTCTTTATTCATGGCTGCAACCCCACACATGAATGGTCTCAGGATGCTTTACTGTTGGCATGACACAGGACTGATGGTAGCGCTCACCTTTTCTTCTCCGGACAAGCCTTTTTCCAGATGCCCCAAACAATCGGAAAGAGGCTTCATCGGAGAATATGACTTTGCCCCAGTCTTCAGCAGTCCATTCACCATACTTTCTGCAGAAGATCAATCTGTCTCTGATGTTTTTTTTGGAGAGAAGTGGCTTCTTTGCTGCCCTTCTTGACACCAGGCCATCTTCCAAAAGTCTTCGCCTCACTGTGCGTGCAGATGCGCTCACACCTGCCTGCTGCCATTCCTGAGCAAGCTCTGCACTGGTGGCACTCCGATCCCGCAGCTGAATCCTCTTTAGGAGACGATCCTGGCGCTTGCTGGACTTTCTTGGACGCCCTGAGGCCTTCTTAACAAGAATTGAACCTCTTTCCTTGAAGTTCTTGATGATCCTATAAATTGTTGATTGAGGTGCAATCTTAGTAGCCACAATATCCTTGCCTGTGAAGCCATTTTTATGCAACGCAATGATGGCTGCACGCGTTTCTTTGCAGGTCACCATGGTTAACAATGGAAGAACAATGATTTCAAGCATCACCCTCCTTTTAACATGTCAAGTCTGCCATTTTAACCCAATCAGCCTGACATAATGATCTCCAGTCTTGTGCTCGTCAACATTCTCACCTGAGTTAACAAGACGATTACTGAAATGATCTCAGCAGGTCCTTTAATGACAGCAATGAAATGTAGTGGAAAGGTTTTTTTTCGATTAAGTAAATTTTCATGGCAAAGAAGGACTATGCAATTCATCTGATCACTCTTCATAACATTCTGGAGTATATGCAAATTGCTATTATAAAAACTTAAGCAGCAACTTTTCCAATTTCCAATATTTATGTAATTCTCAAAACTTTTGGCCACGACTGTATACAGTGAGTTAGGCTTCACCTCACACACCAGCAAAGATGAGATTCGTTTTTTGGACACACTCATAAAAATTGACTAAACAGGAGCACTATCAATAGACCTTCACAGTAAACCCACTGATCGCAACAGTCTTTTGCATTATAGGAGTTGCCACCCCCTAGCCACGAAGGATTCCCTACCACGATCACAGTACACACGAGTTGATCGGATCGTTACTGACGATATAATCAAAATCAAGCGCCTTGACATGATGACCCAGAAGTTTTCAAATAGGGGCTATCCAGTGACTACTTTAAAAAGGGCCCTTAATAGTCTCAAAGAGACTTGTAGGCCACATCCCACCAACCAAAAGAGGATCGCATGTATAACCACGTATCACCCTCTAATGCCAAAGATACAACAGGCCTTTAAACAACATTGGCCCTTACTGGCTAAAGCCTATCCTGGGATAGAAGAGTCTAAACAACCCCTATTAACCTGCTATAAAAGACCCCCCAACATCAGGGACAAATTGGTCAAGGCTGATATAGGGAGTCTTACTAAACCACTAGTACAGACTCATTTACGGAGCAGACGACACGGCACATATCCCTGCTTGCATTGCGCACAGTGCTCAAGTGTGATAAAAGGAGAGTACATAATGCATCCACGTACCGGACAGATTTTTCCAATCCAAGGATTCTATACCTGTGAGTCGAGTTATGTGGTTTACTTGATAAAATGCCCGTGCGGCCTCGCATATGTTGGAGAAACCATTCAACATGTGCGAGACCGAATAAGCAAACATAAATCAACCATTAGACTTGGACATACTTTTTTGCCAATACCACACCACTTCTCGGACAGGAAACACCAAATCTCACAACTTCGGTTCCAAATTCTGGAACAAGTGGATCGACCCAGGAGAGGTGGTAATCGGACACTACTCCTAAAACAAAGGGAGGCCTTTTGGATCCACAAATTAGGGACACTCTCACCTAATGGTCTGAATCGTGAATGTGATTTTTTTTATTAATACCTGATTCTTTGATTAATACTTGACTATATTGTGATAAACGTTAAGAAGATGATCTAAATATTATTCCTTTCTTCCACAGACTCGCTGAAAATAATTTTTTGTCCGCAACGGGTGTGGGTGAGATGCTCTCCCCCCCCCCTCTTTCTCTACCCCACTGCCTGTCCCTGGTTACAGTTTCCCTTTCCTTCCATCTTACTTACTTGCCTTTCATTCCCCTTGTTATAGTGTACTAACCTCCATTATATCTATTATATCTATTATATATTATATACCTCTATTAGATACTTCCACTTTGCATTTTTTTATAATTTATTTAAAATTTGATCATACTGTGTTAGTTTAGCCATTACTTCCCCCCTCTCCTTAAATTAGATTCCAGATAATCTCCAGATACAGAATATAGTATGCAGCACCTATGTGAAATCGCCATGAACATTAACCTCCTTCCCCTAGACTAGAACCAGCGCTATGCCCATAGCACAGAATAGTGGAACGCAGCGCACACGTGACGTCACTATTGGAACGCACGCATTCTTCCCAGACGTCACGTGACTTCCGATCACGTGACCGGAACTACCATCAAGCCCATACATTCTTAACCACTTGCCATCTGGGCCATTTGCCCCCTTCCTGACCAGGCCAAATTTTGCAAAACTGACATATCTCACTTTATGTGGTAATAACTTTGGAACGCCTTTATTTATCCAAGTCATTCAGAGATTGTTTTCTCGTGACACATTGTACTTCATGATAATCATAAATTTGAGTCAAAATATTTCACCTTTATTTATGAAAAAATCCCAAATTTACCCAAAAATTTGAAAAATTCGCAATTTTCTAAATTTCAATTTCTCTGCTTTTAAAACAGAAAGTGATACCTCATAAAATATTTATTATTTAACATTCCCCATATGTCTACTTTATGTTGGCATCATTTTGGAAATGTCATTTTATTTTTTTAGGACGTTAGAAGGCTTAGAAGTTTAGAAGCAATTCTTCAAATTTATAAGAAAATTGCCAAAACCCACTTTATAAGGACCAGTTCAGGTCTGAAGTCACTTTGTGGGGCCTACATAGTGGATACCCCCATAAATGACCCCATTGTAGAAACTACACCCCTCAAGGTATTTAAAACCGATTTTACTAACTTTGTTAACCCTTTACGCGTTCCACAAGAATTAAAGGAAAATGGAGATCAAATTTTTAAATTTCACTTTTTTGGCAGATTTTCCATTTTAATCAATTTTTTTCTTTAACACATCGATGGTTAACAGCCAAACAATACTCAATATTTATTACCTAGATTCTGCGGTTTACAGAAACACCCCACTTGTGGTCATAAACTGCTGTATGGGCACACGGCAGGGCGCAGAAGCAAAGGATCTCCACATGGTTTTTAGATGCCATGTCCCATTTGAAGCCCCCTGATGCACCCTTACAGTAGAAACTCCCAAGAAGTGACCCCATTTTGGAAACTAGGGGATAAGGTGCCAGTTTTATTAGTACTATTTTTGGGTACATATGATTTTTTGATCATTCATTATAACACTTTATGGGGCAAGGTGACCAAAAAATTGGTTGTTTTAGCACAGTTTCTATTTATTTATTTTTACAGCGTTCACCTGAGGGGTTCAGTCAAGTGACATTTTTATAGAGCAGATCGTTACGGACGTGGCGATACCTAATATGTATACTTTTTCTCATTTATTAAAGTTTTACACAATAATAGCATTTTTGAAACAAAAAATAAAATTATGTTTTAATGTGTCCATGTTCTGAGAGCTATAGTTTTTTTTATTTTTTGAGAGATTTTCTTATGTAGGGGCTCATTTTTTGCGGGATGAGGTGACGGTTTTATTGGTACTATTTTGTGGGACATACGCGTTTTTGATCACTTGGTGTTGCACCTTTTGTGATGCAAGGGGACAAAAATTGCTTGTTTTGACACAGTTTTTTTTTTTTTTTTACGGTGCTTATCCGAGGGGTTAGGTCATGTGATATTTTTATAGAGCTGGTTTTACGGACGCGGCAATACCTAATATGTATATTTTTTTTTATTTTTTCTAATTTTTTTTTTTTTTTTTCATTCCTTACTTGGGGACTTTTTTTTTTTTACATGTGAAACTTTTTTTTATTTTTTTATTTTCAACCTTTTATTTTTATTTTTTTTATTTTACACTTTTCGGCCCCCATAAGGTCATACAAGACCTCTGGGGGACATTTACTTCACTTTTTCTTTTTTTTTTTCACAGTTGATTTCTCCTGTAACTGGGGCTGACATAGTAGCCCCAGTTACAGGACAAATACACCCCTATAGAGGCTGTACAGCAGCAATCCAGCGCTGTACAGCCTCAGAGCAGGGCTGATCGAGGTCTCTGAGAGACCTCACACAGCCCCTGCACTCTCCGGTCCCGGCGGTCACATGACCGCCGGAACAGGAAGCGCACAGCGCTTCCTTCTCTGCAGACACAGCGCTCGGTAAGCGCTGTGTCTGCAGCGATCTAGAAGGCAGGGACACCTGGGCACTGTCCCTGCCTTGTCTTAGGGTTGCCCTGCTGTCACTGACAGCGGGCAACCCGATCAGCAGCTGCACGATTAGCGTGCAGCTGCACTTTCTGAAAAGACGTTCTGGAACGTCCGTTCAGAAATAGACGTCCACCCATAGGACGTTTATATCCTATGGGCGGACGTAAAGCGGTTAAATAGCGGCAGTGCGTTTCAGACACCACGCATCCAGCGCCCTACAAGCCTACACACCCGTCGGAACAAGTATTACCGATACTTACTAGCTCTAACAAGACTTTTATTCCTTACAGGTCTTTGACATTGTGCACTGGACTACTATAGAAGATTATAAAGCGGGCCGCTAGGGGTGAAAACCATTATATGTGTTAGTATTAGATTGTTCATTTAATGCTATTGATTTCCACAATGTTAATTCATTCAACGTTCTTGCTGCAACAAATATATGTGACCAGCATTCAGAATATATACTTGGGCATATATGTGGCTGAAACTAATTCCAGATGCTCATTACTTACCAGGTGGCATTTAATATAATCTCAGCATGTATTTATTATGAAATTGGGGGATACTATATGGATATATGAAGCATTACCTATGATCTAGCATCGCATATACCATAGACATGTACTATATGGCCAATATGTAATAAGAATAATATGTAATAAGAATAATAAGAATTCCCTACCATGGACTCTGTGGACTTCAGATTCCATGTATATTTGTCCTGATTTGTTATATAGCACCTATCCCTTAGGACTTACACACTGTAAATATATATCCCTATATGTATCTAGCTTGATTGTTACAGTAGTTATAATCCAGCTCATGTCGATTATTGTGTTATAGATAAAACCGCAGATGAAGGTCCTGCGCGACCGAAACGTCCGGTTTAAGAATACTGTTCATATTAAGATATACATTGGGCAAACGGATGATACTACTACATGATTTGAATGAATAAATCTCCCCTTGAAATTGCAAATACTGAAAATTGTGTGCCTCAATTTTACTTTGTGTATACCGGCTGCTTGCAGCCCTTGACTGGCACCAGAATCTAATAAGTAGAGTGCGGTTCTCCATCTTCTTCTAATGCACTATACAATGTCTGATGTTCAAAATCTGAGGGAAAATGTTACATTTCATAACTTTGGTTTCCAGCCTCTAGCTATGCATTACTCATGCTTTTAGACCCTTGGCTCCAATTGTCATACAGCACATTCATCTTAGGCTACTTTCACACTAGCGTTCGGGTGTCCGCTCGTGCGCTCCGTTTGAAGGGGCTCACAAGCGGCCCCGAACGCATCCGTCTGGCCCCAATGCATTCTCAGTGGAGGCGGATCCACTGAGAATGCATCCGCCTGCCAGCGCTCAGCCTCCGCTCCGCTCAGTGAGCGGACACCTGAACGCTGCTTGCAGCGTTCGGGTGTCCGCCTGGCCGTGCGGAGGCGAGCGGATCCGTCCAGACTTACAATGTAAGTCAATGGGGACGGATCCGCTTGAAGATGACACCATATGGCTCAATCTTCAAGCGGATCCGTTCCCCATTGACTTACAATGTAAAGTCTGAACGGATCCGTTCAGGCTACTTTCAGACTTAGAAAATTTTCTAAGTTTTAATGCAGACGGATCCGTTCTGAACGGATGCGAACGTCTGCATTATCGGAGCGGATCCGTCTGATGAAACATCAGACGGATCCGCTCCGAACGCTAGTGTGAAAGTAGCCTTACAGTGGGAAGTGAGAATACATATTGTATGACAGAAGAAAACAGACTCGGTGTGAGGCTTTCCGCTTTCACATGTATCCTTTTTAATGTTCTGTTTAAGGCATAAACTGCTTATAGTCCAGAAGATAGTCTATGTATAGTCCTGCTAGTGCTGAGCAAATCGAAGCATCTAAACTGAAATTCGATCCAAAGTTTAGAAAAAATTCAATTCAGCATGAATCAGAATTTCCTTGCGCTTCGTGGTAACGAATCATTTTTTTCTAAAATTGCTGCAGCACGTGTTACAAAGTGAAAGTAAGAAGCCCGGGAACGTGATATGACCATAATGCTGTGCAGCCAGCCAATCAGCAGATAGCCATCAGCAGATGTCACAGCCCTATAAAAGGGTCATCCTCCGAGGTCTCCACCATTTCACTGTGAGCTAAGTTTAGGGAAAGACATGAAAAGCGCTTATGCGCTAGAGACTGTGATTCAGAAAGCTATTAATAGTAGTAGAATATTGGATAGGGAGAGTACAGGGACAGTGGGTAGAGATCGTAAGGATAATTTTTTAGGACTGTAGGGAGACAGCAGGGACCGTACAGATTGACTTTATTCTCCGTGTTCATTTTGTTGAACTGCTGCCACAATCAGATGATTTTCCTATTTCATGACGTAAAGTCATGATTTTATTAAAGACACGGAGGCGAGTATTGCATTCTCCTTCTTTACTCTGACCAATAGCAGCAAAGAAAATAGAAAAATATTGAAACATGTGATCAGCCCCTCCCCATAGTCCCCCTATAACAGGCCACACCGCCTGCAAAACCTCCTCTTTCTTTGTAAGTCCAAACCGAAAAGTCCAACTGAACCGCCAACCAGGAACCGGAAAAGCCTGGGAACAAAAACCGCCATCCATCCGGAAGCGAACTGGAACAACAGGAACAACAGGAACAACGCTGAAGAATCTCCTGAAGCTGTCCACATCACACGATCGGCTGGAACCGAACTGCCGACCCTCCGAACCAAGACGTAGACCACAGGATACCGCCTAGTAGGCCGATCTCAACCTGAAAAAAGGCAAAAAACAGAACCATGATAGAAGCAAATTGGGACATTGTATCCACAAACAAATGGTTGCGACAAACCTACTCAGGAAAAACTCATAGAGTTAAAGCAATATGCAAATGTCACACAGTCAAAATCATTCCTAGTTTCAAACCCAAAATAGGGAGGGAAAAACATAGGGAGGGCAATACTCGCCTCCGTGTCTTTAATAAAATCATGACTTTACGTCATGAAATAGGAAAATCATCTGATTTTATTACAAGACCCGGAGGCTCGTATTGCAAGTTCAAAGTTAAGATAAATTCTCAATATTTGATGAGAAAACGTGAGGACCTGGCCGAAAATAAAATTCCCTAAACGTGGATACTCTGGACCAGTCCGCCAATTTCAAAATGTCCTCCAGTCTGGCGCCAGAAACCGCCAAAGAGGTAGCAGATGCCCCCCTAGCGGAATGCGCCGAAAAAATAGAAGTGTCTACGCCCGCAAGTTCCATGATCCACTTCATCCACCTAGCCAGCGTGGGAGTGGTCACTGGGGCAAAAGGACGAATGGTAGAAAGGAAAAGCTGCGGAAACTCTCGTGACCGATGAAGAGAAGTGCGAGCTTCATATTCTTTGAGGCACGCTACTGGACAAAGTGAAGGCGAGGCTGGGAAAGCAGGATAAGCGACCGAACGTATGTGGGTCTTAGTCCTCCTAGAGATGTCAAAGGAGACCCCCTCCGGGGTGTACGAGCGGGCATCATAGTCCAAAGCCCGGACGTCTGAAACCCGCTTGCAGGAAATCAGACAAAAAAGAGTGACGAGCTTTGCCGACAGTTGCCGTAGGGAAAGGTCCGCATTCTGAGGCCAAGAAGATAAAAAGGAAAGGACACAAGACACATCCCAAGTGGCAGAAAATCTAGGCCTAGGAGGACGAGACATCCGAGAACCGCGCAGGAGACGACATACTAAAGGATGTTGCTCCGCCGGAGTGCCATCAAAACCTTGATGAGAGGCAGAGATAGCCGATCTGAACAGGCTGATTGTGCGATAAGCCTTGCCCTGGTCAAATAAAGAAGATAGGAAATGTAAGATCTCCGTCACAGGTGCCGATACGGGATCCAAGTCCCTAGCCACGCACCAGCGAGCCCAAGATCCCCAGGCTGATCTGTAAGATCTTCTGGTGCCTGGGGCCCATGCATTTTCCAAAAGGACTCTAGCTGTTCCCGAAACTCCTGGGACCTCCCAGGGTCCCCTGAAATCCGACATGCCAGCAGGCGCAGGGATCCGTCTAAGAGAAGAGGATGTAGTTGGTGATTCTGACCTCGAAGGAGAGTCTGAGACGTCGGGAGCAGGTACGGGATCTCTATCATCATCTCCAGAAGGTGGGGAAACCACGACTGGGAGTTCCAAAACGGGACCAGGAGCACCAGATCCGCCGAATAACGTCGTACTTGAATGAGGGTCCTGGGAATCAGCTGGAATGGAGGAAACGCGTAGAGCAGATCTCTGGACCAATCCTGCAGGAACGCGTCCACCGCTTCGGCTTCCGGGTCCGGGCGCCAGCTGTAAAAGCGTTGTAGTTGCGAGTTCAGACGGGAAGCAAACAGGTCGATGCAGAAAGGACCCCAAACTGACATTAAGGAACGGAACACCGTTGGATCTAACTGCCAGTCGCTGGAATCGGAAAGATACCGAGAACTCCAATCCGCATGAATGTTCTGGACTCCTGGAAGATATTCCGCCAAAACAATCAACTCCTTGTCTAGGCAGTAGTCCCAGAAATCCTTTGCCAAACGAGACAAGATGGTGGAACGGGTTCCGCCCATGCCGTTGATGTACCTCACCGCTGACACATTATCCATGCGTAGTTGGATGCAGGATCTGGCCGTGTCTCTCGTGAAGCTCTTGATCGCGAATGATCCAGCCAACAGTTCCAGCGCATTGATATGGAATCCTGCCTCGGCCTCTGACCAACCGCCTCCAGTTGTGATCCCCTCGCAGTGAGCTCCCCAGCCCGACAGGCTGGCATCCGAATCCACCACGAAATCCGGACGATGGCCGAAGATAGCCTTGCCGTTCCAATCTTGCAAATTGTGGATCCACCAGGATAGCTCCTCCTTGGTCTCCTCGTCCAGGGGGATCCAATCCGCATAGGAAGCTTCCGCCCGTAGGTGGGAAATTTTCAGGCGCTGAAGAGCCCAGTAGTGGAGCGGGGCTGGGAAAACCGCCTGGATAGATGAGGCCAGCAGACCTATGATCCTGGCTAGTTGGCGTAAAGGGATCTGGGAAGATGACCTGGCTTTGCACAACTCCTTCCGTGTTGACCGAACCTTGGCCGGAGGTAGGCTGAGTGTCCCTGCCGTGGAATCCACCAGAAACCCCAAGAACTCCATCTCGCGAGACGGGGTAAGGCAGGATTTCTCCTGATTGAGGAGGAAACCCAGATCCGACAGAAGATCCATGGTCCAGCGAAGATGATTCAGCAGTACCGACCGATTCTGGGCCATGATCAGAATGTCGTCCAGATATACGATGAGGCGAACTCCCCGACTGCGTAGCCATGCCATAGCCGGGTGCATCAGCTTGGTGAAGCACCAGGGAGCTGAAGAGAGGCCGAAAGGGAGGCACGTGAACCGCCAAATCCTGTCCTGCCAAGAGAAACAGAGAAGGTTCCTGGACGCGTCCTCTACTGGGACAGTAAGATAAGCGTCCTTCAAGTCCAGCTTGACCATCCAATCGCCCATCTGCAGGAGGTCCCGAAGGAGATGGATGCCCTCCATCTTGAAGTGGCGGTATCTGACAAACGCGTTGAGGGTGCGTAAATTGATAGCAGGCCGAAGTTGGCCCCCCTTCTTTGCCACTAGAAAAATATTGCTGATTATCAGGCAAGGGGACATCGGAGCCGGTTCTATGGCTCCTTTGCGGACAAGATCCGACAGTTCTGAGTCGACCAGTATGCGGTTTTCCGCTGAGAGCATTACAGGGTGTGGAGGTGGGATGGATAGTGGGGAGGACGTAAGCTCGATGTGGAAACCCCTGACCGTGGATAGGACCCATTGGTCTGACGTGATACGGGACCAAGCTGGAGAAAAAAGACGTAGTCTGCCCCCTACACAAGCATTTAAAGAACTGAAATGAGTTGGTAAACTCACCGTAGGGACGTCTAGAATTAGGATTTCCTCTGTATCCTCTTGGACGCCAGGAACTTCCTCGTGAAGGGAAAAACGATGACGGCTCTCGTCTATGCTCCTGGAAGGTAGACCTCTGAGAGAAGGAGCCTCGGCCCGAACCACGGGACTGAAACTGGGCACGGCCGGACAGGCGGCCCCTGAAGCTGCCGGCCCTGGTAGAGACCCTACAGTGGAAAACTCTCTTCATAGAGCTTTGGGCTTTGTCTAGGGCCCTGAAAGCCCCCACAAACCTCCCTAGGTCCTTGATGAAAGGTTCTCCAAATAAAAGGCCCTGGGCCTCCTTACCAGCCTCCGTAAGAGCTAGGTTTGATAATTTGGGCTCGATTTTGAAAAGGATGGCCTTTCGCCTCTCTATAGCCAAGGACGTATTTACGTTCCCTGCTATGCAAATGGCTCGTTGTACCCATTCGCGCAACTCTACCGGATCAACCTGTTTATTTTCGGCTTTTGCCACCTCCGCCAGGTCAAATAGTTTAGCTAGCGGGCCAAAGATGTCAAGGAGTTTATCCTGGCAGGATCTTAGCGCCGACTCCAGACCCCTACGCGGGTTCCAACCGGATTTGGCGAGGAACTGCGTCATTTTGGGGTCGACAGCCGGAGTCTCGCATACCCTGTTAGGGATGACGGGTCTGGGGCATTCTGCCCTAAGCTTATTGCGAGCCTCTTTGGAAAGAGGACAGCGCACTCTAGCCTCCAAATATTTGGAAACGTGCTCCAACGGTAACCACTCCGCCGAGCGGGGGTGGTGGAGCGAATCTGGGTCGAACAAGGGTTCCCCAGAGGGATCCGCTAAAGCTGCAGGCATACCTTCTGCAGCGGACATCAGGGAGCTACACCCGGGTAAAGGGTTATCATCCATGACCCCTGATGGGTCCTCCTCTGCCTCCTCAAAGGCGTCATCCATAGCCTCCTCCTCGGATCCGACCTCCGAGTCGGAATCCAAATCCTGTAGTGCTCTAGCACTTTTCCAATTGCGCGTGCATTCTGCCTGATGCGTACAGGCTCTTTTGCGCGGACCTAGCGCGCCAACATTGGTGGAAACATCGTCACCAGTCAAGCGTTTTCTGGAGGCTGATGGCCCTGGCCCGGCTGGTTTAGAAACCGTAGCGGGCTGTGGGGTGGGAGAGGCAGCTGGATGGGTAGCAAGGGCCTGGGCAATGGACTGGGATATGACCGAAGTCATTGATCCCATAGCCGCAGCAATCACATTAGATAGTGTTGTTTGAAAGGCCAGGGAATGATCCGCAGGGGCCATCACTGTTTGACAATCATCCCCAGAAGGGGTTAATTCAACCTGAGGCATATCTTCCGCAACTGGGCCCTGCCCACTGTGAGCTGCATTAGGCATAATGATGCTGCCACAGCCTGCCTCTAATATTACTGCCGGTAGTGATAGGGTTAACCTAAATAACAAGGTGAAAAAATCGCACAGCAAATACTACCCTATGGACTCCACTGGTAAGAGGATTTACCCCAGCCAGGGAGAGAAAACTAGAGTGGGGATAGTGAAAAAACCTGAAAAACGCAGGAGCCGGAGGACAGAGCAGAGGCCGCCGAGAGTCCGGAGCGCCGCACTGGAAACCGGAAGCGGAAGTGCCCGAGATCTCGCGAGATCTCGGGCGGAGCGAAGCGCAGCAAGCAAGACAGCTGGCGGCGAGATCAGAGGTGAGCCGCGGCGCGAAAAAGCAGCAGAGAGGAGGGGGGGACCGAGGGGGAGCGAGGTGAAGTGAGGGGACTGAAAACTCAGTCAGAAGCCGAAACCATCACCAACAGGGGAGGCAAAGTAGAGGGAACTGACAGCAGGGGATAAATAACCCAATAGGGAAATAAAACCAGTCACATAAGAGGTTCCCCTGAAAAAACAGGGTCCCCAGAGATGTGCCAAAAGAGTGAAACGGCACAAGGTAAGCAGGGAGAAACCCAGCAGACAAAAAACCTGTAAAAACAGAAAATCCAACAAACCCAAAAAGGGGAAAACTACATAAAATAACAGTAATCAGACGTATATCACAGGTACTTATCTCTGCGGTCAGCAGCAAAGAAAGAGGAGGTTTTGCAGGCGGTGTGGCCTGTTATAGGGGGACTATGGGGAGGGGCTGATCACATGTTTCAATATCTTTCTATTTTCTTTGCTCCTATTGGTCAGAGTAAAGAAGGAGAATGCAATACGAGCCTCCGGGTCTTGTAATAAAATCCCAGTTAATCTGTTACTTTATACATCTAAAGCGTGGGCATGTATGACTGCCAATGGAACTGGTTCTCTTGTATTTATTGATGATGTGACTGCTGACAAAAGCACCAGGATGAATTCTGAAGTGTTTTGGGCAATATTATCTGCTCAAATGCTTCAGAACTCATTGGACGGCATTCACCGCATAGGAGATATTTTAGATATTTTAATAGTTTGGACTTTTTGGACATGGATATATGTAATAGGTTTATTTATTTATTGTTTATATATTTTATATGTAAAATTGGGAAAGGGGGTGACTTATACTTAATATTTAGGTGTTTTTTTTATTTAATAACTATTCCCCCCTTAGGGGCTAGAACCTGGGATCTTTTAATCCCTTGTCCTATTAACCCTAATAGAGATCTATTAGGGTGAATAGGATTTCACACTGTCCCTGCTGCCGTGTGCTTTGTGCACACGGCAGCAGGGAGCTTGCCATGGCAGCCGTGGAAGGCTTCAGTAGCGTCCTGGCTGCCATGGTAACTGATCGGAGCCCCGTGATTACACTGCTGGGGCTCCAATCAGAACTGCCACTGCACCACCAATGAAGAGGAGGTGGGGGACCAGAGGTTATATCTACATTTTTTCCAGAAGAGTAAAAATACTCCTCTTAACAATTTTTTTTACATTTATCCTATCAGGTTGGCCTGCTGGAGTAGCAGCATCTCAACCAGGGAGAGGAAGAGACTTGACAAACTGATTAGAAAGGCTGGCTCCTTCTTGGGGAGCCCCCTAGAACCAGTGCAGGTGGTAGGTGAGAGAAGTAAACTATCCTGGATACCATCCTGGAGAATAACTCCCATCCCATGCATGAGATAGTGATAGTACTGGGCAGTACCATCTGTGACTGACTGCTTCACCCCAAGTGTGAGAAGGAGCGCTATAGGAAGTCATTCCTCGCTGTTGCAGTTAGGCTGTACAACCGACAATCCCCCAATCGGAGGTAGTGTCACGGTCCCTTCCATGACTGATGTCAGGAGATCAAGGAGACTGGCGGAGGGTGGAGAAATCTAACAGCCTCTTTCATTACTCTTGATTCAGTGTTGTTGTTTATGACCACACCCCTTGTTTCAGGTGTAGCTTAGTAGTCATTACTTCTACCCTATTTAGTCTTACCCCACCCTTCTGACTGTGCGGTAAGATAGCTTAATTTGGTTTTGGAAGAGATGGTGTGTTGTCCTCTCTGGAGTTTCTGCTCGTCCATCTCACTACAGAAGTTAAGTGTCGCGTTTGTTTGTGTTTTGTTTTCCCTTCCTTGTTGGTTGTTACTAGGCCTCAGGGAGACGCTTGTTTCTTCATCTGGGAAGGAACGGCTTGTCTCAGCCCTACCAATATCCTTAGGGATCTTTAGCTTCTCCAGGATCCCAGGTTCCAGGGTATGGGCATTCCTACCTTCATGGGGTGCCCATACGGTTAGGAGTCAGGGCCAGGAGTAGGGTTCTCTAGGAGATGACCTTTTCCTTTACCTAGAGTTGAGGCCTAGTGGTTTCCTCCTATACCTCATCTGTGACAGATAGACTGCACTCATCACCGACCAGGTTCCTGCTGATATCATTCCATTCAGAGACTGTATTTTATAAGCTGTGATATCTATATCCTTTATTTTTTTTACATTTATTTTCTGTAATCTACTGTCACTGTAATGCCTTTATATTGTACTCTGTGCTGCAGTAACACTGTGAATTTTCCCATAGTGGGACTATTAAACGATTATCTTATCTCTTATCTTAAGTAAAAGTGTTCCATATACTTGGGAGAGTGGCTCATAGCAATGACTTACATGGAAAAAAAACCTACTGAGTGTTATCATATAAGACATCTGACTCAGATGTTGTTGAACTATATTGACTTGAACCATGAGTTCCTCTTTTTTACATTTCAGTTTTCAATACTTACCAATGACACAAGGTCATGCTATTTTAATGAACCACAGGAAACAAGTTAGGTGGTACCGATAAACAGACCTACGTGTTTCCCTGGTCCACCACTCCTGATACTTTCACAATTCCCAGAAATAGGCAGATAATTGTCCAGAAAGAAGAAGTGAAAGCTTTGCAATAGGTGGAAACAAAATTTGTGTATAGAATGTATTTACAGTAGTTGCGAGATGGGGAAACAGTTCTCATTTTCTGAACACTGTGTAAATTAAGTTAAATATCTGGACTGACATTCTGTTGTTTGGCCACAAGATGCCGCTGTTTCTTAAGCACAGCTACAGACTGCATATTGTTCCATATTCATAAGAGGTGGAGTTACAAGAACCTGGAGAGGAAAAGATGGAGCAGCCATCTTGGAGAGAGTTTGCAAGAGACTGAAGAACTGTGTAACGGTCACGTCCACACACAAACAGGGGGAAGGGTAGTGACCACTGCGCTCCACCCTCACCCCTGGCCCTGCCTACTTGCCTCACGAGTCCTGATGACAGGGGACAACTGGACGGCAGTCCCTAACTTAGGATATGTGCAGGGAAGACAGACAAGACAAAATACGGAACATGAACGGACCGGGTCAGAACCAAGAGAGCTGCGCAGTACAACGGATTAAGCAAAGAATGGTCAGGAGAAGCCGGGGTCAAATACCAGGAGAGTAGCGAAGTACAAGAGGAGTCCTAAGAGAGTAGTCAGGTGGGAGCCGAGGTCACAATACCAGGATGGATGCACAGTACAGGAGGAGCAGGCAGAGGATCGTCAGGGAACAGGATCAGGTAAGTATTCAGTAGTCCAACAAATAGCCAGGAACCTAGAAATTAACAGGCAACCTGTGACCAGCAGGCTGCCTGTATTTATAGTCGGGAGTGAGGGTCATGTGACGTGGCCAGCGTCACATGACCGACAGACCAACCAGTCGAGCACCGAGTGATTAGCTCGGCGCTCAAGGCAGACTAGGAGCAGGGAGCCACCCAGTCAGCAAAGCCGCCCTGGGAATGAGGTCAAGCACAGATCCTCATTCCCAAAGCTAAGCAACAGGTCTGTGGGAAATGGGGGACCAAGTGCACCTTCGGAACCCCGTGACAAACTGTATGAGCAGAGGATCTGTCGACATCCAGGTGTGGGAGCATCCCTCAGTGACCAGAGCTGCAGTTAAGTGAAGCTGATAGTGTCCAAGATCCTGATCCTGTCCAGAGGAACGAGGATTGCTTCCAGGAACGCTGATGAGAGCTGTGGAACTGCATGCTTGTTGGTGAGGCATTTGTTCAGTTCCCAGATGCAGAGCAGACCCAGGTCGGTAAGATTATGCACGCACCACATTAAGGTGTTGGCGCCTAGAATACTAGAGACTGAGACCAGGCCTGTAGTTAATTAGATAGGATTTTTGTTTGTGTCAGGCCACAAGTGTTTCTGGCTGTTCATTGCAAGGACTCCACAATTTAAAGTGACATTTCACACTGGAGAGCTGATAAACTTCCCCAGAAACATAAGCCAGGCTGGCATTTTGGCTCAGAAGGAATACTCAGGCACGTGCTACAAGACCAGTTATGGGAGGGGGAATACTGTAGATCATTGTAAGTTTGTAAGCTGTTGTGCTGCACTGCAGGCTAGCCCATACCACACACTAAAACAGTTGTTCTTGATCTTTTATGGTAATAATAGGTAAGGCGTGGGTGTTTAGTTGTGCCCACCAGTAGGTAAATTGCTACACTTTCCTCCGACATCCATTGGAGGGCGCTGCGCTGTGCAGCACAAAGGTGTCAGCCTTCGGCTGGGTGTATGTAAATTTATTCTATGTTCCTAGCATTTGTGGTTGTGCTCATTGACACATTAAAGTATAATACTGTTTTGGCAAAAACTGGTGTTGGAGTTGCTTTCCTCGTTTTTGACTTAGCTGTATCCTGGGTAGTGATGAGCGGCAGGGGCAATATTCAAATTCGTGATATTTCGCAAATATTTGGGAGAATATTCACCATATATTTGCGAATTCGAGAATTCGTTATCTCCAATTATTTTCTTCATTGCGGAAATCGTCAATTGAAAAATTTTCAATAAAATAAATTAGCATTACGAAAATTCGCTACTCCTAAACTACTCCTAAAGTCAAAGATATTGCAGCCTTCTCATTGGCCCACAAGCTAGAAGCAGGGAGGGGTCATGTGTACTGATTTAAAAAAATCGCGAATATTTGAAATTTCGAATATATATCACTATATTCGAAATATTTGCAAATTCTCGAAGTGCCGATATTCGCAATAAAAATTCGCAATTCGAATATTCGTGATCAACACTAATCCTGGGGAACCCACCCCGGTACACGGCTTACATAGTGACATAAGAGCTGTTTGTTACAAAGATCTCGGTTAGAGATGGCCTTGCGGTTCGCCCAGCAGTCGTTTCGCTGCAAACTTTGCTCGTTCGCGGTTCGCTGAACGGGCGAACATATGGCGATGTCCGACGGCGACATATTCTTTTACGTTGTGAAGAACTTTGAGCCATGACACATCCATCAGGTGGTACAGGACAGCCAATTAAGACATTTCAGCACATGGACACACCCCCTACCTTATAAATAAACCCGATCTGGCTGCCGTTTTACATTCAGTCTTTTGCCAGTGTAGGAAGAGGTTGCTGTGTGGAGCAGGGACAGACTGTTAGAGACACCAAACGCTAGCTAATAGGGCCACAAAAGTCCTTTTAAGGACTGGTATAGGTGTGCTTTCCATAGGTGTGACTTACTGAGGGGTGTGATATAATATACTTTCTAACATAGAAAGTATATTATAGTGCATTTGTATTGTGCAGCAGTTGTGTGCGTTTCTGCTGCATTAGTGCAGCTATATAGAGGGGCAAATGCTCTTGGAACTAATAATTTCCATGGGTGTGATATACCAGTTGCCCCCCAAAAAAACTGATTGAGGCAGTTGTGTTATATACCAATAATATACTTTCTATATAGTGCATTTGGGTAGTGCAGCATTTGTTTGCGTTTCCGCTGCGTTACTGCAGCTACACAGAGTGACAAACGCTATTGGAACAAATAATTTCAACTGGTGTGATATAACCGGTTGCCCCCCCAAAAAACTGATTGAGGCAGGGGTGTGATATACCAATAATATACTTTCTATATAGTGCATTTGGGTAGTGCAGCATTTGTTTGCGGTTCTTCTGCATTACCACAGCTACACAGAGTGACAAAGGCTATTTGAACAAATAATTTCAACTGGTGTGATATACCCATACAAACGCAAAAACACAAATGCAATAGCACTCTGCAACCAGCACTCTGCCCTGCCTCTATGCTGGATGTTGAATGAGGCATTGGTGTACATTTTGGCCAAAGCGTAATAAGCCACTCACCACGTCAAGGTCGCCTCTATGAGTGGTCCCTAACACTAGTTCCTACCTGTTTATGGGCCATGATAGCCACACAAAGTCCAGGGAGCGCAGGTACAGCATGCACGCCAGGCACACTCTGCTTTTAACCCCGTCCGGTGCCATGACAGCTTTCATCAGATCCAGGGATGCAAATACATCCAGCATAGAGGTAGGGCAGAGTGCTGGTTGCAGAGTGCTATTGCATTTGTGTTTTTGCGTTTGTATGTGTATTTCGCCATAGCGATGTGCACCTGTATACAGGGTTGTGCTGACTGAATCCCCCACATTTTTTCTTTGTAGTATATATTTGAGGCGTGGCGATCTCTATGCAGTCATGCACACCTGACCAGTTAGTCTGCCCTGGAGGCTGGTTTTATAGTCAGTATAAAACTGAGTCTACTTTTACAGCACCTACCAGTAGCCATTTGGCTCCAGGAGAAATATATAGTGGGCTCAGCATGCATGTTGGTACTTGCATCCCTGGACCCGATGAAAACTGTCATGGCACCGGACGGGGTTAAAAGCAGAGTGTGCCTGGCGTGCATGCTGTACCTGCGCTCCCTGGACTTTGTGTGGCTATCATGGCCCATAAACAGGTAGGAACTAGTGTTAGGGACCACTCATAGAGGCGACCTTGACGTGGTGAGTGGCTTATTACGCTTTGGCCAAAATGTACACCAATGCCTCATTCAACATCCAGCATAGAGGCAGGGCAGAGAGCTGGTTGCAGAGTGCTATTGCATTTGTGTTTTTGCGTTTGTATGGGTCTATCACACCAGTTGAAATTATTTGTTCAAATAGCCTTTGTCACTCTGTGTAGCTGCGGTAATGCAGAAGAACCGCAAACAAATGCTGCACTACCCAAATGCACTATATAGAAAGTATATTACTGGTATATCACACCCCTGCCTCAATAATTTTTTTTGGGGGGCAACTGGTATGGTTTATGGTTTATGACCCCTACTCCCTTGTTGAGGGCGGGGAGACAGAGCCCCAATACTTTATCAATATAGCTTTAGCGACCATCAATCCCCGCATCCAAATCCGTCTGACCTGGGCCGGGACTTCCACTTCTGACCCACATTCTCCAAAAAGCACTATCAAAACCCCCGGGTTATAATTCATTGAGCTCTCCCTTTGTAGGGTAGCGAAAACCTCATCCCTATAGCTTCTTATTTTGCTGCAGCTCCAAAGCAAGTGAACATAGTCCGCATTAATATATCCACATTTGGAGCAGCAGCAATCCCGATCTTTATTTTGGGGAAATTTTCCTTGGATTTTAGGCGTATAATAAAGTCTGTGGAGGATCTTAAATTGGATTAACCTGTGCGCACTGGAAACTGACACCTTTCTCACATTCCTATAAATAGTAGACCACTGTAGTGGGGGGCAATTCAGCTCTTGCTCCCACTTATTTGTGCTTTTGAAAGGTGTTACAGTTGCCAGTGCAATTCGGAGTTTTGCATAAAGTCTGGATAACTTCACTTTTTCATACTTCTGAGCGTCACAAAAATCAAAAAATATATTCTCTCGTGGAAAAAAGGGGCCTCTATTCCTAGAGGCTTCAAATATATGTTTCAAACGTGAATACATAAATAAATCTGATGGTGAACTATCAGTAAAACCAAATTCCAAAAGTGATTTAAACCGACCCATATAAAAAAGGTCAGACACCCTGTTGATACCATTACGTACCCAATAACCAAAATCTGTAATTTTGAAGAACTCCTCCAGCTCCCTGTTCTCCCACAGAGGGGTGAAAACAAACGGACCGGAAGATTTAAGGATCTTCTTCAGTCTGTTCCAAACCCTCTGCAGTGAGCACGGGATCAGCAAGGACCTCCTCATTCCCATAAACCCATTCTCCAACCATACAAAAATATTATCAACTGGTTTATCAAAAAGTTTTGTCAAATATCGTGAAAGTAAGCTCTCCTTAGAACAGCAACAACGCTGAATCTGTGCACACAAATAATAACCTTGAAAAAAGGGTAATGACAGCCCACCATCTGCCTCCGACAACCATAGATATCTCTGCTTTATGCGAACTCTCTTCCTTCCCCAAATTAAATCATTGATCATAGCCTCTAACCTATGAAAGAAAATATCTTCTATCCAGATGGGGGAGGCACACAACGGAAATAAAACTATCGGGAGGATAATCATTTTAATCAGAGCTATTCGATCCGTCTGTGCCAGTATCAGCTTCCGCCAAGCGCAGATTTTGTCCCTGACTTTATTCAGAACCGGGGCCAGATTAAGATCATAAAACCTATTTATAGGGAGGCCAATCTTAACCCCCAAATAATCTAAAGTGTCATTTTAACAAATAATTTCAACTGGTGTGATATACCAGTTGCCCCCCCAAAAAAAGTGATTGAGGCAGGGGTGTGATATACCTTCTTCCACAAATACTGCTCTTCTATAGGGACTTTGTCACAGGGTCATTTTGAAAATGACAGGCTGAGTAAGAGGAAGGCCATTCCGTAGGGGTGGTAGGGGTCGGGCAGGTGCACCAGGCATGAGCCTAAGTGGGAAGTTGCAGATGGTGCGTGCGATTACGTCAAAGGACGCACCAGAGTTGGTTGAGTGGCTCACTCAGCCTTCCGCTTCTGCACCCTCCTCATCCTCTCTATCTGCACCCTCTTCACTCTCTGCTGTGTGCACCCCCAAAGACACCACCACCACCACCACCACCATATCCTCTTGAGTCAGAGGAATTATTTTCCCATCCATTCCAAGACCTTACCGATGCGCAGCCATTCTTGGCATCGGATCAGGAAGAGGAGGTATTAACGGTACCACCCAGCAGTCTAACGACAGTACCCAGATCAGCCCAAGGAGGGTGGACCCCTCTCTTGCTGCCTACTCCGAGATCTCTAATGTCAGTGGTGGTGAAGATGACGATGATAACGTGTCAATGGACGTCAGGTGGGTGCCCACAAGAGAGGAAGAGGAGGGGGGTTCAGAGAGAGAGACAAAGCTGCAGATAGGGAGGAGAAGCAGGCAGAACTTGCAGTACACAGGAGGCAAAAAGCAGACTGCTAATGTATCTGGAACCAGCCATGCACCATGCACGGTCACATCTGGCGCTCCCAGGATGCTGGCACATGGTTCCGCAGGGTGGGCATTTTTTAACATGTCCGCTGCTGACAATAGTGTTGCATCTGCAGCCTGTGCTGTCAACGCATAAGTCGCGGTAAGCCCAACACTCACCTAGATACAACCACTTTAAGAAGGCACCTGGCCTCCCATCACCGAGCCCAGTGGGAGCAACACCGTCAGAACCCACAAAGCCACACTCCCGGCGCTCCATGTCCTGCCTCTTCTCCTTCTCCTCTCTCCTCTCATTTTTCCTCCACTCCATCTTCCACCGTGCTGCCATCGCGTTCATCTGGTAAAAGGCAGGCTTCCGTGGCCCAAATGTTCGAGCGTAAAAAGATGATGACGCCGGATAACCCTCTTGCCCAACGGCTAACCCTCTTGCCGGCTTGTCGGAACTGCTAGCCCACCAACTACTGCCATATAAACTGGTGGACTCAGAGGCCTTTAGAAAATTTGTGGCCATTGGCACACCGCAATGGAAGGTCCCCGGAAGGAAATATTTCTCCCAGAAGGGCATCCCTGAGCTATATAGCCACGTTCAAGTGAATGTATCTCTGGCACACAGTGTCGGTGCCAAGATACATCTGACCACAGACACGTGGTCTAGCAAACACAGGCAGGGAAGGTACATAACTTTTACTGCCCACTGGGTGAACCTTCTGATGGCTGTCAAGCATGCAACCCGTGGCACCCGTGTGGATTTGGTATTACCGTCACGGATTGCATGCAGGCCTGCCTCCTCTTCTCCTCCTCCTACTCCATCCTCCGTCTCCTCCTCGGCTGACTCCTCCTTTTCCACTGCTACCGCCTCTTCTGCTGCGCCCCCCTAAACCTATTCGTGCCAGGTGAGACGCTGCCATGCTGTGCTGCGGCTGTTGTGCCTGGAAGCCAAGAGCCACAGTGGTCCTGTACTCCTTTCAGCTTTGCGGTCACAGACTGATCAGTGGCTAACCCTGCTTAGGCTACTTTCACACCTGCGTTCAGGTGTCCGCTCGTGAGCTCCGTTTGAAGGGGCTCACAAGCGGCCCTGAACGCAGCCGTCCGGCCCTAATGCATTCTCAGTGGAGGCGGATCCGCTGAGAATGCATCCGTCCAGGGTGTCCGCCTGGCCGTGCGGAGGCGAGCGGATCCGTCCAGACTTACAATGTAAGTCAATGGGGACGGATCCGTTTGAAGATGACACTATATGGCTCAATCTTCAAACGGATCCGCCCCCATTGACTTTCAATGTAAAGTCTGGACGGATCCGCTCAGGCTACTTTCACACTTAGAAATTTTTCTAAGTTATAATGCAGACGGATCCGTTCTGAACGGATGCAAACGTCTGCATTATAGGAGCGGATCCGTCTGATGAAACATCAGACGGACCCGCTCCGAACGCTAGTGTGAAAGTAGCCTTAATTTGACAGTTGATAAAGTGGTGTGCGACAACAGTGCCAATCTGCTGAGCGCACTGAAACAGGGCAAAATGACACACGTGCCGTGCATGGCACACGTCCTGAACTTAGTCGTGCAGCGAATCGTTGCCAAATACCCCGGGGTCCAGGATATCTTGCGGCAGGCCAGGAAAATCTCTGGCCATTTTAAAAGATCTTACACGGCCATGGCTCGCCTTGCTGACGTTCAGCGGCGACACTACCCTGCCCGTCAGACGTCTGATTTGTGACTGCCCAACGCGCTGGAACTCCACCTTGTATATGATTGATAGACTGCTCCAGCAGAAACGTGCAGTTAACGACTACCTGTACGAACTCTGCGGCAGGACAGGTTTTGGGGAGCTTGTTTTTTTTCACCATGCCAGTGGCTGCTCATGAGCGAAGCATGCAGACTTCTGCGGCCATTTGATGAGATCACCAAACTGGTCAGTCGCAGCCAGGGCGTCATCAGTGACATCGTACCTTATGCCTTCTTTCTGGAGCGTGCATTGTGTCGTGTCATCGATCAAGCCGTCGAGGAGCAGGAGCAGGAAGATGAGGAAGTAGCAATGCTGGATGAATTCCCAGGGGGGCTACTCCATCTGAGACAAGTCAACAGGAGTCTGAAGAGAAATCAGAGGAGGATGGTCCCGGGGCGGAGGAGGAGCAAGAAGAGCATGCTTTAAACTTTTCTGGGATCCCTGGTGGTGTTGTCCGTGGCTGGGGGGAGGAGACTGAGGACGACATTATCCTGGACGATGAGCAGGAGCCAGGCCACTCCACCGCTTCCAGTTTAGTGCAAATTGGGGCCTTCATGCTCCAGTGTTTTAAGAGGGACCCCCGTATAAAAAGCATAAAGGGAAAGGATCAGTACTGGGTGGCAACGTACTTAGACCCCCGGTATAAACACAAAATGGCAGACATGTTACCAGCATCACAGAGGGCTGTCCGAATGCAGCACTTCCAGGCCTTGCTTCGAGAAATGCTGCATTCTGCTTTTGTGGGTGCTGGCAGAGGAATTTCCACTCACAGAGAAACAGTTGCGGTACCAATCCAACACTACATGGAAGAAGAGGGCGGTTTGAAGATGTGTTGGTCACTTCAGATATGAGATCATTCTTGCAGCCAACCCATCGACAGTCGCCCTCCAGATCCAGCCTCAGGGAACGCCTAGACCGACAGATGTCCGACTACATCGGGTTAATGACTGGTGTGGACGCTATGAGAAGCGAGGAACCCCTGGACTATTGGGTGTGCAGGCTTGACCTGTGGCCAGAGCTTGCACAATTTGCTATGGAACTCTTGGCTTGCCCCTCATCCAGTGTCCTGTCTGAAAGGACGTTCAGCGCAGCAGGGGGATCGTGACCGATAAGCGCACTCGCCTAGCTCACGACAGTGTGGACTACCTCACATTTCTAAAAATGAATGAGGCATGGATCTCGGAGGAATTCAACACCTGTGACGACCAAGTTTAATTGAATTTCCTCTTGCCAGCCCACACATATCCTACAACACCAAGAACACAGAATGGTCCCTATCTTATGTAAATAATGAGGCATAAAAGGCCTTTTCTGTCCATGAATGCCTAATGTTTTGGGACTTGGAGGAATTCAACACCTGTGACGACCACGTGTTTCAACTATTATCATTAGAGCTTTTTTCAAGAGGGGGGATTTTGTTGAATGCATACTTTTTGGGGCCTGTAGTCCACTGGCCTGCTGTAAAATTGATATCCAATGACCGTGTAATCTACCTCCAGCCACATACTTACGTTTTTTTCTGTCCGGTGAATGCCTAATGTTTGGGGCCTGTAGTCTAGTTGCCTACAGTAAAATTTTTATGCATTGACCGCATAATGTACCTCGAGCCACATAATCAGAATTTCTTTTATGTCAGGTGAATGCATAATTTTTAAGGCCCGTACTCCCGTGGCCTGAAATAAAAAACTTCTAGGCTCCAACAGTGCACATTTCAGAGAATTTCCTTTTAAGACGCATAAAAATGCCCCTGATTAAGATACATATTTTTGTTGGAATCTTTGTTATTGATCCCCCTCTAGTATGTCACTGTCCATGTTGTGAGACTATTTGTACACTTCTACTAAGTATTTGGTGGCTGCAAATATGAGCTGAAGGTTTTTCAGGTTCGCCTGCCTTTAAAGTGAATGGGGCCCGCCGCGAACTTGCAGTTCGCGAACATTTGATCATGTTCGCGAACCATCCCGGCCGATGTTTGTCCATAACTACTCTCTGTTGCTTCCAGTTCACCTAGTTAATAATTTTGTTTGGGCAGTTGCACTAGCAACTGAATTAGTGTTGAGAGAATCAAGCTTCAGATCGGATCGCGAGATTTCGGTGAAAAACTTTTAAAACGGGATTTTTAAACTTGAAAAACATTTTAAAACAGGAATCTGAAAGCTGGATTCAAGTTTTAAAATGATTTTCAAATTAAAAAATCTAATCCCGAAGAAATTCACCGAAGTCCCAAGAGACTTCAGTGATAACGAATTTCCCTCCCTGGAGCCCTTACATTTGAATGCTGTACAGATATGAATCTCTGTACAGAATTCAAACGAAGTTTTGAGCGAATCAATGTCCGATCTATGATCCTAAGCTCGATTCGCTCAACGCTAATCGGAATCATATTTTGGTTATCAGTTAGTGTTGATCGAGCACCAAAGTGCTCGAGTGCTCAGGCCGAACACTTCAGGATGCTTGGGTGCTCTACCGAGCACCCGAGCACAATGGAAGTCAATGGGAGAACCCGAGCATTAAACCAGGCGCCCCCTGCTCTGAAGAGGGGAGGGTGTCTGGTTCATACGAAAAGGTCAGTAATTGATGAAAACACCATTGAAATGGTTCGGGAACAGCATGGGGAGGATGTCTGGATGCATCTTGGACTCCCAGGTCGCTGCTGGGAATGATGTTGTCCGAGTAGTACGCCACTTTTACAGACTGACAATAATATGCCCCAAAACGAAGATAAAATCGATTTTAGAGGAAAAAATGTTAGGAAACATATATTTACTTGTATATAAAGTGCAAGTGCTGCCAAAAATTACAAGGAAGAGTCACTCCGATACAACCTGTATATCACATAAAGGAGAACCTCATTCACATTGTGGTACAATTGTCCAGGTAGTGGGACTCCTACACTCATAAAGCCTATGCACTAAGTGAAAGGGCTGCTAAAAATTACAAGGAGCTGGAACTCCAATACACCCTTTATTACACATAAAGGAGGGCATCATATACCCTTGAAAAATTATGATTGATGGCCTGCTGGTGAGCTGACCCTCTAAAAAATTATATGCGAGGTCCTGCAGGTGAGCTGACCCTGTAAAAGATTGTAGGTGAGGGTCTGCTGGTGAGCTGACCCTGTAAAACATTATATGAGAGGGCCTGCAGGTAAGCTGACCCTGTAAAACATTATATGAGAGGGCCTGCAGGTAAGTTGACCCTGTAAAACATTATATGCGAGTACCTGCAGGTGAGCTTACCCTGTAAAACATTATATGAGAGGGCCTGCAGGTGAGCTGACCCTGTAAAACATTATATGTGAGGGCCTGCAGGTGAGCTGACCCTGTAAAACATTATATGTGAGGGCCTACAGGTGAGCTGACCCTGTAAAACATTATATGCAAGGGCCTGCAGGTGAGATGACCCTGTAAAAAATTTTATGCGAAGGCCTGCAAGTGAGCTGACCCTGTAAAAAATTATATGCAAGGGCCTGTAGGTGAGGTGACCCTGTAAAAGATTGTAGGTGAGGGCCTGCAGGTGAGCTAACCCTGTAAAAGATTGTAAGTGAGGGCCTGCAGGTGAGCTGACCCTCTAAAAAATTATATGCGAGGGCCTGCAGGTGAGCTGACCCTGTAATAAATTGCAGGTGAGGGCCTGCTAGTGAGCTGACCCTCTAAAAAATTATATGCAAGGGCATGCAGGTGATATGACCCTGTAAAAGATTGTAGGTGACGGCCTGCTGGTGAGCTGACCCTGTAAAAGATTGTAGGTGAGGGCCTGCAGGTGAGCTGACCCTGTAAAAGATTGTAGGTGAGGGCCTGCTGGTGAGCTGACCCTGTAAAACATTATATGAGAGGGCCTGCAGGTGAGCTGACCCTCTAAAAAGTTATATACAAGGGCCTGCAGTTGAGCTGACCCTGTAAAAGATTGTAGGTGAGGGCCTGCTGGTGAGCTGACCCTGTAAAAGATTGTAGGTGAGAGCTTGCAGGTGAGCTGACCCTGTAAAAGATTGTATGTGAGGGCCTGCTGGTGAGCTGACCCTGTAAAAGATTGTAGATGAGGGCCTGCAGGTGAACTGACCCTGTAAAAGATCGTAGGTGAGGGTCTGCTGGTGAGCTGACCCTGTAGAACATTATATGAGAGGGCCTGCAGGTAAGTTGACCCTATAAAACATTATATGCGAGTGCCTGCAGGAGAGCTTACCCTGTAAAACATTATATGCGATGGCCTGCAGGTGAGCTGACCCTGTAAAACATTCATTTTATGTGAGGGCCTACAGGTGAGCTGACCCTGTAAGACATTATATGCGACGGCCTGCAGGTGAGCTGACCCTGTAAAAAATTATATGCAAGGGCCTGCAGGTGAGGTGACCCTGTAAAAGATTGTAGGTTAGGGCCTGCAGGTGAGTTGACCCTGTAAAAGATTGTAGGTGAGGGCCTGCTGGTGAGCTGACCCTGTGAAAGATTGTAGGTGAGGGCCTGCAGGTGAGCTGACCCTGTAAAAGATTGTAGGTGAGGGCCTGCTGGTGAGCTGACCCTCTAAAAAATTATATGCGAGGGCCTGCAGGTGAGTTGACCCTCTAAAAAATTATATACAAGGGCCTGCAGTTGAGCTGACCATGTAAAAGATTGTAGGTGAGGGCCTGCTGGTGAGCTGACCCTGTAAAAGATTGTAGGTGAGGGCCTGCAGGTGAGATGACCCTGTAAAAGATTGTAGGTGAGGGCCTGCTGGTGAGCTGACCCTGTAAAAGATTGTAGGTGAGGGCCTGCTGGTAAGCTGACCCTGTAAAAGATTGTAGGTGAGGGCCTGCAGGTGAGCTGACCCTGTAAAGGATTGTAGGTGAGGGCCTGCTGGTGAGCTGACCCTCTAAAAAATTATATGCGAGGGCCTGCAGGTGAGCTGACCCTGTAAAACATTATATGCGAGGGCCTGCAGTTGAGCTGACCCTGTAAAAGATTGTAGGTGAGGGCCTGCTGGTGAGCTGACCCTCTAAAATATTATATGCGAGGGCCTGCAGGTGAGTTAACCCTGTAAAACATTATATGCGAGGGCATTATATGCGACAAATAAGCATGTTGATATGATGGAAGAGGAGGAGGAGGATGAAAAAATAAAGATTCAACCATATACCCTTGTTTGTGATGGAAGTGGTGCATGGGAATACAGTGTATTCAGTACATTATAAACAACACATTTAAAGTGCCTTTATGTTCATCAGCTTTCCTCTGGTGGAGTCGAGAAGTCCTGGTCAATCCAGGCCTTGTTCATTTTTATAAGAGTCAACCTGTCAGTATTTTCAGTTGACAGGCGGCTACGCTTATCTGTTATAATGCCACCAGCAGCACTAAATACCCGCTCAGACAAAACGCTGGCGGCAGGGCAGGCCAGCACCTCCAAGGCGTAGAGCGCCAGTTCGTGCCACGTGTCCAGCTTGGACACCCAGTAGTTGTAAGGCACTGAGGGATCATTGAAGACGCTGACATGGTCTGCTATGTACTCCTTCACCATCTTCCAAAATATTTCCCTCCTTGTGACAATAGGCCGAGCATCAGGGTGAGGGTGCTGGCAGGGTGTCATGAAACTGTTGGAACTGCTGTGTGTTCCCCTTGTCTCCCTTCCTCGGTTGCTCAAGGAACTATGGACTCTGACGTTGTCAGATTGAAATTCTTATAGCAATTTTTCAACAAGGACCTTCTAGTATTGCACCGTTTTGCTCGTCCTGTCCACCAAAGGAATGAGAGATAAGAAGTTCTCTTTGTAGCGGAAGTTGAGAAGGGTGAGTAACCAGTAATCTGTGTTGTGTAAAATGCATATAACGTGTGTGTCGCTGGAAAGGCAGCCTAACAGGAAGTCAGTCATGTGTGCCAAAGTACCAACAGGCAAGACTTTGCTGTCGTCATCAGGAGGATGACTCTCAATCTCCTAATCCTCTTCCTCTTCTTCTGCCCACCCACACAGAACAGATGGAATTAAACTTCCATGGGTACTACCATCTGTAGCGGAGGCAACCGTCTCCTGCTCCTCCTCTTCCTCCTTCTCCTCTTCATCGTCCAATTCACGCTGAGAAGATGAACTGAGGGTGGTCTGGCTATCACCCTGTGTAATGTCTTCCCCATTTCCACCTGTTCCACATGCAAAGCGTCATCCTTAATTGTGATCAGCGAGCATTTGAGTAGACACAGAAGTGGGATGGTTGCACTGATAATAGCGTTATCACCGCTCACCATTTGTGTTGATTCCTCAAAGTTTCTTAAAACCTCACAGGGGTCAGACATCCATGCCCACTCCTTGCTTGTGAATAACGGAAGCTGACTGGAAAGCTGGTATTCCACTACTGCCCTCTGCTGCTAACAAAGCCTGGCCAGCATGTGGAATGTCAAGTTCCAGCGCGTGCTCACGTCGCACAACAGCCAGTGAGCTGGCAATTTCCAGCGCTGCTGCAACGTTGACAGCCCGGCTTAAGCTGTCGACTTGCGGAAATGTGCAGACACGGGACTCACTTTCACCAGTATGCTCAGGCAAATTGGGGTAGGTTTCGAGAAACCACTGAACCACTACGTTTAAGACATGGGCTAGGCATGGGATGTGTGTGAGCTTGCCAAGCTCCAAAGCCTCTACCAAGTTACGGGCATTATCAGACACAACCATGCCTGGTTCTAGGTTGAGTGGCAAGAGCCATAGCTCAGTCTGGTCTCTTATCCCCTGCCAAAGCTCTGCGGCAGTGTTCTGTTTGTCCCCTAAGCATATCAGCTTCTGCGCGGCCTGTTGCCGCTTCCCCACTGCAGTGCTACACTGCTTCCAGCTACCGACTGATGGCTGACTGGTGCGGCATGCGGATATTTCTGAGGTGGAAGTGGAGGAGGAGGTGGAGGAGGAGAAGTGGGGGTTGGAGCCACTAATGTAGGTGCTGGTGGAAACCCTGATCGACGTAGGGCCCGCAATCTTTGACGTCGGTAGCACCTGTGCCATCCCAGGGTAGGACTCGCTCCCGGCCTCCACAACATTCACCCAGTGTGCTGTCAGGGAAATGTAGCGTCCTTGGCCAAATGCACTTGTCCATGTGTCCGTGGTTAAGTGGACCTTCCCACTAACTGTGTTGGTCAGGGCACGTGTGATGTGAGGTTGCTAGTGTTCACGCGCTGGCTCCTTTTGGTACTGCACAGGTTGCAAACTACTATTATTTTGTCATCCACACTTTCTTCAAAAAAGCACCATACAGTGGAACACCTACCCCTTGGCAAGGGAGATTTCCACAAGGGGGTGCTCCGGGGAAGCGTTGCGGGCCTGTTTGGTGTGGCCCGCCTTCTCCCTTTTGCCACCCGACTGCCTCTTCCAGCCTGTTGCAGTGCAGCGGATCCCTCCCCCTCTGTATTGCTGTCCTCACTCGGCTTTCCACCTTTCCAGGTTGGGTCAGTGACTTCATCATCCACCACCTCCTCTTCCACTTCCTCACTCTGCTCATCTTCCTGACGTGTTGACCTAATCACAACCTCAGTGATTGACAACTGTGTCTTATCCTCTTCATCAACCTCTTGAGACAGTAATTGCCGTTTTCTTATTGGCAACTGTGTCTCATCGTCATCCACCTCATTAAACAGTAAATGCCGTTCCCCACCGTCATCTTCTTGTGACTATGGATGCTCAAGAGTTTGGGAATCAGGGCACAAGATCTGTCCCTCTTGAACTGTGCTTGGCGAGAGGGCTAAATCAAGGAATGGCGATGAAAAAAGCTCATCGGAATATCCGAGTGTGGGATCAATTGTTTGCCCAGACTCTCCATGGTGGGAGGAAGGAGGATCAGGGTGAGGATTGTGTTGAGCAGACTCTTGGCTACTGAGACTGGACTTGGTGGAAGACAGGGTGGTGCCTAACCGACTGGAAGCATCTGCTACAATCCAACCGACCACCTGGTCACACTGGTCTGACTTCAAGAGTGGTGTCCTGCACTGTCCTGCAAACTGGGACATGAAGCTAGGTATCGTGGTTGATTGTTTTTCTTGTGCTCTGGCAGCAGGCACAGTTTTACCGCGCCCAGGGCCACGGCCTCTGCGTGCACCATCAGCATCACGGCCACTGCCCCGTCCCTTACTGCTCACCTTCCTCATATTAAATGTTATATATGCTTGAAAGTCTGTCACACGTACAGTAGTGTAGGATTTGGAAGTTTATGCACAAACAAATTTAAAAAGATATTTTGGATATGGAAACGTCACACAGGAGATATCCCGCAGATAATGTCAATGCTGTCACCGGCGGCTAATAAAAAATTACAGGGAATGTCACAGGTATTTGAGATGAGGAAACGTTATACAGGAGAGGTACCACTGGTAATGTCACTGTCCGCAGCGTCTACGAAAAAAGTACACTGTATGTCACAGATAAAAAAAATTAAGCGCACACATTACACTGCAGATGTGGCACTGGTAATGTCACTGTCAGAAACGGACACAGTCTATAGAAAAAGTACACTGGATGTCACAGATACATTTTTTCAGCACACACATTACACTGCAGATGTGGCACTGGTAATGTCCCTGTCAGAAGTGGACACCGTCTATAGAAAAAGTACACTGTATGTCACAGATATTTTTTGGATGCCCACACTTTGCACAGGAGATGTGATGCAGCTAATGTCACTGTCCGCAGCGGACACCTTCTACGGAAAAAGTACACTGGATGTCACAGATATTTTTTGGATGCGCACACGTTACACTGCAGATGTGACACTGATAATGTCACTGTCAGAAACGGACACAGTCTATAGAAAAAGTACACTGTATGTCACAGATACATTTTTTCAGCACAAACATTACACTGCAGATGTGGCACTGGTAATGTCCCTGTCAGAAGTGGACACCGCCTACAGAAAAAGTACACTGTATGTCACAGATAACTTTTTTCAGCACACACGTTACACTGCAGATGTGGCACTGGTAATATCACTGTCAGAAGTGGACATCGACAATAGAAAAAGTACACTGGATGTCACAGATACATTTTTTAAGCACACACGTTACACTGCAGATGTGGCGCTGGTAATGTCACTGTCCGCAGCAGACACCGTCTATGGAAAAAGTACACTGTATGTCACAGATAAATTTTTTAAGCGCACACGTTACACTGCAGACGTGGCCCTGGTAAGGTCACTGTCAGAAGCGGAAACTGTCTATTTAAAAAGGACACTGTATGTGACTAATATTTTTTGGATGCCCACAGATATTTTTTGGATGCGCACTTTACACTGGAGATGTGACGCAGCTAATGTCACTGTGCGCAGTGGACACCGTCTACGGAAAAAGGACACTGGATGTCACAGATATTTTTTGGATGCGCACACTTTACACAGGAGATGTGGCGCAGTGGACACCATTTATGGAAAAAGGACACTGGATGTCACAGATATTTTTTGGATGCACACACTTTACAATGGAGATGTGGCGCAGCTAATGTCACTGTCCGCAGCGGACACCGTCTATGTAAAAAGTACACTAAATTTGCAGATATTTTTGGGATGCGCACACTTTACACTGGAGATGTGGAGCAGCTAATGTCACTGTCCGCAGTGGACACCGTCTACGGAAAAAGGAATTTTGGATATGGAAACGTCACACAGGAGATATCCTGTAGATAATGTCAATGCTGTCACCGGCGGCTGATAAAAAATTACATTACTAATGTCGCTGTCTGCAGTGGCCTAACAATTGCACTCTATTTAGCGCAGGATGCGCTAAAAATAGATATTGCTGCTGCCACACACAACGATAGTCTTTAAAAGGACTTTTGGGTCTGTCCAGTTTTAGCAATTTAGCGCAGGTTGCGCTAAAAATTTATATTGCTGCCACACACAACAATAGTCCTTAAAAGGACTTTTGGGTCTCTGAAAAGTTTTTCTAATAAAAAAATCTAATAAAAATATTCCCTACGCTGTCTGTACCTTCCTCAGCATAGCTCTCTCTGACTAAGACTGAGCCGAACACGTGTCATCGGGTGCTATATAGCGTCCGATTACGCGTTACGGCCAGCCAATCACTGTAATGCTAGTAACCAACATGGCTATGGCATCTTAGTGTGGGCAGTACTTACCTGCACGTTTATTGGCTGCGTAGCAGCCAAGAAACGTGCGGGGAGGAGACTCGAGCATTGCGCTCGAGCACATGCGGTATTCGGCCAAACACCACCATGTGCCGAGCATCGAGATGCTGGAGCCGAACTGGTGTTCGGCCGAGCATGCTCGATCAACACTAGTTATCACCTAACTTTGCCTGGTTGATTAGGGTGAAGTTACTAATTGTCTAGCCTTTATTCTGGTCTTGCTCCATTCTGATTAACCCTTAGGATACCGGAGGTCTTTTCGTTCTTGCGTTTTCATTTTTCTTCCCCATTTTCCATAACAAGTTGTACTTTCTAATACCACCATTAATTATGGCAGAAAATGTAGTGGAATTGTAGTGGAATTGTAGTGGAATTGTAAAACAAAAGCAATCCCACCACTGTTTTACGGGTTTTGTTCCCACGGCGTTTTGTTTGCCCTTCATTCTCTGGGTCAGTATGAGTACAACGATACCCCATATGTATATGTTCTTTATGTGTAAATAGTGTAAAAATAAATTAAAACTTTGAGTATTTTTTTTTTTTACATCACCGTATTCTGACCCTCATAACTTTTTTATACTTATATCTACTGAGCAGTTTAGGGGCTTATTTTTTGCGGGACAATTCATAGTTTTTATTGATACCATTTTAGAGTGTGCATGACTTTTGGATCACATTTTATTAAATTTTTTTGGGTAAGAGAAGCAATGAAAAAATTGCAAATCGCCCATTTTTACCCTTTTTTTGTTACGCCATTTGCCATATTAGATTTTTTTTATATATATATTATGGGCATTTTCGATCGCAGTGATACCCAGGATGTTTATATTTATTGTTATTTAGGTATTTTTATTATACGGAAAGGGGGGTGATTTAAACTTTTATATATATATTTTTTTATATATATTTCTTAAACTTTTTTTTACATTTATTTATCATCATTATAAGGCTCATAAATGATCTTCTAAATGATGTTTTTGAATTTTTCATTTTGACCTATAAGCGATTAAAAAAATGACAATAGCTTTCAAAATAAGAATTGCAGCATTAATGCTCTGAATTTCTTCATAGAGACTCTATTCAGCGCATGTACTGAAGTCCCGATTGGCCGCACGGGTCTTCAGTACCAAACCCGGAAGCCTTCTGTTAGCTGTTGCGTTACATAGCATCAGTACTAGGCCACAGTTAAATATTGAGGTAAGGGACTCAGGCTGGGAAGGTTGATCTTGGGCCTCAGCCAAGGCTTGGATCCTTGGTTGGGGTCCCTGGTTCTGGGAGCTCCTACTAACACAGCCTACCCCAGCAGGGGGGTGGCTCACACTCAGACTAACTTCCTTCTCCTCCTCATAAAGCATGGCATGGGACATTCCACTTCTGCTCATGTAGGGGAGACTAGACTGGAATGAACTATTCCAGTCTAGGCATACTAACTGGCTTGGGTCTGCTACATACTGCTGCCACCTGCTGGTGTACATTGAGAATTACAGCAAATATATAAAACAGGCATAGAAATATATATAAAAAGGCAATGCACAGTTATATCACACCAGATGGAAATACACATGTACATCTAACATTATGAAGCAGGGTGAAAGAAGTTTTAGTGACATACTTCAGGATGTTACATACCCCGTTACTTTTAGTGAAGCCGGGGGCATTACATTCCCGTGGATCTCCTGGAAATGAGACACCTCCGGATGGGAACAATCCGGAACATAAAACAAGCGGGAAGGAGCAGCCTAGGGCTTCTAACGATTCCCGAAGCAGCAGGGGTACCTGTGAAGTAACTAGACCTGTCAGGACTTACCACTTGGTCCTACCCTGGGTACCTATGGGTATATATCACCGGGTGTAGGCCATTAGTATTCAATGTCCCTATGAAGACAGTCCGTATGAAGGGGGGAAGAGAACAAGAGCTGTGAAAAGGCACACTTTAAGCAAATTGCTAAATTTTTGTTAAGTGCAATGGTTAAGTGCAATCATTCTGAACAGTGCATAAATTCACATTGTGGCATCTGGATGGATACTACACACAATGGGCATGTTACTTAAACGTTACATAACTGTAAACAGTTACATTAGTGCAAAATTATCATAATAGGACAATCACAAAGAGCTCAGGTATCACGTTTGAGTCTTTTCTTTGGCACAAAGAGCTCAGGTATCACGTTTGAGTCTTTTATTTGGGTGTAAGCTTTTATGTTGCAAACATTTGATATAAAATAGTGCAAATTTTCTAAGTGCAAGAATAGGCTCAACAATAACTTGAGTCCTTATTCCTGGAAGTGCTTGAAGTTGCAGAATCCTCTGGAAACTGATAAAAGTTCATTGCAATCCACAGGGCAAAAGTTAATTGTAATCCAAAGGGTTAAAATGTTTAATAGCAGCAACAGGCTATCAAGTAACCTGAGAAAGGGGATAAAACGGTTAACTTGGAATGGAGGGGGTTAAGTGCTGATGGGGGGGGAGTCCTAACTGACATGACCATCTGGATGAGGACAAACAATGGCAACCTGGAACAAAAGGTTAAAACACATAACATGCCAAACAGGTCCTCACCCGTCAGGTAGCAGTCCACGGAGAGGCTCCCAAACAATGTCACTTGTTATATATTTTTTTCTTTGGTAGGGGACACCTTACAGGTAGGTGTCCAGCTCTTCATCGCTGCTAGAGCTGCTAAAATGCATAAGAGGGTGCTCTAGCCTCTGCTGGTAGCTGAGGGTAGTATTGGTAGTGGTGCGCCACTGCCCTCTACCGGTGGCTGCAGGGATTGGCTGTGCCGACAGCCTGGAGAATGCTGCAGTAGCTTGCTGCAACCTGGAATCCACAGCCGGTATAGGAACTGGCAGAACTTCTGGCTGCATGGGTGCAGGGAGAGCTGGAGCAGCTTGCTGGGGACACCCACATCCTTCTCTATAAGTGACTCTCCCAGTGTTACATCACCTAGGACATATGAAGGACAGAGATTATTACTGCCAAGAGGTATAACTTTACATTTATCCACATTGAACCTCATTTGCCAAGTTGATGCCCAATAGTGTCCAAGTCAGCTTGTAGTTTATGGACATCTTCCATAGACTGCACAGTACTACATAGCTTAGTGCAGTAATGGTTAACCTCCGGCACTCCAGCTGTGGTGAAACTACAACTCCCAGCATGCTCCATTCATTTATTTGGAGTTCTGAGCACCAGCCAAGCAAGTGTACATCTTGGGAGTCGTGGTTTTACCACAGCTGGAGTGGTCAGAGGTTAGCCATCACAGGCTTCGTGTCATCTGCAAAAATAGAAATGGTGCTATTAATCCCAATCCCATACTCTTCACATGTAGTTCAGGATGCACCACATTCCGCCCATCTGGTTTTAACACTAATACATTTTTAAAGCGAAATACCATCCGGTTCATAGGATATATTTGTATGGTTTTCGATTTTACACTTGGAATATGGAAATCATTCATTTTTAAAGGGGTTCTACACTTTGTTTTAACTGATGATCTATCCTCTGGCCGGGGGGCAGAGCCTTTAGGGGAGCCCAGGTAGACCCCGGGGGGTGTGGGGATAGGATGATTTGATTTTAAGGGCGGGTAATCATTTTTTTTAAATCATTTTAGGTTAATCCAGCTAGGAGCATTTACTAGGGTTGAGCGAACCCGTGGAAGTTCGGGTTCGCCGGGTTCGGCCGAACTTCAGGTCAAAGTTCGGGTTCGGGACCCGAACTTGCTCCACATGTGGTGGGTCCCACGAAGCCACGCGTTGCTTTAAGGGTAATAGGCAAAAAGCGGGAGAATCCAATAGCAAAGGGGGAGACGCGGGTTCATCTGGAAAAGATGGAACCGTTCTTAAGTAGATACCCAGATAAAGGCGGAATTGTTGTGAGAGGGGTTTTTGTTTGGTTTTCGAATTCCGTTTATTCCATCAGGTGCTGTGTTAGTGTCACGGCGGGGAGTGGGGGAAAGCCCCCACCGTGCGGTGTCAAAGGGTAAAGGGGATCAGCCTGGCCAAAAAGGAGTAATAAGGGAGCAGGTCGCCTCCTACAACATCCCTAATCCTCTCCCTGACTCCTCACCGTATGAGCGGACCCCGATGGTGGGACGGCTCATACCCTGGATACCTAATATCCTGAGTCGCCATGGAAATCCCTCACTTAGGAGCAGGGGAGAGACAACCTGTTCATCCCAGTCATAGAGGAACAGGAGTCTCTATCTGAGGCCAGGCTGCAAGGAGAGGGGAACACATACAGCTATTGAGATGGCAGATAAGCGAAACCATAACACACTTACCTGCCACAGACACACTGACTGGAACCCGTGCACAAGTGCTGGTGTCCACACCAACATTAAAGGACACAGCAAACACCACAAACCACACAGGAACCCAGGACCACCATAGCTGCAATAAACATGAGACACCATAAGAACATCTATGACCACAAGGGTGGCCCTCACTGGACAGATGGAACAAGCCAGGAACCGTGAACCACCAGCATACACCAAGGCTGGAGCAACCCAGAGCATCAGGTATCCAGCAGAGGCTAAATAGCCCAAGCAGCCACACCCACACACACACATAAACCCAGTGTTCACAAAACACTAGGAAGGGAGTTAACCTTTCCAACACCAGACAGAGGAAGGAAGCCACTTAAAGGGGAAGTGCACACACAAGCATACCAAACCACGTAACCACCGGAAGCAGCATGTGTGGCAACCATGTCACGGCAATCACCCAGAAGGCCGAGACGCTGCCACTGCATGCTCTAACAGCAACACATTGCCGCGGGCAACCGCAAGTGTGGCAACAGTGTCACAGCGTTCACCATAGGCCGTGACAGTTAGTTAAAAAGAATTTGCGTTCAGCCCTGGAGCATCCGAAGGTGGTGTCTGAGAAATTGGAGAAAGAGATCAGATTAGGTAGAATGGCCGGACCATTTTTGGAGCTGCCGCTAACCGATTTGCGTTTGTCTCTGTTGGCGGTGGTTCAAAAGAAGGAGTTGAATAAGTGAAATATGTCCTTTCAGAAAGGATAGTCGGTCAATGACGGTATTGATCCGGCTTTATGTTCCGTGGCCTATACCTCATTTGATTCTGCAGTCGAGTGGGTGCATAGGTTTGGAAAAGGGGCATTGTTAGCCAAGCACCATCTCTGCCAAAGCGCCATTTTGCCTAAGCGCTTGTCAGTTAATCATGGCAGTGAGACGGAGATGCTATGTGTACTACTCAAACAAAGTTACAGACAGGACATGTATGCTATGATATTGTCTCACTCAGGCTCTGGCTGCTCTTCTCATCACTATGGCTGTCTACTTTCAAATTCAACCACACCTTCAACCCTCTCATGTGAAGTGAAATGTAGCAAATGGATCATTGCCATGTGATAGTCTTCATCGAGTATATGGCCTTTATTAAAGATGTGCAGTAGGGAATCCCTCAATTTTGACTAATAGCTATGTCTTTGCTGCACATTTAGCTCCTACAAGCCATTGACTTACCCATAGCAGTGAAAAACAATGTTGTTATGTATGTGCAGTGCGCTCTCCATTTACCGCAATGGGACTTCCAAAAACAGCTGAACATGCTCTCTCGGCTATTTTTAGAGCACCCATGGCAGTGGCAGCACACTTTCCTTAACTTCATGGGCCCTGTTCTGGAAATAGGAGTGAGTCGCAGAAGTGGGACCCGCACCTATCCTACATTGATGGCATATCCTGGTGATATGCCATCAATGTCTGAGATGGGATTAGCTCTTTATTTAAAGAAAAACACTTTAGAAGATCCCCTATCTTGGATTATGGTGGTCGCACACATGCTGAATTAATGACATTGAATTTGCTGTCCATTTATTACTTATCACTGAAGTGTTCTGGTGTATTACCCTATAGTCTATTTGCTCCATGGTCCATCCCACATACTGCAGTATGTTTGTTATAATTCGTTATCTGCTTCTAGACCGCATGATGACCTTGCCAAAGTTTATTAAGCCAAACTTACTCACTCGGTACGAACAAGTGGATAGATACAGTATGAGGTAGACGTCTGTTCTGTAGCTGTACATGTCCTGTTTCCTGATACTATTATGACTTTTCTCCTGATTGGAATTCCTGTAACTGTGGAATTTCTTGTACGCCAATGACATGTTTAGAGTGATTTCATCAAATTACTGGATATTGCAGGAATGCACGCAATCTTTATCAGTATGAGCAAAAAAAGAATTTGCACTTTGTGTACAAAGTTTATTTTTTTTAAATATTTTCTTTATATGTCATTATGTCTATCACGATGTCCCTTCTGGGTATTTTTAGGAGTAGATTGTTGCAGCATCTGTAAATCACATTTTTCATGAAAAAAAAAAAAAGAAGCTCTCTGGATGTTCAGAATGAATTTATTAAAAAACATACACATTTCTTGTATGCCCCCTCCTCAGGACCACACAAACAGAGTAAGAGCCTGGAAAAAATGTTCTGGAAAAAGGCTAGGCACGTTTAATGATGAAAATAACAGGTCAGGAGGTTTCTATTAATCTGCTATTAAGTTTCTTCTTTACATGGTCACTACTGTTTAACAAGATTTGCATAAATCAATAGTACAGGTGAATATAAGAAAATGTGTAATATATCAATAAAAATACTTCCTTCTTCCCCCACCCCTCTTAAGCAAACATTTTCTGCTAAGTCCATCTTGAGAGACTAGATGGCTGTCAGTTCACGGAGGGATTATATTATATGCTGCCCATAGAAGACTATGAATAAGAGAGGAGTGAGGAGAAGTCATCTGCAGTGCGAGAGACAGACACACATGCTGCCCTTAAGATGGGTTCACATCTGCGCTGTGAACTCGGGCAGTCTGCTGGAGTTCATCAGAACCGGCATAGCTGGATACCACAGTGCACCACCGTGTCCCCATTCACTGTAATGGGATCCCGTGGTAATATGGCCACTTTCCGGCATATGTGTCGACTTTCGACCTGACAGAAAATGTTGCTTGTGGCATTTTTTGTCTGGCCGAAAACCGCCATGTCCACCGGATACAGTGGCTGCATTAAAGTGCTGGAGTTCACAACACAGATGTGAACCCAGCCTTAGAAATCTATGGAGCAAGGAGGAAGAATAAGCTGCTAGAGGGAAAATTTTCATTGATAAGATTATTACAAACTTTTGTATATTTGTAATATTAAAATGTGTAATATATCATATCAGACAAAAATGTTTCCTTCTCCCCCATCCTTTCCTAAAAAAACATTTTCTGCTAAGTCCATCTTGAGAGACAAGATGGCTGTAAGTTCACTGAAGGATTAGATTACATGCTGCCCATAGAAGACTATGGAGAGGGGTGAGGAGAAGTGATCTACATTGCATGACACAGAGACACACATGCTGGCCTTAGAAGTCTATGGAGCAAGGAGAATGATTCAGCTGCTAGAGGGAGAAAAAGGCATTTTCTTTGATAAGATATATTACAAACTTTTGTATTTTTGTATGTCTGTACTATTAAGTTATGCAAAGTATATTGAAATGATAGTGACCAAGTAAAGTGGCTTTTTAAATGAGGACTACAAGTAGCAGAACACGACTTTATGCAAAAAGACACATTCTACATTGTAATTTGAAGGCCAAAAGCACAAGAGAGGCAAGACTGTTAGTATAGGTTCTGTCTGATAGAAGACACATTCTTGATCAAAAATATGCGCAAAATAGAGCTTCTAATTTTTATATAGTACGTATAGCTGTAATGCAGTTTATATTTATTCATGTTTTCAATGTTTGCAGGTATCATTGTGTATAAAGCAGTGTGCTGCTACGTGTAGTCCTGGATTGTTTTTGCATTTCAGCCATGGTAGCATGCACCTGAATTCCCTTTATACATAGCTGGGAGATGCTGGTCTAACTTTATTTTGGCTATGAAATTTGAAGAAAAAGGTTATAGATAAATGAGTTAGCAAACATTAAACAAAAAGTAAAGCAAATATGTTAATACAAAGGAAGGACAATAAAACTGAGAAAAAGGGAAAAAATGAAATAAACTTTAGAGTTCTCATAATTACACAGTATAGTGAAAAAGAAGTTTTTCTTTTTATTATTAGACGTCATTCGGATATTCTGAAACAAGACAAATCAATAGGAGAAAAACTATCACAATACCCTATATTAATTTTTAGGAAAGCTAGGAACTAGGCACTCTAGTGGCTCCCTCTATTCGAATAAATACAAAAATAAAAAAATATATAAAAATGAAAATAAAGCGAGAGGTTTTTTTTCCTTGTAAAACCTGCAAAGCTTGTTATATCTTGAAATGTAAAAAACCCATGATGAAATTGAAAAATGAACAGAAAATATATAAAATTAATAGCTATCTCACTTGTCACTCTAGGGGAGTCATCTATTACATCTGATGCCCCTGTGACAAATTGTATGTGTGTATGTGGGAAGAACAAAGCGAACACTACAAACTAGAATAGGGGAACACATTAGGAATATTAACAAGAAATTTGAGGGTCATCCATTCTCAAGACATTACATGGAAAAACATGGAGGGAACTTTAATGGATCCACCTTTGGGGGGTATAGAACAGATAAAACCAAACCTTAGGGGGGGGGACGACTACTACATTAAACCTATGTCTAGGAAGGGAAGATAGGACTATTTGCTTTCCAATGAATATATTTTCTGTATTGAAATAAGGAAAAAGAGAAATAGACATGGCGATGTAAAACCTATACACTCACCTAAAAAATTATTAGGAACACCTGTTCTATTTCTCATTAATGCAATTATCTAGTCAACCAATCACATGGCAGTTGCTTCAATGCATTTGGGGTGTGGTCCTGGTCAAGACAACCTCCTGAACCCTAAACTGAATGTCAGAATGGGAAAGAAAGGTGATTTAAGCAATTTTGAGCATGGCATGGTTGTTGGTGCCAGACGGGCCGGTCGGAGTATTTCACAATCTGCTCAGTTACTGGGATTTTCACGCACAACCATTTCTAGGGTTTACAAAGAATGGTGTGAAAAGGGAAAAACATCCAGTATGTGGCAGTCCTGTGGGCAAAAATGCCTTGTGGATGCTAGAGGTCAGAGGAGAATGGGCCGACTGATTCAAGCTGATAGAAGAGCAACGTTGACTGAAATAACCACTCGTTACAACCGAGGGATGCAGCAAAGCATTTGTGAAGCCACAACACGCACAACCTTGAGGCGGATGGGCTACAACAGCAGAAGACCCCACCGGGTACCACTCATCTCCACTACAAATAGGAAAAAGAGGCTACAATTTGCACGAGCTCACCAAAATTGGACTGTTGAAGACTGGAAAAATGTTGCCTGGTCTGATGAGTCTCTATTTCTGTTGAGACATTCAAATGGTAGAGTCCGAATTTGGCATAAACAGAATGAGAACGTGTATCCATCCTCTGATGGCTACTTCCAGCAGGATAATGCACCATGTCACAAAGCTCGAATCATTTCAAATTGGTTTCTTGAACATGACAATGAGTTCACTGTACTAAAATGGCCCCCACAGTCACCAGACCTCAACCCAATAGAGCATCTTTGGGGTGTGGTGGAAAGGGAGCCCTGGATGTGCATCCCTCAAATCTCCATCAACTGCAAGATGCTATCCTATCAATATGGGCCAACATTTCTAAAGAATGCTATCAGCACCTTGTTGAATCAATGCCACGTAGAATTAAGGCAGTTCTGAAGGCAAAAGGGGGTCCAACACCGTATTAGTATGGTGTTCCTAATAATTCTTTAGGTGAGTGTATATATATATATATATACACTCACCTAAAGAATTATTAGGAACACAATACTAATACATGGTGTTACATGGTGGTCATGAAGGGATGGACATGGTCAGAAACAATGCTTAGGTAGCCTGTGGCATTTAAACGATGCCCAATTGGCACTAAGGGGCCTACAGTGTGCCCAGAAAACATCCCCCACACCATTACACCACCACCACCAGCCTGCACAGTGGTAACAAGGCATGATGGATACATGTTCTCATTCTGTTTACGCCAAATTCGGACTCTACCATTTGAATGTCTCAACAGAAATCGAGACTCATCAGACCAGGCAACATTTTTCCAGTCTTCAACAGTCCAATTTTGGTTAGCTTGTGCAAATTGTAGCCTCTTTTGTGCTCCACTATGGTACTTGGTTCTGCTGGGGCGGTCTTCGGTGCTAAACTAAGGTATTGCTGGCACCACCTTCTGTCACGTTGGACCCTCCTACAACATGGGGCCACTTTTATTTATTTTCTGTTCCAGGGCCACTTTGTTCCCAGTCCATCCTTGCTCTCCAGGTGGACTTCAGGTACAAGCCAATACAACAAGCAATACAACTCAGGTAGCACAAGCAGCTCAGGTTTTTCAGTGGGATGGTTTCCACAGGACACACAAGAAATTTGCTGTATATCTGTGACAGATATCGCAACAATTAGGATATATATTCCACCAATATTATACCATGAAACTATGTTGCTTTCTTTTCCATGTACCTAGTTGGTATGCTTATCTGTGGAAAAAAAGACATGGACTCCACATCCACCGGCCATGCATTGATCTATTGCTTCTAAGCACATTTTATAAACATATACATGAGGCCCACTCACCACATCAAAGGTGGCCTTTTTTGAGTACACTGATATGTACACTGCAGCACCGTCTTATTGAAATATAAGTAGTTGGCCATTTATAGATCTGTTTGATGCCTAAATCCACACTTCTAATCAGTACCAGGATAGATATTTCTTTTTGTCTCAACATACTTAAAATAAATGTGAATTACCTTGTCTAAATGGCAAACAACTAGAAGTTGCTGTTATCAGGCACAGCACATTACAGGAAAGCGTTCAGTGACCATTTCATGTGGTCGTTGATAAGGAAGATTCTTCAAAAGTGCTAGCCTCAAAATTCATTTGTAGCTAAGTGACATGCAAACAAAAATGCTTTAAATGTTTTAACCTTCACAGATAAGTAGGTGTAGTGAATAGCACACACTGCAAGCCTTCAGAATACTCCGCTCACTTTTTAATAGCTAGGGAGTTTTACATTATCTATCTATCTATCTATCTATCTATCTATCTATCTATCTATCTATCTATCTATCTATCTATCTATCTATCGTATCTATCATCATGTTACAACAAACAGAGAATAGCAGCAGCACAGTCAGTGGTGAAGATGGGTGCAATCCCTCCTGGACTTCAGGCAAAAATCCATAGACAATATCCAAAAGCAAATGATAAGGCAGCACTCCAGTATCTGTAAAGGGTGTTAGACCCGTTTATTTCCTCAGTCGCAACGTTTCAGCCCAGCACAATGAGGCCTTTGTCAAGCAAATGAGATGGTGTTATGTGCAGTCATATATACCCATAGTGTGATCAAGGACCTTGATCACACTATGGGTATATATGGTATGGGCATTGTGCTGGTGTGCTGGGCTGAAACATTACGACTGGGGAAATAAACGAGTCTAGCACCCTTCACAGATACTGGAGTGCTGCCTCATCATTTCTTTTTGGACATCATCATGTTACAATATATTAAATCAATCCCAAATTTTGACTCAGTACTAAGGCTTGATGTAAATAGACTCCATATAATATACTATCCATTTAACCCTTTCAGGACACAGCAGTGATAAATTCTTGAATGTCTATAGACATTGTGGAACACAAATAATATGGAGTTATGAGGTCTGAGGTTTTACAGAGAACAGGATACCAGCATCTTTTAACCCTGCTTCCTCTTAGCCATGCAGGGTCAATGTTATTCTGGGGCTCCTCAATTTGATCATCAGAGTCAAAGGACTGGCACAGAGAATCCACTTTTTCATCTGTGCAATGGAAATGTAAAGTAATGTTGAAACAGACAAACAGTGAGCCTGGCGGGGCTGAAGGTAGGTCAGATTCTTATGGTCCATGTAAATGATGACTGGATGGGAGGCTCCCTCCAGCAAATGACGTCACTCTTAAAGAGCCATCTTGATGGCAAGCAACCCTCTGTCACTGATAAAATAGTTTTGTTTTGCTACAGAGAAGGCTTTTGAAAAGAGACTGCAGGTGATGACCATTTTGCCCAAAGCCCCCTTACAGCATCTGCCCCAACAGAGGATGTGTCCATCTCCAAAAATAATTGGTTGGCAATATCTGAACGATGAAGGAACTATGCAGATGAAAAGGCCTGCTTCTTCAGCCTCTGAAGTTCACTCCTTTGCATTCACCACCTTGGGGCTGATGGTTGAAATTGGTGCAGTCAAAGTGGAAAAATTAGGAATAAATTGTCTACAGTATTTAGTACAGCATAGGAAATGCTGGGCAGCAAGCAGAACAGTAATATAAAGCAAATCCAAAACAGAAGACTTCTCAAGATCCATGACTTCCATTGTATGGAAAGGAAAGGAAAGGAAGAGAGGTCTTTTTAAAGACATGCTTCTCAAATTTAGCAGAGTTTATTATCCCTCAGGTACTCGAGTATGGCGCAAACATGTTTAAGATGGGAAATCAAGTGTGGTGAGAAGATCAAGGTAGACAACTATACAGGTGTAGAAGAGGTCCCAAAAAAATGAAATAATAATAGTAATAAAGCATTACTGATACCGATCTGACCATATATTCGTAATGACCTCCTGCTGGTGAAGAGGATTTTCAGATGAAACCTCTCTCCAGGTTTTCTTTGATGTACAGGTACTTTGACATAGCTTGTTTCTGGTACATACAAAAACTCTGGCTCAAGGAGGAGTAGTATTAGGTATCAGGTCAGTAGGGCAATCATACAAATGGTTAAGAGGTGAGATCTTGGCTTCCTTTTTGTCAAAGACATCAACGTAGCTGGCATAGGATCAAGGCAACCCTTGCAGATTTTGAGGAACTTGTGGAGCTCGGACAGGCTGTACAGGTGCCAGGTTGCGGGTGTGACAGGTAGAACCCAAACAAAGAATCTGCTTCGAGTTCTAATCAAGGACAGGAGAGCACAGATGAAACCAGAGCAGGGCAGGAAAAGTGGCTAGTAGACACAGGAAGGATGTAAAATTAAATCTCCACATGCAGTGCACCCACTTGAAGATCCATGAGCACGATGATGTATTGGATGGATTCAGTAAACATTATCCTGTTGAAAGATGTCACCACCAGGGTAGGTATTCAGTATTGGTTCTCCAAGGCCTGATGCAGGAAGTTATCTGCTGAGGCAGAGTGTGGGAAGGCTTTTACAATAAACTGAGTCTCAACGCAAGAGAGCAACATGGTAGAGTTAATTTTGGAAGGAGCTTATCTTCACTCAATGTCATCTCTCCTACTGATCCTAGGTACTGGATTTTAGTGCCTTGAGAGGACAGTTATGAATGTTATGAATGTAGTGGCCCTTGGCTCTGCAGTACATGCACAGGTCATTACTGCATCTGTGAAGACGTTCTCTTCAGACAGCCTGACATGGTCCACCTGTATGGGTCCCTGACTTGAGACCAGAGGAGGAGAAAGAGTTAGGGGTATCTGAGAGAATGGTTCCAATCTGGGAAATCTACTTGCATGTACAACCTCCTTGGCATAATCCCTAAATTGGAGGTCTATGCAGATGGAATGGGAAATCTGGTCGTCCAATGTGGACGGTACTTCACGACCTACCAGTGTATCTTTAATATGTATGACCCTCCCCAATACCTGCCACCATGGCCTCATCGTTCCAGGCCGGTTAGGAAGCCAATGTACTGAACTGCATGTTGGGCAATCGTGAGGTTGCCCTGGCAAAGTCGCAGAAGAGAAGAGGGGGCAGATGTAGTTTGGTTCCTTAAAAATTAGGTGGAAGGTGGATAGGAATTCCTGCAGAATGCTGGTCAGAGGGTTGCTTCTCTCTCAGAGTGGGGTGGTCCAGGCAAGAGCCTCACTCGTTAGGAATGAGATCAAGAAGGCTTCTTTGGCCCATTTGGTAGGGCACTGGTGTGGTTGCAGCTGGCTGGTTGTATAGTACAATGGTTGATGAACTCTCAGGATAGCTTAGGGTCCCCTTCCTAACAAGGAAAAAGTGGCAGATGTAACCTGAAGCTGCAAGCGGCTGCAACTATCAGAGGTGTTGGTACAGATGTTGCAGCTGAAGTTTGTGGTACTGTAGGGGCAGTGGTCAAGGCATCCAGGTGAGCTGAAATGTTACATGAAGTTGCTCCTGGTGACCACGCTGGTGATTGAGTTGTTTGAATACTTTAGGCAGATTTATCCAGGGTTGTCCAGAAGGTTCCATGGCCTGTGCAAACTGTTACAAGCAGTGAGTGTGGAACCACCATGTCAACCAAAAGCTTTGACTTCCGGCAAATCCTAAAGGAGTTATCCTGGCAGTCCCCTGGATTTACCCTTCAACCCTTATACAGGGATCTAGACTTTACAGGGAGCACCAGGCCACTACCTGTTGGAGTAGGTTGACAGCTGACCCATAGGGATCAGAGACACAGAGAGCACAAAGACATCAGAAAAAGCTTGCAGTCAGGGGCCGGCCAAGATCAGTGAAATAGGTCCGCGGTCAGGGCAGGCAGCAAAGGGTCAAGACAGTAATCAGGCACAGTGGAACAGAGAATCACCCATTTCTCAGGCATTCTCCCTTAGGGGAAGATACTTAAGTACCCTAAGGGTGTGTGTGCTATGGGAGTTTGGAGAGGCCCAGCTGGCAAGTGCAGGCTGTGCAAAATGAATAAAATGGTATCAAGTTATATCTCCTACTTTGAGCGCTGCAGGTTTCTTGTGAAGTGGGTTAAATTCACACCAGACATAAATGGCAAAAAGACACAGATCGTGCTGCTCTTCTAGGAACCACAAACAGACAGATTGAGGCAGGTTAGATCCTGAACAGCTCCTACTTTACTCCTTTTCCTTGCTGCCAAACACTGCTGCTGGTATCACTTGTAGCACGGCTTCCACACTTCCTGCAACCTCGGTTCCTGTATGAATCAAGTAACAGGTAGCGAAATACTGAAGCTCCGCAGACACTTGTACAACAAAAGGTTGGATTTATTATACTCACAAAAGTAGATAAAATCAAGGCACATTAATGTTTTAAAAAGTCGGTTGCCCATAATTCGCAAGACCTAGGTTTTTAAATCTGCTTCATCAGGGGTGTGTATCTGTTAACAGTTCACTTCCTTTTATCCAACCTATGAGGTTGCAGGAAATGTGGAAGCGGTATCGAAAGTGATACCAGCAGCAGTGTTTTGGCGGCACGAAAAATTACTGAATGAGGAGCGATTCAGAATCTAACAGTTTGTCTGTTTGTGGATTCTAGAGGAGCAGCGAGGACCGTGTCTTTTTGCTATTTAAGTGCAAACTGTGGCCTGCAGCAGAGGGAAGAGCATGAGACTCCGGGGGTCCAACAGACCTAGACCACTGTTATAGAAGAGGCTGCATCTGCATGAGGGTGCATTAGTGCCTGTGCCCGCTCAGAGGAGTGGGACAGAGGTGGCCATGGGATGTCAGCATAATACTTTCTAATTAACAGAAATGCAATTATTATTTCTGGTCAAATTTAAATAGCAAAATGTATCACACACAGGCCAGAATCATCTACTGTATCAAATGAAGCCTTCCAGAAGAAGTCTCTATATAGCAGTGTGAAATTGGAGGCATACAAATGAATGGTCAAGGGTGTGCTATAGAGTGCAGACGTTGTGGTTGCATTTGGTCCCTGGATTCTTAGGAGGTTCTGAGGGTGTTCTCATAGGAAGACCAGTACTACAAATGACATTACAGATTTTGTTACACCTCTGATGTATAACCAGGTTTACACTTTGGATTCCTACAGTCAAGTGGTCAAAAACACTTTGACCTTCTTCTAGCCTATGGAATAGTGCTCTGTTGGTCAGAAATGGTATCAACAAGCGTTTTCAGTGTGGAGGTATGCAAGTGCTAAATGATCATCTCTTCCTCAGTTTTTTTTTTCATGGTAAAATTCTTCTTAGGTTAACTTTCTCATTTTCTAATGGCTTTCTTCACATGGATATGATTATGTGGAACGGGTGTGGATGGGAAAGTTCTCAACAGATAAGGAAATTGCAGATAATTTCAATCTCCCCTTGTTGGCAAAGGTTGAGTTTACTCAAAACTTCATCAGACTGTAGTAACGTAATGGTCAGCGAGACATTTATGCTGTCAGCAGATGTTCTGTATTGTAGATTAGGCAGACTAGAAATGTTTAAGTGTAACCCATTGCCGCGGGTTACTCCAGCTGCTTGTCATTATTAGAGAACAGAAGGTATGCCTATGAGAACTTCATATTAGATTCAAAGATGCATTCTTGGTGTGAGAAAGAAATTCTGTCTGGTAACAAAAAAACACAAGTCTCATTAATTCTGTAAACAGATGTTTAAAATGGCAATCGTTCCCCGGAAGTTACATGTCCAGAGACTGCAATATCTGCTTCTTTGTGTTAGCTTCCATCCAGAGTGACTTGTGGGACCTCTGAGGTTTCCTCTCTTGAAATGTGTGGTCATGAGCTGCCGCGTGTGCTGAAAATCAGCCAGTAATAGCCGCTACCAAGCTAGATGGACAATGTATACAACACTGTGCAAACTGTACTGAAAATATTATTACAGTCTACTTTCTTCAGGGTCCAAATCTAAGTTTTATGAGTCACCGGCTCCAGACAGCATCAGTATTCCTAATAGATAAATCTGTTCCAGAGTTCGCTGACTATAAAACTTTCCTCAGCAAGGTTTATGTTCTCTTGTAATCAAACAAAATGGAACACATCTATAGGCAGATGCAAAATGTCTGAATTAACAGGAATAACTAATTACGAGAAAGTTGGAGGACCATCAGAGGGGCTAGAACAATGTATTTATATAGCAGTGATTTATTAGTTCTATTTACTATTGATTCATATAATAAAAAATAAAAAATAAAAACAGGCACTCACCAGCTGGTATGTCTATAGTAAGATATTTATATAAAATTTCACATAATATATATATAAAAACACCGAATAAAAGTCACAAAATTAATATGCACTGGAGTTGGTACATGAATCACATACGTAATATATAGTAGACAATATCACTCAATATATATCAAGAATCAGTAGCTTCAATCTGGTAGGTTGATGAAAAAATTAGCTTATAGTGAAAAGAATACAATTGAAGTGAAAAAGGTGAAAAAACAGAAATATGTAGGTGAAATGTCCCGTATAAAGGTAATACCTGTGAAGAAAAATTTAATAGGAGCTGCTGGTAACAGCTGAAAAGAGCTTAATAGTGTCTTCTTAAATAGTAATTGTGTCCATACAGATTGATGTAATACCTGTATCCACACAGACTGATGTAGCAACTGTGTCCACACAGACTGATGTAACAGCTTATATAGCGGTGATGTTACAATATAAGGCAGCAAATTTCACCGGCATTTAAAGTCCGCACTCAGGGATCAACGTATATTCAAGTAATCGGGTTTCAGATGGGGCGTCCCCCTATCCATACACCCTCCTACCTTGCCCTTTTGGAATGCTTGTATGGTAGATGCTGCCAAAGGTGAGATCCGACACTTTGAATTCCCCGCTACTGCTCTCCGGTCTCGGCGTTACACGTGATATCTTTGAGTGTCGCCTTCCAGGAAGTAATATGCAGGGATCGTGTAGTCTCGCGATAGGTCCAACCAGTTCCTCTTGCGCTTTGTTGGTCAACTCAGATATTCCGATGGTGATTTGGATACCAGCGCAAGAGGAACTGGTTGGACCTATCGCGAGACTACACGATCCCTGCATATTACTTCCTGGAAGGCGACACTCAAAGATATCACGTGTAACGCCGAGACCGGAGAGCAGTAGCGGGGAATTCAAAGTGTCGGATCTCACCTTTGGCAGCATCTACCATACAAGCATTCCAAAAGGGCAAGGTAGGAGGGTGTATGGATAGGGGGACGCCCCATCTGAAACCCGATTACTTGAATATACGTTGATCCCTGAGTGCGGACTTTAAATGCCGGTGAAATTTGCTGCCTCATATTGTTACATCAGCGCTATATAAGCTGTTACATCAGTCTGTGTGGACACAGTTGCTACATCAGTCTGTGTGGATACAGGTATTACATCAATCTGTATGGACACAATTACTATTTAAGAAGACACTATTAAGCTCCTTTCAGCTGTTACCAGCAGCTCCTATTAAATTTTTCTTCACAGGTATTACCTTTATACGGGACATTTCACCTACATATTTCTGTTTTTTCACCTTTTTCACTTCAATTGTATTCTTTTCACTATAAGCTAATTTTTTCATCAACCTACCAGATTGAAGCTACTGATTCTTGATATATATTGAGTGATATTGTCTACTATATATTACGTATGTGATTCATGTACCAACTCCAGTGCATATTAATTTTGTGACTTTTATTCGGTGTTTTTATATATATATTATGTGAAATTTTATATAAATATCTTACTATAGACATACCAGCTGGTGAGTGCCTGTTTTTATTTTTTATTTTACCTTACATTTGAAATATAGATTTCATATTGGATGAACGGGTGAAACATCCTAAAAACAGAGCACCTTAACCACATTAACAGACACGGGTGAGCCACGATATAAATATATTTTATTCTTATTACTATTGATTCATGTCTATGTTCAATGGATGTTAAATGCAAGTGATGAGAGAAGCTCCTTGGCATATTTACACAGCTATATCTGAGGACCATGATCCTTTGCTGTTTGTTTTGCTAAATACAAGACTGGGTCCCAATACAGGATTAACCCTTTTAACCCCGGGCCAGTTTTCACCTTCCTGTCCAGGCCATTTTTTGCAAATCTGACCAGTGTCACTTTATGTGGTAATAACTTTAAAACACTTTTACTTATCCAGGCCATTCTGAGAAATTTTTCTCGTCACATATTGTACTTCATGACAGTGGTAAAAACGAGTCAAAAAATGTCATTTTTATTTATAAAAAAAAAAAAAAAATTTACCAAAAATTTGGAAAAATTAGAAAATTTCCAAATTTCAATTTCTCTACTTTTATAATAGATAGTAATACCTCCAGAAATAGCAATTACTTTACATTCCCCATATGTCTACTTCACGTTTGGATCATTTTGAAAATTACATTTTATTTTTTTGGGATGTTAGAAGGCTTAGAAGTTTAGAAGCAAATCTTAAAATGTTTAAGAACATTTCCAAAACCCAATTTTTTCAGGACCAGTTCAGTTATGAAGTCACTTTCTGGGGCTTACATATTAGAAACCACCCATAAATCACCCCATTTTAGAAAATACACCCCTCAAGCTATTCAAAACTGATTTTGCAAACTTTGTTAACCCTTTAGGAAAATGGGAATGAAATTTCAAAATTTCCCTTTTTTTTTGCAGATTTAAAATTTTGATAAAATTTTTTTCTGCAACACATCAAGGGTTAACAGCCAAACAAAACTCAAAATCTATTACCCTGAATCTGGAGTTTACAGAAACACCCCATGTGTGCTCAAAAACTGATGTATGGGTGCAACAGCAGGCTTCAGAGTGGAAGGAGCACCATATGGCTTTTGGAGAGCGGATTTAGCTGGAATGGTAATTGGAAGCTATGATGTATATGAAGACACCCTGAGGTGGCCCTACAGTGGAAACCCCCAAAAAGTCACCCCTTTCTGGAAACTACACCCCTCAAGGAATATTTCAAGGTGTGTAGTGAGCACTTTGACCCATCGGGCGATTCACAGAATTAGGAAACGCTTGGCTGTGAAAATGAAAAATTACTTTTTTTTCCAGAAAAAGTTGCTTTACACCCACATTTTTCACTTTCACAAGGGGTAACAGGACAAAATGCACCCCAAATTTTGTTCCCCATTTCCCCCCGAATACGCCAAAACCCCATGTGTGCTCAAAAAATTATGTATCGGCGCATGGCAGGGCTCCAGCTAAATATGGATTTTGCTGACCTGAATTGGCAGACATGTATTTTAGGTGCCATGTCGCATTAAATAAATTCCTGAGATCCCCAGAAATAAAATAAAAACAAAAAGTGACCCCATTTCGGAAAAAGCACCCCCGTACGAACATTTAAAGTGGTAGAAAAGGTACTTTTCAACAAACAGGTTTCTCACAGAAGACTTGAGAAAGCAAAAAAATTATTACTAGCAGACCTCAATTTTTTTTCACAAGGGGTTAAAGGAGAAAATGCACCCCAGGTTGTGTTCCCCATTTTCCTCCCATTCAGTAAACACCCAATATGTGCTTGTAGCCTTCTATATGGGCGCACAGCAGGCAAACTGCAAAATATGAATTTTGCTGACAGGCTTGAATTGGAAGACATGGATTTTAGGTGCTATGTCGCATTAAAAAAATTCCTGATCCCCAGAAATGAAAAACCCCAAGAAGTGACCCCATTTCGGAAAGAGCACCCCCATACGAACATTTTAAGTTTTGGAAAGTGTACTTTTCAGCGAACAGGTGTCTCACAGAAGGCAGAAATACTAGAGAAAGGATTTCAAAGCACACATTTGTAAAATTGAAAAATTACTAGCAGACCACAATTTTTCACTTTCACAAGGGGTTAAAGGAGAAAATGCACCGCATTATATGTTCCCCATTTCCTCCCCTTTTTGAAAACACCCCATATGTGCTTGTAGCCTGCTGTATTGGCGCACAGCAGGGCTCTGGAGGCAAGGTGCAAAAAATGTTTTTTGCAGGCCTGAATAAACAGACATGGATTTTAGCTGCCATGTCGCATGATATAAATTCCTGAGGTCCACAGAAAAAAACCCAAGAAGTGATTCCTTTTTGGAAAGTGCACCCCTGTACGAACATTTTAAGGGGTGGAAAGGGCATGGTTGTCTCACAGAAAAAAATATGTAGTGGTTGTTGGAAAGTGGATATGTAAGCGAGGTGGACTAAATCAGAGATATAAAGGGGAAATATTACAGGGAGCATAAAGGATGAAATTAAATTAATACTCCATGGACGTGTGGTATATTTTTAAACAGGGGCGGACTGAGAACCCTCAGGGCCCCCGGGCAAAATAAATCAAGGGCCCCCTTCCAGGCCCCACCCATGTTCCACCTTCAGCCACGCCCATGCCCCACCTCCAGTCATGCCCCTATCCCGCCTCCAGCCACGCACTACACTGGTTTCCTATTGGGAGATCTAATGCGTGCATGTCATTTGGCAAGCATTAGCACCTGCTCGTTGTGGGACGTCGGAGGGTGCGAAGCATCAACCCAGTGCTGAGGGATATTGGTGCAGGGATCAGTTAAATAAATAAAGGGTCTTTATTTAACAGGGAGCGGGGTACGAGGCAGAGGCAACGATCGTGGGCCATCGAGGGCGGCCTTTCTGGCAGAGGCTATCTCAGTGTCCTTTAGAGAGTGTGTTAGAAAGAATCCCCTCCAGGCCCCATTACAATGGAGTCAGTCTAATAGACTTGGATGGGGGTATTTCTAACAGAGGCCATCTCAGTGTCCATTAGAAAGAATCCCCTCCAGCCCCCATTAGAGACTACAACGGAGGGGACTCTTTCTAATGGGCCATCAAGGGCGGCCTTTCTGGCAGAGGACATCTCAGAGAGTGTTTTAGAAAGAGTCCTCCCCAGGTCACATTAGAGACTACAATGGCGTCTAATGGGTCCTGGAGGGGGGGTCTATCCAACACTATGGTTCCTATTCACAATATAACAACACAACATAGCTCACTGCTACCTAGGCCAAGTTGGCTTCTACCTTAATTACGGTTGGTGGATGGCAGGCTGTGGCTTCCTGATTGGTAGGCTCTGGGCTTGCTGGCTGTGGGCTCGCTGGTTGGCAGGCTGTGGGCTTGCTGGCTGGAGACCTGTGGCTGGCTGGCTCTGGGCCTGGCTGGCTCTGACTGGGCCTGAGGCCTGGCTGGCTCTGGAGCTGACTGGCTCTGGGGCTGGGGCTGGCTATAATTAAAAATATAAATACCTAAATAACAATAAAATATAAACATCATGGGTATCACCCCGACTGAAAATGCCCATACTATTAAAATAGAACAATAAAAATGGAACTTGGTCTAGGGTCTTCACTCACAGAGGTCAGCAGGGAGACCATGACCGGTCTGTGGGCTATATAGCCCCATCTACAGCAAGTCATGATGCCTTGTGTGTTCTTAGGTGGCCGTGGCCTAAGAAGAACACATCACAAGGCAATAAGACATCATGACTTGCTGTATGGGGCTGTATAGCCCACAGACCAGTCATGGTCTCCCTACTGACCTCTGTCCCCAGCAAAAAGCCCCTCCAATGACCTAAGTTGGCCCATAACCAACATTAACTTTGTTTTTCTTTTAAGCAATTTACGCTGCCTGCCTGCAGTAGCTTGTGCCAGAATGGAATTTGGTCTAGTGGGTCTTCACTAGTCACCAGGTCCATACACATCAATCAGCCATGGTGGCACACCATTCACCCCCCCCCCCCCCGGCCGACCCTTCCTGGCGGCCTGGCCCCATTCCCATGTCACATACAGTGACATACTCAGGCTACTTTCACACTAGCGTTCGGAGCGGGTCCGTCTGATGTTTCATCAGACGAATCCGCTCCTATAATGCAGACGTTTGCATCCGTTCAGAATGAATCCGTCTCCATTATAACTTAGAAAAATTTCGAAGTCTGAAAGTAGCCTGAACGGATCCGTCCAGACTTTACATTGAAAGTCAATGGGGGACGGATCCGTTTGAAGATTGAGCCATATGGTGTCATCTTCAAACGGATCCATCCCCATTGACTTACATTGTAAGTCTGGACGGATCCGCTTGCCTCCGCACGGCCAGGCGGACACCCGAACGCTGCAAGCAGCGTTCAGGTGTCCGCTCGCTGAGCGGAGCGGAGGCTGAACGCTGCCAGACTGATGCATTCTGAGCAGAACCGCGTCCACTCAGAATGCATTAGGGCTGGACGGCTGCGTTCGGGGCCGCTTGTGAGACCCTTCAAACGGAGCTCACGAGCGGACACCCGAACGCAGGTGTGAAAGTAGCCTTAGAGTACAGATATTTACATTGTCCCCCCGGCCCTCCCTCCAGGCTCCATCATGTCAGTGTCATGGTCACACAAACTAGCGCCAGAGCAGAGGCGCTCAGGATTAGCAATAGCACGGCATCACCCCCCCCATAAAAAAATGTAAACACATCATTGATGCTGTGCAGTGCTAATCCTGAGCGCCTATGCTCTGGCGCTAGTCAGTGTGTGCGATAGGCTAGCTAGCCTAGCGCTTTACGCTCAGATGGCCCCTGGGCGCTCATCTCATCATTTAGAATTAATTTTAAATCATTAAAATGATCATATTAATTATTATAAAATAACATTTAAAAATTCTATTGGGACCTACCCTAAGTAACAAGTCCTGACCAAGTCTGCCGAGTGCTGTTGTCTCCTAAGATGCTGCTGGCTGCCGTCTCTGCCAGAGTGCCAGTGACAGTGTGCGTCTGTCACCTGTCAGATGGTCTAACTCTGCTGAATTTATATGACTGACTACTGAATGGATCAGGTCTGATTCTGATCTAATCTGATAATTCTCACACAGCCAGCAGCCGCGGCCCGCACCCGCCAGGGCCGGCCTTAGGTGTCCAGGCGCCCTGTGCGAGCTAACCTTGTGGCGCCCCCCCCCCCAAAAAAAACAAACAAACACTGCTTGTTGCTGGCATCATGGCATAGGCTGGCTGACTATCCAACCAAGTAGTTACCAGCCCGCACACCCCAAAGGCCGGTGTAATGTTATACTTCCCTACTTCGTGAGATTTCCCTACCCTCGTCACTTCCGGTCGCACCGGACATGACGTGAGGAGGTGTGCAGCGCCGCGCAGGCGCACAACGTCAGGTTAGGGAAGTTTCACAGCAGAGTGCGCATGCGCCAGGAGCCTCGCCGGCGGTTAGGGTAGGGAAAAACTATGGGCCAGTGCGCAGGCGCAGTGATCGGATGGATGTTCTCAGCTGGACACCGGCCGACACTGCGCATGCACCGGGAGCCTCACCAGCGGTTAGGGAAGGGAAAAATTACGTACGGGCCAGTGCTTTTTCCCTACCCTAACCGCTGGTGAGGCTCCCAGCACATGCGCAGTGTCGGCCGGTGTCCTGCTGAGAACATCCATCCGATCACCGCACCTGTGCACTGGCCCATAATTTTTCCCTACCCTAACCGCCGGCGAGGCTCCCAGCGCATGCGCACTCTGCTGTGAAATTTCCCTAACCCATCGTTGTGCGCAGTGCGCCCCCCCAATATAATAAACATTGGTGGCACAGTGCGCCCCCCCCAACACCCCAGTATAATAAACATTGGTGGCGCAGTGCACCCCCCAACACCCCAGTATAATAAACATTGGTGGCGCAGTGCGCCCCTCCAACACCCCAGTATAATAAACATTGGTGGCGCAGTGAGCCCCCCCTCAATATAATAAACATTGGTGGCGCAGTGCGCCCCCCCTCAATATAATAAACATTGGTGGCGCAGTGCGCTCCCCCCTCAATATAATAAACATTGGTGGCGCAGTGCGCCCCCCCTCAATATAATAAACATTGGTGGCGCAGTGGGCAGTGCCAATGAGGGTTAAAAATAAAAAAATAATTAACTCACCTCCTCCAATTGATCGTCTTCTGTTCTTTCTTCATGACCTGTCAAAGGACCTGTGGTGACATCACTGGGCTCATCACATGATATATCACATGATCCATCACCATGGTAATGAGTCATGTGATGAGCTCAGTGACGTCACCACAGGTCCTGAAGAAAGACCGGCAGCTACGCGATCAACTGGAGGAGGTGAGTTAATTTTTTTAAATTATTTTTTAACCCTCATTGGCACTTCCCACTGAGCCACCAAGGTTTCTTATACTGGGGGGGGGCGCACTGAGCCACCAATTTCGATTCTTATACTGGGGTGTTTGGGGGGGGGGGCGCACTGTGCCACCAACGTTTCTTATACTAAGGGGGGGCGCACTGAGCCACCAATTATGATTCTTATACTGGGGTGTTTGAATCATTTAATTGAATCAGAATTATCAGATTAGATCAGATGATTCATTAAGTCACTGACTTAATGAATCATCTGATCTAATCTGATAATTCTGATTCAATTAATTCGGGAGCGGGCCGCGGCTGCTGGCTGTGTGTGTCTACTCACGACTCCCGAGTCACGCCCCCTGTGCAGAGGCAGCCTGAGCGGCGCGCTGAGCGGCGCGCTGAGCGCCAATGAATGAATCTCAGACAGACTCTGCCTCAGACGCACACGCAGGCTGGGGGGGGGGGGGCGGGCGGAAGGTAGCCCTGACTGTTGTCCTGACTAAGTGACGTGACGTCTACAATGAGCGCCGGAGGGTGGCGGGTTCAAGTAGGTGACAGTGACAGGTCATCACAGGTCACACTCACAGGTGAAAAAAAAAAAATGTCCGACCGCTCAGTCCGCCCCTGGAGACATTACATATTATGTGGGGGTGAGGGGCTGGGAAAGTGTGAAATGCCACTGATGAGAGGGAAGAGGGGGACACTGGGAGACATAACTTCTTGCCCTGTATAAAGTATAGGTGAGATAGTTGGTGGGAAAGGTCTGTGAGGGGCTGGAACAGGGACACAAGATGTGCAGGGGCAGCAGCTTCAGGACTCTCCTAACTTCCCACTTCCCTCCCACAGTAACTTACCCCAGTGCTGCTGTGTGGAGTAGTGGGACCAGAGAAGAGGACTGGACTTTACACTGGAGGCACAGTGACTCAGAGAGAGCAGCGTCTCCATCTCCTGCTGCTGTCTCGGCTGACGGCTGTCGGCTCCTCTGGCTCCGCCCCCTCCTCCCACATGATGGAATATCACACTGCAGAGAGGAGGGGGGGAGCTGTCTGCTCATGTCGGGTCGGTGAAGTTTACTTTGGAGAAAGGAACAAGCGCTGCAAAGTATTGTGCTGTCCCTTTCACCAAAGTAAAATGATATGTGTGCCAGTGCTGCAGTCCAGCACCTGATAACAGTCAGGTGCCTGAAAGTATAGTAACTGCCCTGCCCCTGCTGGTGGCTCTGGCTGCAGTATAAGCAGACAGGCAAGGGGCCAACCGGGCATTTCACCGGCTTCCCGGTGAGCCAGTCCGAGCCTGTTTTTAAATACTCCTTCATGCATAGGCCAGGTTTTTCAGGGCAGCTTTCGCAGTGGTAAATGGTGTCCTTCCTAATACCCCTTTTTGAACACACTCAGCATCTTTTTTGGGTCCTTCCCTTTCTTGCTGTCTGGGGGACTTCAGCTGGGAAAATTTGTCCTGGTACAACACGGCCACTGTGACTAAGGGCTCATGCACACGACCGTTGTTGTTTTGCGGTCCATTTTTCACGGATCAGTTGTTCAGCATCTGAGTTTTTTTCCCTCTGATTTAAGTCCTCTTCCATTCCGTTATTGCACAAAACATATCCGTATGGTTTCCGTATTTAATCTATTTTTGGCGGATCGTATACAGAAACAGTAACTTATTAATCACCAAACACATGAGCAATATGGGCTGGGCATAGCATTTCTACAGTATGGATCCGTGAAATACGGATGACATACGGATGTGTTCCGTGTGCGTTCCGTTTTTTTGCTGACCCATTGACTTGAATGGGGCCTCGGACCGTGATTTGCAGACAATAATAGGACATGCTCTACTTTTTTGTGGAATGGCCATGCGGACAAATGGAAACAGAATGCACACGGAGTAGCTTCTGTATTTACTACAGCCCTATCGAAGTGAATGATTTCGTATACGGTCCGCAAAAAAAACGGAACGGCAGTGGAAAGAAAATACGTTCATGTGCCTGAGCCCTTACAGAAGTACTGGATCCCTCCTCTGCTTGGTTTGGAAGAGTTAGGGCCTTGATCACTACTTCTTGAAAGTGAAGAAATGTTCCTGTGTGTCCGCTAGACTTATATAGCACGTATGAATTGTACATTGCCGTCTGTACAATGTGTACGGCCAGCTTTTTGTACCACACTTTTGTTTTTCGTGTGGCACTGTAGGGCTTAAGAACTTGATCTGAAAGATCAACCCCTCCCATGTGCCTGTTGTAGTCCAGAATGCAGTCTGGTTTGGGGACAGTGGTAGTGGTACTACGTACAGCGGCAGGGGAGTTGGTGTTACTGTGAATAGTGGTCAGTACAAGGACGTCCCTCTTGTCCTTGTACTTAACCACGAGCATGTTCTCATAGAGGAGAGCCCTGCTTTCACCCTTTCTAAGTGGTTGCCCTACCAGGGATCTAGGGAGGCCTCTCTGATTTTTGCGTACTGTGCTGCAAGTTAGGGACATGAATAGGGGTATGCTGGTATAATAGTTATCCACATAGAGGTGGTAACCCTTATCCAGCAGTGGGTGCAGTAAGGGTACTTTCACACTTGCGGCAGAGGATTCCGACAGGCAGTTCCGTCTCACATTTTTTTCCCCCTCATTTTTTGCAGTCTGAGCATGCGCAGACCGCAAAAACTGATCCGTTTTGCCGGAACACTCAGGGCCGGATCCGGCATTAATGCATTTCAATGGGAAAAATGCCGGATCCGGCATTCCGTCAAGTGCGGTATTATCTTCGTCCTGAAAAGGCAAAAAGACTGAACTGAAGAAATCCTGAACAGATTGATCTCCATTCAGAATGCATTAGGATAAAACTGATCAGTTCTTTTCCAGTATTGACCCCTTAGGATGGAACTCAATGCCGGAAAAGAATAACGCTAGTGTGAAAGTACCCTAAGTCTCACACAATCTTCCCACCAACTCCTAGGACGGGGGAGGGGGGGGGGGCATTCTGGGTGTTCAAACCAGGAGTCTTTCCCTTTATAAACCCGAAACCTATAGGTGTACCCGGAGCTACTCTCATAGAGTTTATACATTTTTATTCCATACCTTGCTCGGTTGCTGGGCAGGTACTGGCAGAATCTTATCCTCCCCTTGAAATGTACCAGCGACTCATCTATACAGATATTTTGTTCTGGGGTGTACACTTCAGCAAACTTGGTGTATTTTAAAAAGCCAAACAAATGTTGGGTCATTTTGGGGTGGACACTGTGCATTATCGATGTATTGCAAAATCTTCAGAATCGACTCAAATCTATTCCGGGTCATGGAATCACTGAATATTGGAGTGTGGTACAAGACATCCGCACTCCAATACTGTCTAATTTATGTTTTTTTTTAACAAGCCCCATATGCTGCAGAAGCCACCAGAAGATTTTCATTTCTGCTGCTGTAACTGGGGTCCAACCAAGGGGTTTTGCAAATGGCGATGTGGGGTTCTGGTTAATAAACTGCTGGGCATATAAATTTGTTTGGGATACGATAAAATTTACTAAATCTTCAATGAAAAAGATTTTGAAAAAATAAATTTCTGTGAAGCCCGTGCAGTCAATTTGGATTCCAGAGTTTCCCACAAACTCTGGAATTTGGAGCTGATAATCATCAGGGGGTGGGGTCCATATGGGGTCACTCTGGGTGGCTGCCTCTGCTGCTACCCTGGGGCGCCTTCTAGAGGGTCCCTCAACATCGGATGATGATGATGAGGGCGTAGACACGTAGAGGAAAGTGGCATCCTCTTCTCCCTCTCTAGCAGTCTCAGTCTCAGAGGCAAAAATGGTGTATGCCTCTTCAGCTGAGTATACTCATTGGGGTGGACGGACCATTTTTATTTTATTGGGGTGTGACATGTGAAATGTGTAAACCTTTATTTAGTGTGAGGGGTGTGTATATAGTGTTTTCACACGTGAAGGGGCTTGTAATTGTAATAAATTTGAATTTAAGTTTGGAAGAAAACTTGTAAAAAAAAAGTCTAGCACAAAAAATAAAAATTTTGTACAAAAAAGTCTTCTGAATTTTTTTTTTATTTCTGCACAAAAAAGTCGTCTGCACAAAAAAGTCTTTGCTGCGCAAAAAGGGGGGAGGGTGAGGGTAGCCTTTCCTGGCGCTCGGATCGTTCCCACAGACTGGTGTGCTGGGACACTCTTCTGTGTCCCACAGAACCGGATCAGCCGTTGAAACGCTTTCTGAGTAGGTGTCACGATGCAGTGTTCTGGGAAGCGGGGACGGCCGGGGCGCGCTCGTGTCATCAGCACGCCCCCTGTGTGTGTGACAGAATAACAGGCTGTGTGTGTGACAGTAGGTTTGTGCGGAGTGGCTTGCTTCCAATAACCCGGCCCCCGTTTGCTGAACATGATCTGATCCAATTCTCGCAGAATATTCATGGCCATTATCACCGGCACATCTTCTTTGAACGTCTCGGAGACCAACAGAATACCTTTCCGTCTCACTTCCTGCCCACATAGCCGTACATTCATCCACACGACTCCTGTGACAGGGATCTGTTGTTGATTGGCCGCTGTAACCCGGACCAACGTCTCTTGCTCTGGCTTGGCCAGCGCTTGAAAGTAACGATAGAATAATGACTCAGGCATGGTCGTCACCTGTGACCCGGTATCCACTAAGCAGTCGACAGGAATACCTTCAAATTCAGCTCGTATGGTGGGACACCCTGCGACCAGGTGTTCGGAGCCATGCTGGGTATCTTGGCTCTCCACCTCCCCCGCAGTATGCCCCACTATTGCAGGGGCTAGAAGTTTAACGGCGTTTCTGGATATCCAGCCGGATCACTCTGACACTCTCTGGTGAAATGTCCGTAATTTCCACACCGCCAACACTGTGCCCCTTGATGGTCTTCTCTTTGTCTGCGTATGGGGGGTGCCCTTAGGACTCAAGTGACTTGCCTCAGTGGAGGATATTGAGGAGCTTGGTGAGAATTTTCTGGTGTAGGAACCCAGGGGTCGCCTGAAAGGTTTGTTGTCGAGCCGGATAGGCAACCTCAGGGATATAGCACGACTCTATCCGTTTTTCCAGGTGCATCAACTTTTCGTGCATAGCACTCAGGGAGCTCTGTAAGTCTTGCACCATTCTGACCAGAACTCCTTTATTTTTCGCAACCCCGAGGGGTGTGACGGTCTGGGTCTGTATTACTTTGGAAGCATAACTGTCTTCTTTGCTTTGTGTCACAGCCTCTGCCAATATTTGTCAAAAGGATAGTGTAGGGTCCACCCTGACTCGTTCCCACAGGGCCTGTTTCAGGGGAGTGATGTAGAGCCCCAGAATGAACTGCTCCCGCAGTATCTGGTCTACAGGTCCCATGCCGGTAACTCCGTCTGTCTATTTTTCCTGCACCTCGGCCAACACTTCCTATAGTGCCGTTGCTTACTGCTAGACACCTTCGTCTTCCCGCTGAATCCGGTAAAAGAGCTTCGCCTGGAGGTGCCCTGCACTGGCCTTTCACCGTATATTTCTTTCAGTAATCTCTTTCAACATATTGCGCGAGGCTTCCGGTTGTAGTTGTAATGACCGGCATCACGCAAAGGGAGGGAAATGGGAAGGCCCTGTCCAAGGGAGAGGGAAAGGTGGTGACCCCTGACTCACCTTGCGGCTGGCACCTGACTGCCCTGACGTCCCTAGACGGGTTCCTCACCCGTACGCCGATCACGTGCCTAAACCCTGGCTTTCCCTAAGATGAGCCCTGTGTAGTGAACGGGGCGGTGGGATCACTAGTCCGTACCACTGACACTAAGAGGAAAACACCAAGGAGAGGACAGACAATACAGACAAACATATAATCCCAGGTGGGCGACAACAGCAGACCACCAAGGCCCAACAGGGATCCGGAGGGTAACATTCTGGAACAACAACCAGGGAACACAGCTACACAGCTCCAGTGGGTCAGTATAGAAGTCCAGGCAGGAAGCTCTATATCTGGCAACCAGAGAAGTGGGAGATGGGAATATAAGGAGGTTGGGATTGCTGGACAAGAAACAGCTGAGGAGGAGAAGCTACGGATCCCTGAGTGAGCCAAAAAGGATTGCAAGGCAAACCCAGAAAGCTACCATTACGAAACAGCACTGTCTTTGTACATCGAACGCGCAGCCACCCGCTGCGACTTCCTGACCCCAGGTATAACAGAGTCAGACGTGGCTCTTGACACCCTCGTGACAGTACCCCTTCCACGAGGGGCCTCCGGACACTAAGGACTAGGTCTCTCAGGATGAGAGGCATGAAAAACCCAAACTAACCTGTCGGCGTTTACCTCAGACGCTGGAACCCACGTTCTCTCCTCGGGACCGTAACCCCTCCAATGCACCAGATATTGAAGAGAACGGCGGACCCGACGAGAATCAACAATTTTGGATATTTGAAACTCTAGATTACCATCCACAATAACAGGAGGGAGTGGCAGCGGTGATGGTTCTAGAGGTGTAACATACTTTTTGAGTAACGATTTATGGAAGACGTTATGAATTTTAAAAGTCTGAGGTAGCGCCAGGCGAAAAGCCACGGGGTTAATGATGGCTACTATTTTGTAAGGACCAATAAACCTAGGACCCAGTTTCCAAGAGGGAACCTTTAATTTAATATTCCAATATAACCACACATAGTCATTCACTCCTAGGTCCGGACCTGGCGACCGTTTTTTATCAGCCATGCATTTATATTTACCTCCCATATTTTTCAAATTAGCTTGCACTTTCTGCCATACAGATGAAAGAGACGCCGAAAACCGTTCCTCTTCGGGAACCCCAGAAGACCCCCCCTCTTTGAAAGTACAGAATTTGGGATGAAAACCATATGCACCAAGAAATGGTGACTTGCCAGTAGATTCCTGACGGCGATTATTTATGGCAAAGTCGGCTAACGGTAAATATGATGACCACACCTCTTGGTTTTCAGACACAAAACATCTTAGATATGTCTCAATGTTTTGGTTGGTACGCTCAGTCTGTCCATTCGACTGAGGAGGGAAAGCTGAGGAAAAGGACAAGTGTACCCCCAAACGGGAACAAAAAGCTTTCCAAAATTTAGAAATAAACTGGGTTCCCCGATCCGAAACAACATTGGAAGGGACCCCGTGAAGCTTCACGATTTCACTGATGAATACCTGAGCAAGAGTCTTAGCATTAGGTAGTGCGGGAAACGCAATGAAGTGTACCATTTTGCTAAACCTGTCCACTACTACCAAGATAACTGTTTTACGCGCAGACAAAGGTAAGTCAGTGATAAAATCCATTGACAGATGTGTCCATGGCCTATTGGGAATGACAAGTGGCAATAAAGACCCTGCAGGACGTGTATGAGAGACTTTTGCGCGCGCACAAGTAGAACAAGAAGACACAAAATCCATTACATCCTGACGCAACCTTGGCCACCAAAAACGACGAGACAATAGCTCCAAGGTTGCTTTACTACCCGGGTGCCCAGCAAGTGCCGAATTATGATGTTCCTTTAATAATTCGAGACGCAGGTTCAACGGTATAAACTCCTATTTAAATGTGCCTGTTTTCCATCTACAGGTCACATTTAGGTGCACCTGTGAGGCCTGGGACATATCAGCAAGTCTTGAGTGGGACTCACAGACTCCTCCCTCCTCCCATTGCAAGCATGGCCACATGCTGGAGGTAACTGGTGAGTTGTTTGTGAGTCGGCCTTATGCTCCTGTAATTTGCCCACTGGCTCCTGGTATCGCCCATACGGCTCAGGTAGGAGAGTGTAGGGTCTCGGGCTACTTGAGAAACCTTGTCGTGGTGTCCGGGCTCAGACATGTTCTACACCGTAGGACATGTTGACTAATCTCTCAATTTTAAAATCAGTTTGAGGATTTAGTGAGACTGCAGAGTGCACCTGTGTTTGTTATTGTTTTGTTATATTGTTATATTAATTATGACATCCGCACTTGTTACCTTGTGTAGGATGTCTATTGTGGTACTTGTGGTTCGCCGCGGGCATCCTCCATTGTATGCATTTTGCTGGGGATTGCCATTAGCAACGGGCCACAAGTGCAGGATTTGCTCCCCTATATATATGCACAACTGCATGTGGGTTTGAGCACCTCCTGCTAATGCCAACCTGTCTTCTTAGTTTGTATATATAGATTCCTGGAGGTGTATAAACTCCTATTTAAATGTGCCTGTTTTCCATCTACAGGTCACATTTAGGTGCACCTGTGAGGCCTGGGACATATCAGCAAGTCTTGAGTGGGACTCACAGACTCCTCCCTCCTCCCATTGCAAGCATGGCCACATGCTGGAGGTAACTGGTGAGTTGTTTGTGAGTCAGCCTTATGCTCCTGTAATTTGCCCACTGGCTCCTGGTATCACCCATACGGCTCAGGTAGGAGAGTGTAGGGTCCCGGGCTACTTGAGAAACCTTGTCGTGGTGTCTGGGCTCAGACATGTTCTACACCGTAGGACATGTTGACTAATCTCTCAATTTTAAAATCAGTTTGAGGATTTAGTGAGACTGCAGAGTGCACCTGTGTTTGTTATTGTTTTGTCAACGGTACAAACAATTTCTCTGAGGGGCAAGAGACCGGGGTGTGCCCCTGGGCCTCTAACACCTTCCCCTCCAGAACAGAGTGTACCGCAGAGACAACCACTCCTCTTTGTAGAATGGGTACCGGATCACTCACATTACCCCCTCCAGGGAAACAACGCGATAATGCATCTGCCTTGGTATTTTTTGCCCCAGGACGATAGGTAATGACAAAGTTAAACCTGGTAAAAAAATAGCGACCACCTAGCTTGTCTAGGGGTGAGACGCTTAGCTGATTTGAGGTACAGAAGGTTTTTGTGGTCCGTAATCACAGTGACGGGGTGGATTGCCCCCTCTAAAAAGTGACGCCATTCTTCAAACGCTAGTTTAATAGCTAATAGTTCCCTATTGCCAATATCATAGTTCTTCTCTGCTGCAGATAGTTTTTTAGAAAAGAAAGCACAAGGACGCCATTTGCCAGGAGACGGACCCTGAGACAGCACAGCCCCCACTCCCACCTCTGACGCATCTACTTCAACAATAAAAGGCTGGGAGACATCAGGTTGGATTAGTACAGGTGCCGAGGTAAACCTCTCTTTTAGAGAGGAAAAAGCAATTTTAGCGGCATCAGACCATTTAGAAAAATCAGTCCCCTTCCTAGTCATGTCAGTAAGGGGTTTTACAATCACCGAATAATTTTTAATGAATTTTCTATAGAAATTTGCGAAGCCCAAGAACCATTGCAGTGCTTTGAGGTTCTCAGGAAGATCCCAATCTAAAATTGCCTGGACCTTCCTAGGATCCATACGGAAACCTGAAGCAGATAATAAATACCCTAGGAACTGTATTTCCTGAACGGCGAAAAAACACACTTTTGAATTTTAGCATATAATTTATTCGTCCGTAGGACCTGCAGTACCTGTCTGACATGCACCTCATGTGTTTTCAGATCCGAAGAATAAATTAAAATATCATCTAGGTAAATCACCACAAACCTGCCAATAAGATGACTAAAAATGTCATTAACGAAATGTTGGAAGACAGCAGGAGCATTGGTCAGACCGAAAGGCATGACTAGATTTTCATAATGCCCCTCAGGGGTGTTAAAAGCTGTCTTCCACTCATCCCCTTCCTTGATACGAATCAGATTGTAGGCCCCCCTAAGATCAAGTTTGGAGAACCACCTAGCACCCGCAATCTGATTAAACAGGTCAGGAATGAGAGGAAGAGGGTATGGGTCTCGGATGGTTATCCGGTTTAATTCGCGAAAATGTAGGCAAGGACGCAGGCCCCCATCTTTCTTTTTAATGAAGAAAAACCCTGCAGCCACGGGTGAAGAAGAGGGTCTGATGTGTCCCTTAGCCAAGCTCTCGGAGATATAATCTTTCATGGCTTGTCTCTCTGGACCCGAAAGATTATATAACCTGGTCTTGGGTAATTTTGCACCGGGAATCAGGTTAACCGGGCAATCATAAGGACGGTGAGGTGGTTACTTCTGACAACCCTTTTCAGAAAAAACGTCCTCAAAGTCCAAAACAAATGTGGGTAGGGTAGCTATGGAGGCGACTAAGCAATTGCTATTTAAGCAATTTTCTCTGCACTGCTCACTCCACTCCAATATCTCCCTGGCCTGCCAATCCACCACTGGATTGTGCGCTACCAACCAGGGAAGACCCAACACCACCGGAGTGGGAAGCCCCTCCAGAACATAACATGAAAGCAACTCGTTATGGTGGTCCCCTACCCGAAGGTGTAAGTTATGGACAATGTGAGTGAGGTTTCTCTGAGACAGAGGAGCAGAATCAATAGCGAATATGGGAATAGGTCTCTGTAGCGTACAGAGAGACAAACCCATAGTGTGGGCAAAATGGGCATCTATCAAATTTACTCCTGCTCCACTGTCTAGAAAAAAAGAAATAGTCTCCGTCTTAACGCCAAAAACAACAACCGCTGGCAACACAAATTGCGATGTTCGTATGGAGGAAACGTATACCCCCCGGCTGACATCCTCCACACAGCCTGGGGTTAGTAGTTTTCCGACGGTCTTTTGTTTTTGAGGAAGGAAGGACAGACATTAATAAAATGACCCCTCTCCCCACAGAAAAAACAAACCCCACGCCTACGGCGAGCCTCAGGAGGATGGACCTGACGAGTAGTTCCTCCTAGCTACATAGGCTCGTCAAAGTCCGTACAGACTAACTGCTGCTTGAGAGGGGTTACCAATTGCTCCGGATCTTTCAATCTGTCCCTAAGACGTCTATCTATTCTGATAGAAAGGGACATCACCGCATCAAGGGAAAAGGGAGTCTCATACAGCGCAAGCGCATCCTTAACCCTTTCGAATAACCCAGAGCAGAACTGACTCCTGAGAGCCGGGTCGTTCCAATGGGTATCCGTAGCCCACCTACAGAACTCTGCGCAATACTCCTCTACTGGCCGCTCTCCCTGTAGGAGTTTCCGTAATTTTGATTCAGCCAGTGCGACTCGGTCAGGGTCGTCATATATGAGACCCAAGGCCCCAAAAAATTCATCCACTGACCGGAGAGCCTTTGAATCAGTGGGTAAAGAGAACGCCCAGGATTGCGGGTCCCCCGGCAGCAGGGAAATAACAACCCCCACCCGCTGTTCTTCATTACCAGAGGAGTAAGGGCGCAGTTTAAAATATAATTTACAGGCCTCACGGAACGTCACAAATTTGTCCCTTCCCCCAGAAAATCTGTCAGGAAGAGCAACCTTGGGTTCCGCAACAACCTGGTTACCTGTAGCAACCGCTGGGCTTGCGGTCTGTTGCAATTGCTGCTGTTGCTGGAGGACCGACGCCTTCAATCCTGCCACCTCCAAAGACAGGCCTTGAAGTTGATTTGACAAAGCAGCAATTGGATCCATACTGGATTCTAAGTAGGTAGAAAGAAAAAGTTTTTTTTTTTTTTTTACCTACACAAAATAAGGGCCAGATATAATGTAATGACCGGCGTCACGCAAAGGGAGGGATCTGGGAAGGCCCTGTCCAAGGGAGAGGGAAAGGTGGTGACCCCTGACTCACCTTGCGGCTGGCACCTGACTGCCCTGACGTCCCTAGACGGGTTCCTCACCCGTACGCCGATCACGTGCCTAAACCCTGGCTTTCCCTAGGATGAGCCCTGAGTAGTGAATTCACTAGTCCGCACCACTGACACTAAGAGGAAAACACCAAGGAGAGGACAGACAATACAGACAAACATATAATCCCAGGTGGGCGACAACAACAGACCACCAAGGTCCAACAGGGATCCGGAGGGTAATGTTCTGGAACAACAACCAGGGAACACAACTACACAGCTCCAGTGGGTCAGTATAGAAGTCCAGGCAGGAAGCTCTATATCTGGCAACCAGAGAAGTGGGAGATGGGAATATAAGGAGGTTGGGATTGCTGGACAAGAAACAGCTGAGGAGGAGAAGCTACGGATCCCTGAGTGAGCCAAAAAGGATTGCAAGGCAAACCCAGAAAGCTACCATTACGAAACAGCACTGTCTTTGTACATCGAACGCGCAGCCACCCTCTGCGACCTCCTGACCCCGGGTATAACAGAGTCAGAAGTGGCTCTTGACACCCTCGTGACAGTAGTAGAACATTTCTTCGGGCCTCACCCTCTAGAGCAGCCAAAGCGATTTCAACTTGTAGGTCTGGGTTGACATTGTAAATCCTAGCAGCGCTCTGTAACCTTGTCACCCAGTCCGACAGTGACATGTTCTGGCCATCAAATTTGGGTAGCAAGTTAAACAACATGCCAATATGGAGGGCCCTTGCAGGGGTTCCACCATTGTTTGAGGTACTCACATTAACATCACGCACATTGCGTTCAGCCGCCTCCATCTCTGTGGCTGTACTCTGCTCGCAGTGCCACTTGTAACAGTCTGAGGAGGAAAAGACCGCAGGGCAGGATTCAAATACAGTACAGCAGACAAAGAGGCTGAAGCATACACTGGCTTTATTAAAGAACAAAATGTAACTGCCGGAAAATTGGATTAACAGTATAGTACCTCCGCACAGAGGCACAATGGACAAATGACAGGAATGGTATAAACAGGTTTACATAAAGAATGGTAATAGAACTTTGCATAAAGACAGAATGCGCTAAAACAGCAAACACACGGCGTACAAGCTACTCTCCTCTAATAGTTTCCTATCTAGCCCTGCTACCCAGGGTACGCTTCTACAGCGCACTGACTAAATTCCCCTACTCTATGACCTATCACAGATTAGCACCGGTGCCACTCACAGTTCTGTAGATAGCTTTTTTCCTTGGTCTGGTACGTGACAGAAGGTGCAGTCTCTTGCTTGTCCCAGCGTGGTCTTTCCTGCTCTCTGGTTGGATTGCAGCAGGTGCAGGCATCCACCTAGTTCAGCTCTGACAGGAAGAATCCGTCTTGTCACTGGTCTCTGAATGGTACGATTTCACTCCTCTGGAACACACTTTGCAGTCTCTGGTATTTTGTTCCACAGCTGACAGGAAGAAATCACTTTTTTAGTCCCTTTCTGATATATCTCCCAGCAAGCAGACTCTCTCTCTCTCTCCCCAGCAAGACGCAGCACCCCCCAGCTCAGCCCGGGAAAAACTTGGTTGTCTTTCTTCAGCTTGTCCTTTCCCTTATTCCAAGACACAGCGGCCTCTTGTGGCTGGAGGAGGACATCACAGCCTGTGTGAAGCATTATCACCAGAAATGTCAGTGCAATTTAACTTGGTGAATATAAGGCTGACTCTTACAGCTTGGTGGGGCTGGGGAAGACACGGCAGTCTATCACAGAAGACACATTGGCACCAATGACAAAGTCAGGGGGAGATGGAAGGTCCTTAAAAATTATTTTAGGGAACTAGGAGAGAAGCTCAAGTTTAGGACCTCCAAGGTAGCGTTTTCAGAAGTACTACCAGTGCCACGAGCATCACCAGAGAGACAACAGGAGTTTAGGGTACTTTCACACAAGCGTTTTTCTTTTCCGGCACTGAGATCCGTCCTAGGGGCTCAATACCGTAAAAGAACTGATCAGTTTTATCCCCATGCATTCTGAATGGAGAGAAATCCGTTCAGGATGCATCAGGATGTCTTCGGTTCAGTCTTTTTGACTTTTCAGGATGGAGATAATACCTCAGCATGCTGTGGTTTTATCTCCATCTAAAATTCCAGAACACGTGCCGGAATGCCGGATCCAGGATTAATTTGAAATGTGATAGTGCCGGATCCAGCATTAAAAAATACCGCAATGCCGGATCCGTCCTTCCGGTCTGCACATGCGCATACCTTTAAAAATGTGAAAAAAATTGAAACGCATACATTTGTCCGTATGACAAACGGACAGACGAATCTGTTCTTGCAATGCATTTGTGAGACGGATCCGCATCCAGATCCGTCTACAAATGCTGTCCGTTTGCATGCAGATTGCCAGATCTGGCAGGCAGTTCCTGCAACGGAACTGCTTGCCGGATCACTCTGCCACAAGTGTGAAAGTAGCCTAGGGGAGTTAAATAAGTGGCTCAGAAGCTGGTGCAGGAAGTAAGGGGTTGGGTTTATGGAGAACTGGGCCAACTTCTCTGTCGGTTACAGGCTCTACAGTAGGGACGGGCTGCACCTTAATGAGGAGGGTGCAACTGCTCTGGGGGAAAAAATGGTTTGATGGCTGGAGGAGCTTTTAAACTAGGATCTGGGTGGGGGGTCATACTATTAAGGGGGTAGATAGTGTAGTGGGGCTGGGGTTAGTGAGGAAAGTAGGGAGATGACTGGACAGAACTGTACACTGAGGGAAAATAGAGCTGCTGGTAACAAGAACCTGTCACATACAAACATCAACCAAGGTAACCAAAAAATCCCGGATATACACTTTACAGTGAATAGTAATTTAAAATGTATTTTCACAAATGCCAGAAGTCTAGCTAGCAAAATGGGGGCAGTTGGAGGCTATGGTACTAGAAGAACACATAGATGTAGTTGGTGTGGCTGAGACATGGTTGGATTCTTCGCATGACTTGGCTCTTAATATTGAGGACTTTACACTATTTAGGAAAGACAGGGTCAATAGAAAAGGTAGTGGCGTATGCCTGTATGTGAGAAGACAAGTGTGAAAGAGGCAATTGTGGGTGTAGATGGTGAGGATGTGGAAACCTTATGGGTGGAAGTTGAAAAGGATATAAACACTGAAAAAATAATACTTGGTGTAATCTATAGACCCCCTAACATCACAGAGGAGATAGAAACGCAACTGTATAACCAAATAGAATGGGCTACACAGGCTGGTACAGTGGTCATAATGGGAGATTTTAACTTCCCAGACATTGACTGGGGTCATGGTTCTGCCTCTACCACAAAGGGGAGAAGATTCCTCAACTTGCTGCAGGACCGCTTTATGGGCCAGTTTATAGAAGCTCCCACTAGGGAATATGCTCTGTTGGAAATGTTACTGTTCGAGAAACACTAGGTAATAGTGATCACAATATAATTATGCAAATATCAAGATGGTGGCTCACTCCAAACGAGATACAGGAACAGGTGCTGCTAGCCCAAATTAGAGGGACACCCACCCTCTGATAAAGTTTATGTAATAGAAGCTATAATGATGGGCGAGCACACTTCATTTGGACTTGTAATTAATAAAATTTAATTAAATCACGCAATTGTATACTGCACACGTGTATAGCACATAATAATATAAAATCAAATATAAACAATATACTGTAAAATACACTAAAATCGAATAAAAATTAGTATAGTGCACTTTATGAAAGCTAATACCACCACATATATCTGGCAAGGTCCACAGGATTTGGCAGAAACTGCCAAGATGGTTCCTAATTCGCACAATAATAGACTAGTTATATTGTGTCAAAGTTCTTAATAGTATTTGATTAAAGTCCCATGGGGATAAATCCACATATAGATATAGGTGTATGTCCAAAATCTTGTTATACGGGTATTCAGACACTTTAGCGTTTAATGAATTGTTGAAATGTCAGTCTCTTGTGCTGATTGACCGTTAGTTTATTTTGCCCACATATATTATGGTTGATATACTTGTAGGTAAAGTCCTCTTACCTTCCTCGGCGTTGGTAGTATATTCTAGTGAGGGTCGGGCGGCGCGGGACAATGCCGGCGTCTCACTCCGTACTCCTCTAGCCGGCTTACCCGAGATATCGCGTTTTGTTGTCCGTCTCCAAAGTGGAATGGAGATGGAACGGAGGCAAACTGATGCATTCTGAGCGGATCCTTTTTCATTCAGAATGCATTAGAATGCAAACTGATCCATTTTGGACTGCTTGTGAGAGCCTTGAACGGATCTCACAAACGGAAAGCCAAAACGCGAGTATGAAAGTAGACTAAGTCAATGGGGACGGATCCATTTTCACTGACACAATCTGGCACAATAGAAAACGGATCCGTCCTCCATTGACTTTCAATGGTGTTCAAGACGGATCCGTCTTGGCTGTGTTACAGATAATACAAAAGGATCCGTTCTGAATGGATGCAGACGGTTGTATTATCTGAAGTTTATAAAGGGCTTAATAAAATCTGTAAAATGGAGATGAAATTTGCAAAAATACAAAATGAACAGCAGGTGGCAAAAGAGAGCAAAACAAATCCCCAAAAAATCTTGAAATATATAAATGCTCAAAAAAAAACAAGGTCTGAGCATTTAGGTCCCCTAAATAATGGTAAAGGGGGGTTAGTCACTGAAGATAAGGAAAACGCAGAGTTACTAAATGTTTATTTTTTTAGCTCTGTATATACAAAAGAAGAGAAAGGAGCTGATATCTGTGGTGCTGGGGCTGTTAGTACATCGAGTAATATTGCAGCGTACTCAAGTTGTGTGTAATAGAGTTTCTGGGTGTAGTAGTGCAATAGACACTAACCTGAGACGGCTGACTCTCTGCATAGGCAGGTGATGATAGAAATTGTTCGTGACGCCAGTGCCAATTAAACGGTGGCACGCCGTTTGCGGATAGCAGGAATAACTTGAGGAACACGTGGTATTAAAACAGAACTCCAACTTTAGTAGTTTTCATGCAGAGACAATATTGGAATCGCAGTTCCTTGGCATACAGTCGATTTTGCAATACGGTTGATGCAGGCAATTACAGATTTAGCAAGGTGATTACAGAGTGTTGAACACAGGACTTGCAGTACAGGAGCTTGCACTCTATTTCTGTCTGATCCTGGAATATAGCAATTCTTCACCAAGGCCCAATAACCTAGTTCTGGCTTTATATCCTTGGCTATAGCTTTAGAAAGTACCTCCTCTGTTATTTTTAGTACCTCTTGCTTCTCTGCACTTTGCCTCGGTCTCTCTCAGCTGCTTCCTCAGGTTCTTTAGCTAAGATATTCCTGTTTCTGCATATGGGGATTCAGGAGGGAATCTTCTCCTGGACAGCAGGCTTCAGGCCTGGACTTGTCTCTGACATTGTCTAATCTCCAACTGTAGATTACAGACACTAGACTCCGTCTCCCTTTCCCTTCCCTGACTGGGCCTTATATAGACTAGGGCTCCCTAGCTCCCTCTAGTGACTAGAAGCTGGAATGACACCCCTAGCAGGCCTGTACATGCAAGTGTCATAGTAACAGGGAAACACATAGCATTGCATTACATGACATTTTATAAAACTGACATATACCAACTTCTCCATAACTAAGGAGGGACGACAGCACACCAAGTGACACTTTGGTAGTGACGGGTATTACAGTCCCCGTACACTACATACCCCACTGCTTTAAGCTGAGTACGACCTCGTACTCCATCATGGGTCGCCCAACTGGAATCTCTACCTGAAATAGAAAATAGAGACATGCAGGCATACATACATGTAATTCATCTGCATTTACATTTACATCAGGTCCAATTGGCAAAGGTGAAGGGTAGTGACAAGGGGCGTCGTTCTCTTCTCTCAGGATAATGAATGGAACGGGGGCGCTGACCTGGCACAGCGTAACATTATAACCAGGATAGTCCATGACAATGAATAAGTCCATGATAGAACAGCAAAATAGATAAAACAGTATAAAAGTTCTTGGAGGCTCAAAGAACAAACATGAGTCCGTACCCAGGCTATTTTTCTATTAAATCACAGAGGCTCTCATGCGGTGGAGTCCATCTCTGGGCACATTTCCTTTAAAAGAGCAAAAATCTCAGAGGCTCAGGTTCTTTTGAGTCTGTCTCCGGGCACGGTTCCTTAGTATGAAGTTGCACAATAAAAGGACAGCAAAGACAAGTGCTGTAAGACCCCTGATCAACCTGAAAAGGGGGTGAATGGTAAAAGGTGCAACTAAAGGAACAGGCACAACTTGGCGTGGGGTAGCAAAAGCAGGCAGGAGGTCCTGGAAACAAACGTGGCCTTGCTGACTTTGTGATTTCAGTGGTCAACACCTACCACTGAGCCGTGGACAAACTGGCAGCCGCAACAAAGGACCAGAAACATAGGACTCCTGTCCTGGAAGGGTTAACATCAAACTTCTGCAGTGAAATAAATCAAAGGCCTAGCAGGCTGATTCACAGTGGCATATCATAACCACTTGGCTCTGCTGGCAAGTACGGCCTGTAGTAGTCCTCTACAGGAGGATGGGCCCACATAACTGTATTGGGGGGCAGCTGTAGGGTGAAGGGGCCCCTAATAGGTATTGGCCCCATGGGCCTAGGGGTAAACCCTTGGGTGGACCGTACCGGTCCCGGCATAAGGATTGTGGGATGGAATGGCGTGGTTACCGCCGCCTCAAGCGGTCCGGTGGGCTCGGCGCGGCTATTCACAGCAACCGGGGGTCTCCTTTGGGGCACTGACGGAGCGGTGGCAGCAGAAGGTGGTCTACGGGTGGTGACAGGCACCCTTACCTCGTCCTTCTTTGGCGGCGTCTGGATCCTGGCGGTCGCGATCTTGCGCAGCTCCCGCAACTTCTCCTCCAGCCGGACAATCTGCTCACTGATGCTCTCTGTGTCGGAGTCGCTGTCATCTGCTGGCGCCGCCGGCGCAGGTACAGTCACCGATGGCGCGGACTCGGCCTCTGCAGGTTCTGGCGATGCGTCTGGTCTCCGACCCCTCCGGATGTTCTCCAAGGTAGCATGAAGTCCTTTCAAGTTTTCCATATCTTGTATGGTCTTCTCCCGACGAGGCAGCTCGGGGGAAGGATAGGGGCTCACCCATTTCTCCAACACGGTTGGCTGCCAGAAGACGTTAGGCCCAATGAAGGAGCTCCGCTCCTGAAAGGCGTGATGGGCCGGCTCTGGAGAGCGTTCAGGTTCCCGCTCGCAGCCAGAGTAGTCTTCTCCTTCTTCTGCCTCCCAGTCCTCAGGTGCTCGTTTGGGACGGGTCACGGCAGTGGCATAAGGGCCTCGCAGGCTCTCGGCAGGGGTGTACTCCACTTCCTCTCCCTCACGGAGGCTGTGCTGATAAGAAGGGAGGTAGTCTCTTTTGACAGACCTTCGATTCACATAGAGGTCTCTGCCAGTTAGATAGTCCTGGATGAACCCGTAGCCACGGGTTTTGTCGAATGACAGCACCACTCCCTTTCTCCTTTCCAGGCGGGGTTGGGTGTTAGCATGCTTTTCATGGATTGTTTTAGTCAATTCTTCATAAACGATTTTGGTCTTCGTATTCCGCTTTATAGCGGCCTCCCGGATCTCCGCCATAAGTGATGACCACTTGAACGAGGGCTGAAAAAAGTCTCTCCACGAGCCATAGTAGGGCTCTGGTTCTTTCTCCCTTGGGCGGCAGGCGGGTGTCTCCGGTCCCGGAGAGTAGGCCGGTGGAGCCTCCTCTGGCTCTACACCAACATCAGGCACTTGCAGTATTTTAGGCGTAGACATTGCAGCACAATGATGCTCACTTTCCAACATGCTCGATCCTTCTGAGGAGAGCGATAGGGTCGCGTCAATTACAGCAGCCAGCTCCTCCCACTGCACTGGGAGGCCGCCCCCCAGGTATTCCAGTATATGGAAGGCGGTGTCCATGCTGGCAGACATGCAAATGTCCAGATAAGCAGTGGCGCCTGACCTTGAACTCCTTCCCGCTCTTTTCTCGGAAAGGCGCCAATTTTTCCCGCCTTTTCGGGATGAAGGTGACGCAGCAGTAAATTCAGCAAGCCCAGCAGCCATCTTTGGGTATAAACGCTGTCTATTCACTGACAGCAAGCAGGATTGTTAAAAGTCCACAAAACCACACTCCAATGCGGCGATTTTCTTCCTCTTGGTAGCGCAACACTACACAGCGCTTTTTAGAATTTTTTGGTACACTTTGGGTATGATTTTCAGTCCACAAAGTCCACTTTCAATAAACAGGCAATTTGTCACTTTGGTCACAGGGCAACTGTATAAGGCACAAAGTTCACGCTTCTTGCACTGGAAAGCGTGCGTATCCTGTTCGTGACGCCAAAAGAGAGGTGCAGCGTACTCAAGTTGTGTGTAATAGTGTTCCAGGGTGTAGTAGTGCAATAGACACTAACCTGAGATGGCTGACTCTCTGCATAGGCAGGTGATGATAGAAATTGTTCGTGACGCCAGTGCCAATTAAACGGTGGCACGCCGTTTGCGGATAGCAGGAATAAATTGAGGAACACGTGGTATTAAAACAGAACTCCAACTTTAGTAGTTTTCATGCAGAGACAATATTGGAATCGCAGTTCCTTGGCATACAGTCGATTTTGCAATACGGTTGATGCAGGCAATTACAGATTTAGCAAGGTGATTACAGAGTGTTGAACACAGGACTTGCAGTACAGGAGCTTGCACTCTATTTCTGTCTGATCCTGGAATATAGCAATTCTTCACCAAGGCCCAATAACCTAGTTCTGGCTTTATATCCTTGGCTATAGCTTTAGAAAGTACCTCCTCTGTTATTTTTAGTACCTCTTGCTTCTCTGCACTTTGCCTCGGTCTCTCTCAGCTGCTTCCTCAGGTTCTTTAGCTAAGATATTCCTGTTTCTGCATATGGGGATTCAGGAGGGAATCTTCTCCTGGACAGCAGGCTTCAGGCCTGGACTTGTCTCTAACTTCTGCTGTGGGAAAAATGTTTTAAGGACTCTAAGGGACTATATACAGGAGTATGTGACTGTAAATAATATTATAAGTGATAACCCACATGGGTTTACCAAGGACAGAAGTTGTCAGACTAAGGCTACTTTCCCAGTAGCGTTAAAGTTTTCCAGTATTGAGTTTCGTCCTAGGGGCACAATACTGGAAAAAAACGCATCAGTTTTGTCCTAATGCATTCTGAATGTAAAGCATTCCGTTCAGTATGCATCAGGATGTCTTCAGTTCAGTCACTTTTACGGTATTTAGCCGGAGAAAATACTGCAGCATGCTGTGGTATTTTCTCTGGCCAAAATTCCGGAACACTTGCCGGAATGCCGGATCCGGCATTATTTTCCATTGAAATGTATTAATGACGAATCAGGCAGACCTTTAAAAATGTGAAAATAAATAAATACCGGATCCGTTTTTCCGGATGATGCCGGAGAGACGGATCCTGTATTTCAATGCATTTGTCCAACGGATCTGGAAACAAATGGTATCCGTTTGCACATGGATTTCCAGATCCGGCAGGCGATTCCAGCAACTGAACCGCCTGCCAGATTCTTCTAACGCTAGTGTGAAAGTTCCCTAACCTGATTTGTTTTTATGAGGAGTTGAGTCGTTGCTTGGACAGAGGGGCGGCTGTGGATGTAGTGTTTCTGGATTTTGCAAAAGCTTTTGATACTGTCCCTCATAGACAATTAATAGGTAAAATAAGGTCTATAGGCTTGGAAAGTATGGTCTGTAATTGTATTGAAAACTAGCTAAAGGACCTTGTCCAGAGAGTTGTGGTCAATGATTCCTATTCAGAATGGTCCTGGGTTATAAGTGTGCAGCGTGCCGGTCCCCAGGGGAGAATGCGTGAGGTTCACGGCAGACTGATGGGTGCAACAGTTCATCGGTACTTACGGTTAGCAGATGCCTCCCTGGGCCAGCAATGCAGTGAATGGGAGAACAGCACCAAATTTTCCGGGACACGCTCTTCTACAGGGGACACCGGCCAGGTGGTGATCGAGGTGCCCTTGATTGTGATTGGCTTTTCTGGGTGCTTGTGCGGCTGGGCCCCTGAATTAATGTAATGTCGTGATGCCAGCACTTTGGTGGTGCAAAAATGATGAGAGTGGTTGTAGTATGGAGATAGAAGAATGAGGCAGGGTTTGAATCCAACTAAGAACTTTACTATAACCAGGATCTTGACAGCAATTTACATCCAGTTATAAACAGTCTCTTATGAACATGTAGGTTGGATGTGGCAAATCCCAGTAACAGGCTGTATATGTGGCTATATCTCAGGCTATAGTAGGAAGTTGTGTACTCACTGGTATTCAGCTCTTTGCCATGCTCCAATCTTAGTAAGGGTGATTCAAGTCTTTATCTTCCACACACAAGTGATGTAACAGATGGCCTATCTGTCCTTGAAGTAACGGCGAGGCTGCCGGAAGCTAATAAACCTTAACAAAGGCACTTAGAGCCTAGAATAATGGCTATTGTCCTTCCTTTGTCTTTCCACAATAAACTTAGTAAAATCCACTTGGCTCTCCGGAAGAGTAGACGGTAGAATAAAGACTTTACCTCTGCCTATTTTCCTTGCTTGGCACTGAGACCATGAATTGGCTCCTCTGGGCTGTGGAGCCCAAGAGAGAGCTGAGAGAAGGGGGTCCTCTCCTTCCCACTTGACCCTCACTCCATCTGCTCCTGCTTCCACACTAACTCCAACTCCCTCACTAGGCAGGCCTGAACTATAGTATATATACTGTGGTGCTATCTCCATATAGTGGTGGAATGTGTGTAGTGCACCTAACAGTCTGTTAACAGGGATCGTTATACAAAAGTGCAATTCAACATGGTACAAAATATAATATAACAAGATTTGCAGTGCCCACATACACTAGTGGGACGCTGCATACCCCCCTTGTTTAACATGTGTCGGCCTAGACACATTCAGGACATGACAAAGTCTCCTGAAAAATATAAAGGGGAAAGCATGCAGGCAGGTATACTGATATAAATACAACAAACAGTATGAAAATATACATTATGAAAACACTGTAAATCATGTGGATCACGACGCAAGAAAGCATGTGGGGCGACGTAACTTCTGAACTTGCCGGTGACACAAATGGGCGTTGATCTCACAAACATAGTACAAAGTCCAGGGCAAAGTCCAACCAAGTCTTTAGAATATAAAACCTTTTTAGTGCAGCATAATAATAAAACTGCAAAAAGTCTGTTGACTTGTGAACATGAGAATTGCATAAAAACAAGCACAGAAAATGTTCTTCTGGGTACATGACTTGAACATTGTAAAATAGTCCTGTTGCATAACCCCCAATCAACCTGAAGAGGGGGTAAAAAGGGTAAAATTTTGCGCAAAAGAGACGCAACAGGGAGAGAAAATACAGGCCAGAAGGGGTCCTGGGAAATTCTTCAAAGAGAAAGCAGGCTGAGCAGTGACTTGGGAAAACTGTCACTGTGCCTTGGGAAACTGGCAACAGTCCATGCTGGGCAACAACGGACTCCTTTGTGGTATAGTCAGTAGGGAATGGCCTACAGGCCTACTTACAAGTAGGTGTCCTCTTCCTCTGCATCCCTCACAGGTACGGGCCAAAGGACTCGACCGTCAGGAAACAGGATTTGCACTCGGACTCCACTCGCCTCTCCAACCGGGAATGGCTGTCAGCTGGGTGTTACATTAGGCGTTTAGTCAGCTCTTCAAAATAGATTTTGATTTGGTTGGTTTTCTTCACCACGGCCTCGTGGATCTCTGCCATAAGCGCAGGCCATAAGGGATTAGGAAGGGCAAACCCTCCTCGCGGTCGTGGTGACGGCGGTTCACGTGCAATAGACTCGTAGATGCCTTGATGGTAATTCCAGGTCCTTCACGTGGCCATGGGCAAGGATAAGACAGCAGTTCTTCACCTGGTTTGTATGCCGGCGGTGCACTTATCTCGCACCCGGGCCCTGACTGAGTCAACAGATCGGCAGGCCTAGCGTCTCTCTGCATGTCTGGAAACAACAACTCCTCTAGCAGACTGATCCATTGATCACGCAGGCTCCACCTTTCCTCTTGCACGCCCTCTAGGTTCTGCAGCCTAGGGGAGGTGGCGCTCATATTGTAATCCATGAGAAAAAAAATGGCGCATAACAGGTAGTATTTAGTGTTAGGACCCGTCTTACAGAGATTGCCTTGACGTTCGGCAGGCGGGCTCAGATGATTTTGTACAAAATGCATTTGCCAAGCATCTCACTTTATAAATAGGCATAGCATTAGCACTATAATATTTTTTTGTGACTATGGCATTATTGTACTTTATCTGGTTTGCAGGGTGCTGTTGCATTGTCTTTTTTTTCTCTAGGTTTTTGCCATGGCAGCGTGCACCTGCGCATCGGGAGGTGCTGACTAACCCCCTTTTCTTTGCACATATTGTAATCCATGTTAATGAGATGATGGTGCAGCATAAATTATTTTCCCGCCCTTTTCAAGGGGCAGCACTTAATTTTTCCAGCCAAACAGGGCGTTTTACAGAGTAATGGTGCACAGATCAAACAAGAAAAAGTCAATTCAGTCACAGTAAGCAGTTTTAGTGACACAAAAGTCTGCGATTTCACCAGTTTTAACAGTGCGATTTCAAAGTAGACAACTGTACCTCTCAAGTAGTTTGAACAGTTCTGTAGCCCAATAAAACGGTCAAACAAATGGGGCTCATTCACATAAGGCACAGAGGATATGTATCCTGTCCTATAAGGCACAAAGGATTTGAATCCTGTTCGTTATTAGCACAGAGGATTTGAATCCTGTTTGTGATGGCAATTTATTATGCAGCATGCCGGTCCCCATGGAAGAACACTTGAGGTTCATGGCGGGCCGACAGGTGCAACAGTTCATCGGTACTCATGGTTAGCAGATGCCTCCCTGGGCCAGCAGTGATGGTGAACCTTTTAGAGGCCGTGTGCCCATACTGCAACCCAAAACCCATTTATTTATCGCAAAGTGCCAACACAGCAATTTAACCTGAATACTACAGTCCAATATAGAATATCGGCCTGCACTGATGAATGGCAGGAAAAGTCTAAGGCATATACCACAGACTTTTTCCAGGGTGCGGGTGCCCACAGAGAGGGCTCCGAGTGCCCCCTCTGGCACCATGCCATAGGTTCGCCACTACTGATCTAGAGGTAACATACATCTATCCTCAAATTGCATTGTTTTTTTTCTCTTTGGCAACTTTCAACAAATTGATATCACTGCTTGTCCAGCACATTCACAGTATTCATTGTTGTGTTTCCTCTTACTGTAAGTACAACTCATACATGTCTCTGGTGACATCATTTTGGGCTTCAATTTGAGTATAAAAATAGTTCTAATAAAATAACTGTTTATTCTGCAAAAGCAGAAATGGTTTGTGGAGTATTACCTCCAGCTGCAGATCAGAGTTTTTGGCAAGAAGGTTAAGTGGGAACTGGCAGTTTGTGGGGTAATTTATAGCAAGTATTACTTTTTTGTCTGCAGTGTTCGCTATGACATACTGTGCTTTACAAATACACTTTCTACAGTTGACCAAATCAAGAATAGAAATGGTAAAATGTGGAAAAATGTCAATTTAATATATGTATTTTATTTCCGAATGGACACTTCATCGAATTGCTCAGGGCTCAAAGACAGATGCTGTTTTGGAGTAGGTGACTTCTGATGTCACAGCCGTGGCTCAGAGACTTTCACAGGCCATGAGACAACACATATGTTATAACCCCAGCATGTTTGCGTTTCAGAGTTTTGCTGAGGGAGCACCACATCATGTAATAATGTTATCATTTTATTGCTATGCTCATTTCATCCAAGAGACATCTGGACCCACAGCTGTAAGCTTTCTTTCACTAATCCCACTACATCTGTAACCTCAGAGGCACGGAAAGAGGTTACATTAACTTAAACTAAATAAAGCTCAACGCAATGATATCATATTTATAAATGTAATTTGGCACAGTACGAGATTTTTTCATACAGGCTTGGTGAATAGGATGCACCTAGAGTTACTTACTTGACTAGCAAGAAATAGAGCTAGATGGACCAGAATAACCTGCAGCTACAGATGTTGGCTCACAATAGGTTTTAAAGTCCGATGGATCAAACTAAACAAGGTTTGCTATAAAATGTATGCATCTGTTAGAAAGAGGTTGTCTATTATCAATACAACTGTAGCATAAAAATGCTGATAGTTGCCAACAGTCCAGAATTTGCGTGAATTGTCCAGAATTTTTTAATGCAAATCTGGCTAAAATAAGTGGGGTTTATGTAAAACCGCCAAGAAGTGGAAGTTCCTGGGTGGGGTTACAGAGGGTTCACGGATGAGGCATAAATGTTTTGAATGTACCATTAAAATTATTGGTAAGTAATGAAATGCATCTCTACTATGGAAAAAGAAGATTTTGTTCCAATTGTAACAAAACTTATTTGTAAACGTGCAGCTCAGACCATCAATTCAGATATTAATATCTGGCCAACTGACGGCTACAATCTGTGTGGGTAATCCTAAAAGAGTTGTCTGATCTAGAAAACCTGTTTTCAAATACCCTATTAGTAACAATGATTTATAATATGGGTTTGCATAACACTTTATGAAAATTGTGGTGTATATAAAAAATATGGACAAAACTGCTTTGTAAAATGATCCCTGGTGTTATGCAAGCAGGTGTAGACCAACTGTGCCACTGACCGGCTATACCCTGGAGGGGCATTACTACGTAGCTACCTGGTCTTCACTAGAGCCTCTAATGGTGAGGATAGGCTTGGGCTGTTAGACTAGTCACCAGGTAACACTCCAGAGCAGTCCCTGGGCTAGTGGCAGCTGACTTGCCGGTCAGAGATACCGGTGCAAAGCACTGAGGGGAAATACGTGGTCAGGCAGTCCGGATTCACACAAGGCAGTGATGAAGCAAAGTCCGTAAATGACGTCCAAGATCAGGGGCAGGCAGCAATCAAGCAAAGTCCATATAATCGAGAAGCAGGGTCTGGTACACAGAAAAGCAGAAACTTCCAAGCACCTTCACATAAGGAACTAGATTAGCTAGTGATCAAGATTGCTCAGGCGCCTTCCTGAGGCAGGAAGCTCCTTTAAATACATCCTGCAATCCAGTTATAGGCTGGGGAGATAGAGGGCCGTGCTGCCTCACAAAAGGAGGAGAGATACAACAGTTTATGCTACCTGCTGCCCAGATTTGTCGGCACAGTAGCAGGGGGGAGTGAGGGAGCCCGGCGCCCGTGTCTGCTGGGATAACTCCTGGCCCTGTCACTTTATCAATGTTATCAAAGTCTATTTTATTGTGGTTTTTAGTGTGATTCATGGTAAAAACATAAATCACACTGAAAACCACAATAAAATAGATTTGAGAGACTTTCTGTAGAACCTGCTGAATGAATAGCCCCCCAGAGCGTTTAGCTTGGGGGGCACATGGGGCCACAGGCACCTCAGTTATATATGTAGGCTAGGTATATATAGGTACGTTTGTATGTGTGTATATGTGTAGGTATATATATACACTGCTCAAAAAAATAAAGGGAACACAAAAATAACACATCCTAGATCTGAATTAATTAAATATTCTTCTGAAATACTTTGTTCTTTACATAGTTGAATGTGCTGACAACAAAATCACACAAAAATAAAAAAATGGAAATCTAATTTTTCAACCCATGGAGGTCTGGATTTGGAGTCACACTCAAAATTAAAGTGGAAAAACACACTACAGGCTGATCCAACTTTGATGTAATGTCCTTAAAACAAGTCAAAATGAGGCTCAGTAGTGTGTGTGGCCTCCACGTGCCTGTATGACCTCCCTACAACGCCTGTGCATGCTCCTGATGAGGTAGCGGACGGTCTCCTGAGGGATCTCCTCCCAGACCTGGACTAAAGCATCTGCCTTCTTCTCTCTCTTTTCCCGCTCTTTTGTTTTAGGGTACCTGTAAAGGTGTTCTGAGGTAACCGTTTTTTTCTTGTTCTGGGATGTTGGCTGGCTGAAGAATCCTGGAAGCTGATTGGTGGAGAGCGGTTGCTGGGGGAGAATTCCAGAGATTTGATTTGTTCTGGTGTTTGCGGCAGGAATCTTGTCCCCTTTATATTGCAGCTGCTCCGGTGGTTCGTGGCCAGTCTGAAGAGTGAAAAGGAGCATCGTCCCCCCCCCTTTAAAAAAAAAAAAAAAGAGAGGTTTTGTCGCTTTGCTGAGTTAGTGGGGCATAATCACTCAGTGTAGCTGGGTGGATGTAGTTCTAATTAATTGATTATGCTTATGGGTTATTGAATTAATTATTTATTGGAGAAGTATTTATAATTATTTCATTATTTACGATAATTTATTCTGGTGTTAATTTAATTAAGGTAACCCATAATAAAGCATTGCGGCCATTGTTTATCCAACCCAGATTGTGATGTCTTATTTATTGTTAGTAAGTTGTTATGAGGAGGGTGCGATGTGCCTCCATGACCTTTGGATGGTCGCAAGACTTCTGAAGGTCTTTAAGCAACAGAAAAGAGAGGCAAAGAGGCAGAGGAGATGTTGCGGCACCTGAGGGGTTAATTGTGCTGATCACGGCCCCCTGTAAGAGATCGGATGCTGCTAGGCAGCAGGGGGCAGTCATGTACACAGTTTGTAGTATATTCTAACTAGAAGCGTCCCCATCACCATGGGAACGCCTCTGTGTTAGAATATACTGTCGGAAATGAGGTTTCACGATCTAACTCATATCCGACAGTATATTCTAACATAGAGGCGTTCCCATGGTGATGGGGACGCTTCAAGTTAAAATATACCATCGGATTGGAGAAAACTCCGATCCGATGGTATAAAAGGGACTCCAGACTTTACATTGAAAGTCAATAGGGACGGATCCGTTTGAAATGGCACCATATTGTGTCAACGTCAAACGGATCCGTCCCCATTGACTTGCATTGTAATTCAGGACGGATCCGTTTGGCTCCGCACGGCCAGGCGGACACCAAAACGACTTTTTTTTTCATGCCTGTGGATCCTCCAAAAATCAAGGAAGACCCACGGACGAAAAAACGGTCACGGATCACGGAAAAACGGGACCCGTTTTTGCGGACCGCAAAAAAATACGTTCGTGTGCAGGAGGCCTTAATAGAAGGGTGTCTCATTTGGGGCTTCCATCAATTAAGCCAAGCAGAAAGCAGCAAAGAGCATCCTAACAAATCTTTGCTTTCACTGTTTTCCAGCAGAATGGTATAAAAAAAGCTATAGTCATCTTATTGATCTCTTAGCACTCCTGTTCAAACACTTCCCAGTCCCCTGCCAGTCTCTACTTCTGGCCCCTCTCGATAAATGAAATGTGACTTCTCAGCCTTCTGGCCTTAGAGGTTACGAACCTTACTCAGTGACTGGATGAGTGGTCACCTCCTATGTCTCCAGATAGACCTGGGTATGGGTAAGCTGAGCATTACTTACTTTATTATTTGACACCATTCTGAGCCTGTTTAAAAAATGTTTAGTCTGCCCAACAATCCCTTTCATAGTTCTTTCATGCATTTCAAATCACATGTAAAAATGCTGCAAATTTGTAGTGTTTTGGTGGTATATTTTGTTACAGGCATTATTCTGGCCATTTAAAAAATCCTATAGAGCGGCATATGGGAAAAATGATATACCTACAGCATGCTGCATTAAAAAAAAAACACATCACTGACCCTCAAAACATAGAAAAATTCCAAATACCAAAATGCTGTGTATGTGGACTTTTTAATATTTTGTCATAGACCATGGGTGTAACTACCAGGGTAGCAGTCTTAGCAGCATCCAGTGTTAGCGAGAAGTTAAGTATCCTATTACCTTATTTGATCTGTGATGATCAGGTGGGCTTCATCCCTGATAATATGCCCTGCATCATTGGTCTCATCAGAAGTCGTCCCCTCTAACTCTATTATCATTGGACATCGAAAAGGTTTTTGATTGTATCTCATGGAATTACCTTTTCGAGGTCCTATGGGTGATGGGTTTTCGGGGCCCCTTTGTAAATGCATTAAAGGCTATATATTCACAACCTAGGGCCTACTTGAAACACCCCTCCACCTGTTACTCTCCCAACAGAATAGGGAGAGGAACTCACCAGGGGTGTCCCCTCTCACCTGCCCTTTCCTCATTAGACATAACCCGAATATATCTGGGGTTACAGGTGGTTCCCATGAGTACAAACGGAATCTATTTGCTGTCGATTTGTTATTGACTCCAGTCAACAGAGTAGGGGAAGTTGGCAAACCACCCTTATAGAAAACTCATTTAATAAGCATTGTAGAGAATCGTATGTGCCTGAACGTCTACATAGAATATATCCCACCATCTCTCCTCTATGCTTAAGAGCCTGCAACACTATAGGCTCTATGTACCATATTTGGTTCGCTTGCCTCATAGTTCACACCTTTTGGGGGAAAGTTTATTCCGTTATATCGGACTTTTTGTACACTTCCTTCCCCATGATCCCTACTGTTTGCTTGTTGCGGCACAGACTCCTAAGTTTACAATATGCTTCTTTCAAGCTGGGGCAATATTTCCTCCTTGCTGCATGTATTCATATTGCGTTTAGCTGGAATACCCTTTCTTTGGATTTAGCAGTAGTAGCCAGGATGGACAGAATGGCAATCTATGAGAAAATCTCAGCCATACGTGACAATCAGATGGACTATTTTTCTCACATTTGGACCCCTTAGAAATCTTCCTCCCATTTCTTCTTTCAATTGATTCTGTGAGAGCAGGAGAGGGACACATCTATGGGTCTGGTATTGACCCTTTTTTCCCACCCTATGTGAAAGCGAGATTTACATAAGGAATATGATTTGGACCATTGTTGATTATGCTTGTTCTTATTTTGTTGTTTGTGATAATGCTGATTACATGGTATTTCTAACTCAGTTATAGCCTCCTGCATGAGGTCTTTCCCACTTATTGTCATGACTAGGGTTGGGCGAACCCGAACTGAAAAGTTCGCGTTCGTACCGAACTTTAGGATTTTTGGACAATGGACGTGAACCCAAACTTTTTCGTAAAACTTCGGGTTCGGTGTTCGGCGCTTTCTTGGCGCTTTTTGAAAGGCTGCATAGCAGCCAATCAACAAGCGGTTAACTGTCTGACCTTAGAAGCCATCACAGCCATGCCTACTAATGGCATGACTGTGATTGGCCAGAGCAGCATGTGACCCAGGCTCTATATAAGCTTGAGTCATGTAGCGCTGCACGTCACTCTGCTGTTACAAGTGTAGGGAGAGGATGCTGCTGGACTTGTGATTTCAGGGAGAGAATAGGAGAGAATCTAACTCAGCGATCTACAGAGAAATAGTTGTGTGGGTGCAGCACACAATCGTTTTACCCTGCCCTGAGGCCATTGACCAAAAAAAAAACAACTTTTATAATTCTGTTAGTTAGGTGGGTGGCGGCGGCGGCGGCCATTTTATGCAAGCTCAGTGCACCAGCACTGCATCTGAGCTTTTGGGACATTGCAAATCACAAAGTGTGCAATTTAAGGTAGAAATACACCCATCATTTTCTGGGGTTTTAAAAACACACTATTTTTTTCAAAAAACAGTATTTTCCATATCTGCAAGTGTTAAATTCAAGTTTAATATATACAGCTTTCATATTCTGTTACCAAAAAAAGACATTTTTGGCAATCTACAACATCTGGATTAGTCAGTGTGCAATTTAAGCTAGAAATACACCCATCATTTTCTGTGGTTTTAAAAACACACTATTATTTTCAAAAAACAGTATTTTCCATATCTGCAAGTGTTAAATTCCAGTTTAATATATACAGCTTTCATATTCTGTTACCAAAAAAAGACTTTTTTGGCAATCTACAACATCTGGATTAGTCAGTGTGCAATTTAAGCTAGAAATACACCCATCATTTTCTGTGGCTTTAAAAACACACAATTTTTTCCAAAAAACTGTATTTTCCATATCTGCAAGTGTTAAATTCAAGTTTAATATATACAGCTTTCATATTCTGTTACCAAAAAAAGACTTTTTTGGCAATCTACAACATCTGGATTAGCCAGTGTGCAATTTAAGCTAGAAATACACCCATCATTTTCTGTGGCTTTAAAAACACACTATTTATTTCAAAAAACAGTATTTTCCATATCTGCAAGTGTTAAATTCAAGTTTAATATATACAGCTTTCATATTCTGTTACCAAAAAAATACTTTTTTGGCAATCTACAACATCTGTATTAGTCAGTGTGCAATTTAAGCTAGAAATACACCCATCATTTTCTGGGGTTTGAAAAACACACTGTTTTGACAAAAAACACTATTTTCAGGCCTTGCAGCATCAGCACGTGTGAAATTACAGGCTTATATACTGCTGTCAAATTCAGTTGTTAAACAAACAGTCGTTTGGGCACAAAAAATTTAGTTGGCAGCCTTTGATGCAGATGTCATTGCGAGATACACCCTTAATACATTTGGGTTACATTCAGAGATTTTAAATACCGCCATTTGTTGCACCAATATTGAATTCAGGCCTACACTGCTTCAGGCCCTGTGAGATACACCCTAGACATACAGGGGTTTGAATCAGACACTTGAAATACAGCCATTTGAAATACAGCCATTTTGGGCAAAGAAATATTTACTTCAGGCCTACACTGGTTCAGACCGTGTGAGATACCCCCTCTACATACAGGGGTTTAATTCAGGGATTTGAAATACAGCCATTTGAAATACAGCCATTTTGTGCAAAGATATATTTACTTCAGGCATACACTGGTTCAGACCGTGTGAGATACCCCTCTACATACAGGGGTTTGAATCAGGCATTTGAAATACAGCCATTTTGTGCAAAGATATATTTACTTCAGGCCTACACTGGTTAAGACCGTGTGAGATACTCCCTCTACATACAGGGGTTTGATTCAGGGATTTGAAATACAGCCATTTGAAATACAGCCATTTTGGGCAAATAAATATTTACTTCAGGCCTACATTGGTTCAGACGGTGTGAGATACCCCCTCTACATACAGGGGTTTGAATTAGGCATTTGAAATACAGCTATTTTAAATACAGCCATTTTGGGGAAATAAATATTTACTTCAGGCGTACACTGGTTCAGGCCCTGTGAGATACTCCCTTTACATACAGGGGTTTGAATCAGGCATTTGAAATACAGCCATTTTGTGCAAAGATATATTTACTTCAGGCCTACACTGGTTCAGACCGTGTGAGATACCCCCTCTGCATACAGGGTTTTAATCAGGCATTTGAAATACAGCCATTTGAAATACAGCCATTTTGTGCAAAGATACATTTACTTCAGGCCTACACTGGTTCAGACCGTGTGAGATACCCGCTCTACATACAAGGGTTTGAATCAGACATTCGAAATACAGACATTTTAAATACAGCCAATTTGGGCAAAGAAATATTTACTTCAGGCCTACACTGGTTCAGGCCCTGTGAGATACCCCCTCTACATACAGGGGTTTGAATCAGGCATTTGAAATACAGCCATTTGAAATACAGCCATTTTGTGCAAAGATATATTTACTTCAGGCCTACACTGGTTCAGACCGTGTGAGATACCACCTCTGCATACAGGGGTTTGAATCAGGCATTTGAAATACTGCCATTTGAAATACAGCCATTTTGTGCAAAGATACATTTACTTCAGGCCTACACTGGTTCAGACCGTGTGAGATACCCCCTCTACATACAAGGGTTTGAATCAGACATTTGAAATACAGACATTTTAAATACAGCCAATTTGGGCAAAGAAATATTTACTTCAGGCCTACACTGGTTCAGGCCCTGTGAGATACCCCCTCTACATACAGGGGTTTGAATCAGGCATTTGAAATACAGCCATTTAAAATAAAGCCATTTTGGGCAAATAAATATTTAGTTCAGGCCTACACTGGTTCAGACCATGTGAGATACTCCCTCTACATACAGGGGTTTGATTCAGGGATTTGTAATACAGCCATTTGAAATACAGCCATTTTGTGCAAAGAAATATTTACTTCAGGCCTACACTGGTTCAGAACGTGTGAGATACCCCCTCTACATACAGGGGTTTGAATCAGGCATTATAAATACAGCCATTTGAAATACAGCCATTTTGTGCAAAGATATATTTACTTCAGGCCTACACTGGTTCAGGTCCTGTGAGATACTCCCTCTACATACAGGGGTTTGATTCAGGAATTTGAAATACAGCCATTTGAAATACAGCCATTTTGGGCAAAGAAATTTTTAGTTCAGGCCTACACTGGTTCAGACCGTGTGAGATACCCCCTCTGCATACAGGGTTTTAATCAGGCATTTGAAATACAGCCATTTGAAATACAGCCATTTTGTGCAAAGATACATTTACTTCAGGCCTACACTGGTTCAGACCGTGTGAGATACTCACTCTACATACAAGGGTTTGAATCAGACATTTGAAATACAGACATTTTAAATACAGCCAATTTGGGCAAAGAAATATTTACTTCAGGCCTACACTGGTTCAGGCCCTGTGAGATACCCCCTCTACATACAGGGGTTTGAATCAGGCATTTGAAATACAGCCATTTTGTGCAAAGATATATTTACTTCAGGCCTACACTGGTTCAGACCGTGTGAGATACCACCTCTGCATACAGGGGTTTGAATCAGGCATTTGAAATACTGCCATTTGAAATACAGCCATTTTGTGCAAAGATACATTTACTTCAGGCCTACACTGGTTCAGACCGTGTGAGATACCCCCTCTACATACAAGGGTTTGAATCAGACATTTGAAATACAGACATTTTAAATACAGCCAATTTGGGCAAAGAAATATTTACTTCAGGCCTACACTGGTTCAGGCCCTGTGAGATACCCCCTCTACATACAGGGGTTTGAATCAGGCATTTGAAATACAGCCATTTAAAATAAAGCCATTTTGGGCAAATAAATATTTAGTTCAGGCCTACACTGGTTCAGACCGTGTGAGATACCCCCTCTACATACAGGGGTTTGATTCAGGGATTTGTAATACAGCCATTTGAAATACAGCCATTTTGTGCAAAGAAATATTTACTTTAGGCCTACACTGGTTCAGACCGTGTGAGATACCCCCTCTACATACAGGGGTTTGAATCAGGCATTATAAATACAGCCATTTGAAATACAGCCATTTTGTGCAAAGATATATTTACTTCAGGCCTACACTGGTTCAGGTCCTGTGAGATACTCCCTCTACATACAGGGGTTTGATTCAGGAATTTGAAATACAGCCATTTGAAATACAGCCATTTTGGGCAAAGAAATTTTTAGTTCAGGCCTACACTGGTTCAGACCGTGTGAGATACCCCCTCTACATACAGGGGTTTGAATCAGGCATTTGAAATACAGCCATTTGAAATACATCCATTTTGGGCAAATAAATTTTTAGTTCAGGCCTACACTGGTTCAGACCGTGTGAGATACCCTCTCTACATACAGGGGTTTGAATCAGGGATTTGAAATACAGCCATTTGAAATACAGCCATTTTGGGCAAATAAATATTTACTTCAGGCTTACACTGGTTCAGGACCTGTGAGATACCCCCTTTACATACAGGGGTTTGAATCAGGCATTTGAAATACAGCCATTTGAAATACAGCCATTTTGTGCAAATATATATTTACTTCAGGCCTACACTGGTTCAGACCGTGTGAGATACCCCCTCTACATACAGGGGTTTGAATCAGGCATTTGAAATACAGCCATTTTGTGCAAAGATATATTTATTTCAGGCCTACACTGGTTCAGACCGTCTGAGATACCCCCTCTGCATACAAGGGTTTGAATCAGGCATTTAACCGCCTCACGTCCGCCCATAGGATATAAACGTCCTATGGGTGGACGTCTATTTCTGACAGCACGTTTTAAAACGTCCTGTCAGAAATAGCAGCTGCACGCTAATCGTGCAGCTGCTGATCGGGTTGCCCGCTGTCAGTGACAGCAGGGCAACCCTAAGACAAGGCAGGGACAGTGCCCAGGTGTCCCTGCCTTCACGATCGCTGCAGACACAGCGCTCGCCGAGCGCTGTGTCTGCAGAGCAGGAAGCGCTGTGCGCTTCCTGTTCCGGCCCGGCGGTCATGTGACCGCCGTGACCGGAGTGTGCAGGAGCTGTGTGAGGTCTCTCAGAGACCTCGATCAGCCCTGCTGTGAGGCTATACAGTGCAGGATTGCTGCTGTACAGCCTCTATAGGGGTGCATTTGTCCTGTAACTGGGGCTACTATCTCAGCCCCAGTTACAGGAGAAATCAACTGTGAAAAAAAAAAGAAAAAGTGAAGCAAATGTCCCCCAGAGGTCTTGTATGACCTTATGGGGGACGAAAAGTGTAAAAAAAAATTAAGGGTTGAAAAAATAAAATAAAATAAAGTTTCACATGTAAAAAAAAAAAAAGTTCCCAAGTTAGGAATAAAAAAAAAAAAATTAAAATAGAAAAAATAAAGTAAAATAGACATATTTAGTATTGCCGCGTCCGTAAAAACCAGCTCTATAAAAATATCACATGACCTAACCCCTCGGATGAACACCGTAAAAAATAAATAAAAAAAACTGTGTCAAAACAAGCAATTTTTGTCACCTTGCATCACAAAAGGTGCAACACCAAGTGATCAAAAACGCGTATGTCCCACAAAATGGTACCAATAAAACCGTCACCTCATCCCGCAAAAAATGAGCCCCTACATAAGAAAATCTCTCAAAAAATAAAAAAACTATAGCTTTTAGAACATGGAGACACTAAAACATAATTTTTTTGGTTTCAAAAATGCTATTATTGTGTTAAAGTGAAACAAATAAAAAAAAGTATACATATTAGGTATTGCCGCGTCCGTAAAAACCAGCTCTATAAAAATATCACATGACCTAACCCCTCGGGTGAACACCGTAAAAAAAAAAAAAAAAAAAACTGTGTCAAAACAAGCAATTTTTGTCACCTTGCATCACAAAAGGTACAACACCAAGTAATCAAAAACGCGTATGTCCCACAAAATGGTACCAATCAAACCGTCACCTCATCCCGCAAAAAATGAGCCCCTACATAAGAAAATCTCTCAAAAAATAAAAAAACTATAGCTCTCAGAACATGGACACATTAAAACATAATTTTTTGGTTTCAAAAATGCTATTATTGTGTAAAACTTTAATAAATGAGAAAAAGTATACATATTAGGTATCACCACGTCCGTAACAATCTGCTCTATAAAAATGTCACTTGACTGAACCCCTAAGGTGAACGCTGTAAAAATAAATAAATAGAAACTGTGCTAAAACAACCAATTTTTTGGTCACCTTGCCCCATAAAGTGTTATATTGAATGATCAAAAAATCATATGTACCCAAAAATAGTACTAATAAAACTGGCACCTTATCCCCTAGTTTCCAAAATGGGGTCACTTCTTGGGAGTTTCTACTGTAAGGGTGCATCAGGGGGCTTCAAATGGGACATGGCATCTAAAAACCATGTGGAGTTCCTTTCCTTCTGCGCCCTGCCGTGTGCCCATACAGCAGTTTACGACCACATGTGGGGTGTTTCTGTAAACCGCAGAATCTGGGTAATAAATATTGAGTTTTGTTTGGCTGTTAACCATCGATGTGTTAGAGAAAAAAATTGATTAAAATGAAAAATCTGCCAAAAAAGTGAAATTTAAAAATTTGATCTCCATTTTCCTTTAATTCTTGTGGAACGCCTAAAGGGTTAACAAAGTTTGTAAAATCGGTTTTGAATACCTTGAGGGGTGTAGTTTCTACAATGGGGTCATTTATGGGGGTATCCACTATGTAGGCCCCACAAAGTGACTTCAGACCTGAACTGGTCCTTATAAAGTGGGTTTTGGCAATTTTCTTAAAAATTTGAAGAATTGCTTCTAAACTTCTAAGCCTTCTAACGTCCTAAAAAAATAAAATGACATTTCCAAAATGATGCCAACATAAAGTAGACATATGGGGAATGTTAAATAATAAATATTTTATGAGGTATCACTTTCTGTTTTAAAAGCAGAGAAATTGAAATTTAGAAAATTGCGATTTTTTTAAATTTTTGGGTAAATTTGGGATTTTTTCATAAATAAAGGTGAAATATTTTGACTCAAATTTATGACTATCATGAAGTACAATGTGTCACGAGAAAACAATCTCTGAATGACTTGGATAAATAAAGGCGTTCCAAAGTTATTACCACATAAAGTGAGATATGTCCGTTTTGCAAAATTTGGCCTGGTCAGGAAGGGGGCAAAGGGCCCAGATGGGAAGTGGTTAAAATACAGCCATTTTAAATACAGCCATTTTGGGCAAATAAATATTTACTTCAGGCCTACACTGGTTCAGGCCCTGTGAGATACCCCCTCTACATACAGGGGTTTGAATTAGGCATTTGAAATACAGCCATTTGAAATACAGCAATTTTGTGCAAAGATATATTTACTTCAGGCCTACACTGGTTCAGACCCTGTGAGATACCCCCTCTACATACAGGGGTTTGAATCAGGCATTTGAAATACAGCCATTTGAAATACAGCCATTTTGGGCAAATAAATATTTACTTCAGGCTTACACTGGTTCAGGCCCTGTGAGATACCCCCTTTACATACAGGGGTTTGAATCAGGCATTTGAAATACAGCCATTTGAAATACAGCCATTTTGTTCAAAGATATATTTACTTCAGGCCTACACTGGTTCAGACAGTGTGAGATACCCCCTCTACATGCAGGGGTTTGAATCAGGCATTTGAAATACAGCCATTTGAAATACAGCCATTTGAAATACAGCCATTTTGTGCAAAGATATATTTACTTAAGGCCTACACTGGTTCAGACCGTGTGAGATACCCCCTCTGCATACAGGGGTTTGAATCAGGCATTTGAAATACAGCCATTTTGGGCAAATAAATATTTACTTCAGGCCTACACTGGTTCAGGCCCTGTGAGATACCCCCTCTACATACAGGGGTTTGAATCAGGGATTTGAAATACAGCCATTTGAAATACAGCCATTTTGTGCAAAGAAATATTTACTTCAGGCCTACACTGGTTCAGACCGTGTGAGATACCCCCTCTACATACAGGGGTTTGATTCAGGCATTTGAAATACAGCCATTTTGGGCAAAAAAATCTTTTTTTGAGGCCTAGTCTGGTTCAGGCCGTGTGAGATACACCCTTTACATACTGTCGTTCTATTCTACTATTAATTAAACACCCATTTAGGGCAAGATCCTAAATTTGAAAAATATGAGGAGAGCGTCAAATAAGGGATGTGGCCCAGGTCGTGGTGCTGCTGGTGGAGCTCCTTTTGCAGGGAGAGGACGTGGTCGATCTGTGCCAGCTACACACACAAGTGAAACCCCTTCCTCAGGTGCGAGTAGGCGACAAAACCTGCAGCAGTATTTGGTCGGGCCTAATGCTGCTCTACGAATGGTGAGGCCTGAACAAGTACAGGCGATAGTAGATTGGGTTGCTGACAGTGGATCCAGTTCCTTCACATTGTCTCCCACCCAGTCCCCTGCTGAAAGACCACAGTTGGCACCTGCAGCCGATGTCCATCAGTCTTTCACCTCACCCCCTTGCAAATCAACCAAGCAGTCTGAGCCCCAAGTCATGCAGCAGTCTCTTCTGCTTTTTGATGACTCTGTTAGCAGGATTTCCCAGGGCCATCCACCTAGCCCTGCCCCAGAAGTGGAAGAGATTGAGTGCACCGATGCCCAACCACTTATCTTTCAAGATGAGTACATGGGAGGACCATCGCAGCACGTCTCGGATGATGACGAAACACAGGTGCCAACTGCTTGGGCTTTCGAAAGTGTGCAGACCGACAAGGAAGGCAGGGGTGAAGACTGGGTCGAAGATGATGTGGAGGACAATGAGGTCCTCGACCCCACATGGAATCAAGGTCATGCGAGTGACCGATGTAGTTCGGAGGAAGAGGCGGTGGTCGCACAGAGCCAACAGCACAGCAGAAGAGGGAGCAGGGTGCAAAAGCGGAGCGCCCGTCCTCTAGACAGTACGCCTCCTACTGGCCACTGCAGCAAGGGACCGAGCACACCAAAGCCAGCTCCAAGGAGTTTCCTGGCATGGCAGTTCTGCAGACAATGTGCTTTCGACAAGACACAAGTGGTTTGCACGCTGTGCAATCAGAGCCTGAAGCGAGGCATAAACGTTCTCAACCTGAGCACAACCTGCATGACCAGGCATTTAAGTGCAAAGCACGAGCTGCAGTGGAGTAGACACCTCAAAAACCAAGAAAGGTCTCTGGCTCCTCCTGCTTCCTCTTCTGCTGCAGTCGCGGCCTCTTCATCCACCTCTGGAGTGACAGTGCCACCTGGCACCCTGCAAACAGAGGATCTGCCATCAACACCAACACCTGGGTCACCAAGCATCTCCACAATGTCCCACAGAAGCGTTCAGATCTCCATATCCCAAACGCTGGAGAGGAAGAGGAACTACCCCCATACCCACCCGCGATCCCTAGCCCTTAATGCCAGCATTTCTAAATTACTGGCCTTTGAAATGCTGTCATTCCGTCTGGTGGAGATGGATAGTTTTAAAGGCCTTGTGGCTGTCCCATAGTACGTCGTGCCCAGCCGCCACTACTTTTCAAGGTGAGCCATCCCTTCCCTTCACAACCAAGTAGGGGACAAAATCAGGTGTGCACTGCGCAACGCCATCTATGGCAAGGTGCAACTGACTACAGATACGTGGACCAGTAAGCACGGTCAGGGCCGTTATATCTCCATAACAGCACACTGGGTAAATGCAGTGGCGGCTGGGCCTGAGGCGGATAGCAGTTTGGCGCATGTCCTTCCACCACCGAGGATTGCAGGGCGCTTCAGTTTGCCTCCTGTTGCTTCCTCCTCCTACTCTGCTTCCTCATCCTCTACCAGCTCCTCATCCGGTCAGCGTAACACCTTTACCACCAACTTCAGCACAGCCGAGATTCCTTAAAAATTACCCCGATATATCAGAGCTGCTGCATAAAGTGCGGGCCGTCTGTGCGCGCTTTCGGCGTTCTCACCCTGCTGCTGCTCGCCTGTCAGCACTGCAGCATAACTTCGGCCTTCCCGCTCACCGCCTCATATGCAACTTGCCCACAAGGTGGAACTCCACCTTGCACATGCTGGCCAGACTGTGCGAGCAGCAGCAGGCAATAGTGGAGTTTCAGCTGCAGCACACACGGGTGAGTCGCTCGGCGGAACAGCACCACTTCACCACCAATGACTGGGCCTCCATGCGAGACCTGTGTTCCTTGTTGCGCTGTTTCGAGTACTCCACCAACATGGCCAGTGCCAATAACGCCGTTCTCAGCGTTACTATCCCACTTCTATGCCTCCTTGAAAAAACACTCCTGGCGATGATGGAAGAGGATGTGGCACAGGAGGAGGAAGAGGGATAATTTCGTAGGGTTTCTGGCCAGTCATTCCCAAGTGGCTCCGAGGGTGGGTTCCTGCACCCACAAACCCAAGGTACACAATTGTCCAGCCAGGGCACAGTTCTGGAGGATGAGGAGGAGATGGAGGAGGAGGAACCATGTTCACAGCAGGGTGGCACCCAGACCAGCTCATGGCCATCACTGGTGTGTGGATGGGGGGATACAGAGGACACAGACGATACACCTCCCACAGAGGACAGCTTTTCGTTGCCTCTGGACAGCCACACATGAGCGATTACATGCTGCAGTGTCTCCGCAACAACTGCCGAGTTGCCCACATTCTAACTAGTGCTGATTACTGGGTGGCCACGCTGCTGGATTCCCGTTACAAGGACAATGTACTGTCCTTAATTCCCTCACTGGAGCGTGATCGTAAGATGTGCGAGTACAAGCGCACGCTGGTAGACGTGCTGCTGGTGGCATTCCCACCTGACAGCGGGGGCACAGTGGAAGCACAAGGCGAAGGCAGAGGACGAGGAAGAGGTTGCCACGCAGCTGGGGCACCGCAAGCACCTCAGAAGGCAGGGTTAGCATGGCCGAAATGTGGAAAAGCTTTGTCAACACGCCACAACAACCAGCACCACCAGCTGATATGGAACGTCTTAGCAGGAGGCAGCATTTCACCAACATGGTGGAGCAGTATGTGTGTACACGCCTACACGTACTGAATGACGAGTCTGCCCCCTTCAACTTCTGGGTCTCCGAATTGGGCACATGGCCTGAGCTTGCCCTTTACCCCTTGGAGGTGCTGGCCTGCCCTGCAGCCAGTGTATTGTCTGAACGTGTGTTTAGCACGACTGGAGGGGGTTATCACAGGTTATATTTCCCAATGTTTTTAGGTGTACCCTAATTTTAAAAATAGAATTTAAAACCAAAAAGCAGTGTAGGCTACCTCCTCCTCCTCCACCGCCGCTTCCACCTACATCTCCACATCCACCGCCTCCTCAACCTCCTACTCCATATGGACCTGGTCCTCCTAGATCAAGATTATTATTTTTTATTTTTAGGTATTTTATGTTATTTTAAGTAATTTCCCTATCCATATTTGTTTGCAGAGCACTTGCCATGCTCTTAACCACATTTGACGACATTTGCAGTCCTCTAGCCCTTTCCATGACATTTTAGTGCTCAAAAGTTCTTGCCCCCATTGACTTCAATGGAGTTCGGGTTCGGGGTCAAATTCGGATCAAGTTCGGGTCCCGAACTCGAACTTTTTTCCGAAGTTCGGCCGAACCCGTTGAACCCGAACATCCAGGTGTTCGCTCAACTCTAGTCATGACTAAATACCTTGTAATGCAGTCTTTAATAAACTTCTTTGAAACAAGAAAATAAAATCTATTATCAGGATAAAGAGACAGTAAGGTGTTGCACATAATAAAAATCCAACATGTAGCAAAAACTGAAACAAAATCATTGTAGAAACCCATGAAAATTGGCTGCATAGAAAGGTCCTTTCAGGAAAAGCATTTGGCCACAAGTATCTCATTGATATGCAAATGACGCACCAGTATTATCAGTAAAGTTTTTAGAGAAGGATTATTTCGAGACTCTGGCAAAAAAAAACAAATTAGCAGAACAGATGCTTACAAGCAGGTCTCATAGGATTCGTTTAAGCATGGACTTTAGAAATGCTTAATACTTGTTCGACTATAATTCTGTAAAATAAATATTGCTGGCCCATGATAGGAATGTTCTTGGACGCCGCTGTATACAGAGCTTCACAGTATAACTTTTAACTGAAGAGAAAGTCTAGTTATGGCATTCACAAAACCCTTTTGTAGGCTGTTTGGACAAATGATCTAAAGGTTGGTGGCTCATGACTTATTCATATAGACGCCTTTTCATTCCCCTCAGTATACCATTTTTCTCGTTCCATCATCCTCTCAGAACATACATCTATTCTGTAGAATTACTTCTCAATGTACTCACTACAGCCAATAAGTTATGGTAAACCTATTAAAGCACTACTTTTGCAGGTCCTGGAACTGGTCAATAGTGGTCCTCTGCACAGTAGGTGACTGGCTCACTTGTTATTTCTGGGGACTTGTAATTAAAATCTGGGAGTTCAAAGCATTGAAAAATCCATAGCCGCAGGATGCCTGCTCAGGCACCCGGGATTAATTTATGCAATCAATGATCATGTCGATCACACATATTAAACCCCTCAGATGTCATGGTCAAATGTGACCACAGCATCTGGTAGGTTAAAAACCAGGAGCGTATGCTACCAGCCATGCAGCGGCATCCCCTGGCGAGGATCCGGGAAGCCAGATGCAGAGTGCAGCAGCCTCTGTCCTCCTGAGTGACAAGACGCTGCCGCACATTAGTTCCTATGGAGAGCCTGCCTGTGGCAGGGCTCCATAGGAACATAGGGGCACATTTATTAAGGCTGGCGCTTTATGTGGTATTGTTGTAATCATACTTATCTGGAGAATGAAGGGAATAGGTTAGTTTTACCAAATAGGGAATGCTGAAAAAACAAAACCCATAAAACTGTGATGGAAGTGTTTTTTTTTACAACTTCACCACATTTGGAATTTTCTCCCTGCTTCCCACTACATTGTATACAACCGTAAATTGTGCCATTAGAAAATAAAACTTGTCCCGCAAAAATGAAGCCTTCATACAGGTATGTGGATGGAAAAATAAAACAGTTATGGCTTTGGGAAGGCTGGGACTAAAAAACAAAAAAAACTGAAAATCACCTGGTCTTGAATGGGTTAATGCTTCTTTAGCCTTCTAAATTGCAAAAATTTGTGAGTAGACTCCTAAAATATTTATATTTCAGCCAACCTACCAACTCAAAATGGTGAGCCTTAGGGTACTTTCAAACTAGCGTTTAAGTTTTCCCGGTATTGAGTTCCGTCATAGGGGCTCAATACCGGAAAAAAACGCTTCGGTTTTGTCCCCATTCATTGTCAATGGGGACAAAACTGAACTGAACAGAATGCTCCAAAATGCATTCCGTTCCGTTTAGTTGCGTTCCCAGACCGGAGAGCAAACCGCAACATGTTGTATTTTGCTTTCCATCCTGGGATGCGGAGCAAGACAGATCTGGCATTACCCCCAATGCAAGTCAATGGGGAAGGATCCGTTTTCCCTGCCCCAATCTGCCACAACAGAAAACGGATCCGTCCATTGTCAATGGGGACAAAACTGAACTGAACAGAATGCTCCAAAATGCATTCCATTCCGTTTAGTTGCGTTCCCAGACCGGAGAGCAAACCGCAACATGTTGTATTTTGCTTTCCATCCTGGGATGCGGAGCAAGACAGATCTGGCATTACCCCCAATGCAAGTCAATGGGGAAGGATCCGTTTTCCCTGCCCCAATCTGCCACAACAGAAAACGGATCCGTCCGTTGACTTTCAATGGGGCTAATGCCAAATCCATCTTGGCAATGTTAAAGATATGTTAAAGATAAAACAATCGGATCCGTTCATAATGGATGCAGATAGTTGTACAGTCCTGATAAAAAAAAAATGGCAAAAAATCATATTTTACATTGTTGGATCTTAACAAGGTTCAAAGTAGAGCTTCAACATGCAACAAGAAGAAATGAGAGTGAGACAAACCATTTTTTGAGCATTCAATTAATTTAAAATAACGATTAAACTGAAACAGGCTGTTTTTCAGCTGATCCAAATTTTAGGACCACATGCCTTTAAAAGGCCAAATCTGTGCAAAGATGTGGATTCATTGTCATTTTCTGTCAGGTAGTCACACGTTGTGATGGCAAAGGCAAAAAAACTCTCACTTTTTGAACGTGGTCGGGTTGTTGAACTGCATAAGCAGGGTCTCTCACAGCGCGCCATCGCTGTTGAGGTGGGACGCAGTAAGACAGTCATTTGGAATTTCTTAAATGATCCTGAGGGTTATGGAACAAAAAAGTCAAGTGGAGGACCCAAAAAAATTTCATCAGCACTGAGCCGGAGGATCCAATTGGGTGTCCGTCAAGACACTGGACGATCCTCGACCCAAATTAAGGCCCTTACTGGTGCTGACTGCAGCCCCATAACCATCAGATGGCATCTGAGACTGAAGGGCTTCAAAAACAAAAAACGTCTTCAAAGACCTCGTCTCCTTGAACGCCACAGAACTGCTCGTTTGGACTTTGCAAGAGAGCACCAAACATGGGACATTTAAAGGTGGAGAAAAGATTTAACCTTGATGGTCCTGATGGTTTCCAACATTACTGGCATGACAAGCAGATCCCACCTGAGATGTTTTCTACGTGCCACAGTGGAGGGGGCGCCATAATTTTCTGGGGTGCTTTATCCTTTAGTGGAACAATGGAGCTTCAGGAAGTGCAGATGCGTCAAACGGCCGCTGGCTATGTCCAGATGTTGCAGAGAGCATTCCTCATGACTGAGGGCCCTCGTCTGTGTGGTAACGACTGGGTTTTTCAACAGGACAACGCTACAGTACACAATGGCCGCTGGACAAGGGACTTCTTCCAGGAGAATAACATCACTCTTTTGGCCTATTCTGCGTGTTCCCCTGATCTAAATCCAATTGAGAACCTTTGAGGATAGATGGCAAGGGAAGTTTACAAAAATGGACAACAGTTCCAGACAGTAGATGGTTTTTTTTTGGGGGGGGGGGGGGGGGGGGGGGGATTTAGGGTTTTTTGGAGGTGTGGTCCTAAACTTTTGATCAGTTGAAAAACAGCCTGTTTCAGTTTATTTGTTGTTTTCATTAAATTGAATGCTCAAAAAATGTTTTGTCTCACTCCCATTTCTTCTTGTTGCATGTTGAAGCTCTACTTGGAACCTTGTTAAGATCCAGCCATGCTAAATATGATTTTTTGCCATTTTTCAAGTGGTCTTAAACTTTTGATCAGGACTGTATTATCGGTAACGGAAGCGTTTTTGCTGGACCCTGCCGGATCAGGCAAAAATGCTAGTGTGAAAGTAGCCTTAGTTGTGAAGGACACAGACTGCACAGTGCAGCAAGGAGTATAAAATTTGCTTCATTCTAACACATTTAAATAATTAATACATTAAAATAAAGTATTCTATGCTGTGGAGTGCTGTGTATGGATCAAATCTGTGGCTTAGACCTCTAAACACTGCGGAGAATGGTCAGATAGGGGGTAACACAAATAGCATGGGGCTCCATAACAATACTTAGCACGCCCCTATGAGATTTCAGATATTCTTTTTTGCTAATAACAAAAACAAACAAAAGTCATTCTCAGTCTCAACCACTGTACTCAACGTGCATGTTCGAAAAATGTTGAACAAGTGCTTGATAAATATGGTGCTCATTCTGAACACCATATTTCCCAAAGTATTTACACCAGACAACTGGCATAAATGCACTAATAAATCTCCCCATACAGCTCTATGTCTGCTGCATCACAGATTCTGTACAGTGTATTCTAAAACTATTTGCCTGAAGCCACCACTAGCTCAGCTCACAGGAATTTATACAGTTACCATTGACTTAAATGGAAACTGTAAATATGGTTTAGCAATTTTCCCCTAATGGCAGCTGCATGAAAATGGAATATTTTAATTTTGGGAATGGAAAAAGATTTTCAACACTGGGCAGCCCCCTTGCATGTAGGGTACACCACCGCCGTCTGGTAAACTTCTAACACAGGGGTCAGCAACCTTCGGAACTCCAGCTCCCAGCATGCTCCTTAAATTTCTATGAGTGTTCTTAGATGAACAGAGCAAGTATGCAGGGCCGGTGCAAGGATTTCTGCCGCCCTAGGCAAGATAAAAATTGCCGCCCCCCCCCCTTATCAGATGATCTGCCCATATCATGACATCACATATGTTCCACCTCTTTCTCAGGATTTAAATAAAAAGAACTGCTAGGTTTCCCTTAGGGTTAATCCAGCTTCTTGTAGCTGTCTCCCTGACAGCCGCTAGAGGTGCTTCCGCGATTCTCACTGTGAAAATTACAGTGGGAAGACGCGGAACATAGTTTTGAATGCGTGTGCATTCGCAGCTGAGAGGAGGATCGGGGAGAAGAGTTCCCAGTGACGGCACTGGAGAAAGGTAAGTGGCTGAAGGGGTTTTAACCCCTTCAGCCCAGTGGGAGGGGGACACGAGGGTGCCCCACTCCTAACAACTATATAGTGCCAGGAAAATGAGTTTGGGGGTAACACCAGTACTGCACAGTGTCTTTTCTCTCCAGGAACAGGCTATAGACGCCACTACCACTACATTAAACTGTACTGGTTCTGGGACTATAGTGTCCTTTTAGGCTTCATTCACACGTCCGCAATTTCGTTCTGCATTTTGCGGAACGGAATTGCGGACCCATTCATTCCTATGGGGCAGCATGATGTGCTGCCCAGACACAGAATTGCGGATCCGCACTTCCGGGTCCGCACTTCCGTTCTGCAAAAAAATAGAACATGTCCTATTCTTGTCCGCAATTGCGGACAAGAACAGGCATATTCTATTAGTGCCGGCAATGTGCGGTCCGCAAAATGCGGAACGCACATTGCCGCTTTCCGTGTTTTGCGGATCCCCCCTCCCTTGTCACTCTCTTCTCCCCCCCCCTCCCTTGTCACTCTCTTCTCCCCCCCCTCCCTTGTCACTCTCTTCTCCCCCCTCCCTCCCTTGTCACTCTCTTCTCCCCCTCCCTCCCTTGTCACTCTCTTCTCCCCCCTCCCTTGTCACTCTCTTCTCCCCCCTCCCTCCCTTGTCACTCTCTTCTCCCCCGCCTCCCTTGTCACTCTCTTCTCTCCCCCCCTCCCTCCCTTGTCACTCTCTTCTCCCCCCTCCCTTCCTTGTCACTCTCTTCTCCCCCCTCCCTTGTCACTCTCATCCACCCACTCCCTTGTCACCCTCATTTACTCCCCCCCTCCCTTGTCACTCTCATTTACTCCCCCCTCCCTTGTCACTCTCATTTACTCCCCCCTTCCCTTGTCACTCTCATTTACTCCCCACCCCCCTCCCTTGTCACTCTCATTTACCCCCCCCTCCCTTGTCACTCTCATTCCCCCCCCCCCACCTCTAATGTAGCGTGGCCGAGCTCTGTTGGGTCCGCGGTACAGGAGCATTTGTTTCCTGTACCTGGCCGGACTGACAGGAAGTGCACACTAAGTGAGCACTTCCTGTCAGTCCGGCCGGGTACAGGAAACAAAAGCTCCTGTACCGCGGACCGAACAGAGCTCGGCCACGCTACATTAGAGGCGCTTCCCTCCTGTGACTGTGAGTCCCTCTCTTCAGGCTGCCCCGGGCAGTGCACAATCATAGACGCACCAGCCCGGGCAGTGCGGCAGCCGCCCGGTGAGGGGGAGGGTCCGCCGCCGTACATAAAAAAAAAACTTGCGGCAATGCTTTTTTTTTTAAACCGCACTGCTAAATTGCACCCTAGGCGGCTGCCTAGGTCGCCTTACAGGTGGCGCCGGCCCTGCAAGTATGCATAGTGGGAGTTGTAGTGACAGAGGTTGCCTACAAGTGTTCTAACACTTTCTCTCAATTCTGAGTACCAATAGTCAATTTGCTACAAAAGTTGACATTCCTAGGCAACATTGCTATCAAAACAGATGGTAAAGGACAAAAATGGGCATCACAGTGGGTCAGTGGTCAGCATTAGGGTCCTGGGTTTGAATCTGTTCTCACTGTGTTTGTGTGGGTTTTTCCCACACTCCATAGACATACTGGTAACAAATTTAGATTGTAAGCCTGCTGGGAACAGTGAGTGATAATAATGTGTGTAAAATGCTGCAGAATATGTTGGTGCTATATAAGCAATCACAGGGACAGATTGCAACTGATCTATACAGGAAAAAGACCTCGGTAAACGCTCTACTACACGCACGATCTTCACATACAGGTAACCTCATTAAGAGCATACCAGTTGGACAGTTCTTACGGGCTAGGAGGATCTGTTCAACTGAGGAATCATTTGAATTGCAGGCTAAGGATCTCCGCTGTAGGTTTCAACAAAAAGGATATGGTGCACGATGTATTGAACGGGCTTATCAGAGAGCACGGACCTCTAAGAGATGTGATGTTCTCCACAAGAAAGAAAGAAAACAAAATACTGATGAATTGCGGTTTATTACCGGATTTAATAAAAAGTGGAAAGAGGTGCGTATGACTCTTAATAAGTATTGGGAGATTCTAAGGATTGACCCTCAGTTGCAACAGACTGTACATCGGCATCCGGCTATTACTTATCGGAGATCCAGGAATCTCTGTGATCATTTAGTTCAGAGTCATTATGTCGTGATGAACTGGGCCTCTTTGGAACCAAAGGTATTCCTTGGAGCAACAAGGAGTGTGGTAAATGTGTGGCCTGTGCCAACATGGATAGGGCTGCAAATTTTGGGAATTCCGCACATGATAGGGAGTTTAAAATCACACACCGATTACATGTACTAAAATTGGGGTAATGTATTGGGCAATTTGCCCATGCAGCCTTATCTATGTTGGCATGACATCAAGACAGTTTAGGAGGAGGATTAGAGAACATGTCTTATCAATTGAATCAGCTAAGGAAGAGGAAGATCTGACACAACTGCAGACAGTGGCAAGGCATTTTAAAGCAAAAACACAATTCTGATGGATCCCTCTTGCGTTTTAGGAGTATTGATCGGGTGATCGTTTCCCCTAGAAAAGGGAACTGGAGGAAGATATTGGGTCAAAAAGAGACCAAGTGGATCTGTGTTCTAAATACATTCACTCTGTTTGGACTCAATGAGGGCAACAGCTTTGCCCCATTCCTCTGAAAATAGGTATTTCACCTTCCTGGTTTTTGACTGTACTCTGCTCTGGGTGGTGCTCTGGCTCGGGCCTAGGTCCGGCACTTATGGTTATTTTAACAATTTATATTTTTTATTTTTTATTTATGGTGTTATGATTTTACCAGTTTTGTTGTTTTTTGGTATCCTTTCTGTTAACTACTTTTGCTATATTTCAGAATTTTGGGCTTTAAGCTATGATTACGTCCTTGTGATGTCGAGATATGAACGCCTGAGACAAGTTGTGAGCTGGCCGGTTGTGAACAGCTAGATACAATTGGAGGGCTTTTCACAATGTGGCTTCTGGATCTGAACATTGAGGAATAGTAGGGAACATATGATATCTTGAGCGTTCTTGAGCACCATGGGTCTAGGTCGTCTATGATAAGATTACGTGTTCTTTTTTGCTTGCACTCTCACTGCATGTCACTTCTGCACTTGCACCAGCACTTTATTCACCACATCACTTTGTATTTATTTTGATTTAAAATTTTATTTTTTTGTCTGACAGTGCTGATTTGTTTATATATGTGTTAATTTGTGCTATAGGTATTTATTATATGAATTCACTTGTCTAAATGAATTTATTTGTACACTATCACTGTATTTACACCTTTTCTAATCAGGAGTTTTATTCCCTTACATTTAATTCCTTTTTCTCCTCATTGGTTCAATTCTTTGGTTGCAATTTAATATGGAACGTTATTTTAAGCATAGGCTTCCTATTGGTGTTGTGGGCAGGATTGCTCTCAACCAAAATGGCGCCAGTGCCGATATACGGTAAATTCAGAACGGACTCATTGCGGACTCATTACGGTCACTATGGCCTGCCCTTCGCCTCCTCTCTGGGGGATGGCGTGGCTAACTATTGGATCCGCCCCCTGTGACACACTGATGAGAGCGCACCCATCGCCAGTATGATTTCCTTTGGTGGCCGGCGATGTGGAGTCACGTGGCGACCTTATGCACGTGACTGCGGGAAATCCCGTGAGATGTGGCAACCATCTTTGTGAGCATGGAGGTGGAGTGATCAGCTTGGATCTCCGGTCAACTCACAGATCACAGGTGACTACTATCAAAGGTGTCATTATTAGGATTTAGCCCTATTAGTTTGGGTATATACAGTTGCAAAAAAAGTATGTGAACCCTTTGGAATGATATGGATTTCTGCACAAATTAGTCCTGAAATGTGATCTGATCTTCATCTAAGTCACAACAATAGACAATCACAGTCTGCTTAAACTAATAACACACAAAGAATTAAATGTTACCATGTTTTTATTGAACACAACATGTAAACATTTACAGTGCAGGTGGAAAAAGTATGTGAACCCCTAGACTAATGACATCTCCAAGAGCTAATTGGAGTGAGGTGTCAGCCAACTGGAGTCCAATCAATGAGATGAGATTGGAGGTGTTGGTTACAGCTGTCCTGCCCTATAAAAAACACACACCAGTTCTGGGTTTGCTTTTCACAAGAAGCATTGCCTGATGTGAATGATGCCTCGCACAAAAGAGCTCTCAGAAGACCTACGATTAAGAATCGCTGACTTGTATAAAGCTGGAAAGGGTTATAAAAGTATCTCCAAAAGCCTTGCTGTTCATCAGTCCATGGTAAGACAAATTGTCTATAAATGGAGAAAATTCAGCACTGCTGCTACTCTCCCTAGGAGTGGCCGTCCTGTAAAGATGACTGCAAGAGCACAGCGCAGACTGCTCAATGAGGTGAAGAAGAATCCTAGAATGTCAGCTAAAGACTTACAAAAATCTCTGGCATATGCTAACATCCCTGTTAGCGAATCTACGATACATAAAACACTAAACAAGAATGGATTTCATGGGAGGATATTACAGAGGAAGCCACTGCTGTCCAAAAAAAACATTGCTGCACATTTACAGTTTGCACAAGAGCACCCGGATGTTCCACAGCAGTACTAGGAAAAAATTCTGTGGACAGATGAAACCAAAGTTGAGTTGTTTGGAAGAAACACACAACACTATGTGTGGAGAAAAAGAGGCACAGCACACCAACATCAAAACCTCATCCCAACTGTGAAGTATAGTGGGGGCATCATGGTTTGGGGCTGCTTTGCTGCATCAGGGCCTGGACGGATTGCTATCATTGAAGGAAAAATGAATTCCCAAGTTTGTTTATCAAGACATTTTGCAGGAGAACTTAAGGCCTTCTGTCCACCAGCTGAAGCTCAACAGAAGATGGGTGTTGCAACAAGACAAGACCCAAAGCATAGAAGTAAATCAACAACAGGATGGCTTAAACAGAAGAAAATACGCCTTCTGGAGTGGCCCAGTCAGAGTCCTGACCTCCACCCGATTGAGATGCTGTGGCATGACCTCAAGAAAGCGATTCACACTAGACATCCTGTTGAGGAAGGGTTGAGATGCATGCATATATATACATATATGCATGCAAACACGTGCATGCATGTTTGATATACACTCACCTAAAGAATTATTAGGAACACCTGTTCTATTTCTTATTAATGCAATTTTCTAGTCACCCAATCACATGGCAGTTGCTTCAATGCATTTAGGGGTGTGGTCCTGGTCACGACAATCTCCTGAACTCCAAACTGAATGTCAAAATGGGAAAGAAAGGTGATTTAAGCAATTTTGAGCGTGGCATGGTTGTTGGTGCCAGACGGGCCGGTCTGAGTATTTCACAATCTGCTCAGTTACTGGGATTTTCACGCACAACCATTTCTAGGATTTACAAAGGATGGGGTGAAAAGGAAAAAACATCCAGTATGCGGCAGTCTTGTGGGCAAAAATGCCTTGTGGATGCTAGAGGTCAGAGGAGAATGGGCCGACTGATTCAAGCTGATAGAAGAGCAAGGTTGACTGAAATAACCACTCGCTACAACCGAGGTATGCAGCAAAGCATTTGTGAAGCCACAACACGCACAACCTTGAGGCGGATGGGCTACAACAGCAGAAGACCCCACCGGGTACCACTCATCTCCACTACAAATAGGAAAAAGAGGCTACAATTTGCACGAGCTCACCAAAATTGGACTGTTGAAGACTGGAAAAATGTTGCCTGGTCTGATGAGTCTCGATTTCTGTTGAGACATTCAAATGGTAGAGTCTGAATTTGGCGTAAACAGAATGAGAACATTTATCCATCATGCCTTGTTAACCACTGTGCAGGCTGCTGCTGGTGGTGTAATGGTGTGGGGGATGTTTTCTGGGCACACTTTAGGTCCCTTAGTGCCAATTGGGCATTGTTTAAATGCCACGGGCTACCTGAGCATTGTTTCTGACCATGTCCATCCCTTCATGACCACCATGTACCCATCCTCTGATGGCTACTTCCAGCAGGTTAATGCACCATGTCACAAAGCTCGAATCATTTCAAATTGGTTTCTTGAACATGACAATGAGTTCACTGTACTAAAATGGCCCCCACAATCACCAGATCTCAACCCAATAGAGCATCTTTGGGATGTGGTGGAACGGGAGCTTCATGCCCTGGATGTGTATCCCTCAAATCTCCATCAACTTCAAGATGCTATCCTATCAATATGGGCCAACATTTCTAAAGAATGCTATCAGCACCTTGTTGAATCAATGCCACGTAGAATTAAGGCAGTTCTGAAGGCAAAAGGGGGTCCAACACCGTATTAGTATGGTGTTCCTAATAATTCTTTAGGTGAGTGTATATGCATGCATTAATGGTCACTTTATAGGCTGATGTGCGCAGATGTGCCCAGCATCTGCGCACATCTGCCCTTAGTGGCCCACAGGGGCTCATGGTGGCCCCTGTGGGAAATATGTGGCCCCTGTGGGGAAAATGTGCCCCCTTTATGTCCCTTTTATATATATACAGTACAGACCAAAAGTTTGGACACACCTTCTCATTCAAAACTATGAATTAACACATGTGGAATTATATACATAACAAACAAGTGTGAAACAACTGAAAATATGTCATATTCTAGGTTCTTCAAAGTAGCCACCTTTTGCTTTGATTACTGCTTTGCACACTCTTGGCATTCTCTTGATGAGCTTTAAGAGGTAGTCACCTGAAATGGTCTTCCAACAGTCTTGAAGGAGTTCCCAGAGATGCTTAGCACTTGTTGGCCCTTTTGCCTTCACTCTGCGGTCCAGCTCACCCCAAACCATCTCGATTGGGTTCAGGTCCAGTGACTGTGGAGGCCAGGTCATCTGGCGCAGCACCCCATCACTCTCCTTCATGGTCAAATAGCCCTTACTTTCAAAGTTTTCCAAATTTTTCGGCTGGCTGACTAACTGACCTTCATTTCTTAAAGTAATGATGGCCACTCGTTTTTCTTTACTTAGCTGCTTTTTTCTTGCCATAATACAAATTCTAACAGTCTATTCAGTAGGACTATCAGCTGTGTATCCACCTGACTTCTCCTCAACGCAACTGATGATCCCAACCCCATTTATAAGGCAAGAAATCCCACTTATTAAACCTGACAGGGCACACCTGTGAAGGGAAAACCATTTCAGGGGACTACCTCTTGAAGCTCTTCAAGAGAATGCCAAGAGTGTGCAAAGCAGTAATCAAAGCTAAAGGTGGCTACTTTGAAGAACCTAGAATATGCCATATTTTCAGTTGTTTCACACTTGTTTGTTATGTATATAATTCCACATGTGTTAATTCATAGTTTTGATGCCTTCAGTGTGAATCTACAATTTTCATAGTCATGAAAATAAAGAAAACTCTTTGAATGAGAAGGTGTGTCCAAACTTTTGGTCTGTACTGTATGTATATATATATATATGGATATATATATATATATATATATGGATATATATATATATATATATATATATATATATACACTGCTCAAAAAAATAAAGGGAACACAAAAATAACACATCCTAGATCTGAATTAATTAAATATTCTTCTCAAATACTTTGTTCTTTACATAGTTAAATGTGTTGACAACAAAATCACACAAAAATAGAAAAATGGAAATCATATTTTTCAACCCATGGAGGTCTGGATTTGGAGTCACACTCAAAATTAAAGTGGAAAAACACACTACAGGCTGATCCAACTTTGATGTAATGTCCTTAAAACAAGTCAAAATGAGGCTCAGTAGTGTGTGTGGCCTCCACGTGCCTGTATGACCTCCCTACAACGCCTGTGTATGCTCCTGATGAGGTGGCGGACGGTCTCCTGAGGGATCTCCTCCCAGACCTGGACTAAAGCATCTGCCAACTCCTGGACAGTCTGTGGTGCAACGTGACGTTGGTGGATAGAGCGAGACATGATGTCCCAGATGTGCTCAATTGGATTCAGGTCTGGGGAACGGGCGGGCCAGTCCATAGCATCAATGCCTTCGTCTTGCAGGAACTGCTGACACACTCCAGCCACATGAGGTCTAGCATTGTCTTGCATTAGGAGGAACCCAGGGCCAACCACACCAGCATATGGTCTCACAAGGGGTCTGAGGATCTCATCTCGGTACCTAATGCAGTCAGGCTACCTCTGGCGAGCACATGGAGGGCTGTGCGGCCCTCCAAAGAAATGCCACCCCACACCATTACTGACCCAATGCCAAACCGGTCATGCTGGAGGATGTTGCAGGCAGCAGAACGTTCTCCACGGCGTCTCCAGACTCTGTCACGTCTGTCACATGTGCTCAGTGTGAACCTGCTTTTATCTGTGAAGAGCACAGGGCACCAGTGGCGAATTTGCCAATCTTGGTGTTCTCTGGCAAATGCCAAATGTCCTGCACGGTGTTGGGCTGTAAGCACAACCCCCACCTGTGGACGTCGGGCCCTCATATCACCTTCATGGAGTCTGTTTCTGACCGTTTGAGCAGACACATGCACATTTGTGGCCTGCTGGAGGTCATTTTGCAGGACTCTGGCATGCTCCTCCTGTACCCCCCTTGCACAAAGGCGGAGGTAGCGGTCCTGCTGCTGGGTTGTTGCCCTACCACGGCCTCCTCCATGTCTCCTGATGTACTGGCCTGTCTCCTGGTAGCGCCTCCATGCTCTGGACACTACGCTGACAGACACAGCAAACCTTCTTGCCACAGCTCGCATTGATGTGCCATCCTGGATAAGCTGCACTACCTGAGCCACTTGTGTGGGTTGTAGACTCCGTCTCATGCTACCACTAGAGTGAAAGCACCGCCAGCATTCAAAAGTGACCAAAACATCAGCCAGGAAGCATAGGAACTGAGAAGTGGTCTGTGTTCACCACATGCAGAACCACTCCTTTATTGGGGGTGTCTTGCTAATTGCCTATAATTTCCACCTGTTGTCTATCCCATTTGCACAACAGCATGTGAAATTGATTGTCACTCAGTGTTGCTTCCTAAGTGGACAGTTTGATTTCACAGAAGTGTGATTGACTTTGAGTTACATTGTGTTGTTTAAGTGTTCCCTTTATTTTTTTGAGCAGTGTATATATATATTGGCCCTGTATGGCCAGAGGGGGGAAGGTCATAGTGTTATGTGTGTATATGTGGATATGTCTGTATGCCCCTGTATTTGCACACATGTCCATATATACTTACATTAGAGTTGGGTATATATAATATATATAGATATGCCCCAATTGTCTTATATGCATGTGGCCAGTTATTGAAAGTTTTGGAACCGCGCTGCTTGAGACTATGTTCCCCGGTCAACAGTGAATAGCACAGGGCACCGGCCCCTCTCCTCTTCACCCAAAGGATCCGATCTTCCACAGACCTCCTCCTCTACAGGGTTTAAGAAGATTGGCAGAATAGTGAAGCACCCTTTTGCAAGTTAGTTTAAAAGGTTTTATTCTACTCACAAGAGTCGGTAGACAAAAGGCATATAACACAATAAAACCATCACGTTCCTGCCCGACCCGGGTTTCGCTGCCTCGCTTCTTCAGGGGCGACAGTAGGGCCCTTTAAATAGCCCAGCTTATCCCATTACATGAGCCGGTATTTATCCGGATCATATCCCAAAGTTACAAGCAACAGTTTCAAATCATACATATTAAAAATACAAACAGTAATCTTTTTATACATTCAAAGTAAAAATTTCTCTTGCTGTTATAAACACTTATTCACATATTCACCCTTTCGGGTTACCGCAGTTCTGTTTAATAGGTCTACTTCTTCAACCTACTAATAAACATTTCTATCCCACATCATAGCATTAACAGCTGATATCTTAAATCCCTCAAGCTTTACCTATAGTGTTCATAGTGCCGTCACCTAGGCTCCGCCCACTCCTGGAACGTCATTCAGGTATTCTCGACCTCGCCTCCTCCCTCCGACGCCCGCATCACAATGTACCACCGCCCTATTGAACGGTCAAACCCTCATGACGTCGCTCAAAGGTCCTCAAGAAGCAAGGTAAAGAGAACCTGAATAGCGCTACCAATAGAGATACTTTACAATATGCATGGTTTCAAATCAAATTCTATGTTCAGCCCACCTGGTTGTAGGGTCCCTAGCTGGTAGATCCACTCTACCTCTTTTCTATTAATTTGTGCCAGCGAGTCCCCTCCTCGCCAGTGTGGCTTGACAATTTCTACTCCAGCAAATTTCAAGCCCCGCGGATTTTTTCCATGCGTGAGCTTGAAGTGGGCTGATACACCCTACAGACCTTTTTTGATGTTCCGTAGGTGTTCTTGTATCCTAATTTTCAGCTTCCTTACCGTCCTACCCACGTACTGGAGCCCACAAGGGCACTCCAGCACGTATATGATACCCTCATTTTCGCAAGAGCAGTTTCCTCTTATACGGAACTCCGTTCCATTCTTTTTGGATAACATACAGTTAATATTTCTCTGCCGTTCTTTTGTTTTCCGGTTCTTGCACCCTGCGCAAAACCCACACCAAGTGAATTTTCCTCCTTCCTTATTTAACTTTATATTCACTGGGGGGATAGCGCTGTGCACAAGCTTTGTTCTGATACTAGCCGCTTTCCTAAAAATAAAGGAGGGATTATCTGGTATAATTTTCCTAATATTGGATCGTTATATCGTTGCTTCTTGAGGACCTTTGAGCGACGTCATGAGGGTTTGACCGTTCAATAGGGCAGTGGTACATTGTGATGCGGGCGTCGGTGGGAGGAGGCGAGGTCGAGAATACCTGAATGACGTTCCAGGAGTGGGCGGAGCCTAGGTGACGGCACTATGAACACTATAGGTAAAGCTTGAGGGATTTAAGATATCAGCTGTTAATGCTATGATGTGGGATAGAAATGTTTATTAGTAGGTTGAAGAAGTAGACCTATTAAACAGAACTGCGGTAACCCGAAAGGGTGAATATGTGAATAAGTGTTTATAACAGCAAGAGAAATTTTTACTTTGAATGTATAAAAAGATTACTGTTTGTATTTTTAATATGTATGATTTGAAACTGTTGCTTGTAACTTTGGGATATGATCCGGATAAATACCGGCTCATGTAATGGGATAAGCTGGGCTATTTAAAGGGCCCCACTGCGGACATGCGCAGTTGTCGCCCCTGAAGAAGCGAGGCAGCGAAACCCGGGTCGGGCAGGAACGTGACGGTTTTATTGTGTTATATGCCTTTTGTCTACCGACTCTTGTGAGTAGAATAAAACCTTTTAAACTAACTTGCAAAAGGGTGCTTCACTATTCTGCCAATCTTCTTAAACCCTGTAGAGGAGGAGGTCTGTGGAAGATCGGATCCTTTAGGTGAAGAGGAGAGGGGCCGGTGCCCTGTGCTATTCACTGTTGACCGGGGAACATAGTCTCAAGCAGCGCGGTTCCAAAACTTTCATTATCTGCATATCCAGTGTGAATTACCTACCACACTACTCCGGGACCAGCAGCAGCGCAAGTAACTGTCCGTGTTGGGACACAGGACTGACTTTTCACTTTTTATTTTAATGTGGCCAGTTATGTCCCCCAGTCATGGCGCCCCCCGCCTCCTCCTGCATACCTGTGGGTGATGGCACCAGATGGCTAGATTGTCCAGCTTCTGGTCACTTCAGAAGATCAATAGATCCCTTTGAAACATGCCCAGCAGGGCTCCCCCAACTTCTGTTTAGGGACGGTTTATGACATGGTTGTGTGTGTGTGTGTGTGTGTGTGGTGCAATGGTGTCTTTGGCTGTACAGATTGTGAGCCTCAGGGGGCCAGTATCTGCTGCAGTCTGAGTGCATGCATTCCGTCACAAGCACACGATGATGTCATTTTCCTGCACCTTGGATGGGGGAAGGGAGGGGGGAAGGAGAGGGACTTATATATCAGTCCAAGACAAAGGGAAGTGGGTCTTTTGGAACTGGACTACAGAGAGAGACACATGGGAACAGGTCCCTGAAGGAAGAGAGGCCTATATGCCCCTGGAGATGGCTGAGTATACGCTGGCATGGCATTGTATCTCTGCCCTTGCAGTGCCAACCATATTTACCCCTTCCCTGCCCAGCAGCATCAACCCCTGTTGGTGTAACCCCTGACCTCCCTCCCCATTCCTGCATTCACCTCTACCTTGCCAACCCTGTTCCCCTGCTCCGCCCTGCTATCCTTCAGCCTGGTGTATCTGTGGCCTGCATTAACCCTTGCAGGCCCCAGTCTTATTTCCCCTAGGGATAGACCAGTAATAGATAGGGTGGGCTGTTAATTTATATGTGTGAGTGTATTATATAGTTAGTTTGTGGGTGGAATTTGGGAACGTGTAGTGTAGTTTAGTTTAGTACTGTATATTTAGTGCTGTATTGTTAGTGTATTGCGTGTGTAGTGTACTAGGTATTAATAAATATATTGTTTTACTTGTAACTATCTGTGTAACGTGTAGTTATTGGCGATAGTTAGTTCAGTAAGGCGCATGCAGCTAGTTTAGTGATTAGCGTAAAGTATAGTGAAAGTATTGTATTAATATAAAGGTATAAATAGGCGGGGTCATCACTAGACAGCTCCTCCTATTTATGAATATTAATTATTGATATTTGCATAAATATTAGTGTTTAATATTCCCCCATTACACATCCCAAGAATATTGCTGAACTGAAACAGTTCTGTATAGAGGAATGATCAAGAATTACTCCTGACCGTTGTGCAAGTCTGACCTGCAACTACTGGAAACGTTTGGTTGAAGTTATTGCTGCCAAAGGAGGTTCAACCACTTATTAAATCCAAGGGTTCACATACTTTTTCCACCTGCACTGTGAATGTTTACATGGTGTGTTTAATAAAAACATGGTAACATTTAATTCTTTGTGTGTTATTAGTTTAAGCAGACTGTGATTGTCTATTGTTGTGACTTAGATGAAGATCAGATCACATTTTATGACCAATTTGTGCAGAAATCCATATCATTCCAAAGGGTTCACATACTTTTTCTTGCAACTGTATAGCTGGGTTTTTGAGTGGAGGGATACGCCCCCCAAGAGGAAGCGACGCGAAACGCGCGTCAAGGTTGGTATCCCTTCCTGACTCCTGGTCGGTATTTGTTCTGTTATGCTATTTTGTACAATTGTTTAATGTGGCACCACTTGACTTTTTATCCATGGAATTAACTATGCACATATGAGTATATCTTAGTGTGATGTTTATTACAAGCCAATAACCGGGAAAATTTGTATTATGCTAGTGAGATAACCGTTGTTGCAATAGCATTATATACTATGTGCAATCTGCATTTATTTAACACATTTCTTCTTCAATGATGATGCATAGATTTTGCACAGGTTCTTAAGACGTTGAGATGCTGACAGTGGGAGTTTAGGGGGACTCATTCTTGTCACAGTATTGTCGTGCATTGCTGCTATTATATGTATTTTGTCATATGTTATGTATTTATATAAAAAAAAAAAAAAGAATTAATTTACATTATATGTGTGTGTTTAGATTTTTGGTGAGATGATGCTATATATAAGCAAGAGAAATAAATTATAATGTTTAACAAGCAGTAAGTGTGAATCTCAGACACAGTAGGGAAGATTTACTAAGCTAAATGGGCCAGAATTCTGGCTCAATTTGTGCCAAAAAGATAGGTGTACAATATATGCCCTGCACATGTAGTGATTTAGAGGAAAAGGCGCATAGCTTAAATGCAAAAACATGTTCCACAATTTTGGCACAAAGTATGCCAAGCAATGGGCAGCCCTGTGTTTCCTCACACACTCCAGACACATACTGATAGAGGATTTAGATTGTGAGCTCCACTGGGGACAGCAAGTAAAATCACAGTGGAATATGGGGACACAATATAAGTAAATAAATAAAAATAAAATAAATAGGTGGTGTGAATTTGGACAAAGGTGTCTATCAAAATGCACCGAATTTATCATACAGCATGACTGTGATAAATTGGTTGCCTCTTTATACTGCCTGGTCTAATGGTCCCTTTACAGGGGATGATTACCAGGAATGTTTGTATCAACGTTTATTCCTGATATTCAGCCTGTGTAAAGGTGTCACCAATCACCCAATGAGCGCTAACAATGGATGTGATTGCGGCATATAAATGCAGCTCTCCCCTTCTCTGATGCATCCAGAACAAACAGTGTGTTCTCGATAATTGTCAGCCCAGTTGGACCATGTAAATAATCCTTAAATTTAGTGTCAAAATGTTAAACAGAATTAAAGTGGTAAGCCAGGCATTTGATATTGATGGACTATCCTCAGGATAGGTTATCAATATCAGATCGGCAGGGGTCTGACTGCCGGCACCTCCAACAATCAGCTATTTAAAGAAGCTGCTGCGCTCACCGGACCTCTAGTGAGCGCTGTAGTCTCTTCATAGCTTACCAAGCACATTGCCGTACATTGTATAGTGGCTGTACTTAGTATTGCAGTTCAGCCCCATTTACTTACATGGGATTGAGCAGCAACTAGGTCAAGTGACCAATGTACCGTGACGTCACTCGCCTAGGAAAAGGCCTAAGTGCTCATACAGCGCCACAGCCTTTTCAAATAGCTGATCGGAGGGGGTCCAGGGAGTCAGACTCCTGCCGATCTAATATCGATGACCTATCATAAGGAAAGGTCATCAATATCAGATTCCCAGATAACTCCTTTAATAAATCCTCCCTAATCTCTGCAAAAGATCGCTGTGCAGCCCCATCTTAGCACACATGAACATTGCACCAAAAAAATACTGTATTCTGCAGTGCCATATGTAGTGTCCCACTCCGTGCTAAAAGTGGGCACTTAAAACCTTTGTATATGTCATCTCACTACACTCACCTAAACAATTATTAGGAACACCTGTTCTATTTCTCATTAATGCAATTATCTAGTCAACCAATCACATGGCAGTTGCTTCAATGCATTTAGGGGTGTGGTCCTGGTCAAGACAATCTCCTGAACTCCAAACTGAATGTCAGAATGGGAAAGAAAGGTGATTTAAGCAATTTTGAGCGTGGCATGGTTGTTGGTGCCAGACGGGCCGGTCTGAGTATTTCACAATCTGCTCAGTTACTGGGATTTTCATGCACAACCATTTCTAGGGTTTACAAAGAATGGTGTGAAAAGGGAAAAACATCCAGTATGCGGCAGTCCTGTGGGCAAAAATGCCTTGTGGATGCTAGAGGTCAGAGGAGAATGGGCCGACTGATTCAAGCTGATAGAAGAGCAACGTTGACTGAAATAACCACTCGTTACAACTGAGGTATGCAGCAAAGCATTTGTGAAGCCACAACACGCACAACCTTGAGGCGGATGGGCTACAACAGCAGAAGACCCCACCGGGGTACCACTCATCTCCACTACAAATAGGAAAAAGAGGCTACAATTTGCACGAGCTCACCAAAATTGGACTGTTGAAGACTGGAAAAATGTTGCCTGGTCTGATGAGTCTCGATTTCTGTTGAGACATTCAAATGGTAGAGTCCGAATTTGGCGTAAACAGAATGAGAACATGTATCCATCCTCTGATGGCTACTTCCAGCAGGATAATGCACCATGTCACAAAGCTCGAATCATTTCAAATTGGTTTCTTGAACATGACAATGAGTTCACTGTACTAAAATGGCCCCCACAGTCACCAGATCTCAACCCAATAGAGCATCTTTGGGATGTGGTGGAACGGGAGCTTCGTGCCCTGGATGTGCATCCCTCAAATCTTCATCAACTGCAAGATGCTATCCTATCAATATGGGCCAACATTTCTAAAGAATGCTTTCAGCACCTTGTTGAATCAATGCCACGTAGAATTAAGGCAGTTCTGAAGGTAAAAGGGGGTCCAACACCGTATTAGTATGGTGTTCCTAATAATTCTTTAGGTGAGTGTATAATGTCAACTGTCTCTGTAATAGCTGCAAATTCCTTACAAAAGGCTGGTAACTGCATTTCACACACACGCCACTAGGTAGTGCTATCCCATCATATATAAGGAACAGGTCAGTCACAGGAAGTCAGATTAGAGGCTAGTGGAGGAGCGGAGAGCATGTAGCTGCTGATGTGTGCCCCCTGGGCACTTTCCAGAAGAGCAATAAGTGGGAGATCAAAGCCAAGGTGATTGGATTCTTCTATGCAAAAGCAACCTGCTCAAATAATGGTGCAAAAAACTAATGCGTGCCGCTAGGGAGACCGCACTGTTGGTTGCCAAGTTGTGATAAGGTTCCAGATTCCTGTAGCAAGGTTTATTGAAAGACAGACGCAGCTAGTGTGGCGTGCCAGAACCGCAGGGGCTACACGTGAGGTGCACGGTGGGCCGATGAGGGGCCAAATATAATACAGTTCATCGGTTTACTCACGGTTAGCAGAAAGTCTCTCTGGGCCAGCAGCACAGTGATGAGGAAGACAGCACGAAATCCTCCGGGGCACACTCTGTGGTAGGGAAGCACCAGCCTAGATGGAGGTTGAGGTGCCCTTGATGGCAGTGGTGTTTAGGGTGCTTGTGGCGGCTGGGTCCCTTGGTGGAATTTGTCGTGACGCCAGTACCGTTAATGGTGGTACAACCAGTTGTAATTAAATTGAAGAAAGAAGTAGACAGTGGTAGGATACAACTCACAACTTTTACTGCAGTTGGTTCCAGTTGCGGCATATACATCCAGACAGAATACAGTCTTTTGTTCTTTAGAGGAATTCTGTTGATCCACTGTTAATAGGTTTGGCTGGGTTTTAACTTAGCTTCAAGGTCCTTTTTAAACCAGTGTAATTTGGTGAGGTCGCCTGTAGTACTTATTGGTATGCTTAGTCCTATTATTTCTGTATCTTCCAAGCCCTTGAACAGGTAGCTAATCTGTATTCTTCAATGTATGGTGAGGCCGCCTGTAGCTAGATTGTCCTCCACCATGCGCAAAGGTGCCCATTAAGTCTTAGGTAGTGGCTGTTATCATCGATGTCTCTCTTTTAGCTTGGTTTTCTTCCAGGGACGCAAACACTATCCTCTGGTTGTAGGATGAAGGAACTAAGAGGATCACAGGAGGAAAACGCTCTCCTGCGCCTCATACCCTGGCTCTACCTCATTGCTGCATCAGACTTCACCCACTGCTCTGTGGTGTGCAGCCTCAGCTTAACAACTGACTCTACTCCTCTCAACAACCCAACTCTCCACACTAGGCCTGACCTAAGTATTTATATGACCTAAGTGCTATCCCCATCTAGTGGTGGGATGTATAAATTACACCAGACCAGCCTATGCACAGGGATACAACCGGTGTTGTAACACAAAATGACATGCAATATGATAATGCCGTTTCACAGTAATTTTGCAGTTCCCACGTGTCCTGAGTGGGACGCTGCACTAGTGAACAGCCTGTCAGATCAGTGCTGCTGCTAGTGCAAGCTTGCCCCCGGATTACCGCTCCGGCCCCACTGACTATAATGGGGGCGGCTGGAGTTCCGGCGGCAGCACAGAAAACATGCCAAGAGGCGGCCGGAATAATGATTCGCAGCTTTGGCAACTGATTGTACTGAAAAGCACTTATACCGGATATCTACCTCAAGGCAACATATTTAGTAAAGTTCTTGTTTGATTCAGCAATTTATTGACTTTCTCCTCATTCTTCGCTATCCTCCAATCGCACCTTTACGGTGCTGGCGTCACAAACACCAGGGACCCTGCCTCCATGGCACCTAGGGCACCTCAACCACTATATGGCGGGAATCCCTGTACACCAGAGTGTGCCCCGAAGGAACTGGTGCTAACCTTCCCTACACTGCGGCCCAGGGAGCTCTGCTAACCGTGATTAAAACTGCTACTACCCCCATTGGCCCACCGTAGCCACATACTGCCCCTGCGGCCCTGTCGCTGCACATACACCAATATTGTAGGCAAGGGATCAGCAACCCTCAGCACTCCAGCTGCTGTGAAACTTCACTTTACAGAATGTATACTTACTAAGCTGTACTTGTAACTCCCATCAATGTAAAAGGAGGATTCTGGGAGTTGTAGTTTCAGAACAGCTCTAGTGCCAGAGGTTGGTGATCCCTGTTGTAGGCTATCAGTACTGTCAGTACTGATCATGGGGGTCTGAACTCCAGGTCCCCCACCAATCATCTCTATGAAAGGAGCTCCACGTTCCGGCAAGTCATGTACCCCACTTTTTGTTTACATAAACACAATGGATCCTCCATAAGACAGCTGTGCAACTGTGAACACTGCATCTTGTCCTGTTTAAAGGGGTTGTCTGCTTTTTTATATTGATGACGTATCATCAGGATAGGTCATCCATATCAGATCGGCAAGGGGACCAATGCTTGTTCGAATGCTGCCTTCTGTTCACTGTTTAGTTGCTGGCTGTGGCAACTGCAGCAGTGAGCAAGTGTAATTACATCTCAGCTGTCCCCATTCACTGCAATGGGACAGCTCCAACTGCTCACTGCTGCAATTGTGAATGCAAGCAGGTAAACAGTGAATAGAAGGCAGTGCTCATATGAGCGCTGCTTTCTCTTCAAACAACTGATCGGCGGGGGTGCTGGCAATCACCCCCCGCTGATCTGATATTGATGGCCATTCCAGAGGATAGATCATCAATATAAAAATATATATAAAAAGTGGACAAACCCTTTAAGTGAAAATGTACAGATACAGCAGCCATAAGTTCATGGATGAAGGGGATGCAGTGTGATGATCCCAGGGGGTGAACCAGACCCCCCGCTAATCAGACATTTATGGCCTAAATTCCAGTGGAAATTGATATGCTGCACAGGAAGAAAGATAATTTGAGGGACACAGCAATGTAGAGGAAGTGGGCAAAGGGGGAAACAGTGCCTGCAGTCCTATGTAAAACTATATATAACACAGTGATAGCTCTCTGAGTATACCATAGATAATGTAGCAAATGCCACCTGCAGTCCTTTGTAACACTACAGATAACACAGTGATAATTCTCTGAGTACAGATAATGTGGTAGATGCTACCACGGATAACACACATGGATCTGAGTACAAATAACACAGTTATCTCTCTGAGTACTGATAACATGGGGCTCTATCTGAGAACAAATAGTAGATGTTACCTGCCCAGCTGAAGATTCCTTTCTGCAAGGGTGGGGCCTCCTGTGACTTGGGATGGAGCTCCAGCTCCTTTACAAGCTGCAGCTTCATGGGGGCTTCAGTGAAGGAGGGAGGAGGCCTGCGGGGCCTGACCTGACCACTGCTTGTCTGCTGAAGTTATCAATAGTGCAGAGCTGGACAGAGAAGTCAGACCGTAGTAAACAGGGCTGGGGCCTCCTGCTGCCACAGGTGGTTGGCCCTGTGTGTAATTAATGAATAGTCCACTCCTCCTGCACTGCCTGCCGGTTGTCCGGGTGTGGGCCTAGCAGCCCAGGTCCTATGCTGGCGTGGACGGCTGTAGTTACCCCTCTGGTCTGATCTTTTGTTCTCACCGGAGATAAATATCTGCCAGAGGTGTCTGGCAGCGGTACATAGCCCTCTCTCTATTGAGAACATATGCCCCTTCAGCTGACCACAGAGTTCATGAGTATAGGGGTGGCTGAATGGATATGACTGAAGAATAGTTGTCGTTCAGCTGACAGCTATCTTAAGTGTATGGCAAGGTTTAGCGGTCATAGTAGAAACATTTCTTAATCTCTTCACTTTCATAAATGATACAATGCATGTCTTAAATCCAGTAGTGCGCTTACAGCTTCAATTTTTTATCTCTACAGTATTATCGCAATCCAAAACCCTGATGACTTCATGGATTACATAATAACTAGGCATGAGCGCTTGTATATGTTGAGGCACAAGTCCCACACAGTTCTCCAAATAATCTTCAAGACTTACCATCTAGTTATGTGTGTTTTTCCATGTATTAGCTTTTTCATATACCGTATATGCCAGTGTATAAGACGACTGGGTGTATAAGACGACCCCCAACTTTTCCATTTAAAATATAGGGTTTGGGCTATACTTGCCGTATAAGACTACCCCTGAATGCCCAGCCCTCCCTGTCTTCAAGACGATCTTCTCCAGTCCATGACAGTGCCATACACAGATCCCCCTCCCCATAACAGTGCCATCCACAGATCCCCCCTAAACAGTGCCATCCACAGATTCCTCTCCCCATAACAGTGCCATCCACAGATCCCCCCACCCCGCCATGACAGTGCCATCCACAGATCCCCCTCCCCGCCGCTCAGAGGAGTATACATTTATTAACTGTAATCTGTAACTTTAACTTTAAATGAGCGCTCATCTCTTTACTAGGGTACCTTACTCTCAGCTCCGCTAACAGGCAGTGCGGGCGGCGCTCACTTACTGACGTCACGCGCCTGCGCCACCTAGTGGAAGGAGCAGGCACGTAACGTCAGTGAGTTAGCGCCGCCCTACAGATTTGCTGCACTCTGGCTACCCACATGTCCAAGGTAGGAGGGTTCGCGTCTCTCCATTTAAAAGATATGAGGAGTTTGGCTGTAGTGAGGAGGTGATTGCCATTTGTTTTCAGGGAAAAACAGACAAAGAAAAATGTCTTCAGGGGCTAGAGTCATAGTAACAGAGCATACCTTATTTATGGCAGCATTAACTGTGGACCAGAAAGCTGTGATTCTACAGCAGTCCCATCATAAATGCTTGTAGGACCCATAGGACTTGTAGGACTCCGCACTCCGGACTGTAACAGGCAGTGCGGGCGGCGCTCACTTACTGACGTCACGCGCCTGCGCCGCCTAGTGGGAGGAGCAGGCACGTAACGTCAGTGAATGAGCGCCGCCCGCACTGCCTGTTAGCGGAGCTGAGAGTAAGGTACCCTAGTAAAGAGATGAGCGCTCATTTAAAGTTAAAGTTACAGATTACAGTTAATAAATGTACTCCTCTGAGCGGCGGGGCCCTGTGTATTCTAACCCCCAGGCAAGCGTCCCCGTCCCCATGGGAACGCCTGGGGGTTAGAATATACCATTGGATCTGAGTATACCCGGCGTATAAGACAACCCCTGACTTTTAAAAAAAATAAATTGTGTTAGAAAGTCGTCTTATACGCCGGCATATACGGTATCTGTGTTCCCTTAATATACTGAATATTTTGGCAAAAAAACTGATCTTTTGAATTTTTTTCTTCTGCTGAGTCCAAACTTGTTTTTGATTGTATAATGTGAAAATGTTGTCCACAATTTTATTTTGTGTATGTATAGGTATGGTCCTGGCTGAATGAGATGTCTAGACCTTTGATACAAAGGCTGCATTTCAGTCCTCTTCAACATGTTGGGATGCTCACCACCACATTAGACCTTCCTATATGCCTTAATGTTTAGTGAGGGTATCCCTCTTCATGTTCCTGTAGACCATGTGGTCTTAGAATAGTTTACTTTCTTGGACATCCAGTGATTAAAATGTCAATTTCTCAAACTTATCTTAGAGTCATAATTTCTGTCATTTCACAGCTCCACTTTTTCTCTGCTTTGAGCTTCATCATAACAGGGTCAACTACTTCCAGGACACCCACAGAATGCCTTCTTTTCATCAACTCCTCCTTGAAGGAGCATGAAGGACAGGGATGTCAGAATATGCTTTAAAAAAACATCCAGTCTAAAGGTGCCCATACATTTTAGACAAATGTTGGCTGAACCTGCAGATTTTAGCTGGCCTACAGTCTAATGTGTATGGTGTAGGGATGTCAGAATATCAGTCTATAGTTGTCAATTCTGAGACCACTAAGAGGAGCATGTAATGTGATTGAAATAACTACTGATTTCACAGAAGGATAATGAGATGACTACACTGCATCTATCAGTAACTGGTAAGTGAATGGTTATGAATACATTGGATTATAAAGTGTAAGCACCATCTCAACCTGGTTTATGTTACAGCTATTGTTTATGATGCTCCATCATTTGAAAGACAAAACAGGAGTTTGTCTTTAAATCGACCAAGGAAAGCTAATTTCTCAATGGGGTGAAATCTGGAAGAAATAAGCACATCTGGATTATTAAGAGTTTTAAAATAGCACAAAATAAAAGTGCCTGCTCTGCAAAACTGGAATGTATATGTATTAACTAAATCCAGAGCCTGAAGCAGGATGGGGGCTGGAAATAAGAGCAAATAATATTACAAGTTCCAGGGATGAACAACCACAAAAATAAAGTAAAAATCAATATTTTTTAAATTAAGGGGATGACAGCATCTATATGTCTTTTATTAGTTGTTTCTTTTTTACATTAAATTTAATTATTTAATTATTTAAAATGACAAAAATTGAAAAAATAAATGGATATTTACATTAATGTAGCAGGAAAATTCAGCGATTGACAGACATGCTAGTAACAGAAATGTAAACAGTGCTTGATTCAATAGGTCACAGAGGAGTTCCATCACCTTATTAAAGGACAAAAATGCAGGTTTAAAAATGAAACCAAGAATAATTCCTATATAAATATACCCACCCATAACTTTAAAACTACTGGCAATGAAAGTCAGTACCCTGTCAAGGCATGGAAAGTAATAGGCAGCACAGTTCTTGAGGCTCATGTGTTGAAGTAGAAAATAATTTGAAAATAACAATCTGAGCAACTTTGATAAGGGCCAAATTGTTGTTCTGTCAGAGCAGCTCCAAAACAGCCTGGTGGAGTACAGATCTTGTGGAATATTCCTGGATTGCACTGGTTTGTACTTACCAAAAGTGGACAACCAGTAGACCAGTGACAGGGTCATGGGGAGCCAAGGTTCCCTGATGTAGATGTGAAGTGAAGACTAGCCCATCTGGTCTGATCCCACTAAAGATCTGCTTTAGTACAAATTGTTGTAAAAGCTAATTCTGGCTATGATAGAAAGATGTCAGTACAAACAATGCTATATATTTACAAATGGTCCATAAGACCAATAATGCCTTTTTGTTTCATGTGCCAATTATTAAAACGGAACATTTATTAGATCCATTGTTAAAATATAATAAACAAAATAAAGATGTTTTAAAAGGGGGGCAGTGTTTGAGTTTTTTAGTACAGCTAGTGCGCATAGGATAGCACTTAGGATCTAAACAATTTACTGTATTTTTCGCTTTATAAGACGCATTTGATGATAAGACGCACCTAGGTTTTTGAGGACGAAAATAAGAAAAAAATATTTTGAACCAAAAGGTGTGCTTTTGGTAGGTTTTGAACTAATGGTGGTCTGTGGATGATGCACTGTTATGGGGGATCTGTGGATGACGCACTGTTATGGGGCGATCTGTGGATGATGCACTGTTATGGGGGGATCTGTGGATGATGCACTGTTATGGGGGGATCTGTGGATGACGCACTGTTATGGGGGGATCTGTGGATGACGCACTGTTATGGGGGGATCTGTGGATGACACTGATGGGGAATCTGTGGATGACACTGATGGGGGATCTGTGGATGACACTGATGGGGGATCTGTGGATGACACTGATGGGGGATCTGTGGATGACACTGATGGGGGATCTGTGGATGACACTGATGGGGGATCTGTGGATGACACTGATGGGGGATCTGTGGATGACACTGATGGGGGATCTGTGAATGACACTTATGTCATCCACAGATCCCCATAAGTGTCATCTACAGATCCCCCATCAGATGCATCAGTGTGGAGGGAGGAGGTGGAGACACTCATGGCGGGGCCCTGTGCAGTGACTCTACTCTAATACACCGGGCCCCGCAACTGTTAAATACATTCAATCCGATTTATATCTAAATGTATACGCTCTGTTCGGTACTTACTGTAGTACCGTAAGTATAACATTAAGACGGCGCAGACTGGCAGCTCCCTCGGTCTGCGCCGTCTCAATGCTATACTTACGGTACTACAGTAAGTACCGAACAGAGCGTATACATTTAGATATAGATCCGATTAAATGTATTTAACAGTTGCGGGGCCCGGTGTATTAGAGTAGAGTCACTGCACCGGGCCCCGCCATGAATGTCCCCGCCTCCTCCCTCCACACTGATACTTCGCTGGCTGCGCTGTGCAGCATAGCGGCCAGCGAAGTATCCGCTTTATAAGACGCACGGCCATTCCCCCCCCCACTTTTTTTTTGGGGGGGGGGGGAAAGTGCGTCTTATAAAGCGAAAAATACGGTATATAGCGAAGGGTCTAAAGGACAGTGACCCGAGAACTAGCGCGCAGCATCGGCTCATTGCCCCCTAGCTAGTGAAAGTGGACCATGAGTTAAACAGTTCTATAGCAGAGAGAAAAATGCAAAGTAACCATGTGACACAGCTGAGATATATAGAGTAAAGTGGAGTCTTTACATGTGCCAAGGGTCAGCAAACAAGTTGGTATTTAGAGTACAAACAATGCATCACATCTTGCTCTGTATGAGGCTGCATAGCCACAGACAGATAAGAGTGCCAATACTGACCCCTGTCCACTCCTAGCACCTACAATTGGCATGAACATCAGAACTGGATCATGAAGTAGGGGAAGAAATCTGATGAATTACTTTTTCATTGGAATAATACAGGTAAAACTCGAAAAATTGGAATATCGTGCAAAGTTCATTTATTTCAGTAATGCAACTTAAAAGGTGAAACTAACATACAGTTGCAAGAAAAAGTATGTGAACCCTTTGGAATGATATGGATTTCTGTATAAATTGGTCATAAAATGTGATCTGATCTTCATCTAAGTCACAACAATAGACAATCACAGTCTGCTTAAACTAATAACACACAAAGAATTACAAACCGGATTCCAAAAAAGTTGGGACACTAAACAAATTGTAAATAAAAACTGAATGCAATGATGTGGAGATGGCAAATGTCAATATTTTATTTGTAATAGAACGTAGATGACAGATCAAACGTTTAATCCGAGTAAATGTATCATTTTAAAGGAAAATACGTTGATTCCAATTTTCACGGTGTCAACAAATCCCAAAAAAGTTGGGACAAGTAGCAATAAGAAAATACAAATGTGATAGCACTCTACATCCAGCATTCTGCCCTGCCTTCATGCTGGATGAGGCATTGGTGTACATTTTGGCCAAAGCGTAATAAGCCACTCACCACGTCAAGGTCGCCTCTAATGAGTGGTCCCTAACACTAGTTCCTACCTGTTCATGGGCCATGACAGCCACACAAAGTCCAGGGAATGCAGGTCAGCATACACGCCAAGCACACTCTGCTTTTAAACCCGTCCGGTGCCATTACAGCTTTCATCGGATCCAGGGATGCAAGTACCAACATGCACGCTGAGCCCACCATATACTTCTCCTGGAGCCAAATGGCTACTGGTAGGTTCTATATAAGCAGACTCAGTCTTATACCGACTTTAAAACCAGCCTCCAGGACAGATTGACTGGTCAGGTGTGCATGACTCCAAGGAGATCGCCACGCCTCCAATACATACTACAAAAAAAAAATGTGGGGGATTGAGTCAGCACAACCTGTATGTAGGTGCACATCACTATGGCGAAATACATATACAAACGGAAAATACAAATGTGATAGCACTCTACATTCAGCATTCTGCCCTGCCTTCATGCTGGATGAGGCATTGGTGTACATTTTGGCCAAAGCGTAATAAGCCACTCACCACGTCAAGGTCGCCTCTAATGAGTGGTCCCTAACACTAGTTCCTACCTGTTCATGGGCCATGACAGCCACACAAAGTCCAGGGAATGCAGGTCAGCATACACGCCAAGCACACTCTGCTTTTAACCCCGTCCGGTGCCATTACAGCTTTCATCGGATCCAGGGATGCAAGTACTAACATGCACGCTGAGCCCACCATATACTTCTCCTGGAGCCAAATGGCTACTGGTAGGTTCTATATAAGCAGACTCAGTCTTATACCGACTTTAAAACCAGCCTCCAGGACAGATTGACTGGTCAGGTGTGCATGACTCCAATGAGATCGCCACGCCTCCAATACATACTACAAAGAAAAAATGTGGGGGATTGAGTCAGCACAACCTGTATGTAGGTGCACATCACTATGGCGAAATACATATACAAACGGAAAATACAAATGTGATAGCACTCTACATCCAGCATTCTGCCCTGCCTTCATGCTGGATGAGGCATTGGTGTACATTTTGGCCAAAGCGTAATAAGCCACTCACCACGTCAAGGTCGCCTCTAATGAGTGGTCCCTAACACTAGTTTCTACCTGTTCATGGGCCATGACAGCCACACAAAGTCCAGGGACTTTGCTTGGCGTGTATGCTGACCTGCATTCCCTGGACTTTGTGTGGCTGTCATGGCCCATGAACAGGTAGGAACTAGTGTTAGGGACCACTCATTAGAGGCGACCTTGACGTGGTGAGTGGCTTATTACGCTTTGGCCAAAATGTACACCAATGCCTCATCCAGCATGAAGGCAGGGCAGAATGCTGGATGTAGAGTTGCATCACATTTGTATTTTCCGTTTGTATATGTATTTCGCCATAGTGATGTGCACCTACATACAGGTTGTGCTGACTCAATCCCCCACATTTTTTCTATGTAGTATGTATTGGAGGTGTGGCGATCTCCTTGGAGTCATGCACACCTGACCAGTCAATCTGTCCTGGAGGCTGGTTTTAAAGTCGGTATAAGACTGAGTCTGCTTATATAGAACCTACCAGTAGCCATTTTGCTCCAGGAGAAGTATATGGTGGGCTCAGCGTGCATGTTGGTACTTGCATAACTGGATCCGATGAAAGCTGTAATGGCACCGGACGGGGTTAAAAGCAGAGTGTGCTTGGCGTGTATGCTGACCTGCATTCCCTGGACTTTGTGTGGCTGTCATGGCCCATGAACAGGTAGGAACTAGTGTTAGGGACCACTCATTAGAGGCGACCTTGACGTGGTGAGTGGCTTATTACGCTTTGGCCAAAATGTACACCAATGCCTCATCCAGCATGAAGGCAGGGCAGAATGCTGGATGTAGAGTGCTATCACATTTGTATTTTCCGTTTGTATATGTATTTCGCCATAGTGATGTGCACCTACATACAGGTTGTGCTGACTCAATCCCCCACATTTTTTCTAAGTAGCAATAAGAGGCTGGAAAAAGTAAATTTGAGCATAACGAAGAGCTGGAAGACCAATTAACACTAATTAGGTCAATTGGCAACATGATTGGGTATAAAAAGAGCTTCTCAGAGTGGCAGTGTCTCTCAGAAGCCAAGATGGGTAGAAAGATAGTGGAGCAATATCAGAAAGGTGTTACCCAGCGAAAAATTGCAAAGACTTTGCATCTATCATCATCAACTGTGCATAACATCATCCGAAGATTTAGAGAATTTGGAATAATCTCTGTGCGTAAGGGTCAAGGCCGTAAAACCATACTGGATGCCCGTGATCTCCGGGCCCTTAAACGACACTGCCTTACAAACAGGAATGCTACTGTAAAGGAAATCGCAGAATGGGCTCAGGAATACTTCCAGAAACCATTGTCAGTGAACACAATCCACCGTGCCATCCGCCGTTGCCAGCTGAAACTCTACAGTGCAAAGATTAAGCCATTTCTAAGCAAGATCCACAAGCTCAGGCGTTTTCACTGGGCCAGGGATCATTTAAAATGGAGTGTGGCAAAATGGAAGACTGTTCTGTGGTCAGACGAGTCACGATTCGAAGTTCTTGGAAATCTGGGACGCCATGTCATCCGGACCAAAGAGGACAAGGACAACCCAAGTTGTTATCAACGCTCAGTTCAGAAGCCTGCATCTCTGATGGTATGGGGTTGCATGAGTGCGTGTGGCATGGGCAGCTTGCATGTCTGGAAAGGCACCATCAATGCAGAAAAATATATTCAGGTTCTAGAACAACATATGCTCCCATCCAGACGTCATCTCTTTCAGGGAAGACCCTGCATTTTTCAACAAGATAATGCCAGACCACATTCTGCATCAATCACAACATCATGGCTGCGTAGGAGAAGGATCCGGGTACTGAAATGGCCAGTCTGCAGTCCAGATCTTTCACCTATAGAGAACATTTGGCGCATCATAAAGAGGAAGGTGCAACAAAGAAGGCCCAAGACGATTGAACAGTTAGAGGCCTGTATTAGACAAGAATGGGAGAGCATTCCTATTTCTAAACTTGAGAAACTGGTCTGCTCGGTCCCCAGACGTCTGTTGAGTGTTGTAAGAAGAAGGGGAGATGCCACACAGTGGTGAAAATGGCCTTGTCCCAACTTTTTTGGGATTTGTTGACACCATGAAATTCTGATTCAACATATTTTTCCCTTAAAATGGTACATTTTCTCAGTTTAAACTTTTGTTCCGTGATTTATGTTCTATTCTGAATAAAATATTAGAAGTTGGCTCCTCCACATCATTGCATTCAGTTTTTATTCACGATTTGTATAGTGTCCCAACTTTTTTGGAATCCGGTTTGTAAATGTTACCATGTTTTTATTGAACACACCATGTACACATTCACAGTGCAGGTGGAAAATGTATGAATGCCTTGAATTCTTTGTCATGTTAATCAAACCATTCCTAAGCAATTGTTTGCAGGACATACAGGTGAAACTCGAAAAATGTGAATAAAAACATGGTAACATTTAATTCTTTGTGTGTTATTAGTTTAAGCAGACTGTGATTGTCTATTGTTGTGACTTAGATGAAGATCAGATCACATTTTATGACCAATTTGTGCAGAAATCCATATCATTCCAAGGGGTTCACATACATTTTCTTGAAACTGCATGAGATAGACTCATTACATGCAAAGCGAGATATTTCAAGCCTTTATTTGTTATAATTTGGATGATTATGGCTTACAGTTTATGAAACCCCAAAGTCTCAATTTAGAGGTACCCTTTGCTCAGGTAATATGGATTAATTAGCTGACTAGAGTGTGACACTTTGAGCCTAGAATATTGAACCTTTTCACAAAATTCTAATTTTAAGCGGCATTAATGCAATTCCTTTTAATTTGCATTACTGAAATAAATGGACTTTTGCACGATATTCACATTTTTCGAGTTTCACCTGTATGTCCTGCAAACAATTGTTTAGGAATGGTTTGATTAACATGACAAAGAATTCAATGCATTGTCTTGTCCACTAAATTCCCAAATTCTCCATATCTCAATCTGGACACAATCAAATTAGTACTGTACAATAGGGCTAAAGATGTAAGAAGAGCATGGTAATCAGTAAACAAATAAATAGAGTTACAAGAATCCTTTGAATGTCCAGAAGTTCAGTCGTTTTGGTGGATAACCTTGACTTTGAGTTGGTAAGTAAAGAAGTAGTCAGAGTCATACATATGTCACACAGGCAGGTTACATATACAGATAAAGAGGTTCATTCATATGGTACAACACCCTTGTCTGAGTTATATAGCTGACTCAAAGTGTGTGTGATTTCAGGAATCCAGGTGCATTAGTGTCAGACCTTTGGATTAGTCATCTCAGATGCTTCTACCTTTTTGAGATTTTAACATTTAGTAGCTTTGAATTGATGATTATTCTTGCCAACAATCTCTGCACAGGGAATACAAAGTTCAATTAGAGAATACAAAAGCATGTAAAAAATTACAGACAATGAAAACAGTTATTCAACAAATTATTAAATAATGAAACACAAGGAGATATGGCCCTGCACATTAAAAGGGTATTCCAGTCATAAAAATGTATCGCCTGCACAGGTGATCAGTGAAAAAGGTTAAAGAAGACCTGTGTATTTTTTTTTAACCATACAGCTCTCCTTAATTCAGCCTTCCTCCAAATTCCAGCAATGCAATTTAGAAATTTTTAGGCTCCATTTTGGTGATAAAAATGCTTAAGTGGTAGTCATTGTTAAGGTACACAGAGATGAAGACCACATCTGTCCTCCATAGGTGTTGCCTCCTACATCGCTCTGAGTCAGGGACGTAGCTAAAGGCTCATGGGCCCCGGTGCAAGATTTCAGCTTGCCCCCCCTTCACTCAGCTCTGGTGTTCCCCCATGCCAAATTCTCAACCTAACCCCTTCCCTCCAGTCCTACTGTTAAGGGGATTGTCCTCTTTTTACTACTGATGACCTATCCTCAGGATATGTCATCAATATCAGATCGGCGGGGGTGCTGAGGGAATGTATATAGTGATCAGCTGTTTGAAGAGAAGGCAGCGCTAATATAAAAGCTGCTTTCTCTGCTCTGTTCACCTGCTCGCTGCAGCATTTGCATTGATGAGCAGGTAAACAGAGCTGAGAAATCAGCTCTCATACGGAAAAAAAAAAAGCGGACAACCCCTTTAAAGACATACTTGGAAAACATTACATGCAGAGATACAGAACATACAGGGTAATACAGCCCCACATACCTCTTACGTCCAGTGACTTCTCTTCTCTGATGTAGATATTCTTTTTTTTCTTCTTCTTCTCCTGTCAGATCAGACCGCCATGGTGACTTCTTTCAGCCGTGCCTCATCTCTGCAGAGCTTAACAAACAGAAATCTTACTTTCCTACTTTTCCATCATCATCTTAACCTTCTCAACACCTCATCCTGCCACCCCCAATACTATGTCTGCTGTACCCCCCAAATACTATCCTGCAGAAACAGTCCCCCTGAAAATACTGGTACCACACAGATGCGCCAGTACAAAACAAATACCCCCTTCCTTTCAGATCAGACCCCCATATTAAAAACCCTAAATGAGACCCCCCCATCTCAGACCAGACCCCTTTAGATTTAGACAATATTCAATTAATGGCTGGCTTTACACCAAAAAGAACAACATATAAAAAACATATGTCAATTTATTCCTATTATTACCTTACAAATCGATATACTCTACATACATCACAAATGACCCTATATTTAGACCTAAAAAATGCTTTTAAAAATAAAATGATTTTGAAAATAAAATATAAATGACCAATATAATGTTTGCTCGTGTAGTCCTTAGGTTGAAATAGTATAAAGTCACGGTCCCTCTGTTAGTTCCCTGGAACAGTTTTATATTACACAGCGAAATTACAAATATCTGTAAGATATACTGTTGTTATTCTCTTGCTATATATGGTATATTGATTGCTAGGCAGTAGTCTGTTGCTACTTTATATATTATAATTGCCTTCTCAAAACACAGTTCCGTAGATAGTGTATTCATTCAATGTTAGTAAGGCTTTGTATACTTAGTAAGGCTTTTGATACTGTCCCACATAGAAGGCTTATCAATAAATTGCAGTCTTTGTGCTTGGTCTCCCATATTGTTGAATGGATTAGGCAGTGGCTGAGGGACAGACAACAGAGGGTTGTAGTAAATGGAGTATATTCAGACCATGGTCTTGTTACCAGTGGGGTACCTCAGGGATCTGTTCTGGGACCCATATTGTTTAATGTTTTTTTCAGCGAAATTGCAGAAGGCCTCGATGGTAAGGTGTGTCTTTTTGCTGATGACACAAAGATTTGTAACAGGGTTGATGTTCCTGGAGGGATACACCAAATGGAAAAGGATTTAGGAAAACTAGAGGAATGGTCAAAAATCTGGCAACTAAAATTTAATGTTGATAAGTGCAAAATAATGCACCTGGGGCGTAAAAACCCAAAAGCAGAATATAAAATTAGTGATACAGTCCTAACCTCAGTATCTGAGGAAAGGGATTTAGGGGTCATTATTTCAGAAGACTTAAAGGTAGGCAGACAATGTCACAGAGCAGCAGGAAATGCTAGCAGAATACTTGGGTGTATAGGAAGAGGCTTTACCAGTAGAAAGAGGGAGGTGCTCATGCCGCTCTACAGAGCACTAGTGAGACCTCATTTGGAGTATTGTGCGCAGTACTGGAGACCATATCTCCAGAAGGATATTGATACTTTGGAGAGAGTTCAGAGAAGAGCTACTAAACTAGTACATGGATTGCAGGATAAAACTTACCAGGAAAGATTAAAGGACCTTAACATGTATAGCTTGGAAGAAAGACGAGACAGAGGGGATATAATAGAAACCTTTAAATACATAAAGGGAATCAACAAGGTAAAAGAGGAGAGAATATTTAAAAGAAGAAAAACTGCTACAAGAGAACATAGTTTTAAATTAGAGGGGCATAGGTTTAAAAGTAATATCAGGAAGTATTACTTTACTGAGAGAGTAGTGGATGCATGGAATAGCCTTCCTGCAGAAGTGGTAGCTGCAAATACAGTGAAGGAGTTTAAGCATGCACGGGATAGGCATAAGGCCATCCTTCATATAAGATAGGGCCAGGGGCTATTCATAGTATTCAGTATATTGGGCAGACTAGATGGGCCAAATAGTTCTTATCTGCCGACACATTCTATGTTTCTATGTTTAAATCAGCATTTGAATCAGATACAGTATGATGGTTCTCTGCTTACTAGACTCCCGATACATTGTTTGGTGTAGCTGGTGCTAAAATACATACTTATGTATTTTAGCACCAGCTATACCAAACAAGTGGTATCACTTGGAACCGAACCCGAGTTTGTTAAATGTTTTTTTACAGTATAAATCAATTTCTGAAGTTATTATGCGAAGTCTCGCGAGACTTCGCGAAATAATAACTTTGGCTAATTAGAGCCAATACATTCTAAAACTGTAGGGAGCGCTTGCTCCGTACAGTATTGAAACAAAGTTTTATGCGAATTGACTTCGGATGTTTCATCCAAAGTCAATTTGCTCATCCCTAATGGTGGCCCCTAGAAAAATTACATTGTTGGAATTGAGAAGATTACAGAATTAAGGGGAGGTAAGTGGTTAAAAAAAAATAACATGATAGGTCCTCTTTAAATTAGTAGAGATTGGACTGATTAGACCTCCATGGGCAAACGTTGCAGCACTTTACAACGGTATAGAAAGTAAGGGGGTAGAGTTTTATACCCTCTTATACACTCCCTCTTATGGACGACTGTGGGCATACGCTATTATCGTGACTTGTTTTCTTGAATATACACTGTGTATACTATATTGTTTCTAGGTAGTGAATGAGAATGTGTCTGAGGCCGCATTGTGTGCAGGGATCCCTTGTGCTGAGCTGAGAGACAAGAACTAGGTTGGAGGCATGGAGCACTTCCCTAAAAATGTCATTGTCTTGTATATGTTCATCGGCCACGGCAGAGGATCATATGGAGGATGGGAGTGGTAGTGGCTGTGACACACGGGTCAATGACAAGTGATGTATGTGAAAGTGGTAGTAATGAAAGTGTGGAAGGCTCCTGGAGAATTTTTGGTTGACCTAGGAAACTTTTTGGCTTGCGGCTGTCCTCTGGGAATGTTTTGATGAACTATAGGACAGAGAGGGCTTTTTTATCTGGAAAGACATTGAAGGGATAGAAGCTGGAGTGGCTTGTCCATGATAGGAGACGCCATGGGCTGGAAGTCTGATGCTATTCAGAGGGTCTCCTTTTGAAAATCAGTGTCTTCAATAGGAAAGCTCTTTGACTGTTTTATTAAGGCCTGGATAACTGTCAGCCTAGGCTCAGGTAGATTTTGTTGGGTCTGTGAAAAAAAAAAGAGAACCAAAGAGAGGTAAACAGTGCAGCACTAATACATGGAACAGGCTTTAGCTGGGTCCTGTCGGAGGTTGTGGAAGATTTCAGCCCAGGGAGGGACAAGCAAGGGAGATCTGGTTGCATTGAAGCCTGAAGTGTTGCCTGGTTGCTCAGTCCTTATCCGTAGAAAACTGAGCTGGTTGTTTATTAAGAGAGGTGATTTAATGGAAGCAGTGCTACTATCCCAAACTTGAGATCAGAGCCAAAGGAGATGTTCTTAGAAACAGGGCCAGGAGTATCAATGACCCTCCAACTATGTACAGAAAATTTTGGTGCGTTTTATTGAGAGCTGTCATTTGGGTGTCTGCAGTACCCTAGAATAGGTTACTTGCACACTATTCTTGTCATGTAATGTTATGTGATGTTATTTAATGCTTTGCAATGTACTCAGTATACAATAGTTCTGTATGGATCTGCCAAGGGTTAATAATACTGACATCGCATCTTTTCATATACCTCTGGTTAATCAACTTCCTGCTTACTTTTCTAACCAATGTAATGTTTCTCAAGGCTTGATCCACCTGCCACACTGCTCTCTATAGCGGTCACAACCCTTACAGCTCCCCTGTCCAGGGGCGTAACTACCATAGCGGCAGACCATGCGACTGCTATGGGGCCCAGGGCAAGAGAGGGCCCAGTCTTAGTTGTCTAATGTGTATGGCCACCTTTATACCTCTGCTTTCTATTAAACCATCATAGATATTTGTATAGACTGTTTCACTGAATCATAAGGAAAATCAGTGTTCTGCTAAGTTATACTAAAACTATATAGACGCACATGGACAAGATAAGACGTCCAAGTTTGATGATCTTATTTGTCTAAAAAGATTCATATAAATCATAGAGAATGGGAAATGGAAAAACAGACTTTAGTTCTCGTGAGACCAAGAGCCCTGCCAAGATCCCTCTCATTTTGAAGAATGTTCACACATATCCCATAAAGAACATTGCAGAATACATTTGTGCATCTTTTTTTTTTACAGTGACAAAATATTTTTGCATATTTGTACCATGACAATGTAATTATATGTAAAATTTTGGGCACTTGTACTCAACTGAAACTTTACTGGCCACAAGTCAAAAGCAATAAATAATATTTCTGCAAAAAAAGAGTGCAGGGGTGTAGCTTGAGGTGGTGCAGAATCAGTAGTCACACCTCAGCTCCTGCACCATATAAGAAGACAATAGTATTATGAATGGCACCTTTAGATGGAGGGCTTTTTCACAGATTTTTACATTAGGACCCTGGAATTTATGCATCTGATTACTATTTTCTAACATACTCTCCATGTTTACTATGGAACAGACCATGCAACTGCTATGGGGCAAGGGGCAAAAAAGACCTCAGCACCTAACTCCTCATGCTTACCAACATCAATCTATGGTATTTTCCTGCTCTCTATAGCGGTCACAACCCTTACAGCTCCCTTGTCCAGGGGCGTAACTACCATAGCGGCAGACCATGCGACTGCTATGGGGCCCAGGGCAAGAGAGGGCCCAGTCTTAGTTGGGATTATCTCCTCTTCTACTGGAGGTCAAAACTTGGTCAGGACTCTGCCCTCTAAAGGAACAACTTTTAGCATATAAGACAGTGGGAAAATGGCCCAAGGGTCATTGAAAAGGGTTTAGGCAGAAACCCTTCTGTCCTGTGTGGGGGGCCTGGTTTGATCCTTGCTATGGGGCCCTTACTTCTCTATGTATGCCACTGCCCCTGTCTATAGTAGTAGGCAGAGCAAACCCTGTGCAACATTACAGAGCAAAGCATGCTGGGTTTGGTTAGAAACCAAGCAGGAAGCAGATGAAAACAGGAAGTTCTACATGTAAACATCCTGACATGATACTGTGATGCTGAGAAATGGGGATTCTTCTGTTTGGGGTACTCTGGGCTGACATAAAAATGTCATTATGAAACTGGGGAACCCTTTTAATATAACAAATATTGCACTATATATACCCATAAGGCCACAGATATTCCAGCAAGTTATATGATCCTGTTTAAATCATCATATTCAAATCCTCCATATGCAGTTCTAATATCCTTTTCAGTAATAATTTGTTGTCAAAAAAGTTGTACAGTCGTGGCCAAAAGTTTTGAGAATGACACAAATATTAGTTTTCACAAAGTTCGATGCTAAACTGCTTTTAGATCTTTGTTTCAGTTGTTTCTGTGATGTAGTGAAATATAATTACACACACTTCATACGTTTCAAAGGCTTTTATCGACAATTACATGACATTTATGCAAAGAGTCAGTATTTGTAGTGTTGACCCTTCTTTTTCAGGACCTCTGCAATTCGACTGAGCATGCTCTCAATCAACTTCTGGGCCAATTCCTGACTGATAGCAACCCATTCTTTCATAATGACTTCTTGGAGTTTGTCAGAATTAGTGGGTTTTTGTTTGTCCACCCGCCTCTTGAGGATTGACCACAAGTTCTCAATGGGATTAAGATCTGGGGAGTTTCCAGGCCATGGACCCAAAATGTCAACGTTTTGGTCCCCGAGCCACTTAGTTATCACTTTTGCCTTATGGCACGGTGCTCCATCGTGCTGGAAAATGCATTGTTCTTCACCAAACTGTTGTTGGATTGTTGGAAGAAGTTGCTGTTGGAGGGTGTTTTGGTACCATTCTTTATTCATGGCTGTGTTTTTGGGCAAAATTGTGAGTGAGCCCACTCCCTTGGATGAGAAGCAACCCCACACATGAATGGTCTCAGGATGCTTTACTGTTGGCATGACACAGGACTGATGGTAGCGCTCACCTTTTCTTCTCCGGACAAGCCTTTTTCCAGATGCCCCAAACAATCGGAAAGAGGCTTCATCGGAGAATATGACTTTGCCCCAGTCCTCAGCAGTCCATTCACCATATTTTCTGCAGAGGATCAATCTGTCCCTGATGTTTTTTTTGGAGAGAAGTGGCTTCTTTGCTGCCCTTCTTGACACCAGGCCATCTTCCAAAAGTCTTCGCCTCACTGTGCGTGCAGATGCGCTCACACCTGCCTGCTGCCATTTCTGAGCAAGCTCTGCACTGGTGGCACTCCGATCCCACAGCTGAATCCTCTTTAGGAGACGATCCTGGCGCTTGCTGGACTTTCTTGGACGCCCTGAAGCCTTCTTAACAAGAATTGAACCTCTTTCCTTGAAGTTCTTGATGATCCTATAAATTGTTGATTGAGGTGCAATCTTAGTAGCCACAATATCCTTGCCTGTGAAGCCATTTTTATGCAACGCAATGATGGCTGCACGCGTTTCTTTGCAGGTCACCATTGTTAACAATGGAAGAACAATGATTTCAAGCATCACCCTCCTTTTAACAGGTCAAGTCTGCCATTTTAATCCAATAAGCCTGACATAATGATCTTCAGCCTTGTGCTCGTCAACATTCTCACCTGAGTTAACAAGACGATTACTGAAATGATCTCAGCAGGTCCTTTAATGACAGCAATGAAATGCAGTGGAATGTTTTTTTGGGGATTAAGTTAATTTTCATGGCAAAGAAGGACTATGCAATTCATCTGATCACTCTTCATAACATTCTGGAGTATATGCAAATTGCTATTATAAAAACTTAAGCAGCAACTTTTCCAATTTTCAATATTTATGTAATTCTCAAAACTTTTGGCCACGACTGTAGAGTTAGGGGTACATCCAGACAGGACAACCCCACTGCTGAATTTCTATCACAGAAATTCTGAAGTGGGTTTCTCTGAAATCCTCCACTGCATAAGATGCCTAAAATGGGCTAGAATCACAGCAACATTCACCTGCCTTCAACCAATAGTTGAAAGCCATGGTTAAATCTCACAGCATAAATTGACATTCTGCAGAATGAAAGCCTACAGCACAAATCAGTTTATGATGCAGCTTTTTTCCAGTGGAAATCTCATCCATTTTGCTGTTGCTGAACATACCAGGTAGTCCTCACAAATATCACAGATTTACCAGGAATATCTGATTCTGCCTAATAGAAAATGTACTGTGCATAAGTAATTGTACTGCATAGTATATGGCAGGAATCAGGGGCGGAGTGGGAACTTAAAGAGGCCCTGGAAAAATACTAAAAGTGGCCCAGATTTTTAGTTGGGTCCAAACTGATGGAAGGCAGGGCCAGCAATACCATATTATGGCACATTATACCACCCCAACATAGCCAAATACCACAGTGTATCACAAAATACTGCCAACAGGACAAAATATAATCCCAAAAACTTCCACTGGCCGGCCATGAGGAGGGCTCAGGCGGCTCCATAGGCGTCGGCCCACCGGGAAATTTCCCTGTTAGGTCTATGGCCAATCGCCCCTGGCAGGAATGTCAACCTGTGGCTCTCCAGCTGTTATAAATCTACAACTCCCACCATGACCTGCTGTATGCTTATAGCTGTAAGCAGTCTGGACATGCTGGGAGTTATAGTTTTGCAAAAGCTGGAGAGCCACAGGTTGGCCATCCCTGGTATATGGTATGTAAGAAGTACTAAGCCCTGACTTCTTAACCCTGAAAGGTCTGGTGACTCAGACAGGAACTAGCTGAACAGCCTGTTCTGCAAAATGATAGAATCATGAGCATTGCTTCTTACACAATGTCTGCATGATGTGTAAGATATGGCTTAATCATAACACAACTTTTTTATTAACGGACAGATTCTTGAAAGGGGAATTACATGCTTCCCCCCACCCCCGGTCCTCAGGCACACACACACAAAGTAAGGCCTCATGCACACGACCGTATGTATTTTGTGGTCCGCAAAAAATACAGATGACGTCCCTGTGCATTCCGTATTTTGCGGAACGGAGCAGATGGCCCCTAATAGAACAGTACTATCCTTGTATGCAATGCGGACAATAATAGGACATGTTCTATTTTTTTGCGAAACGGAAATACGGACATACAGAAACAGAATTCACACAGAGTAACTTTTTTTTTTTGCAAACCCATTGAAATGAATGGTTCCGTATACGGTCCGCAAAAAAAATGGAACGGACACGGAAAGAATATACAGTTGCAAGAAAAAGTATGTAAACCCTTTGGAATGATATGGATTTCTGCACAAATTGGTCATAAAATGTGATCTGATCTTCATCTAAGTCACAACAATAGACAATCACAGTCTGCTTAAACTAATAACACACAAAGAATTAACTGTTACCATGTTTTTATTAAACACACCATGTAAACATTCACAGTGCAGGTGGAAAAAGTATGTGAACCCCTAGACTAATGACATCTCCAAGAGCTAATTGAAGTGAGGTGTCAGCCAACTGGAGTCCAATCAATGTGATGAGATTGGAGGTGTTGGTTACAGCTGCCCTGCCCTATAAAAAACACACACCAGTTCTGGGTTTGCTTTTCACAAGAAGCATTGCCTAATGTGAATGATGCCTCGCACAAAAGAGCTCTCAGAAGACCTACGATTAAGAATTGTTGACTTGCATAAAGCTGGAAAGGGTTATAAAAGTATCTCCAAAAGCCTTGCTGTTCATTAGTCCACGGTAAGACAAATTGTCTATAAAAAGAGAAAGTTCAGCACTGCTGCTACTCTCCCTAGGAGTGGCCGTCCTGTAAAGATGACTGCAAGAGCACAGCGCAGACTGCTCAATGAGGTGAAGAAGAATCCTAGAGTGTCAGCTAAAGACTTACAAAAGTCTCTGGCATATGGTAACATCCCTGTTAGCGAATCTACGATACGTAAAACACTAAACAAGAATGGATTTCATGGGAGGATACCACAGAGGAAGCCACTGCTGTCCAAAAAAAACATTGCTGCAGTTTACAGTTTACAGTTTGCACAAGAGCACCTGGATGTTCCTCAGCAGTACTGGCAAAATATTCTGTGGACATAGGAAACCAAAGTGGAGTTGTTTGGAAGAAACACACAACACTATGTGTGGAGAAAAAGAGGCACAGCACACATATATCAAAACCTCATCCGAACTGTGAAGTATGGTGGTGGGGGCATCATGGTTTGGGGCTGCCTTGCTACGTCAGGGCCTGGACGGATTGCCATCATCGAAGGAAAAATTAATTCCTAAGTTTATCAAGACATTTTGCAGGAGAACTTAAGGCCATCTGTCCACCAGCTGAAGCTCAACAGAAGATGGGTGTTGCAACAGGACAACGACCCAAAGCATAGAAGTAAATCAACAACAGAATGGCTTAAACAGAAGAAAATCCGCCTTCTGGAGTGGCCCAGTCAGAGTCCTGACCTCAGCCCGATTGAGATGCTGTGGCATGACCTCAAGAAAGCGATTCACCCCAGCCATCCCAAGAATATTGCTGAACTGAAACAGTTCTGTAAAGAGGAATGGTCAAGAATTACTCCTGACCGTTGGGCACGTCTGATCTGCAACTACAAGAAACGTTTGGTTGAAGTTATTGCTTCCAAAGGAGGTTCAACCAGTTATTAAATCCAAAGGTTCACATACTTTTTCCACCTGCACTGTGAATGTTTACATGGTGTGTTCAATAAAAACATGGTAACATTTAATTATTTGTGTGTTATTAGTTTAAGCAGACTGTGATTGTCTATTGTTGTGACTTAGATGAAGATCAGATCACATTTTATGACCAATTTGTGCAGAAATCAATATCATTCCAAAGGGTTCACATACTTTTTCTTGCAACTGTATGTTCGTGTGCATGAGGCCTAATAAAGAGGACTGTGATTATAGTGTCTCTTCTTCCTGATGCTCCCACAAACTTCCTCCAACTTCTGCTGTTGTTTGATTTTATAATAAGTGTGCAGGGGCACGTAGACCTATAGCTAAAGGGTAATATCTGGAAGTGTTGATTGTATTATTTTGTAAGTTTTAACGAAACACAGATTTAATTGTTTAAATGTCACATCTAACATCCTTGAAGGGGCCACAACTGGTCTAAGGATCACAGTGTAGCAGTGCAGCCACAGGAATACATTGAGTCCCAGTGCAACTTTGATCTCAGAATTGCCAAAAATCCAACTCTGCTGGGTGTTGGGCAGGGTAGTGGTGGAGGGGGGTGCAGAGATGGTGACCTGTGCTGGCAGAGCACTGGTAAAGAACGTCATGTCACAGGCGGCGCCCGGGAGTTGTATGGTGTGTGTGGGCGATCTTGACTAGCCACAGGAGTGAGGATTGCAGAGAAGTAGGAAATTTTAAATTCCAACATGCCTAAACCTTCTTTCACCTGACATCTGTGTCAGTAGAGTGTTCAGACACGAAATGCACAATAAACTGTAGGCCAGTCCAGCCGAATTCTGCAGGTTCAGCTAATATTTGTCTAATGTGTATGGCCACCTTTATACCTCTGCTTTCTTTTAAACCATCATAGATATTTGTATAGACTGTTTCACTGAATCATAAGGAAAATCAGTGTTCTGCTAAGTTATACTAAAACTATATAGACGCACATGGACAAGATAAGACGTCCAAGTTTGATGATCTTATTTGTCTAAAAGTATTCATATAAATCATAGAGAATGGGAAATGGAAAAACAGACTTTAGTTCTCGTGAGACCAAGAGCCCTGCCAAGATCCCTCTCATTTTGAAGAATGTTCACACATATCCCATAAAGAACATTGCAGAATACATTTGTGCATCTTTTTTTTTTTACAGTGACAAAACATTTTTGCATATTTGTACCATGACAATGTAATTATATGTAAAAGTTTGGGCACTTGTACTCAACTGAAACTTTACTGGCCACAAGTCAAAAGCAATAAATAATATTTCTGCAAAAAAAGAGTGCAGGGGTGTAGCTTGAGGTGGTTCAGAATCAGTAGTCACACCTCAGCTCCTGCACCATATAAGAAGACAATAGTATTATGAATGGCACCTTTAGATGGAGGGCTTTTTAACAGATTTTACATTAGGACCCTAGAATTTATGCATCTGATTACTATTTTCTAACATACTCTCCATGTTTACTATGGAACAGACCATGCAACTGCTATGGGTCAAGGGGCAAAAAATACCTCAGCACCTAACTTCTCATGCTTACCAACATCAATCTATGGTATTTTCCTGCAACTGCCACTAGGGGGAGCTCATTTCATAGATATTTTTAAAGCTGCCACTGAGTTCAAGGTAACTGTATAAATTACTATGCCCCAGAGCTCCCCTTAGTGGTGGCTGCAGGCACACAACTTCATGTACTGAAGAGATTTATCAATGTGCTTATGACGGTTTTTGGGTGTGAATACATTGAGAAAAATGGTGTTCAGAATGATTGCCATATTTATGAAGTGCCTCTTCTACTGTACTTTTTCTGACATAGAAGTCTGGTAAAGTGGATGAGTCAGAGAACATATTTTTCTAATTACCAAAATAATTCCCGCAACTTATTAAAAATTTCAAATTCTACAGAACACTTACTTGGGGGAACCTTTACCGTTTATCAAGGAGGAAACAGTTCTAGTCCCATTCACTGAAAAAAACTAACTGCGTGTAAGTAGGGTGAAATACAGTATATACTCTTCCCTTGTACAGCACATAGACTATAGTTGTATCCTTTACCAATTGCAGCCTATAGTTCTATTTATCAGGAAATAGAACAGACAGTGACTGAGGCCTCATGGTGAGGTGTGCGGTGGTTGCAGTAGCTACCTCGACCCCTGTGTGACACAGCTGAAGATAGGACAGGTTATGACATAGTAGGACAAAAACTGGAGCACAGTGGTGGTCTTGTGAGTGGCAGACCTAGAGGTTGCTTGCCTAGGTATTGATGCCATTGTCTTTTATGTATGTAGTGTGATGTAAATGCTGTGTGTAGGGTGCATGCTGTGTTTTTCTGTGTTGTTCTGCTTTGCCCCATACTGTTGAAGCACCTGTTGGAGTCAGTTGGTAGTGGGCATGAGTCTGCTCGAAGACACCTCCATATTTCTCATTTAGCAGTGTATGTTTGCAGCTCCACCTGGCACTAACGTGATGCAATTTAATGCCAATAGAGGGGGTGCATATGGAGTTCTGTTTGACCTAGGTGCCAAGTAAAATTGAGTCTTTTTCCACTAATTCGAAGCATAGCTTACCTGCAGTTTGAAAATGCCCACATTCCTGCAGATGTGGGGCATGAGTTGCCTGGTGCACTGAGGTGAACCACTGAAGGAAAGCAGTGACTACAAAGCAGTCATCGCAAAAGAAGACAGTGAGCTAACTTAGCAACCATTATTTAGACTGTGGGGATTAGGTAGGCTAATGGTGGAGGCAGGCAAGCTTGTTGTATAGATCAGTGTTTCTAAATATCTTCATGCCAAGTACCCCATTGTGAAAAGAAGTTCCAATCGGGTACCCCCAAGGAAGTGATTAGTAATTTGCTCCGAGCCTCTATCAGCAGTTCCTTTAGATTTAACAATAAGAGTGGCAAAGCGTGCAGCAATAATCTTTCCGTCAAAATGACAGACAACACATTTGGACCCATGATGAATGGCTATTACTTTTTAAATTATATTCAACACTACATACCCATTATATCCAGTGACATTTCCTCTGGTGTAGACATTCTCTTTCCTCTTCACCATTCTGTCCAGACCACCATAATGACTTCTTCCAGCCACATCTTGTCTCTGCAGTTTGCCACACAGACATCTTATGTTCATCCCTTTTTCATAATCCTCCTCACCTTCTGAATACAAACTCTTCATCCTAGTGCCCCCACACTGTTATCCTGCTGCCATCCCCAATATTGGGACCGCTATACTCCCCAATGCTGACAAATGCTACACTGCATAAGTCCCACAAATAGTAATTATTCTAGTAGAAGTGCCCCTAATAATTATTCCCCAGAGTGACTATAGTAGTGATAATCCCCCCCATAGTGCCCCAGGCATAATAAAACCAACCATAATCGCCCATAATGCCTCTAGAAGTGTTAGAGCCCACCATAACACGCTCAGTAGTAATAAACTCACTATGGTTCCCCCAATAGTAATAATGCCTCCCATAGTGCCACCAAATGTAATAATGCCCTCCTATAAAGACTCTGTAATACTGCTAATATCACCCTATATTGTCTCCAGCAGTAAAAAAAAAGTCACCATGGTGTCCCCCAATAATAATAAAGCTGACCATAGTACCCTCAAGTAGTAGTAATAAAGCCCACCATAGTTTGCCCAGTAGTAAAAAAAAACTCTGTAGTGCTCCTAGAAGTAATAAAACTCACCATAATGCCACTCAGTATTAAAAACGCCCCCATTGTGTTCCCCAGTAATAAAAATGCTATCTAGAATGCCCCCAGTATTCCAAGTAGTACCAATGGCCCTATAGTGCCCCTAGAAGTTATAAAGCTCACATGGTGCCCCAAGTAGTAATAAAGCCCACCCCCAATTGCTTCTAATGATAATGACCTCCTATAGTGACCCAATTGCATGCTGTCCCAAAGTGCCAAAAGAAGATAACAAAATGAAATACTCAGCTCGCTCCCGTTCCATGCTACTGTCTGCGATATGGTGTAGGACACAAGCCTTTTCTGCTTGACTATGCCATCCTCTGATAGGCTTCAGACCTAATGGCGCATGGTCTGTGAGAGTGAATATGGGGAAAAGCAGGGAGACCGCTGCCATGCCCCGCTGCAGTATTTAACTGCCTCACTGTCATGAAAATGGACCTATGAACCAGATATAAAGCATTGCTGAATGCTAGGGCAGTGTGGCGTACCAGTTGACTCTGTGTCATGTACTACTGGGGTATGAGTACCTCAGGTTGTGAAATAGTGGTGTAGACCAGCCTAGATGCAGTTAGTTCTGCACACCCTAATACAAGGAGAATATTTGGGGGAGAAAAGTAGGAGTTGAGGGAACAGTTGTAACTGTTATTTTGGTAGTGGAGGTGGCCCTCCTCCTTTCTGTGTAAATTACTTATGGTGAGTGATTGAAGTTGAGTATTGTTTGCCAAGTTGAGTGCACAGCAGAAACACTCAGCAGTACTATCTGTGAAGCTAACAGTGACCCATTTGGAGTGCAAATTATTTGCCTGGTATGAGCAAGAGTAAGTGTATGATGGATTCCACCAGGGACTGGGGTGCCTAGTGCCCACTGAACAGATACATGCAAATACTACCTGCTAACACAGTGGCAGCAAGACGCTGCAAGATGATTGATTATGGGGGTCCCTGCAGCAACTCCAAAAAGGTCAGTCCCTAGGAAACAAGTATGCTGGCTGGACTACCTCTGTGTCAACAAGTCAACTGATCATTCCTGATACATTTATAATAATAAACTGGGTACTTTGTTATATAATCTGCACTGTTATACACTGCCTATCTATATGTAGTGCAGTCACTCTGCTGTGCCATGTGCCACTTGTGCAGGGAGTGGGTGCCTAGGGGTTCACCTTGTTTAGGTGCCCATGCGGGGATTCACTAGTGTGCCTGTGGGCAGGGGCGTTGCTAGGGTCTCAAAAGATCCGGGACCCAAGCCCCAATGAATATGGCCCAGTTCTCTAAGTCAACACACAGCATTTTGCTATACTTGCCATACAGCAGCATATACCTCTCACATCCAGTGCCTCCCAGGTGATGTCTCCTCCGGTGAAGATCTTCTCTGTCATTATCTTCTCCATTTGGTCCGTACAACTACTTTCAGCTGCGCCTCGTCTCTGCAGAGTGTGACACACGCATTTCCTTACATTTCTATCATCATCTCCCAGCCTGGAGTCCCAACAGTGTTATCCTGCTGCTCGCTGGGCTCCCCAATACCCCCAAATACTATCCTGAAGAATAATTATTGCCCCATAGTAATAGTGCTCCTCATAGTCCCACCAATAGTAATTCCGTTCTAGAATGCCCTCATATGTAATACTGCCCCCTACAGTGATAATGCCCCCCAAAAGTGCCCCCATTAGTAGAAGAGCCCTCCAGTATCAATAATACCCTCACAAAGCCTCCAGTAGAAATAAGGCGCCCTATTGTTCCCCCAGGTGTAATAAAGCTCTCTACAGACCCCTCAGTAGTAATAAGGCCCCCATAGTGCTCTTAGTAGAAATAAGGTGGATCTATAAGTCACTCCTATAGAGCCCCCAGTAGTAATAAGAATGCCTATAATGTCCCCTGGATTTATAATACCCCTACAGTGCCCCCAGTATTTATACTGCCCCCTACTGCTATAATACTCACCCTCAAGTGCCCCCAGTATTTATAATGCCCCTGCAGTGCCCCCTGTAGCTATATTCCTCCCTCCACCATATAGTCTCATGTAATCAACATCACACCATCTCTCCTGCCCCTCCAAAATACAGTCCTATGTAAATAACATCACTCCCCTCCCTTCAGCCCCTCCGATTTACAGTCCCATGTAAATAGCACTATTTCCCTCACTCTGCCATAGAGTCCTATGTAAATAACATCACACAATCTCTCCAGCCCCTTCCAATATACAGTCCCATGTAAATAACTACCCTCTCTATCTACAACCCCGTCCAAAATACAGTCCCATGTAAATAACATTACCTCCTCCCCAGCCACCTTCAACATACAGTCCCAAGTAAATAATATCACCCCCTCCGCAGCCGCCTCCAACATGTAATCCCATGTAAACATCACCCCCTCAACATTCAGTCCCATGTAAATAACATAATTCCACACACCAGCCACCTTCAACATACAGTCCTATGTAAATAACATCGCCCCCTCAGCATTCAGTCCCATGTAAGTAACATCACTCCCTCCCACAACCGCCATCAATATACAGTCCCATGTAAATAACATAACTCCCTCCCCAGCCCCCTGCAACACACAGTTCCATGTAAATAACATCCCTCCCTTCAGCCCTAACATACAGTCCCAGTTAAATAACCACAACTCCAGGCATTGCTCTGCGTCTCCCTTCACTTACCTCTTCTTATGTAGCAGACATCACCATAGCTTCATCCCCCAGGACTTCTCTTCTTCACTGCTGTCCTCTCCTGCACTGGTCACATGATGGTGACATCATCGCAGGTCCTTCTAAACCACTGCTTATTTTACTGGTCACATAAAGGTGACATCATCGCAGGTCCTTCTCAACCACTGCCTGTTTTATTGGTCACATGACCTGTGATATTATCACAGGTCCTTCAGCTCTTCCAGTGCATTAGATTAAATTTTATTTTGATGGCAGCTGTAGGAGGGAGTGAAGTCAATACAGTTGTATCTAGCTGGCAGGCAGTACAGTCTGGCCCTGGGACAAAATATCAGGGGCCTAGGCCCTGAATGTTTTAACCTAGCAACGCCCCTGCCTGTGGGCCAGTCTGAGCCTGGGTTCCAGAATGTTCCTATCCTCTTGCTTTCCAGAGTGACCATCAGCTTACAAGCAACAATGGCACATGGAGAGAACAGTAACTGCCAAGCTTTTGTACCACTGCATCTGTAGCGGAGTTTAGTAAAAACACCCTTTGCACTGTTGTGGTCTGCAATTCCTTCTTAAAGGGGAAAGCCACTGTCCCACCGTGTGTGGCCAGTCCCTGTCAAAATGGCCATTACAACTAAATTTTGTCTGCTCCTCCAAGGAAATAGCACTAAGAAAGGCGTTAGGATTACTGAGGATTCCAGTGCCCAGACTCCCACTAGTCACTATGTATCACTTATATCTAGTTCTGGAGGGTCTGAGAATGAATAAAGGTATACTTTTTGGGTCTCTGGAATTTCTGTGAGTAACCTAAAGAACACTGCAGTCAGCTTCTCCCTGACCTGAAATGGCTTATAAAAGAATGTACTGCACCCCACAAATAAATATAAGATTCGGGCTTAAATTCTTTTGATTGAATATTATTGTGTTGATGTTATTTTGTAAAAGATGTTCCTTAAAGGAAACCTGTCACCAGGATTTTGTGCATAGAGCTGGGGACATGGGCTGCTAGATGGCCACTAGCACATCTGCAATACCCAGTCCCCACAGCTCTCTGCGCTTTTATTGTGGTAAAAAACCGTTTTGATCCATATGCAAATGAACCTGATATGAGTCCTGTGTCCGGAGATGAGTCCAATTTTCTGAGCGCAGCACCGCCCCGCGTCCTCCGAATCTCCTCCTTGCTGGCTGACGTCACAGAGCTGGAGCGCCGAAATCTCGCGATGGGCGAGCTAGCGCATGCGCAGTGTTGGCATCATGTTCATGTGATGCCAGCACAGGGAACGAACTATGCATGCGCTAGCTCGCGCATAGCGAGATTTCAGCGCTCCAGCTCTGTGACGTCAGCCAGCAAGGAGGAGATTCGGAGGACGCGGGGCGATGAGGGCTCCTTTCCGCTGGACTCATCTCCGGACACAGGACACATATCAGGTCATTTGCATATGGATCAAAACGTTTTTTAACACAATAAAAGCACACAGAGCTATGGGGAGTGGGTATTGCGGATGTGCTAGCGGCCATCTAGCAGCCCATGTCCCCAGCTCTATAGCCAAAATCCTGGTGACAGGTTCCCTTTAAAGCACTTTCTGATATACTTTATTGCTAAAGAAAAGTGCCTGATCTTCTGCTGTCAGTCCCAGTCCCATGTCCTGACAACTCTACTTTCTGCTTGCGCTCACCCTAGAAATCTCCTGCATCGGCACATGACCTATGCTGTATGTGAAGGGGTTGGCTGACTGACTTATTTAAATAGTTAAGCCAGCCCCCTTCTTGTCGTGACCGAGATCCCAAGGGGGGCTAGCTTAGCTATTAAAATGAACCACCCAGCCAGCCCTTCACATACACACACACACAGGAAACTCCTATGTCCAACACAAACTGGAAATAGAGCTTTCAGGACACTGGTCTGTGGTTGACAGAAGACTGGGGCACATTTTGACAATAAAGTGCATCAGTAAGGCCACTCATTTACATAACACATACATTGGAACAAATGTTTTCCCTGCTGGAAAACCCCTTTATGAAATCTTTTATGGTATTACCATCAGAATCTCAGTGTTGATCTCTATTTTGCATTAATTTTAGTGAAGAGGGAAAGCCTGCCCCTTCTATGGTCAGAAGTATGCATTTGTTTAGATTTTCTTCATTTCTAGGAGGAGTGAAGGAGTCACACTGAAACTTTTCTACTCAGTGTATGAAAATGAACTTTAGCTCAAGTACAGAACTAAACGCAAGACAAAAAAAGATTTTGTTCTACAGATTAATAGCTTAATCACTGGGAAATCCCATTCCAGAGTCAGGCAAGCAGTAAGGAGGAGGGCAGTACCCACCAACCACCAAAACTACTATGACTCCTGGAAAAACTGAAGAAATGCTTTAACCTATTGACACATCCCCCTCTGCTGATTCATTGATCTAAGAGCTTTATATAGGAGGGAACCAAACCCTTCCTCAGTCTATACAGCTGCAACTCAGAGAGCTACAGGATAGCCAACAACCAGGGTAGGTGACATCTGGATGCTCTTATGCTGTGTGATGTGTTCTTACTATTCTGAATAGACTTTCTTTTCTACTGAAACTTTCTATATTTTCACAAGACTGAATCATAATAAGATCTATATTATTATACAGTTTTCATTATTTTTAGGTCTACATACCTCCCTTAGACCATATAAAACTGTCTGTAAATATCAGTGCATTGAAGCAGAATAAGATATTTTCAAAATATAACAAAGCTCCAATATTTGCAATGAAATGGTCTAACAAATATTATACAATCTAGCAAATCAATATTTGAAAATTTCATATCAAATTTTGTAATATTTTTGAACAGATCTCCTTATTCTTGTACTGATATTTACAGTTAGTGTAATACATTATATAGGGTCTAAGAAACTTAAATTTAAGGAAAGAACAGCCTGTTTAGATTTCCTAAAATTGCATTGTGGGTGCAGCCTATATAAAAAGCATCATGTCTCAAGAGGCTGCTAATATATGCTGCATGTTCCTCTGACTTCACAGTTTTTAGTGAGTGTCTAGTTCAGTCTGGAGCAGGCACACTTGGATTGCTGAGTTTCTTACAACACATTCTGAAACCTGCAAGTCAGGACAGCGATTACCGATGAGCACCAAATAAGATGAATGTGCTTAGATTGACTCCAGCTCCTCAGAGTTTATAATGAAAAGTTTCCAATGCAATGTATATAACACGCCAAAGCACTCCGTAATCCACATTTATTGTTCGAGTGCACAGATTCCAGACCTAGAAGAGTTGACTTGGAAACGTTCCAGTTAAAATGACGTTATTTTTGGATACAGATACAGTGATTCAGTGCCTGTACAGTACAATACAATATTGGGACCACATGAATAAGTTTGTCAGGAAATCCTTCTACAAGGATAAGACATTGTTTTGGCTGAGTTCAAAGTGTTCAAGACAAAGCGCAGCCTTGTATACGTGCAATACGGTCCTTGTGAAGAGAAGAAAGCAATTTGTGCTACTCGCTACAAATGAGCTACATGATGTGATCCATGTCAGATGCAACTTCTTGTAAAAGTGCATGATTGAAATGAACCCAATGGGTTCATTACATTAAGATTTTCATTACATTAAGATTTTCACAAGTTGTCTGGTTTTATTCCCAAAAGTTACTTTTCCATGTTTCTTCTACTGGGATCCATTCATTGGAAAGAAGACTTGTATTATTCTTCTGTAGACATGTTGACATGAAACATTTTATTACCTTATAATAACAAAACTTTCTACCAGTCAAGGCATTTAGAGAGTGAAAAAAAATACCCAGAACCTGTGGGAAAGCATTGTTAGGAACTTAGGATCTTAGGGGGATCAATTGTTAGTATTAGGGGGATGTATCATTTGTCTTTTCTAGCAGTTAGGTTACATGATCCTATGTTATGTTAGCCGAGTGGCTCAAAATTTGTCTGATCGAGTGCAGAATTAGCCTAATCTTCTATTATATACAGTAAAGTCACACCCAAGTAGATATTGCATGTGATAATACTCAACTTTATTGATTCCCACTGATTAACGGTTGAAATGAGAAGGCACACAAAGACAGCAAAGGGCCCCTACCATATGTAAGAACACTATATGGGCCCCTTGGTATCTAACAGTGTATCATAGATCACCCCCATGTCTTTCTCCCTATCCAGCGGTAATTGAGAGATTGAAATTTGTCGGCTCAGACAGTAGGAAGCTGATTTTAAGGTGGCAGTTGGCCATCTTTTCTGTTGGGCCTCAGTGCGCTACACAAGTTGCACATATGGTGTGTCTGCCCGTGTCCCAGGAGATCTCTGCGTAGCTTCAAAACTTTTTGCTCTTTTCCTAACATTTTGTGATTTTTTTATCCGTTACTGACTTGGACAAAGATCCAATTGCTTGTGTGGTTTCTATGTGTGTTACAACAGTGGGGAAATGTATTATATTTTACCGGTATGCCAGAAAACGGTGTATACGTTTTCAGTATTGGTTTGTTCACATTGGCATTTTCTTTCTTCCATCGGGGTTCCTGTGTATTTGATGCCAAGAATAGTGTAGTTTACATAAATATTTTTGCCATCAAAATCAGCAGAACCTCAATGGAAATCTGATGGATCTCATTATAAGGATGGAAGTCACAACATTCCTGTGTGAGCCTAGCTTTAGTGCTCATGTGCACTGAGCCTGTGAGGAACCACATAGAGCCCCTGTAAGTCTGTATTATATTTCCGTGGGCACATGTATGGCACTGCATGTGAGGCGTCATATTGCCTCTAGAAGTGAGACGCCTAGGGCAGTAGCTCAGTATACAGCATGGAGCATGTCCCGATTTATTTCTTCTTTTTCCGCACAACCTAAGGCTTCTTATATAATTACTTAAAAGCGTATAGTAGTGGTAGACTAGACACATGTAATTCATCCCAGCTTTCTGGTGCAAGTAATATTAATTTTGTCTGGCCTTGCTCCTTCTCACTTTTTAGAAAAAGTTGGCTTGCAAAAAAAATAGACAACTTTTTGGACCACTTTCTGGCCAAGGAGCTTGATAAATTCCCCCCATGTGTTCTATGGCATTCAGCCCTTTAGCTGTTCTCATTCTGAAAGGATTAATCTGCACAGTGTTGATCTATGTGTTGTGGCCTTTCCGTGCACCTCTTATCTTTCTTTACCTCAGCAGAATTCTGGGACTGTGAGCGTTTCCATATCCCTCTGCAAATAAATTGTAGACTGCCAGTGTGTCATTTTCCATCTCCTTCATGCTGAACCGCACTAGAGAAATATTCAACTGAAAAAATGTTATTATTATGAAAGTTAATAATTTCATGGAACAAGGGTGTGCAGTCACACATGTAGCTGATTTTGCCGCTTGATAAATGCCGCATGTGATTTACCACAAATTGGCACAGTTTTGGCAATTCAGAGAGTATAGATGAAATACATTATTTTTATGTAAGTCACCTCTATTTGCTGTACAGCTGAAACATGCTTAACTGCAACAATTCGTTGTAATGTCTCATGCACACGTTTGCTGCCTGTGCCGTGCATTAGGGGACTGTAAATTGCGATCCCCAATGCACAACTGTCTGTGTGGTTGGTGCTGATGGATGCAGATGCATTCAACTTGAATGGGCCTGCGATCTCTCCGAGCCGCAAAAAAATACAGCATGTTCTATTTTTTGGGCGGTGCAGAGGCATATACCAAAATGCCACGGAAGCGCTCCATAGTATTTCTGTTGCGTTCTGCTCTGTATCTTCCAGATTGTGGACTCATTCAAGTAAATAGGTTCGCATCCATGATACGGTAGTGCCCGTCTATTGCCGCTGTTTGCATGGCCGGCGCATGTTTGTGTGCATAAACCCTAAGACTGTGTTTGGTTTTTGCTGGATGATTCTCATAGCTAATAGGAGACCTGTGGCCCAGCCTTACTAATGTGTCTGCGCTAAGAATCTGTCTAAAAAGTGGCGCAGATTAGCTCACTTTTGGTGTAAGTTTGTTCAACTAGGGTTTCTTCAATTTTCCAATTTGCTCCAAAGGGGCAGGGCTTAGACCAGGCATGCTCAACCTGCGGCCCTCCAGCTGTTGCAAAACTACAACTCCCATCATTCCCTGACAGCCTACAGCTATTATCCTACAGAAGGGCATCGTGGGAGTTGTAGTTTTACAACAGCTGGAGGGCCGCAGGTTGAGCATCCCTGGCTTAGACGGAAGGAGCAGGGCTTAGATGGAAGGGGCAGGGCTTAGATGGAAGGAGCAGGGCTTAGATGGAAGGGGCAGGGCTTAGATGGAAGGGACGGGGCTTAGACGGAAGGGGCATGGCTTAGATGGAAGGGGCAGGGACTTGCTTAAATGGGAGCAGGTCACAAGATGCATCATATTGTGCTAAAATTGAGCTGCAATTCTAGCGTAAAATTATGTCTTAGAGTAAGCCAGCCAATACTTGGTATAGACTCAGAAAAAAAGTTATCATCCAGCCTGAGCCAGTGTGATAAATCTGGTGCAAATCTAGACAGCCTAAGTTTACATCATCTGTAGGTTACCTATAATGAATTATTGCCAGCTGATTACTGGTAAAATCATACCACCAATGGTGATCAGGCACAAATGTTTTGGGGGGAGATTTATCATGAATGGCGTTATCATACAATCTAGGAAGAGATTTATCAAAACTAATGCAAAGAAAAGCTGGCTTAGTTGCCTATAGCAACCAACCAGATTCCACCTTTAATTTGTCAGAGTTCCTTGAGAAAATGAAAGTATCAATCTGATTGGTTGCTATATCAAACCAGTTTTCTTTTGCATTAGTTTTGATAAATCTGCCCCTTGTTCTCCTATGTGCTGAAGGAAGATGCCTCTCAATAAATTAGGAGTATCTCTGACCTTGTATGGTTCAGAATCTATGCCAGCTAGTTGTTGGCATAGAACAGCTAGAGTTAATGCCAGTTTCTAGCAAGTGATAGTAAATCTGGCAGGCCACGGGAAGCCCTGCCCCTTTATTCTCCACCTTAGAAAAGTGCCCAGAAGCTGAAAAAGTAGCAAATTACGATGCAAATATGGTTTCCGCCATATTATTCAACTTTTTTAACACCTCAAAAGCGGAATTAAAACATTGATAGATCTCCCCATAGTGAATTGTTTCATTCTGCAATAGTAACAATATTTAAAAGTAAATTCTGATTTTGGGAAATGATTCTCATCAGGTAAGATCAGAAAATATCATGTCAATGCCTCGGTATAGGTTGTGCTGGTAATACTGTATGATGTGTTACAATGTTTTGTCCACCATTCAAAACTAAAACTTTGCCTAAAGTTCTTCTGATGTCACGCTATCAGGAAGCAGTGCATTGTGGAAGCTCGGACGAAACTTATGTTGTAGTATCTCCTAGTTACGACCAGCTCCACAAATCATCAATCAGTGTGTTGTAAGGCAATTATAGCACCCCAATATGAAAATACAATACAACAGAGTATTTATACTTACAAATAACTTTATTGCATATTAAATTAATCATAAAACCACATAATTGGTGATGGCATACATATACAGAAAAAACGGAGAACACTAAAGCTGTGGCAACAATCCATAAAACCCACTACTGAGCCTGGTGCATGGCAATATAGCACCTCGCTTCGTATATACGTATATACCGCCAAAGTAAAGTGCATAGTGCAGATCAGGAATAAATGACAGTATAAAAACAGAGTAGTCTATAAGTATAGAAGTATAGATCAATATACTATAGATCAGGCATCCTCAAACTGCGGCCCTCCAGCTGTTGTAAAACTACAACTCCCACAATGCCCTGCTGTAGGCGGATACCTGTAGGCTGTTCAGGCATGCTGGGAGTTGTAGTTTTTCAACAGCTGGAGGGCCGCAGTTTGAGGATGCCTGCTATAGATAAACAAAGCAACGGTCCAGAAGGGGAACATAATATATGTAGCTACCGACCAGTGTAGCTCCAGCCTCGACGTACGTTTCGACTTAAAGGGACACTGACAGGCCCGATAAACATATTTAGTTATTCCTATGCAGTCATAGGTCTATTAAAGTGTATTACAATCACATAAGAGTACCCCCTATCCGCATTTTAAACCATGTAAAAACAACTTTATAATCATCTGTCAATCAGCTTCCTTTATGCCCAAGGGGCGGTTTTTCACATCTCTTTATTCCCAAGGGGCGTTTTTACTCCTACCTTCGTGGCCAGCCGCGCCTCAACTGTCGCTTCCTAGCGCCGCCCAGCTCATTATTATTCACTGGCTGGGCGGCTTTTACAGTCCCCGAGCCGACGCAGGCGCAGCAGGAGACGCTGGCATTGAATAAGGGACGCAGGCGCACTGCAAGTGAGGGTGCCGCGCAAGTTATCCGGCGCACGCTCAGAAGGTACAAGTGAGTTCAATGCCAGCGTCTCCTGCTGCGCCTGCGTCGGCTCGGGAGGATCGGGGACTGTAAAAGCCGCCCAGCCAGCAGTGGCGTCTCTAGCTTTCAAATTTTGGGGGGGCACACTGGGGGCCAGGACAAAAGTAGGGGGGGCAGCTATAACAATGATACATTTACACAAGTATGCTTAGAAATGCTACAATACTTTACCCAATACCTAAAACTGCAACAGGAAAGAAAAGTCCAGCTGTCTGTGGATGACACTTTTATAGAGAGGGGGATCTGTGGATGACACTGCTATGGGGGGGGATCTGTGGATGCCACATACCGTATATAGCATCTTATGCTATATGTGTCATCCACAGATCCACCCCATGACAGTGTCATCCCCATTTCCCCCTCCATAACAGTGTCATCCACAGATCTCCCTCCCTATAACAGTGTCATCCACAGATCTCCCTCCCCGCCTCTCACAGGAGTGTACATATATAAAATAAACATATTTCACATGAACACTTACAGTTACTTGGCTTGGCCCTGGGGGATCTCGGACGCCACTTCAACACTTGGTCGGGGGCTCGGCGGAGCTGATGTTGTGTTTTATCCTAATGAGAAAGATTTCATAATAAGGATTTGGAGAAAGGGCAGAGGGACAGCAGAGCAAGGAGAGGCTGGTGCTGCTACTAGGGGGTCATACCATGGGGAGTAATAAAACCCACCATAATGCCCCCCAGTAGAAATAATTATCTTTATAATGTGCAAAACATACCCCCTTATGCCCCCAGTTGAGCTAATGTCCCCCATAATGTGCCAGTATAAAATACCCCTATATAGTGCCCCAGTAAATGCCTCCATAGTGCTCCTCTCCCCCCTTCCTGCTAGTGCCCCCCATAATGTACCAGTATAAAATGCCCCATATATCGTGCCCCAGTAGATGCCCCTCAGTGTCCCCCATAATTTGCAAGTATAAAATACCCCTTCTTAGTGCCCCCCGTAGATGACTCCATAGTACTCCTGTCTCCCCTTCTCCATAGTACCCACCATAATGTGTTCCAGTATAAAATGCTACTGTACAGAGCCCCCCATATAAAACACCCCTTCTTTGTGGCCTCAGTAGATGCCCCTATAGTGCCCACCAATAATGTGCCAGTAATAAGTGCCCTCAATAACGTGCCACTGCCAGTAATAAGAGCCCCCCAATGTGCCAGTAATAAGCCCCCATCACGTGCCAGTAACAAGAGCCCCCATCACGTGCCAGTAATAAGCCCCCCATCACGTGCCAGTAATAAGCCCCCCATCACGTGCCAGTAAAAAGCCCCCATCACGTTCCAGTAATAAGCCCCCCATCACGTGCTAGTAATAAGCCCCCATTACGTGCCAGTAATAAGCCCCCCATTACGTGATAGTATTAAGCCCCCCCATCATGTGCCAGTATTAAGTTCCCCCCATCATGTGCCAATATTAAGTCCCCCCATCATCATGTGCCAGTATTAAGCCCCCCCATTGTAATAAGCCCCCCCATTGTAATAAGCCCCCCCCATTGTAATAAGCCCCCCATTGTAATAACCCCCCTCATTGTAATAAGCCCCCCCATTGTAATAAGCCCCCCATTGTAATAAGCCCCCCATTGTAAAAAGCCCCCCCATTGTAAAAAGCCCCCCCCCCATTGTAATAAGCCCCCCCATTGTAATAAGCCCCCCCATTGTAAAAAGCCCCCCCCATTGTAAAAAGCCCCCCCCCCCCATTATAATAAGCCCCCCATTGTAATAAGCCCCCCTCATTGTAATAAGCCCCCCCATTGTAAAAAGCCCCCCCCCCATTGTAATAAGCCCCCCCCATTGTAATAAGCCCCCCATTGTAATAAGCCCCCTCATTGTAATAAGCCAGTAACACGATTATAAAAAACAAACAAAAAAAAACCACTTATACTTACCTCAGTGTCAGCGATGCGATGCAGACTCATCCTGTGTCCCACGCTGTAAGGCTCAGGCGGTGCGATGACGTCATCGCCCCGCCTGCGCCGGCCTCTGATAGGCTGCAGGCACTAGGCCGGCAGCCTATCAGAGGAAGGGGAAGGGACACGCCACTCCCTCCCCTGCACCTCCGCTGGCACAGGCAGATTACTAAGGAGATGAGCGCAATGGAAGCGCTCATCTCCCTGTGCCCGGCGGCAGCGGCGGCGGCTCACTTAGGGGGGGGGGCATTTTAGTTGGGGGGGCACATGGGGGGGCACAGCATGATGTAGGGGGGGCCGTAGCCCCCTCTGGCCCCCCCCTGGCGACGCCACTGCCAGCCAGTGAATAATAATGAGCTGGGCGGCGCTAGGAAGCGACAGTTGAGGCGCGGATTGGCACAAAGTTAGGAGTAAAAACGCCCCTTGGGCATAAAGAGATGTGAAAAACCGCCCCTTGGGCATAAAGGAAGCTGATTGACAGATGATTATAAAGTTGTTTTTACATGGTTTAAAATGCCGACAGGGGGTACTCTTATGTGATTGTAATACACTTTAATAGACCTATGACTGCATAGGAATAACTTAATATGTTTATCGGGCCTGTCAGTGTCCCTTTAAGCTTCCCCAGGGGTTACAAGTGTACTAGTCTATCTCCAGACTGTTGAGAAATCACTAAAAGTAAGGACTTTCAATTGTCTATGTGAGAATATGTAGGAATACAGTTAAATCCACCCATCCATGAAGGCTGCAGACTGTATTGATTTTTATTGAGGAGAAGCTGTCCCTGGGTGACATCACTTGAACCTTACCTCCCAGCATTCCTTCCTTTGTATTAATGTAAAATTTTGCAGCTTTATAGGTTAGGTTGATGGCTGTAGCCTGTAAGACACATCCCTGGTGGAAATAGAACAGTTTGGTCACACCAGATCATGTTACAAACTCTGCAAAAAACGTCACTATCTGTATAGCGAAGAGGAAAGTGGAGGATGCCCTTGGTTATCACGGGAGACAGACATTAGTCCCATAAGTGCTAATGTGGCTGACAATTTTAACTGCCAGAAAACCACTTTCTGTCCCAGAAACTGAAGGCAGAATTCTTTAGATCAAACATCTGATCCTACAATATAAGGCCTTTGCCAAGTTAGTAGACAAAGGGTATGTTCACAGTTGGTATACTTCTAGAAATGTCAGTCAATGTTCTGTACATCTGAAAGGGGAATGTAAAATGGGTTTCCATTCTGGAAAAATAAAACCACATTCAGATAAATGGAACATATTTCAAGACATTTCTGCCAAGTGTGAATATATCCTAAAAGTTCTCAATTTAGTTTGGAGGTCTTCTTTAAAGCAAATAATATATAGACAGTAAACCTGGTAGTGAAGATCCAGCCAGCAGCCTGCAGTGTGTGTGGGCGCCATTACTTTCCTAGCAAAGACTTTCAAGTTTATAGAAGCATTACATTCAAGCTTCTAGGCATCCCTTGTTTATTCTAATCATCTCCTCCTGCCAGACACAGTCTACTTCTTCAATGTGCTCTCATTTGAGTATACAGTGCATTTGGAAAGTCTTCAGATCCGTTTTCTATTGTGTCAGAGAAAACGGATCCATCCCAGTTGACTTACATTGTGTGCCAGGACATGACCACATGATGGGAGCGCAACCAAACGGAACGGAATTCATTTTGGTGCATTCCGTTTCGTTCAGTTTTTCCCCCATTGACAACGAATGGGGAAAAAACGGAAGTGTTTTCTTCCGCTATTGAGATCCTTTGATGGATCTCAATAGTGGAATTGAAAACGCTAATGTGAAAGCAGCCTTACTTGAAGCATCTTTGGTAGTGGCTACAGCCTCCAGTCTTCTTGGGTATGATGCCACAAGGTTTACAGACCTGGATTTGGGGATTTTCTGCCATTCTTCTCTGCATAAGGCCTCATGCACACAAACGTTGTTCATTTCCGTGTCCGTTCAGTTTTTTTTGCGGATAGGATGTGGACCCATTCATTTCAATGGGTCCGCAAAAGATGCGGACAGCACACCGTGTGCTGTCCGCATCAGTATGTCCGTTCCGTAGCCCCGCAAAAAAAATAGAACATGTCCTGTTCTTGTCCGTTTTAGTCATTGTTACAATGGATCCGCAAAAAAAACAAAAAAACGGATGGCATACGGATGCCATCCATTTTTTTTTGTGGACCGCAAAGCACATACGATCGTTTGCATGTAGTCTAACAGAGTTGTCAATCACCAATAGGACAACCTATTTGTATCCGCATGCTGTTGCCTGCGGTCTGATTTGGTTGTTCAACCACAGGTGAGGGCCGCTAGTATGTTGCCTCACTTGTGGTTGCCGCTGGCAACATGTAGTTATTTTGCAGTTTAGCAGCCTGAGCTGGCGCTAGGCAGCTTGCTGTAATGTGCATGCGGTTGCACCTGGCAATCTATCTTTGTTAGGTGTGTCTTTTGTATGTCTGGTGTGCACAGGGTTTTAGTTATGTGTGCACTTTCTCCTTTAAGTGGCTGTCTTCCCTTCCCTGGTGTGAGAAGGGTTAACTCCCTTCTTTCTGTGTGAACACTGGGTGTGTCTGAGTGTGGGTGTGGCTATTTTGGGCTATAAAGCCTTTCTGGAGACCAGATGCTGAGGGGTACTTCAGCCATGGTTGCTGGAGGCATCCTCCTGGTTATCTACCGTGACACTATTGGACTCCTAAGCATAGATATAAATGAATAAGATACAAGTTAGGGTACTTTCACACTAGCGTTGTTTCAATCCGGCGGGCAATTCCGTCGCCGGAAAAAACGTGTGAAAACGGATTACATTTGAATCCGGATCAGGATTTTGATCACAATGAAAAAATGCATTGGAAAAAACGGATCCGCAATTTATGGACTCTAACTTTTTTGCACATTTTTCGGGGTTAACATGGCGCCGGATCCGGCATTAATGCAAGTCAATGGGAAAAATGCCAGATCTGGTGTTCAGTCAAAGTGTTCCGGATTTTTGGCCGGAGGTAAAAATACAACATGCTACGGCTTTCTGAAAAGCCTGATCAGTCAAAAAGACTGAACTCAAGACATCCCGATGCATCCTGAACGGATTACTCTCCATTCAGAATGCATTAGGATAAAACTGATCAGTTATTTTCCGGTATAGAGCCCCTGTGACGGAACTCTATGCCGGAAAAGAAAAACTCTAGTGTGAAAGTACCCTTACCAGAAAACTATTTATCAATCAGCTCAGCTCCTCCTGCTTCATACCATGCTGCCCTCAGATAGAACTGCATACATAATGAGACAGGTGACCTTTAAATCCACTTAGCCTGGAGCGAATACATAAAAAGGGTAGACTTGCCTGCCTGGCCCATGCCCTTCTCCACTTCCTGTTGCATGGATGATGTCCCACAGAGGGACGTGTCCTCTGCAGCTGATCACTGGCAGAGCGTATGCTGGAAGAGTTGTCTGACCTTTATGTGGGATTGCACTTACAAAGAGTTAACTTTTGATGAACAATGTAGGGCAATAAAATCCCAGTCATACATTCATCTCAGTATCTGTAAACCGCTATGGCTTAGTATATTTCATGCAGTTCAGTAGAATGTCTCAGCTAAACACATCTCCACTTACCACAGATCACTTAGAAAATAATCGGAATTCTTTGCCTAACCTTTGCCTGTGCTATTCTATCGTATAACCATCTGTGGGGAATAGTTTGGGCAGATAGCGGTATATAGTCATTTTTGGTCATTCAGTTCTGATGGGAGATTGAGGAGGCGGCTCGTGTTTGGAAGTCTTCCTAGAGCAGAAGACTTCAGACTGTAAGAGTTACTGGACCGTTAGGATGGGAGGGCAGACGGGGATAAGAGGCTGCTGCCTGCATTCTTGGATTCTGCGCTGCTCAGAGGAAAATATAAAATCTAGTCTTGTAGGAGCTAAATGTGATGTTAGGACAGGGGCATAGTCATACATAATGGCCTCTGGGCTACCAGTATTAGGTTTCCAGCCTGCAGAAGATATCATGCATAATGGCAAACAAGTAGTGTGCAAAATCTCCATGAGCCCCCATCACCTCTAGTGTGCAGCTGGATTCATAGGAGGAGATTTATCAAAACTGGTGTAAAGAGAAACTGGCTGAGTTGCCCATAGCAACCAATCAGAGTCCACCTTTCATTTTTCAGAGCTTTTTTGGAAAATGAAAGAATCAATCTAATTGGTTATTTTTTCCTTTGCACAAGTTTTGATAAATCTCCCCTATAGTCTTCTGCCATGAACATTGTAAATGTCACCTGTATCCTGCTGCTGCTGGAGCGTGCAGGGCAGTGGTGGGCGACTTGAATCTCTGCACCCTGAAACAAATCCATTAGATGTGCTGGTTCAGGTAGAGAGGGGGCTTTGCAAGACAAATGCATTGTGCCATTCCTCTGTTATTCCACCTGGGAATGTATGAATTGACAATTGGTCATTACCAGCAGGGGCAGACTGGGAATTGAAAGTGCCCTGGAAAAAATACAAAAAGTGGCCCCCATTTTGTAGTTGGGTCCAAATTGATGGAAGGCAGGGCCAGCAATACCATATTGTGGCTCATTATACCACCCCAACATAGCCAAATACCACAGTCCATTATAAAATACTGCCGCCAGCAGCACTACATAGAAACATAGAAACATAGAATGTGTCGGCAGATAAGAACCATTTGGCCCATCTAGTCTGCCCAATATACTGAATACTATGGATAGCCCCTGGCCCTATCTTATATGAAGGATGGCCTTATGCCTATCCCATGCATGCTTAAACTCCTTCACTGTATTTGCAGCTACCATTTCTGCAGGAAGGCAATTCCATGCATCCACTACTCTCTCAGTAAAGTAATACTTCCTGATATTACTTTTATACCTTTGCCCCTCTAATTTAAAACTAAATACATCCCCAAAATCTTCTTTTCCCTGGAAGGTCTATGGCCAATCCGCCCCTGATTACCATGCCCCTTGTCAATAAGGGGACACAGTGAGACAAAGATTGGCTAGTGTCGGGGTGCTTAGAGACACACCTGACAAGGAGAATGGCAACCCCCAGTTGTCAACTTTATTAATACATTTTCAGGAGGAATAACAGAGTTATTGCACAATCCTGATTTCTAAGAAAGGATGTTTTTATTTTATTTTACAGTGTTAAGTTAAATGAAAACATATGTGTCAGGAGAGCTGACCGATCTTAAGCCTAAATATATATATATATATACACACACACACACACACACACACACACACACACATGTACTGTAATACACCAGCATTTGGCAATAAAAAATATAGAGTAGAATGCATACATGAAATAATTTAATTTCCCTAGTAAAACACTGAGAACGTGCTGTTCCTAAGAATGTGGAGGTGAAATTTCCAGCGCCCTTAATGACTTTTAAGACTCTTAAAGACTTTATTCTGAACTGGGCAGACTTAACTCGCTGCTGAATACAGCCATCGAATTAAAGCCATAAGCATGTTGGCAGCGTGTAACGCTGGACTGGGTGATACAGATGCACTGTGTGAATGGAAATGTCCCACTGTAGTAAAAACTAGTATTAACCTCTTCTATGACACCCTGTAGTGAGATGGTGAAGAGGCTTGTCTTCAGATGAGCAATAACACAGGAGTCACAGAACTGGTGATAATTTCTAGAAATGTCATACTTTAGGAAGTGAGAAACTGATCAATTTGCCAGAATACCAAGTTAGTGCATTAAAGGGGTTTCCTGGGATTTTTATATTAATGCCCTATCAATTCAATGGGAGCAGCACTGCAGTAACCAGCTCAGTCCACTATATCAGACAGGGCTGTGCAGTTCGGAAGCTACTCCTGAACAGCTGATCGGCAGGGGTGCCAGGAGTCGGACCCCTGCCAATCTAATATTAATGACTTTGATCCGAATTTCAGGGAAAATTTGATTCGCTGCAAAGCAGAATTTCCTCATGCTTCGTGGTGATGAATTGATTTTCCCTGAATGGGAAAAAAAATCATACTTACCTCATCCGTTTGTGCGTAAAGAGCCGGCTGTTGGCATCTTGATTGCAGATCTGGCGCGAAATCGCATGCACCAAACTGACGTAATGATGTCGTCACAGGCCACGCAATATTTTGTGCTGGATCTTCAATCAAGATGGCGGTGGCTAGCTCTTCGCTATCAAACAGATGAGATAAGTATGATTTTATTTATTTATTTTCCTATTTTACACTGTAATATTAATGTCAGATGCCGCGATCAGCTACGAGCGTGGCATCTGAGGGGTACAATGACGGGTAGCGTCGCTCCCTGTCATTGCACCCATTACTTACAAAGAAATGCACTTTGTGATAAAGTAATTCGTCATGAAGCATATTTTTTAGTAAAATTCGTCCAAATAGCATTTTCCAATATTTTGCACATCTCTATTGATGACCTATCCTAAGGATGGCACTGTACAACCCCTTTAGGACTGTATATGACATATTTTTAAAATGCTACTCTGTTCACAGAAGAGGCTACACAGTGCTGGTGCGGTCCTTTCTAAGGCTACACAGTGCTGGTGCGGTCCTTTCTAAGGCTACACAGCGCTGCTGTTGTCCTGTCTAAGGCTACACAGCGCTGCTGTTGTCCTGTCTAAGGCTACACAGCGCTGCTGTTGTCCTGTCTAAGGCTACACAGCGCTGCTGTCGTCATTTCTAAGGCTACACAGCACTGCTGTCGTCCTTTCTAAGACTACAAGAGCTGCTGTCCTTTCTAAGGCTATGCAGCGCTGCTGCCATCCGTTCTAAGGCTACGCAGCACTACTGTCATCCTTTCTAAGGTTACACAGCGCTGGTGCGGTCCTTTCTAAGGCGACACAGCGCTAGTGCAGTCCTTTCTAAGGCTATGCAAGGCTGTCATTCTTTCTTAGGCTACACAGCGCTGCTGTCGTCCTGTGTAAGGCTACACAGCGCTGCTGTCATCCTGTCTAAGGCTACACAGTGCTGCTGTCATCCTGTCTAAGGCTACACAGCGCTGCTGTCATCCTGTCTAAGGCTACACAGCGCTGCTGTCATCCTGTCTAAGGCTACACAGCGCTACTGCGGTCCTTCCTAAGACCACACAGCGCTGCTGTGCTTTAACTACACCTAACTCTCCACAGCAGATCACTGACACATTGGCAGATGTTTGTATACATAGTAGCTCATAATTTATGATTTTGGCATTCCTGATGTCCACTGATGGGCAGATTCCCCACCACATGGCACCTTTAATCCATAAAATGACACCAGCAGCACCAAACACCAAGATGTAGTACACAATACCTCCCAGCAGCACTAAACACCACAGTGCAGCAACACTGACAACAGTATTGTTACCCTTATCCACCTCTCCCTCACTGACAGCAGTATTGTACGCTAAACCATCCTCCTCCCTCTAACAGCAGCATTGTTACTCTTAGTAATTCATAAGATAGTCTCAAAGACCACTAATTACAGCGGAAAACTGTTTCCCCCCCTCTATTCAGTTTCAGAACCCTCGGCCCACTACAGCTGTGAAGCATTCATAGCCATGCACATCATTGCAAGCTAAGTCTTTAGACCTCCCTACTTTCTTGGCTTGAGAAATGTTCCATTTTTTTTACTCTGATTAACTCCTTAAGGACACAGCCTTATTTCACCTTAAGGACCAGGCCATTTTTTGCAAATCTGACCAGTGTCACTTTAAGTGGTGATAACTTTAAAACGCTTTGACTTATCCAGGCCATTCTGAGATTGTTTTTTCGTCACATATTGTACTTCATGACACTGGTAAAACGAAGTAAAAAAAAAAAAAATGTATTTAAAAAAAAAATACCAAATTTACCAGAATTTTTTAAAAAATTGCTAATTTCCAAGTTTCAGATTCTCTACTTCTATAATACATAGTAATACCTACAAAAATAGTTATTACTTTAAATTCCCCATATGTCTACTTCATGTTTGGATCATTTTCGGAATGATATTTTATATTTTGGGGATGTTACAAGGCTTATAAGTTTGGAAGCAAATCTTGAAATTTTTAAGAAATTTTCAAAAACCCAATTTTTAGGGACCAGTTCAGGTCTGAAGTCACTTTGTGAGGCTTATATAATAGAAACCACCCAAAAATGACCCCATTCTAGAAACTACACCCCTCAAGCTATTTAAAACTTATTTTACAAACGTCGTTAACCCTTTAGGTGTTCCACAAGAGTTAATGGCAAATGGAGATAAAATTTCAGAATTTAGATTTTTTGCCAAATTTTCCATTTTAATCTATTTTTTCCAGTAACAAAGCAAGGGTTAACAGCCAAACAAAACTCAATATTTATTGCCCCGATTCTGTAGTTTGCAGAAACACCCCATATGTGGCCGTAAACTACTGTATGGGCACACAGTAGGGCGTAGAGGGAAAGGTGCGCCATATGGTTTTTGGAAGGCAGATTTTGCTGGACTGGTTTATTTACACCATGTCCCATTTGAAGCCCCCTGATGCACCCCTAGTGTAGAAACTCCATAAAAGTGACCCCATCTAAGAAACTACACCCCTCAAGGTGTTAAAAACTGATTTTACGAACTTTGTTAACCCTTCAGGTGTTGCACAAGAGTTATTGGCATATGGGGATGAAATGTGAGAATTTCATTTTTTTGCCAAATTTTCCATTTTAACCCATTTTTTCCACTAACAAAGCAAGGGTTAACAGCCAATCAAGACTGTATCTTTATTGCCCTGACTCTGCCGTTTACAGAAACACCCCATATGTGGCCGTAAACTACTGTACGGGCACACAGTAGGGCATAGAGGGAAAGGTGCGCCATATGGTTTTTGGAAGGCAGATTTTGCTGGACTGTTTTATTTACACCATGTCCCATTTGAAGCCCCCCTGATGCACCCCTAGAGTAGAAGCTCCATAAAAGTGACCCCATCTAAGAAACTACACCCCTCAAGGTATTCAAAACTGATTTTACAAACTTTGTTAACCCTTCAGGTGTTGAACAAGAGTTATTGGCAAATGGGGATGGAATTTGAGAATTTCATTTTTTTGCCAAATTTTCAATTTTAACCCATTTTTTCCACTAACAAAGCAAGGGTTAACAGCCAAACAAGACTGTATCTTTATTGCCCTGACTCTGCCGTTTACAGAAACACCCCATATGTGGTTGTACACTACTGTACGGCCACCCGGCGGGGCGTAGAGGGAAAGGAGTGCCGTTTGGTTTTTGGAGGGCTGATTTTTATGGACCGGTTTATTTACACTGTGTCCTGTTTCAACCCCCCTGATGCACCCCTGGAGTAGAAACTCCCTAAAAGTGACCCCATTTTGGAAACTACGGGATAAGGCTACTTTCACACTAGCGTTCGGGGCTCCGCTTGTGAGCTCCGTTTGAAGGGTCTCACAAGCGGCCCCGAACGCATGCGTACTGCCCCAATGCATTCTGAGTGGATGCGGTTCCGCTCAGAATGCATCAGTCTGGCAGCGTTCAGCCTCCGCTCCGCTCAGCAAGCGGACACCCGAACGCGGAGGCAAACTGATCCGTCCAGACTTACAATGTAAGTCAATGGGGACGGATCCGTTTGAAGTTGACACAATATGGCTCAATTTTCAAACGGATCCGTCCCCATTGACTTTCAATGTAAAGTCTGGACGGATCCGTCTGAACAACTTTCACACTTAGAATTTTTTTTTAACTATAATGCAGACGGATCCGTTCTGAACGGATCCAAACGTCTGCATTATAGGAGCGGATCCGTCTGTGCAGACACCAGACGGACCCGCTCTGAACGCAAGTGTGAAAGTAGCCTAAGGTGGCGGTTTTGTTCGGACTAGTTTAGGGTACATATGATTTTTGGTTGCTCTATATTACATTTTTGTGAGGTACGGTTACCAAAAATTTAAAATCTGAAATTTCATCTCCATTTGCCATTAACTGTTGAGGAACACCTAAAGGGTTAATAAAGTTAGCAAAATCCGTTTTGAATACCTTGAGGGGTGTAGTTTCTTAGATGGGGTCACTTTTAGGGAGTTTCTACTCTAGGGTGCATCAGGGGGGCTTCAAAAGGGACATGGTGTCAATAAAAAAGGCCATCAAAATCGGCCTTCCAGAAACCATGTCGGTCCTTTCCTTTTGCCACAAATGTCAAAAGTATCGGGTAATAAATATTAAGTTTTGTTTGGTTGTTAACCCTTGCTTTGTTACCGGAAAAAACGGATTAAAATGGAAAAGTGCCAAAAATAGCTGTTTTGGCACCGTTTTAATTTTTTTTTTTACCGTGTTAATCTGGGGGGTTAGGTCATGGTTTCTTTTTATTGAGGAGATTCTTACAGACGCAGCGGTACCTAATAAGTCAACTTTTTTACAATTATTTAGGTTTTAGACTATATTATCCTTTTTGATACAAAAAAAGTTTTTTTGTATCTCTAAAGTCTAAGAGTCCTTTTTTTTTTAGCCGATTATCTTATGAAGGGGCTCATTTTTTGCAGGATGAGAGGACGGTTTTATTGGCACTATTTTGGGGGCTATATGACTTTTTGATCTCTTGTTATTAAACTTTTTATGTAAGGTGATAAAAAAAGTTCTTTTTTTGCACCTTTTTTTTTTTTTTCTTTGGACCGTGTTAATCTGGGGGGTTAGGTCATGGGGTATTTTTATAGAGGAGATTCTTGCGGACGCGGCTATA